>NC_071400.1:60395018-61595018 GCF_022682495.2 Desmodus rotundus
GGCGGGGTGGGGCGGGGCCTCGGCGGTGGCGTCGCCAATTGGCGGGAGTTTGTGTCCATTCTGGCTGGGGAAAAGGGGGTGGGCACCCTCTCCAGTTGTCGATTGGCTGCCATTGGCCGTCATTTGGGGAAGAGAGGTGGCTTGGGCTCGAAGGGGTTGGTCTAGTGGGTGGAATTTGAATATTAAGAATTAATGGGCCCTTGCGGATGCTGGGGCAAGGGAAGGCCTAGGCTCCGAACTCCTGTTTTCGTGGCCCTCCTGGGCCATTGCCATGCTGTCCACAAATGCACCAAATACGCTGCAATAAGTGTTTCACTGCACCCTCATTTTCTCAATACAACCACTTTTAGTAGAAGCAGTAAAGTTGCCTTCCCTGGAGCCTGACGTTGTTCCAGCCAAGGGACCTTAATTTAATAGGCCTACCTATTGCATTCTTTCATCTGAGCCTGCCTTGAGTCACACTCTCATAGAGGCAGGGAATAAACTGACAGCAAATCACTGTCCTGGCCTTCGTGAAACTCTGGTGGGAGAAGAAGAGGGTACATACCAAAGCTGTGTGAGACCTGTCATTGCTGGATCGGATGGTTTGGTAGAGGTGTGAAGAAAGGGCAGTGGGAGCAGAGAGGAACAGCACTAAACTCTGTCTGGAGGGGAAGACTTCGTAGAAGAGGTGATTTGGGAACTAAGATCCAGCAATTCTGTTTTGGAAAAATATTTAAGAGTATGAGAAAGTTTCAGCCAATGAGTTGTTCAGGACAATACTGTTTGTCAAGGCGACCTTACTCTGATTCCAGCCATCATCCAATTCATCCAATGCTCCTTGTGCTATTTCTATGATTAAAAAGGAATCTTCTGATTCTGATTTGGCTCTCGCCCATTCATTTATTAAACAGCTGCTATGTGCCAGGCACTGTTCCAAGTTCTGGATGCAAAGTACTGAACAAGACAGCAAACTAACATTCTTATGGGGTATATTTTATACTAAACATATAAATAAGTGTATAATATAATGTCACATAGTAATACCGGCTTTGAGATTTAAAAAAAAAAAACAACCAAGGGCGAAAGTGGTGCCATTTAGATATCCACAGGCTTTTGCCCTCATCTGATTCCCCCATATGGCTATCTAGGGAGAGAACACTTCAGGCAAGTTGAAAGGCCCTGAGGAAAGCCTGGCATGTTGGGGGCTAACAAGGAAGCTTATGTGTCTAGAGAGGGGTGGAGAGGGGTAGGGTGTGTAGTTGGAGAGGCAGCTGGAGCTACCATGGGAACCGGGAGCTTATTTTGAGATGAGAAGCCTTTGGAGAATTTTGAACCAGAAGCTGACAGCATCAGATCTATGTCATAGGTGTGATATGGAGAACTATCTGTGCTGGGACAAGACTAGGAGCAAGAGCCCATTCAGGAGGTTCTGACAACAATCTAGGAGAGGTGACAGTGGCTTTAACCAGGGTGGCGGCAGTGAAGGTTCTGAGAAGTGAGATTCAAGCTATATTTTCAAAATCAAGCAGAGAGGATTGGGTGTAGGCTATAAAAAAGAGAAGAAAGAAAGATGATTCCTGAGTTTTTGGCCTGAGCAACTGAGTAAATGGGTGCCTTTCACCACAATTGGGAAAACTGTAAGAAAAGCACATTTTTGGAGGTACAGATCAAGAATTTTGTTTTGACCATGTTAAGCTTGGGGTGCCTGTTAGATGTGCAAGTGGAAATGTTGAGTAGGTTGTTGGGTCAACAGCAGTAAACAAGTCAGCAAACTGAACATCCAACTCAAGAAGCTATAAAAGGAACAGGATAGTAAACCTAGAAAGTAGAAGAAAAATAGGATGAGCAGAAATTGGTGAAGCAGAAACACATGATAGAGAGGACTGAGAACATCAAAAGCTGATTCTTTGAAAAACTGCACAACAAAAGCCAACCTCTAACAAGGTAGATATAGGAGAAAAGAGACATCAATTATTGGGTTGGCCAAAAAGTTCATTTGGTTTTTCCCATAAGATGGCTCTAATAGTGCTTACTTGTCTTTAACGTCATTCAAAACAATTTTGTTAGATGGTATTGTGACAGCTGTCATATCAGCGTGCATTTAAAAAAAGCTTACCAAATTGGTGAATTTTTGTGTAACCATTTTAATATTGAAGATGGAAGAAAATATGCAACATTTTTGGCATATTATGCTTTATTATTTCAAGACAGGTAAAAACACAACTGAAATGCAAAAAAGGACTTATGCAGTGTGTGGAGAAGGTGCTGTGACTGAACATACATGTCAAAAGTGATTAGCGAAGTTTCATGCTGGAGATTTCTGGCTGGATGATGGTCCATGGTTGGGTAGACCAGTTGAAGTTGACAGCAATCAAATCCAGATATTAACTGAGAGCAATCAACATTATACCACGTGGGATATAGCCGACATACTCAAAATATCCAAATCAATAAAGTTATTGGTGAAAATGAAAAATGTGTCTTTTATTTTACATAAAAAGCTAAATGGACTTTTTGACCAAAACTAAATGGACTTTTCTTTTTAAAAAAATTTTTATTGTTATTCAATTACAGTTGTATGCTAAATGGACTTTTCTAAAAGTAGATATGGCCTATAGATACAATAGATTATACAGTAGATGATAGATAACACGGGTACATTTCAAAAGGATATTATGAACAATTGTGTGGATACATTGAAAAACATAAGCACAGTGAGTTAATTCCTAAAAAAGCACAGCTTACTAAAACTGACCCTAGAAACAGAAAACCTGGGTAGACCCTCTATAGCCAAAAAGAAATTGACTATGTTTTTAAAAAATCTACCTCCCCCCCAAAACACAAGCTCAGAGAGTTTTACAGACGAGTTCTACCAAATCTTCAATGAGTGGGTACTTCCAAACATAGAAAAGAACGAAATGTCTCCAGACTTTTATGAGACTAATATAACACTACAACAAGCCAATGAAAGTATGACATAGGATGTGGAAGTAGGTGTAAAAATCCTAGACGAATAAACCTAACCTAGCAGTATATAATGGTATATTGTAACGAAGGAAGCAAGGAAGCAAGAATGCAAGGATGGTTTACAATTAGAAAATCAACCTTAACAGATGTAAGGGGAACAAGTTATATGATTATTTCAATAAATGCAGAAAAAGGGCTTGATAAAATTCAACACCTACTAATGATTTAAACAAAAACAACAACTTAGAGAACTATGAATAGAAGGGAACTTCCTTAATCTAATCAAAGGTATCTATGAAAAGACTTAGAGCAAACATTGTATTTAATGGTGTTAAATGGAAACAAAGCAAGAAACAGAACAAGAACTACAGTACTTGTCATTCATGTAAGATAAAACACGTGTGCGTTTCCTCCCATTTTCTTTTAAACTTCATCCTTGGAGTTTCACCATGAGGAGAAAGACCCATCAATTCCAAGTTGATTCCCTGGTTGTTAGGATGCAGACGTGGAAATTCAGCTAGTAATAAAAAACTGGAAAAGGCAATGTGGGCAAAAAAAAGATTCAACTCACTCTAGCTACAAAAATTATAAAACAGTTGGGAATAAACTTAATAAGAAAAGCCAAAAACTTCTGTTAAGAAACTATAAAACTTTACTGAAAAACATAAAAGAAGACCTGAAAAAAAATAGAAACTACCAAGGGAAAAGTAGACATAATAAAGATGTCAGTTCTTCATAAATTAATCTCGATATTCTTTGCCTGAGTCAAAATCCAGCAGTTTTTATAGACTGGAACAAATTAATGCTAGATTGGGAAGACTAAGTGTACGAGACTAGAATTCAAGACATTTTTGAAAGAGAAAACCAACAAAGAGGGTTTTACTAAAAATTCCTTAGTTTAAATAAACAGGACTTAAATGATACAATTTCACTCTTGGTATTGAAAAGTAGAAAAACATACTAGAGTTTAATGCATTTACTAGTAGAATTAAAATTGAGTCATTTAGCCCTGGCTGGCATGGCTTAGTGGGTTGAGCACTGGCCTGTGAACTGAAAGGTTACCGGTTTGATTCCCAGTCAGGGCACATGCCTGGGTTGCAGGCCAGGTCCCTAATTAGAGGCACGTGAAGGGCACCCAATCTATGTATCTCTTGTACATTGATATTTCTCTCCCTCCCTTCCCCTCTCTCTCAAAAGTAAATAAATAAAATCTTTAAAAAACTCATGATCTTATATTAAAAATGAGTCATTAAAAAAAATGGGACTAGCCCTGGCCTGTGTGGCTCAGTAGGTTGGAGCATTATCCCGTGGACCAAAAGGTCACAAGTTAAATTCCCAGTCAGGGTACATACCTAATCATTCTCCCTCCCTCCCTCTCTCCCTCCCCCCCTCCTTCCTCTCTCTCTTAAAACAATGAAAAAAATGTCCTTGGGTGAGTATAAAAAATATATTAAAATATTAAAAGTGGAACTATAACATTTTTTAAATAGTTCCCCTTAAAAATAGGACTGTAGAAGATAAAAACCAGGAAAATGTCATAGAGGTATCAATGGACAGAAAACCAATAACCACAAAGATTTTACGGATATGGCAGGTAGAGTACAAACTTCTACTCCATCTGTCTAAAATTTTCTTGAACTGATAGAAAATATGTATTTTTTAAATGAGCTTTCCCTTTTTTTTTTTAAAGATTTTATTTATTTATTTTTAGAGAGGGGAAGGGAGTGAGAAAGAGGTAGAGAAACATCAATGTGTGGTTGCCTCTCGTGCACCTCCTACTGGGGACCTGGCCTGCAACCCAGGCATGTGCCCTGACTGGGAATGGAACCAGCAACCCTTTGGTTCGCAGGCTGGCATTCAATCCACTGAGCTATACCAGCCAGGGCAAAACTATGTATTTTTTTAGAAGAGCAAATCCAACATGACAATGGAAAATGAGAAGATTATAACACACATCCCAAAAGTTTAGAACATTCCCAATGATACCACAAAAAAATAAAAACCACAAATTTGTTTCAAACACTACGGAACATTTCTTAAAGTTGCTTATGATTTATGCCCCTCAAAAAACAAAACAAAACTAAGGCCCTGGTCAGTGTGGCTCAATTTGTTGGAACACTGTCCCATAACCAAAGGGTTGCAGGTTTGATTCCCTGTCAGGGCACATGCCTGGGTTGCGGGTTCAATCCCTAGTCTGGCACACATGATCCCCGGTCAGTCGGGAAGCATACTGGAGGCAACTAATCAATGCTTCTCTCTGGCATCGATGTTTCTCTTTTTCCCTTCCTCTATCCCTTTCTCTCTTTCTAAAGAACAAATAAAAAAATATCCTTGGGTGAGGATAAATAAAAATTTCAGGTCCTGCCTGGAACCTGGTCTTGAGACCCAGCCAGGACCCACCCTTACTGGCCACATTTGAGAGGGTTTTAGTGTTTAACCCTGGCTGGGGCCATAGGGCTACCAACAGAGATCCACTGAAATCCATCCCGTCAGGAAGTGACCGGCAAATACTGATGTTACATCTGTCTCAATATAACACTATCACGTGCACGATCTGATTTTCTGGTGAGATGTGGAGACTGGGTTTGTCTTCGGCACTACGCTGATGGTGCCGCTTTCCCTGGCAGCTTTTGGTGTCACCGGTGGGATTTCTTACAGCATCCTGGCTCTGCTCTCTCATCATCAGCTTCAGGGTCTACAAGTCTGCCGTCTGGGCTGTACAAAAGTCAGAAGAAGGCCATCCATGCAAAGCCTACCTGGATGGAGATATTACTCTCTTCTCAGAAACTTCCCATAATGACGTGAATGCTACCACGGTGCACATCAACAGGGCCCTGAAACTCATTATTCTCTCTTTCTGGTAGAAGATCTGATTAACTCCTCGAAGCTAGCTGTCTTCATGTGGCCAATGACCTATATTGGTGCTGGTTTCAATGAAATCACCCTTCTGATTCTTGCTGAACTGCTCATTTTCAGTGTTCTGATTGTCTATGAGAAGTACAAGACCCAGACTGATCACTGTATTGGCATCACCTGTGATCAGACCAAGTCAATTGTTTAAAAAATCCAAGCAATCCTGGCAAGTTTGGCTCATTTGGTTGGGTGGGCATCGTCCCACAAACCAAAAGGTTGCCGGTTTGATTCCTGGCCAGGGCATATGCCTAAGTTACGTGATCGGTCCCCAATTGGAGCGTGGATGGAAGGCACCCAATCCATGTTTATCTCTTACATCGATGTTTTGCTCCCTCCATTTCGCTCTCTCCAAAATAAATAAATAAATAAATAAATATTTTTAAATCCAAGCAAACCTACCTAAAATCACAAAGAAAAAGGCAGAATAAGTACTTGGAAACCAGAAATGCCACATTTACTAAGACTTTATTTAATAGTTATAAATTTGTCATTTGTACTATGAAGAAACATGCCCACTGTCAGCTTGAGCCTGCCTTCCAAGCTTATTGTTTTTTTAATTTGGTGTTTTCTCCTCCTCTCCCTTTACCTGCAGTATCAAGCACAAAATTGTTGGGCTAAGAAAAAATAACCTGATACCTTAGAACCCAAAAGAATTAAGGCAGAATCAGTTTAACGGGATAAAACAATACCTTAATGGTGGTGGAGCTTTTACGTGTATCTTGAAAGGGGGAAGATTGGAGTTAAAGCAGAAAATGAAAGACAAAACACATCTGTTGGGTTCCTCTATTTAATTTTTAAGGATTAGTCTTACATACCTTCTTATAATAATTTTGCCCTAATTTTTAAGTTAAGAAATAATGGTTCACTTACGAAGAAATTATCTGGGGACGAGAATGGGCTTCCTTCCCATTGGTTTGCGTGTTTTGCAGCCCTTGATCCCATCTTCCTGCCCCACAAGGTGAGCAGCTACTCCTCATATTTCTCTTCTTCGCTTATAGATATACCTTTCAACTCTGTGATTAACTTATAGGTGATAGTAATAATTCCTGGTTCCCAGAATGCCATCTGATAGCCAAGAATGGAAACAGAGAGTGGGACTAGAGAAGGCATCCACGGGAGCAATGCCGTGGTCACTGCTCCCTCTCCTGCTCATCCCGGTGAAAGGAAAGGCTCCGCTATTTAGGAAGGTGGTGTCTGTGTCATTTTGGACACGAGTTCTGAGCTTTATTTGGAGAACCCATTCCTGAATGTGCTTTCCTCCCTCTTCCCTACCTACCTCACTCACCTCAAGGTAAATAAATATGGTTGTACTTTCCTTATTATGAAATAAGTGTCTGTAACCGCTATACAGTGTTGTAAACTTGTTAGAGTTCAAAAAAATAATCTGCAAGTGGGCTCAAAAAAGTAAAAACAATCTCAGTAATATCTGAAATGTAGAAATCTTGCAGTTCAGTTTCTGGCAACAATACAATAAAATTAAAAGGAACCAAAGAATGGATAAAAGTAAAACAAAACAAAACAAAACAAAAAGACACTCTCCATTTGGAAGTTTTAAAATAGGCTTCAACGTAACTCTTTGGTTAAAGAGGAAACAGAAACTAATATAAACTCTTCAGAAATGACCGACAATGAGAGCCCTACATATTAAAACCTATGCTTTGTGGCCAAAGAGATCATCTAGAAAAAATAATATCCCTAAATACAATATTAGAAATAGGAAGATAGGTGAGAATGCATTGATTCTGATGTATCATGCTTGCACTCCTGTGCACGCACACACACACAGAGACAGACACCCAGGGCTTTACTTCTTTACCCTGACTAGCTCGCTACAACAAAAGTATTGAGGAACAGAAAGGAATAAACCCATCAAAATGAACAGAATGTGGTGAGCATGGAAGGTCATCCTTAATGGACAGATTTCAACATATTTTGGAAAGCAGATGGGAATTAGTTAATGAATAAAATAAGCAGGAGAAATCCAACCTAGAATATTTGAGAAGGAAACTACTGAGGAGGTGGGAGCCAGTTTGCCAGATATAACACCAGAGAGTAGGCTCAGAATCAGCAGGCATATGGTAGAAGGCAATAGAATTAAAAGGGACTGAACACTTGGCAATTGATTGAAGGCCCTAATTCAGAATGACTGCATCAGTTGGAACCTCCTCTCCCGCAACAGACAGCTGAACTGGCAGCTGGTACAGGCCTGCAGCAAAAATACCTGACGGTTCTCTAAAGAAATTGAATGAAATGTCTGTAGAGAGTTGGGGCTTCCAGCATGGATGTTGGCAACCCCTAAACAATTTTCTCCTCATTCTAGCATTTGTGGGATGTGAACTCTGTTCCTCAGCTACCTGCCCTACACAGAAGAGTAAAAGCAAAAAACCCGAACCTACTGGCCCTAAAGCAGATTAAATCCACAATAGATACCCAGCCCTTCTTTATTAAATATAAACCAATCACTAAGGATCATCAGAAGTCTGAATAAGGCCTTCAATATTAAAAGTAGTCCCATATAAACTATAGGGGGAATATGAACTTTGAGGAATACCAGAAAATTCAGGGAACATATGGAAAATTTTTAATTTAATTAGCTTCTTCAGAAAACTAACAGAAAATATTGCATCCAGGACAAGAACAGAATATTATGTAAAAAAAGTAGAGAACAAAAAAGAATTATGGGAAACTAAATGCAACTATTGAAGTTCAAATTTTAATAGAAATACTGAAAGATAAAACTGAAGAAGTTTCCCAAAAAAACAGAACTAAGCAATACAGACAAAAATATGAGAGAAAATATTAGGACTTTGAAGAGTGATCGAAGAAGTCCAGAAAGCAATTAATAAGAGTTCTTCAGAGATAAAACCCAAGAAAAGGAATAGGAATCAAGATAAATAGCATCAGACTTCATAGCAACACTAGGTGATAACAACAATTTAAAAAAAGATAGTATGATGATGACTTCCAGCCCTGGCTGGTGTGGCTCAGTAGGTTGAGCACCAGCCTGGGAACCAAAGGGTTGCTGGTTTGACTCCTGGGTTGGGGCACATGCCTGCATTGCAGGCCGGGTTCCCAGTGGAGGGAGCACAAGAGGCAACCACACGTTGATGTTTCTCTCCCTCTGTTTCTCCCTCCCTTCCCCTCTGTTTAAAATAAATAAATATTTTTAAAAATATGATAATGACTTCCCCTTTAGAATTCTACACCAGCCAAAATACCCATCAAGTGTGATAATGGAATAAAAATATTTTTAGATATGCAAGAACTAAGAAAATTTACCTCTCAAATATACATTCTTAGGAAGCTACTTGAGGATGTTCTCCAGCAAAATAAGGGTGTAAGCCAAGAGAAAGGAAGATGTGGGATCCACAAAACAGTGGATCTAATCCAGGAGACCAGTGACAGGAAATAACAGGAATGCCAACTGGGCAGAAGGCCTGATTGGCAATCAATCCAGATTGGAGTAGAAGAATGGCAGGCTCTGGCAGAGAGGACTCCAAGAATTTTTAAAAAAAACTCCGAGTGTGGAATTTTTGTCAAGATGACAGCATAGGTAAACATGGCTTGCCTCTTTGCCCAACCACATCAAAATTACAACTAAATTATAGAACAACCATCACTCAGAACCATCAGAAATCGAGTTGAATGGGAGTCTGACAATAAGGAACTAAAGAAACTACATCCATTCAGACTGGTAGGAGGGGTGGAGACACGGAATGGGCAGGTCCCACACCCACATGTGGTGGATAAAAATTCACGAGGGATATCTCAGGAGTGAGGAGTCCCAGCCCCACACTAGGCCCCACAGTCCAGGGTTCCAGTGCCAGGAAGATAAGTCTCCATAACCTCTGGCTGCAGAAACCAGCAGGGACTGAAGTGGGGAAAAAAACTGCTGGAATCCCAAGCAGTTCCTCCTAAAGAACCCACACATGGACTTACTCAGACTCACTTCCTCTGAGCTCCAGCACCAGGGTACTAGCTTGAAAGGCACCAGTGGCATACAAGGAGGAACTGAAGTGTTTGGCATCAAGGCTGGACTAGCAAGACAGCTTTCTCCCAGACAGAAAGGCAAGCAGAGGCCATTGTCCTTTTCCTGAGCTATCTCCTCACACAACCACAGAGCAGGCAGGCAGGTGCCATATCTGAGACTCCATCAACCTGGCTAACACTGTCTGACCAGCCCTGGAGATCCCCTGAGACTCTGTCCCACCCAGCTTATGGGCCCACCTAAGCTGTTAACAGAGACTTTTCCATATGGACGGGTGTTCTTGGCTCATGCTTCACAACTCCCTTAATCCTCTCAAACAAGCAACATCCAGCCTCAGTGAGCCCCCAGAGCCCACAACTCTTGCTAAGTGGCCCCAGGCCTGGCACTAGCAGCAGCCACCCTAGATTCACAGCTTGGCTTCACCTGGGAAGCTCCAAGCCCAGCACAAGTAACAGCCATCTCAGATTGCTTTATAGTCCAGGCAGGGTGGCCCCAGGCAAAACACAGGTGGAGGCTGACCTTGGCCTGCACCACCTGGGAAACCCCAGGGCCAGGGCACCCAGTGGGCAGCTACAGACCACATCAGAGCACCACCACCCTGCCCCTGCACAGCTGATCATCCACAGAGGGCAGAGGTTGGTGGTCAGTGGTCACAGCCAGTCCTTGAAGCTGACTGGCCTGGGTAAATCCCTCCCATTGACCTGCCAACAGCAACCAAGGCTTAACTATAAGAGGAGGGTGTACTCAGCCCACATGAAGGGCGCACCTTGACTACCCAGTTTGGGTGATGGGGGAGGCTGTGCCATTGGACCCCACTGGACCCTTGCTATACTAGGGTATGCTACATAGACAGGGAGTCACAGAAGCTCTACCTAACACATACAAACAAATGCAGGGAAGCTGCCAAAATGAGGAGACAAAGAAACATGGCCCAAATGAAAGAACAGATCAAAACTTGTGACAGCTGTCATATCAGTGTCTTTGGAACAAACTGACCAACAGTGGTGAATTTTTGTGCAGCCATTTTAATATTGAGGATGGAAGAAGATGCACAACATTTTTGACATATTATGTTTTAGTATTTCAGGAAAGGTAAAAATGCAATTGAAATGCAAAAAAAGATTTTTGCAGTATATGGAGAAGGTACTGTGACTGATCAAATGTGTCAAAAATGGTTTGAGGAGTTTCTTGGAACTATTGACATTTTGGCTAAATAATTCTTTGCTGTGGGGCTGTCAGTGCATTGGAAGATGTTTAGCAGCAGCCCTGGCCTCTCCCCACTAGAAGTCAATGGGGGAGATAGACGACATACTCAAAACATACAAATCAATAAAGTTATTGGTGAAAATGAAAAACATGTCTTTTGTTTTACGGAAAAAAACCATACAGACTTATTGGCCAACCCAACAGTACAAGAAATAAGGGAAAAATTAAAAACAGCAGGGACAAAAGACCTGGACAAGGAAGTTATGATCAAAATAAGAAGCAAAGTAAAATATATTATAATTTTACCAACTGATGGTGTGTAAGAAAAGAGAAACCATTGGACCTTGATGCTAAAAATACTCTCTCTTCAAATGGCCCAGGCACTATCAATTTAGACTTATAAAAACAAAATGTAATCTTAGCACACCTCTTCTTGATTTGGCATTACAAAATATTTACATGAACATCATAATGTTAATTTTTGTCTTTGGTTTCCTTTCAACTTTTAGAGTCAACCTATGCACTTACATGAAGGAATAGGTTTCTGTTACAGATGGGACATAGCCCTCTTCCCCTTATGTGTAGTATAGGGTTAACTCAGCAGGCCTGGGTGTTCCTGAGAGTGGTCTGGGGACCCATGACACATCATATTTTATCTTTAGTTCTTTATCTTTATCACACTATCTTTTAGTTCTTTATCTTTATCACACTATCTTTAGTTCTTTGTAAGTTTAAATAACACACTCAAACCTCTTGTTCCATTACGTCTCAATAGTAATATATCTTTGACAACTTGGTAACAGTTACACTTTACTTTTACATTGTCAGAGTTAACATTTACATCCCATCCTTATAAAGATGAAAAGATAATCACTAAGGGAGAGAAGGGACAGGAGGGAAAGGGAGAACAAAAGCATACTGGGGTTTGAAGGGGCCCAATAAATGATAGCCGTTTTCTCCCTACCTGAGTATCATGGACCTTGACAATATGATTCTAAGGTTCAACGGAGTAAAAATACAGAAGACGGGGCAAGAATATGTTGACTCAAGGGAAGACTTTCCTTACCAGATACCAAAGATACTCTGAAATGACATTGATGAAAATAGTGCAGCTTTGGTTCTGAAAGAGACAAATGATCAATGAGACTGAAAAGAGTGCTGAAGAGACCTAGGCACCACACAGTACGGGGGCAGATCCCCCTTCTGCCTCGTCAGTAGAGCCCTCCCTGGTTATATGCTGGCTCCCACTGTCTTCTCGTGTGATTCAGGAAGAAATCCTGCTGTGGCGAACTGTGGTGACTGGTGACCTAGTTCTGGCCAATGAGAAGTTCAAGCAAATCCTCCAGGGGATTCTGGGAAGCCACAGCCTTTCTGCTCCTGGACTGGGTTGGGTCTGAAGGTGACATTTGAAACGGTGGCAGTAGTTCAATCAGGCATCGGGGGTCTCTTTGTGAGAATGTCCTCTGTGGTTAAGGGATCCCCTGCCATAACTATTTTTAAAAAATTATGTTATTGTTGTTCAGGTACATTTGTCTGCATTTACCCCTCACCATAACTACTTTTTCTGTTGCCTTGATCACACCTTGCTTGTAGCCGCGGGGGGCTTAAGGGCACTTGTATGAGGTCTTGGGAGATTACAGACTTCATCTCTATCTGTTGTTATTTCCCAGATTGGGGAATTTTGTGTTATTTTTTTCCTTTGCTTATGTTGGCCACTATTTTATCTTCTTGTCTGGTCTCGGGGTTCGCAAAGAACCAATTTCAGGATTTATTTATTAGTTCTCTTGTTTCTCTGTGTTCCAACTAGTTATTTCTGTTCTCATCATTCTTGTTTTCTAGATATTCTGAATTTTTCTTTGACTTTTTGTTACCAAAGGTTTTTAAAAGGAAGTTCTAAATTCTAAAAGTAGGTTTTTGTTTTCTTTTCCATTCTTGTTGTTAACATTCTACTTTAAGAATGCATTCTGTATTGTTTCTTTTCTATTTTTTGAAATTTCTTGAGGACCTTTTCTGGCTTAATATACAAGGTCTGGCACAAATAACACCCCTTTTTATTACAAAATCTTTTATTACAAAATCATAAGCATGTAATTCTGTAACACAACAATATCACACTCAAGCACACCATACAACATTTTAGGTGAAATGTTCAAATTAACACTATAAATTATGACACCCATATTATTACCCTACCGACCACACTCCAGCAGGCCTTACTTCTGCCGGACCCACGTATATGATCAGTGCTTCATTGATCACTCGCCTCTACCGTGATGCCCAGCATAGGGTGTTCCTTATTGTGGCCTCAAAATGGCTATTTTATCCACTAAGGTCCTCCTAGGAAAAGAGAAAACACTTCAACTAAGGGCACTGAATGCCAGGAAAGGGACACCTAGTACTACTGGGAGGCTGATGGGGGGTAGTGAGGCAGCTAGGGGATCATGAGCAGGGAATTGCTGCCACCTCTAGGCTGGAGGCACACGCGGAGGAGACCTAGAATGATGGAGGGCCTCTTAGTAGGAGCTAGAGCTGTTGCCCTTTGGACAGAGAGGGAGAGAGGCAATACCCTCTCTGTTCCCCTCCTCTACCATCTTTCTCTTGCACCTACCTGTCACTGTCAGTCCCAGTCTGAAACCAGCTGAGTCAGGAGCCTGGGAAAAGCAGGTAGCAAAGCCCCACCCTGCAGGTGAGGAATGGATCTGAGGACAAATAGGCCTGGGGCAGGCCCAGTTATGAACTCTCCACTTTAAAAGACTAATATATTAGTCGTGGCTGGTGTGGCTCAGTGGGTTGAGCACTGGCCTGCAAACTGAAAGGTCCCTGGTCAGGGCACATGCCTGGGTTTCGGGCCAGGTCTTGTGGGCATGCAACAGGCAACCAATTAATGTTTCTTTCTTTCCCTCTCTTTCTCCTTCCCTTCTCCTCTCTCTAAATAATAAATAAAACCTTTTAAAAAATAAAATAAAATAAAAGACTAGGAAATTGGCAGGCTCATTCTCCTTGCCACTTCCCCTCCTTCCCTGCCCTTTGCCCCTCCAAACTTTTTTTAAAAAGATTTTATTTATTTATTTTTAGACAGAGGGGAAGGGAGGGAGAAAAACATCAATGTGTGGATGCCTCTGATGCGCCCCCTATTGGGGAAACTGGCCAGCAAACCAGGCATGTGCGCTGACTGGGAATCAAACTCTCGACCCTTTGGTTCTCAGGCCGGCACTCAAACCACTGAGCCACACCAGCCAGGGCTTCCCCTCCACACTTTTGTTTATATGATTACTTTTAGATCTTCTAGTGGTTTTATTTAAACCTTTAAATAACACATTTAAAACTTTATTACTTGATTGATCAACATTAGACAGTAGCTATTGATAAATTGAAAGATAAGGAAATCATCCCACTCAAACTTTCTCCCATCTCTTCTCCCTCCATCCCTGATTTCATTTTCTGAATTGTTATTTCTGTATCCTCACAGTTTTGGACATTTCCATTCCATTTTGGAAATGCTCCACAGATACTTGGCTTTCTTACAGTTCTCCGTGTTCATGTATTTCATGCTCACCATCACTCTTCAGAATGTTGATGCTCCATGTGTCTGGGCACACTGGGCTTTTTCATCCAGCATTTTGGCATAGATTTCAGATATTTCTTTTCAGATAATCACTCATTTCCGAAATGGGATGATTTCACCTAAACCAGTTACTGAAGACAATGCTCGGCCTACCTATACACGGTGGGCTCACCACCCCAACCCAAGGATCGCTGGTCTGCCCCTGAGCTGTGCCGGTTAGTTTGAACAGCCTTTGCGCTGGCTGAACCCTTCAGAGATGTATGTGTCTGCTCTTGGCAGCCTCTTTCCTAAACTTATGGAAAAAGCAATATTAGTGTCTGCCAAAGGAGAATTAAAAGAATATTAAATGATACCCCCAAAGTATCATTTTATGTCAATAAGGAAGGAACTCCACAATAAAGAAGTCACTGTAATGAATCTTGATGAACTGAGCAGTATTTTATTGAAGCAGAGAAAGCACAATTTGCTAGAAGTATGTGAAGGAACAATGGGCATAAATTTAATAGTCTTATTCTTGGGGCCAAATAAAGAGAAGGATAGAGGTTGGTGTTTTGTATTCTTTTATGGGATGACCAGTCAGGTGCAGCCACAAGATGAGATAGAGCACAGGCTCAGGTAAACAAAGTTTATTACACTCACGGGTCCTAGGGACAGAACACACACCATGCAGGGCCCCATGGGGAAGCTCCAGGGTGGTCAGGAGGTGAGGAACAAGGAAAAGATTTAGGCCAGAGCCTTTACTGGGGTTTCTATGGGAAAAGCACTCAGGACAGGGCCAACGGTTTAGGACTGGCTACTTTGAATAGTGTCAGCAGGCTTTAGGCTACAGAGGTATCTCTCCCGGTGTGGCACCTGGCAGTGGGATGATAAAAGCAGAAGAATAATGCCTCCTCAGTTGTAGGGGCCAGCGACAGGAAGTACGGCACTGAATTGGTCAATTTGCATATCAAAGACCTGCTCTCTGGCTGCCCCTTTGCTATTTGCCTTCTCGGACAATTGGCTAGCCCTGGGAAAGGCACTCTCACCCCCACCACAAAGGTATTTTTTAGGATGTCAAAACATCATGCTACACAGAAAATGTAAAAATATTTACAATATAGTTGGCTAAAACTATATAGTCCATGACATTAGTTTTCTAAGTATCAAACTGTGTACACTACAGAGAATACGTGATTTTTAGTTCCAGTGAGAAATTTACAAAAAAGTGATAGTAGATTACACTGCAAAGGAAATTGGACTCAATCAATTGCTCAAGTGTCCCAGGCTCAAAGAAGCCCTCCCTACTCGCTGCACCTAAAATAGTAGCTGACACTGCTGCACTGCGCCACTCTACACCTTGGCTCTGCCTCCCTCTCGGGCACCTCTCTCCAATGTTACAGACATGAGGAGCACGTTAACTTTTTGTCCTCTGTTGAAAGGTGAGCACCACGAGGGCAGGGCTGCACTTGGTCCTCCGCTGTATCTGGTGCTGGAAAAGTTCTTGGCCTATTGTCAGCACTCAAGCGTCAGCTCACTTAATCGATAAATTTCCAAAACAGATTTGCGCCTCTGTTGTCTTTGTTATCATAGTCAAGAAGGAAATAGTGTCTTTGTCAGATGTCTTCACTGTTCTAGCTCAAGTCTAGAATGACGAGAAGTGGGAGAGCTGCAATTTAAACAGGGTGACAGGGAAGGTCCAATTCATAGAAATGCACAAGGAAGATGACAAACATAAAACCTGAGTGGTTCGTAAGGAGAGGGCAACCTCGTCACTGTAGGGTCCAGGCCTCTTCCCAGAGAAGAGAAGCTTAGACAGAATTTCTGGGTCATTCTTGGGCCTCAAGTTCCCTTCCAGGAAAGCCAGTGGGCGAAGTCGCAAGACTGCTGGGAAACAGGGCTCCCAAGTGGGGTATCTGGCAGGGCTGGGATGGGGACCAGGGAATGCATATGTCTGTCTTTTGTGACACATATTTCTAATCCAGACTGGCTGCCCCGAAGCTGGGGACCTGGAGTCATGCTGGGCCCTCCTTTTGGGGGTCCTTCCCCTCTGTTCTCTGTTGGAGCTTGTGTGACTGTGGCCTTCATCTTCCTCTGTTGTGTTTACCTCAAAGTTCCAGGGAAGATACATATTTTGCAACCTCTCCTAGAGAAAGAGTGTGAGAGAGAGAAATTTTCGAGAATTTGCATGTCTGATAGTTTCCATTCTGCCTTTAGATATCAGCGATAATTTGGCTAATTATAGAATTCTAGGTTGGAAATGATTTTCCTCCAGCAACTAGAAGGAATTGCTGCATTAGCTTCTTTTTTTTTTAATGTTTCTTTCTTTTTTAAAAAATATTTTATTTATTTGTTTTTAGAGAGAGGGGAATAGAGGAAGAAAGAGAGGGAGAGAAACATCAATTGGCCAGAGACCTGGCCCACAACTTAGGGATGTGCTTTGATCAGGAATCAAACTGGCAACCTTTTAGTTCGTAGGCTGGTGCTCAGTCCAGTGAGTCACGCCAGCCAAGGCTGCATTAGCTTCGTGTTCCATGGTTGGCCATTCTGATTCCTGAGTCTTTATACTGAACTCTGGCTCCTCTACCTGGAAGCTTGTTGAATCTTCCCTTTGTCCTCAGTGCTCTAAAGTACCTTGGAGAGGGTCTGTTTTCACCCACGTCCTAGGCATTTGGTGGTCCTTCTCAAGTTTGGTAGCTCCTATGCTCCAGTTCTGGGAAAGTGACTGACAACACAGTCTCATCCGATTCCCCAGAGAAGACACTTCTGACACCCTGCCTGGGGGCCTGGGTCAGGGTAGGGAGGAAGGGATCTGAGCACACAGGCTACAGACATTCACAGGATCACACTATTCCAGGGAAATTTCACTGCCCTCAATTGCACCTGGCGTCTAACAGTCCACTGACCTCTTGTTTTGCCGTCTCTAGAAAATAAAGTTGCCAATTTGCCCCAGCTCCAGTCCCTGCACCCTCAGCTCCCGCCCCACTAGCTTGCCATCTGTCTTTCTGGTTATTAAAGTCAGTTCCCAGTCAGCCACCGGTCTTCCCATCCCACCTCCTAAAGCATTGTTGCTGTGGTCTCACCGTCTGCCCTCCCCTTTGGTGTAATTTTTATCCCGAGAGCCTCTTTACTATAGCTTTGCTGAGGCACAGAATTATGTACAGGTGTTCAATCTGCTATTCAATCTGGAATGAGCCTCTCTGCATTTTTTTATATTCCCAGCAGCTTTATTTGTAATAGTTTTAACTGAAAACAAGTCAAATGCTTTTCGGAGGACAAATGAGAAACAAACTGTGGTATATCCACGCAAGGGAATACTACTCAATGACAAAAAGGAAGGAAATACAAAAAATGCAACAACCTGAATGAATCTCAAAGTAATCATGCTGAGTGAAAGCAGCCAGACAGAAAAGGAGCATATACTGCGTGCTTCCATTTATATAGAACTCAAGAAATGCAAACTGATACCTAGTGATAGAAAGCAGATCAGGGGTTGCCAAGGGGTTGGGCTCTGGGGAGCAGTAGGGGGGAGGATTTACAGAGAGTCATAAGGAACTTTTGGGGGGTGATAGCTATGTTCATTATCTTGCTGTGGTGGTTTACTGGTGTATATCACACGTGTCAAAATGTCCCAAACTGTACACTTTAAACAATACACCTTGTTATATGTAAATTAAACCTCTATAAAGCTGTTTGAAACAAAGCACATCAAATACTATATTGTAAAGTTTAAAGAACAATTCTGAAGCAAACACCACAGTAAGCACGTCACAGCTCCAAAAATCAACATTGCCAGGCCCTCAAGTGCCCTTCCTCAGGCAGTCTCTTCCGGAAACCAGCTGTCACTCCTGTCTTCACTTTTGTAATCACCATATCCTTGTTTTTCTATAGTATTTTACCTCCTAAAGAAGCATGCCCAAACAAGAGTTTAGTTTGGCTGATATTTGGACTTTATATGAATGGAATAATGTAGTGTGTGAGGTCTGTACAGAAAAAGTGCAGCCATTGTTAATATAACGAGAACAGTTTGCGTGACATTAACGTAACCTGGAAGCCAAGGAGAGTAGACTGGAATGCGCATGCATGAACAATGATGACTTCATTGTACAAGTCAGTGGGGGTGGCAGATGCCAGTCTGTGAGCGTGTGTACTGTGTGGACGTCACATTCAAAATGACTGAGTGAGTAGGGCAATGAATATGTATCAAATTTTGCATTAAGCTTAAACATTCCTCCGTGGAAACTACATGGATGATTCAGAAGGCCGCAGCTGTGGGCAGCTGGTGATTGGCAGCTTCATCATGACGATGCACCCGCTCTTGCATCACGTCTCCTGCACAGTTTTTTGGTGAAACATGAAATCACCCAGGGGACTCAGGCCCCCTACAGCCCAGATTTGGCACCCTATGACTTCTGGATTTTCTGAAAACTAAAATCACCTTTGAAAGGGAAAAGATTTCACACCGTTAATGGATTCAGGAAAATACGATGGGGCAGCTGATGGCAATTGGGAGAACTGCGTGAGGTCCCAAGAGGACTGGGGCGTCATTGTCCTGGGTACAATGTTTCTTGTACCTTGTATCTTCTTCAATAAATGCCTTTATTTTTCATATTACGTGGCTGAATACCCTATGGACAGACCTCATATATTAGTTTGTGTCTCTTCTTTCACTCACCATTATGTTTATGAGATTTACCTTTGTTATTAAATATAGTTATAGTTAATTCATTTTCATTCCCATTTGATATTTCACTGTGTGAATATACTACAGTTTATCTACCCATTCTGCTGTTGATGGGCATGTTGGCACTTTCCAGTGTTTGCTCATCTTGAAGAGCCAAATATTCTGCTCCTCTCAGAGCACACAGCCCACTTTTCTGTTGGGCATATGCATACACGCAGGAGGGAAATTGCTGGGCCATAGGGTATGTGTATGTTCAACTTAAGTAGATAATTCCAAACAGTTTCTTAAAGTCGTTGCTCCAAGTTACAGTCCCACCAGCAATGTCTGAGCACTCCTGTTACTTCACATCCTTGCCAACACTTGGTACTGTCAGAGCTGTGATTTATTTTTTTATTTTTTACATTTTTTTATTTTTAGAGAGGGGGGAAGGGAGGAAGAGAGAGAGGAAGGGAAACATTGATGTGTGAGAGAAACATCAGTTGGTTGCCTCTTGCACACGCCCTAACCAGGGACTGGGTCCTGCAACTCAGGCATGTGCCCTGACTGGGAATCGAACTGGTGACCTTTTGCTTTGCGGGAGGATGCTCCACCAACTGAGCCACACTGGTCAAGACAGAGCTGGGATTTTTAATTCCTGGCAATCTGGTGGATGGGGAGGGGTATCTTATTGCGGGTTAAGTTTTCACTTCCCTGATTACTATTGCAATTGAGCTCTTTTTTGTGTATTTATAAAAATTTCTGCCTTTGCAATATGCTTGTTCAAGCCTCTTGCCCATTTTTTAAATGGAGTTGATGGTCTTTTTTTCTTTTTAATTATTTTTTTATTGTTGTTCAAGTATGGTCTTTTTCTTATTGAATTGGAATTCTTTATTCTCTATATGAGTCCTTGGTTGGGTACATGTGTGACAATCATCTCACCGTGTAGCTTGTGTTTTCATTCTCTTTATGAGGTTTCTGATTAATCCAAGTGCCCAATTATAATGTACACCAGTTTCCAATCTTTTCCTTTGTGGTTAGTGCTTCTGATATTTTGTATAATAAACCCTTGCTTGTGCCTAGTAATGAATATATTTCCCTATTTTTTCTAAAAGAGTTATGGTTTGTCCTTCATATTTCAGTTTCTAATCTATATGAAATTGATTTCTGTGTATGGTGTAAGGTAGAGCTACAGTTTTTTTTCTTTATTTCTTTTTCTTTGTTTTTAAAATTTTGTTTCATTTTTATCTGTGTATAAATGCAGTTGTTCTGGCACAATTTTTAAAATCCTCACCAAGGATGTGTTTTATTGATTTTAAAGAGAGAAAGGGAAAGAGAAAGAAAGAGAAACATTGATTGGTTGCCTCCCATACTCACCCTGTCTGGGGACTGAACCCGTAACCTAGGTTTGTGCCCTGACCAGGACTCGAATCCACAACCTTTTGGTGTATTAGATGACACTTCAACCAACTGAGCAATCCCGCTAGGGCCTGGCACAATTAATTAAAAGTTTCATCATTTTCCCACTACCCTAAGTACCACCTCTGTCAGGTATTCAAGAGTCAACATAAGCAAGGGGGCTATTTTTAGGCTGTCTGTTCAGCCCCACTGGTCTATTTGTCTATCCCTTCCCCTGGATTCCCCTGGACTAACTAACATAGCTCTATAATATGCTTCATATCTGGGAGAGCAAGTCTTCCCCCTTGTCCTTCATCTTCATGAGTACCTATTCTACTATTGGGATTATGCAGTTCCATGTATATTTTAGAATCAGCTTGTTGTGTTATGATTTTGATAGGTATTGCACTGAATCTAAAAATCAACTTGAGAAATATTGACACCTTTACAATATTGAGTCTTCCAATTCACAGACACGGATATACAGTATCTCATTTATTTACGTCTTCCTTAAGGTCTCTCATTAAAGTTTTACAAGTTCCTCCACAATAGGTTTGCAAATCTTTTGTAAGTTTATTTCTAGGTACTTTGTTTTGTTTAAAAGGCTATTGCAAATGGTACATTAATTTTTAAACTTCATTTTTGAACAGTTTGCTGCTGATAGAGATGTAAATGATTTTTATATATGAATTTTTTATCTAACAACTCTTAGTAACTGTAATAAGTTATCTCTAGATTCTTTGGTGTTTTATAATACACATCAAGTCACCTGTGAATAATGACAGTCTTTTCTTTTTCTGCCTTTAGATTTTATTTATTTATCTTGCCCTACTGCACTAGCTAGGACGAATAACACAACATTGACAAAAGGAATGATTATAGTGGGCATCTTTTTCTTATTTCTGATCTCAAAAGAGAGCTTTCAACACTTTACCATTAAATTTGATGGTTGCTGTAATTATTTTCATAGGTATTTTGTTATGGAAGCTTATTTTATTTTTTTAAATTACATTTTATTGATCATGGTATTATAGTTGTCCCAATTTTCCCCTTTTGACCCCCTTCACTCAGCAACCCCCACTCCCTCAGGCAATTATTCGTCTCTCCCTCCACACCCTCTGTGGAGGATCAGCCGTGCAGGGCAGGGTGGTAGTTCTCCAGCATGGTCTGTAGGTGTGCACTGGGTGCACAGGCTCTGGGGTTTCTGGGTGGTGTGGACCAAGGTCAGCCCCACCTGTGCTTTGCCCAGGGCCACCCTGCCTGAGCTATAAAGCAATCTGAGATGGCTGCTACTTGTGCTGCACTTGGTGATTCTCAGCGGAAGCCAAGCTGTGAATCTAAGCTGGCAGCTGCTGGTGCTGGGCTTGTTTGATAGAATTTAGGAAGTTGTGAAACATGAGTCAAGACAAACCATTCGTATGGAAAAGTCACTGTTAGTAGTTTGGATGGGCCCATTAGTTGTGTGGGACAGAGTCTCAAGGGATCTCCAGGGCTGGGCAAACGGAGTTAGCCAGGTTGATGGAGCCTTTGATATGGCACCACCTACCAGCTCTGTGGCTCCCTGGGTAGAGGGTTCAGGAAAGAGACAATGGCCTCTGTCTGTGTTTCTGTTTGGGAGAAAGCTGTCCCCCAGCTCCCACCTTGATGCCAGACACTTCAGTTCCTCCCTGTATGCCACTGGTGCCTTTGAAAGTGTTACCCCAGTGCTGGAGCTCAGGGGGGAGTGCATCTGTGTAAGTGTATGTGTGGGTTCTTTAAGAGGAACTTTCGGGGACTACAGACGTTTCTTCCACTGGCTCAATCCCCGCTGGTGTTTGCAGCCAGAAGTTATGGGGACTTATCTTCCTGTCACTGGAACCCCGGGCTGGGGGGACCTGGTATGGGACTGGGACTCCTTGCTCCCAAGATATCCCTCCCAAATATTTATCCACCACAAATGAGTGTGGGACCAGCCCGTTACACTTCTCCACCTCTCTTACTAGTCTGGATGGATGCGGTTTCTTTAATTCCGTAGTTGTCAGACTTCCAATCAACTTGATTTCTGTTGGTTCTGAGTGATGGTTGTTCCATATTTTAGTTGTAGTTTTGATGTGATGGAAGCTTATTTTAAATCCTAGTTACCTGCGTTTTCTTTGTAACTATGAATGGATGTTGATGTTTATCAAATGCTTTTTCTGCACCTATTGCGATGATTATGTAACTTTCTTCTTTAACATATTTATGTAGTTAACTACAATAAATGATTTTCTAGTCTTAAACCAACTTTGCTCTCCTGGAATAAATACAACCTAGTCACCATATATTATCATTTTTATGTGTGGGTGTTATTGTGTTTGGGGTTTTTGCATCTATGTGCATGTGTGAGCTTGGCTTATAATTTTCTTTATTTTATTTTTCAATTATAGTTTACATTCAATATTATTTTGTATTAGTTTCAGGTGTACAGCATAGTAGTTAAAAAATCACATAACATATTTTCTGTGTGTAATTCACACTCATGTTTTTGGCCCAAACTTTCAGGAAAAAAACTTTCGTTTTAATTTTTAATTAATTAATTAATTAATATTTAAATACTTGTTTTTGTACTATAAAAGAGTTTTAGCATTTATTTTGGAATATATTATGGTACAAGAAATTTTATGTACAAATAATTACAAAACACAAGAACAGATACAAGGTATTTCATGTACTACCCATGTCTAATGTTCATCCTTATTTTTTCCTCAAAAATTTAGGCCAAAAAGTGCTTATTGTACATGGCAAAATATGGGGTACTTTACAAAATATGTTTCCCTTGTTATTTTCAGTATCCACCTGGCACCATACATAGTTATTACAATAACATTGACTATATTTCTTATGCTGTACTTTACATCCTCATGACTATTTTGTAACCACGTATTTGTACTTCTTAATTCCTTCACATTTTTCCAACCCTTCTCCTTCTGTTGTCCTGTGATTTTCTTTCTCATAATGTCCTTGGTAAGTTTTGGTGTCAAGGTTATGTTTGACTTCTAACAAGAGCATGTCTTCTTTTATTCTCTGGAAGAATGTGTGTAAAATTAGAAGTATTTATTCTTTAATGTTTAGTAGATCTTGCTGATAAAGTCTCCTGGGCCTAGAGTTTGCTGTGGGAAAAGATATTTGATGACTGATACAACAACATTTTGTGATTCCTGATTATTTAGGGTTTCTGCCTTTTTTTCAGTCAATACCAGTCATTTCTTTTTCTAGAAATTTGTTTATATCAACTGAATTTTCAAATGTCTTGGCATAAAGTTACTTACAATAGCCATTATTTTAAAACCTATGCAGCAGAAAGAAAGAAGGAGCTCCTTCCCTTCGTGACAGCACAGATGGAACTGAAGAGTATTATGCTAAGGGAAATAAGCCAGGCAGTAAAAGACAAATACCATATGATTTCACCCATAAGTGGAACCTAATCAACAAAACAAACAAGCAAACAAAATAGAACCAGAGACATTGAAATAAAGAACAAACTGACAGTAACCAGAGTGGAGGGGAGAGGGGTAATGGCAGAAAATAGGGGAAGGGTCGTCAAGGAACATGTATAAAGGACACATGGACAAAGCCAAAGTGGGTAGGATCGAGGGTGGGAGGTGGGGATGGCTGGGGCAGGGGGAGTAGTGGGGGGAAATAGAGACAACTGTACTTGAACAACTATAAAAAAACTGAAAAAAACCTTATTGCATCTGTGGTTATGTGTTATTTTCCATCTATGATATGTTTCATCAATTGGCTTTTCTCTCGTTTGTCTCGATGAAGTTTATAAATGTTATGGTTCTTCCAGGAAAGATTTTATTCAGCTAGGCACCTCTGCTTTGTCCCCTTGCTCTATCAATCCTGTCACCATCCTTGTGACAACAGTCTAGATTGGTGTCTGAAGTGGGAATGACACACAGGTCCCATTCACAAGTGGGTAAACTTTATTTCAAAATTGAGAAAAAGCAGATTTTTCCCAACTTAAGCATGAGTTTGTCATGAGAGAAAACTGGACTTTCTTGTACTATATTTCTTTTTTTCTTTTAAAGATTTTATTTATTTATTTTTAGAAAGAGGGGAAAGGAGGGGGAAAGAGAGGGAGAGAAACATCAATGTGTGGTTGCCTCTCTCGCACCCCCTGCTTGGGACCTGGCCCACAACCCAGGCATGTGCCCTGACTGGGAATCGAACCGGCAACCCTTTGGTTAGGAAGCTGGCACTCAATCTGCTGAGCCACACCAGCCAGGGCTCTTGCACTCTATTTCTGATTGAAGCTCACAACCACATTTCTCATTATATCTCATTAAGATTCCCATATCTGGCATTTCTTGGAGATATATCTGGGTCAACATGATCCAGGCTGAGCTCACACAACTCGTAAAGACATGGCAGGTCTTTAGCCCTTGGGAAACTAACCTGCTTCGCACCTATTGAAGAAACTCATGTAAACACTCTTCTTTCTCTGCAGCCGGTCCCTGAGAGCTGCACTTTAAGCCGGGCTCTCTAGCTGGCTGCCTCGCTGTACTTTGACATGTGTTCATCATCTCTCTGGCTGAGACCGTTGTTTCAGAGTTTAGAAGTTTCTTCCATGAGTCACTCACTTCAAGATAGCTGCCATCAGAGCAGAGCCCTGGGTATGGGGAAGTCCCAGCAGTGCATTGTGAGGGTCCTAGAGTCCCAGGCCTTGATTCCCAGGAGGGCTGCTACTGACCAGGGAGCTGAACCTTGGTTAGAGCGAATGAGCTGGTTCCTGGGCTCTCATCTGTCAAAGTTTGGTGACCACTTGACTTTCTGGTCCCCTGGTCCATCTTGGTTAGTTCTTCTTCTCTTCTGTGGCTTGAGACTGAAAGTCCTGTTTCTGTACAGCATGACCATGTTCCAGGATACTGACCAGATCCCTTTAGAAGGATTGTGTTCCACCTGAGAAAGCGGAAGCCTGGGTGAGGTGTCCTGTCTCCCAGATTGAAGTGGCACCAGTGGTTGTCCTCCCTGTGCTTTTAGTCTGAGGCCAGAGTAACTCTGTCCAAGGGCCAGTTCCAGCCCAGTAGTCCTCCCTGTGAACTCGGGGGGTCTGTTTACACTTAGCTTCTAGCTCTCCCTACAGAACTGATTCTGCCTGTTTTCTGCGGTCTTTGCCTGTGACTTCTGCTCCCTGAAGTCACCACCCAAGGGGACCAGGTCATTCTGCTTGGATGGGTACTCTAAGGAAAAGGACATGCAAGTAGCTGTGACAACTGTGACAGCAACCCAGGAGCCACAAGGAGGGAGATGGGCCTTCCCAGCCGTACCCCAGGCACACCCAAAGGGCTAGTTCCACAGCGAGGAGCAGGGTCTGGGAAAGAAACTGCAGAGGAAGTCCCTGAGGTGGCTTTTCTGATAAGGACTTGTGAAAGTGACTGTACTAAACCATCAATAATAAGACATTTCAACCAAGCACACGGAAAGAAAGATTGCTTTATCCTTCTATTCCTTCTATAGAAATTGAGGTTCAAAATCATTATCATACGAAGATGTGATCAGAAAGTATGAGCCAAAATGTTGGCAGAGAAAGATAATACAAGTACGTCAAGTAGAAAATAAAGCAATAGTGTTTTGCTGGCTTTTGCTAATTTGGGGGTATTCGTCAGCTTTTTAAAATTTGTAGTTTGTTGTGATTTATTTTCTTTTTCTAACTCAATATATGGTACACTTTCAGAGGCAACTTGCTATTCCTTTTCTTAAAGAACAACCCAAATTAAAAAAAAAAAAAAAAAAAAAAGAACAACCCAAATTATGTATTCTTCAGTCCCCACGCAGCGCGGACCTACCCTCTGGCATACCTGTTCAGATATTAAATTAATTGAAAATTTTTAATCTTGTGAGGACAATATCTTCTGTGCACAAGGTAATTTCTAAATGCTCAAAAAAGAGAAAAGTAACTGATAAAATCATAGAATTTTTGGTTATTACACCCTGATACTGTGATTTTCAACTTTTCCCATCTCACGGCACACACAAGCTAATTACTAAAATTCTGCAGCACACCAAAAAATATTTGTTTTTGGCGATCTGAAAAAAAAGGTGTAATTTTTATTCCTTCACACCAGATGGCTATTGTTGTGCTGGCGGCTGTCACTTTTTTATTTGACAATCTAAGGGAAAAGAGATCAGTGCCCTTGGCTAAATAGTCAGGTGCTGCATGTTTTCAAAATTCTTGGCAGCGCACCAGTGTGCCAATCAGTGTGCCCGATTGAAAATTGTTGTTCTGATAGGTGAAAATAAAACATGTGCAAATAACCATATAAAACCAACTAAGCTATTAATGAAAGTCTGAAGAGTAGTCCTGTTTCCTCGTTACACTCTTTCTCTCTCTAAAAAAGTTTTTGGATGAGAGAAAACGAAAAACTAGAATTTTTTCTTTAATTGCCATGATGTCCTTGTTTGCTAAGTTACAGGCTAAGGAACAAGGAAAGGCAATTTGCTACCAGGCCAAATATTTACCAGTTATAAAGAAGCTTCAGGGATCCATTCTGTATTAAACACTGTTATTAATATTTCAAGGGTTTTAACAACATAGGAGAGACAAATGGGGAAGCTACCTATGAGCCTGATGGCAATGGAGAAGCAGAGAGGAAGTCCCTGAGCCCTGAGATTCGTTCTGCCCCACATGCCTCCATGGACCAAGGTCCCAGCGCCAACACTCTTCAAGTCCCCACCAGTCACAGCATTGTACAGCCCTGTAAGCTGAGAAGTGGGTAGCCTGGTGTTGCAAACACCCTGGTCCTTGCATTCATTGCCAAATGATGCACGCAACCCCTCATTTCTTTGTGATAAAGTTTTTGGACCCCACTTATCAAGTTGTGGCCTTAGTTGTACTCTACTTGGTAAAATAAAGCCAAGAAAATAATCTAAATCTCCAAGTTCCTTCAACATTTCTATGCAGGGTACATCCTTGAATGAATTCAATTGTTTTGTTAATTTTCATTAAAAAATTAACTCTTTCTTCTTCCCAATTTTATCACAGTATAAAATATCATGCAAAGAGTACATTTGGGTTTTTGCAAGATTTGAAATGTATTTATTATTAATTTCTTACAAGAAACTTAATCAAATGGAAAATTTGAAACTCGTGATACTTATAGATCAGATACATTATTTCTTAAAATGTCTATAGTAATGTAAATGTAAACACATGAGTTGAACTAAGTTGAGTTAAAATAACTAATGTCTTTATTTTTTTTAATTGACCCTTTTAAGTTTCTCACAGTAGCAGTAATTATGTAGCCCTACAAATCTACTCCACTTTGTAAAGTGAGTAATTTTCATTCATCAGCTATGATCGTACTGTTCTTCAATGTCAACCTGCTATAGTTTCTCAGATTTCCTAATCCATTGATTTTGAGACTTGAGTGAATAATAAATGGAGGTAATTAGCAAGTAAGCTCTATCTGGACAATTTCCAAGGGAATCACAATTCACAAAGACAGAGAATGAAGAAGTGCATAGTTACTTTTTACTTATACGAGTATATTCTTATCTGTGTATAAACACTACTGCCCCTCATAACATTCGAATTCAATTAAGAATAATCACCGTAGTATAACATTGTTCAGTGCTCTGCCTGATTGTTTTAATTATATTTTAAAACCTTAGGAACTAAATGTCTTAGAGCTTTAATTGGTTTAAAGGTATATTTTATTCTCATTTGAGAGAGAGGGGAAGGGAGAGACAGAGAAACATTGATGTGAGAGAGAAACGCCGATAGGCTGCCTCCTGCATGCACCCCAACTGGGCAATGAGCCTGCAACCTGGGTATGTGTCCTGACCAGGAATCAAACCGCTAACCTTTTGGTTATGGGGCTTATGCTCCAACCAACAGAGCCGCACCAGCCAGGGCAAAGTCTTAGAGCCTTAAACAATACTGCCCTCTGAATATCTTTTACTGCGAGTGTATATAAGTGTAAATTTGCATAATACATATAAAAGTGTATTAAGTCAATAAATGTTTTAAAAGCTTATGTATAATACAGTAGAGAGGCCTGGGTGCTCAAAGACAAAGGGTCTTTAAGTAATCAATATCTTTTCAGCCAGGTATTCTACCCAGAGGGCAGAAGTTTTTTCTCATCCTAGTAGGAACTGGCAGCCCAAAACCCTGTCGACAGAGGTGCTTTTCTGCTGCCTCTCATGCTCGGCACAGTTATTTTACAACTGAGGCCGATTATAAGGAAATAAGCAAGCACACAAAATAAACAGCCAAGGTTCCTCCTTAGTGGAAGAGCTAAAATTCCTACTGGTTATCATGTTACTGTCTTCTGTGGGTTGTTATCAAATATTGTGACTCTGGTTACAGTGTCAAGGCCATGGGCATTTCTGGGTGTAGAGCACCTGTGCTTTTATCAAGCAACTGACCAGTTTCCTCTTGTAACTCTCTTTGATACTGGCCTTCTCCAAGATCAGTCCTCACATTAATAACAATGCTGACAAGGACCTTCTTCACGCCACTGTCCTCAGCAGATGGGTGCTCGGTAGTGCCAAGGTTTGCCCCTTCACCTGGTTTGGGTGACCCATTGCAAGGCACATGTGAATAAAGGGGGAGACACCAGAAATAATGAGGCATGATCAGAAAGTGCCTGTTATTAAAAACAACTCAATGAGATTATAAAAGCTACCCTACAGATTTATTAAAATGTCATTAATTTAAATATATTTTGCTAAAAAGGAATGAAACACTGACCCAGGCTACATTGTGGATGAATCTCAAAAACATTATGCTAAGTGAAAGAACACAGACACAAAAGGTCACATATTGTATGGTTCCATTTATACGAAATGTCCAGAACAAGCAACTCCATGGACAGAAAGAAGATAAAGGCTTGCCAGGAGCTGGGGAAGCAGGGAATGGCAAGCGACTGCTAATGGGCACATACGGGTTTCTGTTTGGGATGATGGAATATTCCGGCATTAGTTGGTTGTGATAACTGCACAACACCATGAATTTCCTAAGCTGCACTGGATCGGACTGTACACTTTAAGATGGTTAATTTTATATTACATGGATTTCACTTCAATGAAAAAAGTTAAAATGTATTCTGATAATATAATAACTTCTGAGGATGAATTTTATTTTTTATCTATTTTTTCTGAAAATGAATTTTAAAATGCTTATATTTTTATGTGAGAGCTAACACAAGCACTCTCAGCACAATAACTGTAATACCTTCTGAGAGATCATATTCCAAGGTTAAAATCCCCTTGTTTATTAATAGCTTTAGTGACACACAAAATGGACAGATTTTCAAGTTCAAGGTGCCTGGAAACAAATGGCCCAGCAGGACAGTGTCATGGTGGACAGCCTGGCTACTGTACCCACATCAAGGTTTGTCAAGTGGTGACAACATGGACACCAACACTTGGGAAAGGGCAGCGCCACTGTAATAGACCCACACGTTCCCCTATCAGAGACTTCAGTGCCAATTGTTTAACAACTTCTTCCTGTCCCTTGGGTTTTCTCTGAGATATGGGGACTGACAGGGCACTTCTCACTGGATGGGTGGACTGTTTCCGAAATAGCCATTACAATCATTCCCATTCTGCATGTCTTCCTGCAATATGACTTGGCTACTCCTCCTCCAACAAGAGGTAGAATCTATTTCCCCTTCAGTTGACCAGGGCTGGCCCTGTGACTTGCTTTGACTAATAGAATGTGGCCAAAGAGACACTGGGTGACTTCCAGGCCTAAGCCAAAAGAGGCTTTACAGTTTCCATATTTGCCTTCTTGGAAGCCAGTACGTGGAAAGACGAGACCTGGCTGGAGGGGTCCTGGAGGATGAGATGCCATGTGGAAGAGAATAGTACAACCCAGCTAAAACCAGCACCATGCCAGACATGGGACTGAAGTCATCTTGGATGTTCTAGCTTTGGATAAGCTCCCAGTGAAGTCACATGGGAGAGACCAACCAATACCATGAAGAGCAAAGAACCCCCCCCCCCGCTCAGAACTCAGTAAACTCATAAAAAATAATGAATCATTGTTATTTTAGGCCACTAACTTTTGGAGTGGCTTCCTATGCAGCACCAGATAGCAGATATACTTGAGATCCAGACAAAATCACAGGTGTATGTAAACTGAGAATATCCTGAAAACACTTGAAAAACTTACCTCAACCTGTGGAGGAATAAAGCTGAAGATTCCTAGGACAAACCTTAACTGGAAGATGATTTCCTGAGGTAGGCTGCTGGCCCAAGACCTGTGGAACAAGACATGATTACAAAGGACTTTCAGGGAATGAGTAAAACTGATGAGGGAGAGCCAGCTGTCATCATCTGCCCTCCAATACTCCTGGCGTTGTCCTGAGTGTCCCATTTTCTAATAGCCATGCACCGAAACCTTTCTCTATTTCTCCATGTAACAGGTTATGCCTCTGCAGAATGGACTGCACAACCCACTAATATTAGGATCACATTAGATTTCCTAGATGCCGCCATGGGAAAGGGAAGTACTGCAATGCAGAAAACACTCAAGAAAACCTGAAGACAACGACCACAGGGCAAGGTTCAGGTGCTTGCATAATGAATGATTCGAGAATCCACAAGGATCTTTTGATAGAGGAATTCTGGTTGAGGACATATTAAACTTGACTATCATTCATTCAAATTTGTCTTAGCATTCTGCCCATGGATCCCCCCAAATTCATGTCCCTCTCATATGCAAAATGCATTCATTCCATCCCAACAGCCCCAAAAGTTTTAACCAGCTCCAGCATTGACTCAAAAGTCTAAAGTCTCATTTAAATGTCACCTAAATCAGATATGAGTGAGACTCAAGGGTTAATTCATTGTGAGGCAAATTCCTTTCCAGCTGTGAACCTGTAAATCAAACAAGTTCTCTGCTTCCAAAATACAATGGTGAAATAGGCCGAGGGTAAACACTCCCATTTCAAAAGGGAGAACTAGGAAAGAAAGGGCTAACAGGTCCCAAGCAAGTTTAAAACACAAGATAAACAGCAACAAATCTAAAGTTTTGAGAATTATAATCTTGAACTCGATGCTCTGCCAGTCAGAGCCTACCTTCTGGACACATTGGGGCACCCCTGACCCATTGCTTTGCTAAGTGTAACCCATGTGGCAGCGCTCACAAATTGGAGTTGTGTGCCTGTGCCTCTTCTAGGCTGGAATCACACACAGGTGGCTCTACCAGTCTGGGGCCCTGGGGGCAGTCCCAATCCCGTGCTCCACTATGCATTGTCCTAGCTAAGGCCCTCTGCCTGGGTCACAGCTCCAGGTGGCTCAGTCCTTCAAAGTCCAAGTGGAAGGAGCCATTCCCCCAGAACTCTGCCGGGGAGGGATTGGTCTCCACGCTTTTGACAGCACCACCTCCAGGGCCTTGGGAGACAATATTCCCACAGCTTTGGGTGGGAGTTGTCTGGCATGATGAAACCCAGGTAATGCCACCCAAAGTTGAAACCTAGGAAGCAGTGCTGATAATCTCTGAATACCCTTTGGGGTCCTTTCTTTGTTTTCGAGGGTAGCTCTATGGTCCCACCCTGCATGATCCAAGTCCCAGCCCCTTCAGTTCAAATTTGCAGTTTTCCTGCTATGATGGCTGATGAAGGCCATGGTTCACACCCATACTAGTTTCCATATGGAAGAGCCACTTGACCACACCCTTAGTGTTCTCTTCAAAACATGCTTTCTCATTTTTTGCAATATGGATGGGCTAAGAATTTTCCAAATTTTTGAGTTCTGTTTCTCTTTTCATTAACCATTTTAAATCATTTCTCCCTTCTCACATTTTACTACAAGCATTCAAGAGAAGCCAAGCCACACAACCACACACTCACCACTCTATTTAGATATTTCCTTAACCCAATAATTTCATTGCTCAGAAATTCTACCTTCCACAGAACTCTAGGGCATGAATACAATTCAGCCAAGTTTACTGGCACTTTTGAAGATTTTATTTATTCATTTATTTATTTTTAGAGAGAGGGGAAGGGAAGGAGAAAGAGAGGGAGAGAAACATCAATGTGTGGTTGCCTCTTGTGTGCCCTGCACTGGGGACCTGGCCTGCAACCCAGGCATGTGTTCTGACTGGGAATTGAACCGGCGACCCTTTGATTCACAGGTCAGCACTCCATCCACTGAGCCACACTAGCCAGGGCACTCTTAGTGCCGCTTTTATAAGGGCATAACTGTCACAGGTGGGCAAAGGTAACCAGGTTCTTGGTGATCGAGAACAATGAATTGAACCAAACACACAGAGAGATTATAGCAGAAAGAAAGAGAGCAGATAGACTAAGCGATAGTGCACTCCACAGAACACGGGAATGGATCAACTCTGAGCAGAGACTGACCCTCAGTGGCTGGAGGGATTCTATTCTTATAGGGCGGATACTTCCTGGCTAGTTTTGGTGGGCTTTTATTGCACATGTACAAGTAGTTATATTACTTTAAAGCTCATGTGGTCTCCCATGATTTTCCTTGATTGCTCACTGGGAGAATGGAGTCCCACAATGCTAATTTATTATAATGCTATTATAATGAAGCAGGAGTCATGTAGTATCTTCTGCACAGGTGCAGTCATGATTCACCATGATTCAGCGCTTTTCCAGAAAGCGAGGAGGGTCTCTGTTTTGGATCGATGTCCTTTGTCCTAGTCCTGGGGTGGCTCCGGAGTTTCCTCACTCCTGACTATCTCCTGCCTCATAACCTCATTGAGGAGTTCTGCCCCCATAATTTAACCACTTTCCAGTGGCCTCACTTCCTGATACCAGCTCATTGGACATCAGGATTTCAACATACGAAATTTGGGGGGGATGCAAACATTGAGACCATAGCAAAATTATAATACATTTATACCTAACTTCAGGTGCAGTTTATAACAAGTCAACAGAGAACTTGACTGAAGGCAGTTGCCTGGCTGGTCTCTGAGCATCGTGGTGGCAGCAGTGTGCTGTACCTCATCCGAGGGGCTGCTGGGCTTCACAGCAAAGCAGTTACTTGCATTGGTCCATCTCAACTGGGTCCTCTTGCCTCCCAGACTATAACTGCAGACATTGAATTTGTAATCACAACCTCACTAGAAATATCACTTGTAAAGGTAAAGCTCAGATTCAGACACCCACCCTCACAGAACAAGGCTGGGCCTCACAGGAAATGGCCAGCGACTTCCCCTAACGCAGGGGGTCACAGCCTTACAGAGAGGCAAGCAGGTCACTCCCCCAAAGAGGGAGGGGTGCCCTGCAATTGGACCCAATGGGGACAAGCTTTCTGCCCCTGAATCAAAGGCAGTAAAAACATTTCTAGAACAATGGAGACAAAGCGTATCTTTTGTTACACTGTGTAAAAAAGATGGGACAGATAAAAGGAACACACACAATAACAGATAAAGGGAACACACACAGTAAAAACACCTGGCCCTGAGCTACAGGAAATACTACTGTTAAAACAAATTTGCCCTTGGCTTCTGTTTGGAATTTCTTCCCTAATAGTGGTGGACAGTTGAAGGGAATTATATTGTATATGCACATCTTGTTGATAATTGTAATTACATATATATTGTGTAAGCTTTTGCATGATTTCCACTGCCTGTAAGAAAATTTTTTTGAAAAGTTAACTGGACCACAAATGTAATTCACATTCTTAATACAAAGAATGACAATGAAGACAATGCGAATGTACTAACGCCACTCAGTCACACACCTGAAAATGGTTGCAATGGTGAATTTCATGTTATGTGTATTTATCACAATTTAGAAAGCAACTTTTTAAAAGAAAAAGTAAATGATGAAGAGATTTCTGGGTTCAGGTAGGAATAGGAAGGTAGCAAAAACCCCCAGTTCTCCCACTTCTGAAATCACAAAAACACAGAAAGAATGCAATCCACCCCACCCCAATCTACATGTTTTCTGAAACCAGGAAGCACACAACTGGTAACCAGAAGAGTGTGAAGGACCAGAAGTCGCTAGGGTGTGGCAGGGCCGTGGGGTGGTACAAAGGGTCCCATCAGTACCCAGGGCACACCGACCAGGATCCACTCCGCAGGTGGATCCTGCGTGGGGACAGCTGTGGGCAGGTCTAAAAAGAATCAGGACAGAGACCTGTGCTGGAGGAGGGATAAAAGAGGCGAAGAAAGCGAAAGCGTTCCTAGCGGCCACGCAGTGCCATCTAGCTGGGCGAGAGGCACGGCGCCAGAAGAGGACGCCCGAGAGCTAGCTCGCAGGCCTGGCGGTGGCCCCTTCCTGCAGGCAAAAGGTCCCTGCGCTGAGTGAGATCCAGCAGTACAGAAAACCGAAGTGGTTCAAACAGGAACAGTGAAACATTTTGCACACCGGTACAGAGTCAGGGGCTTGCATGGATTCCATTCCTGTCAGAAATTCTTTTTGATGCTCTATTTGTCACAAGTTTGGCGGGTGGGATTCCCCCCTCAAGCTGGCTCCCTTGTCTTTTTGTCATTCTCCACAGTTTCTGGCACAACATGGATGGCCAGGCTCACCTTGTACTTATAAATGTATACAGTGAGTTCAGATAGACATTTCCAATTAACAGGCAGTATTACACTCTCTCCTTTCTCTTACCCTTGAAGATTAGGATTTCTGAAATGAATTTCATTTTGTCTTTGTCCCAGGATATAAAGAAGCCAGTTTTGACATAATGATACTAATGTGGAAAGAGAAGCCTGTAGCCCTGGCTGGATTGCTCAATTGGTTGAAGCATCATTAGGGTACGCCAAAGTTTCCATTCAATCCCAATCAGGGCTCATGCAAGAAATCAACCAATGAATCCATAAATGAGTGGAACAACAAATATTCTTTCTCCCTCTCCGACTCTCTCACCCCTTTCCCCCACCCCCCCTCTCTCTGTCTCTCTCTCCAAAATCAATAAATTAAAAGAGAGAGGGACTTGTGGTGGGGAGGCAGACACAGAGCGAGGTGGCAGCCTCAGTGCCGGCCCTCCCCTGCTTGAGAACCTTGTCCACACGACTCAAACACTACATAGTTTAATCACAGTGTAAATTCTGCCCAGTTTAAGGCTTGGCCCTGAACTAGATTGTAACTATAGGACAGATTGGAAATAAAACTGTTTTTTCAAGTAAAGAGAAGAGAAATTGATTTAGAAATTAAAGGGGAAAAAAAAACAGAAAAAGATGAAGCAACAAAAGCCCAACAGGTTTTCTGGAGTAAAATTGCATAATATAATAAATGAACAAAACTGTATTTCTTCTCTGGTGATCATGTGGCTACCACAGCAAGCAGAATTGGGGGTGGAGGTAGGATGACTTTTAATCCATTCAAATTTCAGATATTTGTGCCCAAACTTTCTGTCACTTATTGATTCAGCTTGTTTGTTTGGGACTAAAGACCTATGGGGATATGCTGCAAAGGCCTGAGAACCTCCCAGTGAAGAAGATACAAAAAAGGCATACCTGGTTTGAAAATCACCTAAAGCCTCATGTCCGTCAGAAACGGAACAGAGACCTTCCTTGTGGGCAGGTTTAAAAGTGGGGCTTTTAATAGATACGAAACTCTTCAGATGTTCCATTTCTTCTCAAGCCATTTTGTGAAGTTGTGTTTTTCTAGGAATTTTTCTATTTCATCGAAATTTTCACATTGACTGGGATACAGTTGTTCAGCAAATTCTCTTTGAAAGTCTATGGGTCAAGGTGATGGCCCCTTTTTGCTCCTCATGTCAGCCCTTTATGCCTAGATTCCTGATGCTTACACTGTCCCCCCACCAAGCCAGACACCCACTGCCTATGGCCCTGACCTCTTGGCTGAGGACGACTTGATCCTTCTGGTTGCTCAGGCCCCCAATCTTGGAGGAGACCTTGACTTCTCCCTGTCTCTCACTGCTTCCACCTAAGCCACCAGGACATCCTGTTGACTCTACCTACAAAAGCTATCCAGCGTCTGACACTCTCACCAGCCTTCTGGACCCTACTTGGTGGGAGCTGTCACCTTTTCTCACCTGAATCACTGCAGTACCTTTCACCTGGTCCCTAGCTTTCACCCTGACCCCTACCATTCTCAGAACAACATCTGGAGGTAGTTTGTTAGCTCCCCATTTCAGTCACGGTGAAAGCTCTCACGCTGAAAATGGCCTCCAGGACGCACATGCTCTGGCTCCGATCCCTTCTCTGACCTTCCCTCTGCCTAGTCTCCACTTGCTCACTCTGCTCCAGCCACCTTAAACAGGTTTCTTGACCTGTTTCTTAAACAGGTCAAGCGTACTCCTGCTCCAGGGACTTTGCACTCACTTGCTGTTCCCTCTATGGGATGCCTTCCTCAGATGTCTGCATGGCTCCCTCCCTGCTTCCTTTGAGGTTTTTCTCATAAGTCCCTTTCTAAGAGAGGCCCACCCTGATTTCATATGAAAATGGGCACCCATGTCCTCCCTACCCCGGGTACTTCCAACGTGCAAAGCCCTTTTTCCTTCTCCCATTCTCCATCCTACTTATCACAACTTATTTATTACATCTGGTGTTGCTGTTCCTCCACACACACTTGAATGGCAACCGCCAGGGGGCCGGGATCTCCATCTGTTTGTTCACAGGGGACCTAGAATAATGCCGGGCCGTACTAGATACTTAATGAGTATCTGTAAAATAAATTGTTGGCTGAATTTCCTGTACCAAATACTGTTCTACGACTTTTCAAAAGGATTAAGTCATTCAAACCTTACAGCAAATGTGTACTTGCTGTGCAAGTTATCCCCATCTTCCTGATGCAGACACACATTCTAGAGGTGGTGACTGACTTGCTTAAGGTCCCAGAGTGCAGACATGGCAGCTCTCCAGGAAGCCTTCAGTAGATGAAGGTAGATTATGGGGCCAAACTGAGAATATGGAAACTCTACTGAGAAGGCAACATGGGTCAGCTGGAGGGGTGAGGAAAATCTGGTGGTTGTCAGGCTCTGAGGTGAGCAATTTGGGATGTAATGGAACAGTCCCCAAAATGAGGAAACAGTCCATCCAATCCTTGTTTTTGGACTTCATATACCTGGTGCGTGTTTATGGGTCTCTGAGGAACTTAGGATGGAAGAACTTTTCCAACAAGGTAGAAAGGCCAGAAATGAAGTAATATTTGACCACATTAAAATTAAAATTCAATGTATGTAAATCTGTTCCAAATACAAAGTCAAAAACAATGAATGATCCTTTAAAACATTATACTGGGGTCCCAGCCAAGATGGAGGCATAGGTAGAAACACCTCACTTCTTCACATAACTAAAAGAAGGACAACAACAAATTTAAAAACAAAAAAACAACCAGAACATCCAGAAAATCAAACCGCATGGAAGTCTGACAACCAAGGAGTCAAAGAAGAAACATTCATTCAGACTGATGTGCTGAGACAAAGAAATATGGCCCAAATGAAAGAACAGATCAAAACTTCAGAAAAAGAAATAAGTGACGAGGATATAGGCAACCTATTAGATGCAGAGTTCAAAACACTGGTAATCAGGATGCTCACAGAGATGATTGAGCTTGGTTGCAAAAATGAAGGAAGAAATGAAAGCTACGCAAAGTGAAATAAAGGAAAATATACAGGGAACCAACAGTGAAGAGAAGGAAACTGGGACTCAAATCAATGATTTGGAGGAACAAAAGGAAGAAATAAACATCCAATCAGAGCCGAATGAAGAAAAACGAATTCAAAAAAATGAGGAGAGCCCTGGCTGGTGTAGCTCAGTGGATTGAGTGCAGACTGCGAAGCAAAGGATCGCTGGTTCAATTCCCAGTCAGGGCACATGCCTGGGTTGTGAGCTAGGTCCCCGGTAGGGGACACACAAGAGGCAACCATACATTGATATTTCTCTCTCTCTCTTTCTCCTTCCCTTCCCTCTCTCTAAAAATAAATGAATAAAATCTTTAAAAAATAAGGAGAGGCTGAGGAACCTCTGGGACAACTTTAAACATTCCAACATCTGAATCATAGCGATGCCAGAAGGAGAAAAGGAAGAGCAAGAAATTGAAAACTTATTTGAAAGCATAATGAAGGAAAACTTCCTCAATCTGGTGAAGGAACTAGATATTCAAGTTCAGGATGCTCAGAGAGTCCCAAAGAAGTTGGATTCAAGAAGAAACACACCAAGGCACATCACAATTACATTACCCAAGATTAAAGATGAGGAGAGAATCTTAACAGCAGCAAGAAGAAAGGAGAGAGTTACCTACAAAGGAGTTCCCATAAGACTATCAGCTGATATCTCAAGAGAAACCTTATAGGCAAGAATGGGCTGACAGAAGTATTCCAAATCATGAAAGGCAAGGACCTACATCCAAGATGACTCTATCTAGCAAAGCTATCATTTAGAATGGAAGGGCAGATAAAGTGCTTCCCAGATAAGGTCAAGTTCAAGGAGTTCATCATCAGCAAGCCCTTATTATATAAAATGTTAAAGGGACTTATCTAAGAAAAAGAACAAGATCAAAAATATGAACAGTAAAATGATAACAAACTCACAACTATCAACAACTGAACCTAAAAAACAAAAACAAAAATTAAGCAATCAATTAGAACAAGAACAGAATTACAGAAATGGAGATCACATGGAGGGTTATCAGTGGGGAGGGTGATGGGGGAATAATGGGGGAAAAGGTACAGGGAATAAGAAGCATAATTGGTAGGCACAAAATAGACAGGGGGAGGTTAAGAATAGTATAGGAAATGCAGAAGCCAAAGAACTAATATGTGCAACCCATGAATATGAACTAAGGGAGGGGGGATGCTGGAGGGTGGGGAGTGCAAGGTGGAGGGGGGTGAAGGGGAGAAAAAATTGGGACAACTGTAATAGCATAATCAATAAAATATACTTAAAAAAACATTATACTAAGTGGAAGAAGCTAGACACAAAAGGAAAAATAGTGTATGATTCTCCTTATATGAGATCCCTGGAGTAGGCAAACTCATAGAGACAGAAAGTAGAAAGGTTGGTTCCAGGGGCTGGGGGTGGGGAGAATAAGGAGTTAGTGTTTAATGGGTATAGAGTTGCAGTTTGGGAAGATGAAAAGTGCACAAGATGGATGGTGGTGATGGTGGTACAACAATGTGAATGTGCTTAATGCTGCTGAACTGCCATGATACACCAATACTGAACTATCAGAAAGGGAAACTAAGAAAATAATCTTCCCTGGCTGGATAGCTCAGTTGGTTAGAGCATCATCCCAATATGCCAAGTTTGCGAGTTTGATCCCTGGTTAGGGCACATATAAGAATCAACCAATGAATGCATAAGTATGTGGAACAACAAATCAATGTTTCTCTCGCTCTCCCTACTTCTCTGTATAATAAATAAATAAGTAAGTAAGCAAGTAAATAAATAAATAAATCCAATTTATAATTGCATCTAAAAATACCTAGGAATAAGCCCTGGCTGGTGTGGCTCAGTGGATTGAGTGCCAGTCTGTGAACCAAAAGTTTGCCCATTCAATTCCCAGTCAGGGCACATGCCTGGGTTTCGGGCAGGGTCCCTGGTTGGGGGTGTTTGCGAAAGGCAACCAATTGTTTCTGTCACACATTGATATTCCTCTCCCTCTCTTTCTCCCTCCCTTCCCCTTTCTCTGAAAATAAATAAAATATTTAACAAAAAAATACCTAGGGATAAGTTTATCCAAGGTGGTAAAAGACCTGTACTCAGAAAATTATAAGACAATGAAGAAAGAGACTTAAGAACATACAAATAAATGCAAGGATATATCATGCTAATGGATAGGAAGAACTAAAATTATTATAATTTCCATACTACCCAAAGCAATTTATAGATTCAATAAAATTCCTATCAAAATACCAATGGTATATTTCACAGCACTAGAACAAATAATCCAAAAATTTATAACAGAACCACAAAAAACCCCCAAATAACCACAGCAATCTTAAGAAAGGAGAACAAAATTAGATAAATACACTATCTGATATGAAACTGTACTGCAAGGTTATAGTAAACAAAACGGCATGGTACTGGCATAAAAACAGATAGATCAATGGAACAGAAGAGAGTGTCCAGAAAGGAATCCCATGCCTATGTAGTCAATTAATATTTGACAAAGGAAGCAAGAAGATACAATGGCGAAGATAGTCTATTCAATGAATGAGGGTGGGTAAATTGGAGAGATCCATGCAATAAATGAAACCAGACCACCTTCTTACACCACACACAAGAATAAACTCAAAATGGATTAAAGACTTACTCATAAGACTCAAAACCATAAAACTCCTAGAAGAAAACATAGGGTGTAAATCTCTGACATTTCTCTTAGAATTATTTTCTCTGATATATCTCCTTGGACAAGGGAAACAAAAGAAAAAATAAATAAATGGGACTATATCAAACTAAAAAGGTTTTGCACAGCAAAGGAAATCATCAACAAAATGAAAGGCATCCTACTGAATGACAGAAAATATTCACCAATGATACACCTGATAAAGGGTTAATATCCAAAATTTGTAAAGAACTCATACAACTCAACATCAAAAAAAAAAAAAATCCAGTTTAAAAATGGACAAAGGACCTGAATAGACACTTCTTCAATGGGGACACACAGATGGCCAATAGACAAATGAAAAGATGCTCAACATCACTAATCATCAAACAAATGCAAATTAAAACCACAACAAGATATCACTTCATACCTCTTAGAAGAGTTATCATCGACAAATCAGCAAACAGCCCTGACTGGTGTGGCTCAGTGGGTTGGGCATCATCCCACAAACTGAAAGGTCACCAGTTTGATTCCTGATCAGGGCACATGTCTGGATTGCAGGCCAGGTTCCCAGTTGGGGACTTGCGAGAAGCAACAGATGGACATTTCTCTTCCTCTCTTTCTCTCTCCTTCCCCTCTCTCTAGAAATAAATACATGAAATCTTTTTTAAAAAAATAAATAAACCAACAAACAACAAGTGCTGGTGAGAATGTGGTGAAAAGGGAACCCCCGTGCACTGTTGGTGGGGATGCAGACTGGTGCAGCCACTGTGGAAAACAGTATGGAGGGGCTTCAAAAATTAAAAATGGGACTGACTTCTGACCCAGCAACTCCATTTCTGGGTATTTATCTGAATAAACCCAAAACACTAATTTGAAAGAACATATGTACCCGTATGTTCATTGCAATATTACTTACAATTGCCAAGACATGGAAGTAACCTGAGGGCCCATCAATAGATGAATGGATAAAAAAGTGGTACATATATGCAATGGAATATTACTTAGCCATAAAAAAAGAATGAAATCTTCCCATTTGTGACAGCATGGGTGGACCTAGAGGGTATTGTGCCAAGTGAAATAAGTCAATCAGAGAAACACAAATACCACATGCTTTCATTTATATGTGGAATTTAAAGAACAATATAAACAAATAAGCAAAATAAAACAGACTCATAGATACGGAGAAAAGACTGATGGTTGCCAAAGGGGAGGGGGCTTGGGGAGTGGGTGAAAAAAGGTGAAGGGATTAAGAAGTACAAATTGGTGGTTACAAAACAGTCACAGAGATGTATGTATAGTACCAGGTGGGTACCGTATTGGGGGGAACATTTTACAAAGTATACAAGTGTCTAACCACTATGCTGTACAACTGAAACTAATGCAAAACAATATTGAATGTAAACTTTAATTAAAAAATAAAATTTAAAAATGGTTCAGATGATAAATTTGATGTTATATAAATTTTATTACAATAAAAACAATCAAAGGCAAATGGCCAAGTGGATCTTTGCCTTGTAGTTGTAGCAGCCACTGACTGCTGATCAAAGCCACAGCTGAATTAAGGTGACAGTCAGCCCCCAGGGCTCCTAATCATGGTTCCTCCCAGTCACTTAGGAGTAGTTGGATTAAGCAAGTCAGCCATCTTATCTTCCAGCCTGGCTAGGCAGCCCCAGCTGGCAATGAGAGAGGGAGATGGGGGGCACAGTGGAAACCCCCTCCTATTTCTTCTGCTGTTCTTCACTCACATTTCTCCCCCTCCTTGTTCTTCATCTCCTTTACAAATGCCCCTCCTCTTTCATCTACCCGTTGCCATAGTGCGGGATCTGAGTGAGTTTTCACTGGGCCTTGGGGAGCACACGTGTGCACCCAGGTGCTGGGTGACTTCCCAGAGCGGTAATCTGCTTTCTGCTAAAACAGGACTTGATCTTCTATTAACCTTAATCATCAATTAGCACCCTACTCAGCAGAGACAGTGATGATCCAGGACTCACTGCCATCCCCACCTCCTTCCACCTCTGCCATCTCCCCTCCCCTTCTACAGGCTCTTGGGGCAGACCCATGACTGAGCTCAGTGATTAATGTAATGCTGGACAAGAGCAGGCCTGGCAAGTGGTGGGCCACCTCCAGGGCTCAAGCTGGAGGTTTCCCCCAGATGTCCTGATCCTCCTGTGCCACATGTCCACTGAGATGGCACTTCACATTGTTCCCAAAGCACTTCCAAATGACATGGGAGCCCCATGCAGGGGCAGTAAGGATTGGTTATATCTCTTTAGACAGAAGGGGAACCTGGCCCCAAATGGAGGGATCTCCCCACCCAAAGTCATGCAGCCAATCTGTGGTGGTGCTGGGAACAGGTGTCCTGTGTCCAGTGCTCAGAAGGGACCAGGTGGGATAAGCAATCTCAGAGGAGGCCCACCTCCGGCTCTCATGTTCTTGGATGCTCTGATTCTTTGACCCTGGTGGAGACAAGCAGGTAGAGCTCCCTAGGACCCAGGAAGAGGGAAAAGTGTGGATTATCTGGAAGTCACAATGACTTGGGTTTGAATTCTAGGGATCGTTACATTAAGCTACACTGTGAGCCACTTGAACATCCTAAGTTCCTGCTATGAGCTCCTGCTCTCATTACTTTGTGGTATATACCCAGAAGTGGAATTGCTGGATCATATAAGAATTCTATTTTTAATTTTTTCGAGGAATTGCCAAACTGTTTCCCACAATGGCTGCACCATCACAATCTAATTTTAGAATATTTCCATTACCTCCAAAGGAATCCCTGTCCCCATTAGCAGTCATTCCCTATTGCAACCCCCAGCCCCTGTCAACCACTAATCTCCTTTCTGTCTCTATGGATTTGCCACTTCAGGCATTTCATATGAATGGAATCATACACTCCATGGCCTTTCGTGTCTGGCTTCTTTCACTCAGCATCATGTTTTTGAGGTTCATTCATGTTGTACCGTGAGCCAGACCTCCATTTGTTAAATGTATTTATTTTAGAGAGAGAGAAGAAGAGGGGGGGGAGAGAGAGAGACAGACAGACAGACATTGATTTGTTATTCCACCAATTTATGCATTCATTGGTTGCTTTTTGTATGTGCCCTAACTGTGGCTCGAAACAGCAACCTTGGTATATCAGTATGATGCACTAACCAACTGAGCTACCTGACCAGGGCCCAGAACTCCATTTCCTGTTATGGCTAAACTCCATTACATGGATAGCCCACATTTGGTTTATTCATTCACCTGTTGATTCACTTTTGGACTGTTTCTACCTTTTCACCTCTTGTGAATTGTGCTCCTATGGGCATTCTTGTACAAGATTTTTGGGTGGGCATGTTTTCAGTTCTCTTGGGTAGATACCTAGGAGTGGAAGTGTTGGGTGTACTTTCTCTTGCATTTAGGAAAACACAGCCCTCCAGGTGTCCTTGGGCAGCAAGCCCAGCTTTCTAGGCTGCCAAAAGGCCCTGGCAAGACTGTGGCCAGGACTCTTACCTTCAGTTCCATGAAGAACCCCTAGCCCGACACTTAGCACATGGCAGGCAGTGACCACTGCTGAGATCCATTCTTGCTATGTGTGGCCCAGCTGGGGCTCCGTGAAGCTCCAGCCCTCAGCTTGGCAGCCAAGGCTTCCCCCCCCCACCTGCAGGAGTAGCCACATCACCAGGAGCTTCAGCGTGGAGCACTGAAAAGTCATGGCACTGAGAACAGGGAATTGAGGCCATGAGCCCATGTGTTGGCTTTACTGAGCCAAAGGAGATAGCTGAAGGCGGCCAGATTTCGGGACTGAGTAGAGAGGAGCTGGCAGAAGCCATGGAAAGGGTGTGCTCCCTAAGGGGAGCCTGTGGAGTGGGGCCAGGGGTCTTCAGTTAGAAACAGTTAAGGCTGCAGAATGGGACAATTAGCGGGTAATTGGTGCCTCTGACAAACGCAGGGTCAGCAGCAACCACATTTCAGTGGCTGAAGAGGGACAACAGAGGTAGCTCATCTGGAATACAGTGTTGAGAGGTTTCCTTTTTCAAAATTTTATTTATTGATTTTGAGAAAGGCAGAGACAGAGGAAAGAGAAAGAGAGACAGAGAGAAATGTTGTTCCACTTATTTTTTGATTCACTGGTTGCTTCTTGTATACGCCCTGACCAGAGGGCAAACCTTCAGCCTTGGCATATTGGGGATGATACTCTAACCAACTGAGTTACCCAGCCAGAGTCTCAAGAGGTTTACTTTTGAAGGTAAGTCTAGAAGGAAGCTGTAGAAGGGTCATGAACTCAGGAGAGGGAGACTTGAGCAGGTGGGGCCTGAATGTCTGCGGGCACCTTCATGTGCTGTGGTACAGTTGCCTAGATGAGGACCCTGGTGACTGAAAGAGCTGCAGTTCATGGGGAGCAAGAGGAAGCAGAAAGCAAGATGCACAGTGGAGTCTCCCTGCTCCCCAGGTCTACTCCTCCTCTCCTGCGGGAGGAGCCCCTACCAGTGCAACTTGCTTCTATCTGGGTCCAGTGAGATGGCCTGATGCTCTAGGAGGCTCCGTTTCCAGGCCTCAGCCTTGCAAAGCCTCCCAGCACACCCCACCTCCCAGGACTCTGGAGCAAACCAGATGGGAAAGGCAGATTTGAGCTTTGGGCTGCTCCCCAAATCTGAAAATCCTGACCCTCGAGCCTGCCTGACTTAAGAGTCGGTGCTGGACAGTAGAAGGGAACGAAGGACATGTAAGCAGCAACAAGGGTCCACGGTTTGGCTCAAGCAAATCCCTCTGAGCTGCCATCATGGGCTCTCCTAAGGAGCCAGGAAGCAAGGGGTGGGGGAAAGGAAGTCTAAGTCCAGGGCCCAATTAAGAGATCAGATGGTGAAGGGTTTGGGAGCTTTTAAGGTAAGGAGGCCCAGGCTGATCCTGCAGGCTGTATAAAGCACTGTAACCCCCTGACAGCTCCAGTGCTGGCGGGTATCAGGGACAAGGCTTTCTGGAGCCATGGCCCAGCGGTGGGGCCCCCAAAGGCTTGCAGACAGGCAGCTGCAGGCCAGCTTTGAGGACAGCACCCAGGCGAGCATCTTCACCTATACCAACAGCAACGCCACTAGAGGTGAGAGAGCAGGTGCCATGGAGGCTCGGTTACAATGGCTGAAGCAGCCCCCCTGGGACATTGGACCCAAGTGGCCATATGGGGGGCAGTCGGCCACTCACCCTACCCAAGAGGGTCTTTTGCACATCGTCAGCAGCCGAAAGGGTCTTCTTCCTTAACTTTTATGATGACATGAACGGGGGGTTCCTTTCTGAATAAAGAAGCACATCAGAATATCAAATATGCATTGTCAAACCATGTAGCCTTCCCAGGCCCTTTGGGAATCCCTGTCCCATGAAAGTTGACTACTCTTTCCCTGCTAATGAGCACTCATTACACTCAAGTCTGGGGAAGGACTTGGGTCTGACTCATCTTTGCATATTCTAAAGCCAAAAGGAGGCAAGAACTCCAGGAGCAGGAAGCTTGGGGGAGGGGGTGAGTGACTTCTAGAACCTTCGGGTCAGAAGAGATTGTATTGGTCATCTTTTCCAACTTCGTACCCCGGGGTCCGGAGCCTTTCGTAGCACATTCTTGGGGGAAGAAGCTCGCTCCACTCCCAAGACCGCTCTTCTGCTTAGAGCTGGCTCATATCGAGAGAGGGCTTAGGTCACAAAGAAACTGAAAACTCTGTCGAGGCAGCTGAGTTCTTTCCTGGGAGTGGCCCAGTCAAAAAGCTTTGCATGTAAGCCCCTCAAAGAGCTGAGGACACTAATGACCCCCAGCCCTAGACCCCTCCCCAGGTCCGTCCTCCAAACTAAAGACCATTGGTTCCTTCAAGAATGTCTCCCATGCCTTGGTTTCTTGATGGCCAGGGCAGTGATCAGAAACAGGGCTCCCGGGCCAAACTGGTTGAGAACCCTGAAGTTGGCATCGAGCTGATCGATCGAGCCCTAGAATATCCTTGATGGAGAAGGAACCATGCTGTCCCTGGGGGCCCCTGGGGCTTCATCAATGTCCAAGACTCCTTTCCATAAATTTTTTTTCGAAAATTGAAGTATCTACAGAAGTAGAGAGAAAAGTAGAGTGAACCCCTGGATATTGATCATTTGTCTTATTTCATCTGTAACCCTCTCCACTAGCCCCTCCTCCTGATTTCTGGAGGTAGATCCAAGACATCACACCATTTCCTCTATAAATCTTCAGTATGCACCTCTAAGAGAAAAGGACTCTTTAGAAAACATCACCACGATGCCATTATCACACCCAGAAGGTAACACTGCCTTGGTATTATCAAACCCCAGTCAGCATTTAAACATTTTTTCAGTTTGCTTGAAACAGGGCTCAAGTAAGGCTTGCATGTTGCTATTGATCAATATGTCTTGTCATCCTTTTTGGATTTGGAGGTTCCCCCTGGACCTCTTTGCAATTTATTTGTCAAAACAAACAAGTCTCTGGACTCACCCACTTCGGACTTTACTTGTGTCTTCCGATGTGTGGCTTCCCATGCCCCTCCCACCTCATTCATCAGGCTGTTTTTGTAAACTGGTAGTTGATTTGAAGGTCTGCTGAGAGGCAGGCTGGATTTGTGGGGTGTTCTCTCAAGACTAGGAGGGTGTCCTTTTTTTCCTGGGTGTTGGCAGCTGCTGAAACCCAATGCCTGCACCCATTAAACCACTGGGGAATGCAGACATATAGCATTCTGTCTTCATCTGTTAGCTGGACTACTTGGATAACGAGAAACACGCCCTCATCTCTTATTGCGTTCTCCGGGGTAGGGGCTGTATATGGGAAAGGCAGGAGAAAGGTTCGTTCCCCATTTCAAAATAATGACTTGGTTTCCCAGTGGAGCCAATTGGGTTTGACCTCTGCATCTCCTTTCTCTCCCACCAAGAATCGTGTTCTCAAGAGCTTTGGGTAGAATCAGAATTGGAATGTCATTTAATTAATCATTAGTTTTATCCCAAACACATGCACAATGGTCTCAGAATGACACCAACACAACTGCCAACAACATAATTACCAAAAATGTAACATTTGGACATTTTACCTTTAGGATACATCTTTAGGGTATATTTCATACTTAGGATAGCATTTTATCTTTAGGTGTATGCCACTAGGTTCACGCAGTCAAACTACCACCTTTTCAAGTCCCTTAGAATAGTCATTCTGTATGTGATTATGCCACCGAGTGGCTATGCATTTAGGCCCATTTGTTTCATTTTTTTTTTAATTTTCAGGGATTGCTTTTTAAAATTGACTGTTGTCTTATAATGAGGTAATAAATTACTTGCAGGTTTCCAAATTAAAGTCTAGAAAACAAGGTATATTCGAAGAAACCTTGCCTCTGTGCCTGCCCCCACACCTGATTCCCACCCTTCCTGTGTTTTTTAGAATACTTCTGAAGACTATACTTTCAGGGATCATTTCTATAGTTTGTTACTAGAATAATTCTGTTAGGGCGTTGAGTGGGATACCCTTCTCATGCTCATTTCTTCATGAAATGAGTCCCACCCAGAGGTTTCAGGAGGGAGGAGCAGGCTGGGGCACCTGCACTGCTAGAGGTACCTCCTGTCTGGCCTTCCAAATTCAGAGTGCCCCTGCCCCCCTACCACCATGCAGGGCGTCTGTCACTGCCCTGTCCTTCTTGTCCCTGCTCTGCCCAATCTGGACTCCATGGGTTGTTTGGGAAGGACACTCAGGCCGCCTCAGTTTGAAACTGCTCCCTGCCCCTTGCATTTGCCTGCAAGCCGGAGTGTTCCAAACACCTCACAGTTCCAGTTGCTATTTTTGTACTAAACCTCTGTACTTTTGGGGTAACTCCAATATATACTAGAACATCATAGAGTTGTATCACGGTAGTTCTAAGGGGCTGAGTTGACTCTCTGCTGATGAATCTGGAAAGGCTCCTGAAAACCAAGGGCATCTGAACTGGACTTTATGGTATGGAAAGGGGACCCAGGTGCAGGGGAGAGTGTGGGCAAAATTCAACAGAAGAGCATGAAGTACGCAAGGAAAAAAGTGCAGGGGTGTAGGGGATTCAGGGGAGCAGGAGCCTGTCAATGGCACTACAGGGGGCTGGCCCAGCATACTGGGTGGTGAACCAGAGGAGGCAGAGAGATACCCAGCAGAGATGATGAGAGAGTTTCACTTTGTTAAGTTCAAAGATGCCCATACAGCTATCCACCAAGCCATGTCCTCCGGCCGCAGAGACAGGATAAAGGGCAGGTTGTTTGCAGATGAGCAGAGTTAGAGGGAAAGAACCGGCTGCAAATGAGGCAAGCAGGAGAGTGGGAAGGTTGAGAGGAGGCTCTGGCAGGGCGGGGGAGGAGGGTACAGGTGGGTGACACTGATATCTACTCTGTACCTCCTGACTCCAGGCCCCTTTGAAGGCCCCAATTACCATATTGCTCCCAGATGGGTGTATCACCTCACCAGTGCCTGGATGATCTTCGTGGTCATTGCATCTGTCTTCACTAATGGGCTTGTACTGGTGGCCACCATGAGGTTCAAAAAGCTGCGCCACCCTCTGAACTGGATCCTGGTGAACTTGGCAGTTGCTGACCTGGCAGAGACCATCATCGCCAGCACTATCAGTGTTGTGAACCAGATCTACGGCTACTTTGTGCTGGGCCACCCTCTGTGCATCGTGGAGGGCTACACTGTCTCCCTGTGTGGTAAGCCAGCTGAGGGTCCAGCCTCAAGAGAGACCCAGCCTACTGTACATAAAGGAAACACTCATACAGCAACCCCCCGGGTGTGCCTGCAATGCACATTTGAAGGGACACAGACCTGCAGGGGAAACCGGGCCAAGATCATCACTGAGGTCGGGGCATATGAGCAAACAGATATAGAGCCATATGACCCCGCAACAATGTGGGAGGGGAGGGCTCTGGGCACCCCAAGCAGAGCTCCCACCCAAATCAGGATGTTCCCTTTCAGCTCACCTGTGTTGGCTTTTTCCAGGGAAAGAAACAATTACCAGATTCCTTTCCCCATCCTCATCACTAACATCTCTGTGGGCCACAGCTCCATTCAGGTGAACACTGGCTGAGAAGTACCCGTGTGCTGAGCTGTATGCTAGGCACCAGGCGTATAGGATGCTGCACACAGGGTCCCAGCCCACAGTGTTCCCAAGTCCTGGGAAGAGGAGGCCCTACCTCAGATAGTAACTATACAGTGCCAACAGTCCTCTCAGAGGACCGTATCCTGGAGGAGTTGAATCTTGAGTCAGCAGAATAAGAAGGGGGCTGGGGCAGGGTGGCTGGGGAAAGCTAGGGCAGTCGGTCGTTGGGTGGGCAGACAACTGGTGAGCGATTGCTGAGCAGATGACAAGAGGCGGGCGAGCCTGGGATGGCACACTCTGGAGCAGACACTATTTTGGGAGGAGGGGGCTGGAAGGGGACACGCAGGAAGAGGCCGGAAGATGGGAGGGAGTCTGAGTGAGAAAGTCAAAGCCACATCAACAGGACAGTCAAGGAGGCTAGAGCAGAAGTTGAATCTGTCACATGTTGGGCACCTGGTGAGGCGAGGTGGTTGCCGTGAGGCCAGGCTTCTTTCTCAGGGGCCAACAAGGAAGAGGAGGATAAGCAGGCCTGATGAGGCCAAGGTCCCCTGCAGTGGCCCTTGTACCATGCCCCCATGACAGAACAGAGGGCTGCAGGTTTACAGCCTTGGCGTCCACTCAAGATTACAAGAGCCCAAAGGCCACAGCCCTCATCACGCGCAGCCTGTCTCCAGGCCTGCAGCTGTCAAACCAGCAGAAGCTTGCACCTGCTGTGTCATTTTTAAACTTTCCCAGGGCCACCTGGCCAACAGACTTGGGTCCTTAGCTTCCACATCTAACTTGGGCATGTCTCATTGTCGCCTAACCTGATCTCTAATTTGAATTCTGAGAAGGTGAAGAAGAGAAAGAGAAAGAGACACTAAGATAGGAGGGACCTGGGAAGTGGGGAACCTGGCCCCAGATTTGAATTACTAGTGGTGTGAGCGCCACTGAATTACTTTACTTCTCCGTTCTTCCTCCATTTTTCCATCTATAAAATGGGGGCAGGAAGGCGGCTCATTAAATGAACACATTGAACCTCCCCACAACCTTAGGAGGTAGGTGGCATCACGATGCCAGCACTTCCCAACCAGTTTCAGGGCCACAGACGCTCCCCGGCCCTCAGGGGAAACATATGGACCCCTTCTCAGAAGAATGTTTGCAAATGCACACAAGGTCCAGGATTACAATGCACACACAGGATTACAATGATACTGAAATATAATTATCAAAGTACTAAATAGTAATCAGCAACATAGTTCTTCATTTAAAGTATTAGGATTAAAATTATAATACTAAATTTAATTATATTATAATTGAATAAATAATATTAAAGGTATTTTTAGAAGGATTAGTGACATTATTCTTCATTAAAGCATCAAATAACTGGATCTGGCCTGACAGCCATTGAAATTTCAAAGTGATAATGAACGTAGTGATATTGGGAATGTCCGCCACCTCTGTAAAGTGACCAAGTCACAGGCACTGCTAGTGCTGCCACACTCAAATTGGAAGGAAATGCCAATGTCCATTAAAGGTTAGTGAAAACAAAGATGTCATTTTTCCCATCCCAGTTCAGGGACCCCTGAATTCTGTGCACTCCTCTGGGGTCTAGGCAGGACACGAGACACTGTCTGCACCTGCCGAATGGAGCAGGGTGGTGGCATATCAGGGAGGGGGCTCTAAGGGCCTAAAGGAACGTGTGCGTACTGGCAGGAGGGGCACAGCTGTTGGCTGGGATCATAGCATATCAGTGGGTCATGTCGGTATGTACATGGCCATCGGGGGTTACCTCAGTGTCATCAGAGGAAAGGCTGGTGGCCAAGTAAAAGAAAGAGGGAAAGCAAGGTGGACCAAGAGGCCGAATCGGAGGGAGCAAGGAGAGGCCCAGCGGAGAAAAATGGGAAGGCTCATGTTAGGAAAAGAGATTGACCAAGAGACCTAGCGCCCCCTGGACCTGAAAACACTCTTTGGACAATGAGGTTTTGCAGGTAGTTGAAGAGTGCTTCTTCGTCTGGAAAACTGTCGGCTGGTCCATATGGAAGTAATGTAGGAGGCTCAAAGCCATCATCTGTCTGCTCTCCCCTGCAGGGATCACAGGTCTCTGGTCCCTGGCCATCATTTCCTGGGAGAGGTGGTTGGTGGTCTGCAAGCCTTTTGGCAATATGAGATTTGATGCCAAGCTGGCCATCATAGGCATCACCTTCTCCTGGGTCTGGGCTGCTGTGTGGACGGCCCCGCCCATCTTTGGTTGGAGCAGGTAAGGATGCCAGGGTGCCAGGAAGGTGGCTTGTTAGGGTGGAAAGGGGAGGGCCAGACTCGTGATTCCCTCTGTGACCTCGGGACAAATAGCTTTCTGTCTCTGGGTCTCCATGGCCCCACAAATAAAGTGAGGATGGACCTGACTCTCCCTGAGACCCCTTCGAACATGCAGCAGCTATGAAAGCATGAATCTAGCTGGCTGCAACGTGGAAATAGGCCCCGTGGTCTCCCAGCCTCTGGGAAGGTCTGCTTCTCCTAAGTGTGAACTGCTCACAGGAACACATGAAGAAATGCCTACAACTTCAGGCCACGGGCTGATCTAGTTGACCCCACAAAAATGACTCAGATATTCACAGGTGTTCTTAGAAGGCAAGAGAGTACCTCACCCTCCCTTTGTAAAAAGGCGATGTAATCAGATGATGACAATGTTCTGCAACCAGATAGTGACAATGGATGTGCTACATGCCACTGAACTGTTCACTTCAAAAATGGTCAATTCGTGTAATGTGAATTTCAACTCAATAAAAAAAAAAAAATCCAACAACCCTACCCAAGTCAGTGGCCTCCCTGGGCTGGGGGCTCCCAGGTTGCCTTGCATGCATCAAGACAGGCTGCTGGTCTTTCCTTCCAGGTACTGGCCCCATGGCCTGAAGACTTCGTGCGGCCCAGACGTGTTCAGCGGTAGCTTGTACCCTGGGGTGCAGTCATACATGATTGTCCTCATGACCACATGCTGCGTCATCCCGCTCAGTGTCATTGTGCTCTGCTACCTCCAAGTGTGGCTGGCCATCCGAGCTGTAAGCCCCCGCACCCTCCTGGCTTCACCCCTGGCTGGTAGGAACATGAAGGCCAGGGATATGCAGGCAGGAACAGAGGGTCACCCAGTCTGCTCCCCTGCCCCCAAACCAGATGTGAATTTGGCAATTTCTTTGGGATTGCTGTTACAGCCCTGGTTCCCTTGTCCTTGTCCTTATAGAATGGGAAGGGACAGCCCCCGATCCCCAGTGGAGGGGCCCAATAAGGGAGCACAGCTGCATTCCTCCTGACCCAGGACGGTTCCAGGGGCAGCCAGACGCTCAAATGAAACCTGCAAATCAAGGAGTGTTTTTAAAAGGCTGCCACCAGAGGGCCCTTGTCCCCTTCACTGGACTGTTGGGGCAGGCTAAGGAGTGGATTCACAGGTGCCATCTGCCCCCCAGGCCCACTCTCTACCCTCCTTCTCCCTGGGAAGCTGATCCTGTCTACAGCCAAACCCCCACTTCCCTGTGCCAGCTGGATTACCCCTGGGGAGCCCTTGCAGGAAATCAGAGAAAGACAGGAGAGTGAGATTGGGTCCTGGGGTGCTGAGAGCTCTGTGCTCCCCTTGTGGTCTACTGAACACCATAAATAAGTTGTCCCTTTATCAATTATCTAAGCTACAATTAGCTTGATCTGGCTGTGCCATCTGTTCTTGCTGGGATCCTGCTTGGCACAGGTGGTACAAGGCCCTTTGGGGTGACACCTTTCCTATAGGAAGCTGCTTGTGCCCACAATCAGATTATCATGTGCTCAGAAGCTCTCTCTAGATTGGAGGCCACGGGCTCAAGATAAGCTCCCCTCATCTCATTACCTTCAGTCTGTGGTATTCCCCGTTCCTCCCCCCCGCCCCCGTCCCCGTTGGTGGTCAGAACCAATTTAGCTGGCTCCCACAGGTTCTAGCCATGGTGTGGGCCACATTAAGTCTCAGATATGGAGCCCAGGCTCTAGAATGTGTTGCCTGCCCACACAGTTTCCCCACATGCCCACTCAGCTGCCTGCCATCAGTCCCTTCCCATAGCAGGCAGGCGCCAGCCCCTGTGCCTTCTCCTGCCCAGCCCCTCAGACCTGAGCACAGGAGGGGGCAGGCTGATACGGGACCAGGTGAGGCTAAGAACAGCTCCCTTAGCTCCTTGTTGCCCCATACTCTTAACAGGAGTCAAAATTAGCCAAGAGCTTGGAAGGTCCAAGCTCAGAGCCATCTCAGCCAGGTTTAGCGGCTTGCTAACTCAAAGCATGCGCAGCTCTGGCACAAGACCACCCCAGGCCAGATGTGTACTCACTCACAAGGGAACTAGCTGCTGGCTAGCCAAGTTGCTGTAGCAGGTAGGCCCATCTCCTTCTCCCCATGAGTCCCCATCCTTGAGCTGCCCATCACTCACTGCCTCCCCGACTTGCTGCCCAAGCAATAGGAACAGGGAGCCCCTCCAGATTCAGAGCCCTGAGGGACTCTCCCATTCACTGTCCCTTGGTACAGCTCTCTGTCTCCCCCAGGTGGCAAAGCAGCAAAAAGAATCCGAGTCCACCCAGAAGGCAGAGAAGGAGGTGACGCGCATGGTGGTGGTGATGATCCTGGCATACTGCCTCTGCTGGGGGCCCTACACCTTCTTTGCGTGCTTCGCTGCTGCCCACCCCGGCTACGCCTTCCACCCTCTGGTGGCCGCCCTGCCAGCCTACTTTGCCAAAAGTGCCACTATCTACAACCCCATTATCTATGTCTTTATGAATCGGCAGGTAAGTCATACTGTCAGCAGAGGAAACTAGAAATAGAACCTGGAGGAGCCCCATAATGGCTTCCACCTGGTATCTTGTCTGGCCTCCGGGACAATGACCTGAGAAGACTGAGCATGTGACCCAACCCCAGGCAGCCCTCTCCCTCTGGATCCTTTTATGGGCATTGCCTGAGGGTGGGCATTTCCTGCACTTGTCTGTTGGTCTCTGGACTAGCCTAGAGCTCCAACACCGGAGGACCGCCTGAACATGGCCACAGTACCCCAGGCGTGTACTTCTTGCTGTTATCGTGCAACTTTTCTCTCAATCTTCATCTTTCCATCTTCAAACCCTAACTCTGATCAGGACATAAAAGAGGCCCTTCCTGGCTGCACCCGCAAGAGGCTTTCGTGGCTTTACAGATTAGTTCAGGGGGCACATTCTGTGGTCCTGGCCAAAGTCTCGCCAGATAGCAGCCAGCATGGACTGGCACATTGGGCCTCCACAGCAAACTGCCCATGACTCTTACACTTCTTGGTAGGTAATAGGTGACTATTGCTGCTCATCATATTCCAAGTGCAATTTGCCTTCTTATTCTTCCTTGAATCCATCACATCCACTTCATTAAGGTGTATCTGTGATGTGATTTGATGGTGACCAGAAAGGTCTGTGGGGCAGAAATACTGCCTCCTCAGGGACCTTCTATTTCACCAGACCCAGTCTAATCCTTCCAACTGGCTCTTCTCTGCCCTTCCATTTCACAGTTGCCCCGTGGCTTTGCCTCCTCCTGCCTGGCTCTGACTCTCTGTTGAGTTCCTTAAGCATGCATTCTTTCGGTAATGTTTAAATATTCAGTAGGACCGGTACCACAGTTGACTCCCCAGGATTCCATTCCTGCCGCCTCAATACCCAGAGTATAGTTCTATCCCTGACCCCTGTTTCCTGTCTTTCACATGGGTCTCTTTTTAGGCCTGTCTTTTGTTTGTGGAATCCTAGACTAGCTTGCCAAGTCCTGTCTTTGCTCGAGTCTTTCTTTTCTCCCCCTCCTAGACAGATGTCTGCGCTTCTGGACCTCTCCAGGCTTTCAAACATTTCTTTCACCCTTTTCATACTGTTACCCCTTTCTGCTCCTTTCTGAGAGAACTTTCTGGAGTGGAACTCCATGAGGACCTCCCTGCTGATGCCCCTAGGGCACAGTCTGGCACAGAATAGGCACTCAGTAAGTAGGTAGATGTTAAGTGAGTGTGTCCAATGAATTCCTTAGCTCATCTGCCAGCTCTTCAGCTGAGTTGATTCTGCTGTTTGGCCCATTTCTTCTGTTATTGATTTCAACAATTATGTTTTTTATTTTTGAGAGTTTTGGCTTTGGAGGGAGCTGGAGGTGGTCAAGAATAGGCCCGGGCTACGTAGGAAAGGCATCTGGTCTGCATTCTCAAAGCATTGCGGTGCTCAGTGACCGTTTGAGGTGTAATAGGAGAAATGCATATGGCCCAGATCTCTTTAGGGGTCAAGGGCAAAGAACAGGTCCCTCCTGGTGCCAGAAAACTCTCTTGGCTAAAGAGATGAGGTGGTGGCTAGACTGCTGTCTACCTAGTCCTCACCTGGCCTCAAAATTGATGGAATAGAAACGAGATGACGATCATGTTCCTTTTTACTGGGATGCCTCTTCCCAGCCACTCTGGAGACAGGTCACTATGCATGGGCCCCTTCGCTGGTGTCATCTTTGGTCACTGTGTGAGTTCCCCCGGTGCCATAAGACATGACCACAGACTGGGTGACTGTAATATATTGTCTTCCAGTTCTAGAAGCCAAAAGTCTGAGATCATGGTATCAGCAGGGTTGGTCCCTTCTAAGGGCTCTGGGGGAAAGTCTGTTCCATACCCCCCCCTCCTAGCTTCTGGTAGGTAATTGCTGTTCCCTGGTTTGTAGATGAGTCACCCAGATCTCTGCTTTCACTTTCACATGGCCTTCTTCCCTCTGCACCTGTATGTCTGTGTTCAAATTCCCTTCTGCTTATAAGAACACCAGTCATTGGATCAGGGCCCACTCTACTCCAGCATGACCTCATGATAATGTATATCTAAGTCACATCTGCAAAGACTATTTCCAAATAAGGTCACACTCACAGACTCCAAGTGCTAGGACTTGAACATATCTTTTGGGGGGACACGATATGACCCACAATAGTTACCATCAGCTGCTAAATTAGATGATTTAGATGACCAAATAGTGAGAAATAGACCATCCTCATGTGTAAGAACAACCTGAGCCTTCCTCCATTCACTTTGTAGGGTTCTAAATGGTAGAAGAGAAGGTGTTAAGTCATTCAGATGACACTTAATGAATACCTTCCTCTGAATGCCCTAAGCCTTACCTTTAGCATAGCAGCACATCAACCCTTCCTGCTCTGCTGAGTAACACTTTCTGTCCTGCCAGTTTCGAAATTGCATCTTGCAGCTTTTTGGGAAGAAAGTGGATGATAGCTCTGAACTCTCCAGCACCTCCAAAACGGAGGCCTCATCTGTCTCTTCGGTGTCACCTGCATGAGACTCTTCCAGCCCCAAGAACAAAAAGATCTGCCTACTACCACAAAACGTAACCCCTGTCCCACTCACTGGGGCTTTGGCCACCACCCCCACCATCCCTTCTTCTCCATCCCTGTGAAATATATGTAGTTTCTCTTTGCCAAAAACAACAAAGTCACGGCGAGGGAGGCACCTGAGCCTCTGAGTGTTCAGTCACTGGGTCACAAGGGGGCATGAAGGATTTAGAGCGGAGAGCAACATTGCATTTCAGAGACTTTAATCTCTTCCAAGCCTCAAGTCTGCAGACGGTATGGAAGGGTGTGAAAAAGGGAACTGTGAGTTGGGTAGGCATCCACAAACCTCTCACAGTGCTGATAAAATCCAAAAGGGAGAACTGAGAAGTGGCTATCTGAGGAGAGCTGGCTGGATGCCCTGACACCTGAAAGGGGGAAGAGCTAGCAAACCCAGGCTTTTTAAGGCCCATCTGATAGAGACCTGGAGTCCTTGGAATACAGTCTCCACCTGGAGGTGACCCAAGCCTGCCAGTCCGTGGCAGGGATGGCATACCACTTCCGCCAGGCCAGGGCACCAAGTCCAATCAGCATGAGCATGGTGCACATGTGCAGGCGTGAATTTAACAGCTGAAAGGGGCAGGTGCACACAGTAAAGATGAAGACCAAGAAGTTGGTGGTCAGTGTGAGGAACAGGTTCAGAAATCGAAACAAATACTTCTGGGGACAGTTCCTAAGGTTCTCTGTCATCTCCAGTTGAGTCACTTGCTGTAGAGTTTCAAGCTTGGCTATACGACTCTTGAAAGTGTCCATGACCTCCTGCAGGTGACAAAAACACATGCCCTCACAAGAGGCTGGAAGGGAAGTGCGGCCGTTTACTTGAGTTCCTAAGGGGTGCACACCAAGCGTTGGAGAACTGAAGATTCAGAGGGAAGTTGTGAACCTAGAGCACATGCGTGCTGAGGGCCCCATCTTGGGAGGGTCCACGTTTCCCAGTAACGGTGAAGGTCTCATTTGACTCGGCCCTCACCCAATGTGACCTGAGACAGGGAGCCTGGCTGTGAGAGAGCTGACCAAGGACAGGTGTAAAGTGTGGAAGAGAATAATATTATCTGTCACAGGAGAGGAAAGTCCTTTACCCACATTTGTGACCCTAGGGTAAAAAGCAGGGGCTCCCAGCTGGTGTTCCCTGCACCATCAGCACTCCTGCAGGTGGTCGTGATGCATGCCCAAGTTCCCGGATCAGCTAAGGGGTGGGGGGAGGGAGGCATGAACATAAATACTGGACACTGCTAGCTCTAAATCAAATGTGTGAGTTGCCATTCAACCCTCAGCGGGGGTTCAACTTAAAGATCAGTCTCATTCCTTGGTTTGGAGGTTATCAAAACAGATTCGTTCATCCTTTGCCTCTCTCGTCCCTACATCCTTCCTTCTCACTGGCCCTTTCTCAAAAAGCTCCCCCATGAGGAACTCACCCATATTTCCTTGGCTCTCTCATAGGAAACATAGGCCATTTGTTCTTCAGTGCAGGCCAGATTCTGTTTGAGATGGTAAATCTCATTCAGGTACCCTTGCAAGTAGTTATTCATCAGTCCTTCCATCAACGCGTGTCTTGGGAGGAAAAGAGAAAGTAATACTCCCTCAGTACCCCACCCAGAGCTTGTGCTGGTAATGAGTGGTCCGATATCAAGACTTGACTTGGGTTCAGGGTCCACCTTCCTCCTCCCGCCCCAGCTCCAGTCAGACCCAGCCTACTCCTCCAGGTCTGCACGTCGGCCACAGCCACACGGATAGTCATGTATCTCCTATATATCGTTCCCCTTTCGTAACGACGTTAGTGAAATAGAGATAGACCAGAAGTTGTCGAAATCAAAATCTAAACTGCCCTCGTACGCTATTAAATTCCATATGTATCCCCAGCACCAGTGTTTTCGCACGCAGTAGTCATCTCATACAATTCTGTGGATTATAAAGATGGAGCAGCCACCCGGAACTGCATAGTGTATGATTTCACGTATATGAAATGTCCAGAATTAGACCAATCAGAAAGATGGAAACAGAATAGTGGTTGCCAGGGAAAGGGAAAGGTGGGGAGTGACTGCTAATGGGGATGGGGTTTCTTTTTGGAGTGATGACAATGTTAGGGTCTGCAATGAGGTACTGGTGATGAGTGCACAACTCTGTGAATATACTAAAAACTATTGAATGGTACACTTTAAATTGATGAACTTTATGGTATATGAATTATATCTCAATAAAGCTATTATTAAAACAAGAAACAAATATAGGATTGTGGTAATGGTTGCACAACTGAGTAAATTTACAGAACATCATTAAAATGTACAGTTAAAACAGTGCATTTTATGCCGTGTAAACTATATCTCAATGGAGCTGTTAAAAAACACAAACAAAGCATCGCTACCTGTGGTTTATGGCTACATATGTAAGTAGTAAAAGTATAAAAACATGCATGAAAAAGATTAAGTGCCAAAGAGGATAGTCAGGTGGCAAAAAGGGGGAAGGTACCAAGGAAAAGGGTAATGAGAGCTTCAAGTGAATTGTTTCAAGTTTTGTTTCTTTCTTTTTTTAATTTTTTGTTGATTTTTAGAGAGAAAGGAATGGAGGTAGAAAGAAAGAGATCGATTTGTTGTTCCACTTATTTATTCATTGGTTGATTACTTTTTCAGTATATTCTATTGATTATGCTATTACAATTGTCCCAATTTTTCCACCTTTGACCCTCTCTCCCTGGGTCCTCCTTTCCCTCCAGCATTCCCCCCACCCCGCCACCTTAGTTCATGTCCACGGGTCGTACATGTAAGTTCTCTGGCTTCTACATTGCCTATACTGTTCTTAATATCCCCCTGTCTATTCTGTACCTACCCAATTATGCTTCTAAATCCCTATACCTTTTCTCCCATTCTCTCCTTCCCCCTCCCAACTGATAACCCTCCAAATGGTCTCCATATCTATGATTCTATTCCTGTTCTAGTTGTTTGCTTAGTTTAGTTTTGTTTTTTTTTTTAGTTTCAGGGTTTTTTTTTAATTTCAGTAGTATTTATTTTATTTTTAGAGAGAGGGGAAGGGAGGGACAAAGAGCAGGAGAGAAACATCAATGTGTGGTTGCCGCTGGCGCGCCCCCTACTAGGGACCTGGCCCCCAACCCAGGCATGTGCCGTGACTGGGAATCTAACCTGAGACGCTTTGGTTTTCAGGCCAGCACTCAGTTCACTGAGCCACACCAGTCAGGGCAGTTTCAGTTGTTGATAGCTGTGAGTTTGTTGTCATTTTACCATTCATAGTTTTCATCTTCTTTTTCCTAAATAAGTCTCTTCAACATTTCACATAATAAGGGCTTGGTGATAATGAACTCCTTTAGCTTTACCTTGTCTGGCAAGGACTTTATCTGCCCTTCCATTCTAAATGATAGCTTTGCTGGATAGAATAATTTTGGATGTCGGTCCTTGCCTTTCATCATTTTAAATATTTCTTGCCACTCCCTTCTTGCCACCAAAGTTTTTTTTTTGAGGAATCAGATGATAGTCTTACAGGACTCCTTTGTAGGTAACTCTCTGCCTTTCTCTAGCTGCTTTTAAGATTCTCTCTTTATCTTTAATCTTTTGCATTTTAATTATGATGTGTCTTGGTATGGGCCTGTTAGGGTCCAACTTGTTTGGGACTGTCTGTGCTTTCTGGACTTGTATGTCTGTTTCCTTTGCCAAATTAGAGGAATTTTCTTTCATTATTTTTTCAACTAAGTTTTCAATTTCTTGCTCTTCCTCTTCTTCTTCTGGCACCCCTGTGATTCAGATGTTGGCCCTTTTGGAGATATCCCAGAGCCTTCTTAAACTCTCGTTTTTTGAATTCTTTTTTCTTCATTTTGTTCTGGTTGAATGTTTATTTCTTCCTTATGTTCCAAATCGTTGATTTGAACACTGGCTTTTTTCCCTTCACTGTTGGTTTCCTGTGGGTTATCCTTTATTTCCCTAGTAGAACCTCCATTTCTTCCCTTACGCTTCTGCCATATTCAATGAGATCTTTGAGCATTCTGACCACCGGTGTTTTGAACTCTGCATCTGATAGGTTGGCTATCTCGGCATCACTCAATTCTTTTTCTGGGGTTCTGTTCTGTTCCTTCATTTGGACCATATTTCTTTGTCTATTGACTTTGGCAGCCTCCCTGTATCTGTGTACTAGGTAGAGCCGCTTTGATTCTGTTTTAGAGCACCTGTCAAATTGCGTGGGGCAGAGCCTGGGGTATTTGCCAGGGTGGGACAACCCTGGCTCCTTGGGCGGGGAGGGGTCAAAGAGGGGACAGCGCCACTGCTGTCTGACTTCTGGGGGCTTGCCTGGCCCGCACCCTGTTGCCAGTCACTTCACCCGCTTCCCTTATGTGACTGGCGCCCCTTTGGCTGCTGTCCCGGTTGTGGTTCCCAGGGTGGGTGAGTTTGCATAGGTTCCAGGCTCTCCTGAGAAACTGGCAGTTTCTTCCACCACCCCAACCCCCACCAGGTTTACAGCCAGAAGTTATGAGGCTTTCTTTTCCCAGGTGTAGAGCCCTGGGCTGCACAGTCTGGCCTGGGCCTGGGCTCACTGGCTCACAAAATGTCTCCCTGATTTTTATCCACCACAAGTGAATGTGGGGCTGCCCATTCTGTTGGCTCGCTGCCTCTCCACCTCTCTGCCCCTCTGCCTCTCTGCCCCTGGCTCGCCGCTGCCACACAGAGCCCTCTCCGCCCAACACGCCTTCTCAGCCCTCCTACCCTCCTGGATGAATACAGCTTCTTTAAGTCTGTGGTTGTGGGACTTCTGTACATTTCTGGGTGTTCTTTCTGGGTGATTCTCTGGCAGTTCTGGGTGTTTCTCATTTTTAAGTTAGTTGTGTTCCTTCTTATGGTTGTACAATGAGGCGAGGCATGTCTACCCACGCCTCCACTTTGACCGGAACCTCTCATTGGTTGGTTCTTGTATGTGCTCTGACCCAGGAATGAACCCACAACCTTGGTATATAGGGACAACATTCTAACCAACTGAGCTACCTGGCCAGGGCTAAAGTTTTATTTCTTAAAAAAATAAGACTTGAAGCAAAAATAGTAAACATGAAGATTTGAGAAAGCTGAGAGGTAGGGGTAGGTGTACAATGTTCATCATGTTATTCTCTACATTTCCCCTGGGTTTGGAATGTTTCATAATTTAAAACATCTTTGAGGTTCCTCATTTGGACAACAGGAAGGGTAGGCCAGAAAGACAGATGTCAGGAGGCTTCTAGCACTTTGATTTAGGGAAGAGCTGAGGAAGGCTTGACCCAAGCCAGGGGCCATGACACTGAAGAGAAAAGGTACCGGAGACCACCGGAGACAGAATGGCTGGGGCCTGGCACCTGTGGAGAACAGGGCAATGAAGGACCAGGCTCATGGCCATGACTGTGACATGCAAAAGAACATAACCAATGGTGCTGTCATATAGACAGGGAATATGAGGCCAAGAAGTTTTTGGTCCTGCTTTAAGAACTTGACTGACACCCACATGGAGCTGTTCCCCAGGCAGCTAATAAGCTGAACACTCATTTCTTGAAAGCCAATCCATCGGGAGACAATTCATAACAGTGTTTCAAGGGACATTCCATTAGTCTCTGCCCTGCTCCCCGTTGAGAAAAGAGCGGGCTGACAACATGGCCAAGGTTACTGCCCACAGAGAGGGGAGAGGCAGGGTGTCCACCCTGAAAGTAGATTCCCCATGATTGTCTTTCCATTACCACGAAAGATCCAGTCATGAGAACATTCAAGATAGTAACTGTGTTTGACCATATTTTCATAAATATATTCTTCACGAACAGAGGTCAATGAATACATTACTGTATTTATAACATCTTATGAATACACTTTTAAATGTATTCTTGAATAAATTGTTGAATAAAAAGATGTTAATTCATAAGGATATTCTCTCAGTCTCCCCGTCCCTTGCCCCCAGCCTCCTTACCCTCTGGCAGCAGTGTCCTGGCCATGACACAGCTGACTCTCCTCACTGTCCCTCTTTTAGTCAAGGACCCCTCTCTGTCCAGCTCCTATAGTCACAGAGGCAAATGTACCACTCTGAAAAATGGTCTTGCAAAGGCAAAATCATGACCAGTCAACCAAAATGCCCCCTAAATCTTCCAAAGCTAATAATGCCACCCTCTCAAATACAAATTATCCTAAACTATATTGTGGTTGCAAAAGATTATACTCGTGACTATACCTGAGGATTGGCTTTTTGGCAAATTGAGCTAGAACCTAGTGGCCTGCAACTTGGGTGAGAAATTGAGGTGGAGAAACAGATGTGGGGGATCAGGCAGCAAGGGTAGGGTTGGGGAATGCAACAGGGTCAGAGGAGCTCCTCCTGAGCATGTGTGTGCCCTAAATGCAGTCACATAGATCATTGTAAGAAAGAGACAGAGGGAGTTCTTACACACAGTGAAGAAGGATGTGTGAAGACAGAATGGAGAGAGATGTGAAGATGCTCGCCTTAAAGACTAGAGTGATGTGGCCACAAGCAAAGGAGTCCGGTAGCCACCAAAAGCTGGAAGAGGCCAGGAATAGATTCTGTCTGCCCTAGAGCCTCCAGAGGGAGTGTGGCCCTGCTGACACAGTGACTTCAGCCAAGTAAAGATGATTTCCGACTTCTGACCTCCATAACTGTGACAATACATTTTTGTTGTTTGAAGCCACTGAGTTTGGAATAATTTGTTATGACAGCTGTAGGAAACTCCTCCAGCCCTTGCTGGTGTGGCTCAGTGGATTGAGTGCCTGCCTGAGAACCAAAAGGTCGCCGGTTCGATTCCCAGTCTGGGCACATGCCTGGGTTGCAGCCCAGGTCTCCAGCTGGGGGCGTGCGAGAGGCAACCGAATGATGTATCTCTCACACATAAACGTTCTGTTAGAAACTCCCCCAGGGTGCTCCTGGCATCTCGTGGGTAGAGACCAGGGATGCTGGTCAACATCCTACAATATACAGGACAACATCCACACCACAGAACCATCTGGTCCGAAATGTTAATAGCATTGAGGTTGCAAAAACCTCGGCTGGGATGACACAATGTGGAATTTAGGGGCCACCAAGTTGTGGCTGAATTTAAGAGGCTGAAATTTCAAAGATTAACAATACCAACTGTTGGTCAGAATGGGGGGCAACTGGAATGCTCAACACTCCTGGTGGGAATATAAAATGGCACAGCCATGTTGAAAAACAGTTTTGAAGTTTCTTTGAAAGTTTAACATACAGCCCTGTCCAGTGTGGCTCAGTGGATTGAGGGCCAGCCTGCAAACCAAGGGGTGGCCGGTTCAATTCTCAGTCCAGACACATGCCTGGGTTGCAGGCCAGGTCCCCAATAGGTAGTGTGCAAGACACAAATACACGTTGGTATCTCTCCCTCTCTTTCTCCCTCCCTTCCTCTCTCTCTAAAAATAAATAAATAAAATCTTTTTTTAAAAAAAGGTCAACATACAGCCCTGGCAAGTGTGACTCAGTTGGTTGGAGCGTCGTCCCATAACTAAAAGTTGCTGGTTCGATTCCCAGTCAGGGCACACAGCTAGCACATACCTAGGTTGTGGGTTCGATCTGGGCACATGTGGGAGGCAACCAATCAATGCTTCCCTCTCACATCGATGTTTCAACATACATCTACTCTATTATTCCATATATAAAGCTATACAGGGTAGGGCAAAAGTAGGTTTACAGTTGTGAGTACGCAAAACACAGAGTTTATCTTGTATTATTTATTAATTATTGCATTATTTTCCAGAAAAACAACTGTAAATCTACTGTTGCCCCACCCTGCATGTTCACAAAAAGACTTGTACCAGAATGTTCATAGCAGCCTTATTCATAACAGCCCTGACTGGCAGCAGGGGAATGGGTAAACAAAGTCTGGTGCATCCATACAATAGAATACTGATGAGCAAGAAAGAGTGAACTGCTCTTACACACAACTTAGATGAATCTCAAAATTTTTACAGTGGGTTAAAGATGCCAGACACAAAAACAGCATAATGTATGATTCCATTTACATGAAAAGTCAGCATATACAAAGCCATAGAAACACAAAGCAGATTGGTGGTTACCAGGGGCTAGAGGAGGGAGGCAGTGATGGGGTCTCTTTCTCGAGTGATAAAAATGTTCTAGAACTAGATAGAAATGATGGTTTCACAACCTTGTGAATGTACTGTCACTGAATTACACACTTTAAGGCAGATAATTTTACATTTTGTGAATTTCATCTCAATTAAAAAATAAAAAAAGAAAAGAAAAAAGAAAAAGAAAGTCTTGAACACAAACAGATTTACCTGTGAGTAGTGTCACAGGACTTTTCAGTTTGAAAGCTCAGTTCGGGATGCACCAGAGAAGACATGACAATCACAGGGGCCTGGCTGGTGAATTCACAAGTATGGCGACTGGGTGACACTTCATTGAGTTGAATACATACATCACGTGCCCTTTTATGTGTCTGCATCTAGCTCACATCAAGGTTTCTTAAAAGATTTGAAGGATCATTTAATATAGATATATTAAGTGCAATGAATTCTTGTGCCTCCCTCACCTAGCTTAGGAAGCCACACAGCCAGGCCAGGACATGCTGACATGCTCTCAGGTCTGTACGTCCCAGCTGTGTGGCCTGCTTGTGCCTCTCTGAGATTCCGTCTCCCCATCTGTAAAGTGGGTGTCTGAACACTGCAGGTGAACAATGCTATGGGCTCCCTGTAGTCCCTGTTGTTACGTAAAGTCATCGTCAGCCCGTTCTCCATTTCTCTTGGTAAATCTGAGTCCTACAGACCTACTTTTTTGCTTCTAATGTATAATAATCAGGGTAAGCTAACTATTGTAGCCAACAACCAGAGAATCTCAGTCGCTGGACACAATTAAAATTTACTTCACACTCATGGCACAGTCTAATGGTGGGCGGTTGGCTGGCTCAGCAGTGCGAGCTTGTGGAATCCGCACAGAGTCTGGGAGGACATAGGTTACCCTAGTCCCCTGCACAGCTGGCAGATTCTGATTTGCTTAAGGGGTTAAGAGTGTACCTGAGTATAACAGTCTCGGCGGCCTGGGCAGTATGGAAACGTATGAAGATATGTATAACTGCCACCAAACTGTGGTCTTGCTTTATATAAACCCACTTTGGAAATGTTATTTTGACAAAGAGGTCTTTAAGAGTGCCAAGATTGCCCTGGCCAGGTGGCTCAGTTGGTTGGAGCATTGGCCCGTATACTCCCCGTCCCCCCAAAAAAGGCTGCGGGTTCAATCCCTGGTCAGGGCACATACCTAGGTTGTGAGTTCGATACCCGGTCATAACGCGTACCGGAGGCAACCAATTGATGTTTCTCTCACACCCATGTTTCTCTCTCTGTCTCTTCCTTCCTCTATAAAATCAATAAACATATCTTTGGGTGAGGGTTTTATTTTTTTTTTTAAAGAGAGTGCCAAGATTTTAGGTTGTATTGCCATGTCCTGTGAAAATTACCTTCCCAAAAGAAACCTGTAATTCTGATTGGTTATCTTACTTGTCCGTGGGTTGCCCCATAAAACTTTAATGGCCCTTTATAGAATTGTCAAGCAGTGCAAACGCAGGTTAAGATTCCCCCATGAAAACAGACTAAATGGACTGCAGAGTTCTTGCTTTCATGAAAATGCTGAGAATCTTGGCTCATCTGAGTGAATCCCTCCCTCCCCTTTTTCCCCACTTATTTAACAAATATTTATTGATTACCTACAAATGGCAGGCAGTTTTAGGCATGAAGAATATAAAAATGGACAAGATAAAGCCCCTTTTTCATTCTAGTGGAGAAAAAGGACTAGAGTTAATGAAGACTGCAGGGATCAAAGGAGGGAGTGTGGTACCTTTGAGGGCCAATGGGATGCTGAGAAGTAATTGAATAGGAATGGAGGAGGTCCTTTGAGTGTGCCTTTTGGGGGGGGGGTGGACCTCATCTTGTCTTATATGAAAGTAAAATAAATCCGCCACACAGTGGGGAGAAAGCATGCCCCAGAAAGCAGTCATTCTCAGAATAAATATCCCATAAGTGACATTGTGCCCCAGCTCAGCCGTGAGCACAGGCGAAGGGATCAGGGCTGGCAAGGGGATTCTACTCCTGCCTACATACCAACCACTGCAGCACACAGGATGGCAAAACGCCTCCCTAACTGATGATGGGTGTCCACTGGGCTCACCGCCACCTCAGCTGTCTTCTGCCATTCCAGTTAGAGCCGCAGCTGCAGGACCGCACAGTGGGGCTGGAGCTAGAGCCTCACTTGCCAGCAGAGAGCCAGGCTGCAACCGCAGTCAGCCTTCTTCACTGTGAGGTGTGTGGGAGGCAGTCGCCAAGAAGAATGCTGAGTTGCTCCTTCCCTCCTCCCTGTCTCCCCTTCACCCTCCTACAAACAGTCCTGAGGACTCTCCCCAGAGACAAGGCAGCAGAAGGGGTTCCACCTCACCTGCATTTCTCCTCCTTAAGGGACTCCAGCAACACCTGCAGGTCTGTCAGATACTTCTCCTTTAGGCTCTGATGGGATACCTGGAGGCTAAGGTGGAACTTCTCAACTTCTTTCAGCTCTTCCTTCACCTTCTGCAATGGCAAGTTTTGCTTTCTCTCTGAGGACTTCCCCCGCTGTAAGGCTGGGAAGTGACTCTTCCGTGGGTAGTGTCTGTTGGACAAGCAGTGTTTCCCACCTGGCTTGGCGGGCTCCAAAGATGAGGCCTTTTCACTAGGCTGCTGGCAGTTGTCCAGGCTGCTTTCCACCTTCACCACTAAGTCCTTGGGCCGGCAGCCCTTCTCCAGCTCCTGTAGCTGCTGGTGACACTGGCAGAGTCTGCGCTCGGTCTGGGCAATGGTGGCAGAGGCACGCTGGTTCACCTTCTCGAAGGCCTGCCGGATGTGAGGAGCCTGGTGCCGGTCGGTTTTGGACACCTGCTTGAGGTAGCCCACAGTGTTCTCGTCCTGACTGGCCTTCTCCATTCTCAGCTTCTCTAAGAGGTAGAGGATGCGGCGCTTAATACTATCCTGTAAGTTCCGGGCCATCTCCCTATCCGAGAGGCTGGAGTGGCCGCGGGGGCCCTCCTCACTAGACAACAGGGACCTCTACAAGGGAATATTGGAGGAGAGGGCTGCACTTGGACTCTTGGTGTATTCTACCTGCATTGGGAAACAAATAAAAAAGTGAGTACTTTTCTATAAGCTGCAAAGAGCAGAACTGAACACGTTATTGCCTCACTCTATAAAAATACATGTATGCACAGATACCTATATATGCAAGATTTATGCATTCAAGATGGGCCCAACACAGAACAGAGAAGTCTAGTTCAGCCTCCAGACCCCTCTCTCCTCCTTTCCAGCACCTGATTTCTTGCTCTATGGGTGTGCCTCACTATGATCCCCAGATGGCTAGAATCTCCCCTTCATTCCTACCCCTTCTGCTCTTGAGCTTCCTCTCTTCCAAGAATTACCAACTGTGCATCTCAGTTGATTAAAAACTGTTCTTGTAAAGTATGGAATAAACTCATTCCCATTAAGCCATAGACCTTGCTGTATTGCTACTGCCAAGAAGACAGCAGAAATAAGCAGAGAGTTTTGCAACCTAACAGGTTTGTTCCTTTATCCAATCATTCATTCAATACATTGCCTGAGTGCCTACCATGTGGTACAAAAGCCTGACACATTCATTGCTCTCGTAGAGCTCATAGTCCAGGGAGAAAAATTCTACTGTGACACAAATGAATGAGTCTCTCACGTGGTGAAGGATAACAGACAGAACTCTGCCTTCAAGACAAAACCCAGTTCAAATCCTGACTCTACCACTCTACCTTGGGCAAGTTAATAAACTGCTCAGAGGGTCAGTTTTCTCATGTCTAAAGATGGCCATAGCTATATATCTGGAACATAGTGGGCCAGGGAAGAGTGAACGATAATGACCTGGGAGAGGTCAATGGGGTCTGAACAGGTAGAGCCTCTGTCCCGTTTCTACTTTGTAAACATAAGTGCCTTCGTGACTGTTTTTTATCTGAAAATGCTCTCTCAGTGACAAGTCAGGAGTGATTAAATTGTAATAGCTAGGTTCTGTGTGTTTATTATATGCAAATTATACCTCAATTAAAAAAACACAATGTGATACCACTATGCACCTGGTAGATTGTCAGAACTTAGACTAACAATAATAAATGTTGGCCAAGATATGGAACAACAGGAACTGTCAATCACTCCTGGTGGGAGAACAACTGGTACAAGCACTTTGGAAAAGCATCTGTTAATGTTGTAAAGTTGAAGGCATGCATACCGAATGGCCCAGCAACTGCATTCCTAGGTATGTCCTTGGGAGAGAGGAACACTAATGTTCCCCATAACCAACTGCTAGAAACAATCCACATGTCCATTGATAGTAGAATGGGTAAATGAACTATAATGTATTCAACAATGTACTACTATATAGTAATGAAAATGAATTACAACCTTGAAAACATGAATGAACAAGCATAATGTTCAATGAAAGAGGCCACACATAAAAGAATCAATACTATATATGGTTCCATTCATACAAAGATCAAGATCAGGCAAAATAAAATGACATCGTTTCGGCGAGTTATACGTAGGCAGTAAAAGCTGTAAAGAAAAGCAAGTGTCTAAGTGAAATAAACCAGGCAGTGAGGGACAAATACCATATGATCTCACCTTTAAGTGGAACATAATCAACAAAAGAAAAAAGCAAACAAAATATAACCAGAGACACTGAAGTTAAGAACAATCTAACAATAGCCAGAGGGGAGGAGGGAAGGGAGAGTGGGGAGAAGGGTTTTCAGGAACTACTATAAAGGACACAGGGACAAAACCAAGGGGGAGGGTGGAAGTACGGGAGGGAGGTGGGTTCGGCTGGGGTGGGGTGGGGGGATGGGGAGAAAATGCAGACAACTGTGATCGAGTAACAATAAAAATTAAAAATAAAAAGAAAAGCATGTGTGTTGGTAGCATAAATGTCAGGATAGTGGTCCCCACTCGGATGGAAGAAGGGGGTGGGGATTGGGAGAGACACGTGGAGGCCAGGGTGCCTGAGCTGAGTACTAGTTAAATGCGTGTTCATGCTGTCATTATTTCCTAAACTGCTTGTTGATGTTTTCTGTACCTTTATGGACATATGTCAGATTCCATAATTTTTTAAAGTTTTAAAATGTTTAATATATGGATTTAACAGAAGATTAGAAATGGCTGGAGAGGAAAATTAGTAAATTGTAAAACAGCTAAAGAAACACAGAAGCACAAAGAAATACCAAATTTCAAAAAATTGAAAAATACAAGACATGGAAGATAGAGTTGGGAAGTCTAACAAAAACCTGTTATCCTACAAGGAGAAGACAGAGTGAGGCAGTGGCAAGAGTTTAAGAGAGAGTCACTAAGAACTTTCCAGAACTGATAAAGGACACAAATCAACAAATTCAAGAAGCCCAATAAATCCCAAAACAGGAAGAACAGAAATAGATCTACCTAGACATAAGATCTTAAAATCAGTCACATTAAAAAAGCCTTTTTTTAAACCTTTAGAATCACGACTTTTAGACTGAAAGCTGACTTCTCAATGGCATCGATGAAATCCAGAAGAGAGTTGAATAATATCTTCAATATGCTGAGAATAACTATCAAAGAGAAAAAATAGGTCCCATTAAAAGAATCAGAAGTCTGAATATCTGCAAACTTTTTAGCAAAGTACTAGGAACTAGAAAACAATGAACTGATGCCTTCCAAATTTGGGGGGGCGGGAAACGATTTTCCAACCTAGAATTCTACATCCAAACTATCAATTGTAAGGTTAGACTAAAGACATTTTCCAACATGAAAGTACTTGTGCATTTACCTCCTCCACATTCTTTCTCTGGAAGCTACCAGAGAAGGTGATCCACCAAAACCACAGAAGAACCTCAGAAATAGGTAGAAATGGAGTCCATGAAACATTTTTTCGGCCCCAAGCCAAAAAAGAGGCCAATGCAATCTCCAAGATAACGGCATGGGAGCCTAGGCTAGCAGCTAAGCCATGGGCCTGGAGGGCAAGTCAAAAGGCTCCGAGAGAGAGCACTCCAAGGGAATGAAATTAATGAAATGCCGGACATCTCTGACCAGCTAGAGAGGACGTATAGACAGTTGGCAGAAGTGCTGACCTATATAGCACAGAACAAGCAACACAGGGGTTGGGGGACACAAACATTAACTCTAAGAAAAACAAAACATTGGGAGAGAACGGAAATATCATCAGAGTAATGACTCAGCTGAGACCAGTGTTTTCATGGACTTGATAATATGAACACCAAGGAATGACCTAACCCAAATCATTGTATATCATACTGGGAGGATGGGGGCAGGGACTGAAAGAGCTACATCATTGTCCTTTATAGTGAGAAGTCATTTGATAATTTCTAAAATATTTATATATAAAGAAATAGCACTCTGCCCAAGCTGGTGTGGCTCAGTGGATTGGGCACTGGCCTGCGAACGGAAGAGTCGCTGATTCGGGTCCCAGTCAGGGCACATGTCTGGGTTGGGGGCATGCAATCCATAGATGTTTCTCTCTCCCTCTCCCTCTCCCCTTCCTCCCCCTCTCTAAAAATAAATAAATAAAATTTTAAAAAAGAAAAAAGAAATAGCACTCTAAACAATTTTTTAAGAGAACTGGAGGTAAATGCCAAAAGAAACAGCTAAAAAGGTAGAAAGTGGGTGATTCTGGAGAGTGGGTCATTGGATGAGTGCAAGCCAGGGATTGCTCTTTTTTGTCATAAACCCCATAGAACCATTTACTCATTGGACCAGGGGTTGGCAAACTGTGGCCTGGTTTCATACAGGTGTGAGCTAAGAATGGTTTTGACATTTTTAAATGGTTGAAAAAAATCAGAAAAAAAGTAGTTTTTGACATGTGAAAGTTACGTGAGATTCCAATGTAAATGTCCATATAAGCAAAGTGTGATTCCCACGCAGCCACTCTTGTTCATTTACATATTGTCCCCGGTTGCATTTGTGCCACCCCAGCGACAGCGTCCAGCAGCTGCAACAGAGATCCTGTGTCCTCAAATATTTACTATCTGGGTCTTTATAGAAAAAGTTTGCTGACCCCTGCTTTAAACTATGTTCATATATACCATTGATAAATGAAAAAACTAAATAATTACTTAAGAAGAAATAGAAAGTAGGGAAAATTAAAGTTTGCTAATGACTAGTTCTATTGGGAAATTGTATAGCTATCACATGAAACTCAAAATTGAGAGAAAAATGTTGGTGAAACAAATTAAAGGTAACCACTAGGAAAAGCCAGGTGCATAACATCCAAATAATCAAAGAGACATAAAATGGAACTTGATTAATCCAAAAAAAGGAAGGAAAGGAAGAAGAAAAAGAAACAAGATATCAGGTTAAACAGAAAATATAAAATAGAATGTTAATAAGATGTGATTATCAATGGCTATATACCATATTCTTGAGGGGAAGACTCAATACTGTAAATGCCAGCCCTCTACATATTAACCTATAAATTCAATAAATCCCAACTAAAAACCCAATGGGAATGTCTTATGAATCTCAAAATAGCTTGTTTTAAGATTTATTTGGAAAAATGCAAAAAAAAGCTAGAAATTTTTGAAATAAAATAATAAATGTGGTCTTAAGACAATTGGCTATTTGAAAAGATTAAGTTAGAGTGTTTCCTGTTATTCATATGCAACAATAAAGTTGAGACAGAATAAAAAACTAAACATAAAAATGAAACTATAAAATTATTAAGAGGGCATAATAGGAATATTTTTATAATTTTGTGGGTAGAATATCTTTCTAAACGACTCAAAACAAAATGTCATGAAGCAAAGTTTTACATATTTTACTGCACAAATGTGTTTTAAAACATTCTTATATAGGAAAAAAAGCATAAAATTAGCTTTTGGTTCAAACACTTGCTGCTTCTTAAAAATAAAGTATCTGAACGTTTTTTTAAAGCAACAGATTGAGAAAAAAAGATTTTTGCAATATCTCTAATAGGTAAAAGGCTAATCAACACAAAGAAGACCTGCATATTAGAAAGCTAAAGAGAAATAATCCAATATAAATATATTAAGGGACAGCAACGAATCATTAAGAAAGGACGGACTACAAGTGGCAATAAACATATGATAAATGTGCAACTGCAAGGAAGTTGGGCAAAGGTAAATCAAAACAGTGATTAACTATGATTTTCTCATCCATCAGAATGCCACACATTAAAAAGTCTAACAGAATCCAGTGTGGAAGTAGGAGCCCATATAGGGACCGGACTTTTCTTGCGCAATCACATGTATCGATGAAAAATTTCAATGCACTAACCTTTAACCAAGCAAGAACATGAATGTCTAGCCACATTCAGGGACACTTACGGCTGTCAGCAGCTCAGCAGTTTTGAAGATGCTTCCCAGTGGCTGAACTTACAGTTTAGTGTTGTGGAGATGGTCCGCTGAGAGCAAGGCTAATTCTTGGTAGCTCATCTCAAAATCAGAGAGACTACAGTGTGGCTTTCGTACAGATGGGGACTTTCATACAGAAGTCAGTGGGAGCCCCCGCAAGTCAGGCTCCCTGGGAAAGCTGCTGGCCAGCATTGGGCTAATGCCAGCTAAACACTCAGACAGGTCTTTCCATACAGAAGATAACCAGAAAGAAAGGTCAGTGCAGAGACGCCATGGTGTCTCGAAACCTCAGTCCGCCTTCTGTGCTGAGAAGCTGACCTGGGAGCTGGGCTGCTATGGTCAATTGACATGTGAAAATCGCTATGGTGTGAGGAGGGGTACCAGAAAATTGTAAAATTACAGCATAGCTTTCTTAACACTGTGATAAAATATGCAAAACAAACTTCACGGTTGTAACTATTTCTAATGTGTGATGCGGCTGCTACTTTACTATCTTCACCACGTTGTCCACCACCACAGCATCTAGTCCCAGAACTTTTTGATAACCCCAAAAGTAGATCCGGGATCATGTACACAAGCAGTCCTCTTTGAATTAATAACATGAGAGAAAATCTAAAGATATAAAATAATTTTGAATAATGTTGATATGCAAATGAGAAATGTTCAAAAGCCACTGAACTGGATGCAAGGAGGGAGCTGTGTGCGGAGGAAGCCGTGCGCGGAGGGAGCCACGCGCGGAGGGAGCCACCACAGCGGTCACATAACTGGCCGCACAGAACACTCGACGCCATTTTCGCCTGAGACGGTGAAGGGGTAGCAGCTATGGCAGAGGCTCCCGAGATTCCTGCTGTTGGCGAAGAAGTCAAGCCTGATGCGTATACTTTGCAGGTTCTACGGGACCTGGCCAACCGTTTGCGCATCCAGTCTATCAAGGCCACGTGCACCTTAAGCTCTGGGTAAGTCGCCTTCATCGAAGCTGAGTTGGCGCCGAGCGGCAGGCCCAGCGGTGACGAGGGGTGTGGGGGGAAGGGAAAAGTTGGAGCTGGGGGAAGGAAAAAGTTGGAGCTGGGTGGGCTTGGTTGTAGAGGCCGAGTTTTGGGCCACAGGGGCTTGGGTTCTACCCTCAGACGCCGCCTAAGTGGTTCCCTTGGTGGCCGGCCACGTGCTCAGGCAATGGCCCCTCACCACCTCGCTGGTGGTCCCTGGTATGAACGTAGGTGGGTGGGCTGGCAGGGGACGGAGAGGGCAGTGCCAGGCATCAGATCAGGCTAAGGTGGAGTGGAAGAGCCCCAGATTTTCTGTGTAAGTGGTTGCCCTCAACGCCAGGGTCCCCAAACCCAGGGCGTGGGAATGGGAAGAAGTAAAGTCTAGCTCTGACCGGTTTGGTCCAGTTGGTTGGGCGCCATTCCGCAAAGCGGAAGGTCCCCGGTAGGATTCCTGGTCAGGACACGTGCTTACGTTGTGGGTTCTGTCCCCAGTCGGGGCACATACGAGATGCAACTAATGTTTTTCTCTCACTAAATGTTTTTTTCCCCTCTTTTTCTCTCCCCGCATCCTTTTTCTCTAAAAATAAACAAAATCTTTTTAAAAATAACCTAAAAGGGGGGTTGTTGGATCTGCTGGTATTTTGTTAAGGATATTTGCATCAGTAGTCATAAGAGATATTAGCAGTTTTCTTGTAAGGTATTTGTCTAGCTTCAGTGTAAAGGCAATGTTCACTGTTTCCCTTCAGTATTTTTTTAGAACAGCAGTCCCCAACCATTTTGGTATCGGCGGCCATTTTCTCGGAACACAGGGAGGAGGGGCGGGGTGGGGGAGGGGAACCGGAAGTGGAGCTCCAGCCCTATTGCCAATGAGCGGAAGTTCCGCTCGCTCAACAGCCGCTTAAGTCCTGCTGTGCGACCTGGTTCTTAATAGGCCACGGACGGGTACCCGTCCGTGGCCAGAGGCTTGGGGACCCCTGTTTTTGAAGACTTTGAGGATTAATGTTCTTTATATCAGGTCCAGTTTTTCTTTGTCAGGGAAGTTTTTAACTACTGATTTAATCTCGTTATGGGTTTATTCCGATTTTCTGTTTTTTCGTGACTCAGTTTTGGGTCTTTCTAGAAATTCCTTCCAGGTTAGCTCATTTATTTTTTCATTATATTTTATTGTTTATGCTATTACAGTTGTCCCGGTTTTTTACCTTTTTCTCCCCTACTCAGGCAATCTACACACTGTTGTCCATGACCATGGGTGATGCATATAGTTCTTTGGCTAATCCCTTCAACTTCCTCCATTCTCACAGCTATCAGTCTGTTCCATATTTCTATGCTTCTGATTGTTAATATTTTGCTTGTTAGTTTGTTTGGTTAAATTCTACATAAAAAGCAAGATCATATGGTATTTGTCTTTCACTGACTGGTTCATTACACTTAGCCTAATAGTGTACAGGTCCATCAATGCTGTCATAAAAAGTTCCACCTTTTTTACCATGGAGTAATATTCCATTGTGTAGGCAGGGGTGTCCAACCTGCGGCCAGAGGCACGCAGCCCAACACAAAATCGTAAATTTACTTAAAACATCCTTGGTACTTATTTATATTATGGCAGGAAGTTTGTATCTTTTGACCATCCACCTCCAATTCCCTCTCCCCCAACCCCCACCACTAGTAACCACAAATCTGATGATCTATTTTTTATGAGTTTGTTTTTAGATTCCACATATAAGTGAGATTACATAGTATTTGCCATTCTACATCTGACTTATTTCACTTAGCATCATGCTCTCAAGGTCCATCCATGTTATCAAAAATGGTAGGATTTCCTTTATAATGGTTAAATGATAGTCCATTGTATATATCTATCACATCATCTTTATCCATTCTGTGAACATTTAAGTTGTTTCCATGTCTTGGCTGTTGTAAATAATGCTGCTATGAACATAGGGGTCTAGTTATCTCTTTGACATAGTGTTTTCATTTACTTTGGATATATTCCCAGAAGTGGAATGGCTAGATTATGTGGTAGTTCTGTTTTTAATTTTTTGAAGGTTCTCCATAGTGGCTGCACAGATTCACATTCCCACTGACAGTGAACAAGAGTTCTCTTTTCTCCACATCCTCATCAATACCTCTCTCTTGTCTTTTTAATAACCATTCTAACATAATGGGAGGTGTTACCTCATTGTGGTTTTGATTTGCATTGGGTTTATGGTTAGTAATGTTGCTCCTTTTCTTGTACCTGTTGACCATTTGAATATCTCTGGGAAAGTGTCTATTCACTTTCTGAGTACAGTTTGACCATTTTAATTGGATTATTGGGGGGTTGCTATTGAGTTGTATGAGTTCTTTATATATTTTGGATGTTAACCCCTTACCAGATAGGCAAATATGTTTTTCAAACGCTAGGTTGTCTTTTTCATTTTTTTTTTTATGGTTTCCTTTCCTTTGCATAAACTTTTTAGTTTGGTGTATTTTCACTTTTTTATTTTGTTTATTGAACTTTAGGTGTCATATCTGAAAGCTCATTACCAAGACCCATGTCAAAGAGACTTTTTTCTATGTCTTTTTTAAAGATTTTATTTATTTACTTCTGTAGAGTGGGGAAGGGAGAGATACATCAATAAGAGGTTGCTTCTCACACACCTCCAACTAAGGATCTGGCCTGCAACCCAGGCACGTGCCCCAACTGAATCAAACCAGCAACCTTTCAATTTGCAGGCCAGCACTCAATCCACTGAGCCACACCAGCCAGGGCTTTTCTGTGTTTTATTCTAGGAGTTTACTGGTTTCTGGTCTTATATTTAATTCTTAATCCATTTCAAGTTAATTTCTGTGAGTGTTGTAATATAAGGGTGCAGTTTTATTTATTTATTTTTTACATGTGACTATACAATTTTCCCAGCACCCTTTCTTGAAGAGACTGTCCTTTCTCCATTGAGTTCTTGGTTCCCATGTCAAATACTAGTTGACCATATATGCATGAATTTATTTCTGCTTCATGGCATTTCTGACTAATGATAACACAGATAAATCTAAACAAGTGAAAGAATGTCCAAGTGCTTATGGAATCACCAGGTCAACTTGCCCCAAGTACATAGGGGTTCCGTTAATAGAAGGGAACTGGTGTTGGAGGCCTTGCTCTACACAGGGGGAAAAGTTGTGAAGTTACTGGGCCTTAAGGCATTCTTAAAAGCTGTGAGCTTGGGAGGCAGTGGTCCTGCATCCCTTTCCTTTGACTGGATTTTTCCAGGGCTGGGAGTAATGACTGCTGCTGGTCTGAGGAGACCATGTGCTGAAAAGCTTCTTCATGTACTGTGTCCCTGGAGAGCCACTTGTGAAAAATGACCCGTGCCGTGTCTGTCTTTCAGCCACCCCACATCGTGCAGCAGTGCTGCTGAGATCATGTCCGTGCTGTTATTCCACGTCATGAAATACAAAGAGGAGGACCCGGAGAACCCAAACAACGACCGATTCATTCTCTCTAAAGTAAGTAAGCATGGGAGCCCAGGGCCAACTCAGATGCTCGCTTAAACTCACTTTTAAAGCTACCATGTGGCAACAAGGCCTGAAATGGGTTCTGTTTATCGTTTTGGTTCTTCTTTCTTTACCTTATATCATAGTCCATTTGGGCTGCTATAATGAAATACCAAGACTGGGTGATTTATAAACAATAGCAATTTATCTTTCACAGTTTTGGGGGCTGGAAGTCAAAGATTAAGTCACCATCATGGTCACATTCTGGTGAGGGGCCCTCTACCTGGTCACAGACTTCTAATTGTAAGCCTCCCCCCACCCTCAGGCCTTTGTTTTTGTTTTGTCAGCTCTTTTGTTTTCTCCAGCCAAGCAGTCCTGGAAAGTAAACAAAAGGCCTTTCTGTAAACTTGTTCTTGAGGCACACTTTATGCTGGAACAAAGATGAGAACATGGAAGACAAGTACTTCTTTTCTGGGTATCCATAGCTCCTTGTATGCGTCTTTATTTTAGCTGTTGGTTCTCTCAGTTGTGGCTCCCTCCATAGCATAAGGGTTCTTGGAGAAGAGAAGGGAACCCATGTGGTGGCACTTCTGCCCTGCCAGCATTGTGTTCTGGCCCTGCCAACCTTCTCAATCAATCCTACAGCCTCCTGCCCCCTTAGGAGGGCTCTCATTTCCATCATACCCACAAAGTAAAGCCTTGAAGTGGTTTCAACCCCTTGAAGTTAAGGAGTAGTTATATTTATACAGCCCTAAAATTACATTCGGCCCTTTGAAGGCAATCGCAAGGCTGATGTGGTCCCGGTGGAAATGAGTTTGACACCCCTGGTCAAAGTACACACCCCAGGCTGGGTCCAAGGGCACGCAAGGCAGCCGGGAGCCAGAGCTTGTTACAGTAGTACCATAGGAGCCATGAGGAAAAGGGTGGAGCTAGAGATGACATCAGGAGACACTTCAGTGGGACAGTTCTGTGGGGATAGAGATGCAAAATAGGGAATCTCTAGGGTCACAGAGCATGTGGAGAAAGCTAGTAGTAGGGTGGAGTGGGAAGGGAGAGGGACCTGAGACTCAGAAATACCCCTCTGAGGGGGTATTTCTACCCCCACATGGTAGTGACAGAACACACCAACCTCTGCTTGAGTGGAGCTGACACTTAAATGCAGGAGGGAGCAGACAAGAAACACATGTGATAGATAGCTGGCATGTCAGATGGGGCTGAGCATCCTGGATCCAATGGAAGTGGAGGGGTAGGGGGCTCTGGTTGAAAGAGATGGTCCAGGAAGGCCTTGATGCTGCCATTCAAGCAGAATTTTGGAAGGGGTGAGGGAGTGAGCTGTGCACTTGTTTAGGCATGAGCACTGAGCACTTGGGGAAAGAGAGAGCTGCAAGTGCTAAGACCCTCAGGTAGGCCTGGGCCCGGTGTGTAATGTGTTCAAGGGACAGCAAGGAGGCCAGGGCACCCAGGGTGGTGGGAGGGAGAGTAGGAAGTAAGGGGGTGCCAGAGTGGACAGGCCAGTGCAGGAACTTGGGTTCTACTTGGCACAAGATGGCAAGACCTTGGCCGTTTTTTGGCAGAGAGTAATGCTCAGACTTAGGTTTTAACAGGCTCCCCTGGCAGTTGTATTGAGAATGGCTATAGAGGAGCAGGAAGTCCGCTACAATGATGGAGGAGAGAGATGTCTGTAGCCAGACCGAGATGGTGGCAACAGGAGAATGAATAAGTTCATTGTGTCTTAAGAACCCGTATTCTCCAAAAAGATTGAACATTTGGTGTCTGTAGAGTTGGATAAAAGGCCTTGTGAAATGGCAAAGTTCTTGCTTAGGTTTTCTGCTCTGCTCTTGAGCTCTGTTTAGGCTGCCAAGTGGAGGAAAAGCCTCTCAAGCTATGTTTCTAAAGCTTGACATGTCGTGTCAATTACCTATGGCTTCCCTGTCTTTGTGATCTGTGACTTGGGGTGCATATGGGTGTAGTGAAGAGGAAGTCACCTCACAGGATGGAAGGGGCCATTCTGAGGAGTAGCCTGTGCTCAGTGCCAGAAGTTGGCCTGATACTCAACTTCCTGATGCCTGTTTATGGCAACTACAAATAAGTTCGTTTGATAGTTTCTCTTACAGCAACTGGCATTTTTTGATATGGCAATTGGATGGTACGGACAAGGATTGGGTGCTGCATGTGGGATGGCATATACTGGCAAGTACTTTGACAAGGCCAGGTAAGTTGCATACTCAGAAACCACTTGACTGTCTCCATACCACCCCCAGCACTTTGGCCCCATTTATGGCTTATTAGTTGGGAAGATAGTGATTATTTGAAAGTTCAGATTACCAAGTTACTCAAGCAGTACAGAAACCGTGTTTCTGGAAACTGTTCTAGAATCTCTGGTTGGGTTCTAAGAGCTGCCTACAGTATAGAAACTTATACTATAGGCAGTGTAGGTTATCAGGACACTAGTCTTTCCTAAGAAAGATATCTTCCTGTTCTCCATGTCTCAGGGAGTTTTACCAGAGAGTGAACAGATGGCACATTTGCCTTTGCATTGGGGACCCCGAAATACTAATAGTCAGAGGTTTCTTTTTTGGAGTGGTTCCAACTTTCTGAAGACAGGCATGCACTCAGCTGCTGCTGAAAAGGGAGCAAGGCGGTGGCAGGGTGTTGGGGGGTGTTGGGCAGGTTGCATTGGTAGTATGCATGTTCTATTTCTGTGACTCCTCTGCATGCCTGAGTCCAGAACCCCTCAGTCCCTGGTTCCAGCCCAGGTGGCCCCTCTGGAGGTACTTCACGCTTCCTCTACCGTTCAGACAGCTGCCCTGCTCCATTCCCCATAAGTCTGTTAACATTTTTCATCTCTTATTATTGCCTCTATTAGTCTCTATGCTGCATTTTTGTGGGGTCTGGGTTACATTTTATTGGTATAACATGTGCTCCTGAGGTAGTAGAATGTTTTGATTGATGTGATTATTTTACGTAAATTTGTAAGATCAGAGGTAGGTGGTGGTGCAAGAAACTATATATGTAAATGCTTGGGTGTTTAAGGGAGCTGCTTTCTTCCCATCCCCTCTTGTTGGTTGCTCAGAGAAGTGGCAAAAGGGCCTAGAAATAGCCTTTACAACTAGAATGAGTAAACTAGCCAAAGGTGGAGTCCATTCATGAAGCCCAAGCTTTTTTTTTTTTTTTTCTTTTTTTCTCTTTTTTAGATTTTATTTATTTTTAGAGTGGAAGGGAGAAAGAAAGAAAGGGAGAGAAACATCAAAGTGCGCGGGAAACATCGATGGGTTACCTCTCACAGGCCCCCAACCAGGGACCTGGCCCGCAACCTAGGCATGTGCGGTGACTGGGAATGGAACTGGTAACCTCTTGGTTCAGAGGCTAATGATCAATCCACTGAGTCACACCAGCCAGGGCGGGTCCAAGCTTTTAAAGCTGTGTTTCCTCAGATGTTGAGTTTGGACAGAATGAACAAGGGAAATAGTCTTAAGAACTTGATCTGAAGCAGCTGCCTCAGTCTGTTCCTTTGTTTCTCTCCATGAAATATATTTGCTTGAGTGGCCATGAAGAGATCTGAGCAGGGTCCTAAACTTCTTTTGACTTCTCCCAGCTACCGGGTGTTCTGCCTCTTGAGAGACCGCGAGTCTTGGGAAGGCTCCGTCTGGGAGGCATTGGCCTTTGCTTCCCACTACAGTCTGGATAATCTCATAGCCATCTTTGATGTGAACCGCCTGGGCCGCAGTGGCGTCTTGCCCATTGAGAACTGCATAGACATCTATCAGAAGCGCTGCGAAGCCTTTGGGTAACTGTCCTGTTTTATGTCACCTCTTTCTCCCCCATCCCCCCTCCACCTTGTAACCTGGCCTTCACTTCTGTTGACAGGTGGAATACTTATGTGGTGGATGGCCGTGACGTTGAGACACTGTGTACAGTATTCTGGCAGGCAACTCAAGTGAAGGACAAGCCCACTGCTATAATTGCCAAGACCTTCAAGGGCCGGGGCATGCCAAGTAAACAAGTGTTTCTTTTCTGCTTGGGGTTATTAAAACATCTCTCTGCACAGAAGACAAGGCAGGAGACTTTGGCTGGCTAGGCAGACAACTGACATAGTGCACAGTGACTATGCCTGAAATATGTGCTCCTCCTTGACTTTTATAGATAGTGTGTCTGGTTAGGGTTGGAAGGGAAGCCCAGACCCCCAGCAAGTAATCAGTGATTTTCTGCCTACACGAGGGAGTGGATAGGAGGGTAGTCTTATCAGTTACAGGACGGGCAGGGAACGATCTCTACAGGAGTGCAGAGCAAGAAGGTGCTGCTATGTGCATGAGCAGATACATAAATAAGGGTGAATACACACATGCATACTCATGCTTGCCTGTGCCCAAAGTATCAGGAAAAACACAGGCAATTAGTAAAGTGGTGCCTCCAGAAAAGGTAGCTGTGGAATTGTGGGCCTGGGGAAGGAAGGGGGTTTGAAAGTCCTCATGTAAATTTCAAAACTGACACCTGGAGTTGTTCATCTCAAGTATAAATAGTTGCAAAGGGTGTGATTCCTGGTATGTTTTAATACAGAGATTTTAGAATAAAACTGTTCTAAGACATCTCCTCACAGTACAGTCTTACTCTGGTATCCTGAGTTGAGGAAATGACCACTTGACCGATTTGCTTCTGGCAGAAACCTGGGTATCATCCTTGCCTCTGCCTTTCCCTTGTATGCTCCCTACACCCATACCCAGTCCACCATCAATTCTGATTTCTGCCCCTGAAGTGTATCTCAAATCTGTTCAGTCCTCTCCCTCTCTCCTACCCAGGCCTCTGCCACCTCTCTCCAACTGCTGTCTCCACAAGCCAGTCCCCACAGGGCTACTGTGGTGATCTTTCTACAACACAGGTCTGATCATTCACCTCCCCCACTCCAACCCTTCAGTGGTTTCCCATCCTGCTTTGGACAAAACTCAGAACTCCTCATACCCATGGGATCCTCCATGGTCTGCCCTGCCTATCTCTCCAGCCTCATTTCCCTCACTCTTCCCTCCATTCACACGCACATGGACCAGCGGCTCCTTCAAGAGCCTCTGGGCCTTTGTCCAGGCTGTTCTCTAAGAGTACAATACCATCTCAGGCTATGCCAGATTTTTACTCCTGCGAGTCCTTGGCTGACATCATTTCCATCAGGATGTCTTTCAGATGACCTAACAGGTGCTCATGAAGTATTTATGGAATGAACGTCTTTTATTTTTTTTGTTTTCAGGCATTGAGGATGCAGAAAGTTGGCATGGAAGACCAATGCCAACAGAAAGAGCAGATGCAATTATCAAACTAATTGAGAGCCAGATAGAGACCGACAGGCATCTCGAACCAAAACCGCCTGTTGAAGACTCGCCTCAAATCAACATTACAGACATAGAGATGACCACTCCACCTGCTTACCAAGCTGGTGACAAGGTAAGCAAGGTTCCTTTTCTTCCTAAATCCACAGGACTCCTCATGTACTCTGATCTCCATGGATGAATCAATTATTAGGTGGTGTAACATTTAAAAGTTATGAGCAATGAAGATGGGTTTATCTTCTCTTTTACTACCTCTGATATTAATTATTTGATTTCAAACTTAATTTATATCTGAATTTTTTTATCAGTCATTTGCTACCTATTAGCGTCCAGTGCTGTGTAGCTTTTGCTTGCTTCCTAAACCCGGTTTGTGGTCTGGTAGTCTGCTGTGCATGAAACAATTCTGTGTCTGCTCTTAGGATGGGGGGCCTGGTTGGGCTGATCTTTTGAACTTACTCCCTGGATCACACAAGGAAGCAGGCTAATTCATCAAAGACTAATTCTTCAGAAAAGAAAACAAATTAGGCATGAAACATTGAGCATAAAAATCTTTTCCTTTTTTATCATTTTTATAAATGATAAAAAATGATATAAATGATAAAAAAGGAAAAGATCATTGGTATATTATATCAGACTCAAAATAGATGCGGTCTTTGGGATTTAAGGAGAGAAGATGATGAGCCTGGGAGGAAGAAAATATTTTCTGACCTTTACTTATTTGGGGGCATTCTGAGTGTTGCTTCTGTTTTCTTGGCCTGGTTATAAGGGTTTAAAGTGAATTGACTACTCAAGAAATTAGAAAACAGAGGAAAAAGCAGAAAAAGGAGTTAATAAGGAAAAGGCATATATTAACAAAGGACACTTTGACAATATGTGTCAACACTTGAACTGTTCACACCTTTCAAACTCAGAGGAATTTGTCCTACAGAAACATCTGTGCAAGTGTGCAGACATATCTATCAGAATGAATGTTGATTGCACCATTGGTTATGATAAAATTGGAAACGACCTAGCAAAAAAGCTGCTCTGGCTGGTGTGGCTCAGTGGACTGAGTGCTGGCTTATGAACCAAAGGGTCGCTGGTTTGATTCCCAGTCAGGGCACATGCCTGGGTTGCAGGCCAGGTCCCCAGTAAGGGGCACTTGAGAAGCAACCACACATTGATGTTTCTCTCCCTCTCCCTCTCAAAAAATAAAATCTTTTTTAAAAGAAAGCTAAGAACTCACCCAAATTATTAAAGTTTTTAAAGTTGCAAAGTAGCATAGAATATAATTCTATTTTTGTAAAGAAAATGTTGAAAGGGAGCAGCATGTATTAGTAAAGGACATTGAAAAGTTTATTTAAAGATAATGACACCAAATTTAAATGTTTTTTTTTCTGGGAAATGGAATTAAGGGAACTATGTATATTTTATGAATAATTATGAAAATTAAGGAAGCAGGCCAGTTCATAAAAAATTAATGAATTAAATTTTAATGAATTAAAAAACAAGGTGCATTAATACGCAAAGTTAAGAGTTAGCTCTCTGAATTACTAATACAGTAGAGAAGCCATTAGCTAGGTCTACTTAAAAGATAACAAGTGTATAAAATTAGTCATTAGAGGAGATAACCATAGATACAGAAAAGATTCAGAAAATTATGAGAAAACTATACAATGCTATGGTAATTGACATGAAAACCTGAAAAAAAAAAGACAATTTTTTAGGAGTACATAAAATACCAAAATTGTCTTGAAAAGATATAAAACACTTACGTATCAACAGCCATTGGAAAAATTGAGAAAACTGTCTTAAGAGTTACACCTCCAAACTGCCAGTCAGCTCACCAAGTTACAAGAGTGACTTATTTTTAACCTTCAAGGAATGAGTCATCCTGGGCTATTTCAAACCTTCTTGAATATGGTGAAAGACAAACGTATCATTCCAACTCATTTGTGAAGCCAAAACATGACAAAGCTAGACCAAAGGAAAAACTAGAGAGACCAGCCTCGTTTATGACTATCAATGCAAAAATTCTAAATAAAAGTCACTAATCCCAACTCCATTAGTACATTAAAAGAAGTAAAAGTGAATTAGTAATTAGTGTGACTTTATCAATATTAGGGAGGGGGAAATTATTGTTTTGACGCATAGGAAACAAAAGCAGTTCATAAAATTCATTCTTTTTTTTTAACCTCTTATAAAACAAAGTAGGACTGGTGAAATTATTTCAGTTTGATTCTCAGTCTAGCTATCTTAAACCTGGAGTCCTCTTCATAGCTAATGGCAAAAATATCTCGTTAACCTGGCAGAGAAGTGAGCTCCACTTTGGAAGGGCTAGCCAGTGCAGTTAGATAACAATAGAAGACTCAGTCCTGAGAAGGCAAGCTTATCATCATTTGTAGGTGACAGAGTTGTGTGTCGTCTGAAACACTAAGAATCAACCAGAAATGGTTAGAAGTTAGTTCAGTAAGATAGCTTGTACCAAAGCTAACATACAAGGATTCTTTTCTTATATTAACAAAATGGAGAGGTTATCCCTTTAATAGTGGCAATAAGAACTTTTTAAAAAGATTTTTACTTATTTCTTTTTAGAGAGGGAGAAAAACAATCAATGTGTGGTTGCTTCTCGCGCCCCCTGCTGGGACCTGGCCTGCAACCCAAGTATGTGCCCTAGACTGGAAATGGAACCAGCGACCCTTTGGTTTGCAGGCTGACACTCAATCCTCTGAGCCACGAGGCAGGGCCAATAAAAACTTCTAAAAAAACTAAAACTTAGATATACAAGATCTATATTAAGATGCTATAAAGCTATAGCCCTAAAAGAAGCCAGCATGCCTTGTATATATGATATGCTCACCAAGTGTTTGCATAGACCATTCCTGAAAGGATGCTGCAAAAACCTGTCATTTCCGCTTACCTCTAGGGAGGGGAACTGGGTGGCTGGGGGATAGAGTGGGAGGAAGATGGCAACTTCATTCAACATCCTTTTATAATTTGAATTTTGTGCTGTCTACATGAATTGCTTATTTTTAAAAATATTTTTGAGTGGATGAATGACAAGTGAGGCAAACCTTGTTTTGTTTTTTTTTTTAATCACAGCTTTGAGATATAACTCACTATGTAATCCACCCATTTAGAGTATACAATTGAATGGTTTTAGCATTTTGACAGTTGCACAGCCATCACCACACTCAATCTTAACAGCATTTCTATCACACCAAAAGTAATCCCTTACCCCCATTAGCAATCATTGTCCATTCCCAGCCAGCCCTTAGTAACCACTAATCTACTTTCTGTCTCTGTGGATTTACCTGTTTCAGACATTTCATATAAATGAAATCATGTGAATTTTTGTGTCTGGTTTATTTCACTTAGCACAATGTTTTCATCTATGTTGTGGTATGTATAGTTCTCCACTTTATGGATATACCATACATTTTTATTTATCCATTCATCTATTAATGGATATTTGGGTCGTTTCTACCTTTTGACTATTACGAATCATGCTATCGTGGACAGTTGTATACAAGTTTTATATAAACGTAGTTTTCTCTTGAGTTTATACCTAGGAGTAGAATTGCTTGGTCACATGGTAATTCTATGCTTAACATTTTGAGGAAATGCCAAACCTTGTTTTAATAGAAATAATGTTACAAAGGTATCAGTTCTCCCCTAAATTCGTAAATTCAGTCCAATCTCAAACATATTCTAATTGGAATTCTTTATTTTTGGTATCAGGATTCTGAAGTTTTACATTTTATTTTTTGCAGTGAGTATTACCAGTTTGCTGGCTGAAAAGTTATAGAGGCATTTACATTTTGGTAAATTTAAATTTTTAAATCAACTACACAAATGGTACAGAAGAATGTATTTTTGAGAAATTGATACAAGTGAGCCAAATATGGATTCAAGATTGGCTAGCGATCCATTTTTATGACCCTAAAAGAGATTATTGGTGAATCGCAAATTTGCTTTCTTCATTTAGGTAGATGACAATTGGCAATTCTACAAAATTTCACCTTCCTTTAAATCCATTCTAAGAAATTCTACTGTTTGACTCTTCCAGGTAGCTACTCGTAAAGCATGTGGTTTGGCTCTGGCTAAGCTGGGCCACGCAAATGAGAGAGTCGTTGTGCTGGACGGTGACACCAAGAACTCTACCTTCTCCGAGATGTTCAAGAAGGAGCACCCTGAGCGCTTCATTGAATGTTTTATTGCCGAGCAAAACATGGTGTGTATGCTATAAGCGTCCTTCTTGGGTCTTCTCATTGATTAACAAAGCCCAGCCCACCTTGTAGTTCTCCTTTCCATTAATAAAAGCAAAGGCACTAGAGGAAAAAAAAATGTCTCCGGGGAAACGGGTAGAGAGTAGCTGGGCAGAGTCTGAGGGATGGCTTCCAGAACTGCTAGGAGGAGTGTGGTAGATTGCCTAGCACCCTGTCCTGGTAGGCGGCAACGATTTGACCCCAGGACTCCAGGCCTAAAGCATCCATAGTAGCTCTAGGTGACCTTGCTCCTTTTGCCCAGCTCACAATCAAGCAATTCTACAACCACACAGAGACCAGTCAGTTGAGAGAGCTACAAAGGACTCTGATTTCTCTCTCTTCACCGTACTGCAGGACCTAATACACCCTAGATACTCAAATGTTGTGCTAATTGCAGCCTCAAGAATGCCAGTAGAGCATTCTTGAGGCTTGAGTCTTGGATAAAGCTGTTCTGCTTATCTGTGCTTCATCTCTCCCTGGAGTGATGATAATGCAAGGAGTCTCTTTTACTTGTGCACACACCCCACGCCCCCCTTCTCAAAGAAAGAAGGGAGTTAATGCCAGTAAACACCTTGACCTCTAAAGCTCTGTACTCATACAGAGGACAGTGTACGTCTGTCTTCACACTTTAGAGTCCAAAAATAGCATTTTTAAAAGTAGTTGCCAGCTTTTAAACATCAGATTTTATGTAGAATATGAATTTCTGGTTTCTCTTGAAGAATGGGAAAATCTGGCAACACTGGGATGGCATTCCCTCAGTCAGCTAGAGCCATTTAGATGGGATGTGTCCCCTAGCCCTTTTCCCAGCCTGCTCATTCACTCATGGTGCTTCCTGGGCCCTGTCAGCGTTGGAATTTCGGGCCCCTGTTCAGTAAAGTAGGTCATCCCAATTGTAAGAATATGCACAATTTTTCTATGACTCTCATTAAGCTATTTCCAGTTTGGAAAAAATACAATCCACAATTTTCTGAATTAAGCTTCCTGTCAAAACCTTGCTCCCCAACTCATTGATTACCCCTTCAGTCATCAATCATATACTCTATGCCTACTGATAGGTTCTTAAAGTTGGAAGAAAACTAGTAAAGAAGAAGCCAGCAGGTAGTATCCAGTGCCAAGGTTAAACAGATAGCTAGTGAGAGTGTGACTAGCACCAATCAGGGACAGCCTCTTGGAAGAGGTGACATCTAAGCTGAGACTTAAGTGACAAGGAGTCAGCCATGCACAGATATGGGATGTGGCATTCCCAATAGTGGGCATAGCTATCTCTGTAGCAGGCCCAAATTTGAGATGTTTGGGGTACAGAAAAAAGGGCAGAGTGGCAGGAGTGTGGTGAATACAGAAGGAAATTGTTTTAGAGAGGTCACCAAGGACCAAATCGTATGGGGCATTTGCAGGGCAAGACCTCATGCCAGTTCCCAGTGGAGGGGGCAAATGTGGAAGGGTGTGACTGAGCCCCAGGACTTAGTCCAGTAGCCTTGGTAAAGAGGTGTGCACCATCCAGCAGAGGCAGGAGCAGCAGCATCCACTGGGGGGAGGGGAGTTGTCTTGTGGAATGCTGCTGAGAGGTCAAATGCAATGTAGACAGAGATCAGGTGAACTCTTGTATTTGGCGCCTTCAAAGTTCCTCATAGGGATGACAGGCTAGCCAAAGGAGGCCAGAGAGGGACAGTGTGAGAAGTTGTAAAGGAGAACATAGGGTGGGCAGTCTCTGGAGGGGAAGGAAAAGGTGGAGGTGGGAGGGTGAAGATGGAAGATAGCAGCAAATACTCAAATGGTGAGCGAACCCAAGGGAAAGGGAAAAACTGATTGAATACAGGAGGGGAGGGGATAATTGCACAGAGATACCCTTGAGAAAATAAAAGAAGATTCAGCATGGTGAGTGGGCCTTAGGTAGCAGCACAGTTGGAGAGGCCAGTTGGGGCAGATGGGAGAACCTCCATTGTTCACCTCTTACTCGCCAGGAGGTGTGAGGTGAGAGGGCTAGGAGAAAGGTGTGCAGAAGGTTTGGGAAGAGGGGAAGAGGAAGGAGACCCATGAGGAATGGGGGTAGTCGTAGATGTCCCAAGCTTTTCCCTGTTGGATTTGAGGAGCCAGGTCAATTCCTCTGATTTCTGGCAGTGTTCAGGGGACACTGGGTTTGCCAGGTTTGGGGTTTCCCTGGGTATATGCCTGGGGTGGATGGGTTGAGGCAGGGAGGTGTGTAGGGCAGGGTTGTTATCTTGGGAACCATGCACTATACACTGGATTAGGGGAAGGGGGGCAGTTAGGGGTGATGGGGGGCCATGTTGCCAGGGGTGTTCTGATTCACTTTCTTGGTGTTACAGGTGAACGTGGCGCTGGGATGTGCCGTCCGTGGTCGCACCATTGTTTTCGTTAGCACCTTCGCTGTCTTTTTGACCCGAGCATTTAATCAGATCCGTATAGGAGCCATCTTTGAAAGCAACATCAACATCGTTGGGTCCCACTGCGGGATATCTGTTGGTATGAGTTCTCAATGCCATCATCCCCATAGCCTTTCTACTTTACAGAGAAAGATCAGTATCTGCATGGTTGAATCGCCAATGTACATAGGGTTTCATAACGTTTGTGAGTCACCACTTTTTAAAAAGCCATATGGTGCTTTACGAGTTCTAGATACTTTGGGTAACTTTTGACTAGATCTCTTGATATTACTGTAAAATGTCCACTTTTTCAGTCATTGAGAAATAATCTGTCCTGAGTTCTTACAAGTCAAGCCACATACTAGGTATGAATGGGGCCATCCCAGCACATTATCAGTGGATAGAAAATACGGGTGAATCTGAAAAAGTCTGAAGAAAGAAGTCACATTGCTGAGAGATGGAGGAATCCAAAATTGCCTGGAAACATCAAGGAATCAGGGTCATGAGTGACAGATATGAGGACTTGGGAGACATGGAGATGATTGATGTACCTGTGGTGGGGCAGGAACCCTAGGTAGATGCGACAGCTTACATTTTCTGCTTAGAATGCTGGAGGGGAAGGGAGGGTTAGAAGTGCACAATTGGGAGTCATCTCTGGGACTCCCTGGGAGCACTACCCTAGCTAAGAAGTCTGGATGGGCCCAACAAGGGGAGAGAGGAGAGTAGAGCCAACAGCATTTCAGGGCTGGCCTGGGCAGAGGGCCTGGGATTTGGGGGTCTCTGCCTGAGGCTGGGCAGAGTGAAAATTTCAAAATAATCAGCTAAGTGGAGCAGTGGCTCTAGGTCCAACCCAGAGGAGCTGGGTGTTCTGAGGTTGGACAGTTACCCCAGGCAAGGCAGTGTGCACAGTGACAGTGCTCTTCCTAGCTAGAACAGGTAGGCTACCATGGTATACATTGAGCTTTCTCTTCTCACACCATTTCTGGCCAGAAACTCTGTTTCCAAACAAACTCTAAGGCCCACTTAGTTACAACAGTGCCCCAAGGGTGCCCCCAAGGTATATTCTATCCAGCTATCTTGAAGGCCTTAGGAAGTTAGTAAGAGCACTTCAATCTATAAAAACCCCAGTCTCTTGATGGAGAAGATAGGAGAGTGGAGAAGGAAGGACGGAGCCTGAGAAGACCCTCATAAGGAGAATGGGGACAGGGACAGATTTGATAGGCTAAATCGGCCACCTGTGCTCAAGAAGAGCATCAAGTCACCTTGGACAACAGTAGCAGTGACCAAGTGCCAGAGGTTGGCAAAGGTCAAAGGCCAGGGGTATGCAGCCTGTGGGCCACAAGCGGCGCAAGAACGCGGGCTGAACACAAAATCGTAAATTTACGTAAAACTTTTTTTTTTGCTCGTCACTTTTCATTAGTGATTGTGTATTTAATGTGTGGCCCAAGACAACTCATCTTCCACTGTGGCTCAGAGACGCCAAAAGGTTGGGACACCCCTAGTCAGGACCAAAAAGGGATCACTGTTTGCTGATCTGGAAGGTCAGTTAGCTGATCCTGGAGTGTCACAGTAATGTCTCAAGGGAGATAGATGTGTGGCCATTTATTACAAGGCATTATATTGGCATAAGAATTGGACAGTTTTGTAGGCTCTGCTCCAGTTGTGCCCCTCACCCCCACCTTGTGGCAGTAGGAGCTGTTGTTTGTCAAGCAGAGGACAGGGTCCTAGCTTCTTGGTCTTGCTCATGTTTTTGTTGGGCCATGACTTCGTTTTCTCAGGTGAAGATGGCGCCTCCCAGATGGCCCTGGAGGATTTGGCCATGTTCCGAGCCATTCCCAACTGCACCATTTTCTATCCAAGTGACGCAATCTCGACAGAGCATGCTGTGTTCCTGGCGGCCAATACCAAGGTATTTTTAGGGGACACTGGTTTAGACTGAGTTTCCAAGCTCTGCTACTGGTTTGGTACGGATGGTTGGATTTTTCCTATTATTTTTTCTCAGCATAAAGGTAGTAGATTTGGTTGTAGGATTCTTTTTAAAAGTAGAACTATTACCCAGTAAAGGTGATTTAAGCACATAAAACAAGAACACAGTCCAAGACAAATAGTGCAGAGGGATGCTGACCACCACCTCATGGGCCCAGATTGGGCAGGGAACTTCTGGCAGGGCTGAAGGAATTGTCTCTAGCAGTGAGCTATCAGGTGCTGGCCTTAGACATGCCCCATGCCACCACCTTGTGACATCCAGAAGGCCGGTGAAACTCTTATTGCAGACAAACCCCCGGGTCACTCATCAGCAGTGCAGAAGGGCAAGAGTATGGTTTCTGCCCCACTTGTCCCTCTTGAAGTCTCACATAAGAACCTCAGATGAACACAACATAACTCCTGCCCAGGATCCAGCTGCAGGGGCATCGAGAGGATATAGTCTTCACCTTTCCAATCACTGCAACTGTCACCAGGCTCTCCTCACCACCCAGCCCTGCACCTGCCCAGGCCCCTAAATAGATGACTCTGGGCACAGTTGGGGTAGATGGTGTAAGTTCCATTATAAGCATTTGCAACGCATTAAAGACGTGTTTCTTTGACCTTTTTTTAAACCTATGTGGGCTCACACTCTATTCTGTACACTATATCCTGGAAATTGGTTTATGCCTGTGCCTACACAGAGTGATCTTGTGTGCTAGAAGATTTCATTTCTAGGAAGTTGGAAAAAGGCAAAATAAAGCTGTGGTGACAAGTAAGAAGAGATATTGCAACTTGGGTAGACAGAATGACAGGACAGAGGCACAAAAGAACTTTCTGGGCAGATGAATGCAATCTGGACTCAGGTGTTGGTTATACGGTATATTCCTTTGTCAGAATTTGTGGAGTGCTGCACTGAGGTAACTTTTACCTCAATAAACACTGAATAGCCCTGGCTGGTGTGGCTCAGTGGATTGAGCATTGGCCTGCGAACCATGAGGTCGCCAGTTTGATTCCCAGTCAGGGCACAAGTCTGGGTTGCAGTCTAGGTTCCCGGTTGGGGGCGTGAGAGAGGCAGTCAACTAGGTTTCTCTCACACATGGATGATTCTCTCCCTCTCTTTCTCCCTTCCTTCTCTCTAAAAATAAATGAGTAAAATATTTTTTAAAAATACTGAATAGAATTGATTTATAGTATCGGAATGAACAGAAGTTACATTTCTAAATTATATTAGTTTATAATGTATGATTTATATATTACATAAATTAAATACTTCAGACATTTGATTATTTATACTTCTGTTTATGGGTTCAAGTTGATAGAAATGTATGTACATCTTCTCACTGGGAAAATACTGAGTCATTTTATATTTCAGTGTTCAAGGTATTTCTAAGGTTGAAGCATTACAAGCTATTGTGGGAAAAATTAACTATTTAGCTGTGTTTTTGAACTTTCTATTCAACATGAACCAGTGCTCCTGCCCTGAATTTATGTTCTGTGGAGACAGGTTGGTATGTATTTGAGAAAGCTTTTTTAAATCAGTGAATGTGACGGTGTGGAAAGCTTGCCACTGAGGGCATCCACCAGGGTCCCACATAAACTTTGGCCTGGCTCAGTAACCCGACCAGGTGATACCTGACCAGTTTGCCCGTAGTTGTGAGTGCTTATTATCCCTTGATTCAAAATGTATGCTTTGTTTTAATAAAAGGAACTGTTCAGTCATCCTCTCTTCTCCCCACTCTTTTTAAAGGTTTATTAGTTAGAAATTGAGTTTGACTTTAATAGTTCTGCTTTTCATTTATATCCTAGGGGATGTGCTACATTCGGACCAACAGACCAGAAACTGACATCATTTACACCCCACAAGACATTTTTGAGATTGGACAAGCCAAGGTAAGGGCTTAAGTTCTCCAGTGTCCTCTTGTATCATCTCATGTGCAGAGAACTATTCTAAAGCTAGTACTCGGTATTTGCACAATCAAGGCTTTATCCTTTCTTCTAGTTTTTAGAAAAACGTCTATGACCTTTGCCTGCTTTATCCTCCAGAAGGAACATTCTACCAGTGTCAACCAGAATTGAACTTTTCTCCTTTCCAAATGGAGACTCTTGCTATTACATTTTCAAAGATATGCATGACAACTTGAAGGCACTTGAGTTGCTTGGTTGTAGATTATCACAGCCTCAAGCTAAACAAAGTAATAGAACCCATGTCAAAGGAATGATAGATCTGTGAGGTTCTGATTCGGCATATTCAGAGCCAGGGGAAAAAGGGGACATGAAACATCTTGCTGCCACCCATTGTGTGGCCCTGAGATGGGTTTTGCACACTGAATGTGGCCTCACCTGTAGGCCTTCTGTTAAAGGCTAGCGTCCTGTGCACATTCTATTTCCTGCGTTCTCACAGAAACCCTAGAAGCACGGATTGTTAGCAGCCCTGTATTGCAGACAAGGATCAGAGAAGGTGGGCTTTGCTCAGGGTTCACAGTAAACAGAGATTATACTGCATAAAAGTTTTATGCCCTACTCTTATCATACAAGCTTTTTAGTAAGTCATTAATGCTCTTTTAACAAATACTTATTTTTAGAGGGATGGTAGGAGAAAGAGAAGGAGAGAAACATTGACGCTGTAGAAAAAGATCAGTTGGTTGCCTCTCGCATGCCCCAGCTGGGGGTCGCAGGCTTGCACTCAATCCACTGAGCCAATACTCTTAAATGTGTGAAAGACCAATAGCTGTTCTTGAAGGAGTAACAGTGACATCCTACATGACTGCTAAAGGCTAGGCTGCTCTAGAATTTATGGTTGCTAGTGCTCAGAATGAGCACTGAGTGGCTTTAGTGCTATAATAAAGTAGGTACAGCCAGAACAATCCATGGCCTGCAACTAGGTAGCTGGCCAACACTGAATGAAAAGCTGCAGTATTCACCTTCACTGTTAACTATAGGTTCTTTGTTCTCTACTCCCACATTTAAAGTCGAGGCCATATGTTTGCCTCCGGAGTGTGTGGGGGTCTTGATGATAGTCATACAGTCTAGAGCTTTCTCATATCTCTCCTTTTTGTCCCCTAATGTTTTCCCTGCCCTGACAAAATAAATTTTCAAATGGTAAAGGATGTTAAAATGTGTAAGATAACATGCATGGCATGGAATAAACTCAAGGGCTGAGTTTTGCAAAAAGTGTGTGTGTGTCTGTGTGAGAGAGAGAAAAGGTTAGGAAATTCTCAGAATGGGGCGGCTTAGAAGTCCTGAATATCTGTACTGTCAGCAATGGTCCTAAAGCTATAGGGAAACCTATACAGATGGCTGAAATGAAGACTAATTCCAGATGCCTACAGTTGGGGAGCTTTGAAGGAAACCAAATTCTATGAGAAAGGCCAAGGGCACCTGTCTTTGCTTGCAGAATAGAGGATGGTTGGGAGTGTAAGTTTAACATCAGATGGGCCTTGTTGCTAGCCTCAGCCCTGGGCAAGTTCCTCCTGCTCTGAGATTCACTTTCCTCCCCAGCAGAATGGACCCACTAATGCCATAGACCTTACAGAGCACTTGGGGCATGCAAGGTGCTTGGCACAGAGCATGTAGCAAGTGCCCCCAAATGGTCCCTGTTAACATGTTCATCAGTGGAGTCCAATCTGTGTGTTCATCTCAGTGATATGTCCAAGCCATCCAGAGATAGTGCCTTCCCAAACTCCTCAGTGGGTATGAGTCCATGCTCTGGCTGTACATAGACCACACAACTCACACCTGACCCTCTCTGCCTTTCAGATACCCACCTTCTTTGTTAAAAGGTCATTTTGTATGTATTATGTAATAAGTAATTTGGCACTGAAACCTTGAAGAAAGGTACATGAATTTGTAAAACATATGAAGTGGGGGTTAATCAAAAAGCATGTCGTCGTGTGTTGATTTAGCCTTTTTCATAGTGAATTATTAAGGAGTGACATTGGTAGGATCGGGGAAGAGCGGTGTAGTAGTGTCTTCCACTTTGAGATGCGCTCTGACCATAGTAACCACAACGTTTTTGTTTTGCGGTGTGCAATACCAGGTCATTCGCCACAGTGTCAATGACAAGGTCACAGTTATTGGAGCTGGAGTTACTCTGCATGAAGTCCTAGCAGCTGCTGCTGATCTTTCCAAAGAAGGTCAGGAGGGGTTTTTTTTGTTTTTTGGATTTTTTTAAAGATTTTATTTATTTTTAGAGAAGGGAAGGGAGGGAGAGAAACATCAATGTGTGGTTGCCTCTCGAGCACCCCCCTACTGGGGACCTGGCCCGCAACCCAGGCATGTGCCCTGACAGGAATTGAACTTGTGACCTTTTGGTTCACAGGCCCGCACTCAATCCACTGAGCCACACTAGCCAGGGGAGGGTTTTGGGGTTTTTGTTTGTTTGTTTGTTTTTTAATCTAAACATTGAAGTTCCAGCTGGGGAGAGGTAGTACTCGGGTTGCCTTATGTGGCCCAATTGGTCTTTTTATTCTAAGTCTGCTTCATATACCAAGCTGGTTATTGCTGTTCTCCAGATATTTCTATCCGTGTCATCGACCTATTTACCATTAAGCCCCTGGATGCTGCCACCATCATCTTCAATGCAAAATGCACAGGTGGCCGAATTATCACCGTGGAAGATCACCACCCAGAAGGTATGTCTTTTTCAAAGTCTGCTTTGGCAGGATGTGTTTGTGTTTTTCTTGATTGGAGGCACCCCGTGCTCCTGGCATTATCTCCAAATTACCCAACCACTTATGCAGCCACCTTTATTACTACTTCTTACAAGTGTGTCGGCTTAGGGGTCTCTCGCCCACCTGCACTGGCTCCCTAAGTGTGGGGCTGTGCCCGTACTCACCTGTGTGTCCTCAGCACAGTGCCTGGCTCAGTGGCAGCACAAAGGAATATCTAACTTGGCCCAGGCATTGTGGGCAGGGAGGGTTCATGAAGAGCTTCACAGTTGCTCTTGAGTTTTGAATGACTAATAGTTTCCCTTCCCCCCCAAAATGGGAAGAGTGTCTTGCAATCAGAGAACACAGCAAATGCGGAAGAAGTATGTATCAGAGAAAGGGGGCTGGGCAGTGATTGGCCTGGGAACGTTAGGTGGGGCAGGTAAGGGGCCTCAAGGGCATACCTGAGATCCACAGAGAGCCCCTGGAAGCACTCCCAGTACCTTCATGGCTGAGATTTATTACAGCGAAGGGCACCCTCCAGGACCCGCAAGGACAGAGGACACAGGTCAGGGGTGGAGAACCCCAGGCCTCAGGCTTCCTCTCCCCCTCAATCCCATGAGGGGCCTGCCAAGTACTCTCCCGTCTTCAGCAGCGAAAAATGCATCACTGCAGACCCAGGGAATCAACCCACCTGAGACCCAGCGCCCCGGGCTGTATTGCGGGCTGGTCACGTGGGCCCCCTGTGCCAGGCACGTACCAAATGTCCCACTGCCAAAGGAGAGCAGGTGATCCATGTAAACCACCCTGCTGTGCAAACGGTCCAGGCGCAGGGACCACCATTATCAGTAGGGAAATTGTCATGTCGACCCAGGGGACCTGCACCAGCTCACTGCCCATGTGCCTGCCACCTGAGGGCCAACGTTGCAAGTAGCCCTTCTGAAGCTGGTCACCTCAGGCCTGCCAGTTGCTCTTTTCTTTACAGTTCATTTGTTGCCTTCAGTTGTTTTTGGGTTCCTGACAGCTTTGAGTATCTGAGCTCCACAGTCCCCTGTATCCATGAAGCCCTAGTGAGAGAGCCCCTACTGTAGATGGGGCTGTGGGCAATTTGGAAACCTGCAGTTTATAATGAGAATTCTTCTGGCCAGACAGGGAATGACTGCTTCCATGAATCAATGCTAATGAAAAATCTTTCTCTCTGAGAACCAGCAAATTCAAAGGCCTGTATGTCATGGGGCATTAAGGCTGACTAGCTACTTCCAAAACAGAGCCTAACATCCCTTGCTTCCCCCAGGTGGCATCGGGGAGGCTGTCTGTGCAGCTGTTTCCATGGAGCCTGACATGGTGGTTCATCGCCTGGCAGTGCATGGAGTGCCTCCGAGTGGGATGTCCAGTGAATTGCTGGATATGTTTGGAATTAGTGCCAAACACATTATTGTGGCCGTGAAAAGGATCTTAAACTAAAATAGCTCTTGGCCTCAATGTTAAAATACTAGTTCTACATTTATGCTTGTTGACAAATCTTTGTTTAAATCTATACTCTTTGTTCTTAGTTCTGTTAAAAAGCAAAGCAAAGTAACTACCTTCCTGGTAAGCCATAACCACATACACAAAGCAAAGCAAACGTGAACCATACTACATGTAACCGCCTGGGTTGTGCAGAACGATAGCACCATGCTGCACACTGCCGTCCCAGGTCGGGAATTTAAGTGCTGCCATCCTACCTGCAGCTTCCTGGGTACGGTGTGACTGCGGATGTCCTGGAATTTCACCTCCCCTCTTACGGTGCATGGAGCAGCAGTGAAAGCTCTTAGATTGTCCTCCGCTGCTTGTGGTGACTAGTCTGTGAAGAGAGGATACAACTAGTTGTAGTCTCCACACTGCACTCTTTTGTGAGGCCTGAGAAATGTCATATGTGCCCAGTGACTAAGCCAAACAGCTCAATTATATTTACTATAGGTATTAGTTAAAAGTTAATAAAGCATCCAAAAAGCCATCTGCTTTGTTCCATTTGTGTCTTCGTATGTGTGATTGGGGGGTGCGGGGGGGGGGGGGGGAGGTTCTCCTGGATAAAATCCTCAGTGAAGAAAGAGCTTCTATCTAAACCAGAAGGTGAAAGAGCCATGTCCCCAACAGCAAACCCAGGAAAGGATACTGGGCAGCAGACGTACCACTAGAGGACAGTGTGTGGCCTGAAAAGCCATCCCTGAGCTGACTCCTTATTTCAGCTGTAAGCACATAAATCGAGGCTGGAATACAAGAAGAAAGCCAGATAAAGATTTGAACTTCAAAACTAAATTTAAAGTTAACCGTACGTGTCTGGTATGTCATGGCTCTTTATTTTCTTGCCCTCATTAACTGGTCGTCAGGGGCCTTTGGTCTAGAATGTGAGGTAGAGACTGAAGAAGTAGCTTGGTGCTCCGCTCAGTCTTTGGGGGCCTGCTCCTCCTCTCTAAGCCACTGAGCTGGTTTCCTGTTCTGTAGAATGAGCGTATTGTGCTTATTTTGTAAGATTTCAAAAAGGTTTTTTTGTAAAATAAGTTGATACAACTAATACAAAATCCATCAAACAAAAATAGGAAAATTACAAATACCAAACCATTTTCTTAGTAAAAATCACAGTTGAAAAAGGGTCATTGTAGAAAGTTTAGAAAATAACAAGCAAAAAAGATTCTTTCTTCACTTAACCATCTCATACTCCATACAACTTCATTGACAGTATGCAATTCGGTGGTGGTAGAACACTGAGTTGTGCAATCACCACTATGGTCAATTTCCCATTTGTATCACCCCAAGGAAACTGCACCCCTTTGTAGTCACACTTCACCTTCCCAGACCCGGGCAACCACTCATATTTTCTGTGGCTCTGGCTTTGCCTGTTATGGACATATATGTGGCCTTTTTGTGTCTGGCATATTTCACTTACCTTAATGCATTTGAACTTCATCCACACTGTAGCATCTGACAGAACTTAATTTCTTTTTAAAATTTTTTAAAGGTTTTTATTTTTAGAGGGGGAGGGAGACAAAAATCAGTGTGTAAGAAATACATTGACCGGTTGCCTCTTGCACACACCCAACTGGGGGCCTGGCCTGCAGCCCCGGCATGTGCCCTGACTGGGAATCAAACTAGCAACCTGGTTTGAGGGCCGGTGCCCAATCCACGAGCCACACCAGCCAGGGTTTTTAAGACCACGTAACAATCCTCTGTATAGACCACATTTTATCTGTTCACTTGAGGCACATTTGAGTTGTTTTCACTTTTTGTCTTGTAAATAATGCTAACATTTGTATTCAGGTCTGTGGATATATTGGGTTGGCCAAAAAGTCCATTTAGTTTTTTCTGTAAAATAAAAAGTATATTTTTCATTTTCACTAATAACTATTGATTTGGATATTTTGAGTATGCTGACTGTCTCCCACTATTGACTTCTAGTGGGTAGAGGCCAGGGGTGCTGCTAAACACCTTCCAATGCAAGAGACAGCCCCACAGCAAAGAATTTGGCCAAAATACCAATAGTACCAAGAAACTGCAAACCACTTTTGACATGTTCGATTAGTCACAGCACCCTCTCCATACACTGCCAAAATCTTTTGCATTTCAGTTGTGTTTTTACCTTTTTGGATGTAATAAAGCATAATATGCCAAAAATGTGTCTTGTCTTCCATTTTCAATGTTAAAATGGCTGCACAAAAGTTCAGTTTGGGTAAGTTTTTAAAAATGCACGCTGATACGACAGCTGTCACAATACAATAACAACATTGTTTAAAATGAAGTTAAAGACAACTAAGCACTACTAAAGCCATCATACAGAGAAAACTAGAACTTTTTGGCCAGCCCAATACACTTTCACTTCTCAGGTGTATATAAACCTAGGAGTGGAATTGCCGGTTCATAGAGTGATTCTGTTTACCATATGAGTGTGTGTGCGCGCTCTTACAGTTTTGAAAGCAGTGACTGATACGATGCTTGACATCTATAAAGCACTGTGTACATTAAAGCTGGGGGTGTCAAACTCATTTTCACCGGGGCCACATCAGTCTCGTGATTGCCTTCACAGGGCCAAAATAATTTTAGAACTGTATAATGGACTCCTTAACAGTTAAGGAGTTGAAATTACTTCCGGCCCTTTGAAGGCAACCCACGAGGCTGATGTGGCCCCCGTTGAAAATGAGTTTGACACCCCTGCTCTAAAGATTCCCTAATTTCCTGTATCTGCAGGGCTGACAGTGCTGCAAATCAAATTAAATGTGTGTTACACAATCCCAATCTCTCCGTGTCTCTCATGTGAAAGGTAGGGCAACAGTTGAGCGGGATCCTGAAACCTGGAACTGGGGTACCTGGTTGGTCTCAGTTGAAGCTGACCATCAGGAAGCCCCCAGGCCCTCTGAGCATCCCTTTCTGGTGAAAGTAGTCTGCTCTCCCGTGTCTGGGGACTGGTGTTCCATTGCTGGAGAGCTGCGTCATTGCCTCACTTGAGCCAGGTGCCTTGCAAGGTGATACCCCCTGTCTTTGAAATCCTCTGCAACCACCCCCTGCTGCCATTAGACCCAAAACTAGGGTCCAATCACAGCTTGCTCCCAGGTTTACCTCCTGAGTGCAGACTAGCCAAGGAGGGTAGGGTAGTGGCAGGCACACAGTCAACTGGTGTAGGTGCTGAATGTTCCTTAATTGTTCTAGAGCCATGGACCCTGGCGTCCCTGCCCCTGAGTCTTCAGAATGACCACTTGCTCCTCTAATTCTCTCCCACGGAGGAGCCGCAAGCAGGGAGGGTACCCCGCCCCCTGCTTGGCCTTCATCTCCAGGTCAACATCTACTTGGGGTGGTGGGGTGGTGACTAGGTAATCCATTTTGCCTGTTTCTTTCATCTGTAAAAGGGGGTGACGGTGATGACAGCAATAGTATCCATTTCATAGGGCTATGGACAGGATTTTGGAAGTGCTATCAAAATGTCCCCGTTGAGAGCTGCCCTGCCTTCCTGGCTGGTTTCTCCTCCTCCAGCCGCTAGCTCGGCCCTCCGCGCGCCTCAGCCCCCTTCCGGGCCTCACTGGGGTTGTTCCAGGGCTCAGTAGCTATTTAGGCCCATCTTTTCTCTCCCTGGACAGCCCTCCCCTCCTCTGCAGCCTTGGCTGTTCGCACACCCCTCCGATCCGCCTTGCCCTACTGGTGCTCCCTCTACCCACCATTCATTTATCACTTTCTCGCGCCAGCCTGCGCCCCGCGGTCCGGCCCGCCCTGCCGGCGCTGAGCCGGCTGCGCTTGCCTACCCCGGCACTCCAATCAGCGTGTGGGTGTGGCCCAGACCACGTCATGTCATTTGGGTTTTGTTCCGTCACTCATTTGGAACTCAGCCAATCAGTGCCGCCAGCGACGCGCTGGGCAACGCCAGAGTAGCAACTCGCAGCCCGCAGGAGGCTCAACCGGGTTGGTTGCCCGCGGCCTGGCATTCCTGAGAAGAGGGTCAGACAGCTTACCCTGGCCCCCAGAACGAGTCGGACAAGGGCACTGCTTCTAACCGCACGCTGATCGGCGGTGGAGGGCAGCGGTATGGCAAGAGAAAAGGGGACGCTAGGGTGGAATAGGGTCTGGGGGGAGGGGGAGGGGTGCAGGGGAGGGGAGGGTGGTAGTGGATGGAGGTACAGGTAAGGGTGGTGGCATCCCAGGCCCTCCTGGACTCCTACAAGGGAAGGAAAGTGATGCAGAGACCCAGAGCTCCAAAGCAAGTGGGGTCTGGCAGCTGAGTTCTCCAGCCAAAGCATGCCTTACCCACAGACACACCGGCCCAGTTGTGGCCTTACTTGCCACAAGAAAGTAAGAGAATACCTTCTATACCCCAGCTGTGATACCGTGTCCTAGTGGGCCATGTTTGGGATCAGAAAATCAGTGGCCTGAAATTCAGGAATCCTGAAATGATCCCACGTGTGATTCCCTATTTGTTGAGGAGGACAAAGAGCAGTATAGAACACTCAGAGTAGGAACACAGGAGTGCACCAGGGGGTGTAGAGACAGAGATGAAAAAAAGTCCCTGCCCTTAGTGTATGCTAGTGCCCCAGAGCACGCTGTGATTGGACCCTAGTTTTGGGTCTAATGGCAGCAGGGGGTGGCTGCAGAAGATTTCAAGGACAACAGATGTCGCCTTGCAAGGCACCTGCTCAAGTGGGGCAATGACGCAGTCCTCCAGCAATGGAACACCAGTCCCCAGACACGGGAGAGCAGACTACTTTCACCAGAAGGGGATGCTCAGAGGGCCTGGGGGCTTCCTGATGGTCAGCTTCAACTGAGACCAACCAGATGCCCCAGTTCCAGGTTTCAGGGCCCTGCTTCTCCAACCACTGACTACCTTTCACATGAGAAATGTGGGAGAGGCTGGGGATTCAAATGACATTGGGATTCTGTAACGCACGCAGTTAAACATTGTTTGATTTTCAGCACTCAGCCCTGCAGATACAGAAAGTAAGGGAATCTTTAGGGCTGTCACTGAAGTTCTCTGCTTGCCACACTGTGACTTAAGCAGAGAGGAAAGGAACCAGAGCTTGAATATAAGAGGCTGGTTACTCAGGTTACAGGGCTGAAATGCAAAAAGGGATACTGAACTAACAGACAATGCAGGCAGAAGCTGCCGCCCCTAAGCAAGGGGAAGGTGGGGAGGAGTTGGTGTCATTGGAAGCCTAGAAGCCAGGATGAGGGGCATCGAAGAGCCAGAGCTTGGGTTTTTGAGGAGGAGCTGCTGCAGTTTTTCAGGGGAGGAAGCAACATCAGCAGCTAAGAAGGGGAGCAAGGCAGGAGGTAATTTCCAAAGCACCACCTTCAGGTAACTCATTCTTTGGTGACATCTCTTTGTGACTTAATCCATCCGTTAAGATTTATGTTTCAATAATTATGTTTTTTTATTTCTAATTTTTTTTCAAGTCTGCCTGGGCTTTTAAAATTGTTTTTATCTTTTTGAAATATATATTTTTGATTATGGTGTTACAGTTGTCCCAAGTTTTCCCCCATTGGTACCCCCATTTCCTCCACCAATCCCCCCGTTTAGTTCATGTCCATGGGTCGTGCATATAAGTTCTTTGGCTACTCCATTTTCTATACTGTTCTTGACATCCCCCTGTCTGTTCTGTACCTAACAATTTGTACCTCTTAATCCCTACACCTTTTCCCACATTCTCCCCCTTCTCCCTCCCAGCTGATTACCCTCCAAAAGATCTCCATGTCTATGATTCTGTTCCTCTTCTAGCTGTTTGCTTAGTTTGTTTTTTTAGATTCAGTTGTTGATAGTTATGAATTTGTTGCCATTTTAATGTTCATAGTTTTTATCTTTATCTTATATAGTTCCCTTTAACACTTCATATGATAAGGGCTTGGTGGTGATAAACTCCTTTAGGTTTACCTTCTGTGGGAAGCACTTTATCTGCCCTTCCATTCTAAATGATAGCTTTCCTGGATAGAGTCATCTTGGATGTAGTTCCTTGCCTTTCATGACTTGGAATACTTCTTTCCAGCTCCTTCTTGCCTGCAAGTTTTCTTTAGAGAAATCAGCTGATAGCCTTATGGGAACGCTTTCGTAGGTAACTGTCTCCTTTTCTCTTGCTGCTTTTAAGATTCTCTCCTTATCTTTCATCTTGGGCAATATAATTATTATGTGTCTTGGTGTGTGCTTCCTTGGGTCTAACTTCTTTGGGACTCTCTGAGCTTCCTGGACTTCCTGGAAGTCTATTTCCTTTGTGAGATTAGGGAAGTTCTCCTTCATTATTTGTTCAAATAAGTTTTCAATTTGTTGCTCTTCCTCTTCTCCTTCTGGCACCCCTATGATTCGGATGTTGGTATGTTTGGAGATGTCCCAGAGGCTCCTTATTCTATCCTTGTTTTTTAGAGTTTCTTTTTTTTTCTTGCTGTTCTGAATGAATGCTTTTTTCTTCCTTATGTTCCAAATCATTGACTTGATTCTTGGCTTCATCCCCTCCACTGTTGGTTTCCTGTAGATTTTTCTTTATTTCACTTAACACAACCTTCGTTTCTGCCTGGGTCTTTCTTATGCTGTCTCAGTATCCTATGAGTTCTTTCAGCATCCTGATAATGATCGCCAGTGTTTTGAACTCTGCTTCTGATAGGTTGATTATCTCCTTTTTGTTTAGTTATTTTTCTGGAGTTTTGTTCTGTTCTTTCATTTGGGCCATGTTTCTTTATCTCCACATTTGGCAGCCTCCCTGTGTTTGTTTCTGTGTATTAGGTAGAGCTGCTTTCACTCCCTGTCTTAGCGTGGCCTATGGTAGAAAGGGCACCTGTAAGTTGTATGAGGCAGAGCCTTAGGTATTCACCAGGGCGAGGCAACCTGTTCCACCACTTTGTGGCTCTGTGTGGGGGAGGGCTTGGAGAAGAGACAATGCTGGTGCCTGGCCTCTGGACACTTGCCTGAGAGGGAGCTGTCTCCTGGCTCTCACTCTGTTGCCAGTCACTTCACATTCTCCCTGCATGCCACTTGTGCCCTTCCAGCTGTTGCCCTGGTGCTGAATCCCAGAAAGGTAAGTCTGCATAAGTCCTGAGACCTTTGTGAGCCCTTTAAGAGGAGTCTCCTGAGAATCCTGCAGTTTCTTCTGCTGCCCCAACCCCCACTGGTTTTTACAGCTGGAAGTTATGGGCACTTACTTCCTGGCACTGGAACCCCGGGCTGGGTAGTCTGGTCTGGGGCTGGCATCTCTGGCTCCCAGAGTATCCCTCCTGATTTTTATCCAACACATGTGCATGTGGGACTGTCAGTTCCACCACCACTCCAGGTCTTCATGCCTCCCCAAACCTCTCCACCTCTCCCTGTCTTTCCACATCTCTGCCTCTCCTACCCGTCTGGATGAATGTGGCTTCTTCAAATCCTTGGTTGTAGGGCTTCCATACAGCTCAATCTTCTGATGAATCTGGGTGATATTTGTTTTATAGCCTACTTGTAATTTTTGCTGTAATTGTGTGAGGAGGCGAAGCATGTTTACCTATGCCTCCATCTTGACCAAAAGTCCCATTTTTATAATTTTGATCCCTTCTTCTGTGTCTTTATTTTGTTGTGTCTCAGAGGCCATTGAAGAGTCTAGGAGTAGGTTTATCTCACAGTAATGCAAACAATTTGTAAATATCCATGAGAACTGTTTTCTGATCTCGTGAGAATTCCAAGGTAATATCAATCTAGGTTTCTGAGTCCCCCCTTATTAAATACAAAGTAGAAGATGGTTCTCTTTCTCACCCTCCTCCCTTCCTTACGTGCTGGCCAAGGCCTGGGGGATATTCACCTGGGTTCGCCCTTCACACCTTCGGAACATACTGATGTGCCACACGCACAGCCCGGGAATCTCTGAGCGAGGGAGCAAGCCAGGCTGCAGGGCATTGCCTCCAGGCTTGGAGCCCAACACCCGGATCCACAGCCTGCCTCGGCCACTTGCTAGCTGGTGATCCAGAAAACTGCTGACCCTTCTTTGTCCTGTTTTTCTCCTTTCCCCATCTGGAAAATAAGGAGAACACTGCTACCAACCTCCAGAGGCTGCCTGGGCGATGGGATGGAGGAGTCTAGGCACGTAGCAAACACGGCCATTACCGCAAGTTGCTGTCTGGCCTCTGGCAGTTATGTGCTGGGGACATCGACAGGGCCAGTCCTCTCTTTGACGGACCTGCTGATTCTCCAGGAAGGTGGGCAGTGTCTTCAATTTTAGACTGCTAAAATCTTCAGCGGGGCCTCTGGGAGTCCGGGGGGAGGTGTCCCCTTCCAGGGAGGGTTTGCTCTACCAGGACCGCAACAGTACTGCCACCATGAGAGGCAGTTCCTCCCTCAGCCAGGGGTTCGCCAAAGCCCCTCCACCTGCAGCCGGGTAAAGGCGGCCCTGCTCGCTGATGCTGTGGGTGGTGGGGTTCTCGGCCCTCGCACCCAGACCCAGGATGGGTTGGACCTGCTTCTTTTTCTGTCCCTGAGCTTCCTTTTCACCGTGTAGGTGTCCCTTCAAGAGCACTGGTTTTAGGTGGGATCTCAGTTCTGATCGCTCGGCTTCAGAGGTCCATGAACCCTGAGTGCCTTGGAGACCCAGCCAGGCAGCACCTCACTGGGCCCCAGCCCCAGCTCACCCCACTGTTTTCCTTTGCTCTGATTCCCTACAGATTTCCTTCCCTTACCTGCAGGCCACCTATGCATTTAAGCAATATAACTGAACACTTTTCATTGCATATTTCCTCATATTTCTCCCAAACTGAACTGGCATCCCTGGAGCACAGGGGTTGGGTGTCCGAGAGGCACGGCCCCTAATCCAGGCCCAGGCGGCCGTGGGTCATGTGATCAGCACCACAGCCCACAGTGATGGGCCAGCAGGCCCACCCACCAGCCTGGGTCAATGAGCAACTGGCAATCCAGACCCAGAAATTCTGCTTCGAATCTCCCCACTTGTCACAAGTGGGAGGAGGCCTCTATGTCTAAGACACAACCCAGAACTCATCAATTAAGAGTTTAATAAACTTGCCCTGGTTGGTGTGGTTCAGCAGATTGAGAGTTGGCTTGCGAACTAAAGGGTCGTCAGTTCAATTCCCAGTCAGGGCACGTGACTAGGTTGCTGGCCAGGTCCCCAGTGGGGGGGTGCACGAGAGGCAACCACACACTGATGTTTCTCTCCCTCTTTTTCATCCTTTGACCTCTGTCTAAAATAAATAAATAAAATCTTTTTAAAAAAGTTTAATAAATTTGATAATATAAAAATGTATAACTTCTTAAGAGCCAAAACAAGCAAACCTAATCTTTTATGACAAAAGACAGACTGACAGGAAATATTAGCAGCATATGTAACAAAACACTAAGCCCTAGTGTATAACAAGTGGGATCTTTTGAGGGGACACTTAAATAGTGTTTTTTTAATTTAGTAACATTTTTAAAAGATTTTATTCATTTATTTCTAGAGAGAGGAGAAGGGAGGAAGAGGAATATCAATCGGTTGGCTCTCGCATGTCCCCAACTGAGTCCCTTACAACAACCCAGGCATGTGCCCTGTTTAGGAACTGAGTTGACAACCTTTTGGTTTGCAGGCAGGTGCTCAATCCACTGAGCAACATCACCCAAGGTAAAGAGAGAGAAACATCGATTTGTTATTCCACTTATTTATGTGTTCATTACTTGATTGTTATATGTGCCCTTACCCAGTATAGAATCAACGGCGTTGGCATATCGGGACGATGCTGTAACCCAGAGGTCTGCAACCCCTGGGCAGCGAGTGGGGTCCATGGCCTGTTAGGAACCAGGCCACGAAGGAAGCTCGGCTGAGCTCCGCCTCCCCACCCCCCACCCTAGGCCCTGGAAAAACCCGGTCCCTGGTGCCAGAAAGGTTGGGGACTGCTGCTCTAAGCACCCTCAGGCAGTAGCATGTTAATAGACACTATGATACCTGTCCAGGGGCACATAGTGTCTATTAACATGTTAGATGCCCATAGGTTTTTTTAAGATTTATTTATTTTTACTAATTTTAGAGAGAGGGGAAGGGAGTAAGAAAGAGAAGGAGAGAAACATTGATGTGCAAGAGAAACATCAATTGGTTGCCTCTCGCACACCCCCAGCCAGGGACCTGGCATACAACCCAGGCATGTGACCTGAGTGGGAATCAAACCAGTGACCTTTTGGTTTGCGGGATGATGCCCAACCCACTAAGCCACACCTGTCAGGCCTAAATGCCCATAGGTTTTGGCCTGGCAATTCTGGTTATTGGAAATTAACCGGACCTAGATCATTGGACCTAGAGCACAGGTGTCAAACACCAGGCCCGTGGGCCGAATCCGGCCCTCCACCTTGTTTTATCCGGCCTGGCACCTTGTTTCTGCCTGGCGGCAGCACCGAGCTCCTTGCCGGAGTTACATGTATACAGTCCTAAAATTACATTCAGCCCTTTAAAGGCAACCGCAAAGCTGATGTGGCCCCTGGTGAAAATGAGTTTGACACCCCTGTGGACCCACAGGAAGACTGACACATGTTCAGTGCTGGTGACTGCAGCATTAATATGATAGCAAAACAGAAAAGGAAGAAAGTGTGACAGTACGTCAGTTGGGAATTCATTATGTAAATTACAGCACACATATTCCATCAAACACCAAGCAGCCAGAGAAGAAATGAGCTAGACATTGTGTATGGACATGGAAGGATCTCAAAGATACAGTACTCAGTAAAAGAAAATCACAATCAAAATGTAAGGTGTATGTTTTTTAAAACTGAATGACTATGTTGGTGATTGCATATAAAAATATAGTTAGAAATGAAACAAATTTGTTAACAATCTTGCCTAAGGTACTGTTGCTTTGTAAAATTTTTCAGCGGCGTGCTGTAAGAGTTTGCAGGGTGGTGACGTGAAATGGCACGGCCACTGCGGAAGGCACCTCAGCTGCTTTCTCTAAGCTCCACATCCGCCTCCACAGGACCCAGCCACTGCTCCCTGGGACCCGAGGCCAAAGAAATGGAAACCTGTCATCACAGGAAAACCTGCGCTCCAGTGCCCATGCACGTTATTGGTAGACGCCTGAAGCCGGGAACACGCAACTCATTTTTTCAGCGGGTGAATGCCTGAGCGAACACTGGTTGACCCACCACAAGGCCGATCGCCAGCCATGCAAAGGAAGAACGCGGATACAGGAGACAGCTTGGATGGACCTCAAGGGCATCATGTGAGTGATAAAAAAACAGCTCACCCTAGGCTACCTTTTGCATAGTTCCATTTATGTAACAATCTTCAAATGACCAAACTGTAGGGGTAAGAATAGAATAATGGTTGCCCTGGGTTGGCAGGAGGAGGAGACGGGCTGAGGCTGTGGGAGATCAACCTTAGGGATCCTTGTGAGGGAATGGACTGGACGTCGACGGCGGCACTCATCACTTGAATCTACACCTATGACGAAATCATGCACACACGCACATGTAACCCGGAGCAGCTCTCAGAGTTGCACTGGGCGTGCAAGATGCTGATGCTAGGTAAGTGCAAGAGTTCCCCAGGTGCCTTGGACGTTTCTATGTAAATCCCTGTGAACTTAATTACCTCAAAATATAAGCTCACACCAAAAGCACAGTAGCAGGGCATACAGTGGGTTGCAAACAGGGCAACCCTCGTGGCTCTGCTCAAGAAGTCCCTGCTTTCTGCAGGAGGGCACGTTCTTGGCCGCCAGTCCACACTCAGCTCAGCCCCACTGCCCAGAAAGAAGCCCACAAGGACTGAGCCAAGAGAGGAGAGGAGGAGATTGGCTAGCTTTGATTGAGCAGAAGTGTCCACCAGGACTGAGGGGCTGGGTTTAATAGGGCAGTCTGGGGACCAGTCTCTTCACAGGCCAAGCTATCCATTGGCAGAGCTGGCCTTGAAGGTGTGAGCGGAAAGGCGGTGCTTCCGGTGGTAGTGCTGAGGTCTGTGGAGGTCCTAGACGTGCGCAGAAAATGCTCGGCTCCTTTGTTTCTGCCATACGCCTGCCCCCTCCTCTCCAGGTGCTCTGTACCCAGCCAGAGTCCCCGCTTCCTGGAATCTGGGATCTACGACCTCTCCCCAAGAAGCCACCACGGAATACAGGCTCCAAGAGATTGTGGGGTCTCTATCAGGCAGCCTGGATTCAGTCACGACTTCCTCCACCGTCCTGAGGGTGCCTGGCCCTCCTGATGGCAAGGGACAGTGAGTGTATTGGGGCCCCCAGGGGCGTAATGAGGGAGGAGGAGGGCGGTGACCCCACCGGGATGGCAAAAAGCAAGATCACTCCATCTCTGTCCTAGCCTGTGAGAGTGGCCTTGCTCCGAGCTCATGGGACCTTCCATTCTCCCCAGAAGGTACCCACCACACACACTCACGTACACACTCCTTGCTGGGCCCACTGTGTTCCAGCGCCTCCTGCGTGTGTCTGGACAGTTTTCTGTAAAGCATAGGCTACACACACATACACAGGAGCCTAGTATCCAGGGACAGGTGGACAGAGTCGAGGCCAGTCACCTGGGAATGTGCACACTTCTGAAGGTGAGGATGACAGGAAGCAACAATCTTCCTGGCGGCACTTCACAGGGGGGGCTCTTAGGGCAGGAATCCTGCTCAAGCATGCCTGTTCTCCAGGACGGCCATGGTCGCGGCCATCAGCTGTGCCTCCCTACCTCTCCCCTGGGGAGGTCAAGGTGAGCCCCGCAGAGAGGGCTGGTAGGTGTCACGCTGGAGGGTACAGGTGCACGAGAGCACCTGGAGGGCTTGTTGAAACCCAGGTCACTGGGCCCGCCCCAGGTCACTGATCTTGCAGCTCTGAGGTGGGGCCTGAGAACGGGGGACTCTCACAATCTCCCGTGGTGCTGATGATTCCGGTCCAGGGACCCCAGTGTGAGAAGCCCTTTTCTAAAGACCTGGAGCTCCTAGGTGTGTGCCCCCTGCCCTGCTTGGGGCTGGCTCCTTCGCAGGGTTCCCGCAGGTGTGGGGAATGCTGGGAGGGTGCTAGCCCTTCAGAGATCAGGGGCTTCCTGTTTAGCGGCAGTCACCCCACCCTGCCCTGGCACACCTGAAGGCCCGTCCACAGCCCAGCCTGGCAAGGGTGTCGGGCTCTGTGCAGGCGCTCAGCAGTTCCCAGACTGCATCTGGTAACATCTGGGCACGTAGGGGAGAGAGGGGCAGAGGTCAGAGTTGTGCCTGGCAGTGGGGACAGAAAGAACTCTCCAATGGGGCAGAGGAAAGACCCAAACCCAGTTCGGGGATGGGAAAGGAACATGGGCCCCGAGGGCAAGAACATGGACTCGGGGACACATACAGACCAGAAGGTGGTTTTCTGCCTGGGACGACCCTGACAATGGTGAGGTCTGTGGGTGCAGCCCGCTCTGTAGCTGCTGTGAGGCCTCCGCCTTTCCCGCCTAAGGCCCCTGACCAGGAGGGCCTCCCAGCTCTTGGGTGTCACTGCCCAGCAACACCACCCCCTTCCTTGGCCAGTCTTTGCAGCGGTCAGTGGTCGGCCTGTGTTGGGCTCCACGGTGGCCTGTTGTCTAGTTGGAGCAGCAGGTGAAGTGCATTGCCAGTCACTGTCCACCAGCGTTAGTCCCTGGGACCCCAGCATCTGAGCGTATTCTGGCTCTGGGGACAGACGGTGGAGTAACCTTTGGCTTTCGTTTGCCACCCTTCCCCTCCTTGACCCGTTTTCCTTTTGGGTCATCCGGCTGTAGCCTGTCACTACCGTACCGATGGAGCCCTGAGTCACATCTTGCCAATATTTTTCCCACTTTGTCACTTGTCCCTTGACTTTGTGGTTTGGGGTTTGCGTTCGGTCGGGCAGATGGATTTGGTTTCCGTGTCATGTCATCAGCCCCTCCAGGCTTTTCCTAATGGCTTCTGGGTTTCTTGTCAGTTTGCTTCAGACTGACCTAGAGCCCTTTGCTTTTTCAAAAGATTTTATTTATTTATTTTTTAGACAGAGGAGAAGAAAGGGAGAAAAGACAGGGGGAAACATCAATGTGTGGTTGCCTCTTGCGTGCCCCCCACCGGGGACCTGGCCTGCAACCCAGGCATGTGCCCTGACTGGGAATCAAACCAGCGTCCTTTTGGTTCGCAGGCCAGCCCTCAGTCCACTGAGCCACACCAGCCAGGTCTAGAGCCTTCTTCTTCTCTTTCTTTCTTTACTTACTTACAAAGTCTTCGCCTGAAGATATGTTTATTGATTTCTTAAAAGATTGCATTTATTTTACTTTTAGAGAGAGGGGAAGGGAAGGAGAAAGAGAGGGGGAGAAACATCGATGTGCGAGAGATACATCGATCAGTTGCCTCTCACACAACCAAACAGAGGACGTGGCCCACAACCCAGGTATGTGCCCGGGCTGGGAATTAAACTGGCAACCTTTCAGTTCTCAGGCCGGTGCTCAATCCACAGAGCCGCAGCAGCCAGGGCTGTTTATTAGAGAGAGAGAGAGAATTAGAGAGAGAGAGAGAGAGACAGAGAGACAGAGAGAGGGAGAGAGAGAGAGAGAGAAACATCGATTGCCACTCCCGACATTCAGGCACCCATGGGTTGAAACCCGCATGTGCTACTACTGGGGACCAAACCCGCAACCTTAGTGAATCGGCACAACGCTCCAACCAACTAAGCCACCCGGCCAGGGCCCGTTCTCCACTCACACTTGCGTGTTAGTTCCCTGTTGCTGCATGACAACCTGCCCCAAATGTAGCACCCTGGTGTGACTGACACTTGGGACCTCCCAGGGCAGCTGCAGGGCTTGGCTGGGAGTCCTGGCTGAGGGTCTTTCACAGGCTGCACTCTGCCGAGTCTGGTAGACTGCTCCCTCTGCTCTGCCTGGTGGGGGGAGCTCTGCCTCCAAGATCACTCCCGTGGACGTGGCAGGGGTCTCGGTGCCCCCCATGGGCCTGTCTGTAGAGCTGCTCAGGGCAGGGCTCTCCCAGAGCCAGGGGAGAGGGGGAGCAGCCCCCAAATGGAAGCCAGTCTCTTTATCACTTTATGTCTCAGTGACATTCCCTCCCCTCTGCCGTGTTCTTATGGGTCACACAGGTGAACCCTGAACTATGCTGGAGGGAACAATGACACCCGCTAGGGTGAAGGGTGCTCTGTTCACAGCAAATGGCAAGGCTCCGAGGAGCGTCCTCGCGGCTGAATCTGGGTGTCCAGGAGCGAGGACTCCTGGTGCCACACGCAACAGGCCCCTTGAGAACGGGTCCGTCGTCGTCGGTGTGGGGTGGCGAGTTCTGGCCCCGGCACCAACACAGGCAGGGCCTGTGCTTGTCAGGGCAGAGTGGCTCTTTGTCTTTAAAGCGCTGTAACTAAATCACACAAGAAGCCAGAGGGGAGAGGGATATGCGTTGGAGCCCCCATGTGCCCACGGCGTGTGCTCCCTGCCCTTTCCAGGGGAGTCTGCAGCCCCCGTGGCAGTCCCGGGCCCAGGGCAGCCCCAGGCCCAGGGGCAGGAAGCTCTTTGTCTTCCCAGCAGCTCTTGCCAGCGCCCTGTCAGTCCCCACCCACTGGCTCAGTCTTGCCCTGATACCTTCTCCCCAGGGACACGTGCAGCTGCCCTGAGGCAGGGGTGACCTCTCTCTGTACACAGGCACCTCATCTCCCCCACCCTCCCCTCCACCCTTTCACCCTGCAGCCTTGAAGTCTGTGGGGGGCAGGAAACGGTGAGGTGCAGCCACATGATGGAGGTGCAGGCTGGCAAGCCCCCTTTCTGCAATGGGGTATCAGGTAGCCCCAGGTTGGGTTCTGCTGGCTGAGTGTGGTGCACCAGCCTGGCACGGGGGGGGGGGGGGCAGCCGAGTGTCCCGTGGTTCGGGAAGGAACCCTCACTGTGGCTGCAGGAGGCCCATTGCATGGCGTTGCCCCGGAAACACGCCTGCCCTTCCCTGGCTGGGGCTCAGAGGTGACTTCCCCAATGACGCACTTGGTGGCTCTGAATTTGTCACACAGTTTCTGTGGGCAGCGAGACTTTTCTTGTTGGCTCTTGCTGCTGGGCAACACAGGCCCATGGCAACAGCCCCTGGCACCTTCCGGGGCTCTCTGTTTCCCAGGGGAAGAAGCAGAGAGCAAGGTGATGCTTGCTGAGCACCTTGCCTCAGGGATGCTGGTCCTGACTCCTGGGGACAGTCAGCCAGGCTGTTGCATCTCCCCTGGAGATGCTGAGGCCCGGGCCGCCCCACGCCACTGGGCTGGGCCATCTGACAGCTGACCTCACCATCCCGGCAGCCCGTGCTGGAGCTGAGCCACCTTCCCGACCCTCAGCCCTGGGCGGGAGGGACAGTGAGGGGGGCCCACTTGCCCTGCAGTCTTCCCTCGGGGGCCGCCTGCCCACAAGGGCCGTGGAGGGCGGGACGGGCACTGGGTCCTCCCTCGGCCAGCTGTGCATGGCACCCTGCCCTGGGGGAGCTCCTCCTAGTGGCCTGCTCTGAGGATGGGCACAGTCACAGCACCAGCCAGACCCTGTCCCCACCCACCGTCAGTGACCCTCTGTGGCCTTCACCCTCTGCCTGAGGACCTGGGTCCACTCCCAGGGGGCATGAGCTGCCAGTGCCGGGCCTGTCTTCGGCAGCTGTGCTGACCCTCGGGCAACCTCTCCCCCGCCCCCTGCTTGGCGGTTTCCTCAGCCCTGCTCCCCTGGCAGCAGCCTTGCTGGGCTCAGGGGGACCTGCCGTGACAGCTGTGGTGGGTCACGGAGGTGGCTAAAACCAGCCTGACCTCAAGCAGCAGTGTCCTCTTGCTAAGGAATGCCCTCCCTGGGGACGCCTTGGGCCCGAGGAGCCGCCTGCTGTACGTGACAGTCCCTGCCCCGTCGGGGACTGGTCTGCAGCTGGGATGGGCCCGGGGCCCTGCAGGAGGATGAGGCTGCCCTGAGGCGTCCATCTCCAAGTGCACATGATGGCCCGAGGCCAGCACCCAGCACCCCGCGTGCTCACTGACCCTGACTGGGCGGTTACCCCTCCTCGGCCCACTGGCTCCACTGAGGTTCCTGGGGGGCTGCCCTGGGGCACCTGGCCCCATGCTTGGAGTGGAGGAGGGTGCCTGTGCTGGAGGGGGCCCTGAGGGGACCCCAAGGGTCCCCAGACCAGTGTTGCCCTTGTTGACATGCTGGGACTTCCTCACTGTCAGGAAGGGGGGGTGGCGGCCCAGCCCTGGGGGTCCAGTGCTCCTTGTTCCCCACCTGGGCCCCTCTCAGCCTCTTGGGGAGCTGGTTAGCCAGGAGGGTCGGGGCAGAAGTGTGGCCGGGGCGGGCGTGGAGGCTGGCCGTGTGCTGAGGGTGGTCAGCTCGGCCCTCCCCCTGATGAGGTGGGACGCTCCCAATAGGCTGACCAGCCATCTCCTCCCCTGACTTCATAGTGAGGTGGGTGAGCCTGGGGAGGGCACGTGGCAGGGACCTCTCCTCTGCTCCTGGCACCTATTGGTGAGCAGGGCTCGGGCATGGGGACTGGTGGCCTGGGTGACCACACAGCTCTCTGGGCCTGATGTGGCGTCCAGGGAGGGGACAGGGACTCCAGGTTAGCTGGCTCAGCTCTGGGGCCGTCTCCTGGGGTGGGGGGCACCGGGCAGGCATTTGGGAGAGTAAGGGAGGCAGGAATGTCTCCTCTCAGAGGGCCCCGCCCAGGGAGGGGCATGAGCTCTGGTGACTGGGGAGGGAGGTGCGCTCCTTGTATGCAGCACCCTGGGTGCCCAGTGGGCCGAGGGGAGGAGGGGTGCCTCGGGCATCTCTATCTGCCCACTGGTGCCGACCTCTCTGGGCCTGGCTCTGCCTCCTCCTGCCCCTCCCCTCTCCAGCTGGGTAGCTTCCAGAAGCCTCCAGAGTACACCTGCCTCCATCCACTCCTGGCCTTTGAGGACAGTGGGAGGGATAAGTGGGGGGCCAGGGAGTTTTATTCCGCTGTGTCCTGAGTCCCTGGGGTGGACTGCAGACTGGCCACCTGGAGCCCGGGGCAGAGGTCCAGCCCCAGGTGTAGGAACAGTAAGGACCCAGTACCCCTTTCCAGTTCTTTAAGTTTCTCCAAGCCCCTGGTAGTCCAGCTTCTTGGAGACATAGGATGTGTATCCCTTGGGCTGTCCTCTTGGAGGTTGCCTGCTTGGAGCCAGGATGCAACTGGCTCAGGAGGCCCTGTCTCTAGCTCCGCAGTGGCTGTTGTGCAGCGTGGTGGTCAAGGCAGAGACTCCTCTGGGCATGCCCAGTGCTGTCTGCTGCTTCCCCTAGACCTGTCAAGGGGGTGATTTCATGGGGGAGGTCAGTAGTGGTATTTCTGGGCTCCACCCATTGTCCCACGAGCAGGGCACTCTATATCCTCTACCCCCAGGATGCACCCAGCTCCCCCCACGGCCACCCTCAGTGCTGTGTCCAACACGCCAACAGGACCCGTTGGGCCAATGGAAGCAGAGCCATGATCTGTTAACCTACAAGCAACTGTTGCCCCTGCTGTGTCTCCAGCACAGCTGCAGCCCTTGGAGGGGAAGCTGGGAGGGATGATGGGCCTGCGTCCTGGGGAGTAGGAGTGCTAGAGCCCTCAGTTGCCATTATCGGGGTGGGGGGCCTCAGAGCCCTAGGAGGCTTTTGGGAGGGTGGTCCCCTTGAAGTTCTCAAGGAAGGGAAGTAGTCCCAGAGCCCTGGAAAACACTAGGTGGAGAACTTCAAGCTTGGGGTTTCCTTGGGGGCCTATGGAGCCCTTGAAAACCTTGGGTTGGGGTACCCAGGGCACTAGGGAGCACTCAGATGCCCTTATGGGGCTCCAGAGCTCAGGGGGTTGGGTGTGAAGCGTGGGGATAGGGGTGCACAGAGCTCTTGGCATCACCGGAGGGGTAGAAGAGCATTCAGGGTCCCATGAAGCCCTGAGGAGTGAGACCAGGCCTGAGGGGATGTCCTAGGGGAGATCAGGACTCCTGGGGATGGGCGTGTTCTCAGAGCTTTGGGGCAGGAGGCTCAAAGCCCCTTGGCTGGGAGCCCCCAGCAACCCTTCATCTGGCACATGGTAATGAATGGATGTGGTTGCCCTTGGGGAATACATGAATGAAAAGGGGGCGACATCACAAGAGTGTTTGCCTCTTTTCTTGGGTAGATGTCACAGTGGCTGCCAGGCACACTTACCTAGCCTCCCTGTTTTTCCTGAAACAGATGGAGAACCAGAGACTTAGGGAAACTGATCTACCTAGAAGCCATGCCATCTCTGTTCCCTTCCTTGGGATGCCCCACGTCCACTCCCCTTCCGCTCATGCTGTCCCTTTTCTCCACCCCAGCTACTCCAGAGCTTTGGTATGTCAAACCTTGCCACTTCCCCAGGCCCCACATAGGGTTCACTAGGCTCCACCTACCTCTCCAGTGCAACAGCAGTCCCAAGCACTGCTTGTGGGGGGTCCCTCCTAACATACTTGATTTGGGATCAGTTGCTGAAACAAGCTGTGTCACTGTGCCCCTCTGGGGTCCTGGTTCAGCCTACTTGTTCTGCCCCTCCCCCCCACACATGCTCACTGAGCTGAGCATCAGTGATGCGGCAACATTCCCTGACCCTGCCCCCCCCCCCCCCCCGCCCCGGCATGCAGCAAGTGGGTGTCAGCGCTTGCACTAGGATGGTAAGGGGCAGAGGATGGAGGTCTGGGGAGTCCATGCCACAGGTGGCAGCGGCTTGCAGCAAACAAAGGAGGCTGTGGCTGTGGGATTGGTGAGAAAAATAAAAGCAATTCATTTCTTTCATTGCTTTGTACACTTCAAATGCACAAAAAGCACGTGTTCCTTTCAGGAAAACATACAACAAATGTGAGGCGAGACTAGGATGCAGCAAGGAGAAATTGCCAGGAGCTGTGCGTAGGGAGGTCCCAGACCCAGCCCTGACCTGAGCTGGCCATGTGGCCACAGACAGCTGGGAGCCTCCAAGGCTCAGCAGCCCATGGGTGCACGTGCTGGTGCTGCGTGGGTGCTGTGCCAGACGCGAAGCTGGGGCCCACTGAGTCCTACCAGCTGTAGCAAGGAGCCGGTCAGAGGTGAGATGGATGGATGCCAGGGCCCCATCTCTCCAGGAAGCCCTGGCCTCACCTGTGCTTGCCATCTGCCTGATTGGAGCAGATGACAGCTCCGTGTTTTTCCAACCTTTGCCAGCAGTGTACCAAGAGAATGCACAGCCTCACATGGCATTCTACCCTGTTTCCTTAGCATGCACTTTTAAACACATGTAAAATTTGAAGATTGTGAAATACCCATGACAGAAAAACTGGAGATAAGAATACAGGCAGCTGAAGAATTGCCCACAGGCGGGGCATTTCAGAGTCCTGGGAGCCTTCCCCATGTCACTGAACAAGCAGCTTTCCAGCAGGCCCACAGAGCACAGCTGCCCTTAGAGGCTGAGTTTGGCATCAGCTCTTCCTGGTTAAAACATCTGCGGGCAGCATTGTGCATGCGGCCTCACCTGCATTTCTAACTGGGCTTTCCTCACCCTGTGGTTCTGCAGTAATTTTCATAAGTAGTTACAAGTCTGGGAGTGGACCCCACAAGCAAAGCACAAATATATCTGTGGGTAGAATATGATCCATACCCCAAGCCCAAAGCAAAAAGGGAGAACCAACAAAGCCAGGTGGTAACCCTGGAGACCCCGGTGGAGGCCCCGAGCAGAGAGGCCCACCCCTCTCTGAGCAGGAAGAGCCAACTCTTTAAAAATAAACGGTCTTTTTATTGTGTGTCCACGAAAACAAGAGTCAGGGTGGCCTTTGGTTAATCCCCACAACAAGGTGACAAGAACAGGAGGCATGCAATGACAACTATGTTCTCCTCTCCAGAAGGATCTTGCCCTCCTGGGTCCTAAGGATCAGAGGCAAGCAGGGTCAGGAGACGCCAGAGCAAGGCCCGCCCAGGCCCACCATGCTATGGAGGGCCTGGGTCTGCTGCCTCCCTGGCAGGACAAGGCAGGGGGAGCAAGCACCACCCCAGGCCAGGCCCAGCGCCCCTAAGCTAGAACACACAGGAAAAAATAAAAACAAACCCACCCCCCCTCCCCAAGCAAACACTGCTAAGGCAATTGGCCAGAACTTCCAAGAGCAGCTGGCCACGAAGCCAGACAGACCCTCAGGGCTCCGTCCAGAAGGGGTTGCTATCCTCGGCCTGCATGGAGTAGTACACTAAGAGCAGGAAGGCAGCAAATCCCAGGAAAAGGAGCAGCTGGCCCCAGAGTGGGACCTGGCGGTCCTGGCCCAGACCAGCCCCAGGGGCCTGCTTCTCTGGCCGGATGGCACGGCGGGCAAGCCACGATGGGGTAGAAGATGAAGATGAAGATGAGGACACGGGAGTGGTGGAGGATGTGGGATAATAGGACAGGCCCAGGGAGCTTCTGGAAGCGTTGGAAACTGGGCGGTAGTGCGCGATGCTCTGGTAGGCACTGTCCCGGCCATACATGGGGTGTTCCCTGAGGCAAAGAAAGGAGCAGATGGACCAGGAGGGCCTGGGCCCAGGATCAGTCCTGGTCCCTGGCCCTTCCCACCACTCACCCATCCTTGCTCTCCTCTTCAGAAGAGAAAAGACCGTCATCATGCACCTAAAGAAGAGAATCAGGGTAAAGAGATTAACTGGCAGGATCAGAATGGTCCTTAGTCCAAACTTCCCTGACTGGCTTATTCTGACCATTGCTGAAAGGCCAGGGCCCTGCCTGCCTCCAGAACCCTTCTGAATTCCTGGCCTGTACATGGGGTTTTGCCACTTGCTCAGTAACTGTCCTGGCTGCTTGCACCTACCTTCTACTCCAGGATTCTCAAAAAGAGCTCAAACCAACCTCCCAGACCAGGGTGCAGAGCGTGCCCCATGTGTTCTAGTCAAACAGTCCTGACACACCCCTGACCAGGCAGGTATCGGATTTCCACATTTCTCCCTGGAGGCTTGAGAGCCACCATGTGCACCCAGGAGCTCCCCTGATTTATCCAAACCCAGCTATGACTCCCTGAGGTTGTACCCAAGCACAGGGTGCCGGAAAGCTCACTCACCTGGTGGTGAAAGGTGTCAACATCTGAGAGTGAAACTGGGTTCTGGCGGAAGCCCTTGGATGTGCCCGCAAACTCAGGCTCCCCGTAAGTCCTGGTGCTCAGGTAACTCTCCTCATAGTAATCATCATTATAGCCTTGGGAAGAGGGAGCAGCAGTAGCAGAGGGGGCAGTGGTGTCCCCCACCTGGCCCAATGTCCTTAATTCGATTCCTATTTGGGGCCTGTGACAGTTTCCCCCCTCCAGGACTGCTGAGGGACAGTGGGGATTGAGGTCTCAAGTCCTCCCTGATACTGAGGTCCCTGAGGGAGTGGAATGAAGATGTCAGGGCCCACCCCACGGGTGCCTTACCCTTGCTCTGGTAAAGTAAGGCGTCCTCCTTCTTGGGCAGATCATACATATCCGAGTCCACCGACGCTGAATCTAAGTCTGAATGGCGGGGGGGGGGGGAAGCAGAACCATTTGCCCCCAAGCTCCTTTCCCCATGTCCCTCCTGGCCAGCGCCCCTGCGACACCCGTGCGATCCAATCCTCCCTACAGCCCAAACCCAGTCCCCACAGACAGAAGGTGGGGCTCTGGGGTGGGGGCCTCACCGGAGAACCGAAAGGAGAAAGAGGATGTGGACGTGGACGAGTTCGAGGGCGAGAGCCTCCGTCTCTGGGTCTCGTACTCGAAGATTTTCTTTTCATAGAGCTTACGAGTGGATCCTGGCCAGACACAGGGTTGCGGTGTGGTTAGGGATGTGGGGTGGTCCCGAGCATGAGCCTGGGGCGTGAGGAGGGAGTCCTGGGAGGGGGCTAGGGCCCGGGGGGGGGGGGGCGCAGGGCCGAGTGCGAGGAGGGGGCCCGCCCGCCGTCGCGTACCCACAACAGGTCCGTGCGGGATGTTGTACTGGCGCAGCACGGCGGCCAGCTCAGCGTCCGACAGGACCGCGTAGTCGTCCATAGCTGGCAGCAGAAGCCTGGGGGCGGCCCGGGCCTGGCAACACAGGCCTAGCTGCGGCTGCTTCGAAGCGCGGCTGGGACAGCTCGAGCGCCTCGGGAGCGGCAGAACCGGCGTTACGCCTGCGTCACGCTTGCGTCACAACCGCGGGCTCCACGGACTGCGCGCGCAGCGCAGGGCGGAGCCAGAACGCGAGGAAGCAGCCAGCGCAGACCGGTACCGCTTTAGGAGTGAGCGGGGCGGGGGACGGTGAGCCCATACGTCACAAATGGGCGGGATTAGCTATAGGAGAAAGAGGGGCGGGGAGTGAGCAGTAGCCAAAGCTGTGCGGACTGGTGGGACCGTGGGAGCAGGCGGGGCTGCGCGCCGGGGGGAAGGGGCGGGGTTGGCGAGCCAAGCGTCACAAGCTGTGGAGTTTGGGCCAGACTTGGAAAGGGGCGGGGCCTGCGGTGAAGGAAATGAGTAGATTCAACAGAACAAGGGAGCGGGGCGGGGTATAGCGAGCCCCGGCGTCACCCGCTGGTGTGTAGGAGCGAAAAGTGAGGAGTGAGGCCCCTGTGAGTGGAACCGGCAGAAACCGGCCAGGGCCTGGGAGCGGGGCGGGGCCGGCGCACTTGGAGTTGCTTGCCCTCCATGAGTCACGTGGGCCCGCCCCATCCCCTGCAGCTCTCGCTATCCCGAGCTCTACAATCTGGGGTTCCCCGGTCGTACCCCGGAGGATCACCCGGGTAGTAGCTGAAAGGGGCTGAATCCTAAGGGTGAGCTGTGGGAAAACACGGGGCCCAGGCCAGGCGCTGCAGCGACCGCTTGGAACACTGGTGGAGCCTGGCCCCTAGGCTGCCCCCGTGCCTTCCCCCAGATGCCCTCTCTCCCTGGCAGGCCTTTCCATTCTACACCGCTCTGCGCGGCGCTAGCCTGTGCACCTGCGCCCTGCGGTCCGCACCGCTTCCCTCCCTCCCTGCTCCACCCTGGAGGAAATGGGGCACTGGGCCAGGAGGCTGCCAGCACTCTAGGAGCAAGCAGTCTTGGAAGGGACCGGGCATGCTAATGGGCACTGGCAGAGGGCACCATGTGACGTGTGCACAGACAGCCTGGTGTTGCCGTCCACCTGGGGCACTAGGGGTTTCCTCTGTTCATCCCAGTGTGACCCAGAAGGTGGCCAAGCAGGGGGCCAGGGGTCCCCTTCCAGACCCAGAGTGGCTTGCTCAGGGCTTCCAGTAAGGCTTGGCAGGCTCTGAGCACTTGGGTCTGGGTGGACTTCGGTGCCACGGCAGTACGGGCCACCCCCCTCCCCCCCCCCCCCACGACAAGGGACCTAGGGACTGAGGGGTGCAAACCATAGAAGGCACCAAGGTCTGCTGAGGAGCTTGGTAAGGGCCTTTGTCAGTACAGGTCTGTCCCTTGCAGATTCTACACAGCCAGTGGAGAGTTTGAAGCCAACTGAGGTGCCCCTCCCTGGGCAGGCCCAGAACTGGGAACATGTGGAAATGAGGTGCTGTCCTTGGTATCATAGATGACAGCTGGTGACAGGGAGCAGAAGAGCGGAGGGATCTGGTTCAGACTCAGGCTGCCTGGCTCAGCTGGTGAGGGTCACAGACTAGTTCTCCATGAAGATTTCCTCATGGAAGGGAGAAGAGGTGGCCACACAGGGGGTGGTAAAGAGGTAGGGACCTGGTTTGACCATACACAAAGACCCTCAAAAGAATTGCAATTGGCTTGGTTTTAGAGTAAAGGCAGGGCCTGCTCTGCCTCCTGAAAGATGAGGAGGAGGTGTGTGCGTCCCCAGACACTTGCATGGCTTCAGAGCAGGGAGGGAGATGGTGTTTGGGCTCTGGGCTGCTCAGAGGCTGCCTCATGGAATTTGGAGTTCTGGCAAGAACCCATTCCCCAGCACCTCTCCAAGCCTTCTTTCTGCAATGTTGGCCCATGTCCCAGAGGCTCAGTCCTCCCCATGCCACCCCTCCCTGTATGCATCCAAGCTGTTTCCTTATGAGGTCAAGGAATTCTAGGTTTGCCTTCTCCCCAAGGAACACCCCCTCCCCTGGCACCTGCCTCGGCACTCTGCCTTTTATGTCCCCCACTGTTGTTCCACTATGAGGTCCCACCACGGATGGCACCAGGAGGTTGAACTGTGATGGCCCCTAGCACCTACCCTGTGGGCTTCTGGAGCCCAAGTACAGCCCCGCTGCAGTACAGATCCATCCCAGACCATCAGAAACCAGGGAGAGCCCTTGACCATCAGAGCTGAGAGGTCCTCTGCATCACCCCTATCACACAGAGGAGAAATTTGAGGGACCAGAGAGAGAGGAGACTTTCCCAAGGGCCCAGAGTGTAGCGATTCATTCATGGACTGTTCCCCTAGCCAGTACCTAGTCCTCGTGGCAATGGCCTGGACAGCACAGCCCAACAGGGGTTCCAAGTCCTCGGAGGGGCTGTAGGGCCTCCACAGAAGTCTTCCTGGGAAGAGTGAACAGAATTAAGGAAAAGGAGTTTCTATGGTAACAGCAGCCAGGGTGAAAGGGCTAGGAAGCCACTGAGTCCAAGTGAAGAGTAGGAAGACAGTTTCTCCTTTAAGGATGGGGAATGGCTTCTAAGCAGTATATTGTATAACTTGCAATTCCAGCCAGATTGAAAGTTGTAAGGAAAAATAATATCAACACAAATAACATTTCTCTGGACAAAACTTAACTTTTCTCTTCAAGGATTTAGAGATCCTTTGGGTTTTATCTGGTATTTGAATGCTTTGAAACAGCTCAGATGGTAACAAAAGTCACAAGATGGTGATTATTGTGAAAATGTATGTGTGGAAGATTGTCACAAGCCACGTAAAACAGTGAATGGTTAGCTGACCAAAAGTCTCTTAAAGAACACCTTGTGTTCCAACCCTAGAACCATCGGTTCATCAAGGAGCTGTTGGCAAGGCCGGTTGGAGAGTCAGCCTGCCCTGGCAGCAGGAATGGAGCTAATTCTAGTGGTTTTCCGAAATCTTCACCACAAGGAGCACAGGTCTTTCACTTATGACATTTTTTTTAAACCAGGGAACAGCTGGTGCTATACAAACCTTCATTCTCCCTAGACCTGGAAGAAATAGAGACCAAGAGCTGTATGTGTGGGGGTGGGGTATGTGCAGGGGGGAAGAAGTGTAAAGGATTCAAATGGAGGCAGGGGTCCCAAGATCCAGTCACATGGCCACTGCCTCCTCCGTGCCCACTCCCATATTGTACCCCTGGCAATGCCTGTGGAAGGTAAGTTTCCCTCCTGGAAGGACAGCTGTGGCCATAAGCTCCAGCACAGCCACCTGGGCTGAATTCAGGCCATTTATCAAGTGTTGATAATCCACTGCCCCTCCCACCCCGCACCAGTGTTAATGGTGGGGGGTCCCACAAGAGGGAGCAATGAAAGATGGAAATAGTGGCACCGCTAGGAGATCCCACCATGGGTCAAGGTAGGAAGGTCATTGCCGGCAAAGCTAGCAAAAGCAGCAGTGGATGCAAGGAGGCTTGGAGGGGGATTAGCGCTTTCCCGTTCTGTTTAACTGTAGATCACCAAATACATTTAGCAGGTGTGACCAAGCTTCTTCCTTCCTCTCCCTTCCTTCTTTATCCCTCCCTCCCTTCCTTCCTTCCTCTCTCTCCTCCTCTCTTTTAATGAAGTAGAATAGAATAGAAAATATCAAAGTGCTTTGCAGATACTAAGGTACTAAGGGGGAGCAGTTTTGTGGAATGTTTGTTTCAGTTCTGTGTGTCTGGCTGTGTGTGCGCACACACACTGGCTCAGAATGTAAAACGTATATAGTTCTTATTGTGGGCAAAATGTTAAAACGGCACTGCTTTATGTGGCCTTCCTAGGAAGTGACATTTGAGCTGAATCTGAAGCTACCAGGAAATGGGCACATAGAAGAGGAAGAGGGAGCCTGACAGTGCCAGGGTGTGGCTGTGCCCACCCAGCTCATGAACTCTTGGGTCTTTGGCTGCACCTCACTGTACACTCCCAGGCTTCGGGACTGCGCCTGTTTGTGCTCCTAAGAATTCAGTACGTTTCTGCTGCCCACTGCCAGGCCTGGCACCCAGCAGGGGCCAAATCAGTGGCAGCTAGGCCGCTTGCTCATCACTGGGCTTGGGTCCCTGCCCCACTGGGGCCTTGCTTGTAGTATGGTTCAGTGGACACCTGCAAAGGCCTGTTGTTTCCCTCCTCCCCAGAGGGCAAAATCTGACTTGCCTGGCCAGCCCAGGTTTGGGATAAAGACAAGGGCCCTGACTGTGAATGGCTCCCTGGAGGAGGTGGCCTTTCTGGCTGTGTTGAGACAAGGGCCCTGCAGACCCCGCGGGCTCTTGAGACGAACCTCCCCCCAACATCACCCCAGCGGCCCTTGACGAGCGGTGAGCTCATCGAGGAGGGGGACGTCTCCAGACAGCCTGGGTGCTTGAGCTCACGGCGCGCCCCCGCCAGCCCCCCTCCCCCGCTCCTGGGCGATTTTACCAATTAAGGCTTTTTCGCCGGGCCGGGCCGGGCCGGGCGCAGGGCGGGCGCGGGGCGGGGGTGCGGCCAACAAGAAGGCGGGCGGCAGCAGCCCATTCGCGTAGAGGCGCGCGGCGCGCAGCGGACGCCAGCGGAGCCCCGAGGCGCCGAGCGCGGGCGCGAAGAAAAGCCGGGCGCCACCCTGCGGTTGCGGGCCGCCCGCAGGAACAGCAGGTGAGGCCTCCGCGGCGGGGCTCCGCTCGGGACGGTCACCGCGCTGCTCGCAGACTCGGGGTGGGGGTGGCGAATGCAAGCGGAGAAGCCCCGAGAACACAGGCGCCGGCTTGCGCCCAAGACCAAGCCAAGTGCAGCTGGGCGCGTGAGCGCTGTGGAGGCGCCCTCTGCTCCCGGGAGTGCGGTACCCAGAGGCTGCCTTCCCTCCCTAGGGTACCCGCGAAGTTGTATCTATACCCAGGAGTGTGGGAGTCCAAGGCCATGGGGGTCCCTGAGAAAGAGGGTGTCTGAGCGTCTGGCAGGATATGGGCTCGTGTGGGCGCCCACGAGCTGGTTAGTGCGTAACTGGGAAGGACGGCCCCAAGAGCAGGAAATAGTGTGGGCTGAAGGTGCGTGGCCACATGGAAGGACACTTCGAAGCCAGTGTGCCCCCAGGGAGGGCAACAGCGGGTTATTCGCTGGCGCCAATCCTCAGGGCACCAGCAGCCTTGGGCACAGGGGAGCTAGTTCCGGGACTGCTGCACTCCATGGGGGCCAGGGCAGGGCTTTGGCCAGGTACAAAAAGCAGGTTCTTCTCAGACAGGCCAGGTTCCTGGGCTGGGGGCCCTGGGCCCTGTCTCCTGTCCGCTGTCCTGGGTTGGCTCTGAGCTGGGTGTTCACTGACAGACAGGATGTGAGCAGCAATGTGCCCGGATTCCCAGGTCCAAGAAAAGTAGGTGAAGTGGGCTGGCAGGCCCACCTGTACATGCTCCAGACTTAATGGTCACGGGTGGGAGCTCAGGAAATGCGTGCTCTCACCTGCAGCACCTGGACTTTCACCATTCCACTTCCCCAGCTGAAGCACCCCAGTGGGCAGGCCTGGCCTGGGGTCTGAAGGCCGGGTGTGGGGTGGGGGCGGGGTGTGTCTAATATCCAAGAATCTACTCCAAATAAGGGAAAATATGAAAGAGCTGGATTTAGGCTTCCAAAGATTGCCTCATCTGGGGGCTTTGGGATGGGGTGCCATCTGGTGGTGATACTATGTCCCCTAGGGACAAGAACCCTCTACACCTCTATCCCTGTCTCCCCCAAATAGGGAAAGCCTAGGGCTGGAAGCCATGACACCTAGCTTCTGTCCACCTTTCTATTAGAGTTGCCTACTGGTCAGTTACTCTGACTCAGTTTCCCTGCTCTCTGAATGAACACAGATGATCCAGTTGGATAGCACTTAGTGAAAAGAAAATCAATTCTTGATGTAATTTTGTCCTTTGGAACTTGATTTCCAGTGGGGCAGGGGGAGCAGAGGGACCACTTAGCCTATCTGAAATGGGGCCAGGAAGGGAGGGGTCCATCTGTGTTCCACCCCTTCACAGCTCTCCCTCCCACCTCCACTCTATTTCCCAAGACACTGTGGTATGGAGTTTTGTGCAGAGGTGGTTGAAAGAGGTCAGGAGAAGGGAGAGTGCCCAGGAGGTTGACCTCAGATAGGAAAAAGGCCATTTGGAGTCCCTACCACCACCATTGGTGAGGAAAACCAGTGGGGTGACAGGATGCGCCTAAGTGAGCATGCTGGAGGGCAGCGAAGATGCCGGCTTGCGACCGTAGCCCCACGGTGTGTAATGCAGACTTTAGTCACACAAGGTCAACCATATTTGGACATGACATGCTGGGGCCTCCTGTCCCACTTGTTTTTAGCAGATAACTTAAGACTAGTCTGCAGCTCAAAGAATCAAGCAGGAGGGACGAAGACCTAAAGAAGGGAACATCCTGGAAAGGAGAGGTACACTCTGGGGATGAAGCCATAGATAGGTAGGCTAGCTTCTCTTGACCGAAGAAGGTGGCAGTGAGTGTCTCCAACAGGCTTCTTGCTGGTCTCTATCTCCACACGGTAGTCTCCTCGCTGTCTCCAGAGTGATGTACTAGGAAATTAATTTTGAGCAAATACTGTAGTTCCCCATTGTCCTGGGGACACAGCCCAGGCTCCTCAGCAGGCCTTGACAGCCCTCTATGGTTTGCCCCCCTCTGTCCTTGGGCCCCCTGTCCCAGCGGGGGTGCTGTACTGCCACAGCACTGAAGCCCAGACCCAGGTGCTCGGAGCCTGCCAAGCTTTATTGGAAGCCCCGAGCAAGCCACTCTGGGTCTAGAAAGGGCCCCTGGTCCCCTGTTTGGCCACCTCTGGGGTCACACTGGGCTCAGGAGCCATTCAGGCAGGAAAGGAAACCACCAGTGCCCCAGATGGCAACAACCTCAAGCGGACACTCCCTGTCTGTGCACACATCGCACGGTGCCCTCTGCCAGTGCCCATTGGCATGCCTGGCCCCTTCCAAGACTGCTTGCTCCTAGAGTGCTGGCAGCCTCCTGGCCCAGTGCCCCATTTCCTCCAGGGTGGAGCAGGGAGGGAGAGCAGTGGGGACCTACAGGCGCAGGTGCAGAGGCCAGAGCCCTGCAGAGCAGAATGACTGGTGTAGGACAGAGAGGGTCTCTGGGCAGCCTAGGGTCCTGGCTCTGCGCAGCAGGGCCTGGCCTAGGACCTGTGCTCTCCAAGAGCTCACCCTTAGGATTGCGCCTCTTCCCTCTGCTTCCAGGGCACCGGACAGGGTGCGGCTGGGGGTAGCGGAAGTGGAGGAGAGTGGGGTGAGGGTTGGGCTGTGGGGTTGGGGCCGGGGTGGGAGTGGGGAACAGGGCGGAGCCCACGTGACTCAGGGAGAGCTAGCCGCCGCTACCCCCCACAGGGGCCATAGGGAAGGAAAGTCCCTTGTATGGCATGCTCGCTGGAGACCAAGTGGTCCAGGGCCAGACGCTGCTCAGCCTTTCCTCGCTGCAGCATTTCCTGTAGCACTGGCTTCAGGCCCTGGGGCTTGAGTACATCCTTGCTCCCATTTGGGGTCCAACGATACCTCGTGGGAGCTAGCGGGGTCCGGCTCAAAATGGCCGGGGCAGGGGGCTTTGGGGGGCATTCCAAAGGGCGCTGTCGGGTGGGCTGGCTGCGAAGCCCCACCCCATGACCACGCCCCATTGTGGCCCCACCCTCGCCCCGCCCCTGCCCGCATTTAAAGGGCTCGCTTTCTCCACAGCGCAACCTCCGCTGTCTGCATCGCCCCTTGCTCGGTGGAGTGCCTGCGACTTTAATTAAAGGGCCGTCCCCTCGCCTTGGCTGCAGCACCGCCCCTCGGCTCCTCGCGCCTCAAAATGAGTAGCTCCCACTCCCGAGCGGGCCAGAGCGCGGCGGGCGCGGCTCCGGGTGGCGGCACCGACACGCGAGACGCCGAGATGCCGGCCACGGAGAAGGACCTGGCGGAGGATGCACCGTGGAAGAAGATCCAGCAGAATACGTTCACGCGCTGGTGCAACGAGCACCTCAAATGCGTGAGCAAGCGCATCGCCAACCTGCAGACGGACCTGAGTGATGGGCTGCGGCTTATCGCGCTGCTCGAGGTGCTCAGCCAGAAGAAGATGCACCGCAAGCACAACCAGAGGCCCACGTTCCGCCAGATGCAGCTCGAGAACGTATCGGTGGCGCTCGAGTTCCTGGACCGCGAGAGCATCAAGCTCGTGTCCATTGGTGAGGGCGCATGCAACCAACCCCGTGGCGCCGGGAGGGCGAGGGCGAGGGCGGGGGCTCCGCATGTCTTCCCACCTCCCTTGGCTAGACCCCTCCCAGCCATCCGCCCTGAGTCACAGCGCTTTCTTGGGGTAGGGGGTTCCCGGGCCACCCAGCTCCGCACAGGCCTCGAGAACAAAGGCGCGCTGGCAGGCCGGCCAGGCTTCTTTGCGGACCGCTACGCGCGCCCCCGCCCGCTGCGCCCCGGCTGGCCCTCGCCCAGGCTGAGCTCACATCCTCTGCAGGCCGCGCCCCCGCCACTTCGATTGCTGTGGGAGAGGGCCTGGAGGGTGGGCATTGGACAGGCTTTGGCCCTGCGCCCAGCACCCCATCCCTGTGCAGGAGGAGGTCCCCTACAGCAGTTTGGAGAGGGCCTTCTGGCTTTCAGGCGCCCCTGAGGTTCCTGAACAAGGGAGTTGGGACTTGTGGGTTGCATTGTTTAGGGCTCTCGGCTTTTTCTGGCCCTGAAAGATGACCACCCCACTGGAGATGGCTCCAGCCCCCCCCCCCACGTTTGGATTTCCCCCAGGGAACTTGGGAGGCCAGAGAAGAGCATGGCTAGCAAACACAGCACCTGAGATGAGTCTGGGTGTCAGTCAGTGAAGGGAACTAGGTTATAGTCCACTGAGACAGGGCGACTGTTAATTTTGGGCCAAACTCTTGCTTACATGTAGGACCTGGGTTTTCTGCATCTAGAATGCAGGAGTTGGTTGGGATGTACTCCAGGGTATGCTGGGCTCACTGCCAGCCCAGTGTCCGTACACTGGGCTGGTGATGCTGGCATTGACCTGGCCTGCTGCAGCATCCCTGGCTCTTCTCAAGATGGAACCCACTAGGTGATAGGCATCAGAACTGGTTACTTGGGAATGTACAACAGAGAGAGAAGAAGGGGCATGAGCTCTCTTCGCAATTGAAAGGGGCCTTTCAGTTATCCCCCTGGCCCTGGCATGGTCCATGCTGAGCCTGAGAAAAGTGAGAGACCAAGATTCAGGTGTCTCCAAGCACTCAGAGGGCAGGTCTTAAGGGCCTCACCTCTTTCTTTGGAATGCTCCTGGAGGCCAAGGCCCACCCCCCAGTCCCAGCCTCTGTCTAGCCAAGCTGAGTCATCTCTGAGCCTTGGGTGGGGGGGCAACCGGATGTGGGGAGGCGGGCCACACCCCAGTTGTCTGGGGGGGGTCTCCTCCTCCCTCCTCCCTTCTCTTTTGAGCTGGCTGGAGCAGGCCTAGTTCCCAGAGCTTTGCCATATAAGGCAAAAAAATGTTGGAAAGCAGCAGTGATTAGGGGAGGGAGGGGGCAGGCTGGCCCCGGGACTGGGGAAAGGGGGTGGGATGGGGCGGAGCCATCCAACCAGCCAGTCTCCCAACCCTGCGGGGTCCTTCCCTCTCTCTTTTGTGAGGGGAATGGGGAGGGCCTAGGCCCGCCTCCTCCTGACCAGGGGGCAGGCCCAACCCTACTCACCAGTGCTGATGAGCTTGGCCTTGTGTGTCCCTTGGGGGGTCACAGCAAGCCTCGGGCCTCCTTACGGCTCTTTTGCTGGATTCAGGACTCTGGGGGTGGGGGCCTAGTGGGAAGCCATGGATGCCCCTGTGCCCTTGGTCTTCTCTGAACCTTCTAGTCACCCCTAGCCTGAAGCTCCCTCTTCTACCTTCCCACCATCCGAGGACAGCGCAAGGCAGTGGTGCAGGACCCTGACCAACCCTAGTCCAGGGACAGAGAGGCTGCTTTGCTTTGAGTGGCTCAGCTGGTCTTCAAGTTGCTGTCCACTGGATTCAGAGGCCACCTGCTATTGATCAGCCTTTTTGTGGCATCCATTCCCTTCTCCCTACCCCCAAGTTGACTCAGTAGACAAGTATTGTCTCTCAATTGGGGGTAGGGTGGAGACACAGCAGGGATTTCAAAGATGAGCTCTTAGTAAGCTTGACCTTTTTCTGAGCCCCACTCCCAGCCCCCCACCCCTTAAGGCTAAGACCCAGAAGAGCCTTGGGTGGGGCTCAGAGGGGGTTCCCATGGTGACAGGGTACAGGGTGCCCGCCCTAACCACTTCCCTTGTGGTTAGCTTGGTGGCCGCCCGCCCGAAGCCCAGCGGCCCGTTAGGTGGCAAGGAAGGCAGGCAGCAGCCGGTTGGGCTCTGCTGAAGCGGCGGGACTCAAGGACCCCGCCCATGGCCTCTGCCACCTCAGTTCTCAAGCTGGGCCCTGGGTGCCGACCTAGTCTCAGTGGCTCTGCCCTTCTCCTTCGGATGGGATGGGGGGGCCCAGAATGTGTCCTGCTAGTCATCTTGGCCGGTAGGTCATCCTGGCCAGGTCCCACTGAGTCAGGGCCATTCGGCCCAACTGGTGGTTCCCTTGGACCCCCAGCCCCTCCTCTGTGCCAGGACTGTTGCCTGACTCCCAGCTCTGGGTGGGGGGGGTAGGCGGGCACCCTCCGCCCAAAGGGTATTTACCCAACACATCCACTTCCTTTGTCTCAGACTACCCACCCTGGGGCAGCAGTTGTATTTCTCAACTGCCCCACCCACCAGCCTTCCTCTTCCTCTTCCTCAGCCCCAGCCCCCTCCCCTGCCAGCACCAGGTCAGAGGCCCTGGCATACAGGCCCACTGGGGCTGAGCTATTCCTCCTGCCTGCCTGTTCCCTGGAGACCCCTGCTTGGGTTGCTGCAAAGCACTCATCCTGCTCACTCCAGAGGCCTCCCCTGGCCCTGTCTGTGGCCTGTAGTTGTCATCAGTCCTTCCTCTGGTCCCCAGGGCTTCTGGCAACACCTCGTCATTGAACTGTATTGTCGCTGTGTGTCTATAGCTATCTCCTCTGCCCCCAGAAGTCTTTACCTCTGGAACTGCCTAGACCTTCTAGGGGTCCTGGGCAGAAAGGGCTCCCTGGGGTCCCCTGTGCTACCACGATCCCCACTGCCTGGCGGTCACCCGCCACCCTGTGTGCGCACATGTGCACATTGGCCCCCACTGCCCAGCGCCGCCTCTCTCCTCACAGACAGCAAGGCCATCGTGGACGGGAACCTCAAGCTGATCTTGGGCCTCATCTGGACCCTGATTCTGCACTACTCCATTTCCATGCCCATGTGGGATGAGGAGGAGGATGAAGAAGCCAAGAAGCAAACACCCAAGCAGAGGCTCCTGGGCTGGATCCAGAACAAGCTGCCGCAGCTTCCCATCACCAACTTTAGTCGAGACTGGCAGAGTGGCAGGGCCCTGGGTGCCCTAGTTGATAGCTGTGCCCCGGGTGAGGAGTGTGGCAGTAGAGGGCAAGGGGCTGAGGCTATCTATGAGTAGACGGTGGATACAGCCTGCAAGGGTGTCCAGTGGCCCCCGTACTTAGCCTTCCTTGTACCACAGGCCTGTGTCCTGACTGGGACTCCTGGGATGCCAGCAAGCCTGTGAACAATGCACGGGAGGCCATGCAGCAGGCCGACGACTGGCTGGGCATCCCTCAGGTACAACTCCGTCTTGATGCCCGGGGCTACCAGGGGCCATACTCCCAGTGGGGAGAGGTGTCACATCCCAGGAGCCCGAGGCCTGGAAGCCAAATGGCTCCTGTCTTTTTGCCTGTGACAGGTGATCACCCCCGAGGAGATCGTGGACCCCAACGTGGACGAACACTCCGTCATGACCTACCTGTCCCAGTTCCCCAAGGCCAAGCTGAAGCCAGGAGCTCCCCTGAGGCCCAAACTGAACCCAAAGAAAGCCCGCGCCTATGGGCCAGGTGAGGGAGCTAGGCCTGCTCACTGACCTCCGTGTGGGACAGTGTCATTCCTAAATTTGGAGGTCCCTGGGAGTCTTCAGACACATGATAGCTAGGTTATCAAATGCCCTCCAAGATTTGAGTTGGTCATAACTGGCCACTTGTGACTAGACATCTGCCCGAGGGTGGGGCACGTTCAGGGAGGGAGGACACAGCTCCTTTACTGTAAATGGAGACAAAACCCAGCCAGGGTATCACGCAGAAGCAAGGGCCCAGGCAAACCCAAGTGAGTGTTCCAGAAAACAGGTTCAGGCCTGTCTCACGGCAAAAGTACAGCTGGGGCCCGAGGCCGGGCTCCGTGCACTGGAGTTCACGCCGAACTGAGTCACCCGGTTGTGAGCGTGTCTAATACGTACAGCAAGGAGGCTTCAGCGCTGAGCCTTCAGAAGGAGATGCTACTGCAGGGCGGCAGGGTAAGGCAATGGCCCTATCAGGCAACCAGGCCTTTCTCATTTTCTCTTGGCAGGCATTGAGCCCACAGGCAACATGGTGAAGAAGCGGGCAGAGTTTACTGTGGAGACCAGAAGTGCTGGCCAGGGAGAGGTGCTGGTATACGTGGAGGACCCAGCTGGACACCAAGAGGAGGTGGGGCCATGTGCTGGCAGGGCGGGGCACTGGGATGCCTCCACTTGGAGGGGCCACTCTTAGCAAGTGCTCATGGGCTCCTTCCTACTACAGGCAAAAGTGACTGCCAATAACGACAAGAACCGTACCTTCTCTGTCTGGTATGTCCCCGAGGTGACGGGGACTCACAAGGTGAGTCCTCAGCCCATGGGGAGGCTGGTGGCAGGGACAGTGGCTGCATGGCCCCAACACAACTCTCACAGTCTGCCGCTCCTGGACATAGGTCACTGTGCTCTTTGCTGGCCAGCATATTGCCAAGAGCCCCTTTGAGGTGTATGTGGACAAGTCCCAGGGTGATGCCAGCAAAGTGACTGCCCAGGGCCCTGGCCTGGAGCCCAGTGGCAACATCGCCAACAAGACCACCTACTTTGAGATCTTTACAGCAGGTGAAGGGAGGCTGCTGAGGCAGTCAGGTCTGGGGGGCGGGGAGCCACTGAGGCCTGGGAGCAGCCTGGAGGCTCCAGGGGCTAAGCTGGTACTTTGTGGCAGGAGCTGGCTCAGGTGAGGTAGAGGTCGTGATCCAAGACCCTGCAGGCCAGAAGGGCACTGTAGAGCCACAGCTGGAAGCCAGGGGCGACAGCACATACCGCTGCAGCTACCAGCCCACCATGGAGGGTGTCCACACAGTACACGTCACCTTTGCTGGTGTGCCCATCCCTCGAAGCCCCTACACTGTTACTGTTGGCCAAGGTAGGCCGGTCCTGGCAGCCGTGTCCCTCCCCCTTGCTGGGACCTCCCATGGGAGGGTCAGCTGGGGGGGTCACACTCCAGCACCCTGGCACCCTGGGTCTCTGTGCTTCCACTGTCTGGGTGAGCTCTGTTTCCTCCCCTGCTGGGACCCTTCTTCCTGCTCCTCTCGCCTTCTCTGTCTCTCTCTCTCTCCTCACGCTTCCACCTTCGGAAGAACTTGCTCCAGCTGTCTAGAAACCTGCTGCTCTCTGCTCTGCCCACAGGGTCAACGGTACTTGAATCTGTCTTTCTCTGGGAGGGGAGGGCTGGGAAGGGGTGGGGGACAGTGTGGAGCAGTTGGGAGGAAGCCCATCACATCCTGGTCTGGGCCACAGGCCCTGGGGTCATGGTCCCTTTCAGTGTGTTTCTTGCATGGCCCTCACTATCTCCTGGGGCCAAGTTCTGAGGGCCCCGCCACCATCCTGATGGCCCAGCCCTGGGGGAAGCAAGGGAGGGGTTGACCAATGCCAGCTCCCAGTGGCTGAGCGGGGACCCTCTGCCCACAGCATGTAACCCGGGCGCCTGTCGTGCTGTGGGCCGGGGCCTCCAGCCCAAGGGCGTGCGGGTGAAGGAGACTGCTGACTTCAAGGTGTACACGAAGGGCGCAGGCAGTGGGGAGCTGAAGGTCATTGTGAAGGGTCCAAGTAAGTTGACCTGCAGGTGGGCAGTGGCAGCCTTGGGGCTGTTGCTGGGCAGGCCTGAGGCCCTCCTTTGTCTCTGGCAGAGGGTGAGGAGCGTGTGAAACAGAAGGACCTGGGGGATGGTGTTTATGGCTTCGAGTATTACCCCATGGTCCCCGGCACATACACTGTCACGATCACGTGGGGCGGCCAGAACATCGGGCGCAGGTGAGGCCCCAACAGTACTCAGAGCCAATGTGGCACAACCACCCTTCTGCTCGGGGTGGCCCCCCTCCGGGGTTGTTTCCCTCAACACCGCTCTGTGTGGCTTTTTCTCTGCAGTCCCTTTGAGGTGAAGGTGGGCACCGAGTGTGGCAATCAGAAGGTGCGGGCCTGGGGTCCCGGGCTAGAGGGCGGTGTCGTTGGCAAGTCAGCGGACTTTGTCGTGGAGGCTATTGGGGATGACGTCGGCACCCTCGGTAAGTTGGAGGCTCCAGTGTGGGCACCTGGGGAAAGAGGGTGGCCAGGCATCCCCCACCCCTCTGCCAAGCTCTGGGGCACTGATAAAGTTGGTGGCTGTTGTCAGGCTTCTCGGTGGAGGGCCCATCGCAGGCCAAGATCGAATGTGACGACAAGGGCGATGGCTCCTGTGACGTGCGCTACTGGCCCCAGGAGGCTGGCGAGTATGCTGTGCACGTGCTGTGCAACAGCGAGGACATCCGCCTCAGCCCCTTCATGGCCGACATCCGAGAGGCACCGCAGGACTTCCACCCAGACAGGGTAAAGGGCCCATGCTGTTGGCCTTGGTCCTGGCCTCCTTTTGCCTCTGCTTGGGGGCTGGGCTGAGTGGGGGTCCAGGCCCCAGACTAGTATCCCCCAGCTGGTATCCCCAGAGTGTGTCCCTGCCACTCTATATCCTTGGTGGCTTGTATTTGGTCCCCTGAGATCTGGGTGGCCTCCCATCAGGTGAAGGCACGTGGTCCTGGATTGGAGAAGACAGGTGTGGCCGTCAATAAGCCAGCAGAGTTCACGGTGGATGCTAAGCACGGCGGGAAGGCCCCTCTCCGGGTTCAAGTGCAGGTAGGGTGCTCACCCATGGCATGGAGTGGGGGGTGGGCAGGTGCCTAGGTCTGGGCGCTGACCAGTTGGCCGCCTACTTTCCAGGACAACGAGGGCTGCCCCGTGGAGGCATCAATCAAGGACAACGGCAATGGCACTTACAGCTGCTCCTATGTGCCCAGGAAGCCTGTGAAGCACACAGCTATGGTGTCCTGGGGAGGCGTTAGCATCCCTAACAGCCCCTTCCGGGTGAGCCAGCCCTCCACAGGCCTTGAACAGTCCTTTAGCACATCTCCCAAGGGCGCCCGTTCTGTTTTTGTCTAGCTCTATTAGATAGAAACGTGAATCTTCTGCAGCTCACCCATTCCAAGTGGACAGCTCGGTAGTTTTGAGTCCTGCAGTTAAAGTTAGGCCGTTTTCGTCATCCCAAACAAACTCCTTTACCCCCAATGGTCTGCTTTCTGGCTGTGGGCCTGCCTGTTCTAGGCATTTGCTAGTGATGGAACCATGCAGTTCCCGGCCTTTCGTGTCTGGCTGCTTTCACTCACCGTCGTATTTTCATTATGGTTCTTCCACAGTAGCACGGATTGGTACCTGCAGCCTTTTGGTGGGTGAATGATATTCCATTGTGTGGATTAGGCCACATTTTATCCAGTTATTTGTTGATGGACTTCTGGTATTTTGTACGTTGTGGCTGTTGTGACTACTGCCACTATGAACACTTAGTACAAGTGTGCAGATGAGTGATCTCATTTCTCTGGGTAGACAGACACCTAGGAGTGGAACTGTAGCGTCATGTGGTCACGTTATGGTTAATCATTTGAGGAACCACCAGACCACTTCCTGATGTGGCTGCACCATTCTGCGTGTCGGCCACAGTGGGTGAAGGAACCCCTGCCTCTCCAGGCTGGTCATGCCCTTGCACTTAACCCCTGTCCTGCACAGGTGAACGTGGGAGCCGGCAGCCACCCAAACAAGGTCAAGGTGTATGGCCCAGGAGTGGCCAAGACAGGGCTCAAGGCTCATGAGCCCACCTACTTCACCGTAGACTGCGCGGAGGCTGGCCAGGGTAAGGCCCTGCCTTGCGCAGGTGGGCATGTGGGTGAGGCACCCACGTGAGGTCCCAGCCTCCCTTCCCTCTCCTGCTGCAGGTGACGTCAGCATCGGCATCAAGTGTGCCCCTGGTGTGGTAGGCCCCACTGAGGCCGACATTGACTTTGACATTATTCGCAATGACAACGACACCTTCACAGTCAAGTACACACCCCGTGGAGCTGGCAGCTACACCATCATGGTCCTCTTTGCTGACCAGGTAGGTGTTGCTGCTTCCCACCCCTCACACTGCTGGGTGTCAGGGTGCTGCTCTCCTCTAAGTTCCTCTCCTCCCACTCACGGCAGGCCACACCTACCAGCCCCATCCGGGTCAAGGTGGAGCCCTCCCATGATGCCAGCAAGGTGAAGGCCGAGGGCCCTGGTCTCAGCCGCACTGGTAAGGATGACCACCCTCTGGAGAGGTTGTGGACCTCAAGGGAGATTGGGGCAAAATACCCCTACATGGTCACCTTGTCTCCTTAGGCATTGAGCTTGGCAAGCCCACCCACTTCACGGTCAATGCCAAAGCGGCCGGCAAAGGCAAATTGGACGTCCAGTTCTCAGGGCTGGCTAAGGGGGATGCAGTGCGTGACATGGACATCATTGACCACCACGATAATACCTACACGGTCAAGTACACTCCTGTACAGCAGGTAGCTAGCTACCTTAACCTCCCACAGCTGCACCCCTTCGCTACACCCACCAAGCCCATGGGCCTCCTTGAGGAGTGGCCTGGGTGCTTTGTTCCAGGAGGCTTCCTGCCCACTCTCATTGCCCATCTGAGACACAGGGTGTGGCAGGCCAGGGGAGGAAAAGGAGAGCCGGTGCTTCTCTGGCCGCCCTCCCATGCCTAGGCGGGGAAGCCAGGGAGGCCAGGGTCATGACCTGTGACTCTGCTCTTTTGCACCGCTCCCAGGGCCCAGTGGGCGTCAGTGTCACTTATGGAGGGGATCCTATCCCTAAGAGCCCTTTCTCGGTGGGCGTGTCTCCAAGCTTGGACCTCAGCAAGATCAAGGTGTCCGGCCTGGGAGAGAGTAAGTAGTTGGGGCCCTTGTCACAGTCACTGAGGATGCCCCAGGGGTTGCCTGGGCTAAGTGTCACACTTTCCCTTCTTTTGTCATCTCAACAGAGGTGGATGTTGGCAAAGACCAGGAGTTCACAGTCAAGTCAAAGGGGGCTGGTGGCCAAGGCAAAGTGGCATCCAAGATCCTGGGCCCCTCGGGTGCCTCAGTGCCCTGCAAGGTGGAGCCGGGCCTGGGGGCTGACAGCAGTGTCGTGCGCTTTGTACCCCGTGAGGAGGGGTCCTACGAGGTTGAGGTGACCTACGATGGTGTGCCTGTACCTGGCAGCCCCTTTCCTCTAGAAGCGGTGCCCCCCACGAAGCCTAGTAAGGTAATTGAGGTATGGGGGCCACCCTGTCCTTTCCAGATATGCCCTCACCTTTTATTATTTCTGTCCTTGTGACCTGTGGCTTCACTCAGGCCTGCTTGTGCCCCTGTCTCGTGGGGAGGGTAGCCAGAATAAGAAGAGGTAGATGGAAGTGGGGTTTCTGGGTCCAGGGCCAGGGAGGTGGTGTGGTTTCAGCTCCTGACCTGCCCTTCTTCCCTCAGGTGAAGGCGTTTGGGCCGGGGCTGCAGGGAGGCAGTGCAGGCTCCCCTGCCCGCTTCACCATTGACACCAAGGGCGCCGGCACAGGCGGCTTAGGCCTGACAGTGGAAGGCCCCTGTGAGGCCCAGCTCGAGTGCCTGGATAATGGGGATGGCACATGCTCTGTGTCCTATGTGCCTACCGAGCCCGGGGACTACAACATTAACATCCTCTTCGCTGACACCCACATCCCCGGTTCCCCATTCAAGGCCCACGTGGTTCCCTGCTTTGACCCATCCAAGGTCAAGTGCTCAGGCCCTGGGCTGGAACGGGCCACCGCGGGTGAGGCAGGCCAGTTCCATGTGGACTGCTCAAGCGCAGGCAGTGCAGAGCTGACCATCGAGATCCGCTCTGAGGCGGGGCTGCCAGCCGAGGTGCACATACAGGACCACGGCGACGGCACACATACCATCACCTACATCCCCCTTTGCCCCGGGGCCTACACTGTCACCATCAAATATGGTGGCCAGCCTGTGCCAAACTTCCCCAGCAAGCTGCAGGTGGAGCCTGCAGTAGACACCTCGGGTGTCCAGTGCTACGGGCCTGGGATCGAGGGCCAAGGTGAGAGGCCCCACTGTGAGACAAGTGGGTAGGGGCAACTAGGGCCCCCAGAGTCTCTAGAGCCCCATGCCTCTTCCTCATTGCTTCCCTGCAGGTGTTTTCCGAGAGGCCACCACTGAGTTCAGTGTGGATGCCCGGGCTCTGACAAAAACTGGAGGGCCACATGTCAAGGCTCGTGTGGCCAATCCCTCAGGCAACCTGACTGAGACCTATGTGCAGGACTGCGGTGATGGCGTGTACAAAGTGGAGTACACGCCTTATGAGGAGGGTATGTGCTGGGGCTCCTGAGCGATATGGGACATGGCTGAGTAGCCTGGGCCCCTTCTTACCCGGCCTGCCATCCTCCAGGACTGCACTCTGTGGACGTGACCTATGATGGCAGCCCTGTGCCCAGCAGCCCCTTCCAGGTGCCCGTGACAGAGGGCTGTGACCCCTCCCGAGTGCGTGTCCATGGGCCAGGCATCCAAAGCGGCACCACTAACAAGCCCAACAAGTTCACTGTAGAGACCAGGTGAGCCAGCGCCCAGGAGGCAGGGGCCGCAATGGGCCTTGAAACCCCGGGAATAACTGACTCTGTTTGCTCCAGGGGAGCTGGCACAGGGGGCCTGGGCCTAGCTGTAGAGGGCCCCTCTGAGGCCAAGATGTCCTGCATGGATAACAAGGACGGCAGCTGCTCAGTTGAGTACATCCCCTATGAAGCCGGCACCTATAGCCTTAATGTCACCTATGGTGGCCACCAAGTGCCAGGTGAGGAGGCAGGTCAGCTGGGGCCTGGCTGGGACCATTTGCTTGCCCTCCACTCTGTCTCACATAGAATCCATCCCTCTGTCCCTTACCCAGGAAGTCCTTTCAAGGTCCCTGTGCATGATGTAACAGACGCATCCAAGGTCAAGTGCTCCGGGCCTGGTCTGAGCCCAGGCGTGGTCCGCGCCAACCTCCCTCAGTCCTTCCAGGTAGACACGAGCAAGGCCGGTGTGGCCCCGCTACAGGTCAAAGTGCAGGGACCCAAAGGTGAGTGTCCACACACTTAGGAGTAGGGGGTAGGGAGGGCACGGTCCTCTTTGAGGGGCAGGGGAAGGAGAGCAGAGGCCCAGCACGCATAGGCTGGAGCAGGTGTGCAGGCAGTTGATACAGGAGCCTCGTGTGATGGGGCCAGAAGGAGGTAGAACAGACAGGACCTGGACACTGAACAGATGTGGCAGGAAGGAGAAAGTGCCAGGATCCAAGATAGCACCCAGATTACTTTCTAGTGTCACAAAGGCTCAAGACCATTCCTGGGAAAGGCAGATAAGGGCAAAGTAATGGCTAGGCCTGGAGTGGGGGCTGAGTGCAGGGTCGAGCCCCAGCCATCCAGTATGGTGGGGCTGAGGCTCTGTCTTTGGGACCGGGGCCAGGCCTGGTGGAGCCAGTGGATGTGGTGGACAATGCCGATGGCACCCAGACTGTCAACTACGTGCCCAGCCGTGAGGGGCCCTACAGCATCTCCGTGCTGTACGGTGAAGAGGAGGTGCCCCGCAGGTAAGAGGCAGCTTACTGCTGGGGGGAGGGCGGAAGGCTGGGCATCGAGAGCCTCCCTAACCACTCAACACACTGGCCCAACAAACAGCCCCTTCAAGGTCAAAGTGCTCCCTACGCACGACGCCAGCAAGGTGAAGGCCAGTGGCCCTGGGCTCAACACCACCGGTGTGCCCGCCAGCCTGCCTGTGGAGTTCACCATTGATGCGAAGGATGCAGGGGAAGGCCTGCTAGCTGTCCAGATCACGGTGAGCTGGCTGCTTGGCCCTGTGGGACTGCCGCTCCAGGCACAGGGAAGGCAAGGGAAGAGAGGAGCCCAGGTGGGAGCCGTGTGCAGTATAGGGCATGCAGCTGGGGCAGATCTCCGGCATCTAGGATGATGACAATAGGCACAGGCTTCCCCATCCACGCACTAAGCTCACTCTTGACTGGGAGCACACTACCAAAACCAAAGCCCTTTGTTCCTCTCAGCTTGCCCGCCTGTAGCATTCTCGTGGGCCAGGTGTAAGTATTAGGACCCTGAGACCTTCCAGGGTGGTCCTGGTGCTGGGGCAGACCCTGGGGTGGCAGATGGAAGCCCAGAGGTGCTCCTAGTGAGAGAGCAGAATGGGTGCCGAGCTCCCTGGCCCTACCTGTTGTCAAGTGGGGGCAGGGAGCATTGAGCATTTTGGGACTTCTCAAGTAAAGGATAGTGTTGGATGCAAGTGGCTGTTTTGGGCCATGGCAGGTGAGGGACTTGGAGGCTGTACCTCCAGCAGCAGTACTTCACGCTTGCTCCTTTGAAAGAGCCTGAGGTAATCCGGGGCCTGGGTAGGCTTAGGCCAACCACCTCCCTCCCCTGCGCTCTGCCACACAGGACCCTGAGGGCAAGCCCAAGAAGACGCATATCCAAGACAACCATGATGGCACGTACACGGTGGCCTATGTACCAGATGTGACGGGCCGCTACACCATCCTTATCAAGTATGGCGGTGATGAGATCCCCTTCTCCCCGTACCGTGTTCGTGCCGTGCCCACCGGGGATGCCAGCAAGTGCACGGTCACAGGTGAGCCAGCCCGCCATCGGCCACGGCTGTCAGCACGGGGCTTGGGTGTGCCTGTGTGCAAGGGCTCGCTGCTTGGGGCAGCGTGTGGGAGTGGGGGCCGCCCCCTTGAGTGACTCACCTGACCTTTCTCCTTGCTCTCTGCCCTCTCACCTCAGTGTCAATCGGAGGTCACGGGCTAGGTAAGCTGCTTGCCGGGGCCACTCCCAATGCCCCTCCTGCCCAGAGGGCAGCTTCCTTTCCTCTTCCATGCTGATTCCCAGGACAGTTCCAGCTGCAGCTCTTGGCAGGGACAGAGTGGGGGGCTGGAGGGTTAGGGCCCAGGGAGGCCTCCGGAGCTGAGCATGAGTGCTCCGGCCCTCCCCTCTCTGGGCCTCTGTTTCCCCGTCTGAGAAGTTGGGTTGCAGCTGAGAGCTTTGGGGTGAGGTGCATCCTGAGAGGCACCCCACTGGGGCTCTGGGGTCTGGGGATCTTGGCACCCCAGGAAAGCCCTGGAGGCAGGCAGCGGGCCCTTCTTGCTTTCCTCCTTCCGTGTGAAGGGCTCCTGCGTTGGCTAAGGGGACAAGGGGTCTCCCCTCAACAGTCGGGAAATCCCCAGCCCTGGCCAGATCCACAGACCCTTGTCCCCACCTCCCAGGGGCCTCTGCGTCCCGGGCCGGGGGAGGTGCAGCCTGCATGAGCGGGTGGGGCTAGCTGGTAGTGCAGTAGCACCAGCGTTGACTGCTTGGGCGGCCAGCATGGCGGGGCCTGGCCCAGCCTCAGAGCCCCAAAGTGCGCTAAGTGGCCCACCCGCTCTCCCTGCCTTCTTCCCTACCCCTATTCCCGCAGCAGTGACGTTATTCAGAGGGTCCCCAACCAGGCATGGAGGTTCTCCTACTCTGGCTTGGCAGGGGAGAGCCAACCCCAGCCAGGGACACCAATAAGAGGCAGCGGCTACTTAGGGGGCTCTGAAGGCTGCAGGCCTGGAGCTTGGGCAAAGCAGCCAGCGCGAGACTTAAGGTGGCTAGGGTTTTGCAGCCCGGGCTCATCTGCCATACAGAGCAGGCCCTGGGATCTGAGATGACAGTCACATGTGCCTAGGGCAGGGGACAAAGCCTTGGGGACCAGAGGCAGGGTCAAGCCTTGGTTGAGGAAGTGGTCTCGGTTTACCTGGTCACTGTGTGCAGAACAGAGGCAGAGAGCCCAGTTGGGAAGCTGAAGTCACTTTTATAGACCAGCCATAGGGGGAGCTTGAGCCGGGCTTGTGGCAATGGGACTTGGGGGGTGCCCAGTTGGGAAATGTACTTTGAGGATGCAGCAGCCAACATCTGCTGATGGGCTGGGTGGGAAAAGTGGGGATTCGAGGGTAACTGTGAGGTGAAGGTCCAAATCACTAGCTAGGTGGTGGGTTCAGGTTCCCGCTGGGGAGAATAGGCATGGATGGGTATGAGGTGAGGCCTCCCAGGGCCTGGGCAGCAGTTGGCCAGGTCTAGAGCTCAGGAGATCTGGGAAGGCCAGCATGGAGCCTTAGGGCAGTGGGAGCCCTCGGCCACAGAGGGGGAGTTCAGTGGCAGGCTGGCTGGGGAGGCCCTCAAGCATAGCCCTGGAGCCAGTGCCGTGCTCCCCATGGCTTCCCTGGCAGGAGCTAGCCTACCTCTTACTTCAAAACCTCACAGCCTACAACCCCCTGAGCCTCCACGGCTGAGCCCGGTCTTAACGTCACTGTCCCTCCCCCTTCCTCAGGCACTCTGGGGCCCTGGAGGCTGCTCAGCTGCTCTGCCCTTGCAACCTAGAGGCGGTGGCTGTGGCTTGGGCCTCCTGTCCCCCCCTTCCCTCTGGGTGCTGCCACTGCCTGTGCGCTGTGCTGCTAGGGTGCTAACCCCGCTGTCTCCCTGCTTCCCTGCTCCCAGCTCCCTGCCTGCTCCGGGCCATGCCCGGCCGCCCCTCACCACGAGCCTTCGGTTGAGCGAGCATTCTCAGTTGTCAGGAAACTCCAGTTTCCCCTTCAGACCTGGGGTGGGGGAGGCAAGTATCACATTCCCCCACACCGCAGCAGGACTCCGCCTCACTGCGTCTGCACACAGCTCTGGGGGCCAGGGCCAGGGCCAGGCCACAGGGGCAAAGGCAGCTGTTGGGCCCAGCCAGAGCACTGGCATTGCGCAGCATGGTCCGCGGTACCAACTGAGGCTGAGGTGGCAGTGAACGCTTGTGCCCTGAAGGCGGCAGTGGCCTTGTGGGCCTCTAGGCCTGCCCTTCCTCCCAAACAACCTGGGGGCCACCATCGGGCCTTTCCCACATGGGGGCTTCCCCCCAAGACAGGACTCCCTGGCTTGAGGTGGCTCAAGGGAACCTTTCCTGCCTTCTGAGAAACTACTCACCGGCCCAGCTTGGGGGTCAGGGGCGGGAGGTCTGGCTGTGCTTAGTGGTGGCAGTAAAAGGCCTGGGTGGGCAGCAGGCAGATGGGAGTGCCCTGAGCGCCAAGCTCATGCACTGGCCCCCGCTTTGGGGACCTGCCCTGCCCCACTAGGTGCTGGCATCGGCCCCACCATCCAGATTGGTGAGGAAACGGTGATCACTGTGGACACCAAGGCTGCGGGCAAAGGCAAGGTTACCTGCACTGTGTGCACGCCTGATGGCTCCGAGGTGGACGTGGACGTGGTAGAGAACGAGGATGGCACCTTTGATATCTTCTACACGGCCCCCCAGCCAGGCAAATACGTCATCTGTGTGCGCTTTGGCGGCGAACATGTGCCCAACAGCCCCTTCCAAGTGACGGTCAGAAGGGGCAGGGGGTAAAGGGTCTGGGTGGGACCTGTTCTGTCCCCCCCGGGGCTCCTCTGTGCTGGGCGACAGAGTCTCCAGCTCTCGTGTGTTCCTCTGCAGGCTCTGGCTGGGGACCAGGCCACGGCACAGCCTCCACTGCGGCCTCAGCAGCTGGCCCCACCGTACACCTACGCCCAGGCTGGCCAGCAAACCTGGGTATGGCCTGGCCTGCCTCCTCCCAGCTCGCCTAGCTCTAGGGGACATTTGGGGACTGGCCAGCTGGGTGTCCCATGAGGCCCCGTTTTGACACATGTGAGGAGGGAGCCCAAATCCTGCTTGGGATCCCCTCCGCTCTGAGAGCCCCCTCACTTAGACCCTCTGTCTCCACTGCAGGCCCCGGAGAGACCCATGGTGGGCGTCAATGGGCTGGATGTGACCAGCCTGAGGCCCTTTGACCTGGTCATCCCCTTCACCATCAAGAAGGGCGAGATCACTGGTGAGTGGGAGCAGGGAGCAGGTTGGGAGCCACAGAGGCCAGCGTGTGCCAATGGGCTGCCCTGACCCCGGCCACGTTGCCCTACAGGGGAGGTGCGCATGCCCTCTGGCAAGGTGGCGCAGCCAGCCATCACTGACAACAAGGATGGCACTGTGACTGTGCGCTATGCGCCCAGCGAAGCCGGCCTACACGAGATGGACATCCGTTATGACAACATGCACATCCCAGGTATGTCCCCGCAGAATGCCACCGCTGCCTCATAGAGGCCTGGGGCTGGGGGGAGGGCTTGGAGGCAACACAAGGTCCCCATTCCACATGGCCCCTCTTCCTGCCTCAGGGAGCCCCCTGCAGTTCTATGTGGACTACATCAACTGTGGCCACGTCACTGCCTATGGGCCTGGCCTGACCCATGGGGTAGTGAACAAGCCTGCTGTCTTCACAGTCAACACCAAGGATGCAGGAGAGGGTGAGTGGCAGCTCTGGTCTTGATCTTCTGTGTGCCGTGGGATGTCCTCATCCTGTGGACATCTGGACACAGGACAGACATGCCCGAACGGGGCTCCCTGCTCTGCCACCGTGGCCTCTGCTTGCCTATTGGGGTTCCTCCTCATCGGTGCAGTGTGCCTGGGTACGGTTCCCACCCTCATCCACGACTCTCTCCAGGGGGCTTGTCCTTGGCCATTGAGGGCCCATCCAAAGCAGAGATCAGCTGCACCGACAATCAGGACGGGACATGCAGCGTCTCCTACCTGCCTGTGCTGCCTGGCGACTACAGCATCCTAGTGAAGTACAATGAGCAGCACATCCCAGGCAGCCCCTTCACTGCCAGGGTCACAGGTGGGTGCCACCAGGAACAGTGACAGAACACAGGTGGCAGAGTGGCTGCAGTCTCTCTCTGTTCCTGGACACTCAGTGACTGTCCCCTGCCAGGTGATGACTCTATGCGCATGTCCCACCTGAAGGTGGGCTCTGCTGCTGACATCCCCATCAATATCTCGGAGACGGACCTCAGCCTACTGACGGCCACCGTGGTGCCACCCTCAGGCCGGGAGGAGCCCTGTCTGCTGAAGCGGCTGCGCAATGGCCATGTGGGTAAGAGGCTGAGGGACAGGGCCTTCTGGAAAGGAGGGAGGTCAGGGCGGGGGCCACGCCTTTCCACGGCTGACATGCCCGCTCTGTGCCCAGGGATCTCCTTCGTGCCCAAGGAGACAGGGGAGCACCTGGTGCATGTAAAGAAGAGCGGCCAGCACGTGGCCAGCAGCCCAATCCCGGTGATGATCAGCCAGTCGGAGATCGGGGATGCCAGCCGTGTGCGGGTCTCAGGCCAGGGCCTCCACGAAGGCCACACCTTTGAGCCCGCAGAGTTCATCATTGACACCCGTGATGCTGGTGAGTGGTGGTGGCCTGCCAGCCAGGGTGACACCGCTGTGCTTGGCTCCCTGGCTCAGGGATGTCTCTCCTACAGGCTATGGCGGGCTCAGCTTGTCCATTGAGGGTCCCAGCAAGGTGGACATCAACACAGAGGACCTGGAGGACGGCACATGCAGGGTCACCTACTGCCCCACAGAGCCTGGAAATTACATCATTAACATTAAGTTCGCTGACCAGCACGTGCCTGGTGAGTGCAGCACGCGCGTGGTGGGTGGGCTGCTTTATCACACCCCAGGGCTAGAACGTAACCTCTGGGGGTGGGGTATGGGCTGTGCTTTCCTCCTGCAGGCAGCCCCTTCTCTGTGAAGGTGACAGGTGAGGGCCGGGTGAAGGAGAGTATCACACGCCGGCGACGGGCTCCTTCAGTGGCCAATGTTGGCAGTCATTGTGACCTCAGCCTAAAGATCCCTGGTAGGAGCTGTAGGGAGCCAGGGAGGGGTCCTGGGGCATGATGGTGGTCCTGGGAAGAAGGGTGGAGCCTGGAACTCCTGCCCACCAGGCTGTCCCCTACCTACAGAAATTAGTATCCAGGACATGACAGCCCAGGTGACCAGCCCATCGGGCAAGACCCATGAAGCCGAGATCGTGGAAGGGGAGAACCACACATACTGTATCCGCTTTGTGCCTGCTGAGATGGGCATGCACACAGTCAGTGTCAAGTACAAGGGCCAGCACGTGCCTGGGAGCCCCTTCCAGTTCACCGTGGGTCCCCTGGGTGAAGGGGGAGCCCACAAGGTCCGTGCCGGGGGCCCTGGCCTGGAGAGGGCTGAAGCTGGAGTGCCAGGTAGGCCGGCTTTCTGGCAGGTTCTTGCTGTGCTGGGCAGGGTCGGGGTTGAGGAAGGTCAGCGGCGCTTGGAGGGGGCTGAGGCCGGGGGTTAGAGCGCTCCATGAGGACACACTGCTTTCCCGCAGCTGAATTCAGCATTTGGACCAGGGAAGCTGGCGCTGGGGGCCTGGCCATTGCTGTCGAGGGCCCCAGCAAGGCTGAGATCTCCTTCGAGGACCGCAAGGATGGCTCCTGTGGCGTGGCCTATGTGGTCCAGGAGCCAGGTACTGAGTGCATGGCTGGGGTCAGGGGAGGTGATGCCTCGGTTTGGGGTGTTGGTCTGGGTCTATGCAGACAGTCCCCTCAGCTCCCGCCCTCCTCCTTGACCCAGGGCTACTCAGGCTGTTTTGTTTGTAGGAGGCTGGAGGCTAGAACACTGAAAGTGGGGGCCTCCCAGCATGCCTTCTGTGCTTTCCCTGCCCAGGTGACTACGAGGTTTCAGTCAAGTTCAACGAGGAACACATCCCTGACAGCCCCTTCGTGGTGCCTGTGGCTTCTCCGTCTGGCGACGCCCGCCGCCTTACTGTTTCTAGTCTTCAGGTGAGGCACCGAGAGAAACCGCCCGCCTGGGGCTCCTGGGCCCGGCCAGACCAGAGCCGCTGCAGAGAGCAGGCCTCGGCTCCATGCCGAGTGACCTGCCCAGCCCAGCTCAGGGTGCCGGGCCTCTGCTCTGGCCGGGTGCAGCCCACGCTTGGGGTTGGCAGGAAGCTCCCCTGCCCACCGCGTGGAGTTTTTCTCGTGTCTCAGGTCTAAAGGCTTTGAACAGAAGCCTGTGCCCCTTGAGCACCAGGGCTGCGGTTTAAAGAGGGACAGCCTGCAAGGGCTGAGTGCTGGCCACAGGGTGGGGCTGCCCTCCCTTCATATTGCCCAGGTGTGTGACTGCAGAGCACGTGGGTCTGGGGGCGGGGGCGGGGGCGTGTGCCTGTAGCTTGCTGCCCGTCGAGACTCAATGGCTCTCCCTCTTTAAACCAAGTTGGACGCCAGATGGGTAAGTGCAACACTGTGGGCCTCCTGCCTCTGGGGCCCTGCCCTCCCTTGCCTGGCCACCCTGTCTAACCACATCTGCTGTGCTTCCAGGAGTCAGGGCTAAAGGTCAACCAGCCAGCCTCTTTTGCAGTCAGCCTGAATGGGGCCAAGGGGGCGATCGATGCCAAGGTGCACAGCCCCTCCGGAGCCCTGGAGGAGTGCTATGTCACAGAGATTGACCAAGGTGAGGCCCTGTCCCTACCCGGCCCCCCAGCCACCTGCCCTGGCCCTGCTGGGAGCAGCGGGCCTGCCCGGCTGGCTGGAAGTGGGCTGAGCGTACAAAAGGAAGGCACAGATTCTGTAAGCAGCTGAGACAGGGCCCACATAACTGGGCTCCCTCAGCCCGGCAACCCTGCCACTACTTGTGACTCATGGCCTTGGGAATCTGGCTCAGCAGCCACAACTGCTAGAAAGGAGACAGCCTTCTGCAGGATGATGCAGTCTCCCGAAGGAGAGACCTCCATGCCAGCCGACCAGGGCATGGCACTTACAGACAGGCCTGGGGCAGCCCAGCGGTGGGAAAGTGTGAGGGTTTCTGCTGAGCAAAGCTTGAGTAGTCTCACGGCCTACTTCTGCCCCTTCCCGGCTGTGGGACCTTGAGCGAGTTCCTGCACGCCTCTCTGAGCCCCAGTTACACGCAGGGAGTATGGCATTCCCAGGAACCTTTCTAAAGAGGCGGTGGTGTGCTCATAAAAGATTTCAGTCCAAATGAGTCCCGATAGGCTGCTTGGGCATCTGAAGCTGCACCCCTCGGTTTTTAGGAGATCTGTGCTGTGGGGTGTGAGTGCCCAGCATGGTCCATGGAAGAAGCTGAGTGAGCTATGTGGACCTGCTGGACTGACAGGGGTGGGCAAGGGAAGCGCCCCACAGACCCCACTTGGTCATTTGGAGGAAGGATCCCAGGTCCACAGCTCGCCCTTCTGCTTCTCAGATAAGTACGCTGTGCGTTTCATCCCACGGGAGAATGGCATCTACCTGATTGATGTCAAGTTTAATGGCACCCACATCCCTGGAAGCCCCTTCAAGATCCGAGTTGGCGAGCCTGGGCATGGAGGAGACCCAGGCCTGGTATCTGCCTACGGGGCCGGCCTGGAAGGTGGCGTCACAGGTCAGTGGGCGCGGCTTTCATTATTTGGACACAGCCGTGAGGGCCCCTCCTGTAAGATCTCAGTGACCACAGGAGGCACACGGAAGTGACAAAGCTATGCTCTGGGGTGGGACTGGGCCGAGCCGGCTCTGTCTGACCTGCCATGCCCCCAGGGAGCCCAGCTGAGTTTACCGTGAACACAAGCAATGCGGGAGCCGGTGCCCTGTCGGTAACCATCGACGGGCCGTCCAAGGTGAAGATGGATTGCCAAGAGTGCCCCGAGGGCTACCGAGTCACCTACACCCCCATGGTACCTGGCAGCTACCTCATCTCCATCAAATATGGTGGCCCCTACCACATCGGGGGCAGCCCCTTCAAGGCCAAAGTCACAGGTGAGCCTTGCACCAGACTGCTGGTTCCCGACCCAGTGTCTGGCATTCCGGCTCCCTCTCAGCACCCCCTGCTCTGCCCTGCAGGTCCCCGTCTTGTCAGCAACCACAGCCTCCATGAGACATCATCCGTATTTGTGGACTCCTTGACCAAGACTGCCAGTGTCCCCCAGCATGGCACCCCGGGCCCAGGTCCCACTGATGCCAGCAAGGTGCTGGCCAAGGGCCTGGGGCTGAGCAAGGCCTACGTGGGCCAGAAGAGCAGCTTCACGGTGGACTGCAGCAAAGCAGGTGGGTGCCTGGACCACAGTGGAGGGGGGTCGAGGGGTTGGCAGTGCCTTTGTGGGTAGGACTGTCACTTACACAGCCACTTCCCATCTGGGCCTCCCTGCCCCCTCCCTTCCCCTTGAGGAAAGTACCTTGAAGGAGCTGGAGTTTCCTCTGGGGGCAGGGGCGGGGCTGCTGGTAGCTCTTTAGAATGGGCTGTCACCCTGGGACAGGCAAGGGGGACAGGGGAGGGTACAGAACGGGAGGGGGGGTCAACGTAGTTACAGCTAAAAGTAGGGGATGTGGAGCTGGGGACTGAGGCCACTTGTCCGTTCCCCCACCAGGCAACAACATGCTGCTAGTAGGGGTACACGGCCCGCGGACGCCCTGTGAGGAGATCCTGGTGAAGCATGTGGGCAGCCGGCTCTACAGTGTCTCCTACCTGCTCAAGGACAAGGGGGAGTACACGCTGGTGGTCAAGTGGGGCGATGAGCACATCCCAGGCAGTCCCTACCGTGTCCTAGTGCCCTGAGCTCTGTGCCTGTGCCAGTGGCAACTCCCAGGACCAGAAGTGTCCCCTCTCCCACCCACCCCCTCCCGAGCAGCCCTCCTCCTCTCCTCAGCCCTGGAGCCCTGGCCAGCTCTGGCCGCCCCGTCACTGCAGCCACCCCTGCCCTGCGCTCACCTGCCTCCACTTGGGCAAAGGAGAGAGGCGAGCAGAGGGAGCCATTGGTGGCTCCACCTGTCTTCTTTGGTTCTGGGAGGGGTGATGGGTGGGGGCCTGTGCACGACCACCTGCTAGTTCTCTTCCCTAGCCAAGAAGAATAAAGTTCAGCTTTCATTCTCCCGAGAGTGGCTCTGGCTTTTTTGCAAGGTCGCCAACAGGGGAGATGGAAGCAGGGGCCCAGGCCCCAGGCTGCTGAATCTCCAGGCCTGGCCCCCCTCGCACTGCTCTGGCACTTGGGGCTGCTGCTGACCCCACCCCTAACTGCAGGAGGCCTCATCTGCACTCACCTCTGCCCCCCTGGGTTTTCAGATCAATGCAGGGCAAAGTGGGGGTGTAGCACCCCCAAAACACATAAACTTGCCCCAGTCTACAGAAGGCAGAGACGCTGTTGGAGGGAAAGGCCAGGCCATGGCCAGGCTGGCTGAAGGATGCAAAGTGCTGGGTGGGAGGACCAGGTAGTCAGGCTTGAAATCACAGCAGGCTCTGGCCACCGCCTAAGCATCTTAAATGTGCCGCCATCCCTGGGATAAGGAACTGCCACAAAGCTCTCTGCCCTAAGGGGGGCAGACTGGGGGCCTCAAGGCCCCTCATCAGGCAGGTAGAGATACTCAAGGAACTGCCCCTAGCTGCAGTTTGCCCCCCTCCCATCCAACCCCAGGCATCCCTGTCTGTCCTGCCTGCCCTCTTCCCAACAGTGCACTGGGGCGATCTCAGCCCCTCACTTAAGTGTCTCATCCTTTGCATCCCTGTCCATCATCTCCCACATCTCCCACTCTAAAAACTAACCAAGTCTCCCAGTGCCCCACCCCAAGACCTCCACCATGGGCACGGACAGCCACTTCCCCCACTTAAGGGGAAGGACCCTAAAGCCATCGGAGCATCAGCTTTCCGGCCTCATCCCCAAACGGGCAGCTACAGGCACACTGGCCATGCCCCTTCTGGAAGCACTTTGCAGAGCTTGGGGCTCAGTTCCTTCAGCCCATGATGAAGAACATGAGCTCAGGGAGGGAAAGGGAGAGAATCAGGCAGTGGCCAGTTGCCAGCTCCTCATGCTGCTAGTGGGGCTCCACCTCCCCAATTTTACCCCTCTACGGCATGTGGTAGATAAACAGGCACAGAAGAGGAAAGTGGTACTGGATTTTCGCGGTTCCTGCACCTAGGGCTGGACCACTGCCCCGGGCTCCAGGTGGCCAGTCTGCAGTCCACCCCAGGGACTCAGGACACAGCGGAATAAAACTCCCTGGCCCCCCACTTATCCCTCCCACTGTCCTCAAAGGCCAGGAGTGGATGGAGGCAGGTGTACTCTGGAGGCTTCTGGAAGCTACCCAGCTGGAGAGGGGAGGGGCAGGAGGAGGCAGAGCCAGGCCCAGAGAGGTCGGCACCAGTGGGCAGATAGAGATGCCCGAGGCACCCCTCCTCCCCTCGGCCCACTGGGCACCCAGGGTGCTGCATACAAGGAGCGCACCTCCCTCCCCAGTCACCAGAGCTCATGCCCCTCCCTGGGCGGGGCCCTCTGAGAGGAGACATTCCTGCCTCCCTTACTCTCCCAAATGCCTGCCCGGTGCCCCCCACCCCAGGAGACGGCCCCAGAGCTGAGCCAGCTAACCTGGAGTCTCTGTCCCCTCCCTGGACGCCACATCAGGCCCAGAGAGCTGTGTGGTCACCCAGGCCACCAGTCCCCATGCCCGAGCCCTGCTCACCAATAGGTGCCAGGAGCAGAGGAGAGGTCCCTGCCACGTGCCCTCCCCAGGCTCACCCACCTCACTATGAAGTCAGGGGAGGAGATGGCTGGTCAGCCTATTGGGAGCGTCCCACCTCATCAGGGGGAGGGCCGAGCTGACCACCCTCAGCACACGGCCAGCCTCCACGCCCGCCCCGGCCACACTTCTGCCCCGACCCTCCTGGCTAACCAGCTCCCCAAGAGGCTGAGAGGGGCCCAGGTGGGGAACAAGGAGCACTGGACCCCCAGGGCTGGGCCGCCACCCCCCTTCCTGACAGTGAGGAAGTCCCAGCATGTCAACAAGGGCAACACTGGTCTGGGGACCCTTGGGGTCCCCTCAGGGCCCCCTCCAGCACAGGCACCCTCCTCCACTCCAAGCATGGGGCCAGGTGCCCCAGGGCAGCCCCCCAGGAACCTCAGTGGAGCCAGTGGGCCGAGGAGGGGTAACCGCCCAGTCAGGGTCAGTGAGCACGCGGGGTGCTGGGTGCTGGCCTCGGGCCATCATGTGCACTTGGAGATGGACGCCTCAGGGCAGCCTCATCCTCCTGCAGGGCCCCGGGCCCATCCCAGCTGCAGACCAGTCCCCGACGGGGCAGGGACTGTCACGTACAGCAGGCGGCTCCTCGGGCCCAAGGCGTCCCCAGGGAGGGCATTCCTTAGCAAGAGGACACTGCTGCTTGAGGTCAGGCTGGTTTTAGCCACCTCCGTGACCCACCACAGCTGTCACGGCAGGTCCCCCTGAGCCCAGCAAGGCTGCTGCCAGGGGAGCAGGGCTGAGGAAACCGCCAAGCAGGGGGCGGGGGAGAGGTTGCCCGAGGGTCAGCACAGCTGCCGAAGACAGGCCCGGCACTGGCAGCTCATGCCCCCTGGGAGTGGACCCAGGTCCTCAGGCAGAGGGTGAAGGCCACAGAGGGTCACTGACGGTGGGTGGGGACAGGGTCTGGCTGGTGCTGTGACTGTGCCCATCCTCAGAGCAGGCCACTAGGAGGAGCTCCCCCAGGGCAGGGTGCCATGCACAGCTGGCCGAGGGAGGACCCAGTGCCCGTCCCGCCCTCCACGGCCCTTGTGGGCAGGCGGCCCCCGAGGGAAGACTGCAGGGCAAGTGGGCCCCCCTCACTGTCCCTCCCGCCCAGGGCTGAGGGTCGGGAAGGTGGCTCAGCTCCAGCACGGGCTGCCGGGATGGTGAGGTCAGCTGTCAGATGGCCCAGCCCAGTGGCGTGGGGCGGCCCGGGCCTCAGCATCTCCAGGGGAGATGCAACAGCCTGGCTGACTGTCCCCAGGAGTCAGGACCAGCATCCCTGAGGCAAGGTGCTCAGCAAGCATCACCTTGCTCTCTGCTTCTTCCCCTGGGAAACAGAGAGCCCCGGAAGGTGCCAGGGGCTGTTGCCATGGGCCTGTGTTGCCCAGCAGCAAGAGCCAACAAGAAAAGTCTCGCTGCCCACAGAAACTGTGTGACAAATTCAGAGCCACCAAGTGCGTCATTGGGGAAGTCACCTCTGAGCCCCAGCCAGGGAAGGGCAGGCGTGTTTCCGGGGCAACGCCATGCAATGGGCCTCCTGCAGCCACAGTGAGGGTTCCTTCCCGAACCACGGGACACTCGGCTGCCCCCCCCCCCCCGTGCCAGGCTGGTGCACCACACTCAGCCAGCAGAACCCAACCTGGGGCTACCTGATACCCCATTGCAGAAAGGGGGCTTGCCAGCCTGCACCTCCATCATGTGGCTGCACCTCACCGTTTCCTGCCCCCCACAGACTTCAAGGCTGCAGGGTGAAAGGGTGGAGGGGAGGGTGGGGGAGATGAGGTGCCTGTGTACAGAGAGAGGTCACCCCTGCCTCAGGGCAGCTGCACGTGTCCCTGGGGAGAAGGTATCAGGGCAAGACTGAGCCAGTGGGTGGGGACTGACAGGGCGCTGGCAAGAGCTGCTGGGAAGACAAAGAGCTTCCTGCCCCTGGGCCTGGGGCTGCCCTGGGCCCGGGACTGCCACGGGGGCTGCAGACTCCCCTGGAAAGGGCAGGGAGCACACGCCGTGGGCACACGGGGGCTCCAACGCATATCCCTCTCCCCTCTGGCTTCTTGTGTGATTTAGTTACAGCGCTTTAAAGACAAAGAGCCACTCTGCCCTGACAAGCACAGGCCCTGCCTGTGTTGGTGCCGGGGCCAGAACTCGCCACCCCACACCGACGACGACGGACCCGTTCTCAAGGGGCCTGTTGCGTGTGGCACCAGGAGTCCTCGCTCCTGGACACCCAGATTCAGCCGCGAGGACGCTCCTCGGAGCCTTGCCATTTGCTGTGAACAGAGCACCCTTCACCCTAGCGGGTGTCATTGTTCCCTCCAGCATAGTTCAGGGTTCACCTGTGTGACCCATAAGAACACGGCAGAGGGGAGGGAATGTCACTGAGACATAAAGTGATAAAGAGACTGGCTTCCATTTGGGGGCTGCTCCCCCTCTCCCCTGGCTCTGGGAGAGCCCTGCCCTGAGCAGCTCTACAGACAGGCCCATGGGGGGCACCGAGACCCCTGCCACGTCCACGGGAGTGATCTTGGAGGCAGAGCTCCCCCCACCAGGCAGAGCAGAGGGAGCAGTCTACCAGACTCGGCAGAGTGCAGCCTGTGAAAGACCCTCAGCCAGGACTCCCAGCCAAGCCCTGCAGCTGCCCTGGGAGGTCCCAAGTGTCAGTCACACCAGGGTGCTACATTTGGGGCAGGTTGTCATGCAGCAACAGGGAACTAACACGCAAGTGTGAGTGGAGAACGGGCCCTGGCCGGGTGGCTTAGTTGGTTGGAGCGTTGTGCCGATTCACTAAGGTTGCGGGTTTGGTCCCCAGTAGTAGCACATGCGGGTTTCAACCCATGGGTGCCTGAATGTCGGGAGTGGCAATCGATGTTTCTCTCTCTCTCTCTCTCCCTCTCTCTGTCTCTCTGTCTCTCTCTCTCTCTCTCTAATTCTCTCTCTCTCTCTAATAAACAGCCCTGGCTGCTGCGGCTCTGTGGATTGAGCACCGGCCTGAGAACTGAAAGGTTGCCAGTTTAATTCCCAGCCCGGGCACATACCTGGGTTGTGGGCCACGTCCTCTGTTTGGTTGTGTGAGAGGCAACTGATCGATGTATCTCTCGCACATCGATGTTTCTCCCCCTCTCTTTCTCCTTCCCTTCCCCTCTCTCTAAAAGTAAAATAAATGCAATCTTTTAAGAAATCAATAAACATATCTTCAGGCGAAGACTTTGTAAGTAAGTAAAGAAAGAAAGAGAAGAAGAAGGCTCTAGACCTGGCTGGTGTGGCTCAGTGGACTGAGGGCTGGCCTGCGAACCAAAAGGACGCTGGTTTGATTCCCAGTCAGGGCACATGCCTGGGTTGCAGGCCAGGTCCCCGGTGGGGGGCACGCAAGAGGCAACCACACATTGATGTTTCCCCCTGTCTTTTCTCCCTTTCTTCTCCTCTGTCTAAAAAATAAATAAATAAAATCTTTTGAAAAAGCAAAGGGCTCTAGGTCAGTCTGAAGCAAACTGACAAGAAACCCAGAAGCCATTAGGAAAAGCCTGGAGGGGCTGATGACATGACACGGAAACCAAATCCATCTGCCCGACCGAACGCAAACCCCAAACCACAAAGTCAAGGGACAAGTGACAAAGTGGGAAAAATATTGGCAAGATGTGACTCAGGGCTCCATCGGTACGGTAGTGACAGGCTACAGCCGGATGACCCAAAAGGAAAACGGGTCAAGGAGGGGAAGGGTGGCAAACGAAAGCCAAAGGTTACTCCACCGTCTGTCCCCAGAGCCAGAATACGCTCAGATGCTGGGGTCCCAGGGACTAACGCTGGTGGACAGTGACTGGCAATGCACTTCACCTGCTGCTCCAACTAGACAACAGGCCACCGTGGAGCCCAACACAGGCCGACCACTGACCGCTGCAAAGACTGGCCAAGGAAGGGGGTGGTGTTGCTGGGCAGTGACACCCAAGAGCTGGGAGGCCCTCCTGGTCAGGGGCCTTAGGCGGGAAAGGCGGAGGCCTCACAGCAGCTACAGAGCGGGCTGCACCCACAGACCTCACCATTGTCAGGGTCGTCCCAGGCAGAAAACCACCTTCTGGTCTGTATGTGTCCCCGAGTCCATGTTCTTGCCCTCGGGGCCCATGTTCCTTTCCCATCCCCGAACTGGGTTTGGGTCTTTCCTCTGCCCCATTGGAGAGTTCTTTCTGTCCCCACTGCCAGGCACAACTCTGACCTCTGCCCCTCTCTCCCCTACGTGCCCAGATGTTACCAGATGCAGTCTGGGAACTGCTGAGCGCCTGCACAGAGCCCGACACCCTTGCCAGGCTGGGCTGTGGACGGGCCTTCAGGTGTGCCAGGGCAGGGTGGGGTGACTGCCGCTAAACAGGAAGCCCCTGATCTCTGAAGGGCTAGCACCCTCCCAGCATTCCCCACACCTGCGGGAACCCTGCGAAGGAGCCAGCCCCAAGCAGGGCAGGGGGCACACACCTAGGAGCTCCAGGTCTTTAGAAAAGGGCTTCTCACACTGGGGTCCCTGGACCGGAATCATCAGCACCACGGGAGATTGTGAGAGTCCCCCGTTCTCAGGCCCCACCTCAGAGCTGCAAGATCAGTGACCTGGGGCGGGCCCAGTGACCTGGGTTTCAACAAGCCCTCCAGGTGCTCTCGTGCACCTGTACCCTCCAGCGTGACACCTACCAGCCCTCTCTGCGGGGCTCACCTTGACCTCCCCAGGGGAGAGGTAGGGAGGCACAGCTGATGGCCGCGACCATGGCCGTCCTGGAGAACAGGCATGCTTGAGCAGGATTCCTGCCCTAAGAGCCCCCCCTGTGAAGTGCCGCCAGGAAGATTGTTGCTTCCTGTCATCCTCACCTTCAGAAGTGTGCACATTCCCAGGTGACTGGCCTCGACTCTGTCCACCTGTCCCTGGATACTAGGCTCCTGTGTATGTGTGTGTAGCCTATGCTTTACAGAAAACTGTCCAGACACACGCAGGAGGCGCTGGAACACAGTGGGCCCAGCAAGGAGTGTGTACGTGAGTGTGTGTGGTGGGTACCTTCTGGGGAGAATGGAAGGTCCCATGAGCTCGGAGCAAGGCCACTCTCACAGGCTAGGACAGAGATGGAGTGATCTTGCTTTTTGCCATCCCGGTGGGGTCACCGCCCTCCTCCTCCCTCATTACGCCCCTGGGGGCCCCAATACACTCACTGTCCCTTGCCATCAGGAGGGCCAGGCACCCTCAGGACGGTGGAGGAAGTCGTGACTGAATCCAGGCTGCCTGATAGAGACCCCACAATCTCTTGGAGCCTGTATTCCGTGGTGGCTTCTTGGGGAGAGGTCGTAGATCCCAGATTCCAGGAAGCGGGGACTCTGGCTGGGTACAGAGCACCTGGAGAGGAGGGGGCAGGCGTATGGCAGAAACAAAGGAGCCGAGCATTTTCTGCGCACGTCTAGGACCTCCACAGACCTCAGCACTACCACCGGAAGCACCGCCTTTCCGCTCACACCTTCAAGGCCAGCTCTGCCAATGGATAGCTTGGCCTGTGAAGAGACTGGTCCCCAGACTGCCCTATTAAACCCAGCCCCTCAGTCCTGGTGGACACTTCTGCTCAATCAAAGCTAGCCAATCTCCTCCTCTCCTCTCTTGGCTCAGTCCTTGTGGGCTTCTTTCTGGGCAGTGGGGCTGAGCTGAGTGTGGACTGGCGGCCAAGAACGTGCCCTCCTGCAGAAAGCAGGGACTTCTTGAGCAGAGCCACGAGGGTTGCCCTGTTTGCAACCCACTGTATGCCCTGCTACTGTGCTTTTGGTGTGAGCTTATATTTTGAGGTAATTAAGTTCACAGGGATTTACATAGAAACGTCCAAGGCACCTGGGGAACTCTTGCACTTACCTAGCATCAGCATCTTGCACGCCCAGTGCAACTCTGAGAGCTGCTCCGGGTTACATGTGCGTGTGTGCATGATTTCGTCATAGGTGTAGATTCAAGTGATGAGTGCCGCCGTCGACGTCCAGTCCATTCCCTCACAAGGATCCCTAAGGTTGATCTCCCACAGCCTCAGCCCGTCTCCTCCTCCTGCCAACCCAGGGCAACCATTATTCTATTCTTACCCCTACAGTTTGGTCATTTGAAGATTGTTACATAAATGGAACTATGCAAAAGGTAGCCTAGGGTGAGCTGTTTTTTTATCACTCACATGATGCCCTTGAGGTCCATCCAAGCTGTCTCCTGTATCCGCGTTCTTCCTTTGCATGGCTGGCGATCGGCCTTGTGGTGGGTCAACCAGTGTTCGCTCAGGCATTCACCCGCTGAAAAAATGAGTTGCGTGTTCCCGGCTTCAGGCGTCTACCAATAACGTGCATGGGCACTGGAGCGCAGGTTTTCCTGTGATGACAGGTTTCCATTTCTTTGGCCTCGGGTCCCAGGGAGCAGTGGCTGGGTCCTGTGGAGGCGGATGTGGAGCTTAGAGAAAGCAGCTGAGGTGCCTTCCGCAGTGGCCGTGCCATTTCACGTCACCACCCTGCAAACTCTTACAGCACGCCGCTGAAAAATTTTACAAAGCAACAGTACCTTAGGCAAGATTGTTAACAAATTTGTTTCATTTCTAACTATATTTTTATATGCAATCACCAACATAGTCATTCAGTTTTAAAAAACATACACCTTACATTTTGATTGTGATTTTCTTTTACTGAGTACTGTATCTTTGAGATCCTTCCATGTCCATACACAATGTCTAGCTCATTTCTTCTCTGGCTGCTTGGTGTTTGATGGAATATGTGTGCTGTAATTTACATAATGAATTCCCAACTGACGTACTGTCACACTTTCTTCCTTTTCTGTTTTGCTATCATATTAATGCTGCAGTCACCAGCACTGAACATGTGTCAGTCTTCCTGTGGGTCCACAGGGGTGTCAAACTCATTTTCACCAGGGGCCACATCAGCTTTGCGGTTGCCTTTAAAGGGCTGAATGTAATTTTAGGACTGTATACATGTAACTCCGGCAAGGAGCTCGGTGCTGCCGCCAGGCAGAAACAAGGTGCCAGGCCGGATAAAACAAGGTGGAGGGCCGGATTCGGCCCACGGGCCTGGTGTTTGACACCTGTGCTCTAGGTCCAATGATCTAGGTCCGGTTAATTTCCAATAACCAGAATTGCCAGGCCAAAACCTATGGGCATTTAGGCCTGACAGGTGTGGCTTAGTGGGTTGGGCATCATCCCGCAAACCAAAAGGTCACTGGTTTGATTCCCACTCAGGTCACATGCCTGGGTTGTATGCCAGGTCCCTGGCTGGGGGTGTGCGAGAGGCAACCAATTGATGTTTCTCTTGCACATCAATGTTTCTCTCCTTCTCTTTCTTACTCCCTTCCCCTCTCTCTAAAATTAGTAAAAATAAATAAATCTTAAAAAAACCTATGGGCATCTAACATGTTAATAGACACTATGTGCCCCTGGACAGGTATCATAGTGTCTATTAACATGCTACTGCCTGAGGGTGCTTAGAGCAGCAGTCCCCAACCTTTCTGGCACCAGGGACCGGGTTTTTCCAGGGCCTAGGGTGGGGGGTGGGGAGGCGGAGCTCAGCCGAGCTTCCTTCGTGGCCTGGTTCCTAACAGGCCATGGACCCCACTCGCTGCCCAGGGGTTGCAGACCTCTGGGTTACAGCATCGTCCCGATATGCCAACGCCGTTGATTCTATACTGGGTAAGGGCACATATAACAATCAAGTAATGAACACATAAATAAGTGGAATAACAAATCGATGTTTCTCTCTCTTTACCTTGGGTGATGTTGCTCAGTGGATTGAGCACCTGCCTGCAAACCAAAAGGTTGTCAACTCAGTTCCTAAACAGGGCACATGCCTGGGTTGTTGTAAGGGACTCAGTTGGGGACATGCGAGAGCCAACCGATTGATATTCCTCTTCCTCCCTTCTCCTCTCTCTAGAAATAAATGAATAAAATCTTTTAAAAATGTTACTAAATTAAAAAAACACTATTTAAGTGTCCCCTCAAAAGATCCCACTTGTTATACACTAGGGCTTAGTGTTTTGTTACATATGCTGCTAATATTTCCTGTCAGTCTGTCTTTTGTCATAAAAGATTAGGTTTGCTTGTTTTGGCTCTTAAGAAGTTATACATTTTTATATTATCAAATTTATTAAACTTTTTTAAAAAGATTTTATTTATTTATTTTAGACAGAGGTCAAAGGATGAAAAAGAGGGAGAGAAACATCAGTGTGTGGTTGCCTCTCGTGCACCCCCCCACTGGGGACCTGGCCAGCAACCTAGTCACGTGCCCTGACTGGGAATTGAACTGACGACCCTTTAGTTCGCAAGCCAACTCTCAATCTGCTGAACCACACCAACCAGGGCAAGTTTATTAAACTCTTAATTGATGAGTTCTGGGTTGTGTCTTAGACATAGAGGCCTCCTCCCACTTGTGACAAGTGGGGAGATTCGAAGCAGAATTTCTGGGTCTGGATTGCCAGTTGCTCATTGACCCAGGCTGGTGGGTGGGCCTGCTGGCCCATCACTGTGGGCTGTGGTGCTGATCACATGACCCACGGCCGCCTGGGCCTGGATTAGGGGCCGTGCCTCTCGGACACCCAACCCCTGTGCTCCAGGGATGCCAGTTCAGTTTGGGAGAAATATGAGGAAATATGCAATGAAAAGTGTTCAGTTATATTGCTTAAATGCATAGGTGGCCTGCAGGTAAGGGAAGGAAATCTGTAGGGAATCAGAGCAAAGGAAAACAGTGGGGTGAGCTGGGGCTGGGGCCCAGTGAGGTGCTGCCTGGCTGGGTCTCCAAGGCACTCAGGGTTCATGGACCTCTGAAGCCGAGCGATCAGAACTGAGATCCCACCTAAAACCAGTGCTCTTGAAGGGACACCTACACGGTGAAAAGGAAGCTCAGGGACAGAAAAAGAAGCAGGTCCAACCCATCCTGGGTCTGGGTGCGAGGGCCGAGAACCCCACCACCCACAGCATCAGCGAGCAGGGCCGCCTTTACCCGGCTGCAGGTGGAGGGGCTTTGGCGAACCCCTGGCTGAGGGAGGAACTGCCTCTCATGGTGGCAGTACTGTTGCGGTCCTGGTAGAGCAAACCCTCCCTGGAAGGGGACACCTCCCCCCGGACTCCCAGAGGCCCCGCTGAAGATTTTAGCAGTCTAAAATTGAAGACACTGCCCACCTTCCTGGAGAATCAGCAGGTCCGTCAAAGAGAGGACTGGCCCTGTCGATGTCCCCAGCACATAACTGCCAGAGGCCAGACAGCAACTTGCGGTAATGGCCGTGTTTGCTACGTGCCTAGACTCCTCCATCCCATCGCCCAGGCAGCCTCTGGAGGTTGGTAGCAGTGTTCTCCTTATTTTCCAGATGGGGAAAGGAGAAAAACAGGACAAAGAAGGGTCAGCAGTTTTCTGGATCACCAGCTAGCAAGTGGCCGAGGCAGGCTGTGGATCCGGGTGTTGGGCTCCAAGCCTGGAGGCAATGCCCTGCAGCCTGGCTTGCTCCCTCGCTCAGAGATTCCCGGGCTGTGCGTGTGGCACATCAGTATGTTCCGAAGGTGTGAAGGGCGAACCCAGGTGAATATCTCCCAGGCCTTGGCCAGCACGTAAGGAAGGGAGGAGGGTGAGAAAGAGAACCATCTTCTACTTTGTATTTAATAAGGGGGGACTCAGAAACCTAGATTGATATTACCTTGGAATTCTCACGAGATCAGAAAACAGTTCTCATGGATATTTACAAATTGTTTGCATTACTGTGAGATAAACCTACTCCTAGACTCTTCAATGACCTCTGAGACACAACAAAATAAAGATACAGAAGGAATAAAAAAGATAAAAATAATTTTCAAAGTCCAGACCAGCTTGAAAAAAACTTTAGAAGTAAAACAACGTAAGTCATTGAAGGGGGTGGGTGGACATGGAAGAGGCTATAAGGGGGATAAGTGGTAATGGAAAAAGTACAATAAAAAATAAACTATTGCCCTGGCTGGTGTGGCTCAGTGGATTGAGTGCTGGCTTGCGAACCACAGTATCTCTGGTTCGATTCCCAGTCAGAGCACATGCCTGGGTTGTGGGCCAGGTGCCCAGTAGGGGGCGTGTGAGAGGCAACCACACACTGATGTTTCTCTTCCCTCTTCCTCCCTCCCTTCCCCTTCTCTCTAAAAATAAATAAATAAAATATATTTTAAAAACCACTTAAAAATACATAGTTGCCCTGGCTGTTGTGACTCAGGGGACTGAACACTGTCCTGTGAACCGAAAGGTCGCCAGTTCGACTCCTAGTCAAGACATATGCCTGGGTTGCGGGCCAGGTCCCCAGTTGGGGGTGTGTGAGAGGCAACCAATTGATGTTTGTCTCACATATCCATGCTTCTTTCCTTCTCTTTCTCTCTCCTTTCCCCTCTCTCTGAAAATAAGTGAAATCTTTTTAAAAATTAAAAATAAAAAACACAGTCATTGAAATAAAAATCTCAACAGATGGATTAAGCCTCAAAGAGATGCCATCAAAGAATTAGTGACCTGAAAATGGTGCCTTGGAAATTACCTCCTGCCTTCTCAGCGGATGATGTTGCTTCCTCCCCTGAAAAACTGAAGCAGCTCCTCCTCGAAGATCCAGGCTCTGGCTCTTCGACGCCCCTCATCGTCGGGGCGTCTAGGCTTCTAGGCTTCCAATGACACCAACTCCTCCCCACCTTCCCCTTGCTTAGGGGCGGCAGCTTCTGCCTGCATTGTCTGTTAGTTCAGTATCCCTTTTTGCACATTCAGTCTTCTAACCCCTGAGTAACCAACCCCTTACAGTCAAGCTCCTGTTCCTTACCTCTTAGCTTGTTACAGTATAAGCAGAGAACTTCCCTCACTTCAGCAGAGCTGAGTGCTGCAAATCAAACCAACGTTTAACTGCGTGTGTTACAGAATCCCAATGTCATTTGAATCCCCAGCCTCTGCACGTTCCTCATGTGAAAGGTAGGCAGTGGTTGGAGCAGCAGGGCCCTGAAACCTGGAACTGGGTTATCTGGTTGAAGATGTCTACTGGGAGCCCCCAGTCCCTCTGAGCCTCACTTGCTGATGTAAGTAGCCTGCCCTCTGGTGTCTGGGGGACTGGTATTTCATTGTTAGAGGGCTGTGTCATTACCTCACTTGGGTAGGTGACTCTTTGTCCTCAAGACCCACTGCAACCAACCCCTGTTGACATTACACCCATTATGAGTGTCAAATACCTACGTGCTCCATGGGACGGACACCAAGTCTAACCCAGGAGGAAATAGATCACACATAAAAGAAAAATTCCCATGACTTGATTGGCATCTAGCAGCTGTGGGTGTGGATCTTCAGGGTGTTAGACTACGGAAGTGAGCTCTAACACTCTGCTGAGTGTGGACTCACTGACAGGGGTGCACTTACTAGGATTCCAGTTGGAATGTGTCAGTGTATGCAGCTGGCGGGAAGACTGGCCGCTCACTTGGTTGGCTGACTGCAACCTGGACACACCTATGGCCTGCAGTTCAACGGTTTTGATGCCCAGAGCTGTCCTGGCATGAGATGGAGGAATGTAAAGGCTCAGGAAGAGAGGAATTTTGGAGTAGATCTATCACATTCCATCTGAACACTCCATTGCCCAAGTATGTTCCACAGAAAGGCCCAGAAGCAGCTCTTTTCAGTGAGGCATTGAAAGCCATTAGAGGGGGACCACCTGTGTCTTTGAAAAGCTCTGAAAAGGCCACAGTGTCTGTAGAAAAGAGACAGGCAACCTTCTACAGCACTGCTTGATGTATATAACCCTTAAATGCTCTAGGTCTGGGAGGCAGACACCTGACTTGAGTTGCCACAGTAGAGGGTCACCACCTCTAACCCGGTTTCCAGACCCAGAGCCGCCAGACGGAAAGGGAGGCCGGGTCCCCTGGGAAGGTCTCTGCACCACGGCTTGACGTGAACAAGTCTTTCCAAGCCTTCCCAAAGGGACCTATACCCGGTTATCCTGAGAACAGGCATGCCTGAGCAGGATTCTCTCCTTTGAGGGCCACACGTGAAGTGACACTGAGAAGACTGTTACTTCCTGACTTCCCCACCTCCAGCTTGGACAGACATCTGTGGCAGACAGCACTTTCCTGGGTGACTGGCCCCAGCTCTGCCCACTTCTCTCTGGATACTAGGCTCCTGTGTGCGTGTGCAGGTGGGGAGGGGGGGAGGTGAATCTATGATTTAGAGAACCGTACAGACACACTCAAGAGGCACTGGAACGTAGTGGGCTCGGCAAGGGGGGGGCGTACATTCTAGGCCCTGGGAGAGCTGCTCTCAGAAGCCTGGACTGGGCGGGGCTGGAGACAGTGACCTTGCCCTTTGCCATACGGGGTCGCGACCCCCTTTCTCCCCTTCTCCAAGTCACTATGGGGAGCACAGCGTCTTTTTTCTCTGCCTGGTCAGGGTGGGCAGAGCGTGCCCAACGGTGCGCACAGGGTCTCCTTAGCCTTACTTTCGCGGGAGGGCGTAAGCCACGACCCAGGTCTCCGGGTTAACACACCCATGGAGCAGAGCTCACAGCAAAGCCGGCTTTGGTTATGGTGGGGGGTGGGGCCCTGGTGGCAGGCCTCCGGCTCCCGCCTCCCCAACGACAAAGGAATGCAGGCTCCAGCATGGCGCGTCCCCTGCGGGCCCTGGAGCCCAGAGGGAGACACGGAGAGCATATTTTGGGCAAAGCGAACCCCCGGAACACGTGCGCAGCCGCCGTGAGCCCCATTCTGGGGTACTTTCCTTCCTTCGACTCTAGGAATATACGTCTTTAATAGTTACAGCAAAACCTCAGGCCGAGTTCTACGCCCAAGATGGCCAGTTGGATGAAGGTTTCTCGTGCTGATGTGGCTAGCCCCCATTGGCCAGCTGTCCGCCACGGTCAGATGCTCCGCCGCTTTCCCGTTTTGCGCATGTTTTCGGCTGCCGACACGCAGGCGCAGAGCATCATTGCCTCTATGGTCTGCAAGTCTGACAGAGCGTCTACCCACCCTCACAGGGACTCTATGGTTCCTACGCGCGAAGATAGACGGCCTATATAAGGCGTGCGCAGGCGTAGCAGCACCTCTTTTCCTTCAGCGAGGTGAGTGGTGCTGACTGACGGCTCCTCTTCGGCCTTTGCCGTTTCTTTCCCTTGGTTCGTGCCCTGTCTTCGTCTTCTGTTCCGACTTTTTGTGTTTCGTTGCAGCCAGTGAAGATCCTGGTGTCGCCATGGGCCGCCGCCCCGCCCGGTGGTGAGTGTTGAATCCATGCTATTTCACTGCTGGAAAGAGGGATAACTGCATTTGGCCGCTGAAAGCAGTCGTGGGGTGGGGCCTCCTTAGGGTAGCTTTTCTATTTTGGGAACAGATTCTACATTTTCCCATATGTCTTCCGGGTCGCTTTAGGTCTTCGTTTATATAATGTGTTTATTTAACTTAAAATATGATGCCGCCCTTTAAGCGCTTCCACAATTTAGTTGGGGTGTTATTGACCCTGTATTGTATTTCTGAGCCAGTTTCAGGATGGAAGCAACGTCCTCCTTGCATCCCGCCCTTTGTCCTGGAAATTCGCCGCCTTTTCAGGCTCACTGCCCTCCGGGCCTTTGTGTCCTATCTCCGTCTTATTTCCGGCTACGTGCTGTGTGGGCTCAGAATTCTTGTGTGGCCTGCAGGGGGCGCCGGGAGCCCTTCACGTGGCTCAGAGGCGAAATGCTGCGTGCCTAAAAGTCTAGGTGGATGGCATGAACTTGACTGCTCTTCTGCCCCAAATTTGTAGTATGCAGGGTATGGAAATGATGTGTGTGTGTGTGTGTGTGTGTGTGTTTTAACTGAGAAAGTCCGTTTCAAAGTGTTGGCCTTACAAGAAACTTAAAACTTCATAAGGCATCAAGGAAGATATTTTTGCCTTTATGTTCCTAACATGGTTGTCCTCTTAACTTTTGATCACCTATTTGTGACTGTATCTTTTTTTTAGAGCCATTTTCTAGATTGACTTGTGTCGCCCCACTCCCTTCCCAGCCCTTTTCGAGGGAGCACTGGAAGCCCCTATAGTCAAGTTCACTTGTAAATCCCTGAAAACCTGCCTTTCTCTCCTTCCCTGCAGTTACCGGTATTGTAAGAACAAGCCGTACCCAAAGTCTCGCTTCTGCCGAGGTGTCCCTGGTAAGTTGCGGAGCAGTTCCCCGACTGGTTTGGCTGCACTGACTCGGTTGTCTGTGGCACTCCACACACAACTTACCCAAGCTTTTTTCAGATGCCAAGATCCGCATCTTTGACCTGGGCCGGAAAAAGGCAAAAGTGGACGAGTTCCCACTCTGCGGTCACATGGTGTCAGATGAATATGAGCAACTCTCCTCCGAAGGTGAGGTTCAGGATTCCTTGTTAGTCATGCCTATACCTGTGCGCTCCCCCAGCCACATCTGGAGCACGCTGTACTGGAATCACAGTGGTGAGCCTCTGAAACTCACCCAGGCAGTATAGATGTCCCCTGAGAGCCAGGGAGGACCATGGTAGGTGCTTCTGCACCGTCCTCACTCTGCTGCCTTCCTTCCTCTCACCTAGCCCTGGAGGCTGCCCGTATTTGTGCCAACAAGTACATGGTGAAAAGCTGTGGCAAAGATGGCTTTCACATCCGAGTGCGGCTCCACCCCTTCCACGTCATCCGCATCAACAAGATGTTGTCCTGTGCTGGGGCTGACAGGTGAGTTGGGTCCTGGGTGTATAAAAGACTCGGCCACCCATAGTAAAGCAAGCCAAATTGCTGGCAAGATTTCAGTGGACACTAGTTCTTCCACCACTCTATAAATGAATACAACCCAGAAACAAATACCAGGGATATCAAGACTAAGTCTTTGCAGCCTCTGGGTGGCAGGTGTAGGAAGTAGGAAGTAACTTTGAACTTGATGACAGCCGTCTGCCAGCAAGCACATTACTGGGACAGTTGCATGTTGGAGGGCTTTCAGATGAGTGCAGTGGCACCCTAGCAGGGATTCTGGTTATTCTGTTTTGGGGTTCACTGCAGCCAATTAAGCCGACCGAGCTCTTTTACCCATGGGGGCCCGGTGTGCGATGTCTGCAAACAGTAGCATCCTTGGTAGTGTATGCAGCCTGTTGCTGGTACGGGTTGCCTTAAGGGACCTTGGATACAGCCCTTTCTGGTGGATACTCACATCTGACCTCATGCTGTCCCCAATCTAGGCTCCAGACAGGTATGCGAGGTGCCTTTGGAAAGCCCCAGGGCACAGTGGCCAGGGTCCACATTGGCCAAGTCATTATGTCCATCCGCACCAAACTGCAGAACAAGGAGCATGTGATTGAGGCACTACGCAGAGCCAAGTTCAAGTTCCCTGGCCGCCAGAAGGTAAGTAGTGCTGTGGTCTTGTTCCTGCCTTTACTTGCCCCAGTCCCCAAGTATCTTGATTTAATTCTTTGTTTTTTCCCAGATCCACATCTCCAAGAAGTGGGGCTTTACTAAGTTTAATGCGGATGAATTTGAAGACATGGTGGCTGAAAAGCGGCTCATCCCAGATGGCTGTGGGGTCAAGTACATCCCTAATCGTGGTCCCCTGGAGAAATGGCGGGCTCTGCACTCATAAGTCTCTGCTTCTACCTTAACAACCACCAATAAATCCTACTTGCTGTCCATGTCTTTGCATCTGGATTCATGGGGGCTGGGGAGCCTCTGGGAACCCCAGGGTCACTGTCTTTTCCAAAAGAGGCTAACAGTGTGTCAGCTGGTAAACAAACCAACCCAGAACAACCTGGTTAGGCCATTGACTTTGGACTTGCCTAGATCAGAGGCTGCAGTTTCAAAAGCCCGGGCCATTGTTAGTCCTAGTGCAAGGGCTGCCTTGGTCAAGTGCCCTTCCCTGGGTGATGGAAAAGGGTTTGTGACTTAACGCTGCCCTTGGGCTGCTGTGGAATCCTTGTCCACGAGTCCTAAGCCAGCAGCATCGTGGAATGGGGAGAGCCGAAAGTATCTGGGCATGGTCCCAGTTACCCCTTTAAAGTGTCTACAAGGCTTGGCAACAGGACACCTTTCAGCAAGTACTGCAGCCTCAGATCATAAATTTGATTGTAACTTGCACTTAATGGCTTTGATGCCTTGCTGAGGCTGTTTTTACTGAGCTCTCTTCCTGGAGAATGGAGTGGTCTTAAAGTTAGCTAGGACCCTTGGGTCCTTTTTGGGCAACCTGATCGTGCCCTCTCATTTAGTGTGTGGCTGTTCTAACACGTCCCTGGAAATCTGCTTGTTCCATTTGCTGATGTGTAATCTTGGGATGCAATAAGCGTCATTAATATGACTGCTTCACAAAACAACACTCCCTACAAGTTTAAGAATTTCCTAGCAATTATCATTTAACATATCTGATTCATGCATTTTTTTGTGGATCTGTAGCTTTGGTAACCACCCTGCCTGGGGCCACACCGGCCACAAGAATGTGCCAAGGTGGACTGACTGCACCCCCTGGGCTTGGCTGCAGGTACTAGGGCTGTTGGTGGCTATTGTCATTAGATTATGACAGCTTAAATATGTCAGCCACGGTTTACTTGTGTGTGAACTGCTAATCTCCATCCAATAAAGATTTCTTTAGAGAGGGGAAGGGAGGGAGAAAAATGTGAATGTGTGAGACAGACATCGGTCGGTTGCCCTGCCTGGGAATCAAACCAGCAACCTATTGATTTGCAGGCTGGTGCTCAACCCACTGAGCCACACCAGCTTTTTTTTTTCTTTTTTTTTTAATAGACGGAAGGAGAGGGAGAGAACATCAGTGTGTGGTTTCCTCACGCCCTACACCAGGGAACCTGGCCCACAACCCAGGCATGTGCCCTGACTGGGAATCAAACTGGCGACCCTTTGGTTTGCAGGCCAGCGCTCAAATCCACTGAGCCACACCAGCTGGGGCTCCATCTTTTTTTTAAAAAAGATTTTATTCACCCTTATAGGAAGGGAGAGAAACATCCACAGGTTGCCTCCCACATGTCCCCAACCAGGAACCTGGCCCACAACCCAGGCATGTGCCCTGACTGGGAGTTGAACCAGTGACCCTTCAGTTCATAGGCTGAGGCTCAATCCACTGAGCCACACTGGATAGGGTTCCATTCTTTTCTCTACCGGCATCTTAATACTGACTCATATGAATCCTATGTGCCATAAAGGTGTTCCATTGATATATCTTCTATGCACATGTGTCCCTGTAATGTAGCTTTTTGTCCTCAGTGTGTATATGTTTCCTTTTTGTCATTTTTCACAAGTTGTGATTCCCTTTTCTGAGCCCTTCTCCCCTCCCTCAGCCCTGGAGCCTGCCTGCTTTACCCCCCCCCCACTCCTGCGGACCTGGGGGAAGAGCACCATGGCTCCAGCCTCAGGGTCCTGCCTCCTCGTCCACATTCTAATGCCAGGCACAGGCTTAACCAAAGGACCCACAGCAGTCAATAGGTAGGGGATGGAGGAGGGCTGCAGTTGAAGCCCTTCGGGAGTCGCTTTGGCCGCAGGGCAGAAGGACAGGAGAGGCTGGGGTTTGAGTCCCGAAGACAATGTCATCACCACATCTGTGTGCAGCAGGCACCGGGGTCGGGGTGAGGTTCAGGCCATCAAGCCCAGCTTTGGGGCAGGAGTGGCGGCAGCACCAGCAGCAGCGATGGCAGCAACAGAGCGGCCAGACTGAGGGGCTGGATCTTGTGTGGTGCCCTGCTCAGCTCCACCTCCACAGGGTAGTGGTCACTGATGTTGAGGGCCTGGGGATGCACAGAGGGACAGAGTGTCAGGGCTGAGCAACTTCTCTGTGGCCAACTTGTGCCTCAGCCTTTTACCTCCTCCTCAGTGAGCTGGAACACCCTGGGGAAGTTGAAGGCCGAGGCCGTGTGTAGTAGGCTCTGGCAGCGCTCTCCGTGCAGCACTATGCGGTCGTAGGCACAGTGGGTGCTGGCCCGCACCGTGGTGTCCTCCTCATCGGCGATTGCCCAGTAGAAGTCGGCCTGAGTCCGCAGTACCAGCTCACCCAGGCGCTTTTTGGTCAGTGAAGCACAGTCAGCATTGAAGTCCCCAAGCAGGATCATGTCCTGGAGAGGGGGACAGCTGTTGGGCCTGGCCACCCTGCCATCCAGTTCCCATCTCTATGATGCAACCTGCCCAGCCCTACCTTGCTCTGCCAGTGCTGGGAGACATCCAGAAACACATCGTACAGGGCGTTCAGCTCCTTCTCTACAGCCTTCGGAGTGGTGTGTAGGGGGACCAACACCAAGCTGGGAAGGACTAACAAGACCCCAGAGATGGAGGGCTCCCACCCCGTCCTGGCTCTTCTGCACACAGCCTCTTCTGGATGACCAAGCCCCTAAGAGAGCCAGCCAGATCCCCCCACTTCCCGCTCCCACACAGCAGGGCCACCCTTTCCTTCCTACCCTTGCTGGGCAAAGTGAACTGGGCCACAAAGGGCTCCCGGGCAAAGACGTCATCCTTGTCATTGTACACGTAGTAATCCTGGACCTGTGTCTTGTGAGACCTGGGGGACCAAGGGATGGGAAGCAGTGGCCCCACATCGATTTTGGTTGGCAAGTGCCAACATCAGAGCTGGCACTCAGGGAGGGGGCCCTCCACCAGCAGCTTCAGCTCATGGGAGCACAGCTTTCTTAGCCTTTTTCATAGAATTTGATTGAGACAAAATTTATATACCATAAAATTCCAGTGGTATTTAGTATATTTGTAAGTTATAGACCCATCACCACAATCAATTTTAGGACATTCTTATCACCCCAAAAAGAAACTGTACCCATGAACAGTCACTTCCCATTCCCCTCCCCTCAGCCCCCGGCAGCCAGTGGCCTATTTTCTGTCTCTAGGTTCACCTATTCTGGGTGTCTCATGTCCATGTAATCGAATAAGATTTGTTCTTCTGTATCTGGCTTCTTTCCTTAGTGTAGGTTTCCAAGGTTCACCAGTGCTGTAGCATGGGCCAGTGTTTAACTCCCTCTGATGGCTGAGTAATATTCCATTGGATAGGGAGACCACCTTTTATTTATCCACGCATCAGCTGGTGGGCACTTGGCTCACTTCTACTTTAAGGAGTCATGAGTGAGGCTGCTATGAGCATTCCTGTGTGGACATTGTTCCCCAATATTTTGGAGTGAATTCTAGACATTATATAATTTCATCTACATAAAGAAATAGTCTTGCCCTGGCTGGTGTGGCTCAGTGGATTGGGTGGGGGCCTGTGAACCAAAGGGTTGCAGGTTCAATTCCCAGTCAGGGCACATGCCTGGGTCGTGGGCCAGGTGCCCCGTGGGTGCCGTGAGAGAAGCAACCACACATTGATGTTTTTCTCCCCATCTTTCTCCCTCCCTTCCCCTCGCTCTAAATATAAATAAAATCTTAAAAAAAAAAAGAAAATAGATCTCCTTCCCTGACAGTCCCCCTTGTCCTCTCGAACCTGACCCCAAAGGGTTCCCCCCAGGATGTCTTCCCAGGATCTTAGGGCTGTTTCTGGAAACCATATCCACTCAAGGCCCATGACGGGCCCTGGTTGAGCCTCTTTCCCAGAAGCTGCAGCCAGCCACTCCCAAACGGGCCCAGACATGCCCTGTGCCTCGCTTCCACAGAAGAAGGCAGAGGGGCCCAACCTGCTGTAGGAACACGTGAACACCAAAGCTGGCAAGGGAAGAGGAGAGGCAGATCCCAGAATAAAACGGTGGAGGAGAAACCATGCGATGAGAAGGTGGGGGCTGCCCCAGGAGGAAGGGGCCTGCAGCCCTTACGAATACTCAGCCGTCTCTCAGTGTGCCCTGGCCTCCGTCCGTGCTTACCGGTAGATGTACACGTACTTCTCCATATATGTGCTGCGCCCTAGAGGGGGGCTGCTCAGGGAGCTGTAGGGCCCAGAGCCGTCATATCTGCCAGGAAAGGGAGCCCAGTGTCAGGGGCCCTGAGGCTCAAGGGGACCCCGGATTAGACCCATAGAGCCCAGCTCACCGGTTGAGCTCTCGAAGCAGGAGGGAGATGGCACTGGGAGAAGGGTCAACCACCTCCTGCAGCACCATGATGTCGCAGCGGGCCAGGATCTGCAGGACAGCAGGAAGGCCAGCCCTGCTCAGCACCACCCAGGAGGGCAGTGAGGTCCCTGAGGAACTGGCGCTGGCCACTGACGTGGTCGAGAGTGTCACAGTGTGCTGGCTGTGGCCCACAGACAGCAGTGGGACTAGAAAAGACCTGGGAGAAAACGGAGTGCCATGCCCGCCCACACTACAGGGGAAGAGACTCAGGCCGACGCCACGGGAGGCCCTTGCCCGATGTCTCTGTACCCATGTCCCTTCTTTTCTGCGACATGCTCTGGGTCAGGCAGGGCTGGGGGCTTTGTGTCTTGTGGTCTTCAGGAGTGCAGCTTCCCTGCAATGAGGAACTTACCCGAACTAAGGTGTTGATCACGTGGTCCCTGGCCGCCTTGGCAAGCGTCAGCCGCTGGGCGTTGAAGGCACAGATGCGAAAGGCCCCAATCCCACCAACCAGGAGCAGGAGCACAGCTGGGCAGCGCATGGCTGTGTTCGCGCTACTGGGATCCTCTGGAGGAATCCAGGTTGCCTCAGGATGCAGTCCCAGCTGGGCTCGGTGCTAGTCTGAGAAGGACACAATGTTATGGACAGAGGAGGAAGTGATTCTCACCCTGCTGCCCAGCGCCAGCCCCCCGGAGCTGCCAGCGTTGCGGGCTTCCTGCCTTTTCTCCCTGTGGACATCTTCTGACACTGGCACATACGGCTTGGCCTCATTCTTTTAATTGTGGTAAAACACACACAGCATAGAATTTAACACCCCAACCATTTTTAAGTGTACAGTTCGGTGTCGGTAAGCACATTCACATTGCTGTGCCGCCATCACCGCCATCCACCCGCAGAACTTTTCCACCTTCCCAAACTGAAATTCTGTCCACGTTAAACACTAACCCCCCCCATATCCCTCCATAGCCCCTGGCACCAACCACCCCACTTTCTGTCTCTATGAGTTTGCCTGCTCCAGGGACCTCATAGAATGAAATAACACACCAGTTGTCCTCTTGTGACTGGCTTATTTCACTTAGCATAATGTCCTTAAGGCTCATCCATGTGGTAGCATGTCAAAATTTCCTTCCTTTTATTTAAAAAAATTGAATTTATTGGGGCGACATTGGTTCAAAATTCCCTTCCTTTTAAAGGCTGAGTAATATTCCACTGTATGCATAACCACATTTTCTCCATCCATTCATCTGTGAATAGACACTTGGGTTGCCTCTACCTTTCGGCTGCTGTGAGTAATGCTTATGAACATGACTGTACGAATATCTCTTCAAGTTCCTCCTTTCAATTCTGTTTGGTATATTCCCAGAAGTGGAATTGCTGAGCCATGTAATAATTCTATGATTAATTTATCGAAGAACCACCGTACTATTTTCCACAGCAGCTGCACCAACTTACATTCCCTCCAGCAGTGCACGAAGGTTCAACCTCAGGGTTGATCCCAGCTTTTCACCGCCATTAGTAACTAGGAGGACCATCTTCACAAATATCTCTCTCTCCACTTGTAAGATGTTAATCTTTAAGACAAGCTCTCTGCAGTGCAATTGCTGGGTTTAAGGGCATATGCATTTAAAATGATCTCAAGTACACCAAATCACCCCACTGCAGCGCGTGATGGGGCCCCTTTGCCATGCCGCACCACCATTGGTGAGCCCCTCTTGTTCATGTTATCAGCTAGAGACCCCCCCCCATTTCCTGAGAGTCTCTCGGGGTTTATGTTTTTCTCAGACTCACCCTGACTTTGCTCTTTTGGGCTCAGCTCCTTGATCATGTGGCTCTCGTTCAGTGATAAAATAAGTGCTTTGACTTCTGTCTGCCTGCTCTTCTCTCTCACTTTGTCACCTTCCCCCTGGGGCTCACTTTCCTCCTCTCTCAGGCTCTGCCTCTGTTTTTCTTGGCCTCTCTTCTCTGTTTATGTGTCATGGCTTTTCTGCACATCTTCACTCTCCTGGCCAGCTCCACTCCTGTTTCTTCCTCATCACCTGCTCTGTCACTCATGTTAGTTTGGGTCGCCTGCTGTGGTGCCTATTCTGGGATGTATGTGGGTGTTTGGGCAGCCCTGGACTGTCAAGGACAGGCTTGGAGGTTCTAGGGCCAGGAGCCCCCCAGGAGGGTGGAGGACAAGAAGACCAAAGCCCAGCCTGGGCTTCCAACACCAGACTTTGGCCCCAGCCCCGGGGTTCCTTTTGTCTCTTACTACCGCCCACACCTCCGGAGTGGGGGACAACTTCCACCCTCCCTCTGCCCAGAGGGATTCCATACCTGCACAGACCAGCTTGTCTGCACACCTGCCTCAGCTGTAAGCGGATCGAGACACCCCACGGAAACACAGCGTCTGCCCGGCAGAGACCAGAGAGGCGAAAAGAGGAACAGGCTGTCTTACCGCCTCACCCGTCGGGGCCAGGCTGGCCAACCTTCACTTCCCCACCAGCAGAGGAGGTCCCGGTTCTGACTCAGCGCTTGATGATAGGACAGGCAGCTGATTCCTACCCGCCCAGTTTCCCATCAGACCCCGCCTGCTCCGCCCCGCCCCCGACCCCGCGCTCTGGGTCAGGCGTGAGACCCGGCAAGGGCGGAGGCTCCGGGCTGCAGGCAGATGACAGACCTGTGAGTCACAGGGAGAGATCCAGGCGCAGAGCCCGTTAATGAGTGGTTGCTTGTGCCAAGGGTGTGCGGCGAGGAGGAGCGGGCGCTTGAGTGCCATCCCGGAGCTGCATTCCCCCAGACTGGGCGCTCAGTCCCCGCTCTGGAACTGCCTCCAGGCAGCATCTGGTGAGGGAAGACGCAAAAGCTGGAGCTCGTGCTCTATGTAGGGGAGCCCCGCGGAGAGCCTGGGCACCCCTGAGGACAACAGCCTTCTCTCCAAGTTCTCGGGCTGGGCCCCAGTGGGGCTGCACCCTCCTGAGCTCTCTGGAGATACAAAGTGAGCGACAGTTGGCACAGGAACTGGCCGCGGTGCTGGACGTCAAGGGTATATTGAGGAACTGTCCCTAAGAGAGGGGTACTAGAGAGCTGACAGCTCAGCACGGCATGGTGTCTGGCACTCTTGCTGTTGGGACAGCTCGGGGACTCGGCGAGGTCTGAGGGTGGGAGGTGAGTCCTCACTGGATGGCTGCACAGCGGGCATCAGGCCAATGTCGCCATTGCCAGTGAGCAGGTTGGACAAAATTTTTAATCAATAAAATTAAGATTTAATATAAAAAATTGTCTTCTTGAGGGGCACAGGGCTTTGTTTTGGGGGTGATGAACATGTTTTGGACTTAGAGGCGGTAGTTGACAACATTACAAATGCATTACATGATATAAAATATTGTAATACACACCAGATACACATTGCTATATATTCCATCACATATTACATTTTATTACACAGATATAGACATATAGTGCAACTCTATAACACTGTAATTATGTAAAATTACATAATCTATGACATAATGTATGTATTATCTACACAAAATATATACTTTAAACGCTATAAAATACTATAAAATGGTTAGTTTTGTTATATAAATTTTACCTAAATAATGGGGGAAAAAACGAAAGTAAAAGTGCTTCGCCAGCCCCGACTTTGAAGGGTGTCAGGTAATCCTGCTGCGTAACCCACAATACCTACGGAGATTTTTCTGGGGAAGAAATGAGACAAAAGGGACGCGCCGCTGACGGGCGGCCTCGAACTGCGGCTGCGCTGGGGCCGGGCGGGGTGAGGGTTACGACAGCCCCCGCTGCCGTTAAGCGGCCCGCGCGCGTTTTGCGACAGGCGACGGAAGAACGTGTGGCCTCTGCAGGCTCGCTTTTCCGCGGATGGGTGCGTGAGGCGCGCGGTTGCCGGCGTCAGTTCGTCTTGTTCTTCACTGCGACCCCCGGCTCCTGAGCACAGTGGCGGCTCGTCTGAGGCGAGAGAGCGGGGCCGGGCCAGGCTCTGGCCTGCCCCGCAAGGTGACCTTGGTCGAGTCCCCCGTCGCGCCGAGTCGCGGCACACGTCTTTGGCGCGGGTCTGTTAGGGACAGGGCTCTGGAGCGATTGAGGATACAGACTTAGAGCGGCCCCGCAGGCTGCCCCGTGGCAGGGGGACGGCCAGGCCGCGGGGGGCGGTAGGGAGGAGATGCCCCTACATGTTAAATGGCCATTCCCCGCGGTGCCGCGGTTCACCTGGACCCTGGCCAGCAGCGTCGTCATGGGCCTGGTGGGCACCTACAGCTGCTTCTGGACCAGTGAGTGGGCTTGGCTGGGGGAAGCCCTGGGCCCCGGAGGAAAAGGAGGCCAAGACCCCCACACTCTTTCTCTCCCCCCAGAGTACATGAACCACCTTACCGTCCACAACAAGGAGGTGCTGTACGAGCTCATCGAGAACCGAGGCCCAACCACCCCTCTCATCACTGTCTCCAATCACCAGTCCTGCATGGACGACCCTCATCTCTGGGGTATACCCACCAGTGTGCCGGGCTCGGGGAGGCAGGGAGAGGACCCCAGAAACGGCCAAACAAAAGCAGAAGAAACTCACTTCTCACTGGGCTCTTCACATAGCTCCGGCACTACTGTTTCTGGGGTGGCCTGCCCTAATGGAGAAAGTTTGATTTGTGACCCCCTTAGCATCCTCCCAGGGAAGGTGATTTGGACAGAGCCTCGGAAATCTGGAGTGAATGAGGAAGTGAGGAACTGGCCCCAGGGCACGGTCTGACAGTTTTCTCTGTTGCCGCAGGCCTGTGGAACCCTTCCTTCTCTAAATTATTGAAGGTCCCACAGAGTCTTGGAGTCTTGGGAACAAATCTGAGGACCTGTCAAGGAAACTCTGGGCGAGGGGCTGGGAGACCTGTATCCTGTTTCCAGGTTTGCCCCGGGCTGGGTGTGTACCCTCCAATCACCCTTATTTGGGAGCTCAGCTTCCCACCTAGAAGTTCCTGCTCTAATGACTTCCCAGAAATGTTGTTTTGCTCCAATAATCCGGATGGCTGGGTAGAGGGGTGTCAAGAGGTTTCACTGCTGAACACAGGAGGTTAGACTACATGGGGAAGCAGCAGGTCAAATCGGAGCCTTTCAGAGCTCACCCTGGCTGCTGGGTAGGGAATAGTCCGTCGGTGCCACAGGCAGATCCCAGGGGGCCAGGAAGCAGGCTTTAGATTTTACCAGGGGTGTCCAACCTTTTGTCATCTCTGGGCCACACTGGAAGAAGAAGAGTTGTCTTGGGCCACATATTAAATACATTGCGACACGTAATCACAAAAACATTTCTTTTAAAGTAAATTTACGATTTTGTGTTGGGTCGCATTCACAGCCATCCTGAGCTGCGTGTGGCCCGTGGGCCACAGGGTGGACACCCTGCTTACAGTGTTCCAGTAGCCTGAACCAGGCTGGTGACAGTGAAATTGGAGAGAGAGGTATAGAAAAATAGACAGCGTCAAAATATATCGCGGAGGTAGGCAGACCAGACATGGTTACTAATGAGATATGGGGAGTGGAAGAGAGTGAGGAGCCAGTGAGAACCTGGGGATCCAGCCCAAGGATCTGGAAGATGCCACTTTGGGCCACAGGGAAATGGTAGTGCTGCTGCCCTTGTTCTTCGATCCCTGAAATGGGGAGACAGAGAAAGGTGCTTCCTGAAAGCAAGGTGAGTTGGGGCATGACACCTTTCCTTTCCTTCTCTAGGGATCCTGAAACTTCGCCACATCTGGAACCTGAAGTTGATGCGTTGGTGAGGAGGAATGGGCCCCTCCCAAAGGGCCCGGCAGGCCCCACCCGTCTCTGCCCAGATTTGCCCTCCTCCTGCTCTGCCCAGGAGGCGGCACCCAGCAGTCCAGGCAGGGCAGGGGGGTGGGGCCCCGCAGGCCCTCCTGAGCCTCCATCCCATATTGCTGGGGATGTCAGGCATCATGCTGGGGGGACAGGTTGGGAAGCAGGGAGCAGGGGCAACAGGGATGACTGCGTCTGTCCCCACTCCAGGACCCCCGCAGCTGCAGACATCTGTTTCACCAGGGAGCTACATTCACACTTCTTCAGCTTGGGCAAGTGCGTGCCAGTATGCCGAGGTAAGCTGCATCTCTGGGAGGGGCTGTTGGGCCAGTGGGTGCAGGGAGGTGCTTCTACAGGCTTCTCTGGCCTCCCCTGGTGGTCGGTGCTTTTGGTTTGGCAGCACTGGGAGTGGAGGGACCCAGGTGGGACATGCAGCCTGGGAGCAAGGGGAGCCAGGACGTGCTGCCGCACTAGTGTGAGGCAGCTCCATCGCTGGAGGAACGATGGTTTTTTTGGAGAGTGCTTGATTCCCTGCAACTGCCTGAGTATTGTACAAACCTGGAGCTCTGGCATTTAGAAGTGAAGGAGGTGTTATCCACAGCCCTTTCTCTTGAGGACATTGCTAAGAGACTCACTGGTGGCAGTGTGGTGCCATGTGTCTGTGATGGAGGTGGCATGTGCCACAGGCTGCAGGGCTTGGTAGAACAAATGTGCCTATGGACTGAGGTGTATAACACTGAATGACTACTCAGCACCTCTCAAGAGCCTCAGGAGCTAGGGGCCAGTTTTGGTTCCCATTGTCCACCTAAAGGGACTTGGAGGGATTAAGCTGCTGGTCCAAGGTCATTGGGAGAGAAGTAGCAAAGCCAGGATTCAAACCCAGGTTGCTCTTTCCTCTGTGGAAGCAGCATTCTTCCAGGCAGAATATGAAAGGAAAAGCCTTCTAGACACAGGAAGCATTTGCCAGGCACTGGAGAGGTAATTGATAAAGGTAGAAAATGCAGGTTGTGGGCCGAAGGTGCTGGAATAATCGTGTTAAGAATTTTGGAATCTGTGCTCTCACCAAGGTAGCGATGTGCTCTCATCTCTGGTTCAGAGAGAGAGCACCCTGGTCGAAGCGTGGCTGGTGGATGGGAGCAGGGCTGGGTGGAGGCGGGGAGCCTGGTTAGGGGCTGTCGCAGCAATTCTGGCAGCAGAGGATTGTAGCTGGGCCTCTGGAAATTGCTGTGGAGAGCCTGAGAAGGGGACTGCTTGGGGATGCACTCTGGAGGCAGAGTTGACAGAACTCGTTCATGGATTGGGTGTGGGAGGGGGTGAAGAAAAGAGAACTCAAAGATGACGCTAGGTGACATCTGGTGATACTAAGCCACTTGGAGGGTGGGATTCGGGGGTTAGGAGAGAAGGTGGGTCCTGTTTTGCATGTGATTTATCTGAGGAGCCTGTCACCCAAGGAGGGAACTGTTCCAGAGGCACTGGGGTATACAGTTCTGGAACTCACAAGAATGGTTGGAAAAAACAATGGTTGGGAATAAAGATATTGGGCACTGGACCACAAACGAAGCCACAAACATAGAGGTGAGATTGCAGAGGACCCAGGGACCTCTGGACGGCACCTGCAGGGACCCAGGACGGCACCTCAGAGCACAGAAGGACAGACAAGTCACCGAGGAAGCAGGAAGCAATGGCCAGAGAGAAGGAAGCAAAGCCCCAGGACCTTGTGGGGGCTGGAGAGGGGGAGGGGAGGGGGACAGCAGGGATGGCCACTGCTCCCAGAGGCTGGGTGCGCAGAAGAGAGAGGAAGAAGTAACCAAAGGGTGTGAGAGGTGTCAAGGGGGAGCTTTTTTTTTTTTTTATTTTTTTATTTTTTTATTTCTAGTTGGTCAAGGTAAAACATGGTAAAATCTAATAAAGTAATCTCAAATAAATGAAAAGCTACAGTACTCTTGCCTCCAAATCCTCGGACTACTCCCCAGAGACAGAGGCCTAGAATGTGTTCTTTTGTTGTTGCTTTTGGAGGCTGCTTCATTTCTTTAAAGCACAGAGACTACAGTGTCGTGGCTGGTGACTGTGGAGTTGTCATGCCCTGTTCTGAGAGACGGGGATTCTGCTCACATATCCCTCATCCCTGAGTCTCAGTTCCTCCCTCTGCGTCCCTGGACAGGCGTCCCCATCTGCTTCTTGTGTCATCTTTCTTTTTGACCTGCATCTAAGGTTTATCGCACCATTAAACACAGAAAGCAAAATCTTACCCCTAAACACCTTCAGTGAGAGAAAGTGAGCAGGGACAAGACTCTTATCAAGTGAATTTGATGGACAGCGAAGATCTAACACATTGAAGCAAAGGAAGTATGTGGCATACTTTGCTTCTGTGTTGCCAAAAATTTCCCGCTCCCTCCCCCCCCAAAGCATAGGCCTTGTGACATGACATGAAGTATTGGAGTGATCTTGCACAAGCTCTACCAGTGAGTAGAAGGAGACTTTGCAAAAGCTAAACATTATGAAGTGTTGCTCCAAAAGCATAGCGTTGTTTTAAAACTTCGATTTCAAGCTGGATGGCTTGGCCGCACCAGTGCGCTTCAGTAGAGAAGGAGCTGATACTTCTGAAGCCCACCTCTGCCAGGTAATGCAACCTCAAGAAGGGAAACCACCATCCTCGCCGTGCTCCCCAGCTGCAGCCCCTGAGGAAGCTGCTGGGCCAGGTCCCCGCTTGGGTTAGATTGAGACTCCTGGAGCCTTAAGTAGCACCTTCCAAAGACCCAGCCTTGCAGAGAACAGATTAAAAGTCCATTTCTTGGTGCATCGGCCCGAGACGGTCCCAGTGTGGGTCTCTCCCTCTGTGATGTGGCTCTCATCTGCTCCCCACTTGCTGAGATGTTTCCTCTTAACTACCCTGCTCCTTCAACCGCCCCCTTCTCTCTCTGTCCACTGGATGGACAGGGTTGATGACACTCTTACCGTGTGTGGTCATGAGTGATCTCCACATGGCTCCAAGTTGAAAGCCAGCGTGCAGCATTAGGCATCCATGTCTGTTCTTGCTGACCTCTGGGCCACCTGGGTTCAGTGTCATGGTCTCGGGCATCTCCAAGGTGTGTGTTGCTAGCACTGGGGGCAGCTTGACTCCATTTTTTTCAGTCTAGCCAATTTGAGTTTCTCCCAGCTCACAACACCATATGTTCCATCAAATGGAGAGTCTAGTTTTCAGGGGGAGCCCTGTGAGTAAGGGGCCAGCAGGAGAGAGGGATGGAGGAGGCTGAGTGCAGGCAGGGCTGGGAGGACTGTGAGGAGTAGCTGCAGGAACTGGCCTGGCCAAGCCGCAGAGAAAGGGTCGCTATCCAGAATCTGTGGCCCAAGTGAGGCCGGAAGTCATGAACAGACTCCAGCAGCGGCCAATGGGCCAGGAGCAGCAGGTGTAGGCTTGCCCCAGGGTGGCTCCTCCCAAGGATAAAGAAAGCTCCAAGAGCCTGTCTGGGGAGGGAGGGAGGGAGGAGAGGGTAGTGTGTGGATCGGGGTGGGGTAGGTTGCCAGGGGCTGTACTGCAGGTGTATGCCTGTGGCTGAATGGCTCAGTGGGTGAGGCTGTGATGGGACCAATAGGCAAAAGGTGGGGTCGGGCCCTGGCTGGGTAGCTCAGTTGGTCAGAGCATCATCCCGATTTGCCAAGGTTGCAGTTTCAATCCCTGGTCAGGGCACATACGAGAAGCAACCAATGAATGCATAAATAAGTGGAACAACAAATCTCTCTCCCTCCCTCCCTCTCTCTAAAATCAATCAGTAAAAAAAGATTTAAAAAAAGGTGACATTGGAGGTCAGTGGAGGAATCGTCCTGTTCAGACTTTCAGTCAGTTTGAGATGATGCTGCCTTGCAAGTGACAGGCACTTAGAGGTGTAGAGGACAGTATTGAACGAAGGGTGCCAAGAGGTGCGAAGTGGTGCGGCTGGGGCTGAGCTGGCTCAGGAGAGACAGTCTGTGTGGACGGTGCAGTGGGGAAGGGGAAGACATGGTTCCTGAGCTGTTGCTTTATTCTGAGGGAGAGGGATGGAGGGGACCCCAGGAGAATGGGGACTGATGGAGAGATACCTTTTCTTGGCAGGAGACGGTGTTTACCAGAAGGGAATGGACTTTATTTTGGAGAAGCTCAACCACGGGGACTGGGTGCACATCTTCCCAGAAGGTCAGTGAGGCTGGTAGGGTCATATGCCCCCAAGAATGTGGATGAGACTCCCCAGCCCCCAAAGCCTTACCTCTGTCTCCCCCCACTCAGGAAAAGTGAACATGAGCTCTGAGTTCCTGCGCTTCAAGTGGGGTAAGGGCTAGCCCTCTCTGGCTTGGTTGGACCATGGTAGCAGCAGCAAGGGGACAAATGCCAAGACAAGGGCTGGCCCATGGGAGCTGGTTTTAACTAGGGGAGGGCAGACGGCCTCCGCTGGAGGCCAGCACTGAAGCTCTGCTTGCACCAATGTTTCTGCCTCTCCGTGGGGCAGGAATTGGGCGCCTGATTGCCGAGTGTCGTCTCAACCCTGTCATCCTGCCGCTGTGGCATGTGGGTAAGCTGCCCTCTCGGGGTGAGCCTGCAGTCTGGGGATGGAGGCAGGGACAGGGGCTTCCCTAGCTGGTGTTTGGGGCTGTTTCCACTGGGTGGCAGGGAGAGGGTGCCGGGGTGGGGAGCTGGGGCTGTCCTGCTCCACCCCATGCCTGCTTCCCAGCCTTCTGTTTGCTACAGGAATGAACGACGTCCTTCCTAACAACCCGCCGTACTTCCCCCGCTTTGGACAGGTAGGTAGAGGCTGCTGACCTTCATCTGCCAGCCTGCCTGCCATCTGCTCTTTGTCTCCCACTCAGCGTTACTGAGGCCAGATTCAGGAGGAGCTGAGCTTGAGGCTGCAGCAGAGGGACCAAGTAGAACATTGAGAGGGCCTTCCTGGCACCAAGCCCTGTACAAGGAGAGCAAAGGAAATCAGGCCTCGGCAGGGGTGGTCCTTGGGGTTAGGACAGGATGGGACATCTAGAGCATGGACCCTAGGACCGGGATGGCCCTTGGATACCATTGAGCCTCGTCCGAAAGAGGGAGAGTGGCCCGAGGGAGCACCTAGCAAGTTAGGGGCAGGACTCTGTTTCTGGCTCCCTGGGGCGGTTGGGCTAGGGCTGTGGGCATTCTCCCTGTTGCTGTCATCTGGTGGCCGGTTTCCTCTGCAGAAAATCACCGTGTTGATAGGAAAGCCCTTCAGTGTCCTGCCTGTGCTCGAGCGGCTCCGGGCAGAGAATAAGTCCACCGTGAGTGTCCCCAGGATGTCCCCTGGCTGTCCTTGGCCCCTCCCGGCACCCTTAGCCTCCCAGGGCTCCTGGGCGAAGCTCCTTGAGGGCTGCAGGTGAGCCCCAGTCCTTCCTCTCAGGTGGAGATGCGCAAAGCCCTGACTGACTTCATTCAGGAGGAATTCCAGCGCCTGAAGACCCAGGCGGAGCAGCTCCACAACCACCTGCAGCCCGGCAGATAGGCGCTGCCCTGTCCAGACCCTGCCCTGGCTGCCTCATGGTCCTATGACACGCGCCCCTGAGGCCTGCGGAAGAGGCAGCTCTGGGACCCAGTCCCCAGCTGCCGGGCTCCCATTACTACCGTTCAGTTCTTGCCCCTGCACACAGCTAGGGCTGGGAAATGGACTGATGCTATGAGCTCAGATAGGGTTTTTTAGACAGATTTCTTCATAACCCTTAAAGGGTACCCTCTCCTAGTTGGTGAGCATTCCAGCTTGTCTGTGGTTCTTCAGTTGAAGGAAGGGTCACAGCTGCTCCTTCATCCTGGTCAGAAAGGGAGGAAGTTTAGGTAGTGGCCTTCTTCCTTCTTGCCTTCATGTGTTCTCTCCCAGCGCTGGCCTCTGGAGGGAGGGTAGTTGAAGTGGGGTGGATGACTAGGCTGGAGCTCGGGGAGGGACCACGAGGCTGTTGGTGTGGAGCTGCTCACCACCTCGTCAGGGATGGTCTTTAGCCACTGCTTCCTTCTGCCCGACCTTCCCAGAGGCCCGGGAGCCTCCGGCAGGGGCCAGCGCTGGGCTGCAGGCAAATTGCAGCCCTTTGCCAGAGTGGCGCCTGCAGCAGCAAGGGCCTGAGGCCTGGCCACTCCTCCCATGCTGGGGCCCACCAGTTCTCCGTCATTTCTGTGTCCCTGGCCTCACTCCTGGAGTTGGGTTTCCACGTTTTGTAAACAATAAAGCATCTGTGTTGTGCTGTTTTACCTCTGGCCTCTCCGTAGTGGTGGGGATCGGAGGTAACCCACTGGACAGGAAGGCTGGGCCCTTAGAGCCCTGGGCAGGTCCAGAGCTCGTCAACAGATGGGTGTCGAGCTGAGCTCTCCGCATGTGCCAGTCATGGACTTCAGTCGTTGTCTGTGATCCCCATAGCAACCTTGTGAAAGTGAGAATTAATCTCATTTTGTAAAGGAGGCAAAGCAAGGCTAAAGGAATTGCTTCAAAACCTAAAACTAGCAAAGTAGGGAGAAGTAAGGAGCAGTTCAGGGGGTGCGGGGAGAGGGGTGTATAAGGAGAATAAATGGTAATGGAAAAAAATACAATTAAAAAAAGGTAGCAGTTCAATCTTCCCTCCCCTACTGCTTCCCAAGAGGGAGGAGGTCTCCGAAGGTGCTGTGGTGAGAAGTGGGAAAGGGGAACAGCTAGATTGAGCTTGGGACCCAGGGTGGTGGCACTCCTGGCACAAACAGAAAGTAAATCCTCTCTGGAGGAAAGCAGCCTCAGTTTAGGGCTCCAGTTCATCCAAGGTGAAGATTAACCAAAAAGACCTCACAAAGATCAACAAACATAAGGAAATGAAGCGCCATACTTGTGTCAGCATAAATAAGAACAGGTTGGTCCTGGCTGGTGCGGTTCAGTGGATTGAGCGCTGGCCTGCGAACTGAAAGGTTGCTGGTTCAATTCCTAGTCATGACAGATGACAACAAACTCACAACTATCCACAACTGAACCCCAAAACAAAAACAAACTAAGCAAACAACAGGGTATAGCATACAGGATATACCCTTTGGTTTGCAGGCTGGTGGTCAATCCACTGAGCCACACCAGCCAGGGCAAGAGAGGAACTTTCTTAATCTGATAGAGTCTATCTTTAAAAAAAAAAAAACAACAACTTTCTTTTTTTTTTGAATTTTAAAATTTTTGTTCAATTACAGTTGTCCCCATTCCCCTCATTACTCTCCCCTGCCCTACCCACCCCTCAAAAAACCTTTCTTAATCTGATAGAGACGATCTACAAAAAACCTAGAATATTATTTTTGATGTTGAAGCTTTGGAAACATTCCCTTAAAATCTGGAACACAAGCCCTAGATGGTGTGGCTCAGTGGACTGAGTGCCGGCCTGCAAATTAAAGGGTTGCCAGTTCGATTAACAGGGCACATGACTGGGTTGTGGGCCAGGTCCCCAGTAGGGGGTGCGAGGCAACCACACATTGATGTTTCTCTTCCTCTCTTTCTTCCTCCCTTCCCCTCTCGAAGATAAATAAATAAAATCTTTTTAAAAATCTGGAACACAATAAAAACTAAAAAAAGAAAAAGAAAGCAAACAAAAACAAACAGAAAAAGCCTGGGACAAAATGGGGATGCTGAGTCTCACTAGTCTACTGGCACGAGAGCGTGCGACAAGGAAAGAAATCAAAGGTATAATGATTGTAATGAAAGAAACTCATGATTTGCTGGTGATAGGGTTGTCTACATAGAATATCCAAGTAAATTTATAGACAAATTTTTGGAAATAAGGATTTAGAAAGTATCCCAGCTACAACATCAATATATGCAAAAATCAACAGCTTTTCTATACATACACCAGCAACACAGAATTAGAAAATATAATTGAAAGCAAGACACCATTTACAAAAGCTACAAGGTACCTAGGAATCAATCTAACAAAAGATATGAAAGACCTGTGTAAAGAAAATCTTAACACTTTATTGAAAGACATTAAAGGAACTTCCAGCCAAGACGGAGGCGTAGGTAGACACACTGCGCCTCCTCACACAACCAAAAGAAGGACAGCAACTAATTTAAATACAAAAAACAACCAGAACTGCCAGGAAGACATTAGAGGAGAACTGAGTGAATGGAGAGAGATCCAGTCATGAACAGGAAGAACTGATACAGTAAAGGTGTCAGTTCACCAGAATTGATATATAGATTGAATATAATTTTTATCAAAAGCTAATCAAGGTTCAAACGTATATTTGTACACTGGTGTTCACAGCAGCATTATTCGCAGTAGCCAAAAGACAGAAACAACTCGTGTGTCCATTGACATATGAACAAAATGTGGTCTTACAAATGGAATATTATGCAGCCATATAAAAGAAATTCTGACGCATTCTACAACATGGATGAACTTTGAATGTATTATGCTAAGTGAAGTAAGCCAGACACAAAAAGCCTCATACTGAATGATTCCACTTGTATGAGGTCCCTAGAGTAGTCAAACTCATAGAGACGGAAAGTAAGGTAGTGCTTGCCAGGGCCCGAGGGAAGGGGAGGAATGCAGAGCTAGTGTTTACTGGGGACAGAGTTGCAGTTTTGGGATGATGACAATGTTCTAGAGATGATGGAGCTGCACAGCAGTGTGACTGTGCTTCATGTCAGTGAACTGTGCACTTAAAAAAGGATAAAATGGGGCCCTGGCTGGGTAGCTCAGTTCGTTAGAGCGTGGTCCCCATACATCCAGCCTGCAGGTCCCATCCTGGGGCAGGGCACGTGCAAAAATCAAACAATGAGTGAACAAGTAACAGGAACAGCAAACCGAAGGATTTTTTCCTTCCTCTCTCTCTCTCCCTTCCTCTCTCTCTCTCTAAAATAAAAATTTTATAAAGGATGAAATGGTAACTTTTGTATTATGAATATCTTACTACAATATAAAATTTTATAGTGAAAAATGACTAAAATGCTTTGGCCCTGGCCAGGGAGCTTGGTTGGAACATCATCCCGATTCACGAAGGTTGTGGGTTTGATCTCCAGTCAGGGCACATATAAGAGACAACCAACGAATGTATAAATAACTGGAACAACAAACTGATGTTTCTTTCTCTCTTTTGCTTCCTCTCTCTAAAACAAACAAACAAACAAAAAGTTAAAGACAACTAAAATGACTCTAACCAGTGTAGCTCAGTTGGTTGGGTGTCGCCCTGCGAGGTGAGGGGTCGCCAGTTCACTTCCTGGTTGGGGCATGCGCCTGGGTTGAGGGTTTGGTCCCCAGTTGGGATGCGTGCAGGAGGCAGCCAATCTATGCTTCTCTCTCACATTGGTGTTTCTTTCCCTTTCTCCCTTCCTTCCCCTCTAAAAATAAATAAATAAAATCTTTTTAAAAAAGACTATAATGATAAATTTTATGTTGTGTATACTTTACCACAATTTCAAATAATTCAATCAGGCTCTTAAAAATAATCTGATCAGCCCTAGTTGGTGTGGCTCAATGGATTGAGTGCCAGCCTGTGAACCAAAGGGTCGCTGATTTGATTCCCAGTGAGGGCACATGCCTGGGTTGCGGGCCGGGTCTCCAGTGGGGGGTGCTTGAGAGGCACCACACATGGATGTTTCTCTCCCTCTCTTCCCCTCTCTAAAAATAAATAAATAAAATCTTAAAAAAAAACTAAATAAATAAAATCTTTTTTAATAGTTTATTTATTCTTAGAGAGGGGGAGGAAGGGAGAAAGAGAAGGAAAGAAACATTAATGTGTGGTTGCCCCTCACACGTCCCCCCAGTGGGGACCTGGCCCGCAACCCAGGCATGTGCCCTGACTGGGAATTGAACCAGCGACCCTTTGGTTTGCAGGCCCGCACTCAATCCACTGAGCCACACCAGCCAGGGCTAAATAAAATCTTTTTAAAAAGATGAAAAATCTCCACTTAGAAACAAATAATCTGATCAGCCTAACAAACTGATTCTAAAAGTTATATGAAAACACCATAGCCCACGAAGAGTCTCTTTTTAAAAACAAATATTTTTATTGTATTTTCCCCATTACCATTTACCCCCCCCCCAAGAGCCTCCTCCCCTGCTGCAATCATCACACAGAGAACCTCTTGAAAAAGAAGAACGTGGTGGGAGGATTTGACTTACCGGGTATTAAGGTTGATTAGGAAGCTATAGTAATTAAGATGGTATGGTATTAGATGGACAAATTGACCAGTGGAATAGAATAGAGAGCCCAAAAAGTGACCCACAGCTATGGATACTTGTTATACAAAAAAAGCAGTATTTGCAGACGGTGGGTAAAGGGTGTTCATCTCAACAAAAGGTACTGAGACAACTGCAGATCTCTGTGGAAGAGAAGCAACTTGACTGCGACCTTACATCATACAGAAAAGTCTGAAAAGACAACATTTAGAAGATAATATAGAAGAATATTCCCATAATCTTGGAGGCAGGAAAAGGTTTCCTAAACAGGACAAAAAATATTAAGCATAAAGAAAAAAAAGGTAAATTTGACTACATTAAAATTAACAAGTTCTGTTCATCAGAAGACATCATTTCCCTGACCCGTTGGTCAGGGCACATGCCTGAGTTGCATGTTCGGTTCCAGATCGGGGAGCGTATGGGAGGCAACCAGTCGATGTTTCTCTCTCACGATGATATATCTCTCCCTCTCTTTCTTCCTCTCTTCCACTCTCTCTAAAAATAAACGAATAAAATCTTCAAAAAACAAAAAAGAAGACATCATTAAGAAAGCGAAAAGGAAAGCCACAGAGTGGAAGAGATTTATAATACATATAACCAGTGCAGAGCTCATACCCAGAACATATAAAGCACTCCTATAATTCAATAAGAAAAAGATAATCCAATAGAAAAATGGGAAGATTGATGTGAGCAGGCATTTCATAGAAGAGGAAACACAAATGGCAGAGCTAAATATATATATATGTATATATATATATATATATATATATTGTATGTATATATATATATATACTGTATGTATTTCCTGTAGCTACAGTAACAAAGCACCATAAACTGGGGAGTTTAAAACAACAGAGATTTGGCCCTGGCTGGTGTGGTTCAGTGGATTGAGTACCGGCCTGCGAACCAAAGGGTTGCTGGTTCGATTCCCAGTCAGGGAACATACCTGGGTTGTGGGCCAGATTCCCAGCTGGGGGCACTCAAGAGGCAACCACACATTGATGTTGCTCTCCTTCTTCTTCTCCCTCCCTTCCCCTTTCTTTAAAAATAAATAAAATATTTTTAAAAAATAAAATAAAACAACAGAGATTTATTCTTTTCTAGTCATGGAGGCCAGAAGTGCAAGAGCAAGGTGTGGGCAGGGGTGGTTCCTTCTGAGGGCTTTGAGGGCAAATCTGTCCATGCCCCTCTCCTAGGTGGTGGTCAGCAATCCTTGGTGTTCCTTAGCTTGTAGGCACATCACTCCAATCTCTGCCTGCAACTTCATACGGCTTCTCCCTCTCTGTGTCTGCCTCTTTTTCTCTTCTTATGAAGACACCAGTCATTGGATTAGGGCTCACTCTAACTACTCCAGTATGACCTCACCGCAACTAATTATATTTGCAAAGACCCTATTTCAAAATAAAGTCATTTTTTTAAAGACTTTATTTCTTTATTTTTAGGGAGCAGGGAAGGGAGGGAGAAAGAGAGGGAGAGAAACATCAGTGTGTGGTTGCCTCTCACGTGCCCCCTGTTGGGGCCCTGGCCCACAACCCAGGCATGTGCCCTGACTGGGAATCAAACCAGTGAACCTTTGGTTTGCAGGTCAGTGCTCAATCCACTGAGCCACACCAGCCAGGGCTATAGTCACATTCTGATGGTTCCAGGTGGACATGAATTTTTGAGGGGACACTCTTAGCCCAGTACATATACCCTATTACTTAGCAATTTCACCGACGTGCCCATGCAGGTGCGCCACGAGACAGACACGCAATCGTTCACAGCACCATTAGCCATACTAGCCAAAGTGGGAAACCACTCCACTGTTCCTCAGCAGCGGAAGAGTTTAATGACTGTCAGAAAATTTACCGGGGGAATGCTATGCAGCAATGATTCACATTAGCCTCTCGATCTCGAGCAGAGAATCTAGACACAAAACATAATACTGAAGAACTCCATTTATATAAGGTCCCAGAACAGACCAAAGAAAACCATATTTAGCAATCCATGCTTAACGGGTACCATGATCTGTATGTTTGTGCCCCCCCCCTTTCAAGCTCAAATGTTGCAACCAAATGCTCTAATGGTAGTAGGAGGTGGGGCCTGTGGGAGATGCTCACGAGGGTAGAGCCCTCGTGATGGCATTACTACCCTATAAAAGAGCCTCCGGAGAGATTGCCTCACCCCTTCTGCCAAGTAAGGATACAACCAGAGGTCTGCGACCTGGAAGAGGGCTCTCCTCCGACCCTGATGGTGCCCTGCTCTCAGATTTCAGCCTCCAGAACTGTAAGCAATACATTTCTGCTATTTATGAGCCATCCAGTGTGTGGTATTCTGCTATAGGAGCCCAAACTGACTACCACAACAATCATGGACACCCAAGTGATTATCACAAAAACCAGGTTCATGGTCAGTTTGCTGGAAGGGAGAGGGAAGTGATGCGAGGAGAAGTGGGAGGGGCTATTGCGGGGCAGATGTTCCAGTTCTCGACCTGGGTGATGCCAAGGGAGTGTTTGCTTTGAGAAGTCATGCACTGCACACCTTCATTTTGTGAACTTTTCTGGCTTTTTTGGGTCAGCGTGGGGGTCGGGCCAGTGTGTGAGGGAAGCAGGGAGCGTGCAGGGAAGGCGAGCCTGGGGAGGGCTGCCAGGTGGTCAGGGTGAGTAGGCTATGGGTGTGGGTTCCACCTTGCTTGGGAGATGCACTCAGGCAATTTGGAACGTAGGAGTGAGGTGATGGCCCCCTCCCTGACCTTTTGCTTCTTTTTCACAGCCAGAGCAATGTGTGGTTTGCAGGTGTCCCCACTAGTGTTCCAGTGCCTGGTCCTTTGTTTCCCCAGTGTTGAAAGACTCCCACAGTGGCCCTGGATCAGAGCTACGGTCAGGCATCCTTAAAACTGGCACTTCCAGCCCTGGCTGGTGTGGTTCAGTGGATTGAGTGCTGACCTGTGAACCAAAAGGTCACCGGTTGGATTCCCAGTCAGGGCACATGCCTGGGTTGCCGGCCAGGCCTCCAGTTGGGGGTGTGTGAGAGGCAACCGATCAGAATGATGTATCTCTTGCACATCGCATCTCACATCGATGTTTCCCTCTTTCTCTTTCTCCCTCCCTCCCCCTCTCTCTAAAAATAAATAAATAGAATATTTAAAAAAACTGACACTTCCAGTTTGTCTGCTGCCTGGCAATGAACAAGAAGGATTGCTCTTAAAGGGAAGAGGGATACTGAATAATTGTGAACAATGATGCGGTCTGTCTTGGTACCCGAGACAACTTGCATTCGTAGGTCACAAAGGGCCTCTTGGCAAACAGTGGGAACAAGGGGAAGCAGCCCCCGCATCCACTAGTGGGAGAAGGGAGCATAGTCGTGCAAGGCTCACACACTGGATTATGCAGCGGTGGTACAATGCTGCCCGTGTTCCTTGCATTGCACTATGCACAGGACAGTATGTTCACACTTTATCAAGCTCAAGTATGAGCAGACTAAGCATTAGACAGTTTAGGGGCACATACATAAGTGGTCGATCTATGAAAAAAAAAGAGTCAATGATAAACACCCTATTTAGTCTAGCACTTACTTCCGAGGGAAGCGGGGGGGGGGGGGCAGGAAGGCACTTATAGGTGCTGTAATCATTTGGTGAATGACTCAGCTTAAATGTCACCTTGTGGTCAAAGCAGCTTCAGGCGGGGGCCTCTCTCTGTGCCTCCCTTCCAGCCCAGTGTCTCCCTCTTTTGAATATCCATCACCCAGAAGGTGAACTTGGGGACTGGGGTCTCAGTCTGACTCAGTGTCTGGCCGTAGCAAGTGCTTCGGGAAGCATTGAAGGTCACCACTCCAGGGACCTCCCCCAACTCTGGGAAGAATAAAAGTCGCCAAAAATGAGTTTATTCCCCCTGGGATGGAAGCATTTCAGAGAGAGACCTCTGACCAGCAAGATCAGGCTTGAGAGAAAGTCTTTGCCTTGAAACTATTTAAATGGTGTTATTTGTGTTCCTGGGTTTGCCCATGGCATCAGCATCAGCTCCCCTTGTCACTCTGTCTCACCACTTTCCCCAGCCTGCAGGGCCTCTGTCCCTTCTCAGGACAGCTTCAACTCCTGCGGCACTGTTACAGAACTTTCCTTGCCAGTGCTGGGCCCAGAGGATTTCACGTCGTGGTGCCCTTGTTTTCTTCACCAGCCCGAGCAGGCTCTATAGAGCTACTGACTGAGGAAATGTGATTGAGCCCCAGGGCTGCAGCAAGAGCAAGCCTTTCCCCACCCACTGGCCGCTCCTTCTCCGACTTCTCACTTCTCCCAGGGCCCCTGCCCCTGTCCCGCCATCATGCCACCTGGTCAAACCTCAGTCCCAAATAAATACCGAGGCACTGACCTTTGCAGTCTCTTTGGCCCTTTCTCTGCCCCCCATTACCGTGGCCACATGCTCCTGTCATCTCTCTCCCAGAAAGGGCAACAGTCTCCTGCTGCCACTTTTATCCCCTCATCTTGTTCTGCTCACTACAGCCAGATCAGCCCTTTAAAATACAAATCAGACCTCCTCCTGGGCTTCTGGGGCTACAGTAAGCTCCAGGGCAGAATTCACCCCTCAGTTGACCTGGACATTGCCACTTGAGGACCTGAATGGAGTTTCTGGACCCAATTGCAATGATGTATGGAGGCTTCCCCACACCAACAAGCAATTCTTGGACACCAGCAGGGTGTCTGAGAATCCAACTCAATTCTTGTTTTTAAAAGATTTTATTTATTTATTTTTAGAGAGGGGAAGGGAGTGGGGAAGGGAGAAAGAGAAGCTTCAATGTGTGGTTGCCTCTGGTGCACCCCTGGCCCGCAACCCAGGCATGTGCCCCACACTGGGAATCAAACCAGCGACTCTTTGGTTCACAGGCTGGCTCTCAATCCATTGAGCCACACCAGCCAGGGCAGAGTTTAACCCAATCCTGGCACCACCTACCTGGATTGAGAATCAGATCCACAGGTTGAGGGCTCAGTCCCACAAGATCACCCACCACTTCAAATGCCAGTTGCAAGCTCAGGCTCTCATCTGTGTTTCTGATTGACTGGAGGTTCCAAAGACACTGTCCTTGGGCTCAATTAACTTGCTAGAACAACTCGCAGAACTCTGGGAAACACATTACTTACTAGATTATTGTTTTATTAGTTGCCTTCCTGGGTTTTTATGGGGCTTCGTTACAAAGTCATGATTGACTAAATCATTGGTCATTGGCAACTGAACTCAACCTCCAGCCCCTCTCCCTTCCCATGAAAGTTCCAGCCCTCTAATCACATGGTTGGCTCCACCATCGTTAGGTGCTTTTCAAAAGTCACTTCATTAACCTAACAAAGACACTTTGACCACTCTCAACACAGAAAACTCCAAAGTTCTGGGGAGCTGTGAGCCAGGAACTGTAGAGAAGACCAAATATCTTATAATTCATAATATCTTGAAGGCCCCACAAACAATATAAACTTACCTGTTCTCAAATGACCTAATCTGTCAGTCCCCAGCCACCTTCTTTCTTGACCGTGTCCTGTGAAGCCCACCTCCTCTCTCCAGCTCAGTGGCCACCATCCTCATCCAAGCCTCATGTGCGATGACTACAATCTTGGAAGCAGTTTCTCTGACAAGTGGAGGTGATCAATGGAGACCAGCAGCCATGTGAAGGGGGGAGGGAGTCATTGTGTACATGGCCTGGTGGCCCCTGCATGCAGCCCCTCCGTCTGGTATACCTCCCTGCACCGCCCAGAGGGCTCTCTGCATGCCGAAGACTGAATTCCGTCCTTCAGAGGCGTGGCCCTGGGGGAGCTGGTTTTCTTCAGGTTCCAGTCCCGGACATCCTGCTGTTTGAGGCGCAGGGGCGGAAGCCGTGCCTGAGCGCTGTCACAGTATCCGGCCATCAGCGCCTAGCTTCTTCGACTACAAATGGTGCTGAAATGGTGCTTTCCTCTTTGTATGTGCATCTTTTGCTTAGCTGGGTGTTTGTGACCCTTAAGAGGAAAATTGCTTGGTTAAAGGTCATACCCATTTTACACTTTGTTAGATGTTGCCAAAGTTCCTCCAGAAAAAGGTTCTACCAATTGATACTCTCACCTCTGTGGAGGTGAGACTCTATCACATCTTTGCTGACAACAGACAATGGGCATTATTAAACTTTCTTCTCCATGTATTTTTATTATCAAAAATGTCAAACCAGCCCTGACTGGTGTGGTTCAGTGGGTTGGGCATTGTCCTGCAGACTGAAGGTTGCAGGTTCAATTCCTGGTCAGGGGGTCGGGGCACATACTGTATTTTGCCATGTATAATGCACAGTGTTTTGCCCAAATTTTTGAGGGAAAAACAAGGATGCGCATTATACATGGGTAGTATTAATACCTGTGTATAATGTGCACTCATGTTAAAACTGTGGGTGCATATTACACGTGGCAAAATAGCTGGGTTTGGGGCCAGATCCCCAGTTGGGGGCATGCGAGAGGCAACTGTTCGATGTTTCTCTTGCACATTGATGTTTCTCTCCCTCTCTTTTCCCCTCCCTTATCCTCTCTCTAAAAATAAATAAATAAATAAAATAGACTTTTTAAAATATCAAACATACAGGACATTAGTTTCCTAGGGCTGCTGTAGCATTACCACAAACCGAGCAGCTGAAAACAACAGAAACTCATCCTCCCCCTGTTCTGGAGGCTAGAAGTTGAAAATCAGTGTCAGCAGGGGTTCTTCGCACAGGTACTAACTGGGAAGCGCCGACAAACCAGCAGCTGTAGTTGCTGCAGCTCTGTCTTCAGCCTCACAATGTTTCCAGAGCCCCAAAACACGCCACGTCGTCTGCCAGTTCATAGCATTCAGCAAATAATGGCAAGGCAGGTCACCCAGAAACTGCCACCTGATTTCCGTGACAAATGCGGTAACGCCTTCTGTGCTGCCGCATGGACATAAACAGCAACACAAACTGGAGTAGAATGGAACCCGTCCCCTGTTGGCAGAGTCACCCCAAAGGAACGGAGAGATCAGGGATCATTCCAGCTGTTGTAATAATTAATTGTCCCAAAACCAACTCATAACTGATGCCAAGTGAAAGCACTGCATACCCATTAAACTATGGCATGACTGCAGGAGTAAAGCACATTTGAAACCTTAAAAAAAAAGTGTCAACAGTGCCTGCTCCCTCTAAAAGCTCTGCGGAAGATCGCTTCCTTGCCCCTTCCAGCTGCTGGTGGCTGCAGGGGTTCCTTGGTTCATAGCTGCATCACCAATCTGTCTCCGCCACCATCAACCGGCCTTCTTCCCTGCCTGTCTGTGTCCAAACTTCCCTCTTGTTATAAGGACAACACCCTAATCCAGCATGGCCTTATCTTGATTACATCTGCAAAGATCCTATTTCCAAATTAGGTTACATTTACGAGTTCTAGTTGGACGTGAAATCTAGGGGGATACCATTCAACCCAGTACATACATAGCAATGTCAAAAAAAAAGCTTCTGGTGCTCTGGCCAGGTGGCTCCGTTGGTTGGAGTGTCGTTCCGTGCACCAAAGGTTGAGGGTTCGATCCCCAGTTGGGGCACGTACGGGAGGCAACCGGTTGATGTTTCCCTCTCACATCGATGTTTCTGTCTTTCTCTCTTTCTCTTTCTCTATCATTGCTTTATTACACATCTATCTCTGTACCAACACTTTTCTTCATTTTATTTTTGGTGCATTCCAAACTAAGCTACAGACATCAGTTCACTTCCTCCCAGATAAATCAGGGTACATACCCTTAATGAGAATTCAGTATTTGGCTATGGTTATCAGGGTTTTTGTTTGTTTGTTTCTACTGGTCACCAATATGAGAAATAAAAAAAAAAAGGGCACAGAAAAAGGTGAAAGGGTCCCAATTCATTTGAGGCAGTGTCTCTCATCTTCTGATTTTAGCTGTCACTCTGTCTCTTTCCTCTCTTTAAGATAAATGTTGAGAAAGAACAATTGTATACCACATCTGTATTTCCTCACACTGCCGTCACTCTTACCAAAGTCTCCAGTTGTTGCTAAAGTCCAAGGAACAGTTTTCTGTCCTCATCTTACCTGCTTCCTGCCAGCAGTTGACACTGACTTTGTTAATCATGGTGTCCTCGAAACCAAGCTTCTCCCTGTTTTCCCCTCCTCTTTGGTGCTCCTTTGATTTCTCTTCCGGACCCTCTTCCTCCCTGCTCATTGTGACTGCTGGTGTTCCTCTGGACGTTATCCTGGGCCCCCTTGTCTCCCTACAGAGGGTCCGGCTGCAGGAAAAAGAAACCACTTTTACAATTGTTTTCATAGAACAGAGTTTATTACTCATAGAACATTTTAGTGCTGGTTACCTTGCACATGTAGCAGAGTTGTACCCACAGGTGAGGAACCCTGAAATTATGACACTGGGAGCTATGTAGCATTTCTGGCACATCTGCCATCCAAGACACACACACACACACACACACACACTCATCTTTACTCTGGAATTAAACAAATCCTCTGTAGGGAGGGGGAAGCCATCTTCAGGTTTATTACCTTAAATGTAAGCTAAAAGCAAATATCTAGAAAGAAGAAGGAAATTTTTAATGATCTTAGAATGTCTCCAGGAAGGGAGACATATTTGTCATAGCTTATCAATTTTCTTTGCTAAGAAGACCACAACTGGAATGCCGAGAAATACAGGGGAAATGGTCTCCCAACACACAGTAATTTAAATACGGGATGTTCAATGTAAAAATTATTAAGCCCTGGTTGGTTGGAGCATCATCCTGTGCCCTGAAAGATTGTGGGTTTGATTCCCAGTCAGAGCACATAGCTAGGTTAGGGGTTCAGTCTCTGGTCAGGGCACGTATGAGAGGCAGCTGAATGAGGTTTCTTTCTCTCTCCCTTCTTCTCTAAGGTCAAGAAATACTTTTTAAAAGATATTTTAAAATAAAAATTATTAAGCAATAATAGGGGAGTAACTTTAAAGGTACACAGCAAACTCTAAAGGGAGTATATCCAAGGAAGGACAATCTTCCTTGGAAGGGTAGGCTCTCATTAAAAGATGTAGTTTTAGCCCTCTGAATGGTACAGTAGTTCACTGGGTTGCCCAGGCCAGAGTTGATTCACAGTTATCAGAACTGCAGGAACAACTCTTTGGAGACCAAGCAAGCTGTGGCTGATGGGTGCGCACACGGACAGTTGGGCATGCAGAGGAAGTTGGGGCACCGCTGCAGGCATTGCTAGAACTGGGAGCTGGAGAGGCCCTCTTCTGCGGGAACTCAGCACACTTGTGTAGCATCTGGGGGGCGGCCAGCCCCCCAGAACCTCCTGCATGTGCACTTCCAGGGCTAAGGGATGAGGAGATAGATGGTGCGGGAAGCGGTGACCTGAGCTAGGGTGCAGACTTGAGTTGTCTGGGGCTCTCATTCACACTGCTGCTGCGTGAGTTGAGAGCTGGAGAAAATGTGGTGAAAGCTATGACTTGCAGGCATTTGGCACTGGAGAAAATCATGCGGGCTGAGCAGGAAGGAGAGCATCTTCCTTTTCAATGCTATTCACTGTCCTCTACAGACAAAGCTTGTATCACTCCACTTGTGCAGAAGTGAAGTTTGAAAGTATATAGTTTCCACTTTCCAGCAACTTTGGAACTCTTGTACACAAAGATCATTCCAACAAGTCTACAGAGAAGCTTTTCACTTGAAGGAAATATTTTACGGCTTCTCTTTGGTACATCTGAATTGCTAGCATCACCCCTCTTGCGCAACTCAGGAAGAGCCAGATAAAGAGATGCTTAGGGCAAAATATGGAGACAGGGTGCGGTGCTTCCATGCCCTCTCCAGGCGCTCCACTCTTGAAATTTTAAGCAGAAAGATTAAAACATGGGCGAGTCGTTGGTGTGGGGACCTGTGGAGCAGAAGCCCGCCCTGGCCCCCCACTAGCCTCGCCCCACCTGTCCTGTAGGTGTCAACTGCCATCCGCAGGGTGGCGTTGGAAGCAGGCTGAGCTGGACCCCGTCCCCCATCCTACAAGGAGCGTGCGCGCCCGGAGACACGTATGGCCAATCAGTGAAAAGGAGCGGCTGTGAGTGGCATGCGCTTCACTCAATCGTCTGTGGCTCTGGCTCCAGGCCTGCATTCCGGCCAATGGTGGTGCAGGACGGAGCTCGGGCGGGGGCGGTGGTCACCTGATCTGTGGCGGCAGTGGTGGCCGAGGCTGTAGAGGCTGAAGCTGTGATGGCGGCTATGCTGACGGCTTACGTGCGGAAGGGGACGAGGCGGGCCCCGGCGTTTTGGCAAATGAGGTTGTTGTCAGTGTTGCTGGTGGTGGCTGCGGCAGCGACGGAGCAGCAGGTGCCGCTGGTGCTGTGGTCGAGTGACCGGTGAGCGGAATGGTGGGCTGGGGCGGGTCACGCTGCGCACCGTGGCGGCTAGGGTACCCTCGCCCGACTCTTGGCTGTACTCGGCGAGAATCTGAGAGGCCCGGAGGGGACTGTCCCTTGCTCGACGGCCCATAGCCAGTCGGCTGGGTCAGAGCTCCCAGACCCCACGCATCAAGGTGGAAGCTCACGGGCTTTGAATCTCAAGCCATGCACTCTCACTTGACAGCACCTCTTCTGTCCACTGGCAGGGACTTGTGGGCTCCTGCGACCGACACCCATGAGGGCCACATCACCAGCGACTTGCAGCTCTCTACTTACTTAGACCCCGCCCTGGAGCTGGGCCCCCGCAATGTGCTGTTGTTCCTGCAGGACAAGGTGCGCCGCCCCAGCCCTCTCCCTCGGTCATTAGGAGGCAGGCAGGCCCCCTCCCCGCCCCTCCCAGGACAATGAAGCCCATTCCCCAAGGGAAACTTCAGTGACCTTGTCCCAACTGCAGGGAGGTGTGGCTCCTCTCTTGGAAAGGCCTGTAGGAGAAGGTTCAATGGGAATAGTGGGGGCCCAGAAATTGCATCAACTTGATTGGGGGAAGCAAGTGGTCAGAGGTCAGATGCCTACAGAGTACCATGCACTTATCTGACCTACTCTACGTGGTGGGGATTATTGGCCCTCTTTACAGGTGAGAAGACAAATGCCCAAGGAGGGGAAGTGACTGGCTCAAGGTCACATAGCTAATGGGTGGCAGAGTTTTGATTCTTACTGTAATGATCATAGTAGAAATTTCAAAATGATCACTTACTGAGTGCTTCCTATGCACTGTGCTAAGCTGATGTCATTATCTCGGCTTTACGGCCAAGGAAACTTAGGCTTTTGGGGGTGCAATGATTGGCTGGGTTTTGCACAGCACAATTGGTCCCAGCCTGAGTCTGTCAGATGTTGTCCCCCGGCCCCGCCAGTTCGTGCTCATAATCGGCATGCTGTTTCCCCTCCCATTCATGTCTCTCTGTTCCCAAACCAAGCATTTAGACCATGAGAAGATTCTAGGGCAGTGTAGGTTTGGGAAGTTATTGAGCCTCTGCTTGTCCCTTCCTCGTTCATGGCCTGTGTGGCTCATGCCCCTTGTGGTCTTGCTCTGTCCCTCTGTGGGCAGGTTTGTGGCAGTCATGGTCTCCTGTGGGCCTTCCAGGAGGTGGTAAATAATGTAGTCAGACTGGTACTCAGTGCCAGTTCTACTACTTAACAGTCTTTGGAATCATGTGTGAATGCCAGTTTCTGCGTCTGTGAAATGAAAATACCCCTCATCAGAGGGCTGTGAGGAGCAGTTCTTAGTATCCGTGTAAGACATCTCGCTGGATCCCTGTCTTATGGCATTCATCCACTGGCCACATATGAACTGCCCGCTATGTACCAGTCATTAAGTATTGGGGACACCCATGCCCTGGCCCTGAGGAAGCTGACATTCATGTGAGGATGACAAGTAAATGCTAAGTTCTTATATAATGTCAGTGCTATAGTGTTTACAGAAAAAAGAAGCAGGCTAAGGGGACAGAGTGACTGGCAACCCTGTTGAAGATAAAAGTGATCAGGCAGGGGCTCGCTGAGGAGGTGGGATCTGAGCAGAGACCTAAACAGAGGGAGGGACAGAGCCACGTGGCTATGGGGGAAAGGTGTTCTGGCAGAGGGAACAGCAGGTGCAAAGGCCCTGGACAAGGAGTGCTCTTGGTGAGCCCATGGAAGAGTTGGTGTCGCTGGAGTACAGAGAGTGAGAGAAGGGGTAGGGGATGGTTAGCCAGGTAGCCCGGAGATGAGGAGGGATGGGTTGGTTGCAGTTCTAAATGTGGTAGGGAGCCTTGGGTTATTTCAAGCAGGGAATGGCATAAGGAGATAGTGGCAGTTTCTAGGCTTCCAGAAAGAGAGCTCAGGTGTCCAAACAAGGTCAGGATTCCTGGCCAAGAGGGAGAGGAAGCTGGGCAAGTGTGTATACTAAACAGAATGAGGTTAGGGAAGCTGTTTAAGATCGCCTCTAGGCCTAACTGGGAAAAGCCAGAGGAAGCTGGGAGTTGGGGTGGAGGGCGGGAGTTGAAGGACGTCTCTAGGTTGCAGAGGAAGAGGGATGGGCATCGGGGTTCTGTGGTCAGGAGAGCTCAGAAGACTTAAGTGCTTTCTCCAGCGTGTTCCAAGATCTTCACCTGTCTCTCCGCTTCCACCAAAAGCTGGTGGGGCGGGGCACTTCTCACCCGTCTTTAAAAAAGGTCTCATCCAGACTGGACATAGGTGGCTATAGCTGTTGCAACTGGTATGCGGGTTCTCCTTTTTTCTGACTTCCCTTTAGTGGGGGTGGGGGGCATGCAGTGAATGCTTCTAACTGCCCCGCTCCCTTCCCCAGGCTTCTCTCTTCCCTACCCAGTTCCTGTTGTCTGCAGGCAGGCAGCTGACTCTTACTCCTGAGATTACCACAAGTCAGCTGCCCACAGATTTCCTCCCAACCCCATGACTGCCTTCCATGATTTCTAACCCTCACACTGCAAGTAGGATGCTAAAGAAAAGAAAGAACCTTCCATCCCCACCCCACCCCCAACTCACCCTTGCTTGCCCTTTTGACCAAACCAAATCTGACTCTAAATGAGATTCTGCGGGCCCTGCAAATGCACAGGGAAAGTGTCTGCCCCCTGCCCTGGCCCTGCCCTACCTTCTGAGGCCGTCTTCCCTGCTTCCCTACTAGCTGAGCATTGAGGACTTCACGGCGTACGGTGGTGTGTTCGGGAACAAGCAGGATAGCACCTTCTCTAACCTGGAGGTGAGAGTCCTCTCCCAGCTGCGGATCATGGGGGCTGCTCTGCCCCCCTCCCTGAGCACAATAAGAACTTTCCCCTTGGGGACCAGAGATGCTGGCTTTGTGCGTAGAAAGGCCTGAGTGTCAGGGGCCAGGGGTGTGGGACATTTTCTTTCTGATCCTGAATAAGACTCCTATGTGGGTGTGGGTGTGGGTGTGGGTATGGTGTGGCTTGCCAGAGGAGGGTTGCCAGAGTGGTTTGGGGGGCTGGCTCAGACCCACTGGTCCCTTGCTAACTAATCTCCCGCCTATCCTCTGTCCCCAGAATGCTCTGGACTTGGCCCCCTCCTCTCTCGTGCTTCCTGCTGTTGACTGGTATGCAGTCAGCACTCTGACCACTTACCTTCAGGAGAAGCTTGGGGCCAGCCCCTTGCACGTGGACCTGGCCACCCTTCGGGAGCTAAAGCTCAATGCTAGCCTCCCAGCTCTGCTGCTCATCCGCTTGCCCTACACAGCCAGGTATGGCGCAGCCTCCAGCCTCAAGGCTCTGGGCTCTGGTAGCACAACTGAGTCAACAATGACAGTCCTCCCATTCAGAACCTTGAAGCCCTTCCAGAAGGTGCCCTGTATGGCCAGAAGAGGCCAGAAGGGCCTCCGGTCGGGCTGTGACTCAGGAGTCGGTGCCCTGCACTGAACTAAGCCTCCAGAGACAAGGTGGACATGGAGTCTGGGGGTAGGGAGCCATCTTACCTAGCCAGGAGCCTTTCACGCAGCAGGTGGCAGGGACATGAGTGGGACCATGCAAGCGGGGGCAAGGGATTCCAGGCAGGGTCATGAGGCGAGCAAAGATGTAGAGGGATCAGTGAGTGTGGCTCCCAGAGCTCCCAGCTGGAGTGTGCTGGGTGAATGGGGCCAGTAGGGAAGGATGGTGGCACTGAGTGGAGGACAGGCTGGAGAGGCAGAGGGGATGCGGCCAGAGGGCAGGGGGCAGAGAGCTCTCTGGGTTGTGGGGGCTCTAACACTCTGTCTTTTCTATAGCTCGGGTCTAATGGCACCCAGGGAAGTCCTCACAGGCAATGGTGAGTAGGGTCAGGGAGAGTGCACGTTCTCCATCCTCATGCAGCCCTCGGCCACAGAGAGCTGGTCAGTCCACAGCCCCTCAGCCCCTCCTGAACCCCAGGGCGGCTCTCCTGCTTCTTGGAGCAACTAGCAGTTGACCGGGGAAATGCTGGCCTCAGGCCTCACTCGTCTTCAGTTGGGCCCTTCGTGGCAGAGATTCCAGGCTGTCTAGGGGTCCTCCATGCGGGAGCCTTGGAGCTGGTTTCCACTCAGGCAGCATGAATCCTGTAGTTTGGATAACATTTTAAAAAACAGTTCTGAAGACTCGTTCTTTTTGCTGTAAAGGACAGTCAGTCATTCCCTGTGGAAAGGTCATTGGAAACCTTCTAAGGGCGGGTTTGGGATTTCTTATATCTTTGTCATTTTTCATTCACTTTAGTTAGGGCTTGGCTTTAGGGAGTGGACAACCAAGGCCACAGGTGTCCCAGTGGGGCTAGGGGTGGGCAGGATGAGAAGCAGCTGCTGTGAGGGATCCTCATTGGAAAGTGAAAACACTAGTGAAGGTTGAGGGGGGCTGACTCTTCACGGGTATCAGTATCCCACTACAGAGGGCATGCCAGTTGCTGGGGGTGAGGGGACTTCACAGTGCAGACATCTGGTGGTTCCCACTTCAAATGAGGTGGTCTCATGGCACTCAATCCAGAGGGGGCACTGGTGTGGTATGTGGAAGGATACAACCTTGCCTCTGCTGGCTTCTGCTGTGTGAAGATCAGATGGTTTCTAACAGGCCATGGGAAGCGTTGCTATGAGCATCCACCCGTGACCTGGTTCTCTGCTCTCCCCATTGCCCCTCAGATGAGATCATTGGGCAGGTGCTGAGCATGCTCAAGTCTGAAGATGTCCCGTACACAGCGGCCCTCACGGCGGTCCGCCCTTCCAGGGTACGTGCCCTGCTGCAGGGGCTCTGGGAGGTGTGGGCAGAGGCCACGTGGTAAGTTGGCCCAGAGGGGGTGAGGCTCCGAGTGGCCTAAGGAGGGGCCAGCTTCTCCCTGCCTGGGCTGATGTCTGGGGGATGAACATGAACTGTAAAGTCCTGCTTACTCTTCCCCGGGGTGGCTTTCCACGGGCCTGGTCAGTCTTACGGGCTGGCATGCTCAGACAGTAAGTCCGAGTGTTCCTAAGTTGGAGGGGCTGGGAATGTCACAAAGGCTGAGGGGTCAGCTGGAGGAAGCCTTCTGGAGGAAGGGCCTCTTGAGTATGACCGGTGGGACTACAGATGGCGGAGAGAGGGACAGTGAGGGCAGGCTACTTGGTTTGGGGCCTTTTCCCAGGGTCGTTGAGAGAAGGCTTGTGGGCTGTTTCTGCAGGTGACCCGCGATGTAGCCATGGTGGCAGGAGGGCTAGGTCGCCAGCTACTGCAAAAACAGCCAGTGTCACCTGTGATCCACCCCCCTGTGAGTTATAATGACACTGCCCCCCGGATCCTGTTCTGGGCCCAGAACTTCTCAGTGGCATATAGGGAACGCTGGGAAGACCTGACCCCCATGACATTTGGGGTCCAGCAACTCAACCTGACCGGCTCCTTCTGGAATGACTCTGTTGCCGGGTAAGAATACCTGTCACTTCAGGCGGGTGTGGGTGTTCACCATGGGAATGCTGCTGGTGTCATGGGGTGGGGCTGTTGGAGGGCCCTCCAAGTAAGTGTTGCTCAGAGTTCTGTTCCCTCGTGCCTTCTGGTCCTTGACTGGGACCTTGGCGGTTAGTACTGCCCAGTCACCTGGGAACTGACACCTCCCCCTTGAGCAGCCTCAAGGAGACTGCACTCTGGTGCATACCAGGCCTGAGCAAGCTCTGGGGCTCCCATACCCTCCGTGTGTGGTGAGAGAGACCGCCCTCACTCCCAAAGCCAAACCTGGGCACCTCAACCACCCCAAGGGGGAGCCAAAAGGAGGAGGGGCAGTGGGCTCAGAGGAGCCAGAGGAAGGAGCCCTCAGCTGGAGGTAGGTGACCTACGTACTGGCTCCTGATCTAGAATGGGACAGGGTCTCAGTTTTCCCATCTGTCAAGTGGGGGCATTACCTCTTCAGGTGGCTACGAGGACCCAGGCAGCTTAGGTAGGAGCAGACTTGAGCACCTTGATCTAAGATGCTCAAGGCCCTTTCAGAGCCTGACAGCTTGCCTCTTACTCTGGTCCTGCAGGCTTTCGCTGACCTATGAACAGCTTTTTGATGCCACGGTGACATTCAAGTGAGTCGGAGGAGCTATTGAGGTGTGGGTGGACTGGTGTGGCTCTGGCTTCCTTAGCAACCTGACACCCCTGTGGCCTCCCCCAGGTTCATTCTGGCGAACCGCTTCTACCCAGTATCGGCCCGGCACTGGTTTACCATGGAGCGCCTGGAAATCCACAGCAATGGCTCTGTAGTCTACTTCAATGCCTCCCAGGTCACAGGGCCCAGCATCTACTCCTTCCACTGCCAGTACGTCAGCAGTCTTAGCCAGAAGGGCAGTCTCCTTGTGCCCAACACCCAGCCCTCTCTCTGGCATATGACTCTTCAGGACTTCCAGGTAGGGAGCAGGGGGGAACCCAGGCCGGAGGTAGCAGGATTCTGGTAGAGAGGGGAGGGAGTGGAGGCCTGGTCTTCGGGCTTGGGCTCCCATCCTGTGAGATTTGCTCTGCCCGATAACTTGGGAACCTCAGCCCTTACTGGGCCTCCGTCTGTGTGGGGCCATGTGGTCCTTTCTATCCTCCAGATCCAGGCCTTCAATGTGACAGGCGAGCAGTTCTCCTACGCCAGTGACTGTGCCGGCTTCTTCTCCCCGGGCATCTGGATGGGGCTGCTTACATCCTTATTCATGCTTTTCATCTTCACCTACGGCCTGCACATGATCCTGAGCCTCAAGACCATGGACCGCTTTGATGACCACAAGGGCCCCACCATCACTTTGACCCAGATTGTGTGACCCTGTAACCACTGGGGATTGAGGGTGTGATGGTGTACAGGTTGTCACTTTCTCACCTCAAGGCATGCTGAACTGAAGGACTTCCTTCTCTTCCTACCATAGCATGACCCCCCCAGTTCCCCTCAGCCTGTCTTCTTCCTGTTCAGCCCTCTGAGGGACTTCCCTGGGACTGCCCACCCCAATCTCTGTCAACAGGTGTACATATTCTACGTAGATAGTAAAATCTCCCAGGCTTGGTGATTGTGAGGGGAGGGGACGTGAATTCTAGAGCCCCTTCCGCCTTCCCCGTTTCTCCTTATTTATTTTCATGTTTTCACCATCATCCCTTGCTGTTTATAGTGCTTTTGTGTAGCCAGTGCTCCCTCCCCAGGCTTTATTGGGCTCCCTGCAGCAGCCAGGAGCTGATGTTCCCTGAGTTGGAGGGTGGAAGTACTTTTTACCTGTCCCACTTGGTGGTGTTTTTGGTGATGTGCTAACAATAAGCAGTACTCTGGGGTCTATTTCTGTGGCCTGAGAAGGAAGGGACCTCCACAGCAGGTGCGCTGGGTGTGCTCGCTGGGTTTCTGGAAGCTCCTGCCAGGAATGCCTAGCAGGAGCTTGGGGTGCTCGGTGGGTTTCCTTCCTAATAAAATAAAGACGGGTCGCCATGCTTTGGCCTCTTGTTACTCATTTCTGTACTGGACAGGAGGGATGCACTTGGCCAAGGGCTTCCAGAGAGGCGCCCAGATGTAGCTGTAGCCAAGTCAGGCCAAGGGGGAGGCGGGAAGGCCTGTAGGTGTCTAGGGACTGCCTCAGGGAGCCAGGGGAGACGCAGTGGGTCTTTAACATGGTGGTCCCAAAAGTGGCTAGGGTAGGGAGGGGCTGCAGTGTGCAGGCTGGAAGGGCCAGGGTGGTTAGCGCCTGGGGATGACCATGACAAAAGTAGCCCTCAGGTCCCTTTGGGACTGCCCCCTGCTGCCGCAGGGGCGTTCGCCTGGCCCTGGGTGCCGCTAAGCATCCCGAAGGGCGGGGCGGGCTCGGAGGCCGGCGCACGGATCCCTCGACCGCAGCACTGGCCATTGGACTGCCCCGCCCTCCCCGCCCTGCTTCACTCCCCTCAGGCTTGTCAGAGAGCGGAGCTGCGCTGGTGCTGAGACCTGGACACAGGCAGCCCTCCTGGGAGGCGAGCCGGGGAGGCGGTGGCCTGGACCTTGCACTGCGGAGCACAGGGAGGGGACGGGACTCTTTGACGCGGCGGAGGGGTCTGACGGTGGCCGACACGCCGCCATCTTTGGTCCAGTGCTGCGGCGGAGGCTGTGGTGAAGGAGGAGGAGCTGACGGCGCTGGCATCAAGGCCTGACCATGGATGAGGAATACGATGTGATCGTGCTGGGCACCGGCCTCACAGTAAGTGCGGCCTTGGGCGCCTGGAACCCTTCATCGCCCCCTCCTCCCTGCCGTGCTGCCGCCCCCGGCCCCATCCTGTCACTGCCATCCGCGGTGCTGCCGCCCCCGGCACTCGGGTCCCGGAAAATAAACAGCCCTGTGTCCACCCCCTTACGACGTGGCCTCTATCCATCACCATGGCCCCTTCTCTAAGAAACGGCCCCCCCCTTTTCCTGCCCCCTCGACTTCCCGGGCCCCGAACCGTCGGCCCCTTCTGTCCTCCCCATCCCAGCCTGCACCCCCCCCAACCCCACCTCGGCCCTACATCCCCCAGTGCCCACCCGTTGACGCCGGTCCCAACACATCGCCCGCACCTCTGGCCGGTCCAGCATCCTCTCCTATCTTGCGCTAATCCTGGTGAGGATGAAGCACAAGGACCGCAGGTCAAGGGGCTTCACCAGGATGAGCCCACATCGTGCCTTCCCAGCTTTCTATGGGGCCTGGGGACCCAGGGAATGTTCCAGAAGGGTAGCAGTGGGGGCAGTGACCACATTCCCGCTACCCCACCCTGGTTTCCCATGGAGATCTCAGGCTGACTAGTGCCTTCAGCCTTTGTCCTTGGGCTAGTGACAGTGAATGGTGAGGATGTTTATTTTCCCCCTTCCTTCAAACCCTGGTGGATCGCTCCTCTAAGAGACCCCTCTCCCTCAATCTTGGTGCAGAAGCCCCTCCCCAGGCTGGAAGAAGACTCAGGGTCAGGGACAACTTGGAGGAGCCAGCAGCCCAGGGTGGGGCCTGCGATTCCTGGATCATCCTACGCCTTTCTTCCCTTCTCTTCCACCAGCCCTTCACTGTCCAGCTGGGTCTCCTCTGTGGCTCACTGTGTCTTATCTGTCTTCCTACGCTCTGTGTAGATAAGATAATTTTCTTGGCACGGTAGTTGCGGATAGTCCATCCGTGTGTCTGCTGGATGCTCTCCCTCTATGCCTCCGTCATTTCTCTTTTTTACCTCTTTGCCCCACAAGGTTATAAAGCAGACTGTGGTCAGGTGAAGCCACTGCTCCCCAATTTTAGGTGAGGTGGCATGCAGCGGGTGAAAGGAGGCAAGGAGCTGTCCATTGGTGCAGAGTCCTAGCTTTGCTCTCCTCCTCGGTTTGGGGTGGGGACCAAGGGCTACTGGTGGGAATGTGGGCAGGAGCGCAGCAAATGTCGCCCCTTCCCCAGGAATGCATCCTGTCAGGCATCATGTCTGTGAACGGGAAGAAGGTGCTGCACATGGACCGGAACCCCTACTATGGGGGTGAGAGCTCCTCTATCACACCCCTGGAGGAGGTGAGTCCACCTGAGCCCAGGCCCATCCCTTGTTAACTTCTTGCATAGGGTGCTGAAGCACTCCTTAGGTTCTGTGGGAAAGGTGGAGTGGGGGAAGGAGAGTGGTCTCAGAGATACCTCTCTTTCTCTCCTTCCTACTTGTAGCTCTATAAGCGTTTTCAGTTGCTGGAGGGGCCACCTGAGTCAATGGGCCGGGGCCGAGACTGGAATGTTGACCTGATCCCCAAATTCCTCATGGCCAATGGTGAGGGAGACCAAGGAGGTATTGTGGGTTGTGATTGGGACAACCAGAGAAGGGTCAGGCTTCATAAAAAGGCAGCCAGAGCAGATGGGAGTTTCCGAAGGGAGCCATACTGATACTGTTGCCATTTGCTCACTGACTTGCAGGGCAGCTGGTAAAGATGCTACTGTATACAGAGGTGACTCGCTACTTGGACTTCAAGGTGGTGGAAGGCAGCTTTGTCTACAAGGGGGGCAAGATCTACAAAGTGCCGTCCACTGAGACTGAAGCCTTGGCTTCTAGTGAGTGTGGGTCCCCTGCCAGGGAATCATGGGGATGGGGGCAGCCATTCAGAGCAGGGCGCCCCTTGCCCAAGGTCACATCCCCATGTGGTACCAGAAGCCCCTTGCTTTGTCTTCCCTATACCGAGCCAGACTGCCTCACACGGGTTGCCATGAGGGTAGTCCACATGCAGAGGGGATGTGGAGCGGGGCTCCTTCTTGAAAGACTTCAGCCCTTGACAGGGACTCCACCACCTGACCAGTGAAACATCCTCCCGTGTCAGAGCTGGCAGAGTGCTCCGAACCTGTACAGATGGGAAACTGAGGCTGAGAAGGGCAGAGGGGTTAATCTAAGGTCATACAGTGGTTTAGCGGGAGACTTCAGCCGGGAGCTAGGGAACCTGCTTTCTTGGCCTGACTGGTTGGAAGGAGAGGTTCACGTTCCGTGGTGTGAAGGCTCTCCTCACATGGCCTCTGCAGATCTGATGGGTATGTTTGAGAAACGGCGCTTCCGCAAGTTCCTAGTGTTTGTGGCAAACTTTGATGAGAATGACCCCAAGACCTTTGAGGGTGTCGACCCCCAGAGCACAAGCATGCGTGAAGTCTACCGGAAGTTTGACCTGGGCCAGGACGTCATTGACTTCACTGGCCACGCCCTGGCGCTCTACCGCACTGATGAGTGAGGGGAAACCGGCATGGCACACCGCACGTTGCCTGGCCTGCACCCCGCCCTCCCTTCTCCTGCCTGCTGCTCCCCCTGCCCGCTGTGCACATCTCTTGAACTCAGCCACACGCTCCTCTGTTGCCTTTTCCATTCGTTCCCTGCGTTTAACTCATAGGCTTCCTCAGGCCATTGAGGGTGGGGGGATGCTGGCCTGGTGCCTGGGTGGGGGTGAGTTGGGGGTTCTGCTGTTGGAGCCTCTTCTCCTGACCCTGTCCCCCCAGCTACTTGGATCAGCCCTGTCTTGAGACCATCAACCGCATCAAGTTGTACAGCGAGTCCCTGGCGCGGTATGGCAAGAGCCCGTATTTATACCCACTCTATGGCCTTGGCGAGCTGCCTCAGGGTTTTGCGAGGTGAGGGCATGGCTTCTTTCAGTTGGCAGTACTGAGTAGGACCAGGGCCAAGAACAGCAACGGCCCCTTTGAGCATTTTCATAGCATTTCGTATTCTGCCATGTGGTCTTCATTTACTTTGCACCTTCCTTCGGTAATGGGGATGCAGCAGCAGTGCATTGAAACGCAGAGCTGAAGAACCAGGCCGCTGCAGACGGGGCTCGCTCTGCTCCTGGCTCGAGTCAGGCAGTGCTATAACCACACTAAGTACTTGGAACCTTGAGTCCATGGAACCATTTCCACGAGGAGCTGTGCCCTCATGCCACCCTTAGGCTACCCTTTGCTGGATATTCTGGGTGACAGATCTGGGAAGAACCATCAGGTCTCCTGAGCTCTGCCTGCCTGGGGCAGCCTTCTGTGCACCCCAGTGATGTTTGGGGGAGGTGCCGTGGCATTGGTCCCTGTTTCTCCTGGGTGGGGTTCTTCACCATCACTCCTCCCACCACAGATTGAGTGCCATCTATGGGGGGACGTACATGCTGAACAAACCTGTGGATGACATCATCATGGAGAACGGCAAGGTGGTGGGTGTGAAGTCTGAGGGAGAGGTAAGCCTTCCCCACGGTGCAGTTATGATGGTCTGGGTGGAGTTCTTAAGAGGCTCTCTTCCCAGTGATCTTGGCTCTGCTGGGTTTGCTGCTTCTCAGTTCTCAGGGCCTCGGGCTGGGCATTGGGACTACAGAAGTCTACGTAGCCATTCCTGTTGGTGAGAGGGATCTCTCAGAGCTCGTGTGCTATGTCAGTCATTGGTCCAGGGAGTGTCCCTGATCGCAGTGTCTCAGCAAAGGGGGTCACCCAGCCCTGCATATGGGGCATACCTCTCTGAGATGCAGGATAAAGCAGTACGCTACAGGAGGGGCAGTAGTGACAGCTCAGAGGAGCACCCTGCCTGCCAGAGCTGCCAACCCTAGCTGTGGGCCCGTCCCCGTGACTACCTAGGGGAGTGTTGGATAGAGACAAGGCCTTTTGATGCTTTTACAGGTGGCCCGATGCAAGCAGCTGATCTGTGACCCCAGCTACGTTCCAGACCGTGTGCGGAAGGCTGGCCAGGTTATTCGCATCATCTGTATCCTTAGCCACCCCATCAAGAACACCAACGATGCCAATTCCTGCCAAATCATCATCCCCCAGAATCAGGTCAACAGGAAGTCAGGTAGGCCAAGCCCCTTGTCACTTCCTTCAAGATGTTGCCTTTGGGGTGTCTCACCTCTCCTCGTAAGTCTTGGGGCTCTCTGCCTGATCCTTCCCTGGAAGAACAGGGACCCACGTCACAGTCACCATGACTTGAGGCTCTAGGGATTGGGTGGCTTGGACTCTTCCCCTTCATGAGGATGGCAGTTTGGATGCTGCCTGCTGTGTGGAGCCAGGGAGGGGCAGGCAGGCCCAAATTGAGCCCACCCCCAGGAGCCCTTTGTGTGCCCATGTTAACGGATTGCTTCCTGCTGGCAGACATCTACGTGTGCATGATCTCCTATGCACACAACGTGGCTGCTCAGGGCAAATACATCGCCATTGCCAGCACCACGGTGGAGACTACGGAGCCTGAAAAGGAGGTTGAGCCAGCCCTGGAGCTACTGGAGCCCATTGACCAGAAGTGAGGGGCTTGGGGGAGGAAGGGAGCCAAGGAGTGGGAGGACTGGGGGATGGGGACCAGGGAAGGGCAAGGCTGGTTGTGAGGCCTGTCCCCTCCCCTCCATCTGCCCCTCAGGTTTGTGGCCATCAGTGACTTGTATGAGCCCATCGACGATGGTTCTGAGAGCCAGGTAAGCAGCCTCTCTCAGCCCTGGCTCCTGGCTGCCTGCCCAGGGCCCCTGCCCAACTCACCCTGGGCCCTGGCTGTCACTGTTTTCAGGTGTTCTGTTCCTGCTCCTATGATGCTACCACACACTTTGAGACAACATGCAATGACATCAAAGACATCTACAAGCGCATGGCAGGCTCCGCCTTTGACTTTGAGAACATGAAGCGCAAACAGAACGATGTCTTTGGAGAAGCTGACCAGTGATTGTTGACCCTCCCCCAGCCCTGGTTACCCTCTCCCCTGTTCTCCAGGGCTAGGGAGATGGGCATGGCTGGGTACCCCTGTTTCCAGCATCCTCTGCGTCCCCCACCACATTCCTGTCACCCACCTCATTGATTCACTGACCAAATCCTTAATCTTAGTGATGGTTTGGGAGATGGGGGGCGGGGGTTGGCTAGCGTTCTCTTTCTTGGCCCTTACTTACCCTGGGAAAAGAGGGTTCCTCTCCTTATGTATGTTTCTTCCCCCTACCAGTGATTCTTCTGCTCTGTTTGGGAAGAATGTGGAGGAAAAGCTGACTTCTGTCCCCACTGCGCTTCTTCCCACTGTAGTGGCCTTTGGAGATACCCCCTGCCTCCCCCCCCAACCAACTCTCTTGTGTGTTGGAGAGAAGGGGCCCTCCCAGCACAAAGTTTCATCCTTCATTCCCCACCCCTGTTAATTTATTCTAATTTATTAACTTCTGCCAACCCTGTCTGAGAAGGGAGTGCTGTACCCCTCTGTTGGAGTCTTGGGGTGCCTGGGGCTGTGGAGCAGCTCCCTTGGCTACCTAGGCAGCCTGGGAGGGGAAAGGGCTTAGGTGTGGCCCCGTTGGAGGTTGATCTTACTGGTTTTGTTTCTTTGTGTCTTTGTGTTTGTGTCTTTTGGTACTTGCTGAGAGAGAAATATGAGCAAAGCAGAAGGAGGTGGGAAAATGGATCCAGACCCCCAGTGTACCCCCCTCCACGACTTTCCCTTAGTGGTGGGAAACCCTTATCTTGCAAAGTGAATGAGCCCTTCCCCAACCTCTAGTGTATTTCACAGAAAACAAAACCTCCCAATAAAATTGTGTGGAAACCTGAGCCCAGATCTTCAGCTTTATTTGCTAAAAGCTGGGCACTGGGTGGGGCCTTGGCTTCCTGGGATGTCATGCTGTCCCTGTGAGTTTGGGATTCTAGCTTAGCTTGGCTCCTAATGGCTACAAAAAGGTTACTTTCTTCATCAGAGAATGAAAGAGCTCCTGAACTGAAGGGGCCTGTACAGAGGAAACAGGTCACGTTAACCTGCCCTGGGCCTCTCAGCAAGTCAGTGCTGGCACCAGGACCGCAGCCATCGGGTGTCAATGTGAAAGAAACTGGGAGAGGGAGTTAAAGAGGAGGGAGCAGGGACCTTCCCTACAAGGAGGCAGAGGGGACCCAGGCTGTAGCATTGTGGTCTGAGGAAACGGAGAACCTGGGTCCAGTCTTGGGTAAGGGTCAAACTGGTGGGAGCAAAGGAAAGGGGCTGCCTCAGGCAGGGCAGCAGCAGGCGGCAGTCTGGCTTCGGGCCGGGTCAACATCAAGGAAGTGGAGGGCCGGGATGCTCAGCGTTAGGATCAACAGGAGGAAGTAGGACTGGGGAACAGGGCCTTTGTCCTTGGGTTAACGTTGAGGAATTCACGGGGAACCAAGGGAGCGGGCGCGGGGAGGGGACGGGGATGGAATGGAGGGCGGGAAACAGAGGGGACCCTAAGCCGGCCTCCGGTGGTCTGTGGGGCGCCCGGTAGTCACGTGCGGGGGCGGGGCGCCCGCGTGGTCCCCGGTGGCCGACGTCACCGTGCGCGCGGGCGTCCCTGACTGCACGGACGCCGGACTCCGTGGTCACTGGAGCCACTCACTCTGTCTGGCTATTGTGGTTGCTGCCGCCGCCACCATGGCTCAGTACAAGGGCGCCGCGAGCGAGGCGGGCCGCGCCATGCACCTAATGAAGAAGCGAGAGAAGCAACGCGAGCAGATGGAGCAGATGAAGCAGCGTATCGCCGAGGTGCGGGCTGGGCCAGGGCGACTCGGAGCATGCACACCGCCCACTGCCCCCGCCCCGTGGGTCCCCCGCACAATCTCGGTGGGCGGGCGTAGAGCGCTGGCGGCGAGCCGATTGGGGCCCTCGCTTGCTGATGTCCAGCAACAGGCAGAAGCGAGCCGGCGACAGTCTGCTCATCTATAAAATGGGCCCAGAAGGCTGAGCCCAACTACCTTGTTACAAGCCTCCAACTGGAGGAAGCAACAGTCAGTGGTTCCATTGGTCACAACTGGGGAGCCCCTCGCAGGCACAGGGCATCTTGGCTGTGGCTCCTGAGCCCTGAGGATGAGGTCTCTGCCCTGAGCCAGTGGATACCAGGAAGGGCAGGCCCCGGCCAATCCACCCTTTGCCGAGGCTCTTTCCAGAGCCCTTTGTGCCCCAACGAAGGTAGACAAGAGCATCAGGGGTGCTAGTGACTCACAAAGGTCTTCAGTGAGAAGTCAGGAAGGAAGGAGTGGGCCTTTGCAGGAGACTCTTATTTTGGAAGATTGTGGACTCAGGACACGAGTGACGAGCTGGCTCCTACCTTAGGTGCTATGGAAGCTGGGTCCAAGGAAGTGGCCCCATGCTGAGTCCTGTTGAGGCCTCAATTCATGCCCCTTTGTCTCTGTGCTGAGGTACATGTCTCTGCTGGCCTCCTTCTCTGGAGGCCACTGGCCAGAGAGGGGACCTACACGGGATGGGGCTGAGCCAGAGTGAGGAGGCCTCAGGGGAAGCTGTTGGCAACATTTGGAGCTGAAAGGGAGCAACATTGTACAGTGCACGACTACCCCCCTTGGCCATCTTCACTTTCCTGTCACCCCTTGGCTTGCGTCTCCAGAGCTTCAGCTTAAAAGCTGGGTATGGAGCCCTGGCTGGTGTGGCTCAGTGGACTGAGTGCCAGCCTGTGAACCACAGTGTCACTAGTTCAATTCCCAGTCAGGGCACATGCCTGGGTTGCAGGTCAGGTCCCCAGCAGGGGGCGCATGAGAGGCAACCACACATTGATGTTTCCCTCCCTTTCTCTCTGAAAAAAAAAATAAATAAAATCTTTTAAAAAATAAAATAAAAGCTGAGTATGAAAAACTGCAAAGGCAGGTAGAGCCTGTGGCTCCAAGCTACTGAGGGAGACCTGGTCCTCAGTGGGAGGCAGGGAGGAGCCAGAGCAGCTCAGAGGTCACAGGGAGAGAACCCCATTTGGCTCCCTCAGCACTGAAAGAGACCCCTGCAGCCCTGGGGAACCTTCCATCAACCAAGGAAGGAGGACATTTCTTCTCCAAGATCATATTATAGCCCAGGAGCAGGACTGGAGCCCAGGCTCAGGTCCCCACTTCCATTGTGGGGTGGGGGGTGGCCCTCACTGCTACTTTTTATCGCTTACAGGAGAACATAATGAAATCCAACATTGATAAGAAGTTCTCTGCGCACTATGATGCTGTGGAGGCGGAGCTCAAGTCCAGCACAGTGGGCAAGTAAAGCATGCGCGTTGGCTTCTCCTGGACGCAGAGGTCTATTGCTTCACTGGCCCTGGCTGGTTGGTCCTTACCCCTACGTCTCCTGGTCTCACAGGACTTGTGACCCTGAACGACATGAAGGCCAAGCAGGAGGCACTGGTGAAGGAACGCGAGAAGCAGCTGGCCAAGAAGGAGCAGTCAAAGGAGCTGCAACTGTGAGTCCTCTCCTGCCAGCCATTAGCCGCCCTCTGAGACGCAGCTACTGCTTAAGCCTGGGTCAGGCTGTTGCTGCATCTTGAAGGGGGACCCTTGTGTCTTACTCAAACCCTGCCCATGACTCTTAAGTGACCCAGGGCAGTAGGACTCCTCAGGGTCTGTACGACATGGGCCCCCTGCTGAGCACATAGGTGTTTCGGGGTCAGGGAATGGGCCTCGGGGCGAGGATGTGGTGTATGACAGCTATCCATACCTTGGCAGGAAACTGGAGAAGCTGCGAGAGAAAGAACGCAAGAAGGAGGCTAAGAGGAAGATCTCCAGCCTGTCCTTTACCCTGGATGATGAAGAGGAGGTTGGCGAGGGCGAGGAGGAGGCCATGCATGAGGAGGAGTTGGAAAAGGAAGGTGAGGGCAGGCTTGGGGCAACGGGGCATCGGGCGGGGGTGGGGGGGCGCTGCCTGCAGTGCTGTGTCCCGGACTTCTGGCTCTAGAGTGAAGAAGCACACTCACCACCCAGCCTTGATTGCCCGCTACATTTGTGGCCCTGAACCTCCCATATCAGGGCAGGAGAGAAAGGGCCAAGTGTGCACTGCGTGTGAAGCTGAGTTAGGGTGGGGCTTGCTTTCAGTGGCATAGTGAGTCAGAGGCAGCCATGTACAGGGGCATGGGGTTTCCAGCGTGAGAGGGTGCCAGAGCAAGCTGCCATAGTTACAGTGAAGGACAGACCGAGGCGGGGAGAGGATGGTCTAGGTCAGGCTGGCTGGTAGAACTTTCTGTGATAATGGAAATGTACGTGTCTATGCTGGCAAGTGGCCACTGAGCATATGGCTCATGTGACTGTGGCACCAAATTGTTAAATTCTGTTTAATTTCAGTGTAAATTGACACAGCCACAGAAATTCAGTGGCTACTAACTGGGCAGTGCAGTGCTCAGCTGAAGGAACAAGAAGTTATAGGGACGACTTGGGGAGGCTGGGGAGTGAGGACGAGGCCAGCACGGGGGCCCAGTGTGCCATGCACCTGCTCCAGGCTGGTCCAGGGCCAGGGTGGGTGGACAGAAGTGGGGCACTATCTCTCTTATGGGACTCACATGGGTTAGCATGCAACCTGCCAGGGCCTGGGCCAGCCCTGGGCTCAGGGAAAGTGTCCCATGGGGGAGAATTGAGCTGGGCCGTCAGAACGAGGGGAATTTCTATAATAGCCAGAGAGATGGGCAGGGGGTGCAGAAATGTGTAGAGTTGAGAAATGAGTGAGCCCAGAAGTGGAGTGGCAGGAGGGATACATTTGAGGACTCGGAAAAGTACAGTGACAGGCCTGGGCTGGCTTAGAAGGCGTGATGGCCAAGGAATGGTTCCAGGTGGCACTGTTCAGTGTGGTGACAGCCCAGGTGGGACAGCTTTAAGGGGAGTGGCTAAGGCGGGCGGTCAGGAGGAAGCTTGTGAGCCTCCTGGTACGTCTAGTGTTCCAGGAACCACAGTAAAACATGGGAAAAGAAACAAGTGAAGTTACTTTCAATACTACTTAGCAACAAAGTATTTAGTGGCATTTGATATTTAAAACATTACCATGGGCACATCATCACACAAGCTCCACATTGTGTGGCTGGGACCATCGTTTTGGACAGCGCAGGTCTGAGAGAAGGCTGTCAGCCTCACTGTGTATCACGGGGGTTTTCAGGGGGCTTCCCTCACCCCAGAGGCTTTGCTTTGGGGGCGTGGTGATGGGGCACCAGCATGGGATTTTTTAAAAAATGCTCTGGGTGATTCTAATGTGCAACCAAGCCCTAGAAACCCTGCTTTGGATCAGCAGGCTGGAGTGCAGGCTTCTAGGTCTGTGGTTCTCAAAGAGTGATCCAGGACCCCTGGGGGTCTCTGAGACCCTTTTGAGGGGTCTGCAAAGTCAGAAACATTCATAATCATGCAAAGACATTCTTGGCCTTTTACACTCTCTCATGGATGTGCAGTGGAGTTTTCCAGAGGCCATGTGACATGGCATCGTTACTCCAACAGGTAACAGTGCTTGCTTTTCTGTTCTAGAGTATTCAGTGTTTCTCAGGCTCAATTTCTAATTTGGTGAGTGTTGATGGCTACCGCCCCCATAGACAAGAGCTCTCTGGGGTCCGTGGTAACTTGTAAGAGTGGTGAAGGGTGCTGAGACCGACAAGTTGAAGAATCACTGTTCTAGGCCCTGGCTGGTGTGGCTCAGTGGATTGAGCTCCGGCCTGTGAACTGAAAGGGTCACTGGTTCAATTCCCAGTCAGGGCACATGCCTGGGTTGTGGACCAGGTCAGGTCTCCAGTAGAGGGCGCATGAGAGGCAACCACGCATTGATGTTTCTCTCCCTTTCTTTCTCCCTCCCTTCTGCTCTAAAATAATATTTTAAAATCTTAAGAAAAAGGAACCACCATTCTAGTTCATCCATGTCCTAATGAGGGAAACTGAGTCCCAGAGTCCAGGATGTTGGCAAAGCTGGCCTCTCCTTCCCTTCTCCCCATTGGGTCTGGTCTTAGTAGCCGTGGGACTTTGGGCTTCAGTTTTCTCAAATGGGAAAAGGAATGTCATGCTCCTTTGTGGCTGCTGTGAGGATTAGATGAGACATGAGATATGTGAGTGTGGGAGCACAGCTCCTGGTACAGAGGGGGATGGGTACACAAGCTACCCATCCAACGCAAAGGAGCCTTAGCTCCCTCAGACACTGGCATTGATGCTTTAAATCCTCCGAGGGGAGGCAGAGGGACAATGTAGATATGGTTCACCTGGGGAAGGAAGGGAGTTGGGGAAGGAAGGGAGTTAGGGAAGAAGGAAGGAAGGAGAGAGGAAAGGAAAGGAACGAACCTGGAATTAACGAATAAATTCTGGAGCCAGCCTGCTGGCGCGCGGCAGAGAGAGGGAACACAAAGATGGCGTGGGCTGGGCTCCCCCGAGTGTCCATCACACGCCTGCCCCACCCACTGATGCTCCCAAACCAGCGCACCGGCTGCTCCAACACCAAGTCCAAGTCAGGGCACCGCGCCCAGGGCTGCTGCTGCACTGGGCCCAGCAGCGGTTGATCCCCCTCTTTGTATGTATTGGAGCCGGAGGTACTGGGGCAGTGCTGTATGCCATGTGCCTGGCATTGTTCAACCCAGATGTCAGGGCAAAAAGAATAACCCAGAACCCTGGAACAAGCTGGGTTCCAATGAGCAAGGTAAGTTCTACTCAGTGAATGTAGGTTACAGCAAACTGAAGAAAGAAGGTCCAGGCTTCTAAATGCAATGTTTCAGTATATAGCTGCTCAGAATGAAGGTCTTCCAGAAGCCTTCCACACCATTTTCCACTTAACCGGGAAATATTTTCCCCAAATGCATGGAATCATGTTGGTGTATTCTGTTGGGGTTTACACTGATTAATAAATGTTTGAAACTTAAAAAAAATCCTTGAGGTACTCCAGGTCACAGCTGATGGGAGAAGAACACAGCGCCTGTTCTTTCTGTCAGCTGGCAGTAGAGATCAAGATCAAGGCCCCTTTGTAAGGGTGCCTTTTAGGTCTCCATAGACCTAAGGACTGTGACAAGGATGATGCAGGCCACTGTGGCTGGCAGCAGAGGGCAGTGTGTCCCAGCCAGAATGGCCTAGGAAGCCTCCAAGGAGGTGGCGGTTGAGCTGAGGCCCTAGCGATAAAGGTCCAAGGTGCAGCTGACGCGTGTGTTTCCTTTAGCTCCAGGGATCCCCAAGAAGAAGAGGAAATTGGGGAAGAACCCAGATGTGGACACAAGCTTTTTGCCTGACCGTGACCGTGAGGTAAAGGCAGCGTGACCCCAGCCCTGGCCTTGACCTTGGCAGAGGCTTATACTCAGGGAGTGGGGCCCTGTGTGCCCTCTGAGCAACCTCGGGTCTCCTGCCTGTATCCCTTTCCTCTCCCAGGAGGAGGAGAATCGGCTCCGGGAAGAGCTGCGGCAAGAATGGGAAGCCAAGCAGGAGAAGATCAAGAGTGAGTACTCACCAAGTGGGACCTGCATGGCCTGGCCTGGGGTGCTGGGGTGGTGAGAGCCCGGGGCTGGGGACTGAGCCCCAGGAAGCTTGTGGAGCCTGGGGACATGTGGTTCTGGAGGCTAAGTGGTAATTCTGCTTTGTAGGCGAGGAGATTGAAATCACCTTCAGTTATTGGGATGGCTCTGGGCACCGGCGCACAGTCAAGGTGGGCAATGTGGGGCTTGCACCCCACTACCTGTGCTCCTAAGATTCGGTGAGGAGGAGCTTCAATCCTGAATTTGGAACCCACCAGGCCCCTTCATGTGGGTGGCCCCTGTGGATCCTGGGGGGAGCAGGGAAGGGAGCCTGGCCACCTGTGATGGTAGTGAGGGTTCTGGGGTCCCTGGCAGGGGCTTCCGGTTCCCTGGCAGGGGCTTCCAGGCCCCTGCCTTCTTGAGAGCCCTTCTCCACAGCCTCATCTTTCCCTCCCAACTCTTTGGCGTCCTGGGTGCTGGCTCTGCGGCCTGCTCATGTAGATGAAAAAAGGCAACACTATGCAGCAGTTCCTGCAGAAGGCGCTTGAGATCTTGCGCAAAGACTTCAGTGAGCTGAGGTAGGGTGTGTGCGCATGCGTGTACATGCGCATGAGCCAGTGCAAGCATGTATGTGCGTGCGTGTGGAGCCTGTAGTCCCAGCCCTGGTACCAGAACCCCCACGTGGTGGCCGCTGTTTGTGGCATACCAGGCAACTACTCCCTGAGTAGGAAGGGGGCATGCTGGCGCTGTGCTCCTGAGAAGAGGGTCAAGATTCTTTCTCCATTCCTCTCACCTTGTGCAGCTTAGGTGGGAGCCTTGGCCTTAGCTTTTTAACCTAGAGATGGAGTACAGTGGGCGCTACTCCTGGGCTCATCCAACCTCGTGGCCTGCCTCAAAGCAGTTGGGGTTGTCTCCCAGCTCTGGCACTGGTCTCCTTGGCGCACTGCTTCCTCATCCATCCGCACCCTCCTGCCTTTCTCCCTCAGGTCGGCAGGGGTGGAGCAGCTCATGTACATCAAGGAGGATTTAATCATACCCCACGTGAGTCCCCTCTCTCTTCCCACAGCCCTGGGCAGGGCGGCAGTGGGAGGGGCGGTGAGCTTTGGCATGCTGGGGGCTTTGTGGGACAGTCTCTGCTCTGCTCTGGGGCCTCGGCCTGGGCTGGGGGTGCAGTGTGTGGAGCCGTGCCTGCCTCCAGCCTGCGGGCGGGCAGGTAGGTGGGAGAGGCCAGGGTGGGTCCTCAGTCATGGCTTTCCTTCCCTCTGCCCCTAGCACCACAGCTTCTACGATTTCATTGTCACCAAGGCACGTGGGAAGAGTGGTGAGTGTGCCCAGCCCGGCCCCTTCCCCTCCCCAGCAGCTTGCCCCCCACATATCAGGGCAGCAGCCTGAGGGTGAGCCAGCTGCTTCTCCCCTGCAGGGCCACTCTTCAATTTCGACGTTCATGATGACGTGCGTCTGCTCAGCGACGCCACTGTGGAGAAGGATGAGGTGCAGCAGTGGTGCTGGGACGCTGGGCCAGGGGAGGAAAGAGCAGTGGAGGGAAGGGGAAGTGGAGAAGCCAGGGCCCCCGGTGGCCCCGAGCCACAAGGCCTGGCTCTTCTCCCTTCCTCAGTCACATGCGGGCAAGGTGGTGCTAAGGAGCTGGTATGAGAAGAACAAGCACATCTTCCCCGCCAGCCGCTGGGAACCATATGACCCCGAGAAGAAGTGGGACAAGTACACGGTAAGGAGGCCCCTCTGAGGTGGCCCTGGGACTGGGTTAGTCAGCTTGAGCTGGGGCGTGGGAGCCGGCTGGGCGGGCGGTGGGCTGCATCATTCTGCTGGAGGACCACAGGTGATGGGCAGACCCACCCCCGCTCAGCTTGGCTTCCCTTCTCTGTCCCTTTGTCCTCACACCAGATCCGGTGAATGCTCAGGTGGGACAGGCTGGCTCCCCCGGTTCCCTCCACTCTCCCCACCGCCCGGGTCTCTAGGACTCCAGATGCCTGGCTCCTTCCTCCTGTGACGTCACTGATCATCCCCTGCCCCTGATACTGTCATTTACTTCTTCTTTCTTTTGCAATAAAGAAATGCACATGGCCTTGACTAGTGTGGCTCAGTGGGTTGGGCATCATCCCACGAAGTGAAAGGTCACTGGTTTGATTCCTGGTCAGGGCACATGCCTGGGTTGGGGGTTTGGGTCCCCCACCCCGCCCCCGCTGTCAGGGTACATATGAGAGGCAACCAGTCCATGTTTCTCTTGCACACCGATGTTTCTCTTCCTGTCTTTCTCCCTCCCTTTCCTTTTCTCTAAGAATAAATAAATTAAATCTTTAAAAAAAAGAAATGCACATGTCAGAGTCAGAGCACCTGTACTGTGTTCTATTTTTAAAAAGACACATGTTTTTAGATAAAGTTCACAAACCAAGTGCAGCGTTTGGGCATTTGCAAGTGTACAGCCGGGCTGTCTGGTGCACTGACAATGTTGTGCAACCATCTCCTCTGTCTAGTTCCAGAATATTTCTAGCACCCCAGCCAGGGACCTCATACCCATTAGCAGTCTCTCCCTGAGCCCCTGGCACCCCCTAATCTCCTTTCTGTCTGTATGGATTTGCCTATTCTGGAAGTTTCACATAAATGGAATGATACAATATTTGTGGTCTTTGTGTCTGGCAAGAAAGTGTGTGTTTGGTGGGGGTGGGAGGGTGGAAGGGATGGGCGGGGATGTGAGTCTGTGGAGGCAGAAGCAGGGCATTTGCAACCAACAGGGGCCCCAGCATGTCCAGCTGTGCCTGCAGCCAGCCCACTCTCCCCAGGGCACCTACGTGGCAATGTGGTTTTTTACTGTGGGTAGGAAGGGCGTTCCACTGCAAGCCTCCCTCCCAGGCCCTTGAGCTCCTCTTGTGTCTCCAAGCTGCTTATTCCATAGGGGACAGGGCTGTCCTGTGGCTCCTAGCCACCCAACATCGCTACCACAGCTATGCAGACCCACCCTTGCTGTCCCTACCCTGGGACGTCCCTTCCGAGCATGTCTCCTTAGTCCCGACATGGGAAGGCTGCTGTGAGTGCCCTGCGCAGACTGCCCTGGGCCTGGTTGCTTTCATGGCCCCAAGGGGGGAATCTGACTTAGGGGTGGGTGCTCCCCAGTTCCCCTTGGGTAAGCTGAGGCAGGCAGACTTGGCTCCAGGAGGCTGGGGAAGGCAAGCTGACCACAGCTTGCTCCTGCCCTTCTTCCCCTTGCCTGAGGCCAATTGGAGGGGACAGGGGAGAGCTCCTGGCTGGTAGGGAGCTCCCCAGCTCCAACTGAGGTCCCACCTCACCGGCAAATGTGTGGGCTTTGCTGGGCGCAGAGGCTCTTATGCCCTTTTCCTCCTGCAGGTGGGCCCCTGTGTCCTGTTCAGCCACAGCCTGGGGAGGCCTGGCTGGCAGCTCGGAGCTCTCACCCAGACCCCCAGGCCCTGAGTCTGGGATGTGGCCATCTGGGGTCACTGGGAGGAGGGAGGAGGGCCAGAGCACCTCAGGCACAGCAGGGAAGGGGTGGCCAGGCCTGACCCTAGATCGTGAACAAGTCTGGGGAGCCTCAATAGGACCTTTTGTTTGGTTCCAGGAACCCTAGAGAGGGGATTGTTTGGCCTTCTGCACCAACCCCCTCCTGCATTCTTTGAGAGGCTTCGCAGGGCATGAACCTCTCCCAGCTAGTTCACTCAATGGCAGATGGTTTCTGAGGAAGCCTCCTTCAGCCTCACAACTTCTGGAAAACAAGCTCCTTGAGGCTCAATTTTGGGTAGGGGCAGGGAAGGACTTCGTTTCTGGAAGCCCCTTTAAGCCCCAAGGCAGGAAGAAGCCCTTTGGGGTCAGGATCAAGGAGCAGGGGGACTGTCACTGTCAGGGAAGGAGACTTCCTTACGGCCAGTGAAGAGAAAGGCTGCACCATGGTGGGGGGACCCCAAGGGAGGAGCCCTGTGTCTTAAGTAAGGCCTGTGGTGGCAGTCTGGAAGGCCAAGCTGAAGAGCATTGGTGGAGCAAGACTGCAGCTGTCCCCTGAGTTTTTACTCAGGGGGGACTGTCTAGCTCCAGGGCTCTCTCCTGGGACCAAATGAACGTGGATCTCAGAGGTGAGGTTGGGCAGCTGCGAAGAGCTGCTATCTGATGTTCTGGAACTACGTGAGGTCACTGAAGCCGGTAAGTGGTTGACAATATTTCTGGGGACTGGCATGCCAGAGCCAGAGGTGGGCTAGATCCCAAACACACAATGGAGAGAGGAAGAGTAGCCCTACCTTACTTGCCCAGCCTTCCCTCATTGTGTGTGTAGATTGTGAATGTATGTGGATATACACGAATAGGGAAACAAGAAATGAACGAGCGAGATGGAGAGACCTTGCTGGCGTGGTGACATTGAAGCTGACAAGAACAGCAAGTCACTCATTCCAAAACTAGGCAGGAAGCGATCCACGTGCAAAGACACAGAGGGGTAGGGGGCTGGAACAGAGGGAAGAAGGGAGGAGAAGGAGCGGCTGGGACGAAGGGTCACAGAGGTAGTTGAGTAAGAAGAGGGGATGCCGATCATTTCTTGTTTACCTCGAACTGTTCTGCAGAGACTAGAAATTCACCTGGTTCGCACATCAGCATGAAAGGGTGGACATGGTGATGCCTCACCTCCACCCAGCCCTCCTGGCCCAGGTCCCACAACGCCCCCAACAAAGACGCACTTGCATTTGTCACTGAATATATCCAAGTACCCTACATGTCTCTCCATATCTTTGTGTGCAGAGCCTCCTCATTAAAAAAAAACAAGTGTAATTAATTTTCCAGATATTGCAAATTCTTTTCCCTAGGGCCTGACCAACCTTGCAGCCCCAGCAGCAGTGGGGAGAGTCCTGGCTCCCCCGAGCTTCACCCAGAGTGCTCTCACCCCCAACGGGGGCATGTGCAGTATGAGATGGGACATGCGGTCTCTTAGTGTGGGTTTTATTTGTCATTTTTGTCAACTGAGGAAAAATTCACATAAAAATAATCATCAGCCATTTAAAAATGAACATTTTGGTGACATTTCGTACGGTCACAGTGTTGTGTAACCATCACACGCATGTAATCCCAGCACGTTCCATTACTTCGAAAGGAAACCCCGCGCCCATTCAACGGCCTCTCCTCATTCCCCCTCCCCCAGCCCCTGGCAACCACCAGTCTACTTTCTGCCTGCATGGATTTGCCTGTTCTGGAAGTTTCACATAAATGGAATCATACAATTAAAGATCTACATAGATGGAAATACATTCCATGTTCATGGATTGGAAGACTCAGTACTGTATTAAGTTTCAATTGCCTGTAAGGAATTAACAAAAACTCAGTAGTTAAAACAACACTCATTTATTACCTGACAGCTTCTGCTGGTCAGAAGTCTGTGCGTAACGGAACTGGATCCTCTGCTCAGGGTCTTGCAAGGCTGCAATCAAGGTTGACTGGGCTGCCTTCTCATCTGAGGCTCAGGGGCCTCTCCCAAGTTCATGTGGTTGGGGGTAGAATTTGGTTCCTTGTGACTGCAGGACTGAGGTCCCTATCCTCTTATTAGCTATTGGCCAGGGAATGGTTTCAGCTCCGAAAGGCTGCCTAAGCTTCCCTGCCATCTGGTCCCCTCCATGGCCCCACGTGCTTTGAATCTCACCCTTCAGGAAGGTCCCAGTGTTGGTTAAGGACTCACCTGCTTAGGTCAGGCCCACCCAGGTAACCTCCCCTTTGATGAACTCAAAGTCGGCTGGTTAGTCGCCTGATCGTGGAAGTGATGTCCCATCATGTGCAGAGGTTCTGCTCAGCCTCAAGGGGAGGGGATTGTATAGGTTTGTGCGCTAGGAGACAGAAACTTTGTGGTCATCATAGAATTCTGCCCCAAATGACAACCCTTCCCAAAGTGATCTTTGAATTCTATGCAATCCCTACCCAGAACCCCAGCATGCTTTTCTGTAGAAATTGACAAGTGGACCCTCAGAGTATATAGAATTGCAAAGGACCTAAACTATCCAAAACAATTTTGAAAAGCAACAGACTCGGAGGGATCACATTACCTGATTTGAAAAGTTACTATGAAGCCACAGTAATCAAAGCACTGTGACGTAGCTGCAAGGATAGCGTAGAGCTAGATGGCACAGAATTAGGATTCCAGAAATAAATCCTTACATTTATGATGTTTTTTAAAAAATTATTTTAAATCCTCACATGAGGATATGTTTATTGACTTTAGAGAGGGAGAGAAGCATTAATCGGTTGCCTCCAGTACACGCTCAGACCGGATGGAACCAGCTAGGATTGTGACCTGACAGGGATCAAACCTGAAACCTTTTGGTGTACAGGATGATGCTCCAACCAAGCTGCCTGGCCAGGGCCATGATGTTTAAGAAGTGGTGCTGGCCACCTGAGCGGTGTGGCTCAGTCGGTTGGGCATTGTCTGTTAAAGCAAAAGGCCGCCAGTTTGATTCCCAGTCAGGGCACGTGCCTGGGTTGTGGGCCATGTCCCTGGTGGGGGGCATGTGAGAGGCAACCACACACTGATGTTTCCCTCCCTCTTTTTCTCCCTCTCCTCCCACCTCCTGAGACTTGCAACTAGAGGAGCAGTGGGCAGCAGAAGCTTGACTTATGCTAACCCCCTAACCCGGTCCCAGTGAGGTTCGGAGAGGGAATTCTAATCCTTCTCTGTCTCTCCAGCCTCTGTGGAAGGTCTCCTCCTCACTTACCTTCATGGCCATCGATCGATTTTCTAGAAATTTCAACCTGCCCCAAGGAGGGACTTGTAAAGACTCAGAACCAAATTCAAACAGGAAGGTCTTAGGGGTAGCAGGGGTCCCGTCAGTGACACTGGACAAGCCAAGAGTGATGTTCCCTGTGGGGACATCAAGCAGTGGTGCTCTGGGTGTCGTAGCCAATGCACTGGGAATGTATGAATTGTGTCCAGTGCTCGATGCGCACTTCCAGTGAGTCCTGTACAACATCTTAAAACCTTGCATACTGTTTGGTCTTTATATATATTAAGATTGTGTGTTAAATCTAAAAATATACGTTTTATATTGTTCTTCTATGTCATTTCATAGTAAGTCTTATCAAGAAACTGTTATCTTGAAATATTATATCTTACAAAGAAGCAAAGTTCTTTATCAGTTGCATTTTAATCAAATCTATAACCATGTCATTTTAAATTTGGTCATTTATAAACAGTCACTGTTTTACTCTAATACATTTGCAATGTATCTTTGAATAGGCTCATGAAAAAGATGCTGACTTACTGTAAATTACAGGTGTCTAAGTAGGTCATGGAAATACTGGCAAATAATCAAGACAAACAAAATTGGTTATATGGGACTAAATGAACTAAAGGTAATTGTTATTCTTATGACTTTGTTCAAGATATTGCTAATTTTAAATCTTTCTGTTTTCCTGATATAAGGAGACTTTTTCCCCTAGAACATTTGTAAATTATACCCCTTTAAGCAATATTGAAACATTTATATTTTTCTCCCTACCTAATCCCTCCAGAATTCGGCAACTCTTCATGAGTATTATTTTCATGGCAATATGTTTGTTTCCATAAACCAGTAAGAAACAGTTCTCTTTATAATAGCACCAGTTTCCAAGTGTGGTTTTACTCACCAAGTCTCAGTCTGGAACGTCATGATCGAAAGAGTCATGCCTGGACTCTGAGTGTCACCAGGAAGCCTTAAGGAATTAAGACTGACTTTCAAAGCCATTAAAAGCCCCTTGGAGAAATGGTCCGGTACCTTGCTTTGTTACGTGGTTCGTGACAGCCTTTACAGGTAAGGAATGAAGGTTGCTTCCCTGACAAATGGCAAGAAAGGAACCTCAAGACATTTTGGGGACCTCGAGAACTTGAGGAATCCACGCAAACTAATAGGTACTTCAGGCAAAGCCAGAGAGCAACTGTGTGGCTTGGCTTCTTTTCCCTGAGAGGCTGGCTAAAGTTCAATCTGAAGGTTTCTTGTAAAATTCTAGCAAAGCCAATTTTTTAAAAAGATTTTTTAAATTTGTTTTTAGAAAGAGGGGAAGAGAAGGAGAAAGAGAGGGAGAGAAACATCAGTGTGTGGTTCGTGGTTGCTTCCTGCACACCTCCCACTGGGGAAGGTGGCCCACAACCTAGGCTTGTGCCCTCACTGTGAATCAAACTGGGGACCCTTTGCTTCACAGGCCCAGGTTCAATCCACTGAGCTGCCCAGCCAGGACCAGCAAAGCAGATTTGAAAGAGCCTAAACGATCAATTACTATTCTTGTTGTGTTCATGCAAATAATCCGTCCAAATTGACACTGGACCTAATACAATCTCTTTGATAAAATAAGGGTGATTTTAAGGAGAGAAACTGTGTTTCAGTGGAAATCACAATGTCCAATTTTCACCCACAATCTGATTGAATCCTAATTTTTCTAGTTCTCTTCCAAGCTAATGCTTCATTTCTTTCATCCTTTGACTTGGAATTATTGAGAGCTACTGGTGCAGTGTCAGCCGTACCGAATTCACCTACTATTCTGCCTCTCACTTTTTGGGATTTTAAGTTCAATATCTGCTCTTGGTTTTCCTGACTAATCCCTTCCTAGGACCTATTAGCAGCCTTTTTCTTCTTGTTTTTAGGCCGTGTCTCCTCAAATATCTCATATCCCTCATTCAGCGGAGTGTCCAGGCTCTGGAAGACTCTCTCCACAAATGGCCCCCAGCCACAGCTCTTCCTTTATGGGCTGTCCAATCCCACCTCTTCTCCTTAAGAACCCAGACCCGGACCCCCAGGCAGGGACATCTCTACACCCCTAGCCCATCTGAAGTAGTTACAGAAGAAGAGAGCTTCGTCCCTACTCCTCAGAACCAGAACCAGGCCAGGTCATTAACAATAAATCCATTTTAAAACCAAGACGGTGCAGTGAAAGGGTAAAGCCAGAGCCATGTGCTATCCTGGTACCATTTGCTGAGCAGGCCTGTGACCTTGTTAGACATGACTGCCGTTCTACTCTTCTCAGTTTATGTCCCCAGGACTGGAAATTACTGGAAACAAGAACAGAACTAACTGATCCCTACAGCCACAGGCAGAAGACAACACTGGAACAAACTGCAGTCTCTGTTACAACACCCTAACAGCCCAGGGCCACACAACAGCAAGACCCACCCTTTTTCATCCAATTTTAACCCAATAAAAGCTCAAAGCCCTCACCCCTCAATGCTGGTATATTTCTCCACACTTGGAGAGTGAATAAAATCTTTATTAATAAATAAATAAATAAATAAATAAATAAATAAATAAATAAATAAAAGAAATGGTGCTGGCCCGTCCTGATTTGCCAAGTGGCGGGTTTGATCCCGGGTCATACAAGAATCAACAAAGGAATGCATAAACAAGTGGAACAACAAATCACTGTTTCGTTCTCTCTCTCCCTTCCTCTCTCTCTCTCTAAAATCAATCAATAAATTTTTTTTAAAAAGAAGTGGTACTGGAGCAGTCAGATATCTGAAAGGAAAAAACAAATTTATTTTTTAAAGTATGTTTTATTGATTATGCTATTACAGTTGTCCTGATTTTTCCCCCTTTATCCCCTCTGCCCAGCACCTCCGGCTCCCTCAGGCAATCCCCTCACCATTGTTCATGTCCATGGGTAATGCGTGTAAATGCTTTGGCTACTCCATTTCCTATACTGTACTTTACATTCCTGTGGCTATTCTGTAACTACCTTTGTACTTCTTATCCCCTCACCCCCTCACCCATTCCCCCACCGCCACCCCCCCATCTGGCCACCATCAGAACACTCTCCGTATCCATGATTCTGGCTCTGTTCTTCTTGTTCGCTTAGTTTGTTTTCTAGATTTGATTGTTGATAGATATGTATTTTTGCCATTTTATTGTTCATAGTTTTGATCTTTTTTTTCTTGAAGAACTCCCTTTAACATTTCATATAGTAATGGTTTGGTGATGGTGAACTCCTTTAGTTTTTTCTTGTCTGGGAAGCTGTTTATTGGCCCTTCAATTTAAATGATAGCTTTGATGGATGAGCAATCTTGGCTCTAGGTCCCTGCTTCTCATGACTTTGAATATTTCCTGCCAATCCCTTCTAGCCTGCAAAGTATCTGAAATCAGCTGACGGTCTTATGGGAACTCTCCTGCAGGTAACTAACTGCTTTTCTCTTGATGCTTTTAAGATTCTCTCTTTAGCCCTGACTGGCATGGTTAAGTGGATTGAGCACTGGCTTGAAAACCAAAGGGTCACCAATTCGAATTCCAGTCAGGGCACAGGCCTGGGTTGTGGGGCAGGTCCTCAGTAAGGGGTGCTGAAGAGGCAACCACACTGATGTTTCTCTCCCACTCTTTCTCCTTCGCTTGCCCTCTCTAAAAATAAATAAATAAAATCTTTTTAAAAAAGATTCTCTCTTTGTTTTTAACCTTTCGCATGTTAATTATGATGTGTCTTGGAGTGGGCCTCTTTGCATCCATCTTGTTTGGGACTCTTTGTGCTTCCTGGACTTACATGTCTATTTCCTTCACCAAATGAGGGAAGTTTTCTTTCATTATTTTTTCAAATAGATTTTCAATTTCTTGCTCTTTCTCTTCTCTTTCTGCCACCCTTATGATGAGCAGTTGGACCTCTTGAAGTATTCCCAGAGGCTGCTTATACTATCCTCATATTTTTGGATTTTTTTTTCTTTCTTATGTTCCAAATCATTGATTTGATTCTCGGCTTCATCCACTCTACTGTTGTTTCCCTGTAAATTCTTCTCTATTTCAATTAGTGAATTTTTCATTTCTGACTGGATTTTTTTAAATATATTTATTGATTATGCTATTACAGTTGTCCCATCCCCCCCCAACTCCACTCCATTCTGCCCACCCCCTCCCTCCCACATTCCCCCCCTATAGTTCATGTCCATGGGTCATGTATATAAGTTCTTTGGCTTCTACATTTCCTACACTATTCTTACCCTCCCCCTGTCTATTTTCTACCTACCATTTATGCTACTTATTCTCTGTACCTTTCCCCCCTCTCCCCCTCCCACTCCCCTATTGACAACCCTACAGTGATCTCCATTTCTGTGGTTCTGTTTCTGTTCTAGTTGTTTGCTTAGTTTTCTTTTGTTTTGGTTTTAGGTGTGGTCGTTAATAACTGTGAGTTTGCTGTCATTTTTACTGTTCCTACTTTTGATCTTCTTTTTCTTAGGTAACTCCCTTTAACATTTCATATAATAAGGGCTTGGTGATGATGAACTTCTTTAACTTGACCTTATCTGAGAAGCACTTTATCTTCCCTTCCATTCTAAATGATAGCTTTGCTGGATACAGTAATCTTGGATGTAGGTCCTTGCGTTTCATCTTGGGTAATGTAATTATGATGTGCCTTGGTGTGTTCCTCCTTGGGTCTAGCTTCTTTGGGACTCTCTGAGCTTCCTGGACTTCCTGGAAGTCTGTTTCCTTTGCCAGATTAGGGAAGTTCTCCTTCATTATTTGTTCAAATAAGTTTTCAATTTTTTGTTCTTCCTCTTCTCCTGGCACCCCTATAATTCGGATGTTGGAACGTTTCAAGATCTGACTGGATCTTTTTTATGCTGCTGAGGTCCTCTCTAAGTTCCTTATAACCATTGTTTTGAACTCACTATCTGATAGATTGCTTATCTCCATTTCATTTAGCTCTTTTTCTGGAGTTTTGATCTGTTCTTTCATTTGGGCCACGTTTCTTTGTCTCCTCATTTTGGCAGCCTCCCTGTGTTTGTTTCTGTGTATTAGGTAGAGCTGCTATGACTCTGTGTCTTGGTAGTGTGGCCTAATGTAGTAGGTGTCCTATAGGGTCCAGTGGCACAGCCTCCCCTATCACCCAAGCTGGGTACTCGAGATCCGCCCTTCGTGTGTGCTGAGTACACCCTTCTCTTGTAGTTGAGCCTTGGTTGCTGTTGGCAAATCAATGGGAGGGATTTACCCAGTCCAGTCAGCTTCAAGGACTGGCTGTGACCACTGACCACCAACCTCTGCCCTCCATGGAGGATCAGCTGTGCAGGGGCAGGGTGGTGGGGCTCCAGTGTGGTCTGTAGCTATGCACTGGGTGTGCTGACCCTGGAGTTCCCTGGGTGGTTAAGGTCAAGGTCAGCCCCACCTGTGTTTTGCCCAGAGCCACCCTGCCTGAGCTATAAAGCAATCTGAGGTGGCTGCTACTTGTGCTGGGCTTGGAGATTCCCAGGCAAAGCCAAGCTGTGAATCTAGGCTGTTTGCTGCTAGTGGTGGGCCTGGAGCTCACTGAGGCCAGCTGTGCTTGTTTGAGAGGACTTAGGAAGTTGTGCAATATGAGCCAAGACCAACCATTCATATAGAAAATCAGCTTGGGTGGGCCCATAAGTTGCGTGGGGCGGAGTCTCTGGGGATCTCCAAGGTGGGTCAAACAGTGTTACCCAGGTTGATGGAGTTTCAGATATGGTACCAGCTTGCAGGCTCTATGACTCTTTTAGAGGGAGGGCTTAGAAAAGAGACAGTGGCCTCTGCTGGCCTTGATGTCAGAAACTTCAGTTTCTCCCTTTATCCCACTGGTGCCTTACAAGCTGCTACCCCAGTGCTGGAGCTCAGAGGGAGTGAGTCTGGGTAGATGAGTCTGTGTGTGGGCTCTTTAAGAGGAACTGCTTGGGGTTCCAGCAGTTTCTTCCTCAAACTCAATCCCCAGTGGTTTTCGAAGCCAGAAGTTGTACGGACTTATCTTCCTGGCACTGAAACCCTAGGCTGGGGAGCCTCATGTGGGGCTGTGACTCCTCACTCCTGAGATATCCCTCCCAAATTTTTATCCACCACACATGGGTGACAAACCAGCCCATTCTGCATCTGTGCCCCTGCTATGAATCTGGATGGATGTGGTTTCTTTAATTCCGCAGTTGTCAGACTTCCATTCACCTTGATCTCTGATGGTTCTGAGTGATGGCTGTTGTATATTTTAGTTGTAATTTTGATGTGGTTGTGCGAAGAGGTGAGCCATGTCTGCCTATGCTGCCATCTTGACCGGAAGTACCTCTACTCGAAAAAGTAAACTTTTAAGAAATATTTTTATTCATGTTTTTTTAGAAAGAGGGGAAGGGAGGGAGAAAGAGAGGAAGAGAAATATTGATCAGTTGCCTGTCACAGATGCCATGACTGGAGACTGAGCCTGAAATCTAGACATGTGCCTGGACTAGGAATCAAATCAGCGACCCTTTGCTTGGCCGGACGACTCCCAACCGAGCCACAGTGGTCAGAGAAGAACAACTAAACTTTAATCCTGATGTTATGGTTGAATTGTGTCCCCTGGGAAGATATGTCTATGTCCTGTCCCCCTGTGAATGAGACCTGATGTAGAGGCTGGGTGTTTGCAAATGTGATCCAATTAAAATGAGGCCATACTGTGGGCCCTAATCCAGTATGATTAGTGTCCTAAGAAGAGAAGAGACAGACAGGGAGAATGCCACCTGACAAGAGAGACATGTACCACATCTACAAGCCAAGGAATGCTAAGGATTGCCAGAAGCTGAAAGAGACAAGGAAGGACCCTCCCCTAGAGCCTCTTGAGGGAGCATGGCCCCGCCCACTCCTCAATTTCAGACTTCTGGTCTCCAGAACTAGGAGAGAAGAAATGTTTGTTGTTTTAGCCACTCTGTGGAATTTTGTTATGGCAGCCACAGAAAACTCACACACCCTATTTAGTCCACACAGAAAAAGGAACCTGACACGGGTTGTAGACATAAAAGTAAAAGCTGAAACTAAAAAACATCTAAATGAAACATTAGAGAAAATCCTTGTGACCTTGGGCTAGGCAAAGGTTTCTTGGACTGGAAATAAAAAAAACATTAATCATAAAAGAAAAAATTGATAAATTGGACTTCATCAAAAATTCAAACTCTTGCTCTTTAAAAGATACTATTATGTGGCAAGGGCGGGGAGGAAAGGAAACCCTAGGGTACGGTTGGAGGGAATGCAGATGGGTGCAGCCACTGCGGAAAACAGTAAGGAGACACCTCAAAAATTAAAACTAAAACCACCTTATGACCTAGCAATTCTACTGGGCATACATCTGAGGAAACCCAAAACACTAATTTGAAAGAATATATGCACCCCTATGTTCATGACAGTGTCATTTACAGTAGCCAAGATCTGGAAACAGCCCAAGTGTCCATCAGTAGATGAGCGGATAAAAAAGCCATGGTACAGATATGCAGTGAAATATCAGTCAGCCATAAAAAAGAATGAAATCTTATCATTTGCAACAGCGTGGATGGACCTGGAGAGTATATGCTATTGGAAATAAGTCAGTCAGAGAAAGACAAGTACCATATGATTTCACTCATATGTGAAATCTAAAAAACAAAATAAATGAACAAACAAAACTGAAACACACTCATAGATACAGAGAAGAGACTGATGGTTGCCAGAGGGGTGGGGGCTGGAAGACTGGGTGAAAAAGGTGAAGGGATTGAGAAGTACAGATTGGTAGCTACAGAATAGGGGGATGTAAAGTACAGCACAGGCAATGTAGTCAATAATATTGTGATAACTGTGTACGGTGCCAGGTGGGTGCTGGAAATATCTGGTGGAAACACTTTGTAAAGTACATGACTGTCTAACCACTGTGCTGTACACCTGAAACTAATACAAAGTAGTATTGAATGCAAACTGTAATGGAAAAATAAAGTTGAAAAAGAAAAAGAAAAGGAAAGCAACTAAAAAAATGATGCTGGGACAACTAGATAGCAGCAACAGGCGAAATGACGAGCTGGGCCACAACCTCACATCATGTAATAAAACTAACCCAAAATGGAGGAGACACCTAAGTTTAAGAACAAAAACTGTAAAACTCTTAGAATAAAGCAGAGGGGTAAATCCTTGTGTTCTTAGATTTAATAATGGTTTCTTAAATATGACAACTGAAGCACAAGTAACAATAGATAAATAAATTAGATATCATCAAAATTTAAAACTGTGCATCCAAGTGCACTATCAACAAAGTCAAAAGAGAACCCACAGAATGAAAGGAAACATTTAGAAATCATATATATGTTCAGGGATTTCTATACAGAATATATAAAGAACTCCTACTACTCAACAACAACAAAACAAAAATCTGATTAAAAATACATAAAGAGCTTGAATAGACATTTCAGATGATGTACAAATGACCATTAAGCTCATGAAAAGATGCTCAACGTCCTTAGTCACCAAGGTAATGCAAATCGAGACCACAGGACACCCTTTCAAAACCACTAGGACGACCAGAAGCAAAAGGATAGTAATAAGTCTTGGCAAGCATGTGAAGATATCGGAACCGTCATACACTGCTGGGGGGAATGTAAAGTGGTACAGCTACTTTTGAAAACAGTTTGGCGCTTTTTCTCAAACATGTAAAATAGTTATCATGTGACTCAGCAGTTTCACCCCTAGGTGGATGGGAAATGAAAATGTGTTCATCCAGAACTTTGTACACAGATGTTCCTGGCAGCATTATTCACAATGGCCAAATGATGAAAACAATCCAAATGTCCACCGATTGATACATGGAAAATGAAGTGTGGCCTATCTGTGTAATGGAATATTACTTGGCGCTAAAAAATAAATGGAGTACCGATACATGCTAGAACATGGATGAATCTTGAAAACATTATGGTAAGTACAAGAAGCCAGACACAGAAGACACATGAATACTGCACGAACCCATGCATCTGAGACTTCCAGAATACTCAAATCCTACTCAGAAAGTAGATTGACCATTGCTAGAGGCTGGAGGGAGGGAAGCTGGGGAGTGACTGCTAATGGTTTCCTTTGACGGCGACAAAAATGTTCTGGAGTTCCATAGTGGGGGTGGGGATGGTTACACAACTTTGTGAATACTGTTATTGAATGGCACACTTTATTTTGTTAAAGGATTTTATTTATTTATTTTTAGACAGAGGGGAACAGAGGGAGAAAGAAAGGGAGAGAAACATCAATGTGTGGTTGACTTTCACAGACCCCCTACTGGGGACCTAGCCCACAACCCAGGCATGTGCCCTGACTGGGGGTCGAACCGGTGACCCTTTGGTTCGCATGCTGACACTCAATCCACTGAGCCACATCAGCCAGGGCTGAATATCATACTTTAAATGTGTAATTTAAATGACTTATATGATAGGTGAATTATGGGTGGAAAGCAAGGGAGTAAAAGCACCAGATTCCCATTCTGGTCTCCATCTGGGGAAGGGGCCAAGTGTAAATGGTGACAGCTTCAAGTCCTTGTGCTTGGCATTTGCATATTATTAGTCGCGGGCCCTCCAAGTTATTTATGGACCATTAGGGGTAGAGTGTCCTAAGGAAGCACCTCAGAATTCTTGGCTGGCAGGCGCCTGAGAGACCAGGGAGGCCGCGCACCGGCAGCAGGTGGCCAGGGCGCCCCTCTGAGCGCCAGGGTGGGGCGGGGCTGGCACTCGCTTGAGGTAGCGGTGTGCGCGCCCCCGGCCCGAGGGGGTGTGGCGTGGGCGCGCGCGGGTCCCAGGGTTGCCCGAGGCAGCGGGTGGGGAGGAGGGGGACAGGCGCGCGCTGCGGACGCGGCCATTGCACAAGTGGGGGGCTGTCAGTTCGTTGAGTTGGGACCCCGGCAGCTCTTGGGGCTTGGGCTGCGCTCTGGGCCTTCCACCGACCCCGGAGAAGAGCGGCCCTACCCCTGCGTCTGGCCGCCCGGCCCTCCCTGGGCGCCCCCGCCCGGCGCGGTGGTACGGTCCGTGTTTAAAAGGCCCTTGCGGCCGCGGGCCTGCCCAGTGTGTGGGCGGCGGCGGCGGCTGCGAGGACCGCAGCGGCGGTGGTGCGCGGGGCATAGGGCGCAGGACGTGGGGCGCGGCGGGGGGGACGCGCCAACCGGGCGGGTGTGGGGATCGGGGGCGCGTCCACGTGGCTGGCGGGCGGCCACCAGGAGCCAGCGGCGGCGGAGGGACAGGTAGGTGGCCGTCATCCCCTGCCACCCATGCGGGGCCAGCCTACTCGGCAGCCCGGGGCTTGGGCAGTCCGAGGGTTCTGTCAACCTTAAGAGGGTCGCGCCCTGCCTCTCCTCCTGCTCCATGGGCGCTGGCCTGACTGGTCCTTCGTGCTCGGAGCCGGTAGGGACGGCCACTCCAAGCCCAGCCCCCCTTCCCAATGAGGACCCTTTGTGGTGGAGGAGCGGCCTCTCCAAGGACTGCTGTGGCGCCTCCATCCACTAGGGTCCCCGTGGGTCGGCCGAGGGGTGCCCCTGGTGGGGGCAGGGCGAGCCTGGCTAGCAGCATGGTAGGGGGCATTGGGAGCGCTGGGGAACGGGCGCTGGAGCCGTGTCTCTGCCACGGGCTGTCCTCATCCTCGGCTCTCTGCTGGCTGGGCTGTAGCAGAGAGGTGGGTGTGCCTGTGATGCCCCTGACTCCCACTTACAGGTGTAGGTTGGAATGGGGGCTTGAGATGCAAATCCTGCCTCTCCAGGTCACCTTCCCGACCTGTCCGGGTCCCCATTCCTAAGCTTGTGCTCCTGCTGAGTGTGCAGGCGGTGAGGGTGGGATGCAGTGTGTCTTCTCTTTTGCCTTCCTTTCTTCTCTGGCTGTTGCATTAGGGGTCCAGGATGTGGACCTGACAAAAGAACCCTGGAGAGGTGATCAGTCTGAGCTGAAACTTTGCAGTTTCAAGCTAGGCCTGCTCCTTGTTCTAGCAAATGCATTTTTTCCTTTCTCTTTTCTGCACCTCTTTGGTTTGGATTCCTGCATCCCCCACCCCACCCTGAATCTGGGTACCTTGTGTCTCCCCTGGGGCTTGGGCACTGAGAGGGTAGCACTAAGCCCTGCCCCGATGGCTGCCCTGTTGGCTGCTATGACACTGCTCTGCCATCTTTGCCACCTGGGTTTGGCGGGACAGCTGGGTGTGGCCTGTCCTTACAGCCCCCACCCCATTTCCCCAAAGTCTGTATTTGGGGACTATACTCCCCTTTTCATAGTGTTCCTTGGGCCCCCTGGCACCTCCCTTTCTCCAGCTAACCTCTGGATCTGGAGGCAGAACTGTGCAGGGACTGCCTGGGCCATCTGCCTGGCTGTGCCTGAGCAGAGCCTGACTTATATCTGTCTCGGTGGTGCCTGGCTGGGGGTGGGGGTGGGCAGGCGAGACTTGGCTTTGTGTTGCAGCCGGTAGGCCAGACGGCAGGCTCTTGGACAGCCAGCTTAGGGAGGCCCTTGGGGTGAGGGGGCAGCTGGGGCCAGGAGTGGAAATGCGGTCGTGGTTCTGGGTCCAGTCTCAGGCCTTGCTGCCCCGGACCTCTGTCCCAGGGCTCCTGGTGGCTGTGCCATTCTGGGGTGGTGTTCCCGCTCCCCCCAGCCCTGGCTTGTGATTGTTCTCTCCCTGCTTTTCCCCTTCCCCCAACTTGGGCGTGGGTAGTCTCTGTGGCCTGGGGTTTGTCTACAGTGGCTCTAGTGTGTGGCTAGCTGCTCTCAGCTCTGGGATCTGGCGTTCGGGTCTCATTCCAGTAGGGCCTCCCTGCCTGCCTTTCCCAGCATCTGGCTCGGCTGTCCCCTTGGGTGTGGCCCAATTGAGGCAAGGCCTCTTGGCTCCTTTCCAGGGGTGGGGGGGTGGGGGGTGGGGGATGATTGATGGCCCCCAAGCCTGCCTGCTCTTACTGCTCACTCATGCGCCCTGGTGCAAACCCCTCCTCTCCCAGCCACGGTCACCATCTGGGGCTCTGGCTTTGGTGTGGTGGTAGGTGAATGAGTGGCTTCCACCCACTGTGGCATGGAACTTAGCCTGCTGGGGGTCCTGGGGCAGGAGGAGGGCTGGTAGCCTGGGCCAGGGGGCTCTGACCTCTGACCTGCACTTGCCATCTCTCCTCAGGCTCGTCCCGGGGCGCAGCCACCTGCCATGCCCACTGTCAGTCTCCTCCTGCTGCTCTTCCTTGTCATGGGGGGAGCCTCAGGTGGCAGCAGGCCCTTCACTGCCTTCTCGGTGACAGATACCACACTCACCCACCTGGCTGTGCACCGGGTGACTGGGGAGGTATTTGTGGGCGCAGTGAACCGAGTCTTCAAGCTGGCCCCCAACCTGACCGAGCTACGGGCCCACGTGACAGGGCCTGTTGAGGACAATGCTCGCTGCTACCCACCCCCCAGCATGCGCGTGTGCACCCACCGCCTGGCCCCTGTGGACAATGTGAACAAGCTGCTCCTCATAGACTACGCTGCCCGCCGCTTGGTGGCCTGCGGCAGCATCTGGCAAGGCATCTGCCAGTTTCTTCGCCTGGATGACCTCTTCAAGCTGGGTGAGCCCCACCACCGAAAGGAGCACTACCTATCGGGGGCCCAGGAGCCCGACTCCATGGCCGGTGTCATCGTGGAGCAGGGCCAGGGGCCCAGCAAGCTGTTTGTGGGTACTGCTGTGGATGGCAAGTCTGAGTACTTCCCCACTCTGAGCTCCCGCAAGCTCATCAGCGATGAGGACAGTGCCGACATGTTTAGTCTGGTGGGTGAGCCTGCCTGTTTGTTCACGCTCCTCCCCTTGCCTCTCTTCCCGCCCTTCTCAAGAGCCAGCACCTGTTTCCCTCCCGCCTTCACTCTGTCCTGGCTCCACTCCTGGAAGAACCCTGGTCCTAGAGGGGACAAGCTTCTGAGGACAGGAGGATGGGCTGAGCTGAGGCACAGGATGGGGCTGCTCACCCTGTCTCCTGGTCTGGGCTCCTATGACTGTGGGCCAGGGGAGGTGATGAGGGAAGCCCTGGGGGGGCCTTGTTGTGGGGGGCTGAAGGGCCACAGTTTGGGAGGTCAATGACAGACCCAGGTCTCTTCCCATGCTCTTTCCTTGACCTGCTCTCCAGGTGTACCAGGATGAGTTTGTCTCCTCACAGATCAAGATCCCCTCAGACACCCTGTCCTTGTACCCCGCCTTTGACATCTACTACATCTACGGCTTTGTGAGTGCCTCCTTCGTGTACTTCCTGACACTGCAGCTGGACACCCAGCAGACGCTGCTGGACACCGCGGGCGAGAAATTCTTCACATCTAAGATCGTGCGCATGTGCGCAGGGGACTCAGAGTTCTACTCATATGTGGAGTTTCCCATCGGCTGCTCCTGGCGTGGCGTGGAGTACCGCTTAGTGCAGAGTGCCCACCTGGCCAAGCCCGGCCTGCTGCTGGCCCAGGCCCTGGGTGTGCCGGCTGACGAGGACATCCTCTTTACTATCTTCTCTCAGGGCCAGAAGAACCGGGCAAGCCCGCCCCGGCAGACCGTCCTCTGCCTCTTTACCCTTAGCACCATCAACGCCCACATCCGGCGCCGCATCCAGTCCTGCTATCGAGGGGAAGGCACACTGGCCCTGCCCTGGCTGCTCAACAAGGAGCTGCCCTGCATCAACACTGTGAGCACAGCGGCCTTTGGCCCTGGAACATCTGCTTCTCCCTCTCAGGGAGCCCTGCCTTCTCTTGCCATCTCCCTGCATCTGCTGCTTTTCCTTCTCCCCTGGCCTGCCTTCTCACCGTCTCTCTTGGTGGGCACTCCCTGCTTGTAGTCCACTTCTCTGTTTTCCCACCCCTCCACCCATCTCCAGTTTGCTGCTTCTTGCTCTATCTCATGGGTGTCCCTTGCCGAGTCAGTGACAAGTCTCCCGGCCTGGCCCATCTTGCACGCCCAGGCCTCGTTCTCCTTATGTGCCCCTGCCTCCTCTCCCTCCTCCATCTCTCTCATCAGCCCCCGATTTCCTGTGGGGTCCAGGGCAAGCGGTTGGTCTTAGCTGGTGGGGAACAAGTTCCAGATCCTGTTCCCTTCCTTAACATGGGGTCTCATAGCCTCTGTCCAGCTGCTGTCCCCAAGCTTTGACGCTCACGGGCGTTTCTCCTGTTTTACCAGCCCATGCAGATAAATGGAAACTTCTGCGGGCTGGTGCTGAACCAGCCACTGGGTGGCCTGCATGTGATCGAGGGGCTGCCGCTGCTGGCCGACAGCACTGATGGCATGGCCAGTGTGGCCGCCTATACCTACCACCAGCACTCTGTGGTCTTCATCGGCACTCGCAGTGGCAGTCTGAAGAAGGTAAGCCCTGGCCCCTTGGATGTGGTGATTGGGGTAGGCGCTGAGATCATGGGGTGAGAGGTGGGGACAGGAATGCGCAGTGAGCCCTATGAGACCCTGGACAGTACACAGCCCACAGGGGAAGGGGAACCTCCCAGGCCGGGCCCCAGGAGACTGGCTGGGATCCACGGGCAGCTCTAGCAGCCATCACCCAGGCCAGCACCCTGCTCACTTCGGCCTGAATTGCTGGCTTCCTGTGGCTGTGGGGACAGAGACCAGACCTATCCTGGGGTCTCCCTGCCAGGAGAGGAGGTGGCCATGGCTCAGCCGTCACTGCTGGATCTGTAGTCAAATGAACACAGACATAACCATCCTTGCCCTCTTGTCCCCTTGTGTGCAGCAGGGCCACAGCTGCTACTGTCCCTGGACCGGGGGTGGTATGAAATGGGGAGGTGAGCCCCTGGGAGTCCAGGTGTGTTCTAAAGGGCAGTCAGGACGGCCTCCACATCCTCCCCCTGCCTGATTGGCAGTATTGGAGCTCTCCCCGGTACACGGGGGTGGGTGGTGATTGGGGGAAGGTTTGTGAAGGGAGCTGCTGAGGTCCTGGGCTGGGCCTGCTCCCTCCTGGGCCCTTGTCATTTCAACAGCTTTTCTGAGGTATAATTCCCACCCCGTCCCCTCCCCCTGCTTAAAGAACACATTCCAGTGGTTTTAGTCAGTTTGCAGAGTTGTGCAGCCCTGACCGCTGTCTCATTCCAGGACATTGTCATCACCCTAAAAACCTCTTCCCCTTTGGCTATCACCCCTCTCTCCCATCCTCCACCCCTAGGCATCAATAATGTCTCTGTCTCTGTCTCCTGGGAGTGTTTTCTGGCTGGCTGAGTCACCCTCAAGGCCTTCCAGGGGATGGCCTTTGAGCCCTCCTTCCCCTGCTCATGGAGATTGTGGAGGCAGAGGCAGGTCGATGCTGCGCCCTGCCTGCCTCTGGCTTCAGCTTGGCCACAAACTGGAAAGTCCCTGGCTCTAGAAGAGGATGCCCTGGGTGCATGGGGTGCTGCTGTGGCATCAGACTGACTGGTCATTCCTCTTCCCTGGTCTCGTGGCCCAGGTGCGAGTTGACGGCTCCCAGGATGCCCACCTATACGAGACAGTGCCTGTGGTGGATGGCAGCCCCATACTTCGAGACCTGCTCTTCAGTCCTGACCACCAGCACATCTACCTCCTGAGTGAGAAGCAGGTGGGCCCAAGGCGGGTGGCGGTGGGTGGCTGTGTGGGGGTGGGGTGGGTGCTGATGAGATTGTCCCCAGGTGAGCCAGCTCCCAGTGGAGACTTGTGAGCAGTACGTGAGCTGCGCAGCCTGCCTGGGCTCGGGGGACCCGCACTGCGGTTGGTGTGTGCTGCTGCACAGGTGAGCGAGGCAGTGTGTTGTTGGGCGCTGGCGGTGGGCTCAGTGAGGCTCTGTTCCTGGGAGGAGCCTCCCAGGCGTGTTGTGGGTCGGGGAGGACAGTGCCCACCCTCGCCCACCACGTGCTCACTTCTCCCAGTGGGCCCCTTAGGCCTTCCCCTCCCTCCCCTTCCACTTTTTCCAGCTAATGAGCAGAAGCTCCACCCCAAGTGAGGTCACCTGGACCCCCTGGGCCAAGGCATTGTGGGCTGGGCCAGCTGTACCCCATCCTCCCTAGTCCCCCACTGAGCCCTGGACAGGGCCCTCCGAGGGCAGATGCAGGACGGGCTCTGGAGATTGTGGACACTGTCAAGCACCCGCTGTCCACGCCGTGCAGATGCTGTCGAGAAGGGGCCTGCCCGGGTGCCTCAGCCCCACATGGCTTTGCTGAGGAGCTGAGCAAGTGTGTCCAGGTGCGGGTCCGACCCAACAATGTATCAGTGACATCACCCGGGGTGCAGGTAAGTGATGTAGCGGTGGGGGGGATAGGCCAATGCATGCGTTTGTTGGGGGTGTACCCCGCTGAGTCCTCTGCCTTCCCCAGCTGACTGTGGCCATGCGTAATGTGCCAGACCTCAGCGCAGGCGTGAGCTGTGCCTTTGAGGAGGTGACGGAGAACGAGGCCATCCTGCTGCCCTCCGGGGAGTTGCGCTGCCCCTCGCCCTCTCTCCAGGAGCTCCGGGCTCTCACCAGGGGGCATGGTCAGTGGCTGGGGCTGCTGGGGAGGGGGTCACCCTCTGGCTCTGGCTGCCTCACGGCTACCCTTGGGCTTGCTGCAGGGGCCACCCGCACCGTGCGGCTGCAGCTGCTCTCCAAGGAGACTGGTGTGAAGTTCGCTGGGACTGACTTTGTCTTTTATAACTGCAGCGTCCTGCAGTCGTGAGTACTGGCCTTCCTGACCTCTGTCACCATGTCACCTCAACCTTTGCTGTGTTGTGTAGGCCTCGGATGGGCATTGGTGCCTTCTTCCTTCGGTTCCCCATGTGTCCCATAGGAGGGGTGGTGAGGGGGCAGGCCTGGCCTTCTGTTGTTTCTGAAGCCTGTCCCCCATAGGTGCGTGTCCTGCGTCGGCAGCCCTTACCCCTGCCACTGGTGTAAGTACCGCCATGTGTGTACCAGCCGCCCCCACGAGTGCTCCTTCCAGGAAGGCAGGGTCCACAGCCCTGAGGTGAGGCGGGTGCCACACGCGAGGGGGCTGGGCTCTGTGTGGGCTGGTCTCTGGCTTTTCTGCCTTTGATCTTGTTGGTTTCTTGGAGTCTCCTCAATGCAGGGCTGGCCCAATTGGGCCAACATGGCAGCAGTTGGTGTGTGGCTGACGGGTGTTCTCCCCCACCCAGGGCTGTCCTGAGATCCTGCCCAGCGGGGATCTCCTGATCCCGGTTGGCATCATGCAGCCTCTTACCTTGCGGGCCAAGAACCTGCCACAGCCCCAGTCAGGCCAGAAGAACTACGAGTGTGTGGTCCGAGTGCAGGGGCGGCAGCAGCGGGTGCCTGCCGTGCGCTTCAACAGCAGCAGCGTGCAGTGCCAGAACGCCTCGGTGAGGCTCCCCTGCCGCCCCTCCCCCCGGTCTGTGTCCAGCTTATTGGCCTGGAAGCCTCAGGCAGCTGTGGTAGGTGACCTTCTGAGGGGTCCTGTGGTCCCTCTCTCCCAGTACTCCTATGAAGGTGATGAGTACGGTGACACTGAGCTGGACTTTTCTGTGGTGTGGGATGGAGATTTCCCCATCGACAAGCCTGCAACCTTCCGAGGTGAGGAGTGTGAGATGGGGCCGAGGAACCTGCCTTCGGGGGCAGAGTTGGCATGAGCTGGGGCCGGATCCAACAGGAGGACCCTCTGTCAGGGCCCTTGGTGGCCCTAGCTCCCCACAGTTGCCCTGCAGCAGTGCCCTCTGTGCCCGCAGCTCTTCTGTATAAGTGCTGGGCACAGCGACCCAGCTGCGGCCTCTGCCTCAAGGCCGACCCTCGCTTCAACTGTGGCTGGTGCGTCTCAGAGCACAGGTGCCAGCTGCGTGCCCACTGTCCGGCTTCCAAGACCAACTGGATGCACCCGAGCCAGAAGGGCACCCGCTGCAGCCACCCCCGCATTGCCCAGGTTAACCTCCCACACCTTCCGCACGCTGGGCACCCGGGAGTCAGGGCTTACCCTCTCAGCTCCTGTTCTGTTCTGCAGATCCACCCACTTATGGGGCCCAAGGAGGGAGGCACCCGAGTCACCATCGTGGGCGAGAACCTGGGCCTCACCTACCGAGAGGTGGGCCTTCGTGTGGCCGGTGTGCGCTGCAATTCCATCCCCTCAGAGTATATCAGCGCCGAGAGGTGAGTGTGGCTGCAAAGGCCCTTAGGCTGGTGCTCCAGGGCTGCCTCTGACGTTCTCCGACCCCTAGGATCGTGTGTGAGATGGAGGAGTCACTGGTGCCCAGTCCACCGCCCGGGCCTGTGGAGCTCTGTGTAGGCGACTGTTCTGCCGACTTCCGAACGCAGTCAGAGCAGCTCTACAGCTTTGTGGTGTGTGAGCCGCCCACTCCTTCCCATGCATGCCCTCCCCTTCTGAGAGGGTATGGCCCGCACTGGGCTGCCTTCTCCCTCCCCTCAGGGCTGCTTCTCCCACAGACCCCAACGTTCAACCATGTGAGTCCCAGTCGGGGCCCGGCTTCGGGGGGCACGAGGCTCACCATCTCTGGAAACTCTCTAGATGCCGGCAGCAGGGTCACAGTGATCGTGAGAGATGGCGAGTGCCAGTTCGTGAGGTGGGTAGGGCCCTGCCAGTGTAGGGATGGGCATTTGGTAGGGGCTGCAGGGGCGGGGTGGGGCGGGGCCACCCGCTCACAGCACTCCACTTGCTGACATAGGAGAGATGCTGAAGCAATCGTGTGTATCTCGCCTGTTTCCACCCTGGGCCCCAGTGAGGCCCCCATCACCCTGGCCATCGACCGTGCCAACATCTCCAGTCCTGGAGTTCTCTACACCTACACCCAGGACCCCACTGTCACTCACCTGGAGCCCACCTGGAGCATCATCAAGTAAGACCCTAGGGAGAATGGGTCCCCATGCTCTTGTCCTGGGGCCTTACTGGCGCCTGGGTCCTTGGACATCAAAGTATATCTCCTCTAAACCCGAGCCTTTATTGGCAGAGGGAGCAGCGTCCTCCTGACCACAGAGTACCTGGCACCTACCAGTGACCTGAGGCGTGCAAGGCCCCAGGTCCCCACTGCAGCTTTGATAGCTCTCCAGGGCTGGTGTGGGGGCACTGGGGAACAGAGCCTAATGCCCCTCTCCCCTGTCCCCAGCGGAAGCACTGCCATCACTGTGAGTGGGACCCACCTGCTGACAGTCCAGGAGCCCCGGGTCCGGGCCAAGTACCGAGGCATCGAGACCACCAATGTGAGTGCCAGCTGCCCTCACCCCGCTCCTACCATTGTGCGGTCTCATGCGCTGAGCTGCCCGACCTTGTCCACACAGACGTGCCAGGTTATCAACGATACTGCCATGCTGTGCAAGGCCCCTGGCATCTTCCTGGGGCGGCCCCAGCCTCGGGCCCAGGGTGAACACCCTGACGAGTTTGGCTTCCTGCTAGACCATGTGCAGACAGCCCGCTCCTTCAATCGGTCGTCCTTCACCTACTACCCTGACCCCAGCTTTGAACCGCTTGGACCCTCCGGTGTCCTGGACGTCAAACCTGGCTCCCACGTGGTGTTGAAGGTGCCAGTGGGGCGCAGGGGCTGTGAGGGGCAGGATGATGGGGAGCTCTGGCTGACTGTGCCCTCCACACACAGGGCAAGAATCTGATCCCCGTGGCAGCTGGCAGCTCCCGCCTCAACTACACCGTGCTGATCGGGGGCCAGCCGTGTGCACTCACTGTCTCAGACACGCAACTCCTGTGTGACTCACCCAGTCAGACGGGCCGGCAGCCTGTCATGGTGGGTGTGGGGGTGGGAGGGCACCAGGGCAGTGTGGGGTGGGTATGGGGGTCAGCTCACAGTGAATCTATCCCGTAGGTGCTGGTGGGTGGCCTGGAGTTCTGGCTGGGCACCCTACACATCACAGCCGAGCGGGCACTGACCCTGCCAGCCATGGTGGGGCTGGCAGCAGGGGGTGGGCTCTTGCTGCTGGCCATCACCGCTGTGCTGGTCGCCTACAAGCGCAAAACTCAGGATGCAGACCGCACACTCAAGCGGCTCCAACTCCAGATGGACAATTTGGAGTCCCGTGTGGCTCTGGAATGCAAGGAAGGTGCCTGGGGTAGGGGTGCAGTGCAGGGTGGGTAGGCTGGGTGCCTTCCTACTCTTCCTCTGCTCACTCTTTCTCCCTGCCCCTCCCAGCCTTTGCTGAGCTGCAGACAGACATCAACGAGCTGACAAACCATATGGACGTGGTGCAGATCCCTTTCCTGGACTACCGCACCTATGCCGTGCGTGTGCTCTTCCCAGGCATTGAGGCTCACCCAGTGCTCAAGGAGCTGGATGTGAGCCTCCTACCTCGCTTGCCTATTCCCCATCATCCCCAGGGCCACTGCTGCACCCTCTGACATGCTGTGTCCCTCACAGAGCCCCCCGAACGTCGAGAAGGCTCTACGCCTCTTTGGGCAGCTGCTGCATAGCCGAGCCTTCGTGCTCACCTTCATCCACACACTGGAGGCCCAGAGCAGCTTCTCCATGCGCGATCGTGGCACCGTGGCTTCACTCACCATGGTGGCCCTGCAGAGCCGCCTCGATTATGCCACGGGGCTGCTCAAGCAACTGCTGGCAGACCTCATAGAGAAAAACCTTGAGAGCAAGAACCACCCAAAGCTGTTACTGCGCAGGTACTGTCCCAGCCCCCGCCCCCCACCCCTGCCAGCCTGGCCCCTGAACAGCTCCAACCCCTGCCAGGCCAGGGCCCCAGTAGCCTTTTCGCCCTAGGACAGAGTCAGTGGCTGAGAAGATGCTTACCAACTGGTTTACGTTCCTGCTGCATAAGTTTCTGAAGGTGCGCTTGGCGTTGCACTGTGGGGAAGTGGGTGTGGGGAAGTCAAGGGCTGTCAGGCAGGCAGCGAGACCTGTGCCCAACTCTGGCCACAGGAGTGCGCCGGAGAGCCACTTTTCCTGCTCTACTGCGCCATCAAGCAGCAGATGGAGAAGGGCCCCATTGACGCCATCACGGGCGAGGCGCGCTACTCCCTGAGTGAGGATAAGCTCATTCGGCAGCAGATTGACTACAAGACCCTGGTGAATGGGGGGCCTGGAGGGCAGGATTTGGGCATGGGTGCCTGGGTGGAAGCTTGGCCTAGGACCCACCCTGTGGTTCTCGCCCGCAGACCCTGTACTGTGTGTGCCCGGACAGCGAGGGCAGCGCTCAGGTCCCAGTGAAGGTTCTCAACTGTGACAGCATCACCCAGGCCAAAGACAAGCTGCTGGACACTGTGTACAAGGGCATTCCGTACTCCCAACGTCCCAAAGCTGAGGACATGGACCTAGGTGAGGCCTGCACCCTGTCCTCCTGGACCCCACCTGGTGGCCACATTACCTTGACTGGCACACATGCCCCCCACCTGGACTCTGTCCTCTGAGTGGGCCCAGGGTCTCAGGGCACACTGAGCAGGACCTCAAGGACTGTCTGTGGCCCGCAGAGTGGCGCCAGGGCCGCATGGCCCGTATCATCCTCCAGGATGAGGATGTCACCACTAAGATCGAGTGTGACTGGAAGAGGGTCAACTCTCTGGCCCACTACCAGGTGAGGGGCTGGGGTCCACTCATCCCCAGGGCCACCTGGGAGCTGTGGCCCCGCTCTGATGGCACAGGAGCAGGGGCCCTGGATCCTTTCCTCTTTGGCCCCTGCTTTCCCAGGCCCTTCTCAGAAAGCCTCGGGGTCTATTCTCCACGCACGCTGCAGGGTCTGGCTGGGTGGTGGTGGCTTGGGCCCCTTGGCTTCTGGGCCTCCTGTACTGTCCCCTCTGTTTCTGGGGTCTCCAGGTGACAGATGGTTCCTTGGTGGCACTGGTGCCCAAACAAGTGTCTGCCTATAACATGGCCAACTCCTTCACCTTCACCCGCTCCCTCAGCCGCTATGGTAGGTATCCTCAGTATGGTGGCCTCTGCTGGCCCTGTACCCTTTGTGGCTATGACAGCTGTCATGGGAGTCCCTGTCTGAGCAGTCAGCTTGGCTTTGGTAACCTCCCTGGACCTTGCCCTTGAAAGGTCTCCAGTTCCTCAGAGGTTAGAAGTAGGGTGGGCTACCAAGAGCAGAGAGGCCCCTCTTAGCCTGCTGGGCTCTCAGGACAGGGTGGGGCAAGAGCCCCAGCGATGGCTGGTGTGGCCCCACTGGCTTAAGGGGAAACTGGTCCTCTGCCCCAGAGAGCTTGCTCCGCACAGCCAGCAGCCCTGACAGCCTCCGCTCTCGGGCACCCATGATCACACCCGACCAGGAGACGGGCACCAAACTGTGGCACCTGGTGAAGAACCATGACCACGCCGACCACCGCGAGGGCGACCGTGGAAGCAAGATGGTCTCAGAGATCTACCTGACACGGCTGCTGGCCACCAAGGTGTGGGCCCGCCCGTGCCACCCTGGCTCAGGGGTGCAAGACCCTGCAGGGAAGCCCTGCTCATTGCCAAGCCTGTCCCCCATCTGTCCTGCCGTGGGGACGTCCTCACCTGGCTCCCTCACAGCCTGTGCTTTTGCTGTGCCCCTGCAGGGCACGCTGCAGAAGTTCGTGGACGACCTCTTTGAGACCGTGTTCAGCACGGCGCACCGGGGCTCAGCCCTGCCCTTGGCTATCAAGTACATGTTTGACTTCCTGGACGAGCAGGCGGACCAGCACCAGATCAGTGACCCTGATGTACGCCACACCTGGAAGAGCAACTGGTATTGCCCTGTGCCTTGCCCCTGCTGGCCCCTCTCGGGGTGGGTGGTCGAAAGAGGCTGGTGGCTTTGGCAAGACTCACGAGCCACCGGGGCAGGACGACTGATGGGAGCTGGACTGGTCATCCAGGCAGGAGAGGACTAGTGTCCATGGTGCCACTAAGCAAAGAGGGCGAGTGAGCACCATTTGGAGCTGGGCTCTATGGGACATTTGGTGGTGGGGCCAGTACCCGCAGGTGGCTCGTAGTCCTCAGGGCCTTGCGAGGGGCAAAGATGCTGGTAGCTTGGCCCAAGTGGCAGGTGATTCCTCTTATGTCTCTGGCAGACACTTAAAGAAAAGGCTGTTAACCCTAAATGTGTCAGTCTTGCTGCTCAGGGCAAGGTGTGGGCTGGCCAGGCAGGAACCCTGGAGGGAACACTGATGACAGGGTGCTCATGGGGAGACGAGGGGGCCGCATGTGTGTGTCCCTCTGTCCAGCCTGCCCCTGCGCTTCTGGGTGAATGTGATCAAGAACCCACAGTTCGTGTTCGACATCCACAAGAGCAGCATCACGGACGCCTGCCTGTCGGTGGTGGCCCAGACCTTCATGGACTCCTGCTCCACGTCGGAGCACCGCCTGGGCAAGGACTCGCCCTCCAATAAGCTGCTCTATGCCAAGGACATCCCCAACTACAAGAGTTGGGTGGAGAGGTGCGCCCTGTCCTGTGGCCTCCTGCAGGGGGTACCTGTTGTGGGCTGGGGGAGGCCAGAGCCGTCCCTCTCTGGGCAGGCTTGTCTGAGAGGGCCAACTACAGGAAAAAGGCCCAGAGGCTGGCCTGGCAACCAGGGCAGGGAGTTTGGCTTTTGTGACACCCGCCCGTGTGACCTACTCCGGGTCCCAACAGGTACTACCGGGACATTGCAAAGATGGCGTCCATCAGTGACCAGGACATGGATGCCTACCTGGTGGAACAGTCCCGCCTCCATGCCAGCGACTTCAGTGTCCTAAGTGCACTCAGTGAGCTTTACTTCTATGTCACCAAGTACCGCCAGGAGGTGTGTGCTTCTCCCAGTGTGACAAAGGCAGGGGCCTTGGTGGGAGTCGAGTTGTGCCTCAAGGAAGTGGAGGGGACGGAGGGTGTAGGGAGCCCATCTTTTAGATTGCTCGTGCTAATCCCCGGAACCAGGGCCCTAGGCCAGCACAGGTGACATTGTCCTCAGTGCTGGGATGTGAGGGACCCAGAAGAGAAGCCACTGGCTAGAGTAGAAAGTTCTGGTTGGGCAAAAGTTGAGGGCCAGCAGTGTGGGATAGGCCCGGAACGTGGGCATGGGCAGCCCTTTGTGGGGCCGGTGGGATTTGTGACTGGAGGAGGCGGTAGGCAAGGGACATGGGGGTGTGGGCTTCAGGATGTATTCTTGGCTGGAGATAGAAATTTGTGAGCCAGGACATGGCCCCGAAAGCCCTGAGCGTGGACGAGCTCAGCAAGGGCAGCAGAGCGGGTGTACAGGGAAAAGTGGCCTAAGCAAGCACTGAGCCCGGGGGCTCTGGGACAAGCAGGTGGCAGAGAAGAAGGGGAGTAGGCAGCAGAGACAGGTGGGGGTGGCCAGTGGGGTGGGAAGGACCCCAAGAGTGCCTAGCTGGTCCTGGAACATGAGTGAGGAACCCCCCTACCACCTACAGAGGAGGGTCAGGGAGGAGGGAATGATCGGCTGTCAGGTGCTGCTGATGGTCAAGGGCGAGGGGGCCCAAGAACGCTGGCTGGGTTTGGTGACAAGCTCATGGAGACCAGGCCAAGAGAGCTTTTTGGAGGCGGCGTTAGGACAGGATGGGAGTGGGGAAATTGGGGATGAGTCCAGACAACTCTTGGGAGAGGAGAAGAAAGTTCTGCAGCTGGAGGAGGATTTGGGGTCCAGGAGAAGATAGGGGTGTGCTCAGAGGTGAGACGGTGGAGCCCTTCCCATGTGCCTGGGGCCCCAGGGGTGGAGGGATGCGCTCATGAGGCCTGAGGGAGGGAAAAGCTCAAGACCTCAAGGGGAGAGGGCTTCGCCTGGGAGGAGCTGGCCCCTCCCTGTGAGCCCAGTTCTGGGGCCTTCCTCCCCCAGGTTCTCACTGCTCTGGACAGAGAAGTCTCTTGTCGGAAGCATAAATTGCGCCAGAAGCTGGAACAGATCATCAGCCTCATGTCCAGCAACAGCTAAGGGTAGCAGAACCGGTGAGGAGGCGGCTTCTCAGTCCTGGGCCACCCTCCTATCAAAGAGGGGGCGGGCTCATGCCTGGGTCTCAGGGCTGAGCCCGGGATTGGGTGGCACAGGCGAGGTCACGGGGCCAAATTGCCCCCAGTACACCTGGGCCCCCTTCATTAGTGCCTTGCTTTGGGCCCTGCAGGCAGGGAGGGGGTGACAGGACCAAGCCTCCCACCCCAGCAGCAGCAATACCCCCAGCCTCCTGCCCTTGCGCCCAGGTGTTGTGACAGCCCCTGCCCTCCTTGCTATTTATACTCCCAACCACCTATTTATTTAATTTATCTCCACCTCACCCTTTCTATCTGTAAATACGTGCCCCCCCACCCCGGATGTTGCCAACCTCATTCACCTCTCCTTGAGTCATCCTGACTCCCTTGTGACACTGTCAGCCTTGGCCTCACTTCTGGCATCTCACCCTCGCCATGGCTGGCCCCACCTGTTCCCTGAAGGGGACCTTGGCACCAGCAGCACTTGGAATGGGGTGAGGCACCTGAAGCTGCCCTCAGACTGTGGCTGAGCCAAGGGGTCCCCCTGCAGCTGGGCCACAGCATCCGTCTCCAAACTTCTTGGGAGTTGAACTGTACATTCTCACAGGGCCCTGTTCTCTCCACCCACCTGGAGAGCTGTAACTAGACGCTTTCCGGGGCCTGACCTGGTCCTGGGTGCTCCAGAACTGTCTTTCTCCTGGCCCTACTGCCAAACTTCCTGTTTTGTCTGCACTTGCCTTGGATCCCCTCACCCTCTGCTGCCCTGTCCTGCGCCCGCCCCAAGGGGCCGAGGCGGCAGTGCCTTACTCCTTTGTTCTTCTGCCTCTTCTGAGGAATCTGACCCCATCTCACGGTCCGGGGAAACCGAATTCGCTCCTCTTTTGTTGCATGAGTTTTCCTTTGTTCATGTAATTTTTTTTCCTAATTAAATGTTGGAAAAATGGAGGCTGTGTGTGACTTTGCCCTTAGGGCAGGTAGGTGGCCAGTGACCGTGGGAAACAGGCCAGAAGACTGTTGGACTCCGGATGAACTGGACCCCCTTATGGCAGGAAGGGGAACTCATTGCAGGGTCCCAGAGGATGTAAGGAGGTCCAAGGCCATGTCCAAGTCATCAGCAAGTGCTGGTGGCTCAACCTTCAAGATCCATTCAGAATCTGCTCCCTTCTCCCCACCTGTACTGCCCCCAGCCTGGTCCAAGCACCCTTGTCTCTTGCCTGGACTCCCTGGCTATCCCTGTTTCTGCCCTGCCTGCTCTCAGCCTATTCTCAGTGTACTGGGAAGTACTGGGATCCTCTTAAGATATAAGGTGGATCTTGTCCCATTGTCCTCCTCTGTTCAGAACCCTCCAGTGGCTTTGCTGCACCCAAAGTCCTTCATATCTGACAACTCCCTACTGTCCCAGTTGTATCTCGTTTGTGATACACCTAACTTACCCCCCCCACACACACCTCTTACAATAATTCAGGTGGGGAGAAAATGGAATGCAGTTTTAAATAGAGTGGCCAGGAATGATATTTGATCATCTGAGAATCAAGTGGATCCCCAGGGAACGAGAGCTCCAGACAGGAAAGAACCAGTACAAAGGCCCTGACGCAGCAGTGGGCCTGAAGTGTCTCAGACGCAGCATTAAGCCAGGTGATCTAGCATAACGACTCAAGCCCAGACAAAGGGAAATCCCAGGATGACAGCTGTGCAGGCAGGCATCTGGAGAGAACCATGTAGGAAGAAGGAAGAGCATGTCAAACAAGGTAGTTTTAAAAATCACCATTGTGAAATTACAGAAATTACCACTATGAAAAACTAAACTAGGTGAGTCTACCCTACCCTTCATACCACCCTGAAGGCACCCAGTCTCATCTGATCTCAGAAGCTAAGCAGGGTCAGACCTGGTTAATACTTGGATGAGAAAAACTAAACTAGGTGAATTTTTACCTTAGTGGAAGAATGAAAGTCCAAGAATTGAAAAGAACCATTTGGGGAGGAGGAGGAGAGAAAGCGGATAGCGTAAAATAGCTAAATTCTCATCTATCCAACAGTAATTAAGAATTTAATCATTTCTATAAAAAAGAGAGCCCTGGCTGGAGTGGCTCAGTGGATTGAGAGCCAGTCTGCAAACCAAATGCTCACTGGTTCTATGCCCAGTCAGGACACATGCTTGGGTTGCAGGCCAGGTCCCTAGTTGGGGGCGTGCAAGAGGCAACCAATGGATGTACCTCTTGCACACTGATGTTTCTCTCCCTTTCTCCCTTCCTTCCTCTCTCTCTAAAAATAAACAAATATAATCCTTTAAAAAAAAAAAAAAAAGCTAGAGACAAAGACGCCCTACCTGTAGCCACTACAGCTGCTGCTGCTGTCAGGGGACATTCTTCATGGGCATCATCATGAGCCCCTCAACCATTACCCCGGGGACAGCATCTCTCTCCCCCCAACTCACCATGTCACAGTTCTCCACATTCTACATTGGCTGGCTCTGTTCACACATATGGAATAACGGGGACTGGAGTTACGCTGCCGCTTACTTGAAAGGACCCCCCAAAACCAGACAAAATGTATGAAAGACAGGCTGTAAAGGTAACGGGTATCAAGCGATGACAGACAGGGATCTCTGGGAGATGAGAAACGAGAGGTCTGCCGTGCATTTGCCGCAGCCGAGTGTCCGCACAGGGAGTCTCCTGGCAGAGCCCCGTGGACAGCCCGAGTGTAGCAGATGGAACTGAAATTCTCAGCTCCTGAAATTCTTAGCGAGGTGGAGGACGGCAAGGAAGAGAGTGGCAGAGGACCAGAACGCCACCGAACCGCACAGGGTCCCCTGGAGTGTTCTGCAGACCACGGATAAGCACAAGCGTGTGGGGAAACTACACGAGGCAGGGGGGAGACCTAGCTGAAGGGATGAAAGGTGAGGATGCCTGGCGCTCAGGCAGGACAGGGGCTGGTGGCTGTCCCCACCTGCCAGGATGGTAACACCCACAATTTGGGAGGCGTCCATTGGGTAGGGCGCTCCGAAAGGTTTTGTGTCAGTAGTGTGGAGGGAAATGACTCCCATTCTGAAAGGGCCCACGCAGCAAACCTTCAGAGCCAGACTCTAAAGGGTCCAACTCTTTTTTTTTTTTTAATTTTTATTGTTATTCAATTACAGTTGTATGCCTTTTCTCCCCTTCCCTCCACTCCACCCCAGCTGAACCCACCTCCCTCCCCCACCCCCCCCCATTTTGTCCATGTGTCCTTTATAATAGTTCCTGCAATCCCCTCTTCCCACTGTCCCCACCCCACTCCCCCTGGCCACTGCTAGACTGTTCCCCCCCCTCAATGTCTCTGGTTGTATTTTGTTTGCTTTTTTCTTCTATTGATTATGTTCCAGTTAAGGGTGAGATCCTATGGTATTTGTCCCTCACCGTCTGGCTTATTTCACTTAGTATAATGCTCTCCAGGTGCATCCATGCTGTTGCAAAGGGTATAAGCTCCTTCTTTCTCTCTGCTGCGTAGAATTCCATTGTGTAATATACCATAGTTTTTGGATCCACTCGTTTGCTGATGGGCACTTAGGTTGCTTCCAGTACTTGGCTATTGTAAATTGTGCTGCTATGAACATTGGGGTGCACAGGGGTCCAACTCTTTCCAAACAGCATCCAGACATGATGGCAAAAAATATGTCTAGGACTAGGAAGACATCCAGCGCCCAAGGGAAAATCATAATATCTAGCATCCAATCTAAAATTACCAGGCATGCAGAGAAGCAGCACAATACAACCTGATAATGAGAAAAGATATCAACCAATAAAAGTCATCCACACTGAGCCCTGGCTGGTGTGGCTCACTGGATTGAGTGTGCCTTGAAAACCAAAGGATCACCAGTTGGAGTCCCAGTCAGGGCACATGCCTGAGTTTCAGGCCAGGTCCCCAGTAGGGGGCACCTGAGAGGCAACCACACATAGATGTTTCTCTCCCTCTCTTCCTTTCTTCCCCTCTGTCTAAAAATAAATAAATAAAACCACAAGGCTCTGATTTTATCATATCTGGGTTGTTTGCCCTTCTCATGCAAACTAGATTTTCTAAAAACTTTTTGCCAAGGAGACCCAAGGATGTGGGTGGGAAACCAGCACTCTGGTTGGAGGGTCCATTTTCGGTAGTGCAATTCTGCAGTGAAGATTGAGAGCTTTATAAATAAATAAATAATAAATATTCAACTCAGTAAGTATATCTGTTGGAATCTGTCTTTCCAAAAAACATTTCAGTCTTCCTTGCCCTGGCTGGTGTGGCTCAGTGGATTCAGTGCCAGCATACGAACCAAGGGGTTGCCAGTTCAATTCCCAGTCAGGGCACATGCCTGAGTTGTGGGCCACGTCCACATTAAGCAATGCGTGAGAGGCAACCACACATTGTTGTTTCTCTCCCTCTCTTTCTCCCTCTCTTTCCCTCTCTCTAAATATAAATAAATAAAATCTTTAAAAAAATTTAAGTCTTTTGCTCAAGATGGCAGTACAGGCAGACGCGGCTTGCCTCCTTGCACAACCACATCAAAATTACAACTAAAATATAGAAGAACCATCATTCAGAACCAACAGAAATTGAGTTGAATGAAAGTCTGACAACTATGGAATTAAAGAAATCACATCCATCCACACTGGTAGGAGGGGTGCAGACACATAATCAGCTGGTCTCTCACCCATGTGTGGCGGGTAAAAATTCGGGAGGGCTATTTCAGGAGCAAGGAGTCCCAGCTCCACATGAAACTCCAGCCCAGGGTTCCAGTGCCAGGAAGATAAGTCCTCACAACTTCTAGCTGCAACAACTAGCAGGGATTGAGTTGGAGAAGAAACTTCTGGAGCCCCAAGCAGTTTCTCTTAAAGAACCCACACACAGACTCACCTACTCAGACTCACTCCCTCTGAGCTCCAGCACAGGGGTAGCAGCCTGAAAGGCACTGGTGGTACACAGGGAGAAACTGAAGTGTCTGGCATCAAAGTGAGCAGAAGCCATTGTCCCTTTTCTAAACTCTCAACACACAGAGACACACAGAGTTACACAGAACCAGCAAGTTGGTGCCACATCTGAGATTCCATCCACCTAGCTAACACTGTTAGATCCCCCAGAGACTCTGTACCATTCAGCTTAAGGTCCCACCCAAGCCACATTTCCATATGAATGGCTGGTCTTAGTGCATATTGTACCACTTCCTAAATCCTCTCAAACAAGCAACAGCAAACAGGCTCACCACTAGCAGCAAACAGCCTGGATTCACAACCTGGCTTCACCTGGGAATGTCCAAGCCCAGCACAAGTAACCAGCCTTTATAGCTCAGGCAGGGTAGCCCCAGGCAAAACACAGGTGAGGGCTGACCTTGGCCAGCACACCCAGTGGACGGCTACAGTCCACTTTGGAGCATCATGACCCTGCGCCTGCACAGCTGATCCTCCACGGAGGTCAGAGGTTGGTGGTCAGTGGTCACAGCCAGTCCTTCCACCTGACTGGCCTGGGTAAATCCCTCCCATTGATTTGCCAACAGCAACCAAGGCTCAACTGCAAGAGGAGGGTGTACTCAGCCCACATGATGGGTGCACCTTGAGTCCCCAGCTTGGGTGATAGGGGAGGCTGTGCCACTGGCTCCTACAGGACACCAACTGTATTAGGCCACACTACCAAGACACGGAGTCATAGCAGCTCTACCTAATACACAGAAACAAACACAGGGAGGCTGCCAAAATGAGGAGACAAGGAAACGTGGCCCAAATGAAAGACAAGATCAAAACTCCAGAAAAAAAAACTGAACAGAATGGAGATAAGCAATCTATCAGATGCAGGTTTCAAAACACTGGTTATAAAGATGCTCAAGGAACTTAGTGAGGACCTCAGCAGCACAAAAAAGATCCAGTCAGAAATGAAGGATACACTAATTGAAATAAAGAAGAATTTACAGGGAAACAACAGTAGAGTGGATGAAGCCGAGAATCAAATCAATGATTTGGAACATAAGGAAGAAAAAAATAATCAATCAGAACAACAAGAAGAAAAAATAATCCAAAAATATGAGGATAGTATAAGCAGCCTCTCGGACAACTTGAAGAGGTCCAATATTCACATCATAAGAGTGGCAGAAGGAGAAGAGAAAGAGCAAGAAATTGGAAGGCTATTAGAAAGAACAATGAAAGAAAACTTCCCTCATTGGGTGAAGGAAATAGACATGTAAGTCCAGGAAGCACAAAGAGTTCTAAACAAGATGGATGCAAAGAGGCCCACTCCAAGACACATCATAATTAACATACGAAAGGTTAAAGACAAAGAGAATCTTTTTAAAAAAGATTTTATTTATTTATTTTTAGAGAGGGCAAGGGAAGGAGAAAGAGTGGGAGAGAAATATCAATGTGTGGTTGCCTCTTCAGCACCCCTTACTGAGGACCTGCCCCACAACCCAGGCCTGTGCCCTGACTGGAATTTGAATTGGTGACCCTTTGGTTTTCAAGCCAGTGCTCAATCCACTTAACCATGCCAGTCAGGGCTATTGATCCCCTCAAATAAGCAACAGCTGGCCCCAGTGAGCTCCCAGCCCCTGTACCTGTTGCTAAGTGGCCCCAGGCCTGGCACTAGCCGCAGCTAGCCTAGATGCACAGCTTGGCTCCACCTGGGGATCTCCAAGCCCAGCACAAGTAGCAGCCATCTCAGATTGCTTTATAGCTCAGGCAGGGTGGCTGACCTGCACCCTGACACAGACAGCCTGCCAAAATGAGGAGACAAAGAAACATGGCCCATATGAAAGAACAGACCAAAACTTCAGAAAAAAACACTAAACAAAACAGAGATAAGCAACTTATCAGATGCAGAGTTCAAAATACTGGATACAAGGATGCTTGAGGAATTAAGTTAAGACCTCAACAGCATAAAAAGGATCCAGTCAGAAACAAAGGATACACTAATTGAAATAAAGAACAATTTACAGGCAAACAATGGTAGAGTGGATGAAGCAAGAATCAAATAAACGATTTAGAATATAAGGAGGGAAAATATAACCAATCAGAACGACAAGAAGAAATATTAATCCCAAACATGAAGATAGGGTAAGCAGCCTGTGGGACAACTTCAAATGTTCCAACACTTGCATCATAGGGGTGCCAGAAGGAGAAGAGAAAGAGCAAGAAATTAGAAATCTACTTGGAAAAATAATGAAGGAAAACTTCTCTAATTTGGTGAAGAAAATAGACATGCAAGTCCAGGAAGCAGAGAGTCCCAAACAAGAAGGAGGCAAAGAGGCCCACTCCAAGACTCATCATAATTAAAATGTCAAAGATTAAAGATAAAGAGAGAATCTTAAAAGCAGCAAGAGAAAAGAAATTAGTTACTTACAGGGGAGTTCCCATAAGACTGTCAGCTGATTTCTCAAAAGAAACCTTGCAGGCTAGAAGGGATTGACAAGAAATATTCAAAGTCATAAAAAGCAGGGATTTACAGCCAAGACTGGTCTACCCAGCAAAGCTATCGTGTAGAATTGAAAGGCAGATAAAGAGCTTCCCAGACAAGAAGAAACTAAAGGAGTTCATCATCACCAAGCCCTTATTATATGAAACGTTAAAGGGACTTATTTAAGAAAAAGGAGATCAAAACTATGAACAATAAAATGGCAAAAATACACACCGGTCAACAATTGAACCTAAAAACCAAACTAAGCAAACAAGAACAGAGACAGAATCATGGATACAAAGAGCGTTTTGATGGTTGCCAGATGGGAGGGGGATGTGGGGGAATGGGTGAAGAGCTGAGGGGATTAAGAAATACAAATAGGCCCTGGCTGGTGTTGCTCAGTGGGTTGAGCACTGGCCTGAGAACCGAAAGGTTGCTGGTTCAGTTCCTGGTCAGAGCAAATGCCTGGGTTGTGGTCCAGGTCCCCAGCTGGGGGCATGCAAGAGGCAACCAATTGATGTTTCTTTCCCTTTCTTTCTCCCTCTCTGCCCCTCTCTCTGGAAATAAAAAAGCAAATAAAATGTTTTTTTAAAAAAAGAAATACAAATATGTAGTTACAGAATGGTATGGGGATGTAAAGTACATGATAGGAAATGGAGAAGCCAAAGAGCTTATATGCATGACCCATGGACATGAACAATGGTGGGGGGATTGCCTGAGGGAGTGAGGGGTAGTGGGTGGACAGGTGCAAAGAGGAAAAATTGGGATGACTGTAATTGTATAATCAATATAATTTAAAAATTTTAAATTAAAAAAGGAAATTTGATTAAAATTTAATGGCTCATGAAATACAGACATACCAGTTAAAACATTTTTAATATGTTTATTGATTTTAGAGAGAGAGGCAGGGAGAGAGAGACACATATCTATGGGAAAAACACCAATTGGAGACTTCTGGCCAAAACGGAGATATAGGCAGATGCGCTTCACTTCCTTGCACGAATGAAAGAAATACAACAGCCAATTTAAAAAACAAAAAAGAACCAGAACTGCCAGATAATCAAAGTCTGACAACCAAGGAGTTACAGAAACACTCATCCAGACTGGTAGGAGGGGCAGAGACAGGTGGCCAGTGCGGAGAGGATGTGTGGCAAGGCAGCAGCTGGCCAACTGCGTGGGCGAGGTGGGGGCTGGAAGACTGGACGGTCCCACATTTGTGTGCAGATAAACCCGAAGGAACAACTGGGGACCGAGACAGACCATACAACTCAGGGTTCCAGTGTGGAGAAATGAAACCTCAATACCTCTGGCTGTAAAAATCTTTGGGGGTTGTGGAGGCAGGAGAAACTCCCAGTCTCACAGGAGAGTCCTTTGGAGGGACCCACAGGATCCTAGAGTGTACACAAACCTACCCACCCAGGAATCAGCACCAGAAAGGCACCATTTGCTTGTGGGTAACGCAGGAAGTGACTGAAATTGGGGCAAGAGCCAAGCAAGTAGCACTGTTCCCTCTCTGACCGCTCCCCCATAGACAGCGCCACAATGCAGGGAAGTGGGTTGCCTGGCCCTGGCAAATACCTAAGGCTCTGCCCTTTACTACGTAATAGGCAGGCTGAGACAAAAAAAAAAAAAATATATATATATATATATGGCCCAAATGAAAGAACAGATCAAAACCCAGAAAAAAGCCCTGGTTGGTGTGGCTCAGTGGATCAAGCACTAGCCAGCGAACTGAAAGGTCACTGGGTCATTTCCTGGCCAGGGCACATGTCTGGGTTGCCAGCCAGGTCCCCATTCAGGGGCGTGTGGGAGGCAACCCATTGATGTATCTCTTACACATTGATGTTTCTCTTCCTTTCTTTCTCCCTCCCTTCCCTTCTCTCTAAAAGTAAACAAATAAAATATTAAAAAAAAACCAAAAAGAACTAAGTGACGAGGAGATAGGTAACTCAGATGCAGAGTTCAAAACACTGGTAATAAAGATGCTCACAGATATGATTGACTACAGAAGCAAAATAAACGAAGAAGTGAAGGCTATGCAAAGTAAAATAAAGGGAAATGTGAAGGGAAGAAAACTGGGACTCAAATCAATGATTTCGAACAGGAGGAAGAAATAAACATTCAACCAGAAAAGAATGAAGCAACAAGAATTCAAAACAATGAGGAGAGGCTTAGGAACCTCCTGGATAATTTTAAATGTTCCAACATCCGAATCATAGGGGTGCCAGAAGGAGAAGGGGAAGAGCAAGAAATTGAAAACGTATTTGAAAACATAATGAAGGAGAACTTCCCCAATCTGGTAAAGGAAATAGACTTCCAGGAAGTCCAGGAAGCTCAGAGTCCAAAAGAAGTTGGACCCAAAAACGAACACACAAAGACAAGACGGGGCTGGAGAGAAGTATTCAAAGTCATGAAAGGCAAGGACCTACATCCAAGATTACTTTATCCAGCAAAGCTATCACTTAGAATGGAAGGGCAAATAAAGTGTTTCCCAGATAAGGTCAAGTTCAAGGAGTTCATCATCACCAAGCCCTTATTATATGAAATGTTAAAGGGACTTATCTAGGAAAAAGATCAAAAGTATGAACATTAAAATGGTAATAAACTCATAACTATCAACAACTGAATCTAAAAAATGAAAACAAAAGCAAACTAAGCAAACAACTAAAGCAGGAACAGATTCAGAGAAATGGAGATCACATGGAGGGTTATTAGCAGAGAGCAGGAGAGGGGAGAATGGGGGAAAAGGAACAGGGAATAAGAAGCATAAATGGTAGGCACAAAATAGACAGGGTGAGGGTAAGAACAGTATAGGATATGGAGAAGTCAAGGAACTTATATGTACAACCTAAGGACATGAACTAAGGGGGAGGAATGCTGGGGGGAAGGGGGTGCAGGGTGGAGGGGAATACAGGGGAGAAAAAAGGGACAACTGTAACAGCATAATCAATAAAATGTACTGGAAAGAAAGCATCAACTGGTTGCCTTCCATACCCATCCTAACTGGGGATCAAACCCAAACCTAATTGTTCCCTGAATGGGAATTGAACCTGCAACCTTTTGGTGTACAGGATGACAGGTCGCTCCAACCAACTGAGCCACGCCAGCCAGGGCCTGTGGGAGTTGTCTTAGGGACACAATCATTCATACAAACATTTATATGCAAGAATTCCATTGAATTATTACCTGTAATAGGACAAAAATTGAAAATAATTTAAATGGTCAATAATTATGTTATAAAGTATCTGTTATGCCTCCATTCAATAATGCTTTTGGAGCCATGGCTGGTGTGACTCCGTGGGTTGAGCGCCAGGCTTGTGTGAATCGAAGAGTCCCTGTTCGATTCCCAGTCAGGGCATGTGCGTGGGTTGTGGGCCAGATGCCGGGTGGCGGGTGTGTGAAAGGCAACAGATTGATGATTCTCTCCCTCCCCTCCCCTCTGTCTAGAAATGAATAAATGAAATCTTTAAAAAAGATAATGCATTTGAAGAAATTTTAGAAAAAAGGAAAAAGGTTCATGTTACATGAAAAGTTATAGTAAAAATGTTAAACTTGCAGAATTTTATTATACATTATGTTATTGTTATACATTGACTAAATAAATACAGCTATAAAACTAAGGTATGATTCTAAAATGTTCACAGTAGTTAATCCTGAACGACAAGACCCATCTGCCACTTCCTAAATTGTCTTCAGTTACCTTGTAGTACATGAGTATGATTCCCAGACCTCCCCTCCCAGCCTGAGACAAAGCCAAGCCTGTTAAGAGGTGCTGCAGTTGAAAAGAAAAGGGAAGCTCAGGCCATGACAAACACTGAGGCACTAAACAAAACGAGTGGACCACAAGTGCCCCACAAGCGCAGGGAAAGGATTAGGCCCCACAGTAAAGTGGCGCCTACTGCAGGAACCGTGCTGTGGGAATGGCCCACTGCCTAGGACCGTATACAAGGTTGGGCCTCAGCGCCTTTTCCCAGCCCAGGTTTAGCGGGAAACAGGGGGCCCAAAGCGCTGCATGGTTCGAATCACTAGGGAAAGCTGGTCAAGAAAGTTGATGATGGAAATTCGGAGGAGGTGAGCATCTTCAGCTCTCCAGCAGCTAAAAGTGAGGAGGGCAAAAGAAAATCAAATTAGAGGTGGTAACTCCTCTCTTCCTTGCTCTGCCCCTGGGCATTAGACTGAACCCTTTGCTGTCTCCATTACAACACCCCCTTAGATCGCACCAATTCCCTCCCCTAGACGTAACTCTGGAGTGTATCCTCCTGTCCAATAAAGCGCCCCTCCGTGGAGTCTGGCCCTGCCCCCTGCTGTCCCCTCTCCTGGAGCTTACACGGCTAGGACGCTGCCGGTCACTGTGAACTCCTTCCGAATTGCGTCTCGGTGGGGTTCCGCATCGGGGGCCAGGGATCCACGGGCAATGTCTGCCTCCAAGGGGGACGGAAAAGGCACACTGAGGGCGCTGGTGGAGATTCGGTTAAGGCACCATCCACACCGACTTTGGTCTCAGGTCCCCTCTCAGGCCACCTTGACTAGTCTCACACACCTCCCCGAGGACTACTTCCACCAACCCCCTCCAGAGCACCCCTAGCCCTAATTCCCACCAGCCACCTCGTTATCCCCTTTGCCCGCTCTCATTTCCTCTTCCCCTCCAGACCGCCCCTGGCCCGTACACACCCAAGCGGCGCCTGGTTCCCTCTGCTCTCCTTTCGGCCCCAGCATTGCCGTCCTTCGGCACCTAACGCAACCCTCCAGAAAGCAGCCCCCAGCGTATTCTTCGCTGTCCCCTCGGGTAGGTTACAAAGTATGTAGTCGATTCTCTGGCCTTCTGACCGTGACTGCCGCCTCTCCGTCCCACCCTGAGGCTGAGGCATTCTGTGCTCGCGCAACACGCGGAGCTCCAACGGGTACAGCCGCCGCCGCACCTGCACCCCGCCGGGTGCCGCAGCCATCCCGGCTGGCCAGGCCCAGGGCTCCGGTAGTGCCCGCGTCCGCTGCCTGCATGGCCGCCGCGCTCCGCCTCCGACCCCGCCCCCGGGGCGCGAATTTAACCATCCGCACTCTCCGCCCCTTCGCGCCGGTTCCACCCTACAGGCCTGAGCCGCGAGGCCCTAGTGAGGCGTGTGATCAGTTCCCACCAAACCGACTGTGTTCCGGGCTCTCAGAGAGTCATCTGGCCGTGTAAAAACTGAGGCTCCCTGAAGAAACCCCTTCTTTTCGGGCATGACTGGACCCCAGGGCGCCTGCCCAAACAGGTCCCTAGTGAGGCCGCCAAGGAGACCCAACAGTGACAAGGCTACGGGAAACCAGTTGTACGGTCAGTTTCCACCAACCTGGCCCTGCAACCCCCGGGTCTGGGAGACCCCAAGGGCCACTCCACTCCCTCGCGATGCTCCGCCCCTTAGCGCGTAGTTTAACTGGAGATCCCCAGAGCTCGTGCGCAGAATCGCAGCCTCCTCGCAATTCGGTAGGGCGGGAGATTGGTTCCTACCCAGGCAGCCCTGCCACAGCCTGGAGACACCTCGTTGGCTGCCTGGTTTAAGAATGCTCCCTCCTGATGCTCAGCCCCTTGGAGCCACCTGTGACCCCAGTGCCCCTGTGCAAACCCTTTCCCCTTTCACCCACCTGGTGTGAGGCTATCAGACAGGTGGGCTAGTTTGCCTTCCTGTCCCTTCCATGGGCTTAATGTCCCCAAGAAATGTGGCTCAATGTCCTTGCAGTGATTTGTGGACGGAGGTGAGGTCGGATAGTCCAAAAGCGCTACTACTCTGCACCCTGACCTCATCGCCGATGTAGATGCAGAAATCAAAGGGGATTTTACAGGGGGCGATGAGCCAATCATATTTGCCTTCTTAAAAATGTTTATTTATTTATTTTTAGAGAGAAGGGAAGGGAGGGAGAAAGAGAGGGAGAGAAACATCCATTAGCAAACACCCCGACGGAGGACCAAACTCGCAACCCGGGGAATGTGCCCCAACCAGAAATTGAACCCGAGACCTTTCACTCTGCTCTCCAACTGAGCCACACTGGCCAGGACTCAAAAATAAATTTTAAAAGAGACATGAAATTTCTGATGGTGGTTGTCATGTTAGTTTTCTATTTTTCTCTTTGTAATCAAAAGGAAAGATATAAAGCTGAACTGTGTAATTAAATCCTGTTGGATCTTCCCTTAAAACAGAACCTAATCAGCCCATTTCTCTCCCTCTTTGTTGCTAGTCTCTCCCTGAGCTACCATCTCTCCCTGAGCTCCTTCCACAGCTTCCTACCTGGTTTTCTTCTACACTTGCTCCTCTAGAGCCTGTTCTCCACACACTAGGGTTAGGTCTTAATCTTTAATATAAATCATATCACATCACATCTCTGCTTAAAACCTTAAAACGATTTCCCATTGCCCTTGGAATCAAATCCGAACTCTTTGCTGTATCTTATAAAAACCCTGGCTTCCAGCTCCTCCACCCTCTACCCTCAGATGTCTGCTTCCTCATTCTCTGCAGCCTCTGGGGCCATTTCTCAGCTCCTGACCAGGCCATGCCCTGGTCCCAGCCCATTGCACTTACTCTTCTATTTGGAAGACTGTCCCCAAACCTCCCCATGGCTGACTCCTTCTTGTCATAGGATCTTGAGTCCAATGTCATCTCTGAAAGGAGTTCTGCATCAACACTCTAACATACTACCCCCAGGCACATTTCATCGCATTTGCCCATTTTAAATTGCTGCAAAGCATCTCTAATAATCTGAAATTAAAATCTTGTTCACTCAATATGTTGTTCATGTATCATCTCTGGTACCTTTTTGTTGTTCAGTACAGTTTGTACAGTATGCCGGTTTTTGCACGTCGAATGAAACAAAATATTACATATGTATAAAACTCAATCACTGTCTTGGACCCAGCAATCCCCATGCAGGAAATTACTTCACAGATACAAAGTAAGATGCATACAATTGTAACATAATTGGTAACATAAAGTTATCAGATACAATGTATATGTCCATCATCAGGGTGAACTAATCTATGGTACATTCATACAATAGTCCTAAGCAGCAGTAAACAAGACTGAAAATCCTTCCTGGCTGGTGTGGCTCAGTGGATTGAGTGCTGGCCTGCAAACCAAAGGGTTGCCAGTTCGATTCCCAGTCAGGGCACATGCCTGGGTTGTGGGCCAGGTCCCCAGTAGGGGGCATGCTAGAGGTAACCACACATTGATGTTCTCTCCCTCTCTTTCTCCCTCCCTTCCCCTCTCTCTAAAAATAAATAAATAAAATCTTAAAGAAAAAAAGAATGACAATGTGTAAAAAAAATGAAATAATTTTCAGGATACATTGTTATGTGAAAAAAACAGAGTGCAAAGGCCATGCACACTCACAGACACACATACTTATTAAAGACACAGGAAGGAGAAACTCAAAACTAATGAAAATGGTCACCTATAGGAGCTTGACAAGGATATGTGATTTCTTGGAACAGACTTTTGTGTAGTTTTGACTTTGAACCATTGTAAATATTTTATCTTCTTAAAATATTGTATTTATTTATTTTTTAGACAGGAGGGAAGGGAGGGAGAAAGAGAGGGAGAGAAACATCAACGTGTGCCTGCCTCTTTCGTGCCCCCTACTGGGGACCTGGCCCACAACCCAGGCACGTGCCCTGACTGGGGATCGAACCTGTCACCCTTTGGTTCACAGGCCGGTGCTCAATCGATTGAGCCACAGCAGCCCGGGCTGAACCATTGTAAATATTTTAAATGTACAAAAATACATTTGAAAGAGTGAATAAATCTGCCCTGGCTCGTGTGGCTCAGTGGTTTGAGCACCAGCCTGTGAACCAAAGGGTCACAGGTTCGATCCCCAGTCAGGGCACATGCCTGGGTTGTGGGCCAGGTCCCTTGTTGGGGGCCTGCGAGAGGCAATCGATAGATATTTCTCTCTCACATCAACATTTCTCTCCCTCTTTCTCCCTCCTTTCCCCTCTCTCTAAAAATAAATCAATAAAATCTTTTTTACAAAGAGTGAAAAAATGAAGTGCTAAAATTGAATAAAAACAAAAGGTAATGAGCCTAACTGCATATCCAATTTATAACAAAGCCACACAGAGAAAATAATTCAGGTGCCTTTTAAATTCAGCTGTCTGACTATACTCCCTTCCTGAGATGTATTCTTTGGATAAAAGGCACTGACTTTGCTCTTAGGATGTATGTTGTCAGCAATGGTAGTGATGAGGGGACTGTAAAGCTATTTTGGGTGTACTTTAAGACAGGCTGTATGTGGTAGAGCCAATGTGTAAATATAGCGATGCTGCTGGGAATGAGACTTCTCACGGTGGAATAAGGGGAGGTGCCACAGGGAACTGTGATGCTGGATTAAAATTGAGGATTGCAGTATAAACTCTCTCTCTCCCTCCCTCTCCCTCTCTGTCTTTAGGAACTGTTTATTTTCTGTCAACTTTATTTGCATTCTGTTAACAGTTTGTGGAAGCAAAGCTTAAGACCACTCAGTGGCCTGTGCAGTGGGGGCGGCAGACCAGGTTTCAGGGGCAGGCTGAGCGCTCCAATTTTCAGTAGGAAACTGCTGAATAGGCAGAGGGCACCTGCGCCTTCAGACCAGGTAGCGAGCTCGGGCTGAGCAGCAGTGAATTTGGGAGCTGGAGCCATTCATTCACCCTCAATTTCCTCCTTACTCACAGCCTTTTCAGCAGTGGCCTGCTCTTCCTTCTCAAGCTGTTCAGGATGTCTGTAGCAGTAGAGATCAGGCAGGACCTCCCGTGGGTGTTCATGGGAGATGGTGCTGCACCGGACAGAACTTCCCAGGCCAGCATCCTCCACATCAGACCCACTGAGTGACCCCCCTTGTTGTCGCAGGGATGGCGATGTCCACATAGCCCAGAGGAGAGTGCGTTACACAGAGCGATGGTGGACAGGTTGACATAGGATGCCTCAGTGAGAGGCTGGTGGCCAGCCCTGGGATCAGTAACCACCAGAAGTCTCGGCTCCTGGAAGGCCTCCTGGACCTGGTTAGTGAAGGCGCCAGGGGTGAAGTGTCCAGCAAGCAGTGGGAGTGGCTCCAGTGGCAGCAGCAGACTTCAGCACAGCTCGCTGGCCCATGTTCCTGGACGGCGTGACACTGACATCAGTGGGGTTCTCAGTGGCAACAAGGGGACAGGCTGCCAGCAGAACTTCTCGCAGGTTCTCTGCAGATTTATGATGTGGATGCCATCACTTTTCCTTTTGTAGCTGTGCTGTTCCATTTGGATGTCAAGGTTGGTGCCACCTAAGTGGGTTCCTGCTGCAAGGAATTTGAGGACATCCCCCTCCTGCATCTGCAGGACATCGAGGCCTGTGGACATTGTGAAAGTGTCCCTTTAAGTTACGTGGCAACTGAAAACAACACCGTACGGGCCCCTCTCTGGGTAGTATGGAAAGGCTAAACTCTTAAAAAATATCTTTCAAAGTTTTGTCCAGTGAAAGAGTCTAGAAGCAACAAGACCCAGTAGCAATGCACACACCCTACACCCAGACCGTGGTTTCTCAACACCATTCTCCGCTGAAAAGAACCAGAGCTTTTTGGAGAAATGCCTGATTCTAGGGCAGGAACAAAAAATACGAGATGAGCCTGTGGAACCTTGTAGTGACAGGAAGGAAGTGCTTGAAAAACAAAAGGACCAGCCATGTCAAAGGAACACTGGAATCAACAGGAAAGAACCAGAGCTAGAACAATTTGAGCATCCAAAAGGGTATTAAATCCTTTGGAGAGGAGTATGCCTGAAAGAGGCACCAGGGAAGGTGCTGTGGTGCTGGCAATATTCTCTATTTTGATCTGGATGGGATAGATACATGGGTGTATTCACTTTAAAAATCCATTGAGCTGTATGGAGATGATTTGTGCACATTACTCTATGTATGCTATAGTCCAGTAAAAATTACCCGCCCAAATGACACTCTTGGATTCTAAATTGTTGAGTAAATAATTTGATAATTGAGAAAAGACAGCAGGGAAAAAGGATAAGTACCAATTGAAAACTGTAGAAAGAAAGAAAGCATCAAAAACCCACCGTTTTTGCAGCCACCAACGCAATTCACTCAGGCAAGAGTCATCCTTGGATGGTAAAACCATTAGATTAAGATTGTTGGGGAGCAGGATCAAGGTTTTACCCTAGATCCATTGTGCATTAGGATGGGAAAATGCAACTTTACAACAGAGAGACCAGGGAGCCCCCACCCTGACCGTGTGACTGAGCCTCCCCAACAGTGCAACACCCTGACCTTGACTGTGTCCAGATGTTGAGGGTTGGGGGAAGGGGGAAAGACACAGCATCCCCATGGTAGCGCTCTCATCAAAAATACTTAAGCTGGCCCTGGCTGGTGTGGCTCAGTGGACTGAGTGCCGACCTGCAAACCAAAAGGTCGCAGGTTTGATTCCCAGTCATGGCACATGGCTGGGTTGCAGGCCAGGTCCCCAGTAGGGGGCGCACGAGAGGCAACCGCACAACAATGTTCTCTCCCTCTCTTTCTCCCTCCATATCTAGATTCTGGAACATCTACAAGGCAACTGCTCTGGACCATTCCAAAAATATTGTCGCCTGATTGCCTATGAAGAAGGGAGAGTTGGGAAGGGCAAAGGGGGCCTCCCACTTCCTGTCCTTAAAAGCCTGAGTGGTATATTCATTCATCAAGGCAGGCCAATGTGCAGGCCAAGCGGGAAGGAATTGTGTCTTTCAGATCCAGTGTTACCAGCATTTGGGACATGGCAGGCACTCAGGGTTTTGTGCTAAAGGAATGAATGAGGTGTCTGCAGGAGAGCCAAGAGCTGTCTCAGAATCTCACTCTAGAGATGTAGCCTGGAGCTCAGGAGAGGAGGCTGGGATGAGCCACATATTGGGAGTGAAGGTGGACAAGCTCCCCTGGGAAGTGATACAGAGAGAGAAAGAAGAGAAAGGCTCTGGGGACAGAGCCCTGGAGACCCCCGACATTGAAAGGTGGGATGTGTGCGTGAAGGGGAAAAACCGGCAAAGGAGCAAGAGAAGGAGCAAGCAGTGAAGTGGAAGAAAAAGCAGGAAAGTGAAGGCAGAAGAGGGCAAGGAATAGGAATGAGGAATGCCAGAGTCATTTGGTCACCCCAAGAAGGGTATATGGATGGGGGGGAGGGGGTCGAGTCCCCAGGAGCCCAGGGAGGCCACTCCAGCTGCGCCCTGTAGGTGGATAGAGCAGTTGTCTCTCCCTCAGGTTTTCCAGGGCCTGGAGGTCTGAGGCCAGTTACGGCTGTCACATGTGCGTCGAGAGTGCCTGGCTTGGCTATGTGGTGCCTCTGTTGGACCTATGGGGGCTAGCAAGGCCTGTTTTTGGCCCGGCCTGCGTGGGAGGCCTGCAAAACACCAACAAATTGTGTGCACACTTAATCTGTCACCTGGGCACCTTCAACAAGCCCACCCTTAAGCAAATGCTGCTCTCTTCTGAGTCTGCCCCTCCTCCCTGGGCCCTTAGGAAATGGTGTCACAAGCATCTCAGTCCAGGTGCCAAACCATTTCTCTCTGAGAGGCCACCACTCATCCTGCTGTCTCCTAGTGCCATCGAGGTCACAAGAGGGCCTTCGAGCTACACCATATCCTTGGGGATAGGTGAAGGACGGTCTGAGGCCCCTTCTCAAGGGGCAGGCGATGGGTCACAGGGCCTCATAGTGGGCAGGGAACAGGTAGCAGCGGGTGGGTGGCCTGGGTGGACACTTGGCTAGGAGGGGTGCAGCACCTGCAGTGAACCTTCTGACACCTATTGAAGGAGCTTAGCATTTGGGGCCTGCAGGTGTCCACAGGGCCATCCCAGACTCTAGGGACGGAGGCAGAGTGCAGCGTGCGGCTACTCGCCCTTCATTTGGAGTCCCGGTTCTCCTTTTGTGATGGCACCTGCTGGCTCCTCCCCACCTGGGCCTCCTGTTGCTCATCCCTGTAGCATTTCCTCCCTTTCCTGCCCAACCCCGTCCCACCACACACAATCTTCTAATTGTGTGTGGGGGGGCTGAGACGGCCCCAGTCACTGTCACCACCTCCTCCTCTCCTCACACTGCAGTTGCTTTCTGCCCACCCCCAACATCACCAATGACCTCCGTGTTCCTGATGCAGAGGACGCTCCGTCCTGCCCTCGCTTTGCCTCTTGGCAGCACTGGGCACCTTCCCCTCTCTGGAGGGGCATTCTTGGCTTCTGACACTGAGCTCCCCCTGCGGCCTTGCATCTGGGGATGTTCCTGGCCTCTACCGCATCTCCAGCTGGTGAAGTTCTTGAAGGTCCAGTCCTCTCCTCTCTCTTCATGCCACACTCTCTGGGAAGCCACCTCATCCACCTTCACAGCTTCTAGGATGTCCTTTCCATAGGTAACTTCCGACCACCAGCTGCAGAGGGCTCTGGCATCAGACCGGGCCTGGTCCCAGTCAACTCTTCCGTCGGCGAGGCTCCCATCATACACCCCGAAGACTTCAGTCCTGTCTCCATGTCCAGCCCAATCTCCGCTGCGTTCCTGACCCCCATGTCCAACTGCCCAGGAGATAGCTCTTAACCGCCACATGGCTGTCACCCCCAGGCTGGGAGGCATTGGCACAAGGAACTCAATGGCCAAATCTAGGGTCTGTCTGAAACATGCATCTGCGTGTCACTCCCCTGCAGTGGAGTTGCTATTTGGGGCACTACTCGCCCTCCCGAGGACCTGGTTTTTGTTGAGAATCTCCCTCTCCCTCCCACAGCCTGTGTTTCCAGGGGGCTGGCTTCCCACTACCCACCCCAGCCCAGCCCTGGACAAAATGATTGGAGGCATGACCCAGTTCTGACCAATAAAAGGACAGCATTTATTTGCTGGGGGCATGTGAGAAAGAAGCTACACTACAGGGCAGAAGGTGCTCCTTGCTGACTATAAACGAGGGACTCAGTGGAAGCTGCAGGCAGCCATCTATCGATCCTGAGGCGGCAGCCTGGGACGAAGCAGACACTGCGGAGTGCAGAGGGGAGGTAGGACAAAACTGGGTATTTGGTGAAGTTGTTCATCTGCTGCCAATACCCCTGAATTTCTCAGTTTTGTAAACCAGTAAGTTTCCTTTATTGTTTAAACTGATTTCCATTATGGTTAAACCAACTACTGGAAACCAAAAGCAGCCTAACAAATATAGTTCTTTTTGGATCAAAGTCTCACATTCACCTCAAGTGCTATTTAAAATGTCAACACAAATCCTGACTTGAAATAAATGAGAGCATTGGCAAGTCTGTCACATGAGCTGCCAGATCACACAGGCTCCTAGGTGGGCCCTGCTCTTTGATATTCCCAGCTCTCAGGTAGGACCAGGGACTGTCTCTTCTTCAAATCCCTCACACGTCAGGCCTCTGTCTTCCCAGCCCAGGGACCCAGCAGGAGGGCCTCAGGCAGGGAGGTGGTGGGGCCGGAGCATCCACCCTCCTGTGCACACAGCTTCCTCCCGGCCCCAACGGCCCTGAGGGCTCTCCTCCAAGGAGCAGGTGCCTAAATGAGCTCTAGTGCCCACACACCAGGCAGGGTGGGAGGACCAGTGCCACCAGGCCGTGCTTCTGTCCCCTCCCTGGCACCCTGAGGCTTCCTGTTAGGCAGTGGGGGGTGTGCAGAGTGAAAGCCCTCGTACACACATGGCAGGGGAAGGGTCTGCTCTCATTCTGTGGATGAGCACATGGTGCAGGGCCTGGCTAAGGCCTGACTCTTGCTGAGTGACCTCCAGTCAGTCACCTGTCATCCCTAAGGAGCAAGAACTGTCCACATCCAGTGGGAGACAAACAAAGGGGGTTCCCAGGGAAGAGCTGTGACAGGGAGGGCCAGGACACCCCATCTCTGGGCCATGCTTAGCCATCACTTTGCTTCTGGCCTGCAGTAAACCTTTGTTTATGGAACACAGAGGGGAGGACTGTTGCAGACCCGCCCCCCCCCCCCCCCAGGTATGGCGTAAGGATGAAGGAAACTGAGTGAGGTTTAAGGAGTGGCTTTTACTGGGCAGAGTCAATGACTGGGGACCAACATGGTACAGGGACTTGCCTGAGGTCGCAACGTAGAGCTGGGCCATGTTCATCCCCGACTTCCCAACCTGCTCTTCCTTCATCAAGTGTGCACTGGCTGCAGTGGCTGTGGGGGCCCAGGGCTGGCTGTCACTTAGCCCCCCACCAGTGCTGGGCCTGCCAGAGGTCTGGAAAGAAGTCACTTGAGGGTTTATTCTCAGTGGGCTACACACAAAAAGCCACAGCCCATTCCTCGAAATCTTCCAAACAGCCCCTTTTCTTTCTCATCCTGAGGCACTTCTAGAAGCTGGCTGGACTCGGATTCTGGCTCCCCCACCTCACTGAAAGGAGCCTTGGCTGTCTCACCTTTTGTTTGAGGTGCAGGAGCAAACTCAGGTCAAGTGCTTTCAGTGGTGCCTGGCACCTAGCAAGATCTGGGCACAGGTTCCTGGGTACCCACCAGCTATTATTATTATAAGCCAAATTGCAACATGAGAACACATTTAATGCTACATGCAGCTTGCAGCCTGGCTGGGTTCATGCCCACACTCCGTGAATCCTATTTGGAGAACCCCTTCTCCATAGCTTCAGTGACTTCAGGGTGCAGGAAGCGGCTAGCTAAACGTTCGATGTCATCCAGGGTCAGGCGGCTCAGGGACCTCTCATAATCCTAGGGAGAGAAGGCCAGAAGGGTTCAGGGGGTGCCAGTGGGGGTACACCAGGACAGAGACAGGTGGGAGTCAGCTGGGGCAGGAGTGGACATCCGGGGCTACCCTTCTCACCCTCTGTAGTTGATCCAGGACTCTGCTGGCATCTGCAGCACTGAAGTGGCGTGCCAAGACTTTGGCGATCAGCTGCCAGGCAGGTGGACACGGGGGTGAGGCCTCCGCCAGTTTCCGGACGGCGCTTTCTTCCAGTAACACCTTCTCCAGTGGTTTGACCACTAGGTTGAGCTTGGAATTGGGCCCAATGCTGTAATCGGAGAGTCTTTTCCCATCTGCCAAAAAGAGACTGATGAAGTTGTTACCCACAGCGGCGGGGATGACCTCAGGGAGCACTGTGGCATCTGGCTGAGCAGGGTTCAGCCATCGCCCAGACATTCAAGTGGCTGTCACCCCCCCCCCCCCATCATACTGCTGCCCTAGCTCGGCCTGGACACCCCGACCCCAACTTCGTGCGGGGCTCCCTGGGCGTCTCCTCTCCTCGCGTTACCTGCCAATGCCTTGCCCTTGAACAGCAGCCGCTGCTGGCGCACCGGGACGTTCAGCTTCTCGGAGACTAGATGTTTCAACGTGGACACCAGCTCATCCTCTGACACCTGGTCAGGCCGAGGATGGGAGCAGGGGTTGAGCCTGCAGCCCCGGGGCTGTGGGCAGCTCTCCCGGCTTTCCCGGAGGGGCTGGCCCGCTAGTCCTGTGCCCACCCTCACCCCAGTCCTGCGCCTCACAAGGGGAGGGGAACGTGAGCAAGCCGGCTCACGGCGGGGGCCTGGTGACGCTACCTGCAGGCTGCACTCACGGCCCTGGAGCGCCTTCACCGTCAGCTGCATGGCGGACGCCACGGCATCCACTCAGGCCGCCGCGCACCCTAAAAGCTGCACGCCGGCGTACAGCAGCCCCGGGCACGCGCCGGAACCGCCCGCCACTGCCGGAAGGGGCGAGAGGGGTGCGGCTTTCCTCCAGCCCCGCCTCCGGCCCGCCCTGCCCCTGTAGCCCCTGGGGGGAGTCTCCTTGGGGTTCCGCTTTGTACTCTCACGGGGACCGCCCAGGGTGACAAGTCCACCACAGCGACGGTGTAGGGGCGCCCTCCAGGATAGGGAGGAGGACCGAGCTGGGCCAGGTGGGCTTCATTTGAGAGCTGGGGGTAGAGAGGAGGGAGGGCTGGGAGTCTGCTCGCCCCGCCCCACCCACGGCCTGGTCCGCCCAGTGTTTCCAACGGGTGAAGCAGGTCCTTGCAGTCCCCTAGAGTATCTCTCTGGAGCCCACAAAGCGCCCCACCCTGACAAGCTTGCAGCACTGGCCACAGGCCTTCTTCCTCCTCCTTTCTAGTCTGGCTGTGGAAAGCCAGTTGAACTTGGGAGTAGGCAGGGTAGCCAGGCGTCTGCTGGTATCTTCCTACAGTTCATTCTAGAACAGAGGCCCACCTCTCACAGAGGGGATGCATGGGGAAGGAGGGCTAAGAGAGAAAGTCTGTGCAGAGGTCACCGTGTCACCCAAGCCAGTCCTCCACCCTGGCCCACACCTACCCAGTGAACCCCCTTCCTACCTCCACCGTCAGGCCCCAAAGAGCAAAGATTGGAAGAGACCCAAGTTTGCTTCTCTTTTATTGAAATATATTTTCTGGGCAGTGCCCACATACCCAACTCAGCATGGCCTCTTTGGCACTGAAAGCTGGAGAATAAAAAACCAGTAACAAAAATAAGCCTGGATTTTTCTGAGTGCATAGTGCGTGAGAACTAAAGGCCTTTGGTACACAAGAACCGTGGGGACAGTGGGTGTAGGGTGGGGGCAAGGAGTGGCAAATGCTTGACCCAGGGGCCTCAGGGACCTGGGCACAGGCTGCTATAGATGGAGTGGCCAATAACCAAGGCCAACATCTCTGAGGTGCCGCTCAGTGCCACAAGGAAGGGGGCCTGAGAAGCGTAGTCGGCTTGAAGGCGGCGGAGGGACAGCTGCAGCATGGCCAAGGCCAGCAGGCTGTTCTGCACCCCTACTTCAATGCTGACTGTCCGCCGCTGGGCCACTGGCAGCTTCAGGCATGTGGCCAGGCAGTAGCCCACCAGGAGGCCAACCAGGGGCACAGTGAGGCCCACCAGCACAATGGGCAGCCTGACGCCTGCCAGGATGAAGATCCCCATGCGGTAGGCCAGGAAGAGGCCACCCAGGAGCAGCACAAAGCTGAAGGGCTTAATGACCTGCAGAAGCAGCTGAGAGAGCTTGGGAAGCTTGGACTTGATCAGCACACCTACTATGATGGGGATGGCAATAAACAGCAGGCTCCCCAGGATCTTGGAGATGGGCACGTGGAGTGTTTCATGGATGCTGAGCAGGCGGCTGTAGACAGCTGAGGACAGTGGCAGGAATCCAGTGGCAGCCACTGTAGAGATGAAAGTCATGGAGATGGCCAGGGTGACATCCCCTCCAAGGAGGAGACTGAAGAGGTAGCTCCCTCCGCCACCAGGTGACGAGCAGGTGATGATGAGGCCCAGAGCCAGGGCCTTTGGCAGCATGAAGACCTTGGCCATCAGGAAAGCATAGAAGGGCATGACCAGAAACTGGCCCAGCAGGCCCAGCAGCATGGGCTGGGGGCTCTGCAGGAACCCCTTCAGAACCTGGAGCTCCACTTTGCACCCGAACGAACACTTGTTGACAAAGATAAGAGGCAGGAGCAAGTAGAGTATTGGGTTCTCCGAGAAGTGAGTGAGGCCAGTGCCAACGGCGGCGGGGGTGTCTTCGGCAGGTGAGACCTTAATGCAGAAATCTCTCCGCTCCTCGATCAGCATGGGTGGGCCCTCATGGGGGTCCACAAGCTGGATGTGCAGTGGGGCTAGCCCAGGCAGGCCTGAGTGGATGCTTACCACAAAGCCACCCCCAACACCCCAGGTTATGGCACTCACGTTCTGGATGATCAGCACCTCTGTGTCCAAGGAGGTAACTCTCAGTATGGGACCGGGCCCCGACCCATTGCTCTGGCCTTGGTACTGGCTTGAGATCACGATGATGCCCTCACTATTCTCTGGGAACTCAAACTCCACCACAGAACCATCCCCAATGCTCAAGTAGCGACCCTCTGGCAGTGGCCCAGGATGGCCCAGAGCAGTGCTGAGGTTGGTACTGGCTGTTCCCTTGGACCCCCACAGCAGGCTGACAAGCAGCAGGGCAGCCCTAAGCGTGCCTAGGGGACCTGTGCAACCGCTGCCCCCTTCTGGTCCACACCACGGCTGGGAGCTGCCCCTTCTAAACAGCATGGCTCCTCCTGGAGGATGGTGTGCCCAGGCCCTCTGTGGCTTAGCAGAGCAGCTTCGCTGATGCCTGTGGTTGTCCTAAAAAGGGTCCATGAGCTAGGCCTGGCTCTTTGGTGCTGCTTTCCTTGGTGGCAGAGCTCTTCCTGGGGAGAGAAGGAACACAGAGAGGTGGCTGGTGAGGGTGAGTATTGGTGAACTCAGGAACATGAGGACCTGGAAGTCCACCACTGAGAGACTGAGCAGGGCTGTGAGTGCCATTTGGCTGTCCCATGCCCCAGCACAACTGCCTCAAGCTTGCCATCCCTCACCCAGAGGGGCCACCTACAGATGGGAGTTCCTGGTCAGCCTGTCCGTACCTGCTGATTTCCTTGGGCTTGCTCCAGCGCCGTGACCCTGAGGAGATGTCCTGATAGGAAGGGATTTGGAAGAGCCACCCTCAATCCTGTCACCACAAGCCTGACTCCCACTGGCTTCAAGACAGCTACAGAGGTTCTGCAGCAGTGCTACAGCCAGAACGAACTCTCTGGAAGGTTGCACAGGGATGACAAGGAGACAAACCTGAGGAGAGAAAGGGTGCTGATGAGAAATACGGGTTCAGGCCATATCCGAGAGGCCATCAGAGAGCAGGTTAAGGTGTATGGGTGTCACCTGTTAGGCAAAAAGCAATCAGCAGAGTGGTGTGGGCAGCGGGTGACCATCAAGCCAAAGGCCCCAAGGGCTGATTTCCACAACCGACACGCAGTTGTAAATGCTGTTGCGGGGCTATCTTGCCTGCCCTCCCTGCTGACAGGGGTGTGCTGGGGGTGCTGTGGGAGTGCAGGTCCTCCCTCCTCAGGGAAGTTGTTGGAAGAAGCAGCAGGAGGGTGTCAGACAGGGCCACATGTCTGCTGTGGGGGCTTTTCCTCCTGCCAGAGCTTCCACTCGTCTGGCAATCCTGGAGCCACTGTGTCACATCTGAGGGGGCCGCTTGGAGTCCAGGAGCTCTTCCCCATATCCACATGCAACCCGACCAGAGTCTGGAACTCCCAGTGGGACTAAGAGTTTTTCTAGGTGGGGGTGGGGTGCCTCAGCATGAAAGAAAAAGGTCCGCCTCCTTCCATTTCTCTATTTGGGTGGCCACCTCCCTATTGTCACATCACCTGCTGGAACTGGGGCAACCAGAATGGGGACACAGTGGTTTTTCATCACTACTGTTGGTTGCTTCATGCCCTGCAGTGTCCCAGTCCTGGAAGAGGCCCCAGCCTCTCTAGATCCTATTGTCCTTTGGCCTTGGTCTCCCTCATCTGAGACTGGGGAGTGTGGGAATTAGAGGGTGGAGGGCAGGTTAAGGAAAAGACTCATCTGTGGGAAAGTCTTCCCCCTACAGACCTGGGAAGCCATAGCTTCTGCTGGCTTGAAGTTTAGGTCACTTACCCTGGAGGTTTTGGTCCAGCCTTGCGTCCCACTGCTGAAGAGGGAGGCAGGAAAACCAGAGGGAGTATATGCAGAGCAAAGTGGAGGGGAATCACAAGGAAAAGATGAAGGCACCCGGGACTGAAACCACAGGGGTGGTGAGAATCAGTTCAGAAGGGAGAGGAGGCTAAGGACCATTCACTCTGTCCTTCCAGTACGGCGGGCAGATTTGACTCATTGCAAGGGGGTTCTGGCTCAGATACCATGCCATTTCTGCTTGAAGGGCCGGAAGAATTTGAGCAGATGTACCCCAAGGCAGGGTAGAGAACCCCGGGCTAGCAGCTTTTTTTTCCACACCGGCTGAGTGTTAGGTGTTAGGGCAGTTGGCAGTGCTGACCCAGGGCTTCTCCCTAGCTGGGAGTCTAGAAGTTGTCGGTTTGGGAACAAGCAGAGCTCGAGCGCAAACCTGGGGGAGAGGGAAGGACGGAAGGAGGGAAACGCCGCTGCCGGGCTCGCGCTGCTACCCCGCAGCTGACAGGCCGGTGACCCGCCTAGGTGGTACCGGGATCGCTGAGAGGGGACCCCTCACGCCACTCTGAGGTCCGGCAGCAGCGCCAGGCCTCACGAACGCGGGAGCGGCGGTCCTTCCCTGTCAGGTCGGCTACCTGGACTGAGCGGGCGAGCGCGGAGCCGGGTCCGGGCCAGAAGTAGCCTTCCGCCCGCCCTTTCTCACCTGCCGCCACAGTCCCGAAGCTCGGCGACAGCGCCAGAGCCCGCCTCGCCGGCGGACGTTTGCGAGCTCAGCGCTTTGGGGCCAGGCCCGCCCACCAAGGCCCCGCCTCCGGCCCGCCCCGAGCCCCGCCCCACCTCCCCGCGGAGGCCCCCCAGGGGCCTGTTCCCACCGGATGTGACGCATCTGGGAGCGACGACTGCCTGCCTTCCGGGTCGCAGTTGGTCGCTCCTGGCTGTGGTCTCGTGCGGCGCGCGAGCCCAGTGTGTCATCTGTGATCACTGGCGGGGCGACCCTTTCCGGCTAGGCGCCCCAGTCATTCCCAAACACGATGCGACCTCTGAGGGCGATGAGACAGAGGCTTCGCTGTTAGCGGAGCTGGGATTCCTGGGACCAGGGTTTCGGCCATGTTCCCTCTCCGGGCACCCAGCCCTGTAGTCCGAGGTCCGAGCCCGACCAAACTAAACACCGGGTCCCAGGCTCGGCCCAGTTTCACGTTCCTTCATTCAAGCATTGATTGAACGTCTGTTTCCACATTGGAGCGTCAGTGGACCCGTCCACCTCTCAGCACTATTTGGCGCCACCAGCAAGGTCCAGAGGATTCACAGCAAAGAAACGCAAATACATGGCATAAGGATGGGCAGAAAGGTGGTGAGGGTGTAGGAAGGACTTGGGAAGACAGTAAACAAGTGCAGAGTCGAAGGCGAAGTGCTTGTTCCCAAAGACTTCAGGGCAACTACTTTCAGTCTGCCAGTGGGTCGGTGGCAACCCACTTGCTTGGGAAGAACCTCTTGTCACAGCTGTGATGGAGGCCGAGGTCGCTGAAGTTGCAGATGCTTGCACCACGAGGTGCAAGAATGTCTAAACTATAGCATCTGTAGTTTTATTAAACTTATTTAAATATATGTGTAGGACATGTGTGTAGAAATACACGGTGGGGTTGCATGCTCAAGAGGGCTCGATGTATGTGGGTGATCGTGAACGCTCAGGGCCAGTAAGGGGTAAGCCATCTGTGTGTGGATTTGGTGCCCCCGGAACGTTTGCAACTGCCCCTCTCAAGTGCGGTCCTGAAGGAAGCAGGCTGGCACACGTGAGAGGGCTGGGCTTGGCACATGCTGCCTTGAAGACTGCAGTTTGCAAAAGTGAGGTGGGGGAGGGGCTGTCTGCGGACAGGGTAAAGCTGGCCAGAGGGATAAGGGGAATGGGTGGACGATCATGGGAAGCACAACCACGTTTTTATATTCCAACTGAATGGGAACTGGTGCCAGGGTCAAGGAGAGCAAATGCAGTCAGCAGGCAGCTCCCCAATATCATCAGCCTTTCCTGAAAAGCCAGAGTGGGCTGCTGGGGTGTCTGACGTGAGGGGATTTGGAGGCCTTCCCTGTAGGGAAAAGGGATGGCTAAATTAAAGGCAAGAGAATGTTTGTATTTAAGGAGTTGATTCACCCCGGCAGAGGAGGAAGGGCTCTACAAATCAGTCAAAGGTATTTAGATTCAAAAGAGAAGTCGTCTGGACTGAGAGAACAGACAGAACACATTATAGTGACAGCCAAAACACAAACACACTTCAGATGGGAGACCTGCCACCATATCATTAATGGGGTCACCATCGTGACCCTACTGTGAGAGGACTGCCTACCTTCCATTCTCCAGGCAGGGGCCCCCAGGAAAACCATGTGATAAATAAGCATGCGTGGAAGTCACATTCAATACAAGCACAATGGGTATATCTGATATTTACAGGGAAGTGTAGTGCCTACGCAGCATCAGGTCACCTCAATTTCCTTTGGGGGAACCATCTCTCCTCCGCTCCCAGTAAGAAAGGTTTGCATGTGGACGACCCCAACGCTGGCCTCTGGAGTAGGCACGTGCCCAGGTACAGCCAATCAGAGCCACACAGACTGATGCAACGATAAACCCATACTCCAGTCTGGACCTATGAGAATTAGTCCTCAGGGACAAGTACTAGAACTATTTGGAAAGCCAAAAGGTCTTTTTTGGCTGAGGTTGCCTCCCCTACCTGGAGGAGACAGCATGTCTGAGAAGGAATCAAATACAGAGAAAAGCAGAGCGAAGAGGTGGAGAGAGCTCATGTCCTGATGACGTCATTAGTGCTAGAATCACCCATGGGCTTTGCGTTCTGTTACAGGAACAATAAGTCTACCTCCTGTCGTTACTGAGTTTTGCTATGTCAGTTTGAGTTGGAATTCTGCTACTTGTAACCGAGAAAGTTGTAACTCCTAAAGAGTAGGGCTGAGGGGGCGGTGGGTGGCACCCTGGCTGAGAAAGACTGCAGGATAAAGCCGGACCTCTACTTTGGAAAGTTGGGCAGGCTTGCTCCACACCACCATCAGCTTCTAGCCTGTGTGAGGCCAAGTGGGGGATAAATCTGGCCTGCTCTTTCTACCTGTGTGACTGTGGCGACCTCCAGCGAGGGCAGAACCCCCTGAGTAGTTAGCAGCTGTCACTGGGGCACAAGTCCGCATTTGACAGTGCCCAGTCCAGGGAAGCCATCTGGTGAGTGGGGAAGCTCGGGCAGTCACGGCAGTTGTTTGAGAGGCACGGAGGGGTCTACACACCTCCCAGCCTTGCAGTATGGACCTGCAGTGAGGCTCCGTTCCATTTGACCCCTGTGGTAGCCCCAGTGGGTACCCTGGGCTTCATTTATACTATTCTCACTACTTTGGGGCCCTTTGAAAATCTCCATAATACAAGGTTTACAAAATGAATACATGTATGATACTCCAATGGTAGATACAGATCACTAGATATGTTTGTCAAACCCACAGACTACCACACAAGAGGGAACCCCAATGTCAACTTTGAGCCTTGGGTGATGATGAGGTGTTAGTGGGTATGTATGTGAGAACGAACTCTCTGTACTTTCTGCTCTACTTTGTTGTGAACCTAAAACTCTCTAAAAAAAGAAAGCCTACTAAAACATGAACACATGTGAACTGCTTGGCACAGGGTCAGGCTGGGCATCAGCTTCCACGATCGCCACCTCCTGGGCAAGCTGGACCTTCTCCGAGTCTCCGCTTCCCTGACCCTTCCCAGTCTCAGCGTCACAACCAAAGCCTCTCCTTCCTGTGCTGTCCTGGGGCCTCTCGCTCCTCTTCTCTCTGCGCCTTTCATCTTCTGTTTCTTGACACTTTGCCTGCACTCTGGCAGCACTTAGGTCCCAGAAGGCAGAGGCTCAGGAAGCACACCTCCAGAATAGTCCACCGTCCCCTCCACGGCCCCCTTGAAGTTGTCTGGCTGGTGCCCCAATTCCTCCCATCTAGGGAGTCCAAAATGCCTTCTCTTTTTCTGACCCCAGCCCACTTCTGCACCCCCCCCATGTGGTATTCCAGCAAAATTCCTGATAGTTTCTGCCGGTTCTCACTCAGTGAAGGGAAATGTAACAAATCTGTGAGGAATGATAAGCAGGCCAAGTGTCTCTGCCCTTTGCAGCCCTGATTTCAAAGGCATCCAGAGATGAGTGCTTTGGAGAGGCACACTAGCTCTCAGGGAGGCTGCGTGTGCTGGGGAGGCACCCGGACTGGCTTTAATCCTCACCTGGGTCCCTATAGGCTGTGCTGTGTGGGAGGGAGTCCATGGGTTTCCTGCAGCCCCAGGAGGGCAGAACTGTCTCTCCCAGGCCAGGATACAGGGCTGCCAGCTGGGGAGCTGCTCTGCTCACCGCCTGAGTCACAGCTCAGCCACAGCAAGACCCATCTGTGGCAGGAGTCTTGGAGACAAAGGCTGTGTGCTAAGGCTGTGGGGGTAGGTTGGCTGAGCCTCCGGGACATGTCCCTTCCCCCAAGGACAACATCACTCCCGACTCCGCACTGAATGCACTTCAGTCCACTGGGGGGCACCAATTTATTAAGAGGTCATCTAGAAGGCAAGCCCTCCGACAAATGGCACGAGCTGCCACGCATTGCAGTAGGGACCGCGACCAGGCTAACTACGTTACCGCCCTGCCAGCCAAGCTCTAAGGTGGCCCGTTCCTGCAGAGAATGGGGCAGGAGGCAGTCAGGTCCCTTGCCTCAGCCGCCAGGTGTGGCTCACCAGAAGGAATCACTGGAAACAGGACTAGCCTGCAGAGCAGTGAGCAGCTCTGGGGCAGAGAGGTTCTGGACCATGCCCAACCAGCCGTGAGGGGGCAAGCACCCAGGGCCTTGTGCCTGGGGGTGCTTGAGAATTAGGTGGGAGCTGACTAGGGAAAGCAGCTTTAGGAAAGGAAGGAGATGGGTACCTGGGCTTTCGTGACAAATCATGATGAGGCTGGTTATTGCAGTCCCCGCCACCAGTCACACACCGGTCACCACCTTGGAGCCCATAGGTGCAGATGCAAGAAAACACTCCTGGCCAGGTGTGGGGCCGGGACTCAGCCCTGCGCTGGCACTGCTGCTGCCTCCTCCTGGGCCGGGTACACGCAGCCTCCTTCAGCCTGGTACTTGGGCTCATCTGGCTAGCTGGCTGTGGTTCTCCTAGGGATGCAGCCTTCCATCTCCAGTGCCTCGGGCCAGCCTTCGTACTTATTGGTGTGCCTACTGTTCTTCACGTGCTGCGGGGGTGGGGAGCAGGAAGTCACAGCCTCAGCCTCAGGCACAGGAAACAGAACCATCAGTCCCCTTCTGGTGGTGTCGACCAATCGTGCATTCTCAGGGCACTCGCCCCCCTCTGTCTGTCCCAGCACCTTGATTTTCTCATCTAAAAATAGCACTAGCCGCACTGGCCTGCCCCGCTCATGGGTGGAGTGAGAGCCGTCAGCTTCTCTGCACTTCTGTGGGCCTGGCGCACACTGGGAAGGCAAGGAGGGAGTGTGTTTGTCTCTGCCTTCGCCCAGCCCACGTGGAGATGCTGGAAGCTACAAGAGCTGGGGCAGAGGGGTATGTCTTCTCTGGGGGCTATGCTGCTCTTTTGGCAGCCAGAACCTTCCAGACACCACTGAAACAGCCTGTTGTTCTTGTCCTGCTGTGGGGAACAGGGCTTGGGGACAACATGGCTTTCACAGAGCTCGGAGACTCCCAAAGATGAGGATGGCACCTGGGGCTTACCAGCCCCTCACATGGGGCATGACACATGGGGCCCCAGAGGAAAAGCTGGCCAGACAGCAGCCAGGGATGCTGGGGGAAGGGCATGCAGTGTGAATGGGGGTCTTAGGTTTGGGGAGGATGGGACAGGACCGAACATCTTGAAGAGGTAGAGATTTGGGAGGAAAGTCTTAGTTGTGAGTCTTGCCAATGTGAAAGCTTTGCCATTTAAAGCCCCTTAGGGTGAAATCCATACAGGACAGGGAACGTCAACGTTGCTGCCCTCCCTGGGCAGAATGGGAGGGGCTAGGGCTGCCTTGGGTGCAGACGCTGGGGCAGAATTCAGGGAAGGCTGCAGCATGAACAGAAGGGGACCTCATGGGAAGCAGGCAGAAGGGCCAGGCCAGCTACCCTGAGCTGGGAAGCGGAGGTGCCAGGCTTTCCGCCCATACCTGTTCAAAGGGGCTCTTGTTCTGCACACCCTTGGCCCCCACAAACACCCAGCTGTCCCGAAAGGCCAGGTCCCTGACGTTCTTGCTGCCCAGATCGCTGAAAAGCTTCCTGGTCTCTTCATTCATCCTGCCACACAGAAGGAAGAGATGTGAGCTGTCGCCGTAGGAGGGCGAGCCTGAGGTGGCCTGGGCAATCACTTACTTGGTGGCTGGGTCATCATAGGACGCCACGAACACCAGAGTGCCTTCATGCAGTGGCCGAATAAACTTCAGTAGCTCGTTGACATCTAGCAGCACAGGTTCCATTGAACATGAAGCAGCAGGCATCACTGAGCATCCCTTCCCCACCATCCCCTGTTCTCCAAACAAGGACACTTAAAGCAGGGATCAGGCCAGGGATACACCCCACTAAGGGTCACCAAGGGGGTGCAGGGACAAACTGGCCAGGGAGCTCCCCATGACCACATACCTGTCCATCCCCCTGCCTTTTCTGAGCCCAAGGAAGTACTCGAGAAGCCCCCAGCGGACGGACAGAAAAAGAGCAGTGTTTCAGGGGAAGGACACCCGGTCATTCTGCTGCACAGTCAGAAAGTGGGAGGCCGCAGCAGCCACTCACCTCCTGCCCACATGTCAAAGGCCCGGGCCTCGATGAGCTCGCCGCTGACCCCTGGGTCAAGAGGGAGGGCAGGGATCTTACTGGGCAAGCTACCAGGGAAATTCCACCCTACCACCTCCGTCCTCCCAGACCAGGCTCACGGCACGGCGTGGCCACTGGGTGCAGCCCTTCTGGAAGCTTTCAAAGATTCCCTCCCATATTCATGCCAACTGTGTTCCTTATTCACACAGCTGCGGCCCACCCAAGGCTGCAGAGCGTCTGCCTGGCATTTGAGTCCCTCCAGGGGCTCCCCACAAAGCACCCTTTAACTTCCTGGGAACCTCTAATTCTATACTGATCCCATGTTTTCGTTCACCGAGTTGCTTCTGTGGAGACTTCAGCTAGCATGGACCCCTTCCACCCATCCCTGGGAATTCTGGAGGGAATGGGAGGGGAGGGGAAGGTCACAGCAGAGTTCCACTGTCCTGAACCAAACTGCGACCCCAAATCACAGGGAACTCACCATTCACCAGGGCAATGTTCAGTCCACGGCCCACGTTGTCCTTGACACTGCTCATGAGCCTGGCAAGCAGACAGCTCTCAAGTGATATGTGTGCTCTGCTCACCTGCCCTTGCAGACCCAGCTTCCAGTCACCCATTCCCTCCCCCACCCCACCTGTACTCCCCAAGGAGCTCACATCTTGTCCTCGAGGCAGATCTTGGGTCCGATGACATTGGCAGCCCCGCTGACCATGCGGAAGGCCAGGTGCTCTTCAGGGCATGGCTGGGGCAGGCCGCACTTATACTTCCTGGCCCGAGGCTCTGCGTGGGGATAGCAGGGATGACCCATGGGCCCGGTCCTGTGGTCACTCGAAGTCTGAGAGGGTGAGGTCAGGACCAGCCCACAGGGAGGAGTGAGTGATCACAGAGCAGGGACCAGTGGCTCGAGGGGAAATTGCTCAGGCCAGGGACACTTCTATTGACACTTGTGTATCTGCTGGGGCTGGCCTCAGGGCAAGGTGACAAGGGCCCCAGGGAAGCTTTTCTGCCACCAGTCAGAGAAGAGAAAGGAGCAGCCTGGAGGGCAGGTGCATGGATGGGAGCTCGGCCAGAACAGACTGCAGGAAAGCAGTAACATTGGGAGTACCCAGTTCCCTCGGGGTAGAGGTGAAAGGACAGGAGGAAGACAGCCTCTGTCACAGGTTGTATTGTGTTCCCACAGAAGATTTGTTGATGTTCTAACACCCAGTATGTCATAATGTTATCCTATTTGGGAACTGGGTCATTGAAGATATAACTCATTAAGATGAAATCATCCTAGAGTAGGGTAGCCCTCAATCCAATGACAAGTATCCTTATAAGAGACAGAAAGATAGCCTGGCTGGTGTGGCTCAGTGTATTGAGCACGGGTTGTGAACCAAAGGGCCACCAGTTTGATTCCCAGTCAGGGCACAGGCCTGGGTTGTGGGCCAGGTCCCCAGTAAGGGGCCACGTGAGAGGCAACCACACATTGATGTTTCTCTCCTTCTCTTTCTCCCTCCTTCCCCTCTCTAAATAAATACATAAAATCTTACAAACAACAACAACAATTTTAAAAAAAGAGACAGAAGAGAGGACATAGACATGGAGGAGAAGGCCACTTGAAGATGGAGGCAGATGCTGGAATCATGTGACTATGAACCCAAGGAACATTTGGGGCCGCCAGAAACTGGGAGAGGCAGGAAGGATCCTCCCCTAGAGTCTTTGGAGGGTATGGCCACCCCAGGAAACTGATACAGATTTTGACCCCGGGAAGTGGAGTGCTACTGTAGCAAAGCCCTGAAAACGTGCACATGGCCTTGGAGCTGGGTAATGTGTAGAAGCTGTAGAATTTTGAGGTGCATGTTAGAAAAGGCCTAGGTTGCCTTGAAGAGACTATGAGTAGAAATATAGACATTAAAGGGGATGGCAGTGAGGGCTCAGAAAGACAGAAGAACGATAGAGAAAACTTCTGTCATCTTGGGGGTACATATGTAATGATGACCAGAATGTTGCCAGAAATGTGAACGCTAAAGGCTGTTCTGGTGAGATCTCAGGAGGAAATGGGGAGCATGTGATTGGACACTGGAGGCAAGGCCATCCTTGTCATGGAGTGACAAAGAACTTCACCGAATTGTGTTCCAGTGTGGTGGGGGAAGGCAGAACTTGTAAATGCTGAACTTGAGTATTTCGTTGAGATTTCCAAGCCAAGTGTTGAGGGCAGCGCCTGGCTTCCCTGGAACCATCTCATAGTAAAATGTGAAAGGGGAAAGTAAAGTGGGAAAGGAATTATTAAGCATAAAGGAAGCAGAACATGAAGATTTGGGGAATTCTCAGCCTAACGAGAAAGCATGCTCTTGTGAGAACAGCAGGGGCGTGGCCAGACAACTGTTGTCCGAAGAGCCGAGGGGACTTGTGGATCCACTCAGCCATGCCAGCAGAAGCCAGGAATAGAGATGGGGTTACCCGACAGAGATGTGGGGGACCCTACTGTCCATGAAGTCTCCAGGAGACCAACACATTTTTTTCAAGAACTTTATAACAGCAGAAACACTGCTGGCCCGAACTGAGAGGGACAGAGAAAGGATGGGAGGAAGGATGGCTCTATGGGCAGAGCACTGGGCCGCAGAGGACCCTTCAGATCCCTTGAAACCTAATGGCGTTTTCCCTGCTGGGTTTTGGTGGCTCCTTTATTCCTTCCAACATTTCCCTTTTGGAATGGGACTGCCTATCTTACGCAGGTCCTACCAGAGTATTCTGGAAGCGGGTAACTTGTTTTCTAGGTTCACACATGCAAGTAGCTGCAGCAGGCTGTGTGGTCCAGTTGGGGGAGAGATAAATGGGGGAAAGAAACCCTGCAGAACTAGGGACAGGCAGGGGTACCACATAAACGGTATGAGGAGGAGCAGGGAGGTGACAGGAGCCTTACCTGCAGTCACTGAGTTCTCTGGGCCTGTGGGTACAGAGAGTTGTTTCCGTTAGTGTGGAGGCCCCCTGGGGCCCGCCGCAGGGCAGCCTGACCCTGCACCATGCAGTCAAGGCGGTGGGGCAGCAGGATCAGAGGCCAAGGGCTAAGCCAGGCAGACCGTGCCATGTTCCTGCTCAAGTCTAAATGATGTTGCCACGCAAAGCTCCCTGATCCAGGAAAAGGGTAAATTGGAACTGTTTAAGAGTACTCAGGTGACCCATCACCAGACACAAGGTTTAGAGTCCCCCCCATCTCAGAACTCATCAGGGAGCAACCAGAGTGTCAACCTCAATATTTAGCAGATGTCTCCTGCCTATCACTTATGTCCCACCAATTACAACTGTGCTTAGAATTTGAATCAACAGTGATTGGCTTCCCAGCCAAAGCATCTTCCCAGCTGCATTGGGTGCCAGGAGACTGAGGGCACCTAGAGGTGGCCTTCAAGGAAGGGAAAGAAAACCCAGGCTCCCCTCTCCCCCACCCTGAGCCTCAGCCCACAGACCCAGGTAGCTGCCCTGGGGACCTCGGTGGCAGGGCAAGGAAGAGTCCCACACTCACTGGTAAAGAGCTGCTGGATACGAGGAAAGCCACTGCCAGGCCCACCCAGGAGGATGCTGACTACGATCCAGGTGAGGCCCACAGTCACAACCAGGACAACGATGCGGAGGGGACCTGGAGGCAGGACAGACAAGAGAAGGCCACTTCAGATGCTAGCAAGCTCCCAGAAGACCCTAGGGTCTCTTATGACCAGATCTCCCCATCACTTGGGAAGAAGTGATAGGAGGAAATGAAGGGGGAGACCTGTTGTCATCCACCAGGCAGGAGCCAGGGACTCGAGCTCCTGGCAGGTGGAAGGAAGAAACTGAGTTCCACCTTCAAGGCTCTCAGGCTGGTTCTCCCTGGCACACGCGGAGGGGCCTTCCAGAATTCACTGCTCCAGGGGGCTCCAGCACTCCCCCAGGAGCCTCCTAACTTCCTGCCTCTGACGCTGCCGATATTTGTGCACCACCCATTATGTTCTCTTTTCTCCTGGTATGACAGAGGAGGGCATACTTCTTTTGAAGACCAGCCCCTTCACTTGTTATGACTTGGACCCCGAGCTCTCCTCCCTGTTCAGGTTTCTTGTAACATCAACCATTCCATCTCAGTCTTTCTCTTCTGTTTTCAACATGTGACCTTTCCTCATAACAAAGCACAGAATCCCTGACTGGTGTGGCTCAGTGGTTTGGGCATCATCCTGTGAATGGAAAGGTCACCAGTTTGATTCCCAGTCAGGGCACATGACTGGGTTGCGGGGTAGGTCCCCAGTAGGGGGCACATGAGAGGCAACCACACATTGATGTTTCTCCCCCTCTATTTCTCCTTCCCTTCCCCTCTCTCAAATAAATAAATAAATAAATAAAATCTTTTTTTAAAAAGCATGGAAGGAAAAGCCCTCCTTCAGAATCACATCCGACTGAACCACTGATCTCTCTTTCTCTCCATCCTTCCTCTTCCCCATCAGCTCCTTCAAAGCATGTACACTGGCTCTTTCCATAGAGTGACTCTTCCACTCTCTCACAACCTACTCCAATATAGCCTTGCCTCCATAACCCCACCAAAACAGTTTGTTGCCACCTGGCCTGGTGGCTCAGTTGGTTGGAATATTGTCCTGTACAACAAGAGGTTGCGGGTTTGATTCTGTGTCAGGGCATATACCTAGGTTGTGAGTTCGATCCCTGGATGGGGCATGTATGAAAGGCAACCAATAGATATTTCTCTCTCACATGGATGTGTTTCTCTCCCTTCCCCTCTCAAAATCAATAAACATATCATCAGGTGAGGATTTAAAAAAAAACACAGCTTGTTGCCAAGGCTACCTATGGCCTTCCCGGTGTCAGCTCCATGACGTGTCAGCCCTGATCTTCCTCCACCCCTCTCAGTTGACTGCCCAGAATGGCACTCTCTGGACACTCCTCATTCTCCTTGCTTAGGTCGTCCTCCTCTACCCTCCCCTGAAAAGTTAGACCTTGCCTGGCTTCTGTCCCAGGCCGCCTTCTCTGCCTATACCCGACTCTCCTTCCCCTACCCTCCTTACAGGTGCTCTCATCTACCCCTGGCTTGAATTACCCCCAAGGAGCAATGGCTCTCTACTTCCCTGCCCTAGCCTTGAGGCTATGCCCTCCCGGCCATTTCCTCACTGGCCAGCTCCACTGGAATACATTCATAACGCTGCAACCTTAGCAGGTCTCAACTCCAATTCTTGAGCTCTGTTCTCTACCCCTCGAGCTGTCCACCCCCCAACCCCTGCAATCCATCTTTGTGTTTGTTGTCCAACTGAGAAACTCACAGCCCAGCCGCTTTGGTCAGTTTCTCCTTTAGGACTACTGCATCTCCACCCCGCCCCCATAGTCCATGAAGTCTCTCTTCCACAACTCATTTTTCAAACAGCGTCCAGTTACCCGAGTTGGTAGAAATTCACTATCCTAATCCTCATCTCACAGTTTGGGCAACTGAAATCCTCGGAGGCCAAAGGATTTGTTCAAGGTCAGAGAATGAGTCCCCCGTTTGCCAAAGGAAACCTAGTGGTCACTTGGGCCTCCAGCAGGGACCCCTTTCCAACTTCCTCTCATTCACTGTGGAAGCCACCCACCTGCCAACCTCATGTCCACTTCTCCCGCTGGGTTGGGGCCGCCGGTAGGTGAACTGTTTGTGGACCGTGAGCTCTGGAGGCAACAAAGCAGAAGAGCAGGTTTGGGTGGGGGTCAGGGATATGCCAGTGCTACGGGTACCGGCGCGATAGGTGCACCGACTTGTTCGTCCACCCACCTGACCAGGCTCCTCCGGAACGCGGAAAGAAGCACTGCAGTCACGGGAAGGGGCCTCGGGAACCAGTTGGCTCAAGGTTGATCGTGCCCAGGGGAGCCTCTGAGACTGGGTTCTCCTGGACGCCGGGCCCTCCCGTGGGAGGCCCCAGCTCAGGCTGCCCCTCCCGGCTCAGTGGCCGCCGACGCGGGTTGGGAGGGCCGGAGACTTGCCTAGCCGTGGGGAGATGCGAGTTCAGTCCGGGACAGCTCTATCAGGCCCGTCGCCCCGCTCTGTTCAGCGAAAGAAGGACAGAGATCTGTGGTAGCGCGGTCCCACAAGCCTGGGAATGGCGGCCCGGGGCGGGGCCACAGCCCGCAGGCATCACTCCCGCCTTTGGCTGGGGCTTTGCTTCTCTGTTGCCAGGTTTGGGTAAGGGTAGCGGCGGAGGCCCCGCCCCTGGCTCCGCGCAACCTCGCGCACAGGCCGGCCTCCACCGTTTGCTCGAGCCACCCGGTGAGAGGGGCCCGCGCCGCCAGGCCTCTGCTTTTAAGTGAGCTCAGCCCCAGAAGTCTCCCACCAGAGACTCCTCTTTGGTGGGAGGTTCTAGCTTCCTAGGCTTGGAGTGCCGGGGCCACGCTGGTGCCCTGCGGTCGGATTTCTGAAGCCTAGGAAAAGGCAGATGGATTTGGGGGCGTAATTAGTTATTTTTTTCTTAGGATTTTATTTATTTGTTTTTTAAAGAATTTATTTATCTATTTTTAGAGAGCGGGAGGGAGGGAGAGAGAAACATCAATGTGCCAGAGATACATCTATTGGTTGCCTCTCACATGCCCCCTATTGGGGACCTGGTCCGCCACAACAATCCCCCCGACCCCCCAGCCCCGCCCTGCCCGCATGTGGCCTGACTGGGAATTGAACCCCAGACCTTTCCGTTCCCCCAGGGGTGCTCAATCCATTGAACCTCACCAGCCAGGGCAGAAATTGTAAGTTTGTTTTACTGTGTGTCTTTTAGAAACACAGCGGTACAGAAGAGCATATAGGAGAAAACAGCAGAATGCCATGAGCCAGAGACGATGAGGCTCCAAAGTTTCTTTTGAGAAATCAGCTGACAGTGTCATCGGAACTCCCTTGTAGGTAACCCTCTGCTTATGACTTGGGGTGGGCCTCTTTGCGTCCATCTGGTTTGGGACTTGCTGTGCTCCCTGGACTCGCGTGTGCGTTTCCTTCACCACATGAGGAAAGTCTTCTTTCATTATTTTTTCAAATAAGTTTACAATTTTTGCTCTTTCTCCTCCCCTTCCAGCACCCCTGTGATTTGAATGTTGGTATGTTTGAAGTTGTTCCAGAGGCTCCTTAGGCTATCCTCATTTTTTTGAAAATTTTTTTCTTCTTGCAGGTCTGATTGAATGTTTTTTTCTTCCTTATGTTTCAAATCATTGATTTGAATCTCGGCTTCCTCCACTCCATTGTTGCTTCCCTGTAAATTTTTCCTTATTTCACTTAATGTAACCTTTATTTGTGCCTCGGTTTATTTTATGTTTTTGAAGTACCCAATGAGTTCCTTGAGCATCCTAATAACCAGTGTTTTGAACTCTGCATCTGATAGATTGCTTATCTCCATTTCGTTTAGTTCTTTTTCTGAAGTTTTGATCTGTCCTTTCATTTGGGCCACGTTTCTTTGTCTCCTCATTTTGGCAGCCTCCCTGTGTCTGTTTCTGTGTATTAGGTAGAGCTGCTATGACTCCGTGTCTTGGTAGTGTGGCCTAATACAGTAGGTGTCTTGTAGGGACTAGTGACACAGCCTCCCCTATTACCCAAACTGGGTAATCAAGATATGTCCATCGTGTGTGCTGAGTACACCCTCCTCTTGTAGTTGAGCCTTGGTTGCTGTTGGCAGATCAATGGGAGGGATTTACCCAGTCCAGTCAGCTTCAAGGACTGGCTGTGACCACTGACCACCAACCTCTGCCCTCCATGGAGGATCAGCTGTGCAGGGGCAGGGTAGTGGTGCTCCAGTGTGGTCTGTAGCTGTCCACTGGGTGTGCTGGCCCTGGGATTTCCTGGGTGGTGCAGGCCAAGGTCAGCCCCCACCTGTGTTTTGCCAGGGGCACTCTACCTGAGCTATAAAGCAATCTGAGATGACTGCTGGGCTTGTACTGGGCTTGGAGATTCCCGGGTGGAGCCAAGCTGTGAATCTAGGCTGGCTGCTGCTGGTACCAGGCCTGGGGCTCACTGAGGCCAGCTGTGCTTGTTTGAGAGGATTTAGGAAATTGTGAAGCATGAGCCAAGACCAGCCATTCATATGGAAAAGTGGTTTGGGTGGGCCTGAGTCTCTGGGGATCTCCAAGGCGGGTCAAACACTGTTAGCCAAGTTGATGGAGTCTCAGATATGGCACCAGCTTGCTGGCTCCGTGGCTCTGTGTGGGGAGGGTTTAGAAAAGGGACAATGGCCTCTGCTGGCCTTGATGCCTGACAGTTCAGTTTCTCCCAGTATGCCACTGGTGCCTTTCAAGCTGCTACCCCAGTGCTGAGTAGGTGAGTCTATGTGTGGGTTCTTTAAGAGGAGCTGCTTGGAGCTCCAGAAGTTTCTTCCACTGAGTCAATCCCTACTGGTTTTTGCAGTAGAAGTGGCGAGGACTTAGCTGGGACTCCTTGCTCCTGAGATCTACCTCCCGAATATTTATCCACCACATGTGGGTGTGGGACCAGCCTGTTCTGTGCCTGCACCCCTCCCACCAGTCTGGATGGATGTGGTTTCTTTAATTCCGTAGTTGCCAGACTTTTATTCAACTCGATTTCTGACCGTTCTGAGTGATGATTGTTCTGTATCTTGGTTGTAATTTTGCGAAGAGGTGAGCCCTGTCTGCCTACACCACCATCTTGACCTAAAGTCCCTCTCTGGGACTGTTTTTCAATGGGAACAAAGGGAACATTAGACCGCCATGTCGCAGGTCCTCATGTCCCTGCCCCAGTATAGGCAACCAGCATGAGGTGGCAGAGAATGTCTTCTCTGGGGCCTCTTGCTCATGTCCCAGTGGAGCTCCCATAATTACAGTTCCAGTTGACTGTTTTTCCTTGGGCCATCATGTCCTTGCCTCCCTGTAGGCACTCAGACCTGAGGTGACAGCTGATACCATCAACTGATCCCTCTTGCGCTTCCCTCAGTGTGGACACCGACTGTTGGGTTGTCAATTGATGGCGATCATATGGGCCTTTGTGCTTCTGCCACGTGCAAGGACCTCCTGTCCCTACCCATAGTGGGCACCCAGAGCTGAGGAGAGAGTTGCTGGCCCTCAGTTGGGCCCTCATTTCTTTATTCTGTGTAGGCACCCAGAGCTAAATGGACAGTTGACTGTCCTCATCTAGTCCTTCATGTCTCTGCCTACATAATGACCCAGAGCTGAAGTGACCATTGAATCACCTCAACGGTCCTTCATTCCCCTTTCCTGTGTAGGCACCAATGTTTGTGCTTTCAGTTGACTGTCTCCACGTGGGACCTCATGTGCAGGCACCCAGTGTGAAGTGATAATTGATGCTTTTACGGGCTCTGTGTACTCCCTCATTCTCCTTTCTGGCATAAATATCAATATCTGGGCTTTCAGTTGGTACTGTCACCTGGGCCCTAATGTCTCTGACCTGTGTAGCTACACAGGGCTGAGATGACATTTAAGTGCTCTTATGTGTGCCCCAGTGTAGCTCCATCACTGAAGTGTTACTTGTGCATTGTGTTTTGGGTCCTCGTGCTCTGCCTCCAGGTAGGGACCCATATCTGAGGTAACAATTGAATACCCTCATCCGTCCATGCCTGTACCCAAGGTTAGTCATCAAGAGCTGATCTGGGGCCCTGGCCAGGTAGCCCATTTGGTTAGAGTGTCGTCCTAATATGCCAAAGTAGTGGGTTCAATCCACGGTCAGGGCACATGCAAGAAGCAACCAATGAATGTATCAATATGTGGAACTAGAAATAGATGTTTCTCTCTCTCTCTCCCCACCCTTCTTCTCTCTCTAAAATCAATTAAAAAAAAATTGGCTGGTGTGGCTCAGTGGATTGAGTGCCAGCCTGTAACCAAAGGGTTGCCGGTGTGATTTCCGGTCAGGGCACATGCCTGGGTTTTGGGCCAGGTCCCTGGTTGGGGGCGTGCGCGAGGCAATCAATCCATGTATCTCTCACACATCGATGTTTGTCTCCTCCTCTTTCTTCCTCCCTTCCCCTCTCTCTAAAGATAAATAAGTAAAATCTTTTTTTAAAAAAGCACTGATGTGAAAGGTGACTCTCCACTCTTGGGCCCTTAAACCTCGCCCTGGTCTAGGCATCCAGAAGTTAAATGTTAGTGCAGTGTCAAAACCTGCATCCGATGCTGCGGGGACTGCTGTCCGCACATGGCCCTCCTGCTTTGTCCCATTGTAGAGATTTGATGTCCTTTGAAAACCTTTATACTTCAGCACCAGTGTTGCCGTCCAGAGCTCAGATGACAGATGTCTTTCCTCATCTGAGACCTGTTGCATCTGCCTCAGTGTATGCACACTGGGTGACAGATGTCTCTCCTTACCTGGCCTGCCATCTATGTTTCCCATTGTAGGGCCCCAGAGCTGAGGTGACATTTGACTCAATTCAGTGAGGCTCCAAGCTCTATGTCAGAATGTATTCACCCAGAGATGAGGTGACAAGTGACTGTCTTCACTGGTCCCTCATACTTGTACCTCATTGTAGGTGCCCAGACTGGAGATAACAGTTGAATTTCTGTACCTGGGACTTCATGCCTCTTCCCCATTGCAGGCACCTACAGCTGAAATGACAGATGACAGTCCTCACCAGGGCTTTCACCTCTTTCTCCCTTATAGGCACCCAGAGGTCAGGTAACAGTTGAGTGTCCTCACCAGGGTCCTCACATCTATGCCTCAGTGTAGCACCCAGGTCTGAAGTGTCAGTTGATTGCCCTCACCTGAGCCCTCATGTCTCTGTCACAGTGGAGACACTCAGAGCAGGATCAGATGGAGAGGTTCCCCCTCCCTCCTGCTCACACATGGTCATCATATGCTGGGGGCCCGGGAGGAGTTGGGTCCCTCCTCCACATCACGCTCCCGCTGCCCCTATCTGGATCCTCCCACACTTTGGGACTGTTTCCCTTGGTGATGCCATGCCAGCAGGTTCCCCAGGGAACCTGGATATCTGGGAGGACTATACCCAGCACCCAGCTCTGCTAGGACCCCCCCAAATCTGTAAACTTCTGTGCAGGGTGGGAGGAGCTCTGTGAAAGTGCTCTGAGCATGAAGACTCCCATGAGGTCAGGCAAGAGGACAGTGCCCTCTGGTGATAAGCAGGGGGAAGGCGTGGTTGCGCCTTCAAGGACCAGCTGTGCGCCATTCAGGTCACTATCTGGGGATCCATTGCTCTTTGTGTCATCTGGGGCCTTTTGCAAACCCTCGCCTGCCCCCGTTGCAGCCATGTGGTTGCACCTTAGAGAGGTCAAGGGTAAGACTCTCTGTAGTCCCCTGGAGCCAAAGGGTTACAGGGAGCCTGTGTCCCTAGGCTGGCCTCATTTCCCCTTCTCCAGGCCACAGCAGTGAGGACCAAGTCCAGTCTTCTAGCCAGAGCCTGTCCACATGGAGCCTTCTCAGGTGCCCTGCATGGAGCTGGGCTAGGAGGGACCATGAGGTCCACATTCAGTCTTGGAAAGTCACCTTACTTAAGGGTCTGTGACTTGTCCCTGTCCCATAACTCTTCTTTCCCTACTCAGTGGGGTCCAGGTGAACTTGATCTTCCTCCTCCCACATCCTGGAGGCGCCGCCTCCCCTGGTTATAGGAGATGGGGAGAGCAGGAATGGTGCTCAGGGACACAGTTTGCACACGGTATGTGTGTGCGTGTGTGTGAAACACCATTCTAGCTTATGGGATGGCAACAGGCCAACCCGCAATTGAGTTTCCTCATCTATTATATGTATTGCTTCTGCAGAGACCTGGGCAGGATCCTTGGCTTATCCATCCCTCCTACCTGCTATTCCACCTGTCAAATTGTACTGGGCTTCCAGCCGTTGCCATCCCAGCTCAGGGGGACCATGCAGGAGTAGGTACAGCGGCTTTCAATGGCAGGCCAAGGATGGTTGGAGGAAAAAGCCCTGGGCAATTGGCTTCTCAAGCAGGGGTGAGGGACAGAGAGAACACAGGCCCAGTAGAGGGAGGGGCCGTGGTGGTCAAGCTCTTGCTAACAGCTGGAGAGCTTCCCTATTCTGTATCACAGCTCTGCCAGCTGCAGGGCCCCACTACACGTTCTTAGCTCTGGGAGGGGAGCTTTCTTCCCCTGGCCATTTCCTGGGTTACTGGTTTGTTCCCTCCAGAAAATGTACCACTCACCACCTGATCATTTCATGTTCATTTTCTTCCTGGCTGGCCACATCTAACAGAATCCAGGTCCATGGATGCAGGCGCCAGGGTTGGCCATTTTCCCCAGTGCTCAGCTGAGAGGAGCCAGGGAGCAGGGACAGATGCTCAATGGGTGCTGCCTTTGTTGGGAGTATATTGGGTTGTACAGTCGCCCCCTCCCCAATCTGTGTCTATGTGGAACTTTGAAATGTGGCCTTATTTGAAAACAGGGTGTTTGCAGAGGTAATTAAGGTAAGTTAGGTTGAGGTCACATTGGATTATGATGGGCCCATGATCAAATATGGTTTCCTTATAAGAAAACAGGAAGACAGCCCTGGCCAGGTTGCTCGGTTGGAGCATCATTTCATATACCAAAAGGTTGTGTATTTGATTCCTGATCGGGACACACACCTAGGTTGCATTCAATCCCCAGCTGGGGCGCACAGGGAGGCAACCAATGGATGCTTTTATCTCACATCGCTTTTTCTCTCTCAAATCAACAAACATAAGTTTGGTGAAGATTTAAGAGAGAAAAACATATCTTCCTTTCTATAGAACTCCCCACCACCTGACCCACCCAAGCACAAATAAAAGGCCACGTTAAGGATGCAATGAGAAGAAAACAGAGACACACAGGGAGAGGGCTGCATGAAGATGAAGGCAGACACTGATGTGTCTACAAGCCAAGGAGCTCCAGCTACACCAGGAACTAGAAGACACAGGGACCCACCCTCGTAAAGCCTAGGAAGCAGTGCAGCCCCGCCCATTCCTTGATTTCAGACATCTGGCCTCCAGAACTGTGAAGGGATAAACAAGCTGTCATAAGCCCCCCACGGAACGCCATTATGGTGGCTCTGAGGAACAAAAAAAGCAGACTCCATGACCTCAGGACCCCACGCCTCAGAGTGGCCAAGCTGTGGTACCTCCCTAATCTATCCCCTCCCTCTTAGCAACTGATGTTAGTCACAAACTCCTGTTGCCTTTTCTTCCTAAATGCTTTTTACTTTCATGGAATGGCAATGTGTGCAAAAGGCCCTCACGGATTCCCTGAAGCAGGGGTGTCAAACTCATTTTCACCGGGGGATATATGAACCTCACGGTTGCCTTCAAAGGGCCGAATATAATTTTAGGACTGTATAAATGTAACCACTCCTTAACTGCTAAGCAAGACCTCGGTGCTGCCATGGGGTAGAAACAAGGTGGAGGGCCGGATTCAGCCTGCGGGCCTTGTGTTTGCCACCTGTGCCCAAAAGTGACCTGGCTGGGGCAGGAACAGTCAGGGTGGGGATCCATGTGGGTGGATGCTCAGCGAAGCGTGCAGGTGGAAGGTGAAAATAACCTGACCCTTGTATCCCATGAAGTGGGGCAGAATGAAGGCACAGAGGAGACGGGGACTCTGGAAGCACTGAGATGCAGGCCTGGGTCATAACAGGACACAGGGTCAGGGGTGAAGGGCATCCAGGTTCCCGGCCCAGTCACTAGTGGTGAGTGGGTGACAGGGAGGGGATGAGAGATGGGTCTCTACAAAGGTGGGTGGCTAGACCCTCTACCAGGTAGGCTGGCCTCAGGGGCAGGTACCCTCCTTCACAGTCACAGGTGGCAGTAACAAAACAACCAGGGGACAGGTAGGTCTGTCTGCATTTAATGGCAGGGGCTGAGGGGGGCATCCTACCTGCTGCTTCTGCTTTTCTAATAGCAAGGGCGGAAGCTGCGGGTGGGGTGAGTCATGGAGTGCAGAGTTGGCCTGGTGGGGCAGAGGGACGTTCAGGGGGCCCAAGACATGGGGGATTGCTGGGCAGCATGTAAGTCCCCTTCAGCAGGTGATCAGGAATGTAGAGAGGCCCTGGGGCTGGTGTGGACACATTTGCCCCTTTTCCCTGGGTTCTGAGGAGCTTGGCCATAGCCAGTGGGGGCATGGGTTGGCCACTGTCCCCCTGATCCTCCACCTCATCCCTAACTCCTGTCCTAGGCTGGAACCTGGGACAAACGGAGGGGCCACCCTTCCTTCTTTCCTTGGGGCTCAGTCCCGTAGACAGAGGCTGGCTCAGGCAGGGCCAGTGGCAGCTGCGGACGATCACAGTGCGGCGTCGAGTGTCGGTAGTTGAGGAATGTAGCTGTGCCCAGGGCCAGGAATGTGAAGTTGAGGCCTGTGGTCCCAAAGTCCTCCTGATGTGGGGTCAGGCGGTGGGAAGGTGGGAAGGGCAGAGACAGACGGGGGTCGGGAGGGGCCTGGTGCTTAGAGCTTGTGAGGGTTCACCCATTTGTAGGTGCCCTCGTACTGGAAACCCACTCTCTTCATCAGCTCATCTGCTTCCACTGGGCCTCGGCTGAGAGAGAGACAGGCAGAGGGGAGACATGAGGGAGCCCCCAGCCCAGTGTCCCCCACCCAATCCTCCTGCCCTGCCCACCCGCTCACCTGCCATAAACATAGGGGATGGGCTGGGACTTCTCACGCTCAATCTTGTGCAGCAGTGGGGTGAAGATCCGCCAGGCCTCCCGGAGCTCGTCACTGAGGGGACACACTGTGGCTTTGGGTGGATGTGGGAACATGGAGGGAGAAAGGGACGGGGCAGGCCATCCCCACCGCCTGGAGTCCAGCCCAGCTCCGTCTCACACAGCACGGGTCCCCCCCTCACCTGCGCACAAAGTGCATCTGGCTCCCACAGAAGACATCCAGGATGAGGCGCTCATATGCATCGGGGAGCTTCACGTTCTGCAAGAGGGTGCCCCTGAGGCTGCCTGTGTACCCTGAGCCCCCCGGCCCCACCCTGGGCTAGGTACCCACCTTGTATCTGTTGCCATAGGTCAGGTCCAGCTCTGACTCCTCAGGGTTGAAGAACATGCCGGGCTTCTTGGTCATCATCTTGGTGTACACGGCCTCGTTGGGCTGCACGCGGATCACCAGCTCGTTGCGCTTGCATTGCTGTTGGAAGATGTCTCCAGCCACGTCGCGGAACTGCAAACGCACCTCGGCCTTGCGCTCGTTCAGGGCTTTGCCACAGCGCAGGATGAAGGGCACCCCTGGGTGAGGGGCAAGGCTGGCCTCACAACTGGCTCTGCTAGCAGCCCAGGCCACATGCTGCATGCACGTGACGGAGCAAGGGAGAGTGTGTGAGCGAATGTGATGGTGCATGCCAGTGAAGGTGTGTACGTGTGTGACGAGGTCCCACCCCATAGGCCTTCATCCTTCCAGCATCCCTTCTGGGCTGCCCGCTGCCCCTGAACAGGTCAGACCCCAGGGAGAAGAGCTCCGTGAGGGCTTGCCAGCCTGCCTGCCAGGCTCGGAGGTGTCACCTACCATCCCACCTCTCGTTCTCCACATAGAGGACAACAGCCGCGAAGGTGGCAGTGGTGGACCCCCGAGGCACCGTGGGGTCGTCCAGGTAGCCTTTGGTGGCCTCACCCTCTCCGTTGGGATTCCCCACATACTGGCCCAAGACCACATTGTCCAACTGTGCCTCTGAGATACATTTCAACACCTTGACCTGGGATAGAAGTGGGGGAAGAGAGGGGTTTCTTGGGTAAAAAGGTGGAGCAGCCCCGTGCATGGGGCAGAGCATGAGGAGTCACATGACCCAAAGGCCTCCCAGGAACACCCTCATTTTTTTTCTGAATTAGCCAAGACTTAAGAGAGGCAAGGGGTCTGCCCTTGGTCACACAGCAGTCACTATTAGTCCTGCCACATGACATCTTGGACTTCTGAGTCCCAGCCCAATGCACCCCTTGCTCAGGGCTGGTTTCTGGGGCTGGCAGCGAGGGTTGGGGGTGCCTCTCCACCCACCTTCTCATCACGGACATCGTCTGAGTCAGTGGAGGCCGGCTTCTCCATGGCCACCAGACACAGCATCTGCAGCAGGTGGTTCTGCATCACATCCCTGGCAGGGAAGCGGGTGGAATTCAGGTCAGGGGCTTCCAGGTTGGAAGAAAGGTGTGAGGAGCAAGCCCGCCTCAGCCTCCGCCCTCTTGGCCAGGTTCTAAGGGGCAGGGGCTTCAAGTGGGACTTTTGAGCAACAAGTTGCTTCCTGATCCTCAGTGTCTGCCAGGTCTCCTCAAGGCAAGGAAGGAGACAGTGACCTTCCCTTCACGGCTACCACTGACTAATCAGTCACTCTTGCTGCAGAATTTGAACTTCAGGGTGGGGAAAGAGGAGACCCCTAAAACAGGGAGGGGTGACTCTGTAGGGAGGCAGGGCTGTGCCCCATGCCTATACGGGCCTCCTAGGAAGGGGAGATGGGCTCTCACCGGATGATCCCAAATTCATCGAAGTAGCCCCCGCGACCCTCAGTACCAAAGGGCTCCTTGAAGGTGAGGATGACACAGGCGACGTTGTCCCGGTTCCAGATGGGACTGAAGATCCTGTTGGCAAATCTGCAAGGAGGGAGGGGCAGGGCAGAGGCTGGTGCTGCATCCGACGGGGCAGCAGCAGGGCAGGCTAGGCCCCCCGGTGCCTGCCCCTGCCCCAGCTGCACCTCAGCACCATGAGGTTCTGGACCATCTCCTTGCCCAGGTAGTGGTCGATGCGGTAGATCTGGTCCTCGCAGAAAAGGGAGGAGATGTGGTTGGACAGCCGGTCGGAGCTCTGCAGGTCCCTCCCGAAGGGCTTCTCCACAATGACGCGGTTCCAGCCTCTGCAGGAGCCCAGAGTGGCATCATCCCACACGCTCACTGGGGAGCAGGGGCTAGAACCTTATCACCTCCAATAACCTCTCCTCAGAGAGTGGGGACAGGACAAGTGGGGGAGCAGGGCTCCAGGGCAAGTGGGGGAACAAAAGAGGACATCGAGGGCACAGTTATCTCCATGGGTTTTAAAATGGGAAAGAGTCCCTTTCTTTGTTAGTCCCCAGTGAAAGTTAACATGGCGTTCTCCTTTCAAAACCAGGACAAAGTGAAAGATGGTTTCCGCTTCAGGAAAGCAGTGGGGTGCCCGAGCCCAGGCAGCACGACTCTTGTGGGGCAACACCACCACCTGGTGATCGTGAAGCAAACCCTGGGAAACACCAAAAGCCAGAAAAGCAGCAACTGGCAGGTTCATGGAGCCACACTGCCACCTTGTGCTCCTACCGGGGACTGCTTCCAGGAACAGTTGGATTTCTAGGGATGTAGATAAGACCCTGAGGATTTACACAAGGATTTAAAATGTAAATACGTGTAGTAGCCTTTTCAGCAAGAATGTCAGAAAGCTACATATTTACATACTATCCCATTCTTTGTGTAGCTAATTCATGTAGCGAACAAACAGGGGCACCCTTGGTTTTCAGATTCCCTAGACTGGTGTGGCCCAGGGAGTGTGGACAGCTGCCAGGGCCGGCCAGACCAAGGCAGGGCACACCAAGCAGGCAGGAAGGAAGGGCACGAGACAAGCCTTACGTCTGGCTCATGCAGATCTCTCGGATGTTCTTGGTGACGGCTTCATAGACAGTGGGGGGCAAGGCCAGGTAGAAGAGGCGGTTGGCCGGTGACCCCTGGCAGAGGGTGTTCATGTGGTTGTTGAGGTGCTCATAGGAGGCTGCGTGATCATACTGGCCAGCCACGTAGGAGTTGCGTGAGAAGAACTCCTCCAGCTTGGGCTTCTCCTCTGGGGTGGCCTGGGAAAGATGGGCAATAATGTTACTCCTTCCTCGCTCTTCCCACAGCCAGGGCAGGCTCCTGTGGAAGTCAGCCATCCTAGCGCCATGAGGGGCTCACCCCTACTTTGTCAGTTTTGCACACCCAAGCGGGAGGCCAAGGTGGCATGTGTCACTACAGCAGATGGGGCCTAGCAGTCCCAGGCCATGCTCATGATGGGCACCATCACCCCGGGGGATCTCATGCCCCAAGACAGAAGTCAAACTTCAGGAATGTTTGACCTGGGAGAAACATACTAGAGAAAAATCTCTCTCTCTAAAGTCATTACACCAAACTACAGTGTGCTGGAAAAACCCAAATCTGTAGTGTCAGGATGGGCGGGGTAGGACAAAATGGCAGCCGAACTACAACCGGGAAGAGACGGCTGACGTCAAACCGGGGAACCACCAATGACGGATTGCCGCTTTGTTCAAGGAGACCAATCCCTCGCCCCCATGAGGGGAGCCAACCAGAATTTGGTGCATAAAACCCCGCCACGTTCCCTGCTTGGGTGCGACTTCCCCCGGCCATGCTCCAGGGACCGGGGAACCTCGCCTGGGTGCGCAAACCCCAATAAAGCTCTGTACTGCCTGATTTTGTGGCTGATTGGCATTTCTTCCTCGGCGGAGCCTAAGAAAACCTTTCATGTAGGGTTTCCATGGTAAAGAAAGAGGCTTCTTTACCCATAGCCCTGGGGCACAGTGAGTCCACATGAAGGGGAGATGGGAAACAGGGGTCCCAGGCTTGCAGGCTCCCTGCACCGCTCCTTCATCAAGGGAGTGGCAGGAGTAGGTAGGCAGTTTTCTGTGCCAGGTTTGCAGTGTGTGTGCATGGTTTTGCGGAGGGCAAGCATGAGAAGTGCTTGGGTGTGAGTGGCCCCAGGTGACTGCCCTAACATGATCCTTCCCTAAGGACAGAGAGAGAAGGGCAGGGCCTAGGGGGAGGAGGAACAGAGAGTGGGAGTGGGAGGAGGGAAGGGCAACCTTGAATGGGATGGGGGAGTACTTCCTTCAGAGAACCCGGAAGCTACTCACTTTGAAGTAGGGCTCACTCTGCTTGCGGATGTCGGCCACTGTCAGGCGGGAGCGCGCATAACCCACAATGAAGGTGTTTTCGGGTAGAAGGCCATCCCGGAACAGCCACCTGAGGGCAGAGCATGGTTGCGGCCAGGGCGGGGAGGGCAGGGAAGGTGAGGAGGGCAAGGGACAGTGGGGCAGTGGAGAGGAGTGCTTACCAGATGGTGGGGTAGATCTTCTTCTTGGCCAGGTCGCCCTGTGGCAGAGGGAACAGGTATGGTTAGGAGAAGCTGGAGACATGACCTAGGTCGTCTCCCCACTTGGAGACCCAGTACTCACTCAGGGTCACCACTCAACCACAAGCATACCTGTCTTGCTCCTGGATTTAGTCAGAGAAGCTTGAGTTAGAGCCTGTGCTAGCCCTTTACCCTGACCCTGGACTAACAGCGCCCACATGTATCGCAGGGGCCACACTGAAGTGGATGCACCTCGTGCTGGCCAGGAAGCACCATGACCAGCCTGGCCTCCCTGTAATCTATCACACACGCTGTGATCTCTGGTCTCAGTGCAAGCAAGAGGCATCAAACCCAAACCAAACAGCCCATTTCTAAACAGCTCATGAGCTAAGGATGGAAACTTGAAAACTCCATTCACTAGAACCAAATGGCAGTGAAAGTAGCACATATCAAAACTTGTGACATGTGGCCCTACATGCTTATGTTAGCAAAAAAAAAAAGAAAAAAAAAAAGGAAATAGTTTGAAACTAATGAGCCAAGCATTCAATTTAAGAAGTTAGAAAAAGGACAGCAGACTTTTTAAGCCAAAAAAAAAATTACAAGGTGGGAAACAATGAAAAAATTAGTAAAATGGAAAACAAACTAGAAGATGAACAAAGCCAAAACCTGGTACTTGAAAAGACTAATAAAAACCAGACAAGTCTCTGGCAAGATTGCTTTTTAAAAGGCGCCAAGAATTAGGAAGGCAATGGGACCAAACTGCCGTCAGGCAACACAGGGGAGGGTTTTATGAACAGCCTCGTTCCACATTTGACAACTTAGATGAAAGGGACACATTCCTTTTTTTAAAAAAAATTATTTATTTTTAGGGGAAGGGAGGGAGAAAGAGAGGGAGAGAAACATCAATGTGTGGTTGCCTCTTGTGCGCCCCCTACCGTGGACCTGGCCTGCAACCCAGGCACGGACGAATTTCTCGAAAAATCTAACCTACCAAAATGGAGTGAAGGACCTGAGCGGGCAATGGTCATTAAGGAGATAGGACTGTGGTCATTAAACCTTCCCACCAAGACAACCTCAACCCTGACCCTGGCACAGGAATCTTTGCCAACGGGTTCTACCACAATGCCAGGAAGCGAGCGCTCCAGTCTGAGACAAACTCTGCTTCAAACAGAATGGGGAGCACTCATTAAGCCACTTTATGGGGCCTGCGGAGGCTTGGTACTGAGGCCTGTAAGAAAGGCACACGGGAACTCTTTGGCCCGTCTCATGCACATCCACAAGTGCAGATGCAAAATCCTGCAAAAAACATCAGCAAACCCAATCCTGCAATGTTGTAAATGTCACGTGTTAGAACCAAATTGGGAGGCATCCTGGAAACAACAGGTTGGCTTGATACTCAAAAGCAAAAAATCACTGCAATTCACCACATTAACAGAGTAAATGAAAAAGCTATAAGGAACCACTGTCTACTCCTATCTATTGATTTTTAAAAACCTAGGAACCTTGCTGAGCTCACCAGATGCAGATAAAGTGTTGTAGAGAATTCGACATCTACCATGATAAGAACTCTTATCAAATTTCGAATAAAAGGGAACTTCCTTACTTAACTGATAAAGGGTACTTATAAAAACCCCTGCAAAGATCATACAGAGTGGAAAAATGTTGAGACAATCGCCTTTAAACAACCAGGAGTGCCCTGGCTGGTGTTGAGTGCCAGCCTGCGAACCCAAAGGTTGCTGGTTCATTCCCAGTCAGGGCACGTGTCTGGGTTGCGGGCCAGGTGACAGGTCCCGGTTGGGGGCGTGTGAGAGGCAGCTGATGGATGTGTCTCTCACACATCAATGTTTCTCACCCCCTCTTTCTCCCTTCCTTCCTTTCTCTCTAGAAATAAATGAATAAAATCTTTTAAAAATCAAAAAATAAACCACCAAGAGCAAGAAGAGTGCCTTTAAAAATTTCTTTTATTTACTAATTTTAGAGAGAGGGAGATGGAGAGGAAAGAAGGAAATACCAGTTTGTTCCTCCACTTATTTATGCATTCAGTGGTTGATTCCTATACGTGCTCTGGCTGAGGATGGAGCCCGTAACCTTGGTGTATTGGGACGATGCTCTAACTGAGCTACCTGCCCAGGGTTTTACTGGCTCTAGTCCAAGACCAACTAGAGGCCCTAGCCAACGCAGCAAGGTGGCAGCATGAAAATGGTGTGAGGGTGAGAAAGGAAGCAAAAACAACACCACCACCACAAATGGCGTTACTTGCACAATAGAAGACAGTCTTGTCTATTGAAACAGAACCACCTCCAACCAAGCTACAAATTATTATAATTAACGAGAGTTTAGCAAGGTTGCTAGACTAAATAAATCAATAGATGAGAGTAAGCAAAGATTTCTTAGAACACAGAAAGCAATAACCAGAAAGAACTGGAAAATTAAGGCTTCATCAAAATTAAAAACTCCTGTTCATAAGACACTATTAAGAAGTGAAATAGACAAGCCACAGACTGGGAGGAAATAGCCACCAAATTTATCTATTTCCAGAATATATAAGCCACTCCTGCAACATAGTAAGAGAACAACCCAGTTCAAAATGGGTAAAAGACTTGATCAAGTACTTCACAAGAAAGAGAAATGAATGGCTAATAAACACGTGAGAAAGTGTTCAAAATCATCAGCTGTGAGAAAAACGCAAATTAAACCACAAGGAGATACCACTTCAGACCCACTAGAATTGGCTGTACTCTGAAAGATGGACAACACCAAGTGATGGAGAGGGTGTAAAGCGAATGCTTGTACTTGGATGTTCACAGCAGCCTTAATCTACAACATCCCCAAGCTGACAACCACCCCCATGCTCAAGGGAATCAACCAGGTAGATGGACAAACAGTACATTCATTCAACGGGACGCTACTCAGCCAGCAATAAGCAGTGAGGTGGTGACCCGCCCACCCACCAACACAGGCAAATCTCAAAAACATGCTGAGGCAAATTACTCTGAGTTCACTTAAATAAAGCTCTAGAATAGGTAAAAAACTGATCTATTGTGATAGAAATTGTATCGGTGGTTGCTTGGAGCAGGGAGTGGATTGACTGGGAAGGCCATCCAAGAATTATCTGGGGAGATGGAAATATCCTCTATCATCATAAAGACTCGTAACCAACTGCAGTAAAGGTTTGTGTATTTCCATGTAGACACATTTTGCGTAAAAAAAGAACAAGACTGAACTGGCTGGTGTGGCTCAGTGGATTGAGCGCGGGCCTGTGAACCTGAGGGTCGCTGGTTGATTCGAGGTGAGGGCACATGCCTGAGTTGTGGGCCAGGTCCCCAGTAGGGGGCGCTAGAGGCAACACATTGATGTTTCTCTCCCTTTTTCTCTTCCCCCTCTCTCTGAAAATAAAATCTTGAAAAAAAAAAATCTCCTTAAAAAAAAGAACAAGACTGAAAAAAACAAGAATTGAGCAGAGGGTAGGGAGAGGGTGAAGCAAGGTAACAGAATGCTGTGGGAGCTGGGTGATGGACAGGGGCTGTTCATAGGGCTGTTCTGTTGACTTTGTGAACTTGTGAAATTGTCCAAAATAAAAGCAAGGGTGGGGCACACAGAAGTGTGAGCGACAATACGGTGAATCCCACAAACTTGACAGAAGTCTCACTAGAAAGACTCACAAAGTTTCTTCTCCCCAAGCTCCAGTTCAGTCGCTGTAGTCATTCTAACAGCCTTTCATTTTGTAAACTAACGACTGAATTCCCCCTCCAGGTGGAAGAGGAAGGGGTAAGGATGGTCACAGGCTCCTGGAGAAGAACAGAGCAGGGAGCCCTTTCATCTGCCTGCCCTGTAATTGGAGCACAGGCTGGGTGTGGGCTGTCCACTTAGCATTGCCAACCATTTGGAGGGGGGAACACGCTAGGCTGGAGTGGATCTGAATTCGCCCCAGGCAGAAAAAAAGGAGGCAACTGCCACTGGAACCAAAGCAATCCCTATCTGGTTAAAATCTCCCTGGAGACAGGCAGTTAGGGAGGCGCTGGAGGCCTGGGGGAGGGTACTCCTGGGCGGGGAAATCCCTACTTACTATGGGTGGGGGTGGGGGAAGGCCATTTCTGAGACAGCAGGCTCTGTGGGAGCTCAGGGATGTCTGGTGTCTTGAATGTTCCTGTTCCTCTGTTCTTTGCTTCGCCTCCAATCTCCTTGGGTGACCTGACCTCTACCCGGGACCTCAGGTGGGGACCTGCATGTGGACAACTCCAAGTGTCTTCCAGCCCCAGTTTGCTGAGCACCAAGCTCACACAAGCAACATGTCTACTGGCCTTCTCCAGGCTCCACTGGGACTCCGAATTTCCAAAATGGGCAGTCCCCAAACCAGGGTACGCTGCCCCAGTGCCCCTGCCCAAGCCTGCCAACTGCTCTCCCAAACACTCTGGAGTGGGTCTCTATTGTAACTGCTGCGTTCCATGTGAAAAGCTGCCACGTTGCCACAGCCCTGTCAGATGGCTGCACTCACTGATCCTTCAAGGTCCAGCTCTGTCTGACCCCCCAGCCTGGGCTTTGAGATTCCCCTCCATGTCCCTCAGCGCCCGATAGCCCCCAAAGCGGTACTACTCATAGCTAACTGGCAGTGCCAGCTCCTGCCTTCTCGCACCAGTGGGGCTGGATGGGGACTCTGCTTCTGTCACTTTGGCTCCAGCTGGTTCCAGAGAGGGCTTGCTGGGGACTAGCCCCCAGGAGAAACAATGAGAAACACAACCTGCACACTTCTCCCAGCCTTCCTCATGGCAGGAAAAGTTTGCTTACCATCCAATTCCAGCAGGCTGTGAGGAATCAGGACAGACTATCGGCAATGGATTGGTGGCAGGGGATGAGTTTCCTTTCTGCTGAGTCATAGTGCCCCACACCCCAAGCTGTTTGTTCTCGCTATTGCCTTTGGGATTAATTAACGATAGAACCTGCTGGTCTTGTTTAGCTCAGCCCTTGTAGCCAGCAGGTCTGCTGGACTCCAAGTCACCCAAGGAAGAGGTGATATGGAACCAGGGCTGTGGGGGCGGTGTGGTCTGGCAGCTGCCATCTCTGGGCTGCCTTCCCTGCTGGCTAGGACTGGACTCCTCAGCAAGAAGGAATGTGGGAAGACATTGACCGAATCTAAGCATGAAATTACAGGGACTCGTGGTGAGATACGGCAATCTTTCCTGGGCCTTTCAATTTTGCTTGAGGACCACAGCGGGAAGGAGCTGCCTGGAGACACGGTGACTTAGCTGGAGAAGCACGACCTGATTGGGATCTCCAGCTACCAATATCTGGCCTGGCTGGAGCCAAAGAACCTGGGCTACCACCTGCTTGTTGTCGCCCAGGTTTGATTTCAGTATCCTGTCTTATAAGCCCAAACCACTGCTGATGTCTGTCTGCCTGTGAGGGTTTTAGGGCAGAAGTTGTGGCAGAGAGCGCCTGGGGTTGGCTGCCAGCTGGAGGCCCTGTAGGGGTGGGCCATCCCATCACCCTTGGGTCACTCAGGTCAAGGGTCTGCTTGGGTTTCCCAGGGTGGAGCCCGGGTGCTGGGTGGGGCACAGATGGCTCCTTGCCAAGGGTGAGAGAACTGGGGGCTGCTGAGGTAAGCTTGGCTGCAAAGCCAACAAAAGGGCCTCCCTCCTCCACTCTGGGGCTCGTGAATCACCAGGGCTTTGGGGGGGTGCCAATATCATCATGACACAGCAAGAATCTTATCGGCTCAAGGGGAAGGCAGTGCAGAAACATCCCAAGGAAAGGGAGGGTCAGGGCTGCCAGGTCATCCCTTCCTTGCACAGGCCCATCATTGGCACGGGTCCTGAGCAGCCGTGGAGCCCATGGTGCTTGTGGTCCAGGTGGTGAGACTGAGGCCCAGAGAAATGAGGGGCTCACTGAGGACCACGCAGTAAGCCTATCCTGTCCAAGCGGACCCCCCCATCCTATCTCTTTCTCCTACCCCCCTTCTTCTCTACAACCCCTGGAGGAGTCATTTCAGTCTGGCCAAGGTCCTATCAGATGGGGGAGGAAGTGATCTGCCAGGCCCAAGGATCTGCAGACCACCTCATGCTGGTTTGTAGGGAAACACTGGTTTCTTTTAATTGCTTTCTGGACTGGCACAATAAGTACCTCTATTCCCTTCCTGCTTGGGGTGGGGAATCCTGAGAAGGGGGGAAAGTGGCTACACGGCAGAGGGAACAGAGAGCAGCTCTAAGCCCATTGGGTAACATCATGATACCCCCAGGAAGGAAGCTGGGTGTGCGGGCGAGGGTTGGGTAAGCGAGTGAGGGAGGAGGAACAAACACAGGATGGCCACATGGGCCCAGCCTGCCCTGGGGGACCTGCCAGTCACTGTGTGCTCTGTGTCTGCTCCCTGGCCCTGGCTCTACAGGCCTCACTCTGAAGGCCCTCCTCATCAGATCTGTGTGCTGAGGAATGGGGCTGGGGACACAAGGGCCAATTTGTGTCTTCTGTCACATGTGTCACTCTGAATTCTTACCGGGCTGCTAATTCACCCTGGGTCCCGGTCCCCCAGGTCCCAGGTCCCAGGAGGAGAGCGGGGCCTGTGCCTCTGCGCTGCAGAGGAGGCACGTGATTACCATTTGTTGGATGAATAAACAGAAAACTCACTGGTTTCCCACACTACCACCCTGCCTACCTTCTACATGGAAGGAGCAGGCAAGGGAGGTTGGATTTTGGGAGCTTTTCTAGGTGCTCCCCGAGTGTGGGAGGCCAGCCCACCCTGTTCCAGCCCCCTTGAACAGAAGGATGGACAAACAAACAAGAAAGCTCTTCTTTGGAGGACACCCTGCCCTCCCCCAGTCCACCCTGCTGGAGCGGCACTTCCCCACTTCTGCTCTAGAAGCCTCTGGTTGTCTCTCGGAGCAGAGGAGAACAAAGGGGAACCCTACTGATTACAAAGAAACAAAGTTGCCCAACCCCAAGCTAGCCCACAGGGTGAAGGCAGTGAGGAGTCACAGAAGCAGCTTGGCAGAGCCTGAGTGCCCTGACCCTTGCTTCAAAGGCGTCATTTACTACGTAGAAACACAGGTTCAGAGAAGAAAAAGACAACTGCCCCAGGTTACACAGCAAACTTGGATGCCCTCAATGAAGTGTCTAAGAGTTGGGGGCCTGGAATTGTAAGCCATTTACTGCGGTCCAGGATGCTCTTTTGGAGCGTCCTATGTAAGGCTGGTATGGGAATAAGGGAAAAAGGAGAAATAATCCTGGGTTATTTTCTCTTCCAAACTATTTCTTGGACAAAGGGCCTAATGGTCAGAGTCCTAGGTGTTAAGGTTGGCGGCCGACACAGGTCTAGCTCCTGTAAGGGGACCAGGCTGGGGCCAAGGTGGAGGCCAAGCCTTCCCTGGTGTGCTCCTCCTGTTTACTCCCCAGACTTGGGCCTATGGGGAGTCAGAGGACCTTCCTTCCGTCCCACTGGCAGAGCCCTTCTTCCCTGCTCTGCCTTCCGCCCTGCATTCTGGCTCTCCTTTTTCAATTCTGATCAGAATCTCAAAGTTGCCAGAGAACAGTCTGCAAAGGGCAGCAGCACATTATAACGCATGAACAAAGAACCAAGGTCCTCTAGACTGAGGGGACCGTGGCATGAAAGATGCAGAGACAATGCCTATCCTTTCAACAGCTAACTAGTTTTGGTAGAATTCTTGCTCGAGATTATACAGTAAGTTACAAGCAAAAATGGTCCTGCGATGCTTAGCAGATTCTTGGTCACGTCCAGGGTTAAAAAAGAAGAGGCGGCTGCTTTTACTTCGAGATGAAGCCCTGACAGCTCATCTCACCAACCCCTGTACACATCTCGCCACCCAGCAGATCTCCTTTCTACACTTCACACTGGGAGGGGGCCTTAGTGTGGGAGTCATGGCTTTTCCTATCAGAGCAAAACCGCATTGCCACTGGCTAGGCAATGGGGCGGGTCACAGCTCCTCAGCAGGCCTTGGAAGTTGGGGCAAAGAGATAGTGTTCAAACAAAGGTTGACTGTTCATCCCCAGGGAACTTGATGTGGTAGAGAGAGACAAGGTGGAGATTGAGACTCAGATCCTGCCCCTGCAACTAACTGACTGTGTGACATTTGTCAAGTCACAAACAGGTTTGAAAAAGATAGACACAATGAATAGCCTCTCCTGTTTGCATCTGTTTTCCCCAGGGAGGAGGAAGTCCGATCAGATAGTCCCTAAGGACCCCCAGCCTTAGGACCTGGGTCTACAGCCAATGGCTGTGCACAGATTTCAGATATGCCTTGAAGTGAGTGTACACCAGGCGGTGCTGGGGTGGCACACAGTCAGCAGCAAGAGGGAAAGGCCAGTTGGGAAAGCTCAGGCACCCAGCAGGAGCGGACCTTAAGCAAAGCCACACTCTGAGTTTGGATTTTAAGATGCAGAGCCTGGGGGAGACTCACCGATGCACCCATGATGATGAAGATGTGTGTTTCGGACTGATGGAAGGCATCACCCTGGTACAGCTCTTCCCGTAGGATCCCGCACACCTGGGTCCGGCTCAGGGCCACCTGCTCTGCCATGATGCTCTCTGGTGAAAGACAGACTTGTTAACAAGGCAGGAGAATAGAAGAGGATTGGGAAGTTGGCCCCTTTCTTGAGAGGTCTTTTGGGCTCTCACCCAGCTGAGGTCTGATTATTAAAACCACTGGCTATGAATGGTGGGGGCAGAGGCAGTGGCAGGATGGTTAGGGGTTAGAAACTTCTGGCTCTGGGCTCTGGCCATACTCCCCGGGCAGCCTTCTTTTACAGTGTACATTATAAAGTTACTCAAAGCACTAGTGGATTACAACTAAAGCCTCAGTTCTGTGGGACTAAAACCCTGCCGGAGTACTGCACGACCTGCCTTAGGTTCACATCACCCTGGAAATCAGGTGGAAAGTCCACAAAGAGTTGGAGCATGTTAGATCCTGCAGCTCCAGCCCTCCTCCTGCCAAGCTGGGAGACCTATGCAAATCACCGCCCGTCTCAAGGTCTCAGTTTCCTCAGGGGTCCAATGGGGACAATGGGATGGGATAAGACCCTCTGATTTTGCCCCGCTCCCAAGCATGGCACAGTGAAGAGCCTCGCGGCGCAGCACGCCCGTCCGCCGGGGTGACACCCACCACTTCGTTACCTGAGCCTCGCCGCCGCCGGTCGCGCTCACAGCCCTGGAGTTCCTGGCCGTTTCCGGGGCCTTAGACCCGCCGGTCCATTTAACCAGCGGGGGCGGGCGCCTAATCTGAGCTGACCGCCTCAGACGAGGCGCGCGGGCGGGGCCTCCAAGGACCCCTCCCTTGCGGGGGCGGGGCGCGGGCAGGTGCGCGCGCATCCCTGGCCGGCCCCCGGCGCGAGGTCCCCTGCCTTGGCCCGCCCCTCCCCGCCCCTTGGACACCTGCGCGGACCGCTTTGCCACGTCGCTGTGCCTTGCGCCCTATGCCTACCAGATCCGCGTGCAGCTCCGCGCCGTTTGCTCACGTATCCATCACATAATAGTCCCGACTCCTACAACCCAGCTTTCTCCCCCGCCCCCGGCGGCCTTGCGCCCTCGCGAAGGGTTCCACGTCCACCGGCAGCGTGGCCACGCCTCCTGGATCACGTTCACAGCCCCGCCCCGCCCCCTTGTCCCAGTCGGTCTCTAGCTGGGGTCAAACCAGTCCTATTAAATTGCCTTGTCGTGGCTCCTCCCCCGGCGGGGGCGGGGCAGCCGAGCAACCTTAGGCTGGTTGCCGCCACTCGAAAGACTAGGGGAAGTGTCCGTTTGACGCCAGGAAAAGTAGCGGGTGTTTGATATCACTGGGGAACGTCCTGCGGGCAGGCCGAGGCTGGCGGGCTCGGGCTTCCTTCCAGAACAACCTCCTTCACACTTCTTGCTGGCTTTCGGGGTGCGGGCGGGGGATTGCGTGTTTTACTTCCGGATCCCACAGCTACGACACCGGAAGCCGGAAGTTGGAATTTCAGCCGCGGGAGAAGGGCAGAGCTACTACGGAATTCGGACTTTCTCGGAGCGACGGCACCCGAGGATTAGCCCGCTGCTCCCGCCCATCTCACGTCGGACTGATTCTGCTGACAGGTGTGGTCCTCCTTCCTGAAGACAGGAAGACAGGGTACCATTGGTGGGCGTTCCGCCGCCTCCTGGGTTCCCCGGGACATCCAGGCTTCCTACTCCTGTTGGGCCCCGTTGTTTTTCTACCTCTCGCTTCTAGAGCATCGGCCCAGGTGGTGCCAGTGCAGGACCCAAGTTACTTTGGTGGCTAGTGGGACTGTTTCTACCTGTCCCTCCTCCGCTGCCGCGGAGTTTGACCACACCCCTAGTTCTTGGATGACTCTAGTTCGGAGACATTTTCTGTTCATCAAACTTGACTGCATTTGAGGTTGTTAAATTGTTTAAAAAGACCCCAATACAGTTTGGCAGCTATCTTACTTAATGTGCCTCCGTTTGCTCACTTTGCAAAACGATTAATGTCTATCCGACCTCATACCGTTTGTGTGACTGGAGGATGAATGGGTCATTCTGGCATGTTCGAAGAACAGCAAGAAGGCCACTATAGCTGGAGCAGAGTGAGTGAGGTACTTGGAGAGGAAGCAATGGGGGACCAGATGATACAGGATCTTGTAGGCCCTTTAGGGACTTTGGCTTTTACACGAAGGGCAATGAGGAGCCATGGTAGGTCTGACTAGAGGAAGGGCGTGATTGGAATTACTTTTTAGGCTGATTTTTCTGGCTGAATGTAGTGATTAAGGCTAGGAACAGGGTGACCTGTTAGGAGGTTATTGCAGTAATAATCCAAGTGAGAGACGGTGGTGCTTTGAGCATTTTATTATGAAATGTTTCAAAGATGTACAAAAGTAGGAAGAGCAGTATTGTAAATCCCATGTACCCACATCCCAGCTTCAAAGTTATCAACTCATGGCTAATTTTGTTTAATTTATACCCTTTACAATCTTCTCCTGTTATTATTTTTTAACAATTGCTTAATTGAGATATAATTCACACACGACAAAATTCACCCATTTAAAGTGTACAATTCACTGTTTTTAGTATATTCACAGAGTTCTACAACCATCACCAGTAATTCCTGAACATTTTTATCACTTCAGAAAGAAACCCTGTACCCTTTAGATATCACCCCCATCACTCCATCTCCCCTACCTCTAAGCATCCACTAATCTTTCTGTCTTTATATATTTGCTTATTCTGTACCTTTCATATAATGCAGTCATACAATATGTGGTCTTTTGTGAGTTGTTTCTTTTTCTTAGTATACAGTTTGCAGGATTTGTCCATGTTGTAGCGTGTGACTGTATTAGATTTTGTTTATTCATCAGCTGATGGGCATTTGGGTTGTTTCCACTCTTTGGCTGTCATGAGTAATGCTGCTGTGAGCATTTATGTGGAGACAGGTGTTTTCATTTCTTTCCGGTGTACACCTAGGAGTTCCACCATCATTTTGAAGTGAATTTCAGACACTATCTGTAAATATTTCAGTATGCGTCTCAGAAAAGGTCTTTAGAAGAAACATAACCACAATACCACTATCACCCCCAAAATAATTAACATGAATTGTTAGTGTCATCAGGTAGATTATGGGACACATTTTGATAGTGTTTCCTGATGGGTTAGATGTGAGCTGGGAGAGACAGGAGTCAAGAAGGACTCTAAGGTATTTGTTTTGATAACTGGAGGATGGATTTGCCATCAACTGATAGGGAAGACTGTGGGGAACTGGCTTTTGGGGACTGTCAGGAGTGCATTTTCAGAGAGGTTAGTTTTGGGAGGACGACTAGGTTCCAAGTGGACATGTTGAGTTTGATATGTGAGCCTGGAGGTCAGGAAGGAGGTCTGATTTGGAGCATCATAAACATTAAGGTGGGGGTTAAAGCTGCGTTGCTGGATGGGATTAATACTGCAGTGACGTGGATAGACAGGAGAAGAGATCCCGGAACATAGCCCTGGGGCACCTCAACCGGAAGGGATGGGTTGAGAAGAAGGATTCAGTGAGAGAGACTGGACCGGAGCAGCCAGTGAGGCAGAGGGAAAACCAGGAGAGCGAGCTGTTCTGGAAGCTTAGGGAAGGATCAGTGGTTGGTCAGATATTGCTGATGGGTTACTGGGGTGTTCAGTGTAATAGTCAAATGCCCAAGTTTATCAAAGCCCGTCAGCTCAGGCCTGGAGATTTGTATTGAGATTGGCCTGTTACTCCAGGTAGTCAGTCTTGGGCAGGATTTGAAAGGGCTCCAGGCGGGTGCTGTCACACATGGCCTACCTCTGCTCTAGTTCACAAGAGAATGGGAAAGCTCAGCGTGTCTCTCTGCTTCACTGTCTTAGGCTGTGAGCCCAGCTCCCACTTTTGGATTCCTCAGCACATGTCAGATGCCAGATGTCCCCATGGGCCCCCTTAGTTCCAGGGAGCACTCATCAGGTTCTGATTGGTTTCCTTGAAGCCCCTCTTACTAAGCATATTAATTTCCTAGGGCTGCTGTAAAAGATGACCATAAGCCAAGTGGCTTAAAACAACAGAAATTGATCCTTTTCCAATTCTGAAGGCCAGAAGTATGAAATCAAGTATCAGCAGGGCCCTGCTCCCTCCAGAGGCTGTAGGGGAGGGTCTTTCCTGCTTCTTCCGGCTTCTGGTGGCTGCAGGCATTGCTTGGCTTGTAGCCATACCACTCCAGTCTCTGCCTCCACCTTCACATGGCTTTTCTTCTGTGTCTGTCTTCTGATTTATCTCTTATAAGGACACCTGTCACTGGGTTTAGGGACCACCCTAGTCCAGGATGATTTCTCAAGATCCTTCACTTAATTACATCTGCAGAGACCCTTCTTCCAGATAAGGTCCCGCCTGCCGGTTCTGGGCGCCAGGATGTGGACATATCTTGTTGGCGGCCATCATTCAACCCACTGCACTGTCTGAGGGATCAACACCCTTCACCCCTGCTTGGAGATGTGTGTATGGGGTAGGGTTCCCAGCACGCTGACACCTCTCCAAAAGTCACCCTCTCTCTGATTCCTTCCCTTTGGTAAAATTCTTAATTTCAACTTATAACCCAGAGGCAGGTGCTAGACAGAGTTTATAACTAATGCTGAGCCATGGCCTTTCCAAGTCCTACACATGGGTCATGGGTGCGCACCTCCCTTTGGAATGGGAGGGTGTGTCACCTTTTAGACCAGAAAGCCCATTTTAGCACCCTATTACACTTGCTGAAGCGCTCGGCATTCTGCTTAAAGTGCGGCCCCCGAACTGCTGCACAGACTGCACTCCTTGTCCTGCAGGGTAAAAGAGTTCTGCACAGGTCTCGTGTGACACCTGCGCTGCCTTTCTCTTCCAGACCTTGAGTTGTTGGATGATCAGGCCCCCCTGGAAGAGCCAGCTCTGTGAGATGGTGCAGCCCAGCAGTGGCCCAGCTGGGGACCAGGACGTACTGGGTGAAGAATCTTCTCTGGGGAAGTCGGCCATGCTCCACCTGCCTTCAGAGCAGGGTGCTCCCGAGACCTTCCAGCGCTGTCTGGAAGAGAATCAAGAGCTCCGAGGTCAGGAGAACAGAGGGGGTATGGAGTAAAAAGTCAGGGCACCCAGTTGTGCTGAGGGGAAGGCCTACTCTTCTCACCTGTGCCTCTGCATTCGCTGGGTCTGGGGGGAGCATCTCAGAGCCAGCTAGCAGTTCAAGCTCAGCCACCCTCCCTCTTTGTTTCAGGTGGGGTTCCCTGGAAGCATATTGTCAGATGGAGAATAATGTGTAGGAAGTTTCTTGTGCTCTGAATGCTCTGAGGACCAAACCTGGGGAAGAGAAGGGAAGGACAGGGAAGACACAGGTGGACAGAGGGAGAAGCTGGGTTGTGGTGCAGGCTGACCCTACAGGGAGCTGGAATGACCCTTGTGAGGTGTCCCAAGTTGGACCAACATGGCCAGGCCTTTATATTTCCATACTGATTAGTCATTAAGGGCTAGCTATCTTGGGAAGGAGCGTGGCATGTTTTGGGTCTCCTAAGAGGGGGTGTGGGCTGCCTGGGAAGGGCCTGTGGGCTGCTTTGGGAAAGGGAGGAGTCTTTGGCTCCTGACCCCTGGGCCAGGTGCCTAGCAGTTTGTGAAGAGTCCCTAGCTAAGGTCATTCTTTCAGTAGCCCCTTCCTAGCTAGTGGCTGGTAGTCAAGTTTCTTCCCGGCCATCCCATCCCTGTCTCCATCACAGCCCTCACTCGTTCACTGTCCTCACCTGTATTGGGAGCAGCTTTCCAGGTCCCAGTGGCTATTGTACTGTGCCTGTAAGGTGACGTGGCTGTCCTTGGGTGTGGTACATCCCCCGCCTCTCGCCTCTCCCGGGTGATAGTGGGCCCCCTCCTTATGATCACGCCCTTCTGGCCTGCCACTCCTTTGGTACTTACAGTAGCCCTGGGTGCCCAGGTGGCCCCTCTAGCTTCTAATTCAGAGAGACTCTTGTGTTTCTGCTGTGGGACCTTCTTACCTGCTGATCCCAGAGCCGCAGGGAGGAGCGGCACAGACTCCCAGGTGGGCCATGGGGAGTGATGGGGTGCACAGCCCCTTTTGCTTCATCCCTTGGTTCATGCTGGGAACTTAGGGCTTGTAAAGGTCACAGCCCCTATGGACACCACGTCCTGGAGGGCGGTGCCTCATGCTTGTATAAATTGCCTCCAGGCCAGTGTCTCAGTTGTTTTCAGTCAGCCGTCCACTCTCATAGCGGCCCGGTGAGTTGGCGTGTGATACAACCAGTGGAGGCCGTAGTCATAAGGCCACTCCTCCACCTCTTTTGCTGGATAGTGTGTCCCCTGGTGTCATGGGATATTATGTGGGGCCCTGTGCTGACAAATCATATGCTCTGTAAACCTCCGAGACTGATCTAGCTGAGGCTCTGCAGTCAGAGCGCCAAACCCACGCCTGGAATATATCTCTTTTTCCTGTCAGGAGGAGTTAATTGCCTTTCCTTCCATGATGGAAGGGGTCCAGTGCAGTCAGCTTGCCCCGAAGGGGTCGGTTGGTCTCCTGGATGCCTGGGCTGCTTTGGAGACAGCCCTGCATGGAGCACAGAGAGACAACAAGGCCTGCCTGCCCTTAGGGCACTGCAGGGTATTGAGCAGCATCTCTGGCCTCTACCCACTAGTTGCTGGTAGCACACCTCCAGTTATCACCAACGGTGTCCCCAGAGGTTGTCAACTGTCTTGCTGTGTTGGCGCCACATGGAGCTGGCAGCCAGGTTGGGGGTGGGAAGACAGCTCATCCTGCACAGCTATGTGTGTGTCCTCTGCTTGTCCCCAGGAGAGCACTCTGGCAAGGGGGACTCGAGTGAGAGTATGGGAAGCCCCCAGTGCAAGGACCATGGCACCTCCAGTTCCCCCACAGGGAGCTCGGGCTCCAGTGGCAGGTGGAGGCCTTGTGGCTGCCTGGCCTTCATCTGCGCCGCCTGACCCACCCTTGTGTAGTGGGTTGGCTGCATGCATTTCTGCGAAACAGGTGCTGCATGTCAGGCCCTGGGCCAAACCCCTGAAGTCTTGAAGGTGTCCATCCCCCTTGGTGCTCGTGATTGTGTCTATGGAGGAGGGGGCAGAAAGCAGGACATAGACTTTGATTGGAATGTTTTGGGGGCAATTGTATGGAAGAAGTTGCATGTACCTAGTGTCAGAGTCCATTTATGTGACATGTCCAGGGGAGGTGAGTCCAGAGAGAGAAACAGATGAGTGGTTGCCAGGGGCTGGGGACATCGGGGAAGTGACTGCTGGTGGGTATGGGGTTTCTTTTAGGGGTGATGCAAATGTTCTGGAACTGATTAGACATGATGGGTTCACAGCTTTGTGAATACATTAAAACCATTGAATGACTGTGTATAGTTTACCCTTTAACAACATGGGAATCAGGGATACTGACCCCCGCGCAGTTGAATATCTGTGTATAACTTGATTCACCAGAAACTTAACTGTAGTCCTCCCTCAGTGTCCATGAGGGATTGGGTCCAGGACACCTCCCCAGCCCCATGCTAAAATCTGCGGGTGCTCCGCCTTACATAAAAAGGCGGAGGCCCTGGCTGGTGTGGGTCAGTGGATTGAGTGCCGACCTGTGAACCAAAGGGTTGCTGGTTCGTTTCCCAGTCAGGGCACATTCCTGGGTTGTGGGCCAGGTCCTCAGACGGGAGCATGCGAGAGGCAACCACACATTGATGTTTCCGTCTCCTTTTCCCTTTCTTCCCCTCTCTCTAAAAATAAAAATATAAATAAAAAATCTTAAAAAGAATAAGGAGGTGGAGACTGATGCATACAGCAGGCCCTGCCCATCCACGGATTCCCAGCCATGGATGAAAAACACCATTTCAGTCTGAGATTGGTTGAATCTGAGGATGCGAAACCCAGGGATACTGAGGGCCTACTTTATGTTTATTGGAAAAAAATCCAGATATAAGTGGTCCTGAGCAGTTCAAACCCGTGTTGGTCAAGGGTCAACTGTACTCTAAAATAGATTTTTCCCCTTTTTATTGAATTTATTTGGGTGATAACTGGTTAACAAAACTATACAGCTTTCAGGTGCCCAATTCCACAACATCACGTGTGCGCCATATTGCATGCTCACGGCACCAAGTCAAGTCTCCTTCCATCACCATTTATCCCCCATACCCTCCTCCACCTCCCACTCCCTCTCCCCGGCAATCCCCACACTGTTGTCTGTGTTCATGAGTTTTTTTCTCTTTCTTCTTCTTTTTAAAAAACAATCCCAATAGTTAAAACACTGACTTCGATGTTCTGTGCATTTTACCTCATGAAAAAAGAAGCTGTACATGAGCCGAGCCTTGGACAGGGGCTGGGCAGGCTTGCAGCAGGTGGAGATTGGTGGGGGAATAGTGTACCCGGGGCAGGAGGGCCTTGAGTTCTTGCAGGGGACGAGTCGCACAGGGACAGTAGAGTGTAGAAGGTAGCTTTGGAGCCAGGCTCAGAAGCCCCTGATGTTCCAGTGAAAGGAACATTCCAGCAGCAGGAGCTAGTTAGGTAGTCAGGGGTTTTGACCAGAAGGTGGGTGACTTGAAGCTACTGCCTGCCCCCATCTTACATAGCTCTGTAGTTGCTAGAACCTTTGCGCATCACTGATCAGCTTTGTCACCCCTGATGGTCTGCTGCTGCTTGGGGTGTCCCCTGGGTGTGTGGGTCTCCTTTCCGTGGCCTCTGCTGAGTGTGTGGCATTTACAAATGCCCATCCTTCAGCCTGGTGAGACCGGGACTGGCTGTTTCTTGGATTTGTGTTGTACACCAGGGACTTTGTCTGCTTTTCATTTAACTCTCCTCATCCTGTGAGGTGGGTGATTGTCCCCACTGAACATGGAGAGAGGACGGTGAGTAGCTAGTTCACTTCTAGCCCCCGGCCCTCCCAGGCTGCAGCCAGCAGCATCACAGGGAAGTTTGCCCTAGTGGTCGTCCCGAGTCTGCAGGTAGGTCACAACCTCCTGATCCCAAAGACAGGGAGTGACCGTGCACCCTAGGGCAGGCATGCCTCTGACCGCCACCAGAATACAAATGAGTTCCAGGAATCACTTACAAATAAAGTGACATTTGGCACACACTTCTGAGTGAAGCCAGTATCTTCAGTATTTTGTTGGAGAAATCTAGGGGTATATCACTAGCATAATTGACTTTGAAAGTGTTTCATGAAATAAAAGTGTTTTGAAGCCATCTCTCTGTGTGAGAGGCAGCATAGTATTACGAGGAAGGCGCCACGACAGGCCCAGGAAGGGGCTGGCAGGCCAGCGGCCAGGCCTCCCCTCCCCTCTGCTGTCTCCTCTGCTACCAGATGCCATCCGGCAAAGCAACCAAATGCTGAGAGAGTGCTGTGAGGAGTTGCAGCGTTTTCAGGGCGGCCAGAGGGAGGAGAAGGAGTTCCTCGTACAGAAATTCCAGGAGGCCAGGAGACTGGTGGAGAGACTGAATCTGGAGAAGCTTGACCTGAAGAGGCAGAGGGAGCAGGCCCTGCAGGAGGTGGAGCACCTAAAGAGATGCCAACAGGTAGCCAAGGGGGCAGGGCAGGCCCTTTCCCAGGAGGGGGAGAGCTAGGGGCTCTGGCCACCTGTGTCACCGGCCACAGGCACTCCGAAAACCCACAGAGACGTCACTGTTTCCAGAGAGCTTCCTGAGAACAACCTAGGGAGTGGTGGTTACTACAGAGGGGTTACTGCGGAGTGGTCGGGGAGGGGAGGACTGAGTCTCAACCCTGGGCTGGAGTGGCCTGAGGCCCCGGGGGACCTGGGTCCAGACAGTGTGATGAGGGCGATCAGGCAGTGGAGAGTTTGGACAACTCCCGAATTTTGTTGCTGGTGGAGGTCTTCTGGAAACAGTGTCAGTCCATCTTACCTTCTAGTGAGCCTGGGCCTGTGGAAGGGAGCATGTCCTTTTGTTGCTGTCTTTGTGTCTCACCTCCCTTGGCATCGAGTCTCAGCGAGGCTGAGAGACCCCTGTGGGGCTCAGCCCTCATGGCCTGGTCATCAGCCTTATGAGACTTGAGGTCCCTCTGTGCTCTGGTGTCCCTGGGTCTCATCATACCCTGTCTGCAGAGATGAAGAGGGGCTTGGGAGTGTGGGCTCAGGGGACTAACCCCTTTGCACTGCCCCAGTGGCCTTGCTGGGGTTGGGAAACTCCTGGAGGGGAGAGGTGAAATGAGCAGGGGTGCCGAGGGCAGGGGAGAAGCCGTCAGGGTGACACATCTTAGTACTTGCAGGCTGCCCTAGGGTTTGGGGCCACCAGGAGTGGGCAGCTGGTGAGAAAGCACTGCTGACAGCAAGTGGCTTTTTTTCATGTAGCAGATGGCTGAGGACAAGGCCTCGGTGAAAGCCCAGGTGACATCCTTGCTGGGAGAGCTCCAGGAGAGCCAGAGTCGCTTGGAGGCTGCCACCAAGGATCGGCAGGCTTTGGAGGGCAGGTGAGTGGGGAGGGAAAGCCCACCCTGGAGGCCACTGGCAGGGTGCCTGAGAAGAATGAGGCAATTTGGGAGCCTGCAGGGGTCCCTCTGTGGGAGGACAGCCTGCAGGAGTAGATGACTGAGTGCGTGGGGCACTGGGGCAAGTGCTTAGCCGAGCTGTGAACTGGGCATCTGGGACCTGGGTCCCAGCAGCACTTCTGGGCTCTCAGACCTTTTGCTGGAGTTTGAATTATGTCCTTATGTGGCATTTGTTGGTGGGGGGGCAAGAGCATACCTGAGATCCGCAGAGAGCCCCTGGAAGCACTCCCAGTACCTTCATGGCTGCGATTTATTACAGCGAAGGGCACCCTCCAGGACCCACAAGGACAGAGGACACAGGTCAGGGGTGGAGAACCCCAGGCCTCAGGCTTCCTCTCCCCCTCAATCCCATGAGGGGCCTGCCAAGTACTCTCCCGTCTTCAACAGCGAAAAATGCATCACTGCAGACCCAGGGAATCAACCCACCTGAGACCCAGCGCCCCGGGCTGTATTGCGGGCTGGTCACGTGGGCCCCCTGTGCCAGGCACGTACCAAATGTCCCACTGCCAAAGGAGAGCAGGTGATCCATGTAAACCACCCTGCTGTGCAAACGGTCCAGGCGCAGGGACCACCATTATCAGTAGGGAAATTGTCATGTCGACCCAGGGGACCTGCACCAGCTCACTGCCCATGTGCCTGCCACCTGAGGGCCAACGTTGCAAGTAGCCCTTCTGAAGCTGGTCACCTCAGGCCTGCCAGTTGCTCTTTTCTGCAAAGAGGGGTTCCTGTAAGTGAAGTCATTGTGTCAACGGACACGACTGTTTCTGTGGTTCCCATGCCACCCAGCTGCTGCCCTGCAGAAGGATGTCCTGCTGACAGGGGTGGCCCCAGCTTCCCCAGTGCAGTAGGGGGTCAGGGTGCATTGGGTGTGTCAGGGACACTTTCCTGAAAGAGGCTAGGGGAGCAGTCCTAGGAGTTTTCCCCGCCCATCATCAGAGCGATATGGAAAACAGTGAACGCGCTTCCATCTAGAAATCAGGCTGTGAGGAAAGGCTACGCTTCATCGTCTCTGGCTCATGGCATTCTGCTGTTTTCTCCTATATGCTCTTCTGTACCGCTCTGTTTCTAAAATCACATGTTGATTTGAGGAGAGTTTGCAGTCTTTCTTGCCTATCTTCTTTCTGTGCACATAGCAGAAACTGCTGGAGGATTATGCTGTCAGCGCAGTTTCGCAGTTGACTTGGGTCAGTTAAGCATCCCACAGGGGCATTTACTCTGGCAGCTGTAGGCCCTTGGGCAGCCTCTGTTCTTGCCCCTCCCCGATGTGGCTGAGCATATAAACGCTGAGCTGGACTGGTCGGGGCGCAACACCTTGCTTGCATCTCAGATCATTCGATGTGGCCGTTTACACAGCCGCGAACTTCGCACACAGGCCTGCCCTCTGAGCCCCTGGACTGTCACTTTGGAACGATCCTCCCCCTGTCTCCAGGGCCTCCGGCAGGCAGCATTCCATCTGGCGATGATGGCAGCAGCACCTAGGTTTTATCTGATCACAGAGGGAGATGTGTGCTCAATATATTTGGACAGATGTAGAAAACCAGACCAGTGACAACCCCTAGTAACCTCCTCCCATCCAGAACCACCCACCATTGCCGCATGCTGGGGCCTGTGGAAGGCCTCAGGGTAGTGGGATGACATGACTGGAGCCTGGAACTGGAGGTTTAGGAAATATGAGTGCAGAGATGGGAGACTGGGGGCCGTGGGGCATACAAGGCCTGGATTAGAAGACTGGGGGTTATGGGGGGACCCTGGGGAGAAGACATCAGCTGTTACAGTGGGGGTATAGAAGGAAAGAGGGATTGCCTGCCAAGGCTATTGTGTCTCCCAGGTAGGCAGGTGGGAGGCTCTCTTTATAGGTATGGATGTTTGGGTCCCCAAATGAGCCGCTGAGGTGGGCCAGCCACCTCCTTGCCACTGCTAGAACAGGACTGGGGGGTAACAGTTGCTTGAGCGCAGTGACCCTGCCTCTCCCTCTAGCTGTCCTAGCTCATTTCTTACCTTACCCCTCCCCCCAGCTTCTAGAAAGGCCTGTCTTTGCTGGCTGCCTCCACTTCCTCTCCTCCCAATCTTGCCTGACCCTTCCACTGAGATTGCTCTGACCAGGGCCCCCAGCACCCACCTGTTGGAACGTAATGGGTGGTTCCTGGCCCCAGCAGTGTCCTCTTCTGGGATTACCTCCTTTACCTTTGAAGGGGCTTTCATAATGGATGTCATAAACCTGAACTTCAGCCCCAGGTCTCCTTGCCACATGCACTTGGTTGCTGGCCAGGCCCTGCATTTACACAAACATGTTGCCTCTAACCTGGTGCCCTGCAGTTGTCCCTGTGTCCAGTGACATTGCCTCCCCTTCTCATGCTGTGTTGGCTTGGCATTGACAGGATGTTCTGAACCTTCACTCCTCCCCGTGCCCTGCTTCCAGTGCCTGTCCTCTCCCTGCGGACTGCAGAGCTTCTAGTTCTGTGTCTCCTACCTTCCTTCTGCTGGCAGTCTTCAGCACAGCAGGGATGCCGTGAGCACCCTCGCTCCTGCTGGGGCCCTACCGTGACGTCCCCGTTCCTGTGTGCCAGGGCCCGGGCAGCCAGCGAACAGGCCCGGCAGCTGGAGAGCGAGCGGGAGACGCTGCAGCAGCAGCACAGCGTGCAGGTGGATCAGCTGCGCATGCAGAACCAGAGTATGGAGGCTGCCCTGCGCATGGAGCGCCAGGCTGCCTCGGAGGAGAAGTGAGTGGGCATTTGATATGGGAGGGATGGAGACCAGACAGCCGTTGGTGGCTTTCTGCCTTTGGGGGAAGCCCTTCTAGGGACTCTGTGGCCAAGGGCTGGATTTGGTGCCTTACCATTATCACACCCAAATGATTTCATCTTTGATACGGTAACATTCTCCATTTTCCAGTCCACATTCACACTCCACCGTTTGGCTCACTTGTTAACAGCATCTGGTCCAGGATCATTCTTTCTGCTGGCGTGCGTTTTGAGTATCCTTTAATCTAGAATAGTCCTGTCTGCCTATGTTTTTCATGAAATTGACTTTTTTTTTAAAGATTTTATTTATTTATTTTTAGAGAGAGGGGAAGTAAGGGAGAGAGAGAGAAACATTCGTTGCCTCTCTCGCTCGCCCCCAAATGGGGACCTGGCTCACAACCCAGGCACGTCCCCTGACTGGGAATTGAACCAGCAACCTTTTGGTTCGCAGGCTGGCACTCAGTCCACAGAGCCACACCAGCCAGGGCTGAGGTTGACTTTTTTAAAGCATGCAGGACAATTCTATTTTATTATAAACATTTCTTTTCATACTCTAATAAATACTTGTTTTAAGGAAAATGATATTAACTGTTTAGCCAAGCATGCCTCAGGGCTGATGGCCTTTAGGGCACGAATGTGCCCAGGGAGCCCCATTTGAGTTTGTGGAGGGAAGAAAAGAGGGTGGAGTTGGAAGCAGGAAAAGCTGTGGCTGGACCAGGACAAAGTAGTTTCTCCAGTGAAAGCTCCTTTTTCATAGGCGGAAGCTGGCCCAGCTACAGGTAGCCTATCACCAGCTCTTCCAAGACTATGACAACCACATCAAGAGCAGCATGGTGAGCAGTGAGCGCAACCGAGTGAGTATGGCGGGGACCTCCTCGGACTACCTAGCACTGAGCTGACCTTAGTTCCTCTCCCATGGGGCCCGCTCTTCCAAATTCACAGATAATTGGCTTTGGGGAGGGATACTCGACTTGTCCTAGAGTTTGGTCAAGGCTGCAGTGTGGTGGCTTAGGACTGGCCATGGGGAGATGGGAACATGTGGGCTCTGCTGCTAGCTGCCTGTGGTGGGCTGTGCTAGGTCCTTTGGCTACCCATCACCATTTGGCTGGTGGCTTGGATTTCCTCTGGAATGCTTCCACTCAAGTGTTAAAGTCGACTGGGAACCCTTTTCTAGTTCGTCCTTGTTAAGCCTGTACTGGGTTCAGTTTCTAGCAATCACAATTTAAGTTTCTGCTTCAGCTCCCCAGCTCGTGAAATACGAACATACCCAGAGAAGACTTTTAAGGGTAAAGCCTGAAACTGGTCATACAGGAAGAGTTAATTACAAATCTGTGGCCCTTTGATCTCCAGAGGGAAGGCTGCGTAGTGTGTGTACGTGCGTCTCTGTGTCTGTGGGAGTGTGTCTGTGCGTGTGTCTATCCACATGTGTATCTGTGCGTGCAGGTGTTTGTGAGGAGACAGCAGACCCCTGACTAGGCGGCAGAGTGGAAGGACTGATGATGGGTTTTGGCTTAGTGGGCACGTGGTGGAGTGTTAGTTTTTAGACCAGGTCAGTGTGGAGTGGGTGGCTTCAGGACAGAGTGTGTCCCCTGTCCTCTGAAGGGTTGGAGGAGGGCTGTCAGCTGGGGATTCTGGGAAGGGAATGTCAGCCCGGGTGGGCAGTTGTGCCAGATAACCTCAGAAGTACCCTCTTTGGCCTCCACCTTTCCTGTGCCTTGCACACACTGACATCTTTGGTAGGTGGGCCAGCTGGGTCCGATCATTTTTCTTCTTGGTTTTTCTTGCCTGAAGTAGCAGCCAGCCTGGGGCTGGCATGACCACAGCCCTGGGCTGGCTCCAGCTTCGTCAGCTCCCCTCGCCCATCCCTAGGGAATGCAGCTGGAAGATCTCAAGCAGCAGCTCCAGCAGGCTGAGGAGGCCCTGGTGGCTAAACAGGAAGTGATTGACAAGCTGAAAGAAGAGGCTGAGCAGCACAAGATTGTGATGGAGACCGTTCCGGTGCTGAAGGCCCAGGTGAGGGCTCTGCTCTGTGGTTTGCATGTGGGCGAGTAGACCAGGCCCACTGGTGCTGGGATCTGGCATGCCTCTGGTGTCATTTTGCAGTGGCTTCTCGGAAGCTCTTTGAGCCCCTTGCATTGTTCCTTGACCTCTCAGTGCACTTGGGGTGACTCTGTCTGTGCCATGGGCTGTGGGAAGGTGGGAGCAGGCTCTTCCCTGCCCCCTGGTGCCCAGCACAGAGTGTCTAATGAATGGCTGATGGGTGGGGTCATGGACCCCTCTCTTGGCTTCACCAGGCGGATATCTACAAGGCAGATTTCCAGGCTGAGAGGCAGGCGCGTGAGAAACTGGCTGAGAAGAAGGAGCTCCTGCAGGAGCAGCTGGAGCAACTACAGCGGGAGTATAGCAGGTTGAAGGCCAGCTGTCAGGAGTCCGCCAGGTAGGCCTTGGAGCACGTGCCTCAGAGCAATTTGTGCACAGGAGGATGGGTGCTGTGGGGGCTCCGGTAGTAAACCGGAGAGACTGAGTCCTTTGGCTTGTCCAGGTGGGGTGAGCTGGCCCTCTCTCTCCCCTCTTACCATCCTTGTCCCTTGTCCTTCCGTCAGCTTTGTGTGCCATTGGCAGCTTGGCTGGCCCTTACTGATTGGATGGTTTCTCTTATCATAGGATCGAAGATATGAGGAAGCGGCACGTAGAGGTCTCCCAGCCCCCCTTGGCCCCTGTCCCAGGTGAGTGAGCTGCAGGAGGAGGGGTAGGGAAGGGCAGGGTGCTGGCAGTGCATGGAGCCTAGGCAGGGTGGGTGTTTGCATTGGCTGCCCCTCCTTATTGGTACCCCCCACCCCAGGGGGGGAGATGGTAGAGGAAAGGTGGTGGTGGCCCTGGTAGTTGGATCTGATGATCCCATCAAGTCTCAGTGCTTTCTCTCTCCTCTCCTCCCTGTAGTTTGTGCTATAACTGGTGCCTGTTCTCTTTCTACAGCTCATCAGTCTTTTCCCTTGCCCTGCCAGAGGAGAAGCCCCCCACCTGACTACTGTTGCCCCAAGTGCCAGTATCAGGCTCCTGATATCGACACCCTGCAGATACACGTCATGGAGTGCATTCAGTAGGGCTGCTTGCCGGTGACCAGCCCAGGACAGTGCAGTTTGTGCTTTCTTCTGCCTGCCTAGTCCTGAATTACAGGCTAGGTGACAAACGGCAGGCCACTTCTTTGAGCCCCAAGACCTAGCTGCAGGGACTTCTGCTTCAGCTGCCCCATCTGCTGGTTGGTCTCTTTTAGGGTACACAGCGTCCCAGCCAGGCCTGATAACGCTGCTCTTTCTGTTTGTTCTGTCTGCTTGAACCACTTGCCTCTGGGGCTCCCTTTTCTTCCACCTCAACTGGGGAAGTCAAGAATCCAGGCCGGGGCTCTCAGAACTGCCTCACAGCTTGAGATGGCAGGGAGCCCTTCCTTTCGGCCCAGGTCCAGCACACCGCGGTGCTGGTGCACTCGAGGGCTGTGTGCTATCCTGCTGGGAGGCTGCACTATGGCGTTTGGGTTGTCATTTTATTGCCATAAAAAACACCGCAGTGAAAATCCACGTGCATCAATCATGTGTGTCTTTGGATCGGATTCTTAGAAGCAAATGGCCGCACTGAGCATCTGCGAACAGGGTCCATGGTGCTGGTGCCCCCCTGTGTGGTTTTCTGCTCTCCCCTCGTTCCCCATAGCCTTGCCCCAGTGAGGGGTATCAAGCTGTGGGCTTTTGCCATCCACCAGGTGTGTAGTTGTGTATTAAGAGTGAGCTTGAGCATCTCTCAGAGCTTTAGGGTTCTTTTTCAATTCTGGTGTGAATGGCTTGTTTGTATTTTTTGCCCATTTTGCTATTATGCTGTTAGTGTTTGCTCCCTGGTTTGTAGGACCTCTTTGGTCAGTAGTAGGATCAGCTCTCCTATATCACATAGGAAGCTGCGATGACTGTTTCCTACTGTGACTTCGCACAAGTTTGTCATCTTTGTGTAGTCACATTTATCTGCCTTTCCTCCACTGCTTTGGGTTTGGAGTTGCAGCCACCTCATGGTCTGATGGGGGATGCCCTTCACAAGTGCACTTTGCCTTTCCTTTCCCAGCACTGAAGCGTGCTGTTGTTCTCCCTGAGAGCATTTCCATCCAGTGTGAGTGGTGGTGGCCACGTTTCGTCACATTCTAGAAGTTTCGGATGTTGTTCCTTGCATCAGTCCCAAATGCCCTGGCTTTACAAACAAAAGCCACTTGGCAATCACTGGCAGAATACAAACACCAGAGGACTCTTGCTTGTTGTTTTGCAAGATTTTGAGTATTTCCTAGGATGTCAAAGCCATAGGCATTTATCCTGCAATGTTGTAAAAAAAAAAAAAAGGACAGTGGAAACAGAGGAAGAATACACATCATTTACTCCTTGGTGCCCTGGCCCTCGATCCTGCCTTCCTGCAGGCTCCCCTGTGTAGGAATGGGATGTTGCAAACCCAACCCTGGGCCTTCTCGCAGGGTTTTCTGCTGCTTGGCAGTGAGAGGGCTGACTAGAAGTAGGATTTAAGTCTCGTGCTGGAAGACGGCCAGCAAGCCCATTCTGAAAACAAGCCTGGACTGGGGGTGGTTCTTGGTCTCTCCAGGGGTGGGAGTGACTCCCGTTCCCTGAAGCCTAGGTTTCCAAAGGCAGACTGTGCTTGGGGGAAATTAAAGACGCAGTCCGGTTCTCCACCCATGAGTGCTACATTTCCATCCTAATACCGCAGTTTTTCTCAAGAGCACTTCTAGTTTTTTGAGGCTGTATTAGTTTCCCATGGCTGCTATAAAAAATGACCACAAACTTGGTGGCTTAAAACACCAGGAATTCATTCTTTAAGTTTTGGAGGCCAGAAGTCTGAAATTCAGCTGTGGGCAGGGTTGATTCCTTCCGAAGAATCAGTTCCAGGCCACCCTGACAGCTTCTGGTGGCAGCCCTTGGTGGTCCTTGGCTGGTAGATGTGTCACTGCGCTCTCTGCCTCCATGGTTACATGGTCTCTTCTTGGCTGACCATGTCTTCTGTCTCTTTTGGACTCACCTATGCCATCCAGGAGGATCTCACCTCAAGATCCTTACGTTCATTATATCCACAAAGACCATTTTTCCAAATAAGGTCTCATTCACAAGTTCTGGGAGTCAGGATGTGTGCGTACATTGGGGGGCCACCATTCAATCCAGTATGGGGCATCTTTTGGAGTCCACAGATTAGGACAAGTGCAGTCGCAGGCAGGTGTCTTTGGGACCCGCAGCTGTGTTCCCCAGGCTGATGGTGGCCACTGGGCTGCAAAGGCATATGGTGAGTTATGGCAAAGAAAACTGGAATTTGGTGCAGGGCAGGCCCTTGCAGGCATGGGGACTGTTATTTCTTAGGACATCTTGTCTCCAGCTGATCACTGCTGCTGGAGCTAACGGCTGTGGGTGGGAGAAGGGGGTGGGCTGCAGTACCACGGAGCTGTTAGACTACCTGTGCCCTGAGTAGTGGCTGCTGGCTGGCTCTCTAGGGGTGGGCTTCGTGCTTCTAACAGAGTGAACAAAGGCACATAGGAGCCCTTCTCTGACCAGCTCCCTCTTCTGGAAGGCGATTGAAAGAAAGAAGGTGAGATACAGGAACAGTGAGACAGGTGGACATTCTCTTCCCGGGAACTTTCCTCAGGCTCTGATGGTGGCACCCATATGGGCCACACAGCTGTGGTAGCAGCTGGGAATCCTACAAAGTTTCCTTCCTGGTCCCTGGGCCACCTGAGTCAGGGTCCAGCATGGCACGGGGCAGTGGCTGGGAGCTGCTGCTCTTTGGAACCTTGTCTTTTGCCTCTTTCCTTCTGTTGGGCCAAGTCTATACTCCACACCAGAGATTTTTAAAAAAGATTTTATTTATTTATTTTTAAAGAGAGGGAGAGAAACATCAATGTGTAAGAGAAACATCAATCAGTTGCCTCCTGCACACCCTCCAGCTGGGACCAGACCAGCAACCTGGGCGTGCGCCCTGACTGGGAACAATACGTGCGTGGCCTTTCTCTTTGCTGGATGATAACCAACTGAGCCACACCGGTCAGGGCTTCACACCAGAGATTTTAAACCAGGCTGTTTGCCCAGAAACGAGGGGTTCTGCTTTCTTCCCTCCTGACTTGACTTAGGTTGGGCTTCTGGAACAAGTGGTGGGATGCTTCCTGTGAGGCAAGTAGCCTGCCCGAGTTACCAGCTGTGACCACTTGATTTTCTAGACCGAGCTGGGGAGGGAGAGATAGATAGCTAAAAGTGCATCCTGCTGGAACCTATGTTGTTCCCCATTGTTCACATACATGCCCTCTGTGTTACCTGCTGCTTGATGCTCAACAGAAATCCAGGTGGCCAGTAAAATAAGCACAATAAGAAAGCACTTCTCTTGCACTGGTAACGAAAACAACACAGACTCCAACTAAAACAAAAAGCAATTTCAAAGTGCAACAAATGAACATTTCTGGTGCTCTGCTGGCAAGATGCAGGGGACAGGCCCGTGATGCCACACCTCCTATGTGGAAGGATGGAACAAGCACTTAGGAAGTACCCTTACCCCGTTTAACTGTAAGAGACCGGTACGCACAGTGACTTTGGCACTGTAGAGGCGCTCACTGAACCATCATTTGTAGCCACCAAAAGCCACGGAGAAAAAAGAAGCTATATGCCGACCACATGCACCTGCACAGCCAGTGCTGTGAACATCGGGCAATATGGAATGTGCTCTGTACCATGTTGGTGTGACAAAACCAGTAGACAAAGTTATGTATAAGGTGTGACCCTAATAAAAAAAAGTACAAGCTGCAGATGCACACCCTGCTACCATTTGGGTGGGAAAATGCTCCTGTCATTGAACTTTACAAAAAAAAAAGGCCCTTTCTCTTAGGGATACAAACTGGTATTTATGTATGAAATTATATGATGCTTTATTAAGTGAGCTGTGACAGCATTCACAATTTTTCTATATAAAATTTTGTATAGCATTACAAATATGTGCTCTTTGAATGCTTGATAAAACTGCTTAGACCTAATGGATTTCATGTAGGTGATGGTAGATTCTGAACCACTGATTCACTTTCCTTGAAATTCAATGTAGTTGTACTCAGGTTATTTTATTTTTTGAAAAAGTTATATTTTCCTAGCACAATGTTCAGTTAATGACTTTCATTTTTATTTTTAAAAAGATTTTATTTATTTATTTTTAGAAAGAGGGGAAGGGAGGGAGAAAGGGAGAGGACCATCAATGTGTGATTGTCTCTCGTGTGCCCCCCACTGGGGACCTGGTCCGCAACCCAGGCATGTGCCCTGACTGGGAATCAAACCGATTGAGTCCAGCACTCAATCCTCTGAGCCACACCAGCCAGAGGAGAAGACAAATAACTTATATGTATGACCCATGGACATGTACTAAGGGGGAGGAATGCTGCTGGGAGTGGTGGTGTAGGGTGGAGGGGAGGAAAAGGGAGGAAAAAATGGGACAACTGTAATAGTATAAGCAATAAAATAAAAAAACAGAACCAAGGTAAGACGGCAGTGCAAAAAGAAAGTAAAAAGTCTCCAGAAAGCAAACTCAGTCATGAAGACTGTGATTTAAATGACAGAGAATTCAAGACTGCAGTTATGAAGTAACTCAATGAGATACAAGAAAACTCAGAAAGGCAGATATGTGAGCTCAGAAACAAACTTAATGAACTAAAGGGGTGCTTCTCCAAAGAGCTTGAAACTGTCAAAGAGAACCAAAGAGAAATAATGGAGCTGAGGGACTCAACAAATATGATGAAGCGTATCGGAAATAGCGTTAGAAAGACTGAAAATAGAGCAGAGCACATGGAAGGGAGAATTAGCGAGCTTGAAGGCAGAAATCTAGAAATGAAAGCTTCCTTCCTCTAGGAAGAAGAAAGTGAACTAACATTTAATAAAATATGAATGAATTCTATGAGAACTATCTGAGTCCATAGGAAAGAGCAACATGAGGACAGTGGGTATCCCAGAGGGGTACAGAGGGAGAGGGGAACAGTCTATTCAAAGGAATAATCAGTGAGAACTTCCCAAACCTATGTGAGGAGCTGGACATTCAAATACAAGAAGCTAACAGAATGCCTACACATCTCAACACAGAACGACCTCCTCCAAGACACATTGCATTAAAACTGTCGAAAGTTAATGACCAGAAAAGAATTCTCAAGGCAGCCAGTGAGAAAAGACAGCAACCTACCAGGGAAACACCTCCCAAGGTTATCGTCTGAATTTTTGGTGGAAATCCTACAAGGCTGGAAAGAATGGAATGATATATTCCAAATATTGAAAGAGAGAAACCAGCAAAGTTACCCTTGAGATATGGAAACAAAATAAAAGCATTCTCAGACACACAAAAGCTGTGGGAATGTATTGTACCAGCCCTGCACTGAAGGAAATGTTGAAAGGAGCTCTTACACCTACAACAAACAGACAAAATATACAAAACTGTGAGTAAGATGGCAGTCGGAAGCAGGAAATCACAACTTTTATCGCAGAACAGGGTATCAAACACTAAATTATAACAGAGTGGTTAGAGGGGAAAGGATGTGAAAATTAATTATAACTACTGCACATGGTAATGAATGCACAACGTAAAAAGGGATTGTTTGTGATAACGGAAGCATAAAAGAGGTGGGGGAAGGGCTCAGCTGGTATAGGCAAAAGGAGAGAAGATGCAAGGAGAAGAAAGAGGACTGTCGTGTCCACGAGACACTTTACACGGATGTAGTGGCAGCCACAAAGCAAAAGTCCAGAGCTGAGACACGACACAGGCACGCAAGAGGAGATGGAGAAAAGAAACCCGCAGAGAACCGCTACACTAAAACAACACACAGAGACATGAGGGAAAAGAAACGATGGTCACACAGAGCAACCGGAAAACAAAAGAGAAAATGGCTCTAGTAAGTCCTCGTGTATCCCCAATCACCCTTCTGAGTGGCTCAGTCCCTCCCTCACGTCTCCGGAAGAGGGAGCCTTCTATTGAGGCTGGTGGGGACAGATGGTCACAGAGGTCCAGCTTGAGCAATGAGCACAGTTACCTTTAATCCTTTCTGGAGGCCTTTCCCAGGCCTAGGGTAGTTTCCTCACACACGTGTGTTGATCGACATTCTCCTCAATAATCCAGGGGGACCCTCTGCACATCGCCAGGGTCCTGTCTGCCTGGCGCTCTTGATCCACAGTACAATGGGCTTCAGTCAGCTCCCCCTCCGTCACCCGCAAAGCTCAGAACCAGTCTACTTTCATGGCCTGACAGATGGACGGCTGTTGCTGCTGGGTTGCCGTGAAACAAGTCAGATCACTTCCCTCTTCTGCTTAAGACAATCGGCAGAGGGGACTCTTACTCGGACACAAATCCAAAGACCTAAAACTCCCCATGTGCTCTGGCCTGCTTTCCTCTCTGGTTTTATCCACTCCCACTCTTTCACTTGCTCATTCTGATTCAGCCACACGATCCTCCTCTCGCTTTTGGAAATACCTGGCCCTTTCGGTGCCTCAGAGCCTTTGCACTGACTCTGGCCTGTCTGGAACTCTCTTCCCCTGGGTTTCTACCTGACTCACTTCCCGACTTCCTTCAAGTCCTCAAATGCCACCCCCCACCCCCTGCAGGGAGGATTTCCGGGCCACACTATTTAAAACTGCAACCCGCCTGTCCCGCCATGTTACGTGTTACCCCTGCAATATGCCCAACTCCTGGAGTGGGGCCTGCAGGGCACAGAATAGTCCCGAAGACACACTGTCCTTAACCAGCCATGATCTCTCACCCTGCTCTTGTCTACTCTCTTTCATGGGCCTGGAATGCTCCTGGCCAGCCCTGGATCTCCATCACCCTTCTCCGTCACCCTTCTCTCACAGATGGGGAATAAGTGGCGGGTAGGCGCACATTGATTGAGACACAACTGGGACAGTAGGAGTTGTCAGATATGAAGGAGTTTGGGTGCAGGGAAGCCACGGGAGGGTTCTGAAGAGAGAGGAAAAAGGGCCACCTTATATCTAGAGAGGATCCTAGTGCCTCCCATGTTCAGAAAGGGCTGAGGGCAGACAAGGCAGAAACAGGGAGCTTGGCATCCGGGTGAGAGACAAGGGTGGCTTGGACCCTGGCCTTTGCTGTACGCCAGCAGCTGGCAGGCGCATTTTGAAACAGACAGAGAATGGCGTGTGTGAACAGTGAATGAGCGATCTGACTGAGGGAGGGCAGATTGCTCTCCATCCAAGTGGTCGATGAGACTGCACAGGTACTGGGAGTGTGTTTGTAGGACAGCAGCCCCTTCCTGGGGCACCGTGGGAGGGAGAGTATGGGTGAGGTGGGGGCTGCAAGAACAGGACTCTGGGCATGGGCAGGGGGAACCTGGGAAGGAGGCCAAGGAAGGCTTCTGGGCAGCCGCTTTAAGTAGCACCGGGACTGCCGGCCACTGTTTCCCCAGAGACTGGGGGCTGAGCAATACCGATTCCCTGGCAGAGGAGCAGGGCGGGGTTGGCACTGAGGACTAAAGACCTTGTGAATGCCAGAGGCTGCTGAACTAGCCTGAGTCGCTCTGGCACGTTTGTGGGCTTTGGAGCGTGTCCTGGGGTACCAGGGCTGCAAGTGGGAGAGGTCTTGTGCTTGGTGCAAAGCCAGCTGAGCTGGGTCTTCCAGCTGACCTCGGTGGAGGGGCCCCGGCCAGGGTATGCCAAGGCAGAGCCTCCAGGTCTGGATCCAGCAATGAGGCCCTGGCAGCTGCTGTGCAAAAAGCACGGGGTGGAACGGAGGGAGGCCAGGGCAGAGCCTGCCACGACCCTGGCAGGAGCTGTGCCAGGGCATCTGGGGAAGGGACACCTGGTGAAGTCCCTGGGACCTACGGGCTGGTGTTCCCCTGCGCCAGGTCCGAGCTCGAGCAGCGTCTGAGGCACTGAGACAGGACTAGTCAGGCTCTGAGCAACTGACTCCTGTGTCCAAGCTCACGGGCCTCGATATGCCAAGCCCAGGTGACACAAGAGGATGTGTGGTTGGGTGGACTGGGCACTGGGCACTCAGTGCATGGGTGCCAAGGGGGACACCCCCGGGGGCGCAGGGGCTGGCTCTGGCAAGCCTATCATCTTCTTTTAGGGTTCTCGTGTCTGTTTGAGCCTATCAGACACTACTGTGGGGGGACACAGACTGTACACCAGATCTCGGGCCTCAGGGGACCACCAGCTCAGCTCACTTTCACCCCCGTGGACCTTCCCCCGCTCCCCTCTTTGGAGGGAACAGGCCAGGCAGTGCCTGTCTCACCCTCCACTGCGGCCGCTCCCGCTGCCTCTCTCCTTCGTAGGAGGTGCTGTAGTCTGACGGCCTCCCACCCCTGTTTGTGCTTTTAAAGCTTCTGTACTCCAACACACAGGAGGCAGGGCGTGGGCAGTGGGCTGTGTAGTAATCCACAAAAATGCATTTCATAGCTATTTTAACCAGTCCCCTACCCATAGGCCTTTGCGCCATTCTCACTGTTCGGTATGAATAGCAGTGCGGAAATGAATGTCCCAGTCATTGGGATCTAACTTTGTGTTCTGTCCACGTTTTTAGTCAGGTGTCCCAACACAATTTACCGAATATCTCCCCACTCTGTTGAAATGTCATCTTCGCCAAATTGTAAATCCCCGTCTGTGCTTATTCTTGCACATTTCTTCTTCCAGCCCATCCAGGTGGGGAGATGCCAGGATGTCCTCTCTGAGAGACTGCTGGGAATGCTGGGCAGGGAAGTCACGGAATGGGGTAGGGGTGGGGAGAGAGAGAGTGAGATGGAAGCAGAAAAAAGCTGGTTTCTTCGAAGTGTTGGGAGAAAGGCTTACAGAACTCTCAGCTGCCTGGCAGGTTGCAGGCATCTAAGGTTCTCCCAGTCTTCCAAATAATCTCAGGCGTCCCCCTGACAACTGGGAGGAAATCGGTGCTCTTGTGTCCACGACAGAGGCGTGGAGAGTTCGGAATCCATTGCAAGTATATCACTTTCAGAATAGTTTTCTGAGTTGCGTTTCCTGGGCATCTCAACACTTTGGCTGCGTGCCCTATGAGACACCGTCCACAAGGTCGGGGAGGGTCCAGAAGGTTCCCTCTGGGGCTGCCCACCATCAGAAGGGACTGCGTACCCACGGGTCAGCTTTTCAAATGGTTTCACGGAAGCCACTACCGAAGTCCCAGACTTGCCTTCAGTGAACACTCTGTCCCAGCTGCCCACTGGTCCCAGCTGGCTTCTCTGCTTCCCTCTCCTGCAATGTGAAGGGGACTCTCTCGCTTTTCCTCAACTTGACCCAATAAGCAATTGCTAATCACCGAAACCACCTCCCATTTCCTGAGTGTGTTGCTCGATGAAGAGTGTCATCAAAGAAGTGGTGGCATTCTCACCTTCTGCTTGTGTAAGCAGCAGTTGTTGGGCAGAACTCAGGAGGTTCCTGTGACTTCTAAGGGGAAAACAATCTGCAGTGGAGGGTCTTGTCACTAGGTGGCAGTATATGCATGGGTTGGGACTTCAGGGCACACTGGGTGGACCTGTGAGCCAAGGAGAGAGAGATGGGCGCCCCTTCCAACTCCTGCAGGGACCATGATATGTCAAACCCCTGCCCAGGCTGTAGACTCACCAGCTGACTTCACAAAGAACATTCCTGGTTCAAGTGCAGAGACTGGATTTACATCCGAATCTCGACATGTGCATATGGCAATGATCACAACAGTGTGGCTGAGCGTCTTTTGCAAGTGATGGACCTAACGTTAGACCACCCCACGTGCTCTGCTACACGATGTCCTTTGCAGTCTCCTGTTGAGAGGCGGGGGTCTGTGTCCCCGACCCTTGAATCTCAGCTGCCTTATGACTGCTTGCACCAATGCCGCGCAGTGGAAGTGACGCTGTGTGACTTCCAAGGCTGAGAAGTGGAAGGTGGTACAGCTGCTGGATTGTCCCCTGCACTAGGTGCCCTGGACCCTGAGCTGCCTGTGAGAAGATGGGCCCCCCTGAGCCTTCCATGCTGTGAAGAAGCCAAGCTGCCTGGGGGGCTGTGTGGACGTGCTCTGGTCCACTGGGCCCAGCTTTCCAGTCATGCCACACCAGCAGGTGAGTCAGGCGAGGGAGTGAGGATTCTGGCTCACACCTGCTTGCGTCGTCCCAGAAGAGGCTCCAGACATAGCAGAGCAGGGACAACACATCTCCGCTGCCCCTGTCCCAATTCCTGACCCACAGAAACTGTGAGCTCTGTGCACAGCCTGTGGCAGTTTTCAGCCGCTTACCTTCGGGGTAATTTCTTACGCAGCCACAGTAACGGGAACAAAGACCGATGGCTACAGCAGCACCACAACAGGATATGGATGCTAACCTTTACACAAGCCTGCCTTTGCATGGGTCCTTACTCCAAGCACTTTAATGACATTCACTTGAATTACTTCTTGGGAAAACCCCTGCCAGGTAGTATTCTCACCATCGCCAGTCCCCAGACCCCGAAGCCTAGTTCCAGAGCTGGCAGAGTATGGGCCAAAGGTCACCTAGCTCTCAAGGCGAGGGCCTTCGACTGAATGAATCCTTGGGTCTGGCTACAGAGCCCATGCTGAGCCCCTGTACTGTGTGGCAGGCTGCTTCTGACGCTTCTTCCACACCCTAACCTGCGCTGGGTGGACAGTGAGGTCATGCGCCAAGGGGTAAATGCAGAGGATGCATTCGGATATCAGTTTTTTAGTTAGGAAATTTGCTGAGGGACCTTAGAGAGACAAACAAAAAGCTTCATCCCCAAAACTGAAAGAATGAGTGTCACCTCTCTGATGCAAAGAGAAGGCTGGGACAGACAGGATTTTATTATCTTAGAGTCCAGGACACCCTTCAGACAGACATTCCAGGGCAACCACCCAGACCCGAGATTCTGATCAAGTGGCAGTGTGTCTCAGGGCAGCCATGGAAGAGATTAGCAGAAAGAGTAAAGTGATTTCAATGAAAACAGCAGTTTTTATTTCGAACACTCTCCACGACGTCCAAGCTTTTATTCTGAGCAGGTGATGCTCCATTGCACCAAGTAAATTGCTCCCAACGGTAACCTCTTGCTGTCCTGCATGCCTCACTCCACAGGAATGGGGAAGAAAGAGAGACAGAGAGCAGACCCAGTCTGGAGTGCCCTGGAGAAAACCAGAATTTGTTCAGGACAGGAGAGGCTGAGCCAGGATGAGTAGAGAAGGCAGCTACACGGTACAGCCCCGGAGGCCCCCCGCCAACCCCCCCGGAACCTATCAGTCATCCCTGAGTCCCTCCCTGATGCCGTTCAAAGGCTCCTTACTGACCAAGACTCCTCACGTCTATACGTACACACTCTAATACTCATTGGTTCTTCATTTTAAAACGGACAAGTACCCTGAGGGAAAAATTCTGTGGTACAAAAGCGTAAAAGGCACAAATTGTAATTCACAGACATGGCCTCTTTCCAGTCCTTTCCTGAGGTGGGTAGAATTTCCAGAAGTGCACACACATTCCAGTCCCTGTCGTGTACAACCTGTACAATCTCCTCGCCTCGAGGGCAGAAGGCAGCGGTGAATACGATGGTACTAGCCACCTGTGCCAGGTGTGCTGACTGCTGTGTCCACCCTGCTGCCGATTGGGATATTGAGGGACGTTAGGTCGGCAATTTAAAATGCCACAGCGCTCTCCTACCTCCAATCACCGCCTTCATTTTTCAACAAGCTATTCCTGGTGGTGCATTATCTACTAGATTCCAGAGTTCTGTAAATGTTGATTCTGTCAGTTTTTGCCAGCCCCTTAGTTCCTAGAGTGGAGGAATGGGGCCCTGCAGCTCCTCATTTTCCCTTTGTTGGAATGTTGCCTGGAACATCCACGCATTATACAGGGTGCGGCAAAAGTAGGTTTACACTTGTTACAGCTGGAAACATAGAGTTTATTCGTGTATTACTCTTCATTAATTATTGTATTACTTTCCATACACACAACTGTAAACCTACGTTTGCCCCATCCTGGAATCCACAAATATCCAAACTTTCAGAAATAAACAAAGTGTAATAGAACCGTAATGGAAGAGGCAGGACTGGAAGCACAGAGGATAGTGCTGGAAAAGATCCGAATTATCTTCTATTCATTAATAATTACTCTCTGAAAAGTAAGAATCAAGAACGGAAAAAATGAAAAAGAGCCAAGCAAGAGAGGACCAGAGATGGAGAGGAAAGGGGTGAAGGAGGAAGGAAGGAAGGAAGGAAGAAGGAAGGAAGGAAGGAAGGAAGGAAGGAAGGAAGGAAGGAGGGAGGGAGGGAGGGAGGGAGGGAGGGAGGGAGGGAGGGAGGGAGGGAGGGAGGGAAGGAGGGAAGGAAGGAAGGAAGGAAGGAAGGAAGGAAGGAAGGAAGGAAGGAAGGAAGGAAAGAAGAAAGGAAGAGAGGGAGGGAGGAAGTGACAGAGGGAGGGAGGAAGTGACAGGGAGGGAGAGGGACCCTCCTGCCGCTGCTGTCAGGGGACATTCTTCATGAGCATCATCATGAGCCCCTCCACCATTACCCCAGGGACAGCATCTCTCTCCCCCCAGCTCACCACGTCACAGTTCTCCACGTTCTACATTGGCTGGCCCTGTTCACACGTGGAGTAACGGGGACTAGAGTTACGCTGCCGCTTACTTGAAAGGACCCCCCAAAACCAGACAAAATGTATGAAAGACAGGCTGTAAAGGTAACGGGTATCAAGCGATGACAGACAGGGATCTCTGGGAGATGAGAAACGAGAGGTCTGCCGTGCGTTTGCCGCAGCCGAGTGTCCGCACAGGGAGTCTCCTGGCAGAGCCCCGTGGACAGCCCGAGTGTAGCAGATGGAACTGAAATTCTCAGCACCTGAAATTCTTAGCGAGGTGGAGGACGGCAGGGAAGAGAGTGGCAGAGGACCAGAACGCCACCGAACCGCACAGGGTCCCCTGGAGTGTTCCGCAGACCACGGATAAGCACAAGCGTGTGAGGAAACTACACGAGGCCGGGGGGAGACCTAGCTGAAGGGATGAAAGGTGAGGATGCCCGGCGCTCAGGCAGGACAGGGGCTGGTGGCTGTCCCCACCTGCCAGGATGGTAACACCCACAATTTGGGAGGCATCCATTGGGCAGGGCACTCCGAAGGGTTTTGTGTCAGTAGTGGTGGTGACGGGGGCAGAAATGACTCCCATTCTGAAAGGGCCCACGCAGCAAACCTTCAGAGCCAGACTCTAAAGGGTCCAACTCTTTCCAAACAGCATCCAGACATGATGGCAAAAAATATGTCTAGGACTAGGAAGACATCCAGCGCCCAAGTGGAAATCATAATATCTAGCATCCAATCTAAAATTACCAGGCATGCAGAGAAGCAGGAAAACACAACCCGATAACGAGAAAACAATCAACCAATAAAAGTGATCCACGTTGAGCCCTGGCTGGTGTGGATCAGTGGATTGAGCCCCAGTTTGGGAACCAAAGGATCACTGGTTCCATTCCCAATCAGGGCACATGCCTGAGTTGCGGGCCAGGTCCCCAGTAGGCGGTGAGCGAGAGGCAACACACGCTGGTACTGCTCTCCCTCTCTCCCTCCCTTCCTCTCTGTCTAAATATAAATAAATAAAATCTTTAAATAAAGTCATCCACATTGAAAACAAAGTAAAACTGCCTTTATTGTAAGAAAACACGATCATCTTTGAGATAATCCGATGGTGTGTGTAAAGGGCTGGTATAAAAAGTGAGTTCAGCAAGAGCTGCGCTATACTATACAGTGAACTCACTCCTTCCGATGAAAGGCTGAAACCAATTGTCCCAGCACTTTTCTTCCCTGCCAGAGACAAGGCTAGTCAGCCCACAAAGCTCTGATTTTATCATATCTGGGCTGTTTGCCCTTCTCACGCAAGCTAGAGTTTTAAAAAACTTTTGTGAAGGAGACCCAACAGAGACAAGGATTTGGGAAACCAGCACTCTGGTTGGAGGGTCCATTTTCTGTAGTGCAATTCTGCAGTGAAGGTTGAGAGCTTTATGAATAATCATATTCAACTCAGTAAGTCTACGTCTTAGAAGATATCTTTTAAAAATTTTTAACACCCGCCGGCGAAGATGGAGGCATAGGTAGACACACTGGGCCTTCTTGGACAACCAAAAGAAGGACAACAACCAGTTAAAAAAATAAATAAATAAACAGAACTGACAGAATATCAAACTGTATGGAAGTCCAACAACCAAAGACTTGAGGAAGAAACATTCATCCAGAGCGGTAGGAGGGGCGGAGATGGGCAGCCGGGCGGAGAGGAGTCCTGGCAAGGGAGCAGCTGGAGGACTGGGGTGGGCAAGATGGCGGCTGTCGGTCTCGGGGAGGCACTGCTGGCGGAGTGGGCAGTCTCATATTCGAGTGCAGATAAACCGGGAGGAATAACTGGGGAGGGAGACAGACCAGGCATCCAAGGGCTCCAGTGCAGTGAAATAAAGCCTCCACGCCTCTGACTGAAAACACCTGTGGGGGTTGAGGCGGCAGAGGCAGAAACTCCCAGCCTCTCAGGAGAGTTCACTGCAGAGACCCACGGGGTCCTTGAATGTACACAAACCCACCCACCTGGGAATCAGCACCAGAAGGGCCCAATTTGCTTGTGGCTAGCAGAGGTAGTGACTGAAAACCGACAAGGATGGGAGCAAGCGGCATTGTTCCTTCTCGGACCCCTCCCCCACATATACCATCACAACACAGCACCGTGGGTTACCCGGCCCTGGTGAACACCCAAGGATCCGCCCCTTAGATGTAACAGGCCCGCCAAGACAAAAAGGAGGCCCAAATGAAAGAACAGATGAAAGCTCCAGAAAAAATACAACTAAGTGATGAAGAGATAGCCAACCTATCAGATGCACAGTTCAAAACACTGGTAATCAAGATGCTCACAGAATTGGTTGAATATGGTCGCAAATTAGAGAAAAAAATGAAGGCTATGCTAAGTAAAATAAAGGAAAATGTACAGGGAACCAACAGTGACGGGAAGGAAGCTGGGACTCAAACCAACAGTGTAGACCAGAAGGAAGAAAGACACATTCAACCAGAACAGAATGAAGAAACAAGAATTCAAAAAAATGAGGAGAGGTAGGAACCTCCAGGACTTCTTTAAAAGTTCCAACATCCGAATCATAGGGGTACCAGATGGAGAGGAAGAGCAAGAAATTGAAAACTTATTTGAACAAATAACGAAGGAGAACATGCCCAATCTGGTAAAGGAAATAGACTTCCAGGAAGTCCAGGAAGCTCAGAGTCCCAAAGAAGTTGGACCCAAGGGGGAACACACCAAGGCACATCATGATTACATTACCAAGATTAAAGATGAGAGAATCTTAAAAGCAGCAAGAGAAAAGGAGATGGTTACCTACAGAGGAGTTCCCATGAAACTGTCCGCTGAATTCTCAAAAGAAACCTTGCAGGCAAGAAGGGGCTGGGAAGAAGTATTCAAAGTCATGAAAGGCAAGGACCTACATCCAAGATTGCTCTATCCAGCAAAGCTTTCATTTAGAATGGAAGGGCAGATAAAGTGCTTCCCAGATAGAGTCAAGTTAAAGGAGTTCATCATCATTAAGCCCTTATTATATGAAATGTTAAAGGAACTTATCTAAGAAAAAGAAGATCAAAAATATGAACAGTAAAATGACAACAAACTCAGTTATTAACAACTGAACATAAACAAAAACAAAAACAAAAGCAAACTAAGCAAACAACTAGAACAGGAACTGAATGACAGAAATGGAGATCATATGGAGGGTTATGGTGGGGAGGGGGATAGGGGAGAGAGGGGGAAAAGGTACAGAGAATAAGAAGCATAAATGGTAGGTAGAAAAAAGACAGGGGTAGATTAAGAATAGTACAGGAAATGTAGAAGCCAAAGAACTTATATGTATGACCCATGGACGTGGACTAAAGGGGGGTAATGCGGATGGGAGGGGGTGTGCAGGGTGGAGGAAAATAAAGGGGGGGGAAATTGGACAACTGTAATACCATAATCAATAAAATATATTTAATTTAAAAAGAATTAAAATTGTTTTTAAAAATGTTTATTGATTTTACAGAGAGAGGAAGGAAGGGGGGAAGGGAGAAAAACGTCAAGGTGACAGAGAAGCATCGGTTGGTTGCCTCCCATACGCACCCCAACCAGGAATCGAACCCAAAACCTAGGTATGTGCCCTGACCAGGAACGAAACCTGCAAACTTTTGGTATATGGGACAACAGCCCAACCAACTGGCCACAGCAGCCAGGGCCTCTGGGAGTCTATTTTAAGAATGTAATCATTCACACAAACATTTATATATGAGAATTCCATTGAATCCTGTAATAGGACAAAAATTGAAAATAATTTAAATGGTCAATAATTATGTTATAAAGTATCTGTTATGCCTCCGTTCAATAATGCTTTTGGAGCCATGGCTGGTGTGACTCCGTGGGTTGAGCGCCAGGCTTGTGTGAATCGAAGAGTCCCTGTTCGATTCCCAGTCAGGGCATGTGCGTGGGTTGTGGGCCAGATGCCGGGTGGCGGGCGTGTGAGAGGCAACAGATTGATGATTCTCTCCCTCCCCTCCCCTCCCCTCTGTCTAGAAATGAATAAATGAAATCTTTAAAAAAGATAATGCATTTGAAGAAATTTTAGAAAAAAGGAAAAAGGTTCATGTTACACGAAAAGTTATAGTAAAAATGTTAAACTTGCAGAATTTTATTATACATTATGTTATTGTTATACATTGACTAAATAAATACAGCTATAAAACTAAGGAATGATTCCAAAGTGTTCACAGTAGTTAATCCTGAACGACAAGACCCATCTGCCACTTCCTAAATTGTCTTCAGTTACCTTGTAGTACATGAGTATGATTCCCAGACCTCCCCTCCCAGCCTGAGACAAAGCCAAGCCTGTTAAGAGGTGCTGCAGTTGAAAAGAAAAGGGAAGCTCAGGCCTTGACAAACACTGAGGCACTAAACAAAACGAGTGGACCACAAGTGCCCCACAAGCGCAGGCAAAGGATTAGGCCCCACAGTAAAGTGGCGCCTACTGCAGGAACCCTGCTGTGGGAAGGGCCCACTGCCTAGAACCGGATACAAGGTTGGGCCTCAGCCCCTTTTCCCAGCCCAGGTTTAGTGGGAAAGAGGGGGCCCAAAGTGCTGCATGGTTCGAATCACCAGGGAAAGCTGGTCAAGAAAGTTGATGATGGAAATTCGGAGGGCTTCAACATACGAATTTGAGCTGTAGAGGGGACACAAACATTCAGTCCAAGACACCAGTGAACCAATGCATATGGCCACCCTGGTTACCAGGTAAACTTAAGATGAAGTACGTGTGAGACCTGCTGGTGTCAAGTCCTCTTGTTTGAGGACTGGTTATGGACACCTTGAGAACGCGTATGTAATGAGTTACAGCTGCTTGGCTGTGCAAAGGGGTTACATTGCTTTCTGTCTTGGGAATCTCTTAGCAGACTGCCTGTGATGTACATCACGTTCTGGTGCAATGGCTACTCAACAATAAAACTGTTTTTCTTCTACTTTTATGGAGACGTTTTCTAGGTGGGCAGAAGACTGTGTTCTATTTTTTCATTTCTTAGCTACTAAAAGTACCTGAAAAGAACCATCTTCGTAGGTGAGGAGTGAGGCCAGGGGAGAATGGAAAGAGGTATCAGAAGTGTACATCCATTTCAAAGAGAGTCAAATAAGGTTTCAAGATGAAAAAGGATCTGGGAGTACAGGGAGCCACTGGAAAGCCAGGACTGGGTTTCTTACCAACCTTCTTTCCTCTTCTACTCTTCCAGCATTTGTCCATTCCTGCATCTTTCATTAGCCACGTGGATGTTCCCTGGAGCCATCGGGAGGACAAGCACTATCCCAGCCTCCCCGTGCCTCCAGGTGGCAGTGCTGAGGTTGGTATGATACCACGGACTAAGACAGTGGCTGCTCGAATCAAACAGACCTAGATTCAAATCAGGCCCCTGCCACTTCCTAGCTCGGTGACCTTGAGAAAGTTGCTTAGCTTCTCTGAGCCACAATTCTGCACCAGCAACAGGTATGTTAGTACTTAGCTCACTGCTCTGTTGTGAGACTGATATATCATAATGTAGGCAAAGTCCATATCAGAATGCCTGCACACAGATGATTCTCTTTTTAATTAAATTTCCCCAAGACTACACTGTGCTGTCCCCTCCCCCTCCCCCAAACTCTTAAGTAGTTGTCAGCACTTTTCTCCTCTGATCTGAAACAAGGACAGTAAAGCAAGAAATTCATATTCTAGTCTTTCTGGTTTCTTTGCTCTGCTCATACAAACGGAGTTTTTTAGTTTTTTTTATTTTTAATTTAATTTGTTGTTGTTGTTGTTGTTATTATTATTATTAATATTATTGCAGCAGGAAACAACTCCAGCAGTGGCCTGAACGTGGGGAAACCAGCATCCTTGTGGGTTGGGCACATTTTCTGCAGAGCAATTTTGTTTTATACATCTCCCTCTTGGAATCTACCTTAAGAAAACAACCAATCATGCGGAGACTTCTATACAAGGATGCCGGCCCAACATCATGTATGCTAGGGAAAAATGAGAACGATTTAAGTGTTGAACAATGACATTATAGTGCATCTTCTATGCATCCAGTCAGTAAGATGTCTTTGAAGAATTTTTAGACAGAGGTAAGGCCCAGATATTGGATGACAACAGTTCAGGGGGGAAAAAGCAACTAATGTTAACCTTGTAAGCCTTACTTGTTTGCATGACTATTACACATTTAACACAGACATACAACTCTAAAACTAAAACAGTATTCCAAAGTGCTGACAGTCGTTAATGCTGAATGACAAGAGGCAAGTAATTTTCATTTTCTTTCATTTCCTAAGTTGTCTTCAATTGCCTGGACTACTTGAATATTTGAACCCCAGAACCTCTCCCCTCCAACCCAGGGACAAAGGCAAGAAAATCTGGATGCTGAAAAGAAACTCAGACACAAAACAGTAGCTCAGTTTTATTATCTGCCGGAGGGAACATTTTAGGCATCAATCCAAACAAGAGGGTGAGAGCGCCCAAGGGCCAGTACTGGCAAACAATTAGCCACACTCCCCCAATAAAGTCGCAACTACCCCAGAAATCCTGGCCTTAGGGAAGGCTGCAGCGCCTAGGGCGAGACAAGCTTGTGGCTTCAATCTGCTCTTTTGACGAGAAAGTTAGAGTCAGCAAAAACCGGGGGCACAAGGTGCTGCATGATATGCCTCACTATGAGGAGCCGGATGAGCAAGGAGACAGTGGAAATTTGCAGGAGCTCAGAGTCTTCGGCAGTTAATCGGCTAAGAGTGAGGGGAAAAGAAAATGACTTCAGAGGTGCTAACTCCTGGCTTTCCTCACGCCAACCCCTCCCCCCCTCCCGGTGTCAATTAGACCTACTCCATTAGGAAGGTCCTCAGGCTGGGACAGACCCGGTGCCCCCCTCCCCCGCCCTCCTTAGTTAGACCAACCCTTTGGTGTCTCCACGTCTCCAGTGGAGCGACCCACAAGCAGAGATTGGCCCCATCTCCTGCTGCTACTCTGACCCAGGCCCTTCAAGAACTTACATAAAGAGGTCACTGCCAGTCACCGAAAGCTCCCAAAGAACCATCCCATGGTAGAGTTCAGCCCCTGGCATCAGGAACCTGAGGGCCACCTCGGCATCCACGTCCGACAGGAAGGGCACTGTGAGGGTGCTGGTGGAGTTAAGGTAAAGGCACCATCTACAGGGGCTTTCTGACTCAGGCCCCCTTACCTGTGAGAGGCCGGTCTTCTGCCAGGTTGCCCCTCACCCTCAGGACACCCAAGAAGCTCCAGGATGACCCTTAAGGGAATTCTGCACCACAGTCCTCTACAGGCCACCCCGCCAAGTCTCCAGGCCACCGCAGTTGCTCCCCCCAGCGACCCTGGGTCCCCACAATCCCATTCCATCCCACCAGAAGTCCACCCCGCCTCCACGAGGCCCCGAATCCTCTCCTACCCATCCCCTTGCATCCCCCCACCTCCTGCCCACCCCTCTCCCTTTACTTCCATGGCGGGAGGGAGGGGGCTTCTGGAAAAGGATACAACTCCAGCACCTCGCTTCCCAGGTCTCCATCGGAGTCAGAGGCCTCTCCAGCCGGCCCTAGGTCCAGTGATGCTCTGCCCACCCGGGGAGCTTCCCCGGCTGCAGCGCTGTCCGAGTCTCCTGTGCTGTCGCAGTCTCCAGGGCCCATGGGGTCCCCTGGGTCACTGGGTGATCCAGCACCTCCCACCCCGCTGTCACAGCCTTCGTCGTCGTCGCGGCCAGGAGCCCGCATGACCTTGCGCTGCCCACCACAAACCGAAATACACACGTTCCTCTCACCGCTGAGCACCAGACCCTCCCACAAAACCCCGCCCACACTCCTCACCCGAGTTGGCGCTTGCGCACACAGAACTTGGGGGAAGTCTCCTGGCAGGGGATTGGTTCCCGCCAAGCCACACTTACTACACAGTCTGCCCTGACGGGGTGGCTGGGGAGACCCCGTTTCGAAGGAGGCCCACGGTGCCCTCACGAAGCCCCGCCCCTCTGTGCCTGAGGCCCCACAGGCCACGCCCATCCTGGAAGCAAGAGATTGCTGTGAGAGTGCCTGGGGTGCTGAGTTGCAGAGCAAGTCCAGAGGAAGGGGAGAAGAGAGATGGGGTGAATGTGGCAGGGGAAACAGGGTCAAGGCGTGGCCAATGTACCCTCGCAGGGCCACCATGGGTAGGACTTGGAGAGGCGGCCTGAAGGAGAATGGTCCGTGTCCCAGTGGGCCCTCTGTGGGTCTATCAGTAAACAGTGAGTGGCGGGTGGCAGGCTGGGGGAAAATGGCTCTTATTAAAAAGTCTCTGCCAGCCTCAAACTTTTGGGGTTCTGAGAATAATTAGTGTTTCTGAAAAACATACCAAATGAGCTCCTGCCCCACAAGCAGCCAGTTCCCTCCGGCCAACCGAGAAACTCACTTCCCCTGAGCATGGGCTCTGAAAGTTCCCAAGTGCCCAAGGAGTCACTCCCAAGAGGTTAACTAGAACTTTCCACCCCCACGGCCTTGACAGCGGCTCCCAATCACATTGCTGCAGGCGGGCAATGACGGCTACCACCTCACCCCGACAACACCCTCCCAACCTCCCCCACGTAAAACCAAAGATGGTGCAAAAACATCAGGGGAAGCATATGACTTCCAAGAAAAGGGTTCTCCCCTAAATTGGGAGGTCAGTAGTGGGGAGTGTCTTCATGGCTGGGCCTCATCCCATCCTGCAGGCCCTGCCTTCATGGCCTCATGTAAGCCCCATTACCTCCCAAAGGCCCCATTTCCAAATACCATTTGCCTGGGGTCAGGGCTTCCATACATTCCAATTATGCGGCAGAGAGGACTCCAACGTTCAGTGTGTGGCAGGGTGTGCCTCACTGACTCCATCTATGTTTACAGGAATACTTTTGTTATGTGCCCCAGGCATGAACCAGCTCTGGCCACCAACACAGGCAACGAGCCAGGACGAACTAAGGACTGCTCAACTGCTTTGCCCCTGACTGAAATAAGAGCAACACCACCAGTCAGGTGTGTCCTCGCCCATTGCCAGGGGTACATGGATATTTTTAACAGGGAGCCACAGACAGACGTGAACAAACATAGAAACAACATCTGTACTGACTGACAATCCATGCTAGCTGTTGTGATAGGTATGACAGAGGAAGACCCAAAGTCTCACAGGTATTCCCAGCTGAGGCACAGGACAGAGACAGTAAACTAAGATTTTGTGATGAAAAATTCTGTAAAGCAACTCAAACCCAAATGCTCTCATTAAGCTGCAGGGATCCAAGGAGCTACGGAGGCCAGGGCCTGTGGTGACCGTCATTCTATTCTCTCTCAACTTCTCCTGGGAGTGCCCCCTTCCCCTCCTGTGCTCCCTGCCTGGAGGACAGTGCTTCTCCAGCTGGCCTCACCCGTGATGCTGACTGCTCGGGCTCCTGTGCCAGGCCCCACCCCTCACACCTCAGGCCCAGGAGGTGACACAGGCCATGTCTAGGCTCCTCTCTGCTACTTCTGGACCACCCTTCTACCTGCTGCTCTGGTTACTGCCCTTACCCGGCTCTGCTCTGTGCCTCAGAGGCTGCCCCCCGTGGATGGCACCACTCAGGAAGCTCCCTTGTTCAGGCTGCCATTTGGGCTCACCCAGTGGAGGCCACTGGGAAGAGACCAGAGAGTGGGAGGAGTGAGAACCAAGGGCATTTGTAGCCCCTCCCCTAACACACATCCTCTGAGGCTCCCTGCACTTCTGGGAGTGGCTGCAACCCTCAGCTCTCACCAGGATGCAGTAGCCCTGACCCCAAGCCCTGCACCTACATTTAGGCCCAGGCTTGCTACAGAGAAGATGGCTTCCCTTGGGGCCTGACCACCCCTTGGTAGGTGTGGCATGCTGGCAAATGTTTGACAGCTTGTTCCCTGTGGTGTGGGCAGGGTGGCGGGATTGGAAAGCATGCATATACCTGTGCATACAGGTTTACTGTAATTCTAACTCTGTTATAATTCTGACTCATAAAGAATGTGTAGTACACAATTTACAAATAATAATAAAATGGAAAGTTCTCTTCCTTGTAAATTTCAGAGACTTCATGGATTCTCACAGATTGCTTTAGTTGACTTTTGCCAAACTCTTGACTCAAATGTTGCTTGAGATCTTCAATCACGTTAATCAATGAGTGAGGCAGAAAGGGAACAACACAGACACACTCCCATCAGTCACATGAGCAACTTCTTTTCTGAGTCAAATCATAGTGTTGAAATATGGCAGAAGCATTTCCTCAAATGCTTATGCTACTCACAATGGAACAGCCACGGACGACACACAATTTTAGGTACACCTCATCTTATTCTTAACATTTCCTCCATCATTGACCTTAAGCTAAGCCATTGACAAAACTATAAGCCAAGGCCTGATACGTAGCATTTGCCAATTCCTGTGGTGTCAATATTCTAACCCTGGCCAATTTCAAGCCACCAGGGGATATCATGGGATGGAGTGTTGGGGAGAGACTGGCTCACCTTTATGAAGTTTTCCATCATACAGTTGCAATAGACAAAGTTAACAGTGAGAGCATGGGTGACAGTTACACGTAGCAAAGTAACCAGAAAATGAAGGGTTTTTACCTTTTACAGGTGTAATTCATTTAATCGTAAGTTCATAGAATTGAAATTTGAAATATGCAAATAAATGACTTCTTCAGATCACTGCACGCACCCTGCCTCTCACCACACTCACACACACGGCTGATACTCACTTGGAAATGCGTGCCTCCGTCACTTGCCGAAAGAACAGGCAGGAGCTGGCTTTCACCTCATTTTGCCTTCCGATTCACAAGCAAGTGCAATCAGCCCGCCAAACCTGAACTGCATCCACAATGCTAGTTCCAAAAGGAGCCAGGGAAGTGCAGGTTCTCATTCTCTAGCGTGCGCAGCAGAAGAAGGCTCACTAGATGAAGGTTGGTGAGGAGCCAAGCCACAGAATTCACCACCGTCCCCCCTTCAGCTACTGCACATCTATACGTATGCTTTTAATGTGCAGTAACAGCTAACACTACGTTCCAGACACTGTTTCAAGCGCTTTGCGTGTATTAATCTATTGCAGAAGTTTTCAGGAAGTAGTGGCAATGGCAATCTCATCTCTGCCATGATCCTCCAAACAAATAAAAACGCACCCACCGTCAGCAACACCAGTGACCCAAAGTCCAAACTCTCTCAGGGTGATGTTCTCTCCATCTCTTGTTATTGGATGGAAAGTTCCATAAATGTCGTTAAGTCCATCCAGTCCAATAAGTCATTTGAGGCCCATATTTCCCCGTTAGTTCCTGCCTGGATGATGTACCCATTGCTGTAAGTATGGTATCAAAGTCCCCTACAATTAGTGTATTATTGCCGATTTCTCCCTTTAGGTCTGTTGAAAATTGTTTTGTATATTTTGGTGCTCCTAGGTTAGGTCCATTTATATTAAGTTTTATGTCTTCTTGATGGATTGTCTCCTTTTTCATTATAAAATGTCCATTTTTATCTCTTGTTACCTTTTTGGCTTGAAATGTATTTTGTCTGATATGAGAACAGCTAACCCCAATCTCCTCTGCATGCCATTTGCTTTGGGCGTCCTCTTGCACCCCTTCACACCCCACACCCCTGTGAGTGTCTGTGGGACTGGGACGGGTCTCCTGAAGGCAGCATCTAGCTGTGTATTGCTTTTAAATCCATCCTGCTACTCTGTGCCTTTTGATTGTGAGTTCAGTCCATTTCTGGGGACCAGTCATACAGGACTACTGACTACAGCCATTTCATCTTTTCATTCCGATTGCTCTGTATCTCCACTGTTTCTTGTTTTTAAGATTAAGTAGTTTTTAAAATTTTATTTATTTATGAGAGAGAGGGCAAGGGAGGGAGAAAGAGCGGGAGAAAAACATCAACGTGTGGTTCCCTCTCATGCGTCCCCCACTGGGGACCTGGCCACAACCCAGGCCTGTGCCCTGGTGGGAATCGAACTGGAAACCCCTTGGTTCACAGACCCGTGCTCAGTCCACTGAGCCACACCAGCCAGGGCTCTCCATTGTTTCTCTTCCCTCATGTTTCTGTCTGCTATCTCAGTTTACGGGTTTTCTATGGGTTTTTTCTCCATTTCCTTTTTTGTTACTGTTTTGTAGCTCAGCTCTGGACTTTTGTTTAGTGGTAACCACTAGGTGTGTATAAAATGCCTCATAGGTACAATAGTCCTGTTTTTTTTTGTCTTTGCTCCTCATCTTCATTGACCTATACAAGTTCAATCCGTTCCTCCTCCTCTTTTATGCTTCTGTTATCACACATGGTCCCGTTTTGTGTTGTGCAGCATTGCCAAATTGCACTGTTCACTATTTTTAATGCTTTCCCCCCTTTTACTCTTGTTATAATGAAGCCTTTAATACCCTTTTCTGAGACTGAGTTGCGATTTCCTCCTCCCATCTGTCATCTTACTCACAGTTTTATTTACTTTTATCTTTTTGTTTTAGATAGAGGAGTTCCTTTCAACATTATTTATAATGCAGTGCTGGTATAATAAATTCCCTCAGTTTGTCTGGGAGAGCCTGTATGAATGAGCTTTTCATATCTAAAGGATAAGTTTGCGAGATATATCATTCTAGTCACCCTCAAGACTTGTGGGCAGAAGGGTGAAGTGGGCCCAGAAACACCCCTCCAGGTAATGCTGGCTCCCAGCCCTACCATCACCTCTAGGACCTGCCTGCCTCCCGCTGTAACTTTCAGGTTGACTCGACACCCTCCCAGACAGCAGAAGTACAGTAGCACCGAGCAGGGCAGCGGACACAGGCTTACATGCCACTTGAGGGTCCCTGGCACCTCTGGAACCCCCAGCCTCCCGTTGTGCCCTCCACCCCGAGAGGGAAGACTCTGCAGTCAGGGAGTGGGGAGCCCACGCGGGTTGTGCCAGCAGAGGGCAGAGCAACTGGGAGCTGTCCCAGGGCTGGTCCTTCTGCTCCTGCAGCCCTCCTGCCAAGAAGGCTCCTCCTGTGCCCCTGGGACTGGCTGGGAGGAGCCAGCCCAAGTCTGAGGCCTGGACACGAGGCAGTGTGTGTGGCTGCATTGTGGGAGCCCCAGGGCAGAAGTGGTGGGGCTGGCAGCTACCACCCGATCCCCAGGCTGGCAGGCACCTGGATTAACAGGGCCGAGAGTGACAACTGGTGGTGAAGGAACAAAGCCCATCCATCCTGGCTCCCCAAGGCACTGGACTAGGGGTGCCGGAGGGCCTATGGGGCCCAGGACTGACTCCTGCTGGGAGTGACTCCGGGCTGGGCCCTGCTGAGCCCACACAGACTCAGGCCATGTGTGGATCCCAGAGAGGATGATGGGCCTGGACTGTCCTTGAGGCACTGACACCCCCCAGCACTCGATGAAAAGGGACAGGCAGTTAGCAAGCTGGTCCCAAGGGGAGGCTGGCCAGGCTGCACCGGCACAGGCTTTGAGGCTCACCTGAAAGCTTGGGGCTGGGCAGGCTTGGTCGGAATCAGTCCTGTGAGCAGGGGCTTCGAATGATGGGGTTGCTGGGAAATGGCGGCAGGGAGCATTTGAGCAGGCTCTCGGGGGAGTTCCAGTGATGTCACATGCCAAGGGGAGCAACTGCCTGCGGACGTGGGGTGGGGGAGCCTCTGTCCAGCTCTGGGAAACCGAAAGTCAGAGGTCAAGGATGAGGAACGGTGCAGGCTGAAGACCCAGGCGCAGGCGGTGCGGCTGCAGGCGTTGATGGCCAGGGCAGTCCGGGTGTCCCTGGCTTCTCAGCTGAGTCTGGTTAAAGGTTTGTCAATCTTATCTTTTCAAAGAACCAGCATCAGACGTGAAAGAGAAATAACAACTGACACCAAGGAAAGACAAAGGATTGCAAGAAACTTTTATAAACAATATATGCCAACAAACTGGACAACCTGGATGAAATGGATAAATTCCTAGAAACATACAACATTCTGAAATAAATCAGCAAGAATCAGAGAATCTGAATAGACAGATGACACCTAGTGAAACTGAAGCAGTCATCAGAAAACTCCCAACAAAACAAAAGCCTAGCGCCAGATGGCTTCACAGGTGAATTTTAGCCAACATTCCAAGAGAAGTAACATCTCTGCTTCTCAAACCATCTCATAAAATTCAAGAGGAGGGAAAGCTCCCAAACTCATTTTACGAGGCCAGCAGGATCCTAACTCCAAACCACATAAAGACACTACAAAGAAAGAAAATTATAGGCCAATATCCCTGATAAACATAGATGCTAAAATCCTCAACAAAATATTAGCAAATTGAATACAGCAAGGCATCAAAAAGATCATACACCGCAGTCCAGTGCTATTTGTTCCAGGAATGCAAGGTTGGTGGAACATTCGCAAATCAATAAATGTGATTCACACATAAACCAAAATGAAGGGTTAAAACCTCAGGATCATATCAATAGATGCAGAAAAAGCATTTGAGAGAATCCAGCGCCCATTTCTGATAAGAACTCTCAGCAAAGTGGATTTAGAGGGATGATCCCTAAACATAATAAAGGTCATACATGACACACCCACTGCCATATCGTACTCGACGGGCAAAAAATGCAAGCGTTCCCCTGAGATTGGGAAAAAGACGAGGATGCCCGCTTTCACCTCTTTTATTCGACCTAGTACTGGAAGTCCTAGACCCCGTGATCAGACAAGAAGACGAAGTAAAAGGTATCCAAATTGGAAAGGAAGGTGTAAAACTGTCACTATTTACAGATGACATGATACTGTACATAGGAAACCCCAAAGATGCCACCAAAAATCTACTAGAACTGATAAATGAACTCAACAAACTAGCAGGATACAAAATTAATATCCAGAAATTAGTTGCATTTTTTATGCCAGTAACAAGCTAATAGGAAGGGAATTAAGAAAACAATCCCATTCAGAGTTGCTACAAAAAGAATAAAATACCTAGGAATAAACCTGACCAAGAATGTGAAAGACCTGTACTTGGAAAATTATAACACACTGAAGAAAGAAATAGCAGAAGATACAAATAAGTGGAAACACATACCATGTTCACAGATAGGAAGAATTAACATCATTAAAACGTCCATACTACCCAAAGCCATCTATAGATTCAATGTTATTCCTACCGAGATTCCAACGACGTATTTCACATAACTAGAACAAATATTTCAAACGTTTATATGGAACCAGAAAAGGCCCCGCATTGCAACAGTGATCCTAGGAAAGAAAAACAAAATTGGAGGAATCCCACTACGTAATATCAAAGTTTACTACAAGGCCATAATCATCAAAACAGCATGGTACTGGCATAAAAACAGACACATAGATCAATGGAAAAGAATAGAGAGCCCAGATAAAGCCACTCCTTTATAGTCAATTAACATTTGACAGAGGAAGCAGGCACAAACAATGGGCTGAAGATCGTTTACTACACAAAGCATGTTGGGAAATTTGGGCAGACACATGCAGAAAAATGAAACTAGACCACCTTCTCACACCACACACAAGAATAAATTCAAAATGGATCGAAGAATTAAGTGTTAGTCCTGAAACCATAAAAATTGTAGAAGAAGACACTGGCAGCAAAATCTCGGACATTGCTTGTAGCAACAGTTTATCGGATATATCTCCCCAGGCAAGGGAAACAAAACAGAAAATAAAGAAATGTCACTACATCGAACTAAAAAAGTTTTGCACAGCAAAAGAAATCATCACCAATATAAAAAGACAACCGACAGATTGGGAGAACATAGTCACTGATACATCTGATAAGGGGTCAATATCTGAAATTTATAAAGAACTTACAAACTCAACATCAAAAAAACCCAACCCAATGAAAAAATGGGCAAAGAACCTGAATCGACCCTTCTCCAAAAAGGACCAACAGATGGACATTAGGCATAGGGAAAGATACTCAATGTCACTAATCATCAGAGAAATGCTAATTGAAACCACAATGAGACACTACCTCACACCTGTCAGAATGGCTACCATCAATAAATCATCAAACAGCAAGTGCTGGTGAGGATGTGGAAAAAGGGGGAACTCTTTTGCACTATTGGTGGGGATGCAAAGTGGTGTAGCCACTGTGGAAAGCAGTATGGAGATACCTCAAAAAAATAAAAATGGATCTGCCTTTTTACCCAGTGATCCCACTTCTGGGAATATACCCGAAGGAACCCAAAACACTAATTCAAAAGAACATAAGCTCCGCTGTGTCCATTGCAGTGTTATTTACAATTGCCAACACGTGGAAGCAGCCCCAGTGCCTATTAGCAGATGAGTGGATGAAACCTCTATGGGACATTTACACAATGGAATACTACTTGGCCATAAAAAATAAGACAACTGTACTATTTGCGACAGCATGGATAGACAGGGAGAACATTATGCTAAGTGCAATAAGCCAGGCCCAGAAAGAGAAATACCATATGATTTCAATACTATAAAATTCAATGTGGAATTTAATGAACAAAGTAAAATAAGAAGGAAAATGGGGACAGACTCATAGATGGAGAGCTGGATGACGGCTAGTGGGGTGGGGGAAGGTGAGGGGTGGAGGGATAGCACAAAGAGGAAAAAGTACTCACGGACATGGACAACAGTTCGGAGATTGCTGTGGGTGGCCATATAAGGGGACTAAGTGGTAATGGAGAAATAGACATAAAAGATTATATCAAGCCCTGGCTGCTGTGGCTCAGTGGATTGAGTAGTGTGTGAAATAAAGGGTCGCTGGTTCGATTCCCAGTCAGGGCACATGCCTGGGCTGGGGGCCAGGTCCCCAGTGGGGGGAGTGGGAGTGGCAACCACACATTGATGTTTCTCTCCCTCCGTCCCTTCCTCCCTCCGTTCACCTCTCTAAAAATAAACAAAATCTTAAAAAAATAAAGATTATATTGAAAAATAAAAGGAGGAAAAGAAACTTTAAAGACATCAAGGAATATAAGGAATAAAGGAATATAGACATGTAAGGAATACTTTTTCTGCATAAGGTTTTTACCGAAATCATGCATGTCAGTTATTTATTCAGCATATATATATTTTGGTGATAACATGTCTTTTATTTATAAATATGATAATAGAGAATAGGTACTTATCTTCACATTGTTATTTTTCTTACTTTTCAAAATAAAAGGATGGCAAGGCTAAAGGAAAACGTCACCATTTGCAACAACATGGATGGACCCAGGGAGTGGTATGCTAAGTGGAGTAAGTCAGAAAGAGAAAGACAAATCCCGCATGATTTCACTTGTATGTGAACTCTAAAGAACAAACTGAAGGAACAAACACAACCGAATCAGACACAGGGAAACAGAGAACAGACTGATGACTGCCAGAGGGGAGCGCAGTGGGGGGCTGGGTGAAAAGATGAAGGGATTAAGAGGTGCAAATTGTGTTTCTCACAAAACACTTGTGGGGACAGAATCTCCCAGAAACTCGCTTCTTCTTACCCAAGCGGGAAAGCACTAGAGGTCAGCAAGCCTACTAGCAGACAAGCGAAGTTTATTAGTGCTAAGTTCTAATAGGAAAGCAAAGGCAAGGGGGGCCAAATCAGGGTGGCCAGGCCAGGGTGGCCAGAGTCCGGGTGGGGCAAAAGGGAGGCCAGAGGGCCCCCCGGGCCCTGCCAGAGGCCCAGTGGCCAGGAGCCCCTCGTGTGGCAAAAAGAGCCAAGAGAGAGAGTCCTTTGTTCTGAGAACTGACACAGTTGGTGAGACGAGGATAAGGGAGCTGCCTTTTGATTGGTGGGTAAAGTGGTGCCAGCTTTCCCCCAGGGAGACGGGATTACCCAAACATAGCTATGTATGGGGATCTGTTAGCCCAAATTCTTATCTGGCTCCAGAATCTATTTGTGCATTTTGTATATGTGACGGGAGGCAGGCATTTAACCAAAGTTGTTTTATGGGTTTTTTTTTTTTTTTTTTTTGCTTGGGCACTGTAGTCCCCTCCCCTCCCCCGTTCCAGGCCTTGGGATGAATACACAGTCTCAAGGTTGCCCTGTTCCCAGCTAGAGGAGATGATACACACAGACTTTCAAGGGCTCCCCCTCCCTGCCCTATCTTGTTGTTCGGAACGCCTGGCAGCGTTATTGAACCAGGCTCAGGACTACTAGGCCGAAGGCGAGCCTTTGCTTTCAGCCTCCTGTATTAAGTTCAGGTTAGATTGCAGCGGTGAGGGCCCTGCCTTTATTTCCTCTCTGCCCGCTCATTCCACTGTAAGACACAGTCACAGGGATGCAAAGAACAGCATAGGGAAGGAATATAGTCAGTCATATTGTAGTAGTAATGTATGGTGCGCAGTGGGTACTAGACTTAAGTGGGAGATCAGTTGGCAAATTATATGAACGTCAGTTATACAGCATATCAATTATACGCTGTATACCCGAAACTAGTATAAGATACTATTCCAAGTCACTATGAATATTAGACAAATCAGTCATCAAGGAAAACTGTATTAGCAAAGATAAAGGGATCAGTTTCTTAATACTAAAAGTAGGGATTGATCCACGGGGAACATTCCACAATCATAAATATGTGAATGTCTGTTAACATAGCTGCAAAATACGCGAGGCACAAACCCACAGACTTCATACTTGAAAGGGGCAGGTCGAGAATCACAGCTGGAGATTTTTAACATCCTCCCTCAGTGAGTGAGAGACGGAGACAGCGCAGCCTGTTCAGACGGAGAACAGGGGTTGGCAAAGTACAGGCCCCTGGCCAAGGGCGGCTCACTGCCTGTTTCTGAATAGCCCGTGAGCTAAGAATGAGTTTTCACTTTTAATGGGTGGTGAGGAGAAAGGTGGGGGAGGAGGGGAGGGATGAGAGAGGGGGAAGGGAAGGTGGGGAAGGAAGAAAATGGACAGTCTGGTCAGATACGTGAAGGAAAACCCAAACAAGAAACAGAACGATAGTCTAGTGTTGGCTTCTGCTAATGTTCACCTCACAAGAAGGTCATCAACCAGATGCACCTAACAGTCTGATGAAAGGGCAGAAGCGAATGTCAGTTGGACATCTAGGTGGCTCTGATTCCCACCTCCACAAATGATGCTGTGGCGAGTAGCCACGTACATACCCGTTAAGGGGGTAGCCGACAATTTCCCAGGAGCGGAATTGCTGGGTTTTAGGGATGGTCATATTTTCCTGAACTCAGTCTTGCCAGGTTGCTCTCTGCTGTGGCTCCGCCCATGTCCATTCTCACTGTATCTTTGGGAACTTCGGGGGATTCCCCTTCTGTAAATACACGGTTCATGTCCTTTGCCCATTTAAACATCGGGATTGCCGCTATCTTCTTCATGACCAGCAGGATGTTTTAGAAATACGAGGGTGATATTAATCCCTTATCGGCTTTAACCAAGATTTAAGAAGTCCTTCCCCACTCCTGGGCCATGAGGATGCTTTCTTAAACTTTCTGTGTTAACTTTATTTATTCAATAATTCAAGGAACGTTTATTGCCAGACACTGTCCCAGGCCTCCACGGAGGTCCCATACTAATGGGGAGAGACAGCCAAGAAACAAAACAAATAACTACTTTAGGTAGTGTACGGGAAGGCAGGGAGTCTTATGGCATGAAATAAAGCAGGGGAAAGGGTAGGGGACGTTAGGACGAGTGGTTTTCATTTTAAGTGGGGTGCTTGGGACAAGCCTCACCTTGAGGGTGAGATTGGAGGGAAGACTTGAAGGCGGTGCGGGAGTGGGAGCAGACCGGTGAGGCTGGAGCAGAGTGAGTGAAGAGGAAGGTAGCAGGAGAGAGGTCAGAAAGTTGACAGGTGCTGGATGGTGTAGGGCCTCAGAGGTCACCCTAAGGGCTTGTGCTCTGAGTGAATGGGAAATAACGGAGGGCTTTCGTGGGGTGCACTGTGTCTTCCAAAAAGGATCTATTGAAGTCCTAACCCTGGGTGCCTGTGAACGTGATCTGATTTGGAAACAGGGTCTTTGCAGGGATAATTCTTTAAGATGAGATCATACTGCGTTCAGGGTGGCCTAATCTGATGACTGAAGTCTTCCTAGGAAAGTCACATGAACACACGTAGGCAGAGAGAGAAGGCCACGTGAACACAGAGCTAGAGTTGCAGTGATGCGTCTCCGAGCCGAGGAATGCGGAGCATTGCAGGTTCTCACAGGGAATCGGGGGACAGGCGTGCAATTGACTCTCCCTCAGAGCCTCCAAAAGGAATCAACCCTGACAGCACCTTCGTTTCAGACTCCTGGCCTCCTGGACTGTGAGAGAACGAATTTCCGTTGTGTGAAGGCACCAGGTTTGGGGAACAGTCATGTTCTACTTAAAGTCGAGAACAGGTTCTGAGAAATGCGTCATTAGGTGATTTGGCCGTTGTGCGAACATCATAGAGCTTCAGTTACACAAAGCTGGAGGGTATAGCCTATTGCTGCTAGGATGCAAACTTCTGCAGCATGTCACTGCACTGAATTCTGCAGGCAATCGTAACACGATGGTACGTATTTGTGTATCTGAATGTAGAAAAGGTGCAGGACAAATACAGAATAAAAGATAGAAGGTGGTACACCACCTGTACAGGGCACTTACCTCTCACGGAGCTTGCAAGACTGGAAGATGCTCCCTGAGTGAGTGGCGAGCGAATGTGAAGGCCACGGACGTACTCTATACTACTGTAGACCTTGTAAACACTGTACACTTAGGCGACACTCCGTTTATTTGACAATGTGAGATGAAATCAAGCACAAGCTTGATTGTGATGGGATCAAGAGAGAGCAATCACCAGACCTATTGGGCTGCTGCCGGCGTACGGGGCGTGCAGTTTTACAGCATGTTTTTGAGAAGTAGAAAGAGTACACTCTAAAAGAGTGCTGCAAACTGTAGTAAATACCTAAACCAATAACACAGTCGTTCATTATCACTATCAACTGGGATGTACTGTGCATGATGATATGTACTATACTTTTCTACAGCTGGCAGCACAGTGAGTTTGCTCCCATCGGCATCAGCACAAACGCAGCAGTAATGCATTGTGCTCTGAGGTCAGAACGGCTATGGTGTCACTGGGAGATGGCAGTCTTTCAGCTCCATTGTAGTCTTATGGACCGCCGTCACACCCTCCGTCCGTCACCGACGGCAACGCTGGTGTGCCGTTCATAACGGGACTTTCTAATGGCAGCCCTGGGAATCTCACACAATCATGAGCAGAATAGTGATATAACCTGACTTCATGCCTGTTGACACTGAAAATATTTGCCTACCGAAAGGTCACAAAGATTTTTCTCCTACGATTCCTCAAATGTGTATAGTTTTCACTTTGGCATGTAGAGCTATGACCATTTTGACTTAATCTTTGCGCATGACAGGTCGGCAGCCAAGGGGGTTGAGGTTTGTTTTTCCCATGTGGATATTCCAGAACCATTGATTCGAAAGGTGATGCTTCCCGCACTGATTTATCTATGACGGCTTTGTCAAAACTCAATCGACCATATATGTGTGGGTCTGCTTGTGGACTTCCGATCGTGTGCCGTGGATCTAGGGGGCTACTCTGGCAACAGCTCCATTCCATCTCGATCGCTGTGCATTTAGGGAACGTCTTGAAATTAGGCGACGTTAGTCATTCAGTTTGCATTTCTAGGACAAACCACACTCGATCATGGTGCATTAGTCTTTGAATATACAGTTGAATCTGGTATGTGATATTTTTGCTAATTTTCTTGCATTGATGCTCAGAGGGGATAATGGTCTGTAGTTGTCTTCTTGCTGACATTTTTGTCTGGTTTTGGTTTCTTGGTAATATTGTTCCCATTCTTTTATTTTCTGAAAAAATCGGGTGAGACTAGCACCGTTTCTTCCTTAAATATTTAGGAGAAATAATAAGTACGGTACATGGCCTGGAGTTTTATTTATGGGCAAGTTTTAAACTATGAGTCCATTTTCCTTATTTGATGCAGAGTTGCTCAGCTATTCTTTGTTCTTCTTGTCCTAGTTTCAGCAGTTTGTGTCTTTCCAAGAATTTGTCTACTTCACGTAAGTTGTGCCAGAAGCTGGAACAGATCATCAGCCTCACGTCCAACAACAGCTAAGGGTAGCAGAACCGGACAGGAGGGGGCTTCCCAGCCCTGGGCCATTCTTTCGTTGTGGGGGAAGGCTCACACCTGGTCCTCCCTCATCAGTGCCTTGTTTTGGGCCCTGCAGATGGGGAGGGGGTGACAGGACCAAGCCAAGCACCTCAGCAGCAACAATACCCCCAGCCTCCTGCCCTTGTGCCCACATGGTATGACAGCCTCTGGCTTCCTTGCTATTTATAATCCCAACCACCTATTTATTGAGGTTATCTCCACCTCCCAACTCTGTCTGTAAACAGCCCCCTCCCCAGGTGTTGGCAACCTGTGGCTGGCAGCCTATGGCTGGCCTTCCTCAGGCTGTGCTGCACGCACCCAGGAAACCCTGCTGAGACAAACGGCAGATCATGTCATCACTGTATTCAACCCCCTCACCCCCAGTGGTTTAAATGCACCCAAAACTCCTTAAAATCTGACAACTCCTTTCTGTCTGTTCTATATCCATCCCGGTTAACCGACCAACCTCTTCTCCCCTCCCCCACCCATTGATGCAGGGCAAAAGAGGAGAGAAGGGACAGGCCGGGAAGGTTCTGGGCCAAGAGACTGGCTTTGGATGAGACTCAGGTAAGCGAGATTCAGAAACAAATGTGTCTTGGGCTACTCTGTGCCAGGCAGTGTCCTCGGAGCTGGGGATACTGCATGGGGTGATAAGTGGTGCAGAGGACGGGAGAGGTGGAAGGCAATTTTAATGAGGTGGCCAGAAAAGCCTCTCCGAAGGGGTGACATCTGAGAAGTACCCGAAAGAAATCAGGGAGGAAGCCAGGTGGATCCCCGGGGGCAAGAGAGCTGCAGACAGGAAAGAACCAGTGCAAAGGCCCTGAGGCAGCAGTGGGCCTGATGTGTCTCAGATGCAGCAGGAGGCCAACGTGGCTGAATCAGAGTGAGCAAGGGGGAGAGGGGAGGGCAGGTGGACAGCGGGGGCGTGGGCCGGATCCCATAGGGCTTTTTCCGCCACTGTGAAGGATTTGGCTGTCTCTGGGTGAGAGCGGATCCCAGAGCCAGCTTGGAGTAGAGGAGTTCTGTGATCTGCCCTAAGTGTTGAAGCCGCCAGCAGCTTCAGCAGCCCATGGTGGGGTCAAGGCCGTAAACTGACTCTGGACCTGGGCTCCTGTGAATGCAAGCTGTGCCTGACACTGCACAAGAACCAGGGGGTCTACCTCGCACACATCCAGGGGAAAAAGCACCGGACCAACTTGGCCGGTGAGCAGCCACAGCACCTAAGGAGCATGCAGCCAGCTGGCGCCGGAGAAGGTCAAGGAGGAGGTGAAGAAACCTGTGAAGACTGGCCACGGGGGCTACGAAGTGACTGAACAGAGAGACACAGACATGGGCCAGCAGAGTCTGCTCTTCCAGATCTACTACCCCGAGATCACGGATGGCATCATGCCTCGCCACCGCTTCCTATGAGCGGAGGAGCGATCTCCCGGACTGGAGCTGGCAGTACCTGCTCATGGTCGCCGAGCCCGATAAGGCCATCGTCTTCACCGTGCTGAGTAGGGAGACTGACAAGGCCAAGGGCAAGTTTGGGACTCGGTGGAACCGGGAAACCCAGCACTTCTTCCTTCAGTTCCCCTTTAATGTGGAGGAGCCCCCACCCTGCTGAGCTTCCTTGCAAGGCCTCCTGGGGTGAAGCTGCTGCCACCCACACTGATGAATAGTTTGCCCCGAGGTGGCCCCAATGCCTGCCTCTGTCCCCCATGCCAGCCAGCTGGCCTACACCCTCGGGGCCCCTGAACCTGCCGTAGCTGCCCCCCTCCAGCTCTCGGGGTCCAGTGGACCACCCACCAACAGGTGTGGTCCACCCTGCAGCTCCCGGGGTCTCCCTGCCTGCTCCTGAGGTCCACCCTCCCCCATCGGCTGGAATCCACCCTCACGTCCCAGGGAGTACAGCCCCCAGTCCCTGGAATCCACCCCCACTTCCTGGGCTTCCTCCTCCAGCTCCTGGAAGTCACCCCTCCAATCCCAGGGTCCACACCCCCCATGCCCTCTGAGGACCCTGGGAACATTCCACCCTGTCTCCCTGCCCACAGAAAAGCCAATCCCTCTGTCCTTGCAAGTCTGCTTTCCCGCATTTCTTCTTCTCTGTCCCCCTAACCCCCACAACCCTATGTAAGTCTGGTGTTTTCCACAGAGCTGTGCTGTCTCCAGACATCATTAAACAGCCTCCTTGGGAAAACGGTTTTTTAGAAAGAGGTCCTATTCATATGTTCAATGAAATGTTTTCAGAAGAAATGTATGCTAAGCTTGCAAAAACATACTTATAGCAAATAAACGTATGCACTTATACTAACATGATTCACTTAATGTATAAATACAAGTATATTGACAGCTCTTGATGCTGAATGTCAGGACACAACTGCTTTTCTTTTTCTTTCATTTCCTAATTGTCTTCAATTGCAGTGAGCTCCTCCTTGAGTCCCAGAATCTCCCCACCCCTCCAACATGAAGACAGAGGCAAGGAAATGCGCAGGCGCAATAGCTGGAAAGAAACTCAGACACAGAACACTGGCTCAGTTTTGTTTTCTGCAGTAACAAACATTTAATCACCCCGTTCCTCAAGCAACAGGGAAGTAAAACAAGTGGGCTCAGAGAGCAAACGCCAACATCCGCAAACAATGAGGCCCCAGCGAGATAGTGGCGTGGCGCTCCTCCGGGAAGGAATTCCCTGGGCATTGCCTAGGAGGGGCCACAGGGTTAGGCCACAGACCCCCTTTCCTGGCTGACACCTGGTGGAAAAAGAGGCCAAATGCGCTGAATGTTCCTCATCACCACGGAAAGCTTTTCCAGGAAGGCGTTGAGGGACACTCGGAGGAGACCAGGGTCTTCGGCAGTCCATCGGCTGAAAGTGAGGGGTAGAAATCAAGTTAAAGGTGATGGCTCTCTCTTACACCCAGCACACCACAGCTCCTCCTGAAAGCTAACCCTTGAGTGCTTCTTTGTATCCATGATGGAGTCCTGCTCCGGCAGAGCTAAGATGGCCTCTCAGGCCTTCAGCTCATCCCCTGCTCCCTGCTGGGCCCCTTCTACAACTCACACAACCAGGATGCTGCCCTTCACTTTGAACTCCTTCCGAACCGCCTGCAGCTGGTGTTGGTCATCTTGGTCCATGGACCTGCAGGCTATCTCTGCCTCCAGGGGGCACCGGAAAGGCACAGTGAGCTTCCTGGGGGAGACCTGGTTAAGGCGCCATCTGCAGCTGGATTGGGCCAAGCCTCAGGCTTCCTTACACCTCAGAGGCTGGCCTTCACCCCAGCCTTCCCCTGGAGTCTTCCACCCCCAATGTCCCTCCCACGCCCACACTCCCTCTCCTGCCAGCACAGGCCACCTTGGCCTGCCTCCCTCCTCACTCAGTTCATTTCGTCCCAGCTCCCCCACTCCCTCAGGCCTGCTTCCCTACCCTCCAGCCTCCTCAGGTGTCGACTCCCCTCCCACCAGCCTACCCCAGGTTCCCTTCCCTGCTCCCATTTTTGTCTCCCCCTGGCTGCCCTGTGCCCTGTCCCCAAAAGCCAGACCCTGGCCTTGCGCGATGTCCCTGAACCATCCCTTGGCCACCTGGCCTCAGGGGCTCGTTGGAAAGGATACAAGGCAATCTTTCGGTTTCCTGGTCCTACAGACACTGATGCTGGTTCTGAAGTATGTGCAGCCCGTGCGACACTGGGAGCACCGATAGCTGCTGATCCCATCGTTTCCTCGTGTCCAGGGTCACCCTGGCAACGGGGGCCGTCAGGACCACCCTGGCCCTTAGGAGTGCCAGGGCCACCCCGGTCAGGAGGGCGGCAAAGGCCACTCTGGGTGTCGAGACCACCAGAGCTACTAGGGCCGCCAGGACCACCGTGATCTTCCAGAAGGCCGGGGGAACCATGGCTGTTAGGGCCTCCAGTGCCACGCTGGTCTTCAGGGCCGCCGAGGCCACCGCCTGCACCAGCCGTACCACCTGCATCTTCCTCTGCGGCCTCCATGGCTGCTGCAACCTCCCGGTTGCCCTCAGAGCCCGACTGAAATCTGATGGCCGACCGTGTCAGCCCGCAGAGGAGGGACTGAGGCCTTCTCAGGAAGTCCCACCCTTTTCCACGCAGTCCAAAGCGGGGTCTCCAGGGCGCCTGCGCAAACGGCCCCTGTTTGAGTCCCATGGAGAGCGACTGGTTCCTGCCATGTGGTCCCAGAGACCCCGGAGACTGCTTAGCCAATGAGGACTCCCTCCTGGAGCTCCGCCCCATAGAGCCGTGTAACCCCAGTGCACCTGGGGCAACCCTCCGCCACTGGGCTGTTACCTGCCAAGAGAGCCGTGCTGTGGCACAGGGGCGTCCTGGCTGAGGCGCGCGGAGGCTTCCTGACAACGGGCCCCAAGCTTGGGGGTGGGCCTCCTAGTCAGTGCCAGCACGGCCAGGCCAGCCTGGGGTGAGACGAGCTTGCTGAGCCCTGGTCACCTGTCATCCAGTTCTGGGAGTACTCGGGCGCTTCTGTGCTAAGGCCTGCACTCCTGGCCCTGGCTGAGGCCCCAAGGTGTGTGCGCAGGGTGGGGCCCAGCCCTGGGGGCATTCCCAGCAGGAGTCACTCATTCATCCCCCTATCCTCCCTGGTCCCCACCCCCAATCCCCCGTCCCCCACCGGGTCTGGCGGTGGGGGGCGGGGGACAGCGGGAAGGAGGGGTTCCCCGAGTGCAGACGGGGCCTGGGAGCCCCTGCTGCACTGAAGGAGGACGTTTCAACTTGCGGAAATCTCTGTGAAACACCACATTAATAGAAGGAAAGATTGAAAATCATATGATCACCTCCACAGATGCAGAAAAAGCATTGGACTAAATTCAACATCCTTTCATGACACAAATAAAAACTCTCAACCCAGTGGGGATTGAAGGAACATACTTCAATATAATATAAAGGCCAGCCTATATGACAACCCCCACAGCTAACACCATACGCCTCAGTGAAAGGCTGAAAGTTTTCCTTTAAAATGGGGAACAAGACCAGGCTGGTCAGAACGCATACTCTGTAAGATTTTAATTTCTAAAATATTAAATTCCATGAGAATTGATCTGGGCCCAGCAAATGCTTTACCCTGGTGAACATACCCTCTGTCCTTGAAAAGAGTGTATGATCTACACAGATCTAAAATCCAGACTTCGTATTTAGTGTGCTAAACATAGACTCACTTGAGGTAGGTGATAGTATGGTTCAGACCTTTTATGTCAGGGGCCACAACTTTTGTACAAGTTTTACTTATTTGTTTTTGAAGAGAGGGGAAGGGAGGGAGAAGGAGAGGGAGGGAAACATCAGTGTGTGAGAGAGATATCAATTGGTTGCCTCTGGCATGGGGGAATTGAACCAGCGACCTTTAGGCTCACTGGCAGGCATTCAATCCACCAAGCCACAGCAGCCAGGCCAGGGGACAACACACCTTTAATGTACAAGACCAGACAGTAAAAAGTTTAGCTTCTTCAGTCACAAGCGTCACTGTAGCTGCTGCTGCTCTTTCTTCCCATTCCTCCCCCATTTTCTTCCTCCCCCACCTTCCCTTCCCCCTCTCTCATCCCTCCCCTCCTCCCCCACCTTCCTCCTCACCACCCATTAAAAGTGAAAACTCATTCTTAGCTCACGGGCTATTCAGAAACAGGCAGTGAGCCGCCCTTGGCCAGGGGCCTGTACTTTGCCAACCCCTGTTCTCCGTCTGAACAGGCTGCGCTGTCTCCGTCTCTCACTCACTGAGGGAGGATGTTAAAAATCTCCAGCTGTGATTCTCGACCTGCCCCTTTCAAGTATGAAGTCTGTGGGTTTGTGTCTCGCGTATTTTGCAGCTACGTTAACAGACATTCACATATTTATGATTGTGGGATGTTCCCCGTGGATCAATCCCTACTTTTACTAATATGAAACTGATCCCTTTATCTTTGGAAATTCAGTTTTCCTTGAAGACTGACTTATCTAATATTGATATAACTACATCAGCCTTCTTTGCACAATATTTCCTTTTTATGCCGTTGTCCATCCTCTTACGTACGTCCAACCTATTGGTGTCTTTGTACTTTAACTGTGGTTCATGTCAACAGCCAGTAGTGTGGTTTTTAAAAAAAAGAATCTTTCCAATAATGTCTGTTTCTAAATGGAAGTATTTGGAAAATTTACATTTAATATAATATAGATATGGTTTGATTCAAAACTACCACTTTACCATTCATTTCTTGGGTCATCCTTTCTCTCTTTGGTTCTTGCACAACTTAGTTGAGGCAAAAGGTACATATGGAAAAGTGCACGCACTTTAACTGTATAGGTCCGTGAGTATGACAAAGCTGTGTACAGCAGAAGTCGAGACAGAACCTTTTCATCACTCTCACAGTTCCCCGTGCGCCTCTTCACAGTCAATCCCCTCCTCTACATCCTGCCCCCAGGCAACAAATGTAGGTTAGATTCGCCCTTTCTAGAATTTCATTTGAGCGGAATTGCACAGGAGGTACTCTTGAGTCCACCTGCTTTACTTAGCATAGTTACTTTGAGATCCCTCCAAGCAGCTGAGTATTTCAGTAGTTCATCCCTCCTAGTTGCTCTGTGGTTTTCTGCTGGACAGTTGTACCACGAGTTGATTCACTACACATGGGTTGTTTCCAAATCGGGGCTGTGATTCAATGAGTGGAGAGGAAAATTTATGTACAAGTCTTTCTGTGGACATGCTGTGTTGATTTTTTTAATCCTCACGCGGCAATACATTTATTGATTTGTAGAGGGGGAGAGAGAGAGAAACGCTGATATGACAGAGAAACATCGATCGGTTGCCTCCCACACACAGCCTGACACGGGATCGAACCTGCAACGTTTTCGTATCATCCTTTGTCACAGAGCAGGTGTTCGGCTGACAACTAATTATCTCTCCTGGTACACGTCTGAAAAAATCTTTGTTTTGCTTCCTTATTCCTTGAGGTAAAATTGGCATAACACGAAAGTAACCATTTTAAAGCAAACAATTCAGTGGCATTGAGTAGTTTCCCGTGGAAAAGAATTTCCAAGGACTGAGATGAGGAAGCAGCTATAGAAATTAGCCTTGGAGAGGAGGGCAGTAACAGGCAAGGATGTTCGCTGGTGTGAATAGGTCTGGACATGCAATACCGGGCAAGGAGTTGGCAGACCTGTTTGTTGCCTGATGATCAGAGAGGAGAGGAGAGGGCGAGTCACAGAGGGCCTGGTGGGCCCTGGGGAGGACTTTGGCTTTGACTTTGAGTGGTATGGAAGGCACTGAAAGGTTCAGAAGAGCAGAGAGAGGGACCTGGCTGATGTCTTATCACTCATCCTGAATTGGGGTTCTGCTGCATTGGCAATGGTGAAATAATGGGGCCGTTTCAGGAAGTTACAAGGTCCAGGGTCATTTATTCAGGGAGAGGATTCCGAGGGGTTGACTCTGATACCCTGACAGGAGGTGCATGCACTGTGACGTCAAGGTGTGTGCACCTCCTCTTGCTGTGGGGGCTGAGGGGGCTACCCTTTCCATTCTGCTGGCCTCTACCTTACCACGGGGCTCTTCAGCCTGACCTCCTTCCTCTAATTCTGAGCCTTCATCCCGTCGGCTGAAACCTGTCTTCTTTGTCTCTGCACCTTCCCTCAGCCGCACTCCCTTTTGTCAACTGAACTCCGAACCAACACCCTCATCTGACCGTGTGTTGGACTCCACAGGTGCGGGTTTCTGTGCGTGGTTCCACGCAGCTGGAAAATGGGACCCTAGTGTCCCAGTTTCTTCTGGAAGGGTTGACCGACACTGAGGGGTTGAGGCCCTTGCTCTTTGCCATCTTTCTGCTGGTCTACATAGTGGCTGCGGTTGGGAACCTGGGCATTGTCAGCCTTATCGTAATGGACTCCCGGCTCCACACTCCCATGTACTTCTTCTTAGGCAACCTGTCTCTGCTGGACACTGCCTATGTCTCCAGCACGCTGCCTCAGGTACTGGTGCACCTGCTGGCATCAGTGTGGACCATGTCCTATCGTGCTTGTCTTACCCAGATATTCCTTCTCCACTTCCTGGCACCCTGGGAGTGCTTCCTGCTCACAGCCATGTCCTATGATCGCTATGCAGCCATCTGCCAGCCACTGCCCTACCTAGTCCTCATGGGCCGAAGAACCCGGACAGGACTAGCTTCAATCTCCTGCCTTCTTGCCTTGGCCAATGCACTCACCCACACCACCCTTGCAGCTCTACTCAAATTCTGCGGACCTCGCCTCATCACTCACTTCTTCTGTGACCTCCCTCCACTGCTCAAACTCTCTTGCTCCAGCACGCAGGCAAATGAACTTGCCCTGTTCTTCTTTAGTTTTCTGGTGGCTCTCGCCCCCTGCACCCTGGTTGTGATCTCCTATATATACACGTTGTGGCTGCTGTTCTTAGGATTCACTGTGCTGAGGGCCGAAGGAAAGCCTTTGCCACCTGTGGTGTTCACATCACTGTGGTCTGTATGTTCTCTATCACTTCAGTGCTCTGCTACGTCCTTCCCAGCTCCACATACTCGGGCTTGCGAGACCAGGTGCTCTCTGCGCTGTATGTGGTCCTCACTGCCATGCTCAACCCCATCATCCACAGCATGCGAAACGAGGAGGTGAAGGGGGCTTTGTTTAAGGTCCTTGGGAACGAAAGTGCCCGCTAGGCCTTTGTCACCTCAAATCAGGACCACGCGTGTTCTCCACAGTGAGGCTGACACATGCCTGATGCTTGAGGGTGAGGCCAATAACACAGGAGCTTGGAATTTCATGTAAAAGGTTCATTTGGTCAATCCTATTTTGTGTGCCATGTTTTCTTCCTTTCCGGCATCTTTTCCTAAAACATTGTTTTTCATAGTTAGAACTAAAACATGGTTATCGGATCTGTTGTACTGTTAAAGAAGGTGATGAAATGATGAACAAGTACACTCCAGGGTCTTACCACCCAGGAAAACCACCTGGAACAATTGCTGCTGCCTGGCTGATGAATCCCATCTTCCAAGGAGAAGATGGCACTTGTGTTTGATTTTGGACATCCCATTGGCATCCACATATCTTGGCCTTTCTCCCCATCCTTCGCTCTACTGCGTGGTAGAGTAATGTTCCCTCATTCTCTGAGCAGGTAATGTACTGAAATGACACAGACCTGGCTAAATAGGTCATGAGGGAATTCACAGTTCCTCAAAGTTGTGAACTCCAAGCCCTGAAAACTCTCTCACCACTAAAACTCGCACTGTGTATATCGGCATAAATGTGCGCATACAAGGTTTTTTGAACACAATAGTTATCACTGCATCATCGATGATAATAAAAGGATAAAAACCCCAAATGCTCAAGTATCCCCAAGGCAACACACCTGTAATCCCTTCATGCCCTAACCTTCTGTCTCACTTCCGTCTTGTCCTTGGGTCTCACCCTGCACCCTGGGCAGTGCAGCCCAAGCTGCAAGGATAAACGAAGTTGGGAGTTTAGAATGTGGTGAAGACAACCTTTCAAGTCGGTGGAGAAGTAGAGATTACTCAGCACCTGCTGTTGAGACCCCTGCCTAGCGTTGGCAAGAAAAATAACTAGATCATTCTCGTCTCCACAGCAAAATAAATTCTGAGTGGATGAAAATATTAAAGTACTAGATGTTACGAGTGATGAATTTTATAGTTTTATAGTGGGTGAGGCTTTCCGTTGGACATAAACGGCACAGATCATCATGAAAAATCGATCACTTCAATGACATTTAAATTTTTAAAAGCTTTCCATATATCAAGGAAGTATGAAGACATTAGAGTGAAGAGAGGAGAAAGGAAAGTATTTTCAAATTATGGTAAAGATTTGGTTTCTTAAACATGCAAAGAGCACTCCCCAATCAATAAGTAAAATATGATTTCTCCAATTAAACAGCAGGCAAAGGTTGTGGATGGACAGTTTTCAGAAGTAGGAGATACCACTGGCCAAATGTCCTATGAATTGATGTTAAATCACAGTAGAAGTCAAAAGAAAGTGAAACAAGATTGATATATGATTTGGTTACATTGTGAGCAAAGACTTAAAAGATTGAAAATGTTTGGTTTGGATTGAAAAGTGTATGGGCTGAATTGTCCCCCCACCCCACCCAGGCCATATGTTGAAATCCTAATGCGACTATATTTGGAGAGAGAGACCTTTAGGAGGTAATTAAGGTCAAATCAAGTCATAAGGGTTAGCCCCTGATCCACTGGGACTGGTGCCATAAAGAGAGACACAGACACCAGGGCACTCCCTCTCTCTCTCTCTCCATACACACAGAAGACAGGCCATGTAAGGATGCAGTGAGAAGGTAGCTGCGTGTGACTCAAGGAGGGGGCCTCACCCGAAACCGCCCTCCTGGTGCCTTCATCTTGGACTTTGAGTCTCCGGAACTCTGAGAAAAGAAGTTTCTATTGCTTAAGCCGGGCTGACTGTGGTACTTTGTTGTGGTTGCTTGAGCTCACGAATAGAGGCATACCTCACAGAGATCGCAGGTTTGGTTCCAGACCACCACAAATAAAGCGAATATTGCAATATAGTGAGTCACGCACACTCTTTTGTTTTCCCAGTGCGTATAACAGTTATGTTTACACTATACTGTAGTTAATTAAGTGTGCAATAGCATTAGGTCCAAAACAGCAATGCACATACCGTAATTAAAAAATACTTAATTGCTAAAAAATGCTAACCAGCATCTGAGCCTTCAGTAAGTGATAATCATTTCACTGGTGGATGGTCGTGCTTTGATATTGATGAAAATGCAGCATCTGTAGGGTTCGACAAAATGAGGTATGCCTCTACAGGGTGGGAACTCAGAAACTGGACGACTTTATGCACATATTTTTGGAGCTAAAACTGGTTCCACCTTTTTTGGAGGGAAATTTGGTAATACCCATCAAACCTTTCTAAAAGTGCTTATTCTGCCCTGGCTGGCGTGGCTCACTGGGTTGAGCAGTGGCCTGGAAACGAAAGGTCGCCGGTTCAATTCCCAGTCAGGGCACATGCTTGGGTTGTGGGCCAGGTCTCCCAGGGAGGGAATGTGAGAGGCGAGCAATCAATGTATCTCTCACACACTGATGTTTCTCTACCTCTCTCCATCCCTTCCCCTCTCTCTAAAAGTAAATAAATAAAAACCTTTAAAAAAACAAATGGAAGACCTTATTCTTTGACACAACAATCCCCCTTCTAAAAATCTATTGTACACAATGTCTTACACAAACACAAATGTACCAGAATATTCACTTCAGCACTATTTATAATACCAAAAAATTAGAAAGAACCTAAAGGCCTATATATGAGATTGGCTTAAATAACCAAGGTATATACATTCTGCGAAATAGTATACATCCATTAAAATAACATGGAAGGGATAAGCTTCTCCATCTGCACTGTATGGTCCACTTCTAGGCCACATTTGGGAGCACTATGTGGAACGGGTTGGTCCTTCTCCTCATCTTTCCTGCAGCCGCCCCTGGCAGTCCCTCCCCTCCTTCTTTGGAGTCTTATCCACAAAAGACACATTCATCTCCTCTTCTACCATACGTGGCTTGATCAGCAAGGAGGCAACCCCTTAGCAGGAAAACAGGCTCGTTTCTCCCTTGAGGACAAGGAGGGCCAAGTTGTCAGATGGCAATGATAGGTTAAACAATAAATAAAACTATGGGTCTTCAATTCTATTGCAAGTGAAAAAATGAGACAAGACAATAAAAAACATCCACACTGGCTTGAGCCAAAGGGAGAATTTCTGGGTCTGTGCAACAGAAAGGCTAAGGGGTGGTTCCTGGCTTCAGGCATGGCTGGATCCGAGATTTGGTTCTCTGAGATTTGCCTTTCTTGCTCCAACTTTCCTTTTGTTCGGTGCCTGCCTGCACGCCTGCAAGCCCAAAGGTGTCGAAACCGGACGTCAACAGAGTCCGGGGACTCGTGCTGCCTGTCACCACCCAGCCATAAAGCAGAGACAGGGATTGGATTATAAGTGCACATTTAATGCTATCAGATGCCGGAAATCTGAGGTGCTGGAGGGTAAACACCCTGACACCCACCTTCCCCCAAGCTTGTAAGAGGCAAGTTTATATAGGGGAAGCATGGGGAGGGAATGGGGAGAGGAACCCAAAGGGGATGCTGGTGATGTGCAGTCTTTGGAATTGGAGTCCTTGCCACGGTTTTGATCTTGATGAACATTTTCATTACTGATTTCTGGAACAGAATGGCCAGCATTCCGATAAGGATCTCAAAGCCAGTCAAGCGGCAGTCAGGTGTATGTCATCCCGGGGTTTCAGGGGTGCAATCGGCCAGTCTCCGCACTCCTGGTGACCGGGTATGTGGGTTCAGGGTTGGGTTAAAAGTCCCCTTGTTGTTTCCTGGTCAACTGTCCACTGCAACAACACCTCAGCCACAGCATCAGGTTAAACATACACATGTGATTGACCGGCTACACACTCTGCTAGGAATCACACAAGGCTATCATGAAGGAAGAAGAAAAGAAAGAAAAAAAATCTTACTTTCTGTTCTACCCCTGTCAGTGTCACGGGTTGGGTGGGATCACCACCGCTAGAAGGAAGCACTGTCTTACTGGCCAGGGAAGGGTGATAGGCACGTGTAGGAGGAAATTAGAATACTGGTATCAAGTGAAGAAGAATGCATGTTGGGTGACAAAACCAACAGATGTCTTCTACAGTGCTGGAGACATTTCATCAAGTTTAAAATCCATTTTCGATGTTTTAAAAGAACAGGAGTAGGAAAGATTACTTCTTTTTTAAAAAACAAACTGATTTTTAAAAAGATTTTATTTGTTTATTTTGAAGCAGAGGGGAAGGGTGGGAGAAAGAGGGAGAGAAATGTCAATGTATGCTTGCCTGTCACGTGCCCCCAACGGGGACTGGGCCCCGCAGCCCAGGCATGTGCCCTGACTGGGAATCGAACCTGCAACCCTTCGTTTTGCAGGCTGGTGCTCAATCCACTGAGCCACACCAGCCAGGGCAGATTACTTCTTAATCTAACACAGCTAGACTGTTTCCAAGTAACTTAACGGAATCGCAGAAAAAAGCTCCAAGATATGTTTGGGAACACATATATCAGCCAAGGTAAACTTTCCCAATACCTGGCATCCAGTAAAATTACCAGGTATGCAAAGGAGCAGGAAAACTCAATCCCATTGTGAGGAGAGAAGTAAGGTACATTAGAGGGAGCTACCTCTTTCCCCCAAGCGCTTAACTCAGCCTCTCAACACTTTCTTCACTGATCGGAAATGTTAGCAAGCCACAGGATTCCAATTCTAGTGTTTTGGGGTTATATTCGCATGAAGTTAAGCTTTTGTTTTTTTTTGGCTGCAATCACACCTACTGGTGTAAGGAGGAGGGCACATTGACACACTAGAATTCTGGTGGGTGGGCACCCTTTCTGGATAGCAATTGTGTACTGCAAACTAAGAGCCTTATGATATAAATAGAAGCAAATTTTTATCTCAGTAATTCTACCTTTCGGAGTCCATCTTGAGAAAATGACCATTCAGGCAAAATCATGTAGAAGAATTCCATTAGTTCTTGAGATTCAAGATGGTGGCAGAGCAGCAGGCAGCTCTGTTCATCTGCTCTCAGACACGGACCGGATTGGAAGTCAGAACACAGAGCAGAGAGTGAGTGAACGCATCTGTGAGTGAGAGCATATATGCAGGAGCACGAGGGGCGTGCACAGGAGGACGCGTGAACTGGCCCTCGTGCGAGGCGCCCAGGGAGACGCCTGGGTTTTCTAGGCGGACCGGCCCCGCTGCCCAGCCCAGCACTGCTGGCTGCACAGAGCCAGGGTGGCTGTAGATCCGGTCACGACCCGTGAGCTACCTGATGGGGAGAGAAGGCCTGAAGGGTGTGGGCTTCAGAAACAGCATGGCCGGAACAGGCAGGCCCCAGGCTGGACACCTCCAGAGGGAGCAGGGACAGCAGGCCGTCACCGCCTCGTGCTATAGTAGAGCTGAGGGGATCTTCCCTATGCCATCCGGGAAGGATTCAGAGGGAAACTTAACCTAAAATTGTCAGAGGCCCTGTAAGGAGGTGGCCAGCCCTGACCCTGAGAGACCGTGTGATTTTTGGGCAGAAGAGTGCACTGAGGACAGGATATATGGGACCCGCGCTATGGCGTGGGTCCACAGAAAAATCCTTTTAAAAGTGGGGCTGAGACATACCTGAGGCTTGGCAGGGACCCGGGCACGCAGGCCTGTGCAAGTGGCAGGACGCAGCAGCGTTGCTAAGCAAACAACTCAGAGGCAGAGGATACACTGAAGGAATGGGAGGACCCACACATATGCTGCCTACAAGAGACCCATCTCAGGACAAAAGACCTATACAGACTGAAGGTGAAGGGTTGGAAAAAATATTCCCAGATGGACAGGGGAGAAAAGCTGGGGTAGCAATACTCATATCAGACAAAATAAATCTATAAACAAAATTGACAGGGCTTGGGTCTTCTGGTCAAGATGGTGACATAGGCAGACACAGCTCACTGCTTCGCACAACCACATGAAATTCCAACTACAATATAGAACAACCGTCACTCAGGAATGTCAGACATTGAGTTGAATGGAAGTCTGACAGCTACAGAATTGAAGAAACCCCATCCATTCAGACTGGTGGCAGGGGTGCGGAGACGGAACAGGCTGAACACTCACCCATATGCATAAAAATTTGGGAGGGATATCTCAGGAGCCAGGAGTCCCAGATCCGCACCAGGCTCCCCAGCCCAGGATCCCAGTGCTGGGAATTAAGTCCCTATAACTACTGACTGTGAAAACCAGCAGGGATTGGGTCAGTGGAGGAGGCTGCTGGAACCCTAAGCAGTTCTTCTTGGGGAACCCACACATGGACTCACCTGCTCAGACTCACTCCCTCTGAGCTCCAGCCCCAGGTTGCCAGCTTGAAGGGCACCAGTGGTATACAGGGAGACTGAAGTGTCTAGCATCAGGGCGAGCACTGGCCACTGTCAATCTTCTGAGCCCTCCTACCACAGAGCCAGTTAGGCTGGGGCTCATCTGACAGTCCATCAACGTGTCTAACACTGTGTGACCCACCTTGCAGATCCACAGAGGCTCTGCCCCACCCAAATTATGGCCCAACCAAGTGCTTTTCTATAAGCATGGCTTGCGCTTGGATCCCAAATCCTATCAAACAAGCAACAGCTGGCTTCAGTAAGCCTTGCTGGAAGCCAGATAAGAATCACAGCTCAGGTTAACGTGGGAATCTCCAAGCCCAGCAGCCATCTCACATTGCTTTATAGCTCAGGCAGGGTTCCCCAGGCAAAACACAGGTGGGGGCTGACCTTGGTCTGTACCACCTGGGAAACACCCGGGCCAACACACCCAGTAGACACCCATAGACAATGTTGGGGCACCACCACCCTGCCCCTGCACAGCTGATCCTCCATAGAGGGCAGAGGTTGGTGGTCTGTGATCACAGCCAGTCCTTGCAGCTGACTGGCCTGGGTAAATCCCTCCCATTGATCTGCCAACAGCAACCAACAGCAACTACAAGAGGAGGGTGTACTCAACCCATACAAATGGTGCGCCTCAAGTACCCAGCTTGGGTGATAGGGGAGGCTGTGCCACTGTTCCCTATAGGACACCTACAGCATTAGGCCACACTATCAAGACACAGAGTCAAAGCAGCTCTACCTAATAGAAACAAACACAGGGAGGCTGCCAAAATGACCACACAAAGAAACATGGCTCAAATGAAAGAACAGGTCAAAACTCCTGAAAAAAAGCTAAACAAAATGGAGATAAGCAATCTATCAGATGCAGAATTCAAAACACTGTTTATATGGATGCTCGAGGAGCTTAGTGAGGACCTCAGCAATATAAAGAAGACCCAGTCAAAAACAAAGAATGCACTAGTTGAAATAAAGAACAATTTACAGGGAAACGACGGTACAATGGATGAAGCCAACAATCAAATCAATGATTTGGAACATAAGGAAGCAAAAATCATCAAGAGGAAAAGAGAATGCAAAAATATTAGGATAGTATAATCAGTCTTCTAACAACTTTAAGAGGTATAACATTTGCCTCATAGGGGTACCAGAAGGAGAAGACAAAGAGCAGGAAATTGGAAATCTGAATATTTACTTTGCATCCAGGAAGTAAAAGACAAATACCATACGATCTCACCCATAAGTGGAACCTAATCAATAGCACAAACAAATGAGCAAAATAGAACCAGAGACATGGAAATAAAGAAGAAACTGACAGTGACCAGTGCAGAGGGGGGAAGTCAAGGAACATGTATGAAGGACCCATGGACAAAGACAACGGGGGGTAGGATTGAAAGTAGGAGGTGGAAGTGGACAGCCCATGGGAGAGTAATGAGGGAAAAATGGGGATAACTGTAATTGAACAACATGAAAAAAAAGAAATTGGAAATCTATCCGAAAAAATAGTGAAAGAAAAGTTACCTAATATGGTGAAGGAAATAGTCATGCAAGTCCAGGAATTGCCGGGTCCCAACTATGATGGATGCAAAGAGGCCCACTCCAAGACACATCATTATTAAAAGGCCAAAAGTTAAAGATAAAGAGAGAGTCTTAAAAGAAGGAGAAAAAAAGTTGGTTGCCAGATGGGAGAGGGGAGAGGGGAGAGGGAGAGTGGGTGAAGAGGTGAGGGGATTAAGTACAAATAGGTAGTTATAGAATAGCCATGGGGATGTAAAGTACAGTATAGGAAATGGAGTAGCCAAAGAGTTATATTCATGATCCATGGACATGAACAGTGGTAGGGGATTGCCTAAGAGAGTAGGGTATGCTAGCAGTAGGGGGCAAAGGGAGAAAAATCAGGCCAACTGTAATAGTATAATCAATAAAATATTATTTAAAAAATAAAAGAAAATGTACCATATTTTGCCATGTATACTGCAAACTTTTTTGCCCAAATTTTTGAGGGAAAAATAAGGACGCACATGATACATGGGTAGTACCTGGGAATGGAATCTGGCACCCTTTGGTTTGCAGACCCGCACTCAATCCACTGAGCCACCACAGCCAGGGCTTACATGGGCAGTACCTGAAATACTTTCTATCTGTTCTTGTATGTTGTAATTATATGGTACATAAAATTTCTTATACCATATGATGTTCACAAATCAATGCTAAAATTCCTGTATAATAAAAAAACTGATAAGTCTTTAACCAGACTCATCAAGAAAAATATGAGATGACCCAAGTAAAGAAAATCAGAAATGAAAGAGGACAAATTACAACTGTTACCACAGAAATACAGAGGATTGTAAGACATCACTACAAACAACTGTAGACCAAGCAATTTGAAAACATGGGCGAAATGGACAAATTTCTAGAAAGATATAATATTCCAAAACTGAATCAAGAAGAAGTAGAAAGCCTGAACAGACTGATCAGAGCTAGGGAAATTGAAGCAGTAATGAAAAAACTCCCGGCACACAAAAGCCATGGACCAGACAGCTTCACAAAACATGAATTTTACAAAACATTTAGGGAAAAGGTGACCCCTATCCTGCTCAAAGTATTCCAAGAAATCCAAAAGGAGGGAAGAGTGCCAAACTCTTTTTATGAGGCCAGCATGATCCTAAACCCAAAATGAGATAAAGACATAACAGAGAAAGAACACTATAGGCCAGTATCGCTGATGAACATAGAAATGGAAATCCTTGAAAAAATATTGGCAAATGAGATCCAGCAACACATTAAAAACATCATACACCATGATCTAGTGGATTCATTCCAGGTACGCAAGGATGGCACAATATTCTCAAATCAATAAACGTAATACATCACATAAAAGGAAAAACAAAAATCACATGATCGTATCAATAGATGCTAAAAAAGTATTTGATAAAGTGCAGCACCCATTCATAATAAAAACACGCAGCAAAGTGGGAGTACAGGGAGCATACCTCAACGTAATGAAGGCCATGCACGACAGACCTACTGCAAACATCATATTCAACAGGCAAAAACTAAAAGCTTTCCCCCTAAGATAAGGAACAAGAAAAGGGTGTCCGCTTACACCACTTCTATTCAACATAGTATTGAAAGTTCTAGCCATACTGATCAGACAAGAAAAAGAAATAAAAGGCATCCAAACTGGAAAGGAGCAAGAAACACTGTCATTGTTTGCAGATGACATGATGACGTACATAGAAAACCCTACAGTCCCCACCAAAAAACTACTCAACCTAATCAGTGCATTTGGGAAAATGGTGAAATACAAAGTAAATATTCAGAAATGGAACATGTTTTGGTACACCAACAGCAAAATATCAGAAAGAGAAATTAGAGGGAAAATATCCCATTTATTATACCTAGGAAAGTACCTAGGTGTAAACTTAGGTCCCTAGGAAAAAGATTAACCAAGGAGGTAAAAGGCCTGTACTCAGAAAACTACAGGACACTGGAGAGAGAAATTAAGGAGGACACAAATTAATGGAAACACATACCGTGTTTATGGATTGGAAGAATTAACACCATTAAGATGTCCATACTACCCAAAACAATTGATATATTCAACACAATCCCTATTAAAATACCATGACATATTTCACAGATATAGAACAAATAATTCAAAAATGTATATGGAACAATAAACAACCCCATGTAGCACCAGCAATTTCGAGAAAGAAGGACAAAGTAGGAGGGAACAAAATACCTGGTATCAATCAAACTATATTTCAAGGAACTGTAATCAAAACAGTCTGGGGGGAAATAAAGGGGAGAAAAAATGGGACAACTTTAATAGCATAATCAATAAAATATTTTAAAAAATGAACGTGTCTGGAAGTGGCATAAGAACAGACACACAGATCAATGGAACAGACTAGAAAGCCCAGAAATAAACCCATGTCTCTATGGTCAACTAACATTTGACAAAGTGTCAGGAGCATAAAATGGAGTAAAAAGAGCCTCTTCAATAAGTGGTGTTGGGAGATCTGGACAGCTACATGCAAAAGAAATGAAACTAGAACTACCAACTTACACCACACATCACAATATATTTATTCCAAAGAGGTAAAAGACTTAAATATAAGTTGTGACACCACAAAAGTCCTAGAGGGGAACATAGGCAGGAAAATTCCAGATATCTCACACAGCAATATTTTCACCGAGGTACCCTCTAGGGCATGGGATATAAAGGTAGGAATGAACAAATGGGACTACATGAAATTAAAAAGCTTATGCGTGGTTAAAGAACACATCAGCAAAATGAAAAGGGAACCAACCATATGGGAAAACTTTTTTGCCAATGATACCTGGACAAGGGTCTGATCCAAAATGCATAAAGAACTACACGACTCCACTCCAGGAAGACAAATAATCCAATTAAAAAATACACAAAGGACCTGAACAGACACTTTTCCAAGGAGGACATACAGAGGGCCCACACACATATCAAAGAATGCTGAACATGACTAGCCATCAGAGAGATGCAAATTAAAACCACACTGAGATACCACTTCACACCGGTCAGAGTGGCCAACGTAAATGAATCAACAAACAAGTGCTGGAGAGGATGCAGAGAAAAGGGAACCCCAGTGCATTGTTGGTGGGAATGCAGACTGGTGAGGCCACTGTGGAAAACAGTATGGAATTTCCTCAAAAAACTAAAAATGGGACTGACTTTCAATCCAGCTTTTCCACTGCTGGGATTACACCCTAAGAATCTTGAAACACCAATTCAAAAGAACCTATGCACCCCTATGTTCATAGCAGCATTATTTACAATAGCCAAGTGCTGTAAACAGCCTAAGTGCCCATCAGTAAATGAGTGGATCAAAAAATGGTACGTTTACACAATGGAACGCTACGCAGCAGAAAGAAGGAGCTCCTACCGTTCGCCACAGCATGCATGGAAACGAAGAGCATTATGCTGAGTGAAATAAGCCAGGCAGTGAGAGACAAATACCGTATCATGCCACCTATATTTGGAACCTAATCAAAACAAACGAGCAAAAAGGAACCAGAGACGTGGAAATAAAGGACAAACTGACAGTGACCAGAAGGGAGGGGGGGGCGGGTGAAAATGGGGGAAAGAAGGGTCAAGTCAAGGAACATGTAAAGGGCCCATGGACAAGGACAATGGGGCGGGATTGTCTTTGGGAGCTGGGCTTGGACAGGGTAGAGGAAGCAACGAGGGGAAAAATGGGGACAACTGCAACCGAACAACAACAAAAAAACAAAGTTTCATCAAATCATTATCTATAACCACAAAAACTGGAAATATTAAATGTTCACCAATTACATTATTGAACTTCTTTTATGCATTCAATGCCATGTATTTAAGGTTTTTTTAAAGAGGAAAGCTCATATGTTGAATGAATATGGTCCTGGAAAAATTGAATCCCGAGCTTGCAAATATTCTACATTGTTCTTGTTGTGCAGTTACTGTATAAATGCAAGTATAAAACTAAAAATATATTCCAAAAGACTAACAGTTGTTAACGCTAAATGGCATGACACAATTATTGTCATTTTCTTCCATTTCCTAAACGGCCTTCGACCGACTGACATGACTGAATCCCACATGTCACCTCCACACCAGGGTCAAAGGCAGGGGAATGTGGGGCCCTGTTACCTGAAAATAAACTCAAACAAGAGTAACAGTTTCATTTTTATTTTCTGCTGTAACAGACAATTAAGAACGCATCCTCCATTAAGAGGGAAACAATAGAGTCGACAGTGCCAAAGGGCCAGTATAAGGAAAGAATTGGGCCCCACAATAAAGGAAGAACTACTGTAGGAATCAATGTACCAGCGAGAGATGCATTGCCTACGGAGGGGCTCCAGGTTACTTTTAGCCCCCTTTTCCGGCCTAGGGTTAAAGATAAAACACTGGGCGCAATATGTTAGGCATGGCGCGAATGACGACAAAAAGCTGGTGGAGACAGGAGTTCACAGCAATTTGCAGCTGGCCTGGGTCTTCAGCGGTCAATCCGCTGAAAGAGGGAAAACGAAAATCAAGTTAAAGCGGGTAACTCTGTACCTAGCTCTCTCTGCCCCCTCAGGCCATGACAGGCCCGGTCCACCGTGAGCACCTCCTTACACCTGACGTTTTGGGGGTCTCCAATTCACTACTAGCATGACCCTTCTGAGACCCACCCCGGGCCCCTGCCACTGCACCCCCCACATTGGCCGGTTTTAGAACTCACATCATTAGAAAATTTGCAGACACTACAAGCTCCCTGGAAACCGCCCCTGGGTGGCGCCGGGCACGTGGGGCCAGGAACTGGCGGGCCATCTCCGCCTGAACCGCTGATGGTAAAGGCACCGTGAGGGTGCTGGTGGAGGTTCGGTTAAGGCACCATCCAATATCGGCTTCGCCCGTTCCCCCTCAGACCACCAACCCATCCGTCCTCATCCCCTCACGCCGCCTCCCCTCCCTCCTGGTCCCTCAGGCCGTCTGCCCCCATCTCAACTGCCCACCTTCTGCACATCCCCTCAGCCACTTTGGTCTCCGGTCTTCACTCTGTACCCCCGGGCTGGCCCCCTTTCCTTGTCCCGTTGCCTGGCCTAGGTGTGTCCCCCTGCAACCTGCCACTACTCAAATAGGATACAGGTGGAGCAGTTGTCTTCTTGGATTTCCAGCTGCATAGCCCGCAGGCCCACCACGCCCCAGCCAGGCATCTCGGACCAGGCAGGGCCGGCGGAGTGACCACGGGACCAGCAGCATTCTGGTGGGTGAGGCCTCGGTCTGTATCCTGGCTCCGATTCTGAGGTCCTGGGGGCCTCCAGAGCCAACTGAAGTGGCGCTGTCACCTGGACTGCCCTCGGGTTTGCCGGCAGCCCCACCACCTGCACCTTGGTCTTCACCCTGCATGGCTTCCAGCCCTGAGCTCTGGAGCTCGACTTTGACTTTCGGTTTCCTAGCACAGAACAACAGCTTCCCTGAAGGAAGCTCCGCCCCTTCGAGTGAGAAATCACGTGCATTCCCTTCAGCGCCTGCGCAAATGCTCCCTGACACCGCCTCCCAAAAAACCAGTCTTCTCAGGCCGCGGTATAGTGACAGTTTCCCGCCAAGGCTCGCAGGCCCCAGGTGCGCATGCGCCCATGCGCAGGGCCCTCAAAGCCCGTGCGGGTCCACTTTAGCCAGTCTCCCGTGGGACCAGGTTGCTGATTGGCGGTCCCTTTTTAGCGAGTGCTGGGGGTGCGTCAGGTGCCTGAGGGACAGTGCAGGCCAGTCTTCCTCCCTGGGATCCTCACATGGCCCTCCGTTGTGTGGGCTCGACTCTGGCCAGCCTGGGACTGATTCCCAGCAGGAGGCACCGTGGGCCCTGCGGGCCCTCAGGCACACCCCAGCCCAGTGCCTGGGGGAGCCAGGATGGATGGGCCTTGCCCCTTCAGCACCACTTGTCCTTCTGGTGCCTCTCTTGAGGAGCCCGCCAGCCTGGGGCGGGAGCGGTAGCTGCCCAGCCTCACCCCTCCGCCCTGGGGCCCCCGGGGTCCAGGCACACACAGCACATTGTCTCCAGGCCACAGGCTTGGACTTCTCCACCAGGTGGCCCAGGAGGAGCCCGCTGGGCACCAGGGCTCCAGGACCAGAAGGACCACCCCGGGAGCGCTCCCAGTTGCTCTGCCCTCCGCTGGCACAGCCCTCATGGGCTCTGCCTCCTTAGCTGCAGAGTCTTCCTGTTGAGGGGGGGTAGGTGCAGGAGGTGCCAGGGGCCCTCTACATGAAGCAACCCTGTGCCTGCTGGCCTGCTGGGTGCCACTTTACTTCTCTGTCTGCATCGGGGTGAAGTCACCTGGGAAGGCACAGTGGGAGGCAGGCAGGGGTGATTGTGGGGTTGGGAGGCAGCATTGCCTACAGAGGTTTTTCTGTGTCTACAGTGTTCCTCTGGCCCCATGCCGTGCGGGTGAGTAGGTGAGATGCTCTGTCCCAGGAATATGGGGCTGCTCACCTGGCTGGGCACAACTGCAGGGATGTGAGGTGGGCAACAAGCGGGGACTGGATCCGGGCTTCACTCCTCCTGTCTGTGACCTTCATGCTGAGGCATTTTCCATGTCTCAAGTCTTCCACGTAGCAGCTGTACTTAACCCACTCTGTGTCACGTCCATCCCCAGTCAGCTGAGTGGATCCTAGGAAGTCTTCCCCCCACACCGTGATCTCAGCGGGGATGGGGCAGGTGGGGCTGTTGAGGCTGAGGGCGGGATGGGTACTGGCAGAGGGGACATTCTTATTCTGCTAAAAGGCCCTGCAGACATGGCAATAGAAATAGAAAGGTCATTTTGGCAAAGATGTCTTCTGCCCCACCTCTGCTTGCCTTGGACGTTGCGGGGAGAGGGGGGCTGTTGGTACAGGGGAGGCCTCCGTACCTCCAGCTGCTTCTTGGCACCAGTATTTTTCTGGGGGGACTCTGGGCCCCCAGTGTTTCAGAAACTGGGAGTAATAGGACAGGGGAAGGAAGCCAGCGGAATCCTTATCTTCAGGGAGCCGACGTGCTTGGGGAGAAAGGATAATAGTATGCTAAAGTGGAACACACCAAGCAGGGCAGGTGGGTGAAGGGATTCTAGAGAACACCCAGGATATAGTCGTTAGCAGGTGAGAACCACAGATTTCAGCAAGGCTGGATGCGGAGGATGAAGTGTGGTCGAAAGGAGGGCCTCCACGTTTTGGCAAAACTGGGTCCTGTGACATGGGGTCATGGAGGGAAAACCCAGCCTGGGCAGGTGACAAATGAAGAGCTCTGCTTTGACCTGCTAGTGAGCTCCTTGCTGAGTTTTCTACGCTTCTCTGGAATGTCTTCCCGCTCACCGTCATCTGCAGGCTCCCTATTCCTGCTGAGATTCTGGGCCCCTGCACCCGCTCGTGCCCTGTGACTTCACGCTCCTGGGGTGGACACCTCTGTGCCCTGTGCCCCTGTTCCCCCCCCCACTCCCTGCACGTCCTCCTTTTCCCGCCTCCACGCAGCCTGTGCACAGGGGGGCCTGGGCGTGCAGGGGAGTTGGCACCGCTGCACACAGCTCTCTGCCGATGCAGCCAAGAGTCACGGGATACACCCTTTGGAGGGACAATTCCGAGGTGCCAGCGACTTTTTAACGAATGATGTGCGAGTGTGCAAACGAACACTGACTTATTAAGCTGCTGTGATAGTTCTCACAGAAACACGGGAGGGAAATATGTGAAGAAATACATTCACATACATGCTGCCTTTGTGTAGTACGTGAGTTGTTCATGATGGGAATGTATTTAAGTAGTATACACACAATCAAATCATGTGAGTATTCTAGAACAAAATGTAGGCGAACTCAGATTTTGCATAGGGAAAGACGTTTCTAAGCCCACGATCAATGCACCAGTAATAACCACTAGCACGGACTGGGTGACTGCCATATCTCAGTCGCCGCTCCAAATACTAAACATGAATGGGCTCATCTCATGCCGAAATCGCCGGCATTTTCGTTGTGCTTACCTTTCCTAGAGAGATGATTGGTCTTCGTTTTCTTTTCCATATTTGCCCGTATTTTTCTATTTTTGACAATGTGCAAGGATCACAAGGGTAAACAGAAAAACTTAAGAAAGCTACTGAGCAAATATGGAGCTCACAAAAGAAGCTACTCAGAAAAACTTCTAGTCGGTTCCCAAGCACACCCTTTGCTGAAGCTTCAATTTTCCTGTTCTATTCATTGGGGGCCGATCTTTCCTCTGAACGTGCTTCTAATTGGCCCCTTGTCTTGGTGCAGCTAGGACTGTGATGAAGTCCCTGAAGTCACCGATCCTGGGGACCCAGGCTAAGGACTGTGGGGCCAGTGGGGCTCAGCCTGCCTGTCCTCCTGACCTGGAGCTGCTTCCCAAGAGCAACGCTTTCCAAATTGCACACCGAACGCTCAACCTGCAGGGGAAGGTGTTCCTCTAGAGGGCTACTGATGGTTTGCTTTCAGTGCCTGTCACCAATATCACACAAGGGAACGTTTTGCTCTTCTAATCCGTCCAAGTACTCAAGGACGGGTACACATGGGTGGGAGAGCGCGCACACACACAATACATACACACGCAGGGAGACACTCAGGAGGCGCTCAGCACATCACAGACTCTCCTCTCCATAGCGCCAGTCCTTGCTAGACACTTGTGGCTGCATAGCGGTTAAGGCCTTCGCATTTCCGAATCAAAGAGACTAGTTCAGAACGCAGTAAATACACGAGGCATAATTCATAACGACGAAGGCTAGAGGTGATAGGGCATGAATCCAAGGAAGGGGATGGTCAAATCAATAAGGATATTTGTACCCGTTGCACGGTGCTCAACATCCTTCTTGAACTCCTGAGCTTCAAATCAGTACAGGCACCTGAAGCTGGTGTCCTGTGGGCACTTGGAACCCACTAGCCGCCTAATGACCTCACGCTTTCCCCGCCCCCCCCCAAATGCCCCTTTCTCTTTCATTTACTGTCTTGGTGACAGGTATTTGCACAGCCTCCCACTCTCTCATCTGAACCCCCATGTAATCAATCTCCCTAAATGTGTCCTAGCCACTGTCTCTCATCCACCCGACACCAGGTTGACATCATGTCTTAACTTAGAGATTTGCAAGCAATGATATAAATGGAGCCAGTTCAAAATGGAGCTGGCACAGCCCTGCCAGAGGAACGGCCTTGCACGTCTTACTTCTCCAACCTTTGCTGTGTTAAAGCAGGGTAAGAGAACCTTTGGATGGGGCCTAGGGCAACCATGTGTTTCAAAGGACTGTGTGCAGACTTGACAAGAAGCAGGTATTATCACTACTGGACCCAAAACTAGAAACATTGTTTAGCACAAACATCACTATGTTATGTTAACTGCACGAATAGATATGTCCTCCTTGGTCCTGAGCTGTGTAGCTCAGCTGGCTGGGCATCATCTTGCAAAGTGAAAGGTCAAGTCCATGGCATCTGAGCGGTGCCTTAAAGGAAGAGTGAAGACTAGATAAATGGCAAAACGGTGGGAGAGGGCACTCTAAGGAAGGGGTCTGCTTGGGCAAAGAAGACCCCGGGACCTTTCCCTTTTAAAACTCTCTACAATGGGAAAGACACATCTACACAGGAGAGGACAGGACAGGACAGTGTTTAAAACACACCCCTACCCTTGCTCCTGCTGCAACATTTGCCAACATGTCACTAGTTTATTTTGAAAGCAGGGAAGGATTTAGGGATCAGAGTAGTGAGAGCTAATATTTCTTGAGGCAATAAAAGCAGCAGCACCCAGGTAAGCTTGTCAAAGAGAGGGGTGTCCCTGCACCCCTTTATGACGGCATCACATGGCCCTGAAGCACAGAGCCTAAGGTGCGGGAGTGGGTATTGTTGGCCAGAAACAGCTACTGTTTGGGGCTCTGTCTGTCTCACTCTCACTCCCGTGTGTCTCTCCGTAGCCCATGGATTTCCTTCAGCGATCGTCACACCTTCCCTGTGATCAACCTGGAGTCACCATCTAGGTATCCTGCAGGGAGACCATCCTGCTGGTGGTCCCTCTGTCTGTCTGTCTGTCTGTCTGTCTGTCTCTCTCTCTCTCTCACACACACACACACACACACACACACACACGCACACGCAGACTGCAACCTGCCCCAGCTCTAAGGGCCCTGAGGGAAGTGCATCCTGAGGGGGAGAGCAACATGGAAGGGCCCAGCTCTCCATCTAACTGGCTCATCCTTGCTGCCGTTGACGTGGCATCCTGCCTGCCAGGTGCTGGGCCAGGCATCGCTTTCCGTGCTCTGTCCTCCCAATCCTCGCCACAGTCCTAGATCATGTGGGACAGTATTGCCCCGTTTGACAGCAACGTGAGCCTGTCTTTTGTCGTAGCATCCAGATGGCACTGCAGTGTCCCCGGGAATTTGCTGGTGGGTAAGCTTTTGGGCAGGGCTTCTCAGAGGGCTCTTCTGTTTTCACCGTCTCTCAGTGACTTGCTGTGGCCTTGGCACTGACCAAAAAGCAACTAGGTCTGGGCACTGGGAAGAGTCATCTACATGCCTGCTATTCTCCAAGCTCTGCCACTCCCATGGAGGAGTGGCCCTCTGGTGGCTCTGAGGGTGTCTTTGCTGTCGATGACGGGGACCTCGCCGAGGCGTGATGAGGTAGGTAGGAGGAGCTGCAAATCGAGGGGAGCAGGCAAGGCTGGAAATAGCTGATGTTCACGGAGGTTTGTGTGGGTGGGTTCCGAACTCTTCTGGGGGGCTGAATCTATAAGGAAATGTACTGTTGACCGAAAGTGAAGTCCAGAGAGTGATGGTCATCATGGTGGTCTAGTTGTCCCATGACAGGTCATCAACGACGCAAGGCCCCTTTTAACAGAATGTGGGTGCTCCTGGGTTTGGGGACAAATCGCCTTTTCCTAGGAAGAGCTCATAACAATTGTGTTTTAGAAGAGCTGTTTTGGCGCTTCACCCCCCAGGCTAATTGGTGAGCTCTGGGAGGGCACGGACTGTGTCTTGTGCTTTCCGGTATCCCCAGGGCTATGCCCAGTGCCTGGCACACACAAGGTGCTCGATCATTCATTCATTTACTCATGCGATAATATTCCTTGCGCAGTGCTGTGATGGAGGGAATTCCAGGGATCCATGGCACCTAGCCCAGCTTGTGGGGTGGAAGTGGGGTCAGCCAATAGCTGCTGGAGATCGGTACGCCTGACCAGAGTCCTTGCATCACAGAGGCCTCCGCTCAGCAGGATACTGAAGGCTTTCATTCCATTAGCGACTAGGATCTGAAGAGGTCCCACACTCATGGGGGCTCACAGTGCAATTACTGCTTATTGAATACCCGTTGCATGCCAGGTCCTGTGGCAACAGAGATTAATCACAGTTCTTGCCTTCAAGGAGCCTCCAGGCCAGTCCGGGAGATGGACCAAGCCTTTCAGCACTGGGTGATGAGCGAGCACGTGGGGCCGCAGTGGAGAGGCGCCGCCCCAAGCCTGGCGAGTCAGGTTGGAGGACGCGCTGGCCTATCAGGCTGCCAAGAGCCAGTGGCCCTATAGCCAGGGGGAGGAGGAGGAGCCGCCCAGCCCAGAGGCCGGGCCGGGGCAGATGGTGAAATGCCTGAGTGAGGATGGTGAGTGGGGTGGGAGTGGAACGGGTCACACGCCCCCTGCGCTGCTGCTTTGGCTGCCGCTGCTTTGGTTTGCATTGTTGCATCTCCCCTGGTCTCCAGGACATTTTCTGGTGGTGCAGGATTCAGTGTCTGGGCTGGCTCTGCCTTTCCACTTGTTCACTTTACCTAGTTTGGACTTGGCAGCTCCTTGTATTTCTATCCTCACTAACTCTTTGGCCAGAGAAGCGGCTGCCTTAATGTTTTGTTTGGGTCCTCTCGTGACCTTCTTCCTGTCCGTGTTCATGTCTCTGACAGTGTCCCGGAGGCTGAATGCGGTTGTTCACGAAGGGACAGCAAAACACCCCCGAACTGCTGCATTTTGGAAAGCCTTACGATTCGTTCCATCTCTCTGACCACAGAAAAGGGGGCGGTGAAGTTCAGGGGCGCGCACTACCCGGACGCAGCCCTCCGAGGACGGAGGGGAGCCGCCTGGTGTGCAGTGGGCATGACCGACTGGGTTCTTGTGAGGACGCCAGGTTAGGCCCGGTGGCCTCCGCTCTGCCCTTCACTTGGCATTGGGCTGCCGCCTCATCTGGTTGTGGCTCTCCAGGAGCCTCCTGAGGGCACCCTAGACTTCCTTGTTGCGCAGGCTACATATGTGGATCACGGGGTAGAGCACGGGAGTTACATTGGTGTAGATTAAGGGCACGATTCTGTCCTGTTCCGGGGTGTAGCGTGACTTGGGGCGAATGCCTATGAATCTGGCGCAGCCACGGTGCAGAAGAGAGACCAGCAGGGGCCCAGCACAGGTGGAGAAGGCTTTGCTCCTGCCCTCAGCTGAGTGGGTTCTGAGGATGGCAGCGATAATGAGTCCACAGGGAGGAGTGTCAGCAAGGAGGGAAGCGACGGGGTGGGATCATGCAGAGCAGGAAGGCTGCAATCTCCTTGGCTCGCGTGTCTGAGCAGGCCAGGCATGGCACGGCAGGGATGTCACAGTAGAAATGACTGATCTCCTGGGACCGACACAAGGGTAAGAGGAGCATTAGCATGGTAAGGGTGAGTGAGAGTGCAAAGCCACGGACGCACGCCAGAGCCCGCACCTGCAGACAGAGGGCCCTGGCGATGGTGAGCGTGTGGCGCTGGGGGGTGCAGAGGGCTACAGAGCCGTCATGGGCCATCACAGCCAGGAGGAGACACTCTGCTCCCCCCAGAGCAATGAAGAGGTCCATTAGCAAGGTACAGCCTGGGATGGGCATCCGCTGGCTGCTGGAGAGGAAATTGGCCAGCGAGCTGGGGACAATGACTGAAATACAGCAAATGTCAATGGCGGACAGATTGGGAAGAAAGAAACACGTGGGGGTCTGGAGGCAGCAGTCACTGAGGGTGATGAGCGCCATGGTTGTGTGCCCTGCCTGCTGGGGTGACAAGGTGCGTGATTCAAACGAGTCCAAAAGGGAAGATTTGCAGTTCGGCCAGATCCCCAAAGCCCAAGATCATGGAGTCGGAGCTTAAGGTGTGGCTTCTCTGCAGAGGGGCCATCCTGCGTCCCCTTCCCTAGAGCTCCCGGGATGGAGGGGGCAGTTGTCTGGCAATCGTCCAGGTTGTGGGACACCCTGGAGCCCTGTCACAGCTGGGAGTGTAGCCAGCTCTGCAGGACCTCCGACCCTCTTTGCTGGGCTTGGCCCTGGCCTACATTCCCTGAGCTTCCTGAATTCTGCCCTGGGCTCACAGACAATAAAGACCTGCTCGCTGTGGTGCCACTTTAGTTCACCTGGTGAGTTATTACAAGAAACGAACCGAGATAAGTGAAGTCCACACACGAAGTTGTCTTACATGTCGAAGAGTTGTCTGGGGCAGGGGGCGGGGGTGGGGTGGGAGGCACTGAGGTTCGTGTTACTAAATAGGTTTGAGTAGAGGAGACTGGCCCGACAGGGTCACTGACCTTATTATAGGGAATCCCTGTAAGACGCAAGGTCTGGCATGCTGATACTAAACACGTTTTGACTTTGCACATTGGCTATGCTGCCCCTCTGTTAGCGCCACCACGCCCCCCACGTTCCCAGGATTCCCGCATCCGCAGGGCTGTGAACAATGCCCAGAGAGGGAGAAGTGTGACCAGCAATAGCTGCTGCGTCTCCTGTGTGAACAACGCCCCCCTCGGTTGCAGGGAGGCCCCGGCTGCCCTGACGCCTAAGCTGAGTTAGCCCCTCCCTCAGGTATCGCTGCTGCTCCAGGCTCCCCCAACCGTATCACTTACCCCTGAGTCCTGTAACCCTTCGTTTATGTCTCTGTCTACCTCCACAGCCCGTGAGCTGCATGATGGCAAGAATCGTGCCTTCTTCAATCTCTCAGATAGTGGCTGGCACGTGTCAGAAGCGTCCGTGAGTGTTCGTGGGACAAAATGCCCATAGCTTTCTTCTGCATCCCCTACAACTGGCACCACATCAGGCATTGAGCAGGTGCCCAACACGTATGCTTGAATACGTGGTTGCGTGAAAGCAAGGCATCTCTGGTGTACTGGCGATGGCTGAGGTGATGATGGTCCAGGGAGGGCGTAGAGTGAGAAGAGCAGAGGGACGGGGTGGGGGGTGGGGGAAGCCAGGTCACAGGGCCGGAGCCAGCGGGACACAGCTGAGCATCGGGGTGGAAGTGAGGACCCTCGGGACAATGGGGCGCTGAGTGCCTGGCAGGACAGTGGCTTTGGCTGCTCTGCGTCTAGAGTGTGGGAGCAAGGGGATGAGGCCAGGCAGCTTCCTGGGCTACCGGGGGACACGTTTGCTGCCTTCTTCCCTTGGCAGGACCCAGGTGCGCTTCCCTCCCTCACAGCGGAAGAGAGGGGGAGGTTTCTAAGGATTCTAGAGAGCTAACAAATCTAGAATCGATAGGAGTTAAGGGTCCCGGGGAAGTGGAGTTGTCACCTAAAGGACAGGAACTCACGTAGGGGCATACGCTTTCTCCAGGGCCATGGAGACTCACGTGGGCTCAGTGAAACCTGAAAGTCCATTCTGATGATAGGCCTAGATGATCGTGGTGATTCCAGTTTTGCAGTCCCTTGCGTGTTACGCTCCGTATCATTGTGGTTCCCACCGGCCTGATGGGCCCCTGGACTCTTTGAGCCGGACGGGTCCCTAGAGGGCAACCTGCCCACTCCTCCCTTCGGAACAGAGGGTCATGAAGTCCTCTGCCTCATCCCCGGCCCTGTCCAGAAATCACACGGCCCAGCCTGGCTTTCCTCCTCTGCCGCCTCCCCTCTCTCAGCCCTTTGTCCGTCCCAGGACCACTGTCCATGAGTGTGAGAGCGTGCTTTCTGGCTCCGTGCTGACCTTCCCTGGACTTGGTCCTTTGTCTTTAGCTTTGCTGCCCCAGCTCCCTGCTGCTCTTTTTCCCATGGAAGAAAGCGGGCACTTCTCGTTTCACTGGCGCCCGAAACCTTCCAATGTTGAGAAACACAAAAATGAAAGGGAGAGTCACGCATGACCCAAATACTTAACAAGCGAGAAGTGAGAGCCCATGGGAAAGTCTCTGCTCCTTCGGTGCTCCCCACTCTCCCCGAGAGCAGCATCCTTAGCCGTGAGGCTCAGTTCCTTCCCTGCTCTGCCATGTGCCTACGCACACACATGCCTCCCACACACATGTGCACACATGCACACCAAAGCAAACATGCCCGGGCACACGCACGCACACACGGGTGAGCACACACAACACACTCATGTCCGCTCGCGAGCGCGCGCGGACACGTGCACACATGCACATAGGTACTCAGATTTGTACACTCACACGTGTATGTATACGTAAACGTCAACACACTTGCCCATTGGAAAGCTTAAAGGAGGAGGTCCCAGTGCACAAACCTACTGCCCTTGGTGATTTGACCTAATCACATGTCTGGGAGAGGTTTTCAACCAGCGCACACTGGTTTACTTCCTTCTCTTTACCGCCGCATTCTACAGTATGGACGCATCATAAGGTGATACCTTATAGATGAACAATAAGAAGAAATACAGGCTATGAACAAAAGTATGTTTAAAAGAATCCAAAGATAATTCAATCTGTCTCTTATTACTTTGGCATCGAAGTGATTGTTACGGGATTGTCACAGTCTGTGCTGCATCGTGCATCCTTGCGTGGACTATAGGGCAGCTGCCCCTCTGGGAATATGGCTAGTGTGTCCTCCCTGCTCTTTTCTCGTGTGTGTCCCTTCATCAGCCCTGCATAAACAGACCTGGTGTGACCGGGAAGGGGCGGGACGGGTGCCTGCACGGAAATCCGGGGAGAAGCGCCATCTGCTGTTAGTGAGAAGCCCAAGAAGGAAGAACAGCCCATCTGTGGAGGAGCAGTGGCGGGGCCGGGCGGCCTGGACCTGGCGGGCACAGCTCCCCAGAGCCCAGGAGGCGGCTTTCCTGCGTGTCTGGACCACAGGGAGCAGCCCTCGGAAGAATTTCCCGACGGCTATTCGCAAGGGAGTGTCCTCAGAGGAGTTGCTACGTTCTGTCACTCCCGTCGAGACAGAACGTGAAGGCAGGACTCCAGAAGTCCTAGAGGGGAGCTCAGGAAGGAGGCCATCCCCAAGGTCCACCCCACCGAGGGGAATGCCTTCCCCAGGTCACGTAGCGCAAGCCCAACTGCTTACATTTGCTTTGCAAAAAAATACAGTGAAAATGAAACTACACAGCCCTCTCACACCACATGCAGGAACAAACTCAAAATGCACTAAAGACGTAAAGGTCACACCCTAAACCGGGAAACTCCTAGAAGAAAACAGAGGCACTGAACTCTCTGACATTGCTCTTAGTAAGATGTTTTCTGATATATCTCCTCAGGCGAGGGAAACCAAAGAAAGCATCAACAAATGAGACCGCGTCAAACTAAAAGGTCTTTGCACGGCAAAGGAAACCATCAACACACTGAAAAGACAACCCACTGGATGGGAGAGTACACTCGCCAAGGGCACATCCAATAAGGGGTCAGTACCCAAAATGTGTAGTGAAGTCATACGTTGTAATTTATCATCAAAACCAAATCTCCCCAAACGATCCAACTTCAAAATGGGCAGAGGGCCTGAATGGACACTTCTCCGAAGAGGACCTACGCATGGCCGATAGACATGTAAAAAGGTGCTGGATGTCACTTGTCATGACTCCAAGGCGGGGGCCTTATCGGGACTCTCGGGGCCTCCATTTTTCACGCAGACCACATACGTATAGATACACATTTAATGAATCGTGTGACACATGACCTTGTACAATTCAAACAATACGGAAGTGAATAGAAATGAGGGTGATCACCCGCCGCTGCCTCCTAGTTGTCAGGTATCCATAGAGTACGCATTCCCAGGCCCTTTCACAAACACCTAGATGTGTGCATGTATACACGTATGTAATTTTGTCTGCAAAACATTGACACCAGCTCATACTTATTATATGGTAACTTGTGTTTTTCATCTTAAGAGTGACAACCGTGTACGAGGGCTGAATTAACGTTTAACAGCCGCACGCTATTCCATGCCATCAAAGTAGCTTCACTGAATGAAGTGGGGGAATAAGAGTCATGGAACCTTGAGAATGCTACTCCCCAGCTGACCTAAACTTCCAGCTAATACTTTGGTCTCCCCAGTCCTGGTCTAGGCGTAGCTCAATGTGTCCCACACACCACGCTGTGCATCTGGGCAGCAGGACCCAGGGTACTTCTGGCGCCCCTCGCTTTCATAAAGCAGCCTACACTTTGCAGGCCCTCCAGGCTGCCCACTGCGGGTGTTCATTTTGCTCACCTCCCTTGCCCACAGGGTTTTCTCAGAGAAGCCTCCTGACCACTACTGCCCTTTTTAGAAGTAGCAGTGCCCAAGCCCAAGCCATTGCCATGTCTCAGAATCTTCTAGTCCTGGGAGGGCCAGCGCACTGCTGGCTTCTAGGCAGCAGCAGGAAGAAGGCCCTCATTCCAGCATTCTGCCACCCCCGGAAAAGGACACAGGACCCCCAGACAGCCGTGTTTGTGCTGAGAATCCCACACAATCCCCTTGAATCACCCCAGTACTTTCTGCCTCTGATGCTGACCCTGAGAGGCTTCCCACAGTCCAAGGTGGGTGTGTGCCACTTTTCCAGCCCTTCCACCTTCCGTTGCCTCCTCTCTCCTCCTGGACACAGTTTCTAATACAAAAGCTCTTCTGCTTCCGAATGGAGACAGGGCCATGCCCCAGGCTTTGGGATCACCTCCTCGCCGTGATCTTGTCCTGCACGTGTGGAAAACAAAGTCACGGAGCTTTCCTGAAGCAAGGTGTTCTCAGCAGAAGCCAACTGAGCTCAAGGGAGAAACCTGGCCTGGAGGCAGAGCTCAAGGCCGCAGCAGCTCTTTGGCAAGGCCAGTGGATGCACCACCGTGGCCCGGGGCTGAAAGGGCCTCCTTCATCACGTACTGCAACCACCCGCTTTAGTTCCGGGGTTACCTGGAAATGGGGCCCAAAGGGAGGAGTGGAAAGTAAGAGGTTTTGAAAGATGAATTCAACGCTTTGAAAGACAGGCACTTCAAACGAGACCCAAGTTACTGGGGCTGCCACCTTTGCAAATTCCTAGATGTTCTAAAGCAGTGGTAGCTCAGCTACCTCATCGCTCAAAAGTATCCACATTTTCTGCATGTCTCTCCCATCGGCTGTCACAGATTCTGGGCCAACATGACGCCGAGTTCTGGGGACGTCATTCTGCTGGGACTGTAGTGCCACGGGGGGATATTTGTGGGCATCCTATTAACTATTTGGACCCTTTACAAGGCAAAATCCAGGGTGAGTTGGCACGGAAGTAACCTAACTGCTGGGGCCATTCCTGTGGATGGTCGCCCAGATGCAGGACCCTGGCTCCACTTAGCGGCAGGAACCTCTGAGTCTGAGCAGTCGGGAGGTTGCACAGAGCGAGCAGGGGCTTCAGCTTCTTTCTACTCCAGCTCACAGACTGAAAGACTTTTCTTTGGAGCTTTCCTCTAATGCCTTTAAACTTGAATTCACGAGGGGAATTTTGAACTTCATTTTCTCCCCAGAAAATTCATGGTGGGTTTATATTTGCAGTATCGTGCACGTGGGACTGTTATTAGGGCTTGTCATTTGACCTTGATGCCGAGCGTCTGATGAGATGCAATGGTTGGGCAATGGTGGCTGGAAATAATTGGGATGACAGCAGACAAAGGAGTGAACTTGCGGGCACTGGTACACCATAGATTTAATGGGTAAGCCCAAAGGGTTAAGTGGCACAACAATCTGTCAAATGTGGGGCATGCGTGCTGTTAGGGGTGTACCCTTCTCTCTCCTGGTTTCCTCCCTCAAGGAAGTTGATGCCACACGGAGATGCAGTGGAACACGCTGTTGGTGGGTAGCACACACAGGCACACATTTCTTCACCGAGTGGTTAATTTGCCAAAGGTTCCGAGTGTGGGGCACTGGGTCTCTTTCTTCTTCCCTTTCCACCCAGCTGGGTGGGGAGGCCGCAATATTGGAAATGCGAGTCTGCTCTGCAGGCCCAAAACCTTCCTCCATGGGTTGTTCGAGTCTAGACAGGGGGTGGGGGCTTGGGAGGGAATTCGCAAGCTCAGTCTGCCCCTATAACAAGCTGTACCCGGTGTAAAAGTTGTCTTGCTTCCCCTTCTGCTGGGGCTTTTGTAGTGTGTGTTAATTGGCTCAGAACTCTGGCAGGAAGAGGTATGCTATTCATTGGCCCTTCCCTACTCCTCCAAATTCTCAAATTAAGTGCCGTTATTTGTATCTAAGTTTCTCAGAAATTGTGCTGCCAAGCATTCAGGAGTGCGGTCCCAGACTGAACTCCACGCCCCCGCTCCTCCTCCTTCACCATGTTGGCTGTGGGCCTCACACCTGCCTGGGGACCGTGAGGAAGCCTCACCCTTCTCCCCCTCGTCTGCACACCAGGGCTCTTCTCCATGCAACCATGTGCAGCTACTCCATCGGGTTCATTGTATTTTCCTCAACAGTCTCTTTATGTTTTGAAAAGGTTAGCCACAGATTGATGGGTTCTCCTTAGTTTCTTGCCTTGTATCTGGACGACCAACCACAAAGAATCCCATGGTTGGCATTACCTAAAGGTAGGTAAGTATTGGAGCTCTAGGTCCACCAGGCAGCCTCCATTTCCTTCTGTCTACCTTCTTTCCTCAGATGCTAAGATTCCGCAGATCGGTGGATCTGCTCATGTACTGACACGCCAAGGATTGGGAGGGTATCTGTGGAAGCATCAATTTTCCAACATTCCAAACTTGGAACTTGGAGATAGAAAGCAGCCCAGGAGTTCCGGCCACGATGGAGACATAGGTAGAAATGCTTCACTCCCTCACACAACCCAAAGAAGAACAAGAACAAATTTGAAAACGAAAAACAACCAGAACTGCCAGATATTCAAACTTCACGGACGTGCGACAACCCTGCAGTTAAAGAAACATTCGTCCAGACTGGTAGGAGGGGCGGAGTTGGGCAGCCGAGGCGGAGAGGATGCCCAGCCAAGGAGGTGGCTGATGGACCAGTTGGTCCCACATTCGTGGGCCGATAAGCTGGGAGGAACCATTGGGAAGCGAGACAGACCACAGAGCCCAGGGTTTCAGCATGGGAAACTAAAGACCCAAAACCCCTGGATGTAAAGATCCGCAGGAGTTGTGGCAGTGAGAGAGGCTCTGAGGATCACAGGAGAGTCTGTGGGAGAGGCCCGCAGGGTCCTGGAACGTACACAAACCCCCCATGTGTGAATCAGCATGTGTGAAAGACCACAGTCCACATGTGGGAAGTGAGGGAAGTGACGGAAGGTGGGGCTAGAGCAGAGCCAGCAAGTGTCATTGTTCCCTCTCTGACCCCTCCCCCACAGACAGCACCACAGCTCAGCCAAGAGGGCTGCCCCGCCCTGGTGAATACCTAAGGCTCCGCCCCTTACAACATAGCAGGTGCACCAAGACAAAGAAATATGGCCCAAATGAAAGAACGGATCAAAACTCCAGAAAAAGAACTAAGCGACAAGGCGGTAGCCAACCTATCTGATGCAGAGTTCCAAACACTGGTAATCAGGATGCTCACAGGGATGATTGAGCTCGGTTGCAAAAAGAAGGAAGAAATGAAGTCTATACAAAGCGAAATAAAGGAAAACATACAGGGAGCCAGAAGGGAAGGGGAGGAAACTGGGACTCAAACCAAGGATTTGAAACAAAATGAAGAAATAGACACCCAACCGGAACAGAATGAACAAACAAGAATTCAAAAAAATGAGGAGAGGCTGAGAAAGCTCTGGGACAACTGTCAACGCTCCAATGTCCGAATCATAGGGGTGCCAGAAGGAGAAGAGGAAGAGCAAGAAATCGAAAACTTCTGTGAAGAAATAATGACGGACAACTTCTCCAATCTGGCAAGGGAAATGGACTTCCAGGAAGTCCAAGAAGCTCACTGAGTCCCAAAGAAGTTGGACCTAAGCAGAAACACACCAAGACATCATAATAAAGTTACCCAGGATTAAAGATAAGGAGAGAATCTTAAAAGCAGCAAGAGAAAAGGAGGCACTTACCTACAAAGGAGTGCCCATAAGGCTATCAGCTGATTTCTCAAAAGAAACCTTGCAGGCAAGAAGAGACTGGAAAGAAGTATTCAAAGTCATGAAAGGCAAGGACCTACATCCAAGATGGCTCTATCCAGCAGAGCTATCATTGAGAATGGAAGCGCAGACAAAGTGCTTCTCAGACAAGGTCAAGTTAAAGGAGTTTGTCATCACCAAGCCCTTATTATATGGAATGTTAAAGGGACTTATCTAAGCAATGGAAGATGATTGAAACCATGAACCGTGAAATGACAACAAACTCACAACTATCAACAACTGAACCTAAAACACAAAAACAGTGCTCGCTTTGGCAGCACATATACTAAAATTGGAACGATACAGAGAAGATCAGCGCGGCCCCTGCGCAAGGATGACACGCAAATTCGTGAAGTGTTCCATATTTTTAAGAACAATCTGACAATAATAGCCAGAGGGGAGTGGGGAGGGGACAGTGAGGAGAGGGGATTACAGGAACTACTATAAAGGACACATGGACAAAACCAAGGGGGAGGGTGGAGGTGGGGGAGGGAGGTGGGTTTGGCTGGGGTGGGGTGGAGGGAAGGGGAGAAAATGCAGACAACTTGTAATTGAATTAACAATTAAAAAATGGAAAAAAAATATATAAAAAATATCACTAGACAAAGAACATGTATGAAAAAAATAAGAAACAAAACTAGGCAAACAACTGGAACAGGAATAGAATCACAGAAATGGAGATCACATGCAGGATTATCCATGGGGAGGGGGAGGGGGGGAATGGGGGGCAAGGTAGAGGGAATAAGAAGCATAATAGGTAGGCACAAAATAGACAGGGAGAGATTAAGAATAGTAGAGGAAGTGGAGAAGCCAAAGAACTTATATATATACAACCCATGGACATGAACTAAGTGGTGGGGGGAATGTTGAAGGGTGGTAGGGTACAGGGAGGAGAGGGATAAAGGGGATAACAAAGTTGGGAAAAATTTTAAAAAGAAACAAAGAAAAGGAAATGTTCCACAGATCTTGGGGCCAGAGGTGGTTTGGCCTCAGCCAGCCCATATTTCAGAGTTTATGGGGGTAATTTGTCACCTACTTTTGTTGTGGATGTTTCCCTGGGGTTTTGGCCCTGCTTTCCCATTCTCTCTCTCATTTGTTGGGGCTGGGGGAGTCGAGGGAGGGTTGGGAAGATTCAAAAATGATGTTTCCGGCACTGTTGCCAGTTTCCCAGAATCCAGAAACTGTACTATTCCGTATCAGAATAATTAATAAAGATGTTTTAACTTCGACACAACAGAATACAGACACAAGTAGAAGTTGTGGGCAAAGTGGAGGAGATGTGAGGACCTGGATCTAAGTACTGTCTCCACCCACTCCTGCAAGGACAAGAAGAATACGCATTACGGGGTGAGCGGGTTCTACAGCGAATGGCAGCGGTTTCCTTCCAGAAACTCCGAGGAGCTGCTCCCAGCTGTTGTTTAGAGGAGTGCTTTCCAACTCCTTTTGGTGAAGGACCTTTTGTTTCTTTCTTTCTGAAATTATTTCCAATCCATAATGGTTAATGTTTTTGGAAAATGCAGTAAAATTAGCAGTAAAATTAACTGGAAAAAGACACACCAAACATTATTAGTTTCACCAGACATGAAGTCTGTCTGCATATACTACACCCTCGGGTTCTACACTTATCACAGGCCCGGAACAGTTGGCAGAGCACCGTCAATTTGCAAACTGAATTCCTTTCCTAGGACTGCAGTAGGTTGCAGGTGGACATGCATTGGCGGGGGGTGGGCATCACTGAACCCCCTGCACGGCCCGTCCTTGTTTTGTGAACCTCATTTTCAGTAGTTGTCATGTGGAGGGCACAAGACTATTTTAAAGGCAGAGTCAGCTTGTAGCTTTCTGCAGAGGCAAGCAGAGCACCCTGGGGAATCGTAGCCACTGACTGAGAAGGGCCAGGCCTGGAGGTGAGGTTGGGCTATGCGGAAGCTGGAGGAAGGAGACACTTCTGGCCCCACCAGCACCCATGGAAGCCCAGCCTTCTAAGCAGAAGTCCATCGGAGTCTTTATTCCCACCTGATACTGACTGCATTTGACAATGCCAGGGAAAGGGCTGGCACGGCCAATAGGTGGCCTCCTGAGGGGAAAAGTGCCCAACCTACCCACCGGCTGCCACGCTAACACGGGGAGAGAACCTCTGTGCTGCCATCATCTTGGGCTCCAGCCTCACATCCCTCGCTTTGGAGGAGACACTGTTCCGTAACGAGATCGGTTCCTGCAAACCCCTTTGCAGCACTGTGACATAATCCTGTACCCCTACCTCTACCTCCCACTATGTGCCGGTTCCTGGAACAGCCCATCGTCCTGACCTGGTCAAGTGTGTAATCTCCATGTCGGGTAGCATTCACGTACTAGTATCTGTGACTATCCCCTACCCCCTTTACCCTACATAATTTTTTGCCACCTGTCAAGGTGCGGGCATTCATTTTGTCTTGCAGCTGCCCAAAAGGCACCTCATGTGTAAGTTTCCCTTAGTAACTCAGTTACCATAGTGGAGTGGCCAGCCTCTTTCTTTGGTCTTTCCCTGCCCTCCGAACACCCAGGTAGACTTTTGGCCCTGGGATCGGTCCCTGGGGCTGTGTGGTCCTAACGATTGGCGAGCCACCCAGGAGAGTGAAGAAATGGGTCTTGGCAAAGAGGCGTATGTGGGACAATTCCTGCGTTGGCCATCTAATTCCATGTGGGGACGGGTGGCTAGATGCACGTGGACAACTGTGTCAGTGGGGGGACACCCCCAAAATGCCAACCGGTCTCACGCACTTGTTTGTGGAGCTACACGCCACATGTTGTGGCAAGGGAAAAAAACCCACGGCCCCAGCTGTGGGGTGGCCCCTCTTATGGGTGATTCAGCTCCTGAATGGTGGCAAATGTGACTGCCAACTGCTCCCAAATTTACAGGTGACAGTTCAGGTTTGGGACGACTTCAAACCCCCCCTGCTACACAACAACCTCAGGATTCTCTGTCTGTCTCGATCCCACACTGAGAGGCCAGAAGAGGTGGCCAGTGGGAACGGGAGGACGAGGCGTTGGGGATGTGGATGTGGGCCAGCTTACGCAAAGCATAAGCTCATGTGCGAGACACTGACGTCAAGACGCAGCAGTCAGTGAAGACCTACTAGGCCTGTCTGACTCCCCGCTTCACCTGCCCCTATGGGGTCATCTAGTGGTGCAAACTGCCCCATCACCACCGCACCCTCATGCCAGGTCACATCCCGGGCCACCTCAAGGAGAAATGAGGAGGGTGGGTCATGGCAGGGAAAAGCAGCCCAAGAGTAAGGGAATTGCCTGCTCAAGGTTGACCAGAAAACATATGATATATCTTTTTTTCTGCTTCTTCTTTCCATAGTTCCTCTCTAGACCATGGGCTCTGAAATCTGGAAGGAGCATTTATCGAGCATTCATTCCTCTGTCTCCGCCTAGTGGCGACCCGGGGAGCGTGCAATCAGGCGCCACATTCAGTCATCAGATGAGTACAGAGAGCCTAAAGGGTGCTGACGCGCCCCTGAGGTTGAAGGGCTGTGTGTGCCGTCCCTGAGCGTCTATCTCCAGGGAAGGATTTCCAAACAGGACAGACTCTGAGCACTGGTTCGGGAGACATTCCGAAGCTTCTTCAGGTTCCCTGCTGCTCGGGCTGTTCCACACTCTTGACTTGCTCTGTCTGCAGTGCACTGGGCGAGGCCAACAGGAAGCCCTTCCACAGAGACACGGAAATAGCAGCCCAGGACGCCTGCCTGTCTTTTTCTTTCCTTCAGCACTTTCTGCCCTGGCCACGTGGACCTTCTCTGCCTCCCCACTGTTGAGCTTGCGGTGTGCATTTCCAATGGGAACAACGCTGCCAACGTGCCCTCCAGAGGCGCTGCCCCAGCATACACCGTCCTCAACAGCGTGTAACAGTCATTGTAGCCTCACTCAGACTGATGCAAATGTTCGAGATTTTGCCCATCTGATGCGCAAAAACATCTCTGTTTTAATGTGCCTTAAAAAAAAAGTTGTTAGTGAGGCCGAACATCGTTTCTTTGTTTGTTTGTTTATTTGTCTTTGTATTTCTTTTCTTATGGCCTGCATGTTCACCTTCATAGATTCATAGCCTATTTCTACATTGTGTGGTTTGCTTTGCTTTAAAAAATTCCTTGTTAACAAATTAGCGCCCTCAAATTGACACGAGCAATCTCCCATTTGTCCCTTGCTACACATACTTGTTCAATTTTACATAGCCACTTGATTGTTTTCCTCCCCTGGGGTTTCTGAGCTCATATTATTTTCAACACTCTCAGAAGATAAGATATCCACCTGTCCCTTTCTCTAGTAGTTTTAGTGTTCCATTTTCCAGAGTTTACTCTTCGATCCACCTGGGATTTACCTTCTTTTAAAGATTTCTTATTTATTTATTTTTAGAGTGGGAGAGAGGGAGAAAGAAGGAAACACCAAAGTGTGGTTGCCTCTCGCGCACCCCCTACTGGGGACCTAGCCCGCAACCCAGGCATGTGCCCTGACTGGGAATCGAACTGGTGACCCTCTAGTTTGCAGACCAGCACTCAGTCCACTGAGCCAAACAGCTAGGGCTCAGTGCAATTCCTATTAAGACACCAAAGGCATACTTCACCGATCTAGAACAGATATTCTGAAAATTTGTATGGAACCAAAAACAGCCCCGAATAGCATCGGCAATCTTGAGAGACAAGAACAAAGTTGGAGGGATCACAATCCCCGATATCAAACTACACTAAAAGTCCACTCTAATCAAAACAGTCTGGTACTGGCATAGATCAATGGAACAGAATGGAGAGCCCAGAAATAAACCCAGGTCTTTGTAGTCAACTAATATTTGACACAGGAGGCAAGAGCATACAATGGAGTAAAGACAGTCTATTCAATACATGGCATTGGGAGAACCGGACTGGTACACGCAAAAAGGAAAAAGAAAAAGAAAGTAGACCACCTTCTTATACTATACACCACAATGAGCCCAAAATGGATAAAAGACTTAACTAGAAGACATGATATATAAAAATCCTAGAGGAAAATACAGGCAGTAAGATTCCAGATATCTCACATAGTAATATTTTCCCCGATGTATCACCTAGAGCAAAAGAAATATTAACAATGGGACTACATCAAATTAAAAAGCTGGAGAAATGCACAGCTGAAGAAATGATGCTTAAAATGAAAAGGGAACTAACTGCATGGGAGAACACATTGGCCAACGAAACATCAGACAAGGGTGTAATCTCCAAAATATATAAAGCACTTATACAACTCAACACCAGGAAGACAAATAACCCAATTAAAAGATGGGCAAAAGACCTGCGTAGACATTTCTCTAAGGAGGACACCCAGATCACCCATAGACGTGTGAAAAAATGCTCAACTTCTCTAGCCATGGGAGAGATGCAACTTGAAACCACAATGAGATATCACCTCACAGCTGCCAAAATGGCTGTCAGTAATAAATTAACAAACAACTCGTGATGGCGAGGATGTGGAGAAAAGAGACCCCTAGTGCACTGTTGGTGGGAACGCAGACTGGTGCAGCCACTGCGGAAAACAGTATGGAATTTCCTCAAAAATCTAAAACGGAACTGCCTTTTGACCCGGTGATTCCACTGTTGGGAACATACCCGAGAATTCCGAAACACCAATCCAAAAACACTCATCTACCCTCACGTTCATAGCAGCACTATTTACAATAGCCATGAGTTGGAATCAGCCTACTTGCCCATCGGTAGATGAGTGGATCAAAAAACGGTGGTACATCTACACAAGGGAACACTACGCAGCAGAAAGAAAGAAGGAACTCCTACCTTTCGTGACAGCATGGATGGAACTGGAGACTACTATGCTAAGTGAAATAAGCCAGTCGGTGAAAGACATAAAACATACGATCTCACTCATAAGAGGAATCAAATGAACAAAATAAACTAACGAGCAAAATACAACCAGAGGCATGGAACCATGGAACTGACTGACAGCTGTACGTGGAGAAGGGGGAGGCTGACTGACTGGAAGAAGGTGAAGGGATCAGTCAAAGAACGCAAATGAAGGTCCCATGGACATGGACAACACTGAAGGGATGGAATATGGAAGTGGGGTGCGGGCTGGATGGGGGACGGGCGAAGGGCAAGGAGTGCTACAACTAATAGCATAAACAATAAAATATTTTTAAAAATTAAAATAAAATGAAATACATTCTGGTTCAATCCCTGGCAGGGCACATGTACGAATTAACCAATGAATGCATAAATATGTGGAATGACAAATTGATATGTCTCTCTCTCTCTCTCCTTCCTTCTCTCTCTCTAAAACTCAATAAATTAAAATTTTTTTTTGAATAAATAAATGCTGTTTTGGAAGAAAGCCCCAGAAAGAAAGTGAGAAGACGAACAATTTAGAAAAAGATTGGTAAGCCAAATAATAAACAAAAGTTAAGAACTTTAAAATGAAACTATCTTTTAGAAATCTCCATAAGACAAAGAACTCAGAAGAAAATTGTACATCTGACAGGAAGATGGAATTCGTGGAATAAGAATTATAGACAGTTAATGTGCATGTGGTATGACCCGACCTATGTAAAATAAAACATATTTTCTTAAAATCGCAACCCTAGCCAGATGTCTTGGTGTGAGCGTTATCCTCTCTGCCTCTCGAACATATCCTCAGGAAAGAACTTTTTAAAATGTAGGGTCATATATCCTGAGAAGAAAATTAAAAAAAGAGCACTAGCTGTTGTGGCTCAGTGGATTGAACAATGGTCTGTGAACCAAAGGGTCGCGGGTTCGATTCCCAGTCCGGGCACGTGCCTGGGTTGTGGGCCAGGTCCCCAGCAGGGTGCATGCAAGAAGCAACCACACACTGATGTTTCCCTCCCTCTCTTTCTACTTCCCTTCCCCTTGTTCTAAAAATAAATAAATAAAATCTTTTAAAAAAATCAAAAAAAAAAAAGTACAAAACTGTTAATAGGGGTTAGTGCAGAGACTCAGATTACGAGAAATTTTTACTTTCCAACAACACAACTTTGTATAAAGCATGAATGGTTTTATAATAAGCATATATTACAATTGAAAAGAATTAAAAATGTCTAAGCATGAAGAACTGTAAATACACTGTGGTCTCAGTTGTGTTTCCTGCTCAAATGTGCAGGTACACACATTTGTAGTTCAAAGAGACCTGAAGGAACCATCAAACTGTTCACAGTAGTTCTCTCAGCGGGGTGTGGGGAGATGGTTGAGTGTATTTTTCATCATTTCATAAGTTTCTGTAACTGCAAAACTGATCCAATGAACGTATTTTACTTCCATCAATGGAAGAAAACATTTTAAATTGCAAACTACGCCACAGAGACATGTGATCCCTGCCGGAATGGTGGAAACCTGGCACATAAAATAGGATTCACCAAATGGACCTTCTACATTAACTTCCAAGCTCCTGTATTATTGGACTCACCCTCAAGCATCAGGTATGTGTCAACCTCACTGTTCAGAACACGTGTGGCCTCAAGTTGAGGTGACAAAGGCCTAGCAGGCACTTTCTTTCCCAAGGACCTTAAACAAAGCCTCCTTCACCTCCTCGTTTCGCATGCTGTGGATGATGGGGTTGAGCATGGCAGTGAGGACCACAAGCAGCTCAGAGAGCACCTGGTCTCGCAAGCCAGAGTATGCGGAGCTGGGAAGGACATACCAGAGCACTGAAGTGATAGAGAACATACAGACCACAGTGATGTGAACACCACAGGTGGCAAAGGCTTTCCTTCGGCCCTCAGCACAGTGAATCCTGAGAACAGCAGCCACAACGTGTATATATAGGAGATCACAACCAGGGTGCAGGGCGCGAGAGCCACCAGAAAACTAAAGAAGAACAGGGCAAGTTCATTTGCCTGCGTGCTGGAGCAAGAGAGTTTGAGCAGTGGAGGGAGGTCACAGAAGAAGTGAGTGATGAGGCGAGGTCCGCAGAATTTGAGTAGAGCTGCAAGGGTGGTGTGGGTGAGTGCATTGGCCAAGGCAAGAAGGCAGGAGATTGAAGCTAGTCCTGTCCGGGTTCTTCGGCCCATGAGGACTAGGTAGGGCAGTGGCTGGCAGATGGCTGCATAGCGATCATAGGACATGGCTGTGAGCAGGAAGCACTCCCAGGGTGCCAGGAAGTGGAGAAGGAATATCTGGGTAAGACAAGCACGATAGGACATGGTCCACACTGATGCCAGCAGGTGCACCAGTACCTGAGGCAGCGTGCTGGAGACATAGGCAGTGTCCAGCAGAGACAGGTTGCCTAAGAAGAAGTACATGGGAGTGTGGAGCCGGGAGTCCATTACGATAAGGCTGACAATGCCCAGGTTCCCAACCGCAGCCACTATGTAGACCAGCAGAAAGATGGCAAAGAGCAAGGGCCTCAACCCCTCAGTGTCGGTCAACCCTTCCAGAAGAAACTGGGACACTAGGGTCCCATTTTCCAGCTGCGTGGAACCACGCACAGAAACCCGCACCTGTGGAGTCCAACACACGGTCAGATGAGGGTGTTGGTTCGGAGTTCAGTTGACAAAAGGGAGTGCGGCTGAGGGAAGGTGCAGAGACAAAGAAGACAGGTTTCAGCCGACGGGATGAAGGCTCAGAATTAGAGGAAGGAGGTCAGGCTGAAGAGCCCCGTGGTAAGGTAGAGGCCAGCAGAATGGAAAGGGTAGCCCCCTCAGCCCCCACAGCAAGAGGAGGTGCACACACCTTGACGTCACAGTGCATGCACCTCCTGTCAGGGTATCAGAGTCAACCCCTCGGAATCCTCTCCCTGAATAAATGACCCTGGACCTTGTAACTTCCTGAAACGGCCCCATTATTTCACCATTGCCAATGCAGCAGAACCCCAATTCAGGATGAGTGATAAGACATCAGCCAGGTCCCTCTCTCTGCTCTTCTGAACCTTTCAGTGCCTTCCATACCACTCAAAGTCAAAGCCAAAGTCCTCCCCAGGGCCCACCAGGCCCTCTGTGACTCGCCCTCTCCTCTCCTCTCTGATCATCAGGCAACAAACAGGTCTGCCAACTCCTTGCCCGGTATTGCATGTCCAGACCTATTCACACCAGCGAACATCCTTGCCTGTTACTGCCCTCCTCTCCAAGGCTAATTTCTATAGCTGCTTCCTCATCTCAGTCCTTGGAAATTCTTTTCCACGGGAAACTACTCAATGCCACTGAATTGTTTGCTTTAAAATGGTTACTTTCGTGTTATGCCAATTTTACCTCAAGGAATAAGGAAGCAAAACAAAGATTTTTTCAGACGTGTACCAGGAGAGATAATTAGTTGTCAGCCGAACACCTGCTCTGTGACAAAGGATGATACGAAAACGTTGCAGGTTCGATCCCGTGTCAGGCTGTGTGTGGGAGGCAACCGATCGATGTTTCTCTGTCATATCAGCGTTTCTCTCTCTCTCCCCCTCTACAAATCAATAAATGTATTGCCGCGTGAGGATTAAAAAAATCAACACAGCATGTCCACAGAAAGACTTGTACATAAATTTTCCTCTCCACTCATTGAATCACAGCCCCGATTTGGAAACAACCCATGTGTAGTGAATCAACTCGTGGTACAACTGTCCAGCAGAAAACCACAGAGCAACTAGGAGGGATGAACTACTGAAATACTCAGCTGCTTGGAGGGATCTCAAAGTAACTATGCTAAGTAAAGCAGGTGGACTCAAGAGTACCTCCTGTGCAATTCCGCTCAAATGAAATTCTAGAAAGGGCGAATCTAACCTACATTTGTTGCCTGGGGGCAGGATGTAGAGGAGGGGATTGACTGTGAAGAGGCGCACGGGGAACTGTGAGAGTGATGAAAAGGTTCTGTCTCGACTTCTGCTGTACACAGCTTTGTCATACTCACGGACCTATACAGTTAAAGTGCGTGCACTTTTCCATATGTACCTTTTGCCTCAACTAAGTTGTGCAAGAACCAAAGAGAGAAAGGATGACCCAAGAAATGAATGGTAAAGTGGTAGTTTTGAATCAAACCATATCTATATTATATTAAATGTAAATTTTCCAAATACTTCCATTTAGAAACAGACATTATTGGAAGGATTCTTTTTTTAAAAAACCACACTACTGGCTGTTGACATGAACCACAGTTAAAGTACAAAGACACCAATAGGTTGGACGTACGTAAGAGGATGGACAACGGCATAAAAAGGAAATATTGTGCAAAGAAGGCTGATGTAGTTATATCAATATTAGATAAGTCAGTCTTCAAGGAAAACTGAATTTCCAAAGATAAAGGGATCAGTTTCATATTAGTAAAAGTAGGGATTGATCCACGGGGAACATCCCACAATCATAAATATGTGAATGTCTGTTAACGTAGCTGCAAAATACGCGAGGCACAAACCCACAGACTTCATACTTGAAAGGGGCAGGTCGAGAATCACAGCTGGAGATTTTTAACATCCTCCCTCAGTGAGTGAGAGACGGAGACAGCGCAGCCTGTTCAGACGGAGAACAGGGGTTGGCAAAGTACAGGCCCCTGGCCAAGGGCGGCTCACTGCCTGTTTCTGAATAGCCCGTGAGCTAAGAATGAGTTTTCACTTTTAATGGGTGGTGAGGAGGAAGGTGGGGGAGGAGGGGAGGGATGAGAGAGGGGGAAGGGAAGGTGGGGGAGGAAGAAAATGGGGGAGGAATGGGAAGAAAGAGCAGCAGCAGCTACAGTGACGCTTGTGACTGAAGAAGCTAAACTTTTTACTGTCTGGTCTTGTACATTAAAGGTGTGTTGTCCCCTGGCCTGGCTGCTGTGGCTTGGTGGATTGAATGCCTGCCAGTGAGCCTAAAGGTCGCTGGTTCAATTCCCCCATGCCAGAGGCAACCAATTGATATCTCTCTCACACACTGATGTTTCCCTCCCTCTCCTTCTCCCTCCCTTCCCCTCTCTTCAAAAACAAATAAGTAAAACTTGTACAAAAGTTGTGGCCCCTGACATAAAAGGTCTGAACCATACTATCACCTACCTCAAGTGAATCTATGTTTAGAACACTAAATACGAAGTCTGGATTTTAGATCTGTGTAGATCATACACTCTTTTCAAGGACAGAGGGTATGTTCACCAGGGTAAAGCATTTGCTGGACCCAGATCAATTCTCATGGAATTTAATATTTTAGAAATTAAAATCTTACAGAGTATGCGTTCTGACCAGCCTGGTCTTGTTCCCCATTTTAAAGGAAAACTTTCAGCCTTTCACCGAGGCGTATGGTGTTAGCTGTGGGGGTTGTCATATAGGCTGGCCTTTATATTATATTGAAGTATGTTCCCTCAATCCCCACTGGGTTGAGAGTTTTTATTTGTGTCATGAAAGGATGTTGAATTTAGTCCAATGCTTTTTCTGCATCTGTGGAGGTGATCATATGATTTTTAATCTTTCCTTGTATTAATGTGGTGTTTCACAGAGATTTCCGCAAGTTGAAACGTCCTCCTTCAGTGCAGCAGGGGCTCCCAGGCCCCGTCTGCACTCGGGGAACCCCTCCTTCCCGCTGTCCCCCGCCCCCCACCGCCAGACCCGGTGGGGGACGGGGGATTGGGGGTGGGGACCAGGGAGGATAGGGGGATGAATGAGTGACTCCTGCTGGGAATGCCCCCAGGGCTGGGCCCCACCCTGCGCACACACCTTGGGGCCTCAGCCAGGGCCAGGAGTGCAGGCCTTAGCACAGAAGCGCCCGAGTACTCCCAGAACTGGATGACAGGTGACCAGGGCTCAGCAAGCTCGTCTCACCCCAGGCTGGCCTGGCCGTGCTGGCACTGACTAGGAGGCCCACCCCCAAGCTTGGGGCCCGTTGTCAGGAAGCCTCCGCGCGCCTCAGCCAGGACGCCCCTGTGCCACAGCACGGCTCTCTTGGCAGGTAACAGCCCAGTGGCGGAGGGTTGCCCCAGGTGCACTGGGGTTACACGGCTCTATGGGGCGGAGCTCCAGGAGGGAGTCCTCATTGGCTAAGCAGTCTCCGGGGTCTCTGGGACCACATGGCAGGAACCAGTCGCTCTCCATGGGACTCAAACAGGGGCCGTTTGCGCAGGCGCCCTGGAGACCCCGCTTTGGACTGCGTGGAAAAGGGTGGGACTTCCTGAGAAGGCCTCAGTCCCTCCTCTGCGGGCTGACACGGTCGGCCATCAGATTTCAGTCGGGCTCTGAGGGCAACCGGGAGGTTGCAGCAGCCATGGAGGCCGCAGAGGAAGATGCAGGTGGTACGGCTGGTGCAGGCGGTGGCCTCGGCGGCCCTGAAGACCAGCGTGGCACTGGAGGCCCTAACAGCCATGGTTCCCCCGGCCTTCTGGAAGATCACGGTGGTCCTGGCGGCCCTAGTAGCTCTGGTGGTCTCGACACCCAGAGTGGCCCTTGCCGCCCTCCTGACCGGGGTGGCCCTGGCACTCCTAAGGGCCAGGGTGGTCCTGACGGCCCCCGTTGCCAGGGTGACCCTGGAGACAAGGAAACGATGGGATCAGCAGCCATCGGTGCTCCCAGTGTCGCACGGGCTGCACATACTTCAGAACCAGCATCAGTGTCTGTAGGACCAGGAAACCGAAAGATGGCCTTGTATCCTTTCCAACGAGCCCCTGAGGCCGGGTGGCCAAGGGATGGTTCAGGGACATCGCGCAAGGCCAGGGTCTGGCTTTTGGGGACAGGGCACAGGGCAGCCAGGGGGAGACAAAAATGGGAGCAGGGAAGGGAACCTGGGGTAGGCTGGTGGGAGGGGAGTCGACACCTGAGGAGGCTGGAGGGTAGGGAAGCAGGCCTGAGGGAGTGGGGGAGCTGGGACGAAATGAACTGAGTGAGGAGGGAGGCAGGCCAAGGTGGCCTGTGCTGGCAGGAGAGGGAGTGTGGGCGTGGGAGGGACGTTGGGGGTGGAAGACTCCAGGGGAAGGCTGGGGTGAAGGCCAGCCTCTGAGGTGTAAGGAAGCCTGAGGCTTGGCCCAATCCAGCTGCAGATGGCGCCTTAACCAGGTCTCCCCCAGGGAGCTCACTGTGCCTTTCCGGTGCCCCCTGGAGGCAGAGATAGCCTGCAGGTCCATGGACCAAGATGACCAACACCAGCTGCAGGCGGTTCGGAAGGAGTTCAAAGTGAAGGGCAGCATCCTGGTTGTGTGAGTTGTAGAAGGGGCCCAGCAGGGAGCAGGGGATGAGCTGAAGGCCTGAGAGGCCATCTTAGCTCTGCCGGAGCAGGACTCCATCATGGATACAAAGAAGCACTCAAGGGTTAGCTTTCAGGAGGAGCTGTGGTGTGCTGGGTGTAAGAGAGAGCCATCACCTTTAACTTGATTTCTACCCCTCACTTTCAGCCGATGGACTGCCGAAGACCCTGGTCTCCTCCGAGTGTCCCTCAACGCCTTCCTGGAAAAGCTTTCCGTGGTGATGAGGAACATTCAGCGCATTTGGCCTCTTTTTCCACCAGGTGTCAGCCAGGAAAGGGGGTCTGTGGCCTAACCCTGTGGCCCCTCCTAGGCAATGCCCAGGGAATTCCTTCCCGGAGGAGCGCCACGCCACTATCTCGCTGGGGCCTCATTGTTTGCGGATGTTGGCGTTTGCTCTCTGAGCCCACTTGTTTTATTTCCCTGTTGCTTGAGGAACGGGATGATTAAATGTTTGTTACTGCAGAAAACAAAACTGAGCCAGTGTTCTGTGTCTGAGTTTCTTTCCAGCTATTGCGCCTGCGCATTTCCTTGTCTCTGTCTTCATGTCTTGTGCATTCCTCTTGTGAGGCTAAGGGTGAGGGGGCAGAAGTGAGGTGAAGGTAATACACTCCCCCCAGCATTAGGGGAGCTTCCCAGAGGGAAGGGTCCCAAGAATCTGTTAACCTACACATAAGAAGGCCTTTGAAGGCGAGAGACAAATAAGCATCTATTTGAGGTCCATCAGTTTAACGATTAGGGATTTGTAAATTCCAACAGAAGCCCAAATAGTGTTCCAATGACAGACAAAGTCAACGGACATTGATGAGAGAGAAGGGGAGCAATTACGTCCACAGAAGGAGGGCATGTTTTTAAAGATTCGTATTAATTAGTTTTCAGACAGAGGGGAAGGGAGGTTGAAAGAGAGGGAGAGAAACATCGATGGGGGAGAATATTGTTCGGCTGCTTCTCACACAGGTGTCCCGATGGGGACCCAGCTCCCAACCCAGGCATGTACCCTGACGGAGAACGGAAATGGTGACCTTTTGCTTTGCCAGACCTTGGCCAGCCCACTGAGCTACACACGTCAGGGCCAAGAAAACATACCTTTTGGTGCAGATAACGTAACACAGTGATGTTTGTGCTAAACAATGTCCTTAATTTCCAGTCCAGTAGTGATAATATCTGCTTCTGGTTAGGTCAGCACACAGTCCTTTGAAACACATGGTTGCCCTAGGCCCCATCCAAAGGTTCTCTTACCCTGCTTTAACACAGCAAAGGTTGGAGAAGTAAGACGTGCAAGGCCGTTCCTCTGGCAGGGCTGTGCCAGCTCCATTTTGAACTGGCTCCATTTATATCATTGCTTGCAAATCTCTAAGTTAAGACATGATGTCAACCTGGTGTCGGGTGGATGAGAGACAGTGGCTAGGACACATTTAGGGAGATTGATTACATGGGGGTTCAGATGAGAGAGTGGGAGGCTGTGCAAATACCTGTCACCAAGACAGTAAATGAAAGAGAAAGGGGCATTTGGGGGGGGGGCGGGGAAAGCGTGAGGTCATTAGGCGGCTAGTGGGTTCCAAGTGCCCACAGGACACCAGCTTCAGGTGCCTGTACTGATTTGAAGCTCAGGAGTTCAAGAAGGATGTTGAGCACCGTGCAACGGGTACAAATATCCTTATTGATTTGACCATCCCCTTCCTTGGATTCATGCCCTATCACCTCTAGCCTTCGTCGTTATGAATTATGCCTCGTGTATTTACTGCGTTCTGAACTAGTCTCTTTGATTCGGAAATGCGAAGGCCTTAACCGCTATGCAGCCACAAGTGTCTAGCAAGGACTGGCGCTATGGAGAGGAGAGTCTGTGATGTGCTGAGCGCCTCCTGAGTGTCTCCCTGCGTGTGTATGTATTGTGTGTGTGCGCGCTCTCCCACCCATGTGTACCCGTCCTTGAGTACTTGGACGGATTAGAAGAGCAAAACGTTCCCTTGTGTGATATTGGTGACAGGCACTGAAAGCAAACCATCAGTAGCCCTCTAGAGGAACACCTTCCCCTGCAGGTTGAGCGTTCGGTGTGCAATTTGGAAAGCGTTGCTCTTGGGAAGCAGCTCCAGGTCAGGAGGACAGGCAGGCTGAGCCCCACTGGCCCCACAGTCCTTAGCCTGGGTCCCCAGGATCGGTGACTTCAGGGACTTCATCACAGTCCTAGCTGCACCAAGACAAGGGGCCAATTAGAAGCACGTTCAGAGGAAAGATCGGCCCCCAATGAATAGAACAGGAAAATTGAAGCTTCAGCAAAGGGTGTGCTTGGGAACCGACTAGAAGTTTTTCTGAGTAGCTTCTTTTGTGAGCTCCATATTTGCTCAGTAGCTTTCTTAAGTTTTTCTGTTTACCCTTGTGATCCTTGCACATTGTCAAAAATAGAAAAATACGGGCAAATATGGAAAAGAAAACGAAGACCAATCATCTCTCTAGGAAAGGTAAGCACAACGAAAATGCCGGCGATTTCGGCATGAGATGAGCCCATTCATGTTTAGTATTTGGAGCGGCGACTGAGATATGGCAGTCACCCAGTCCGTGCTAGTGGTTATTACTGGTGCATTGATCGTGGGCTTAGAAACGTCTTTCCCTATGCAAAATCTGAGTTCGCCTACATTTTGTTCTAGAATACTCACATGATTTGATTGTGTGTATACTACTTAAATACATTCCCATCATGAACAACTCACGTACTACACAAAGGCAGCATGTATGTGAATGTATTCCTTCACATATTTCCCTCCCGTGTTTCTGTGAGAACTATCACAGCAGCTTAATAAGTCAGTGTTCGTTTGCACACTCGCACATCATTCGTTAAAAAGTCGCTGGCACCTCGGAATTGTCCCTCCAAAGGGTGTATCCCGTGACTCTTGGCTGCATCGGCAGAGAGCTGTGTGCAGCGGTGCCAACTCCCCTGCACGCCCAGGCCCCCCTGTGCACAGGCTGCGTGGAGGCGGGAAAAGGAGGACGTGCAGGGAGTGGGGGGGGGGGAGCAGGGGCACAGGGCACAGAGGTGTCCACCCCAGGAGCGTGAAGTCACAGGGCACGAGCGGGTGCAGGGGCCCAGAATCTCAGCAGGAATAGGGAGCCTGCAGATGACGGTGAGCGGGAAGACATTCCAGAGAAGCGTAGAAAACTCAGCAAGGAGCTCACTAGCAGGTCAAAGCAGAGCTCTTCATTTGTCACCTGCCCAGGCTGGGTTTTCCCTCCATGACCCCATGTCACAGGACCCAGTTTTGCCAAAACGTGGAGGCCCTCCTTTCGACCACACTTCATCCTCCGCATCCAGCCTTGCTGAAATCTGTGGTTCTCACCTGCTAACGACTATATCCTGGGTGTTCTCTAGAATCCCTTCACCCACCTGCCCTGCTTGGTGTGTTCCACTTTAGCATACTATTATCCTTTCTCCCCAAGCACGTCGGCTCCCTGAAGATAAGGATTCCGCTGGCTTCCTTCCCCTGTCCTATTACTCCCAGTTTCTGAAACACTGGGGGCCCAGAGTCCCCCCAGAAAAATACTGGTGCCAAGAAGCAGCTGGAGGTACGGAGGCCTCCCCTGTACCAACAGCCCCCCTCTCCCCGCAACGTCCAAGGCAAGCAGAGGTGGGGCAGGAGACATCTTTGCCAAAATGACCTTTCTATTTCTATTGCCATGTCTGCAGGGCCTTTTAGCAGAATAAGAATGTCCCCTCTGCCAGTACCCATCCCGCCCTCAGCCTCAACAGCCCCACCTGCCCCATCCCCGCTGAGATCACGGTGTGGGGGGAAGACTTCCTAGGATCCACTCAGCTGTCTGGGGATGGACGTGACACAGAGTGGGTTAAGTACAGCTGCTACGTGGAAGACTTGAGACATGGAAAATGCCTCAGCATGAAGGTCACAGACAGGAGGAGTGAAGCCCGGATCCAGTCCCCGCTTGTTGCCCACCTCACATCCCTGCAGTTGTGCCCAGCCAGGTGAGCAGCCCCATATCCCTGGGACAGAGCATCTCACCTACTCACCCGCACGGCATGGGGCCAGAGGAACACTGTAGACACAGAAAAACCTCTGTAGGCAATGCTGCCTCCCAACCCCACAATCACCCCTGCCTGCCTCCCCCTGTGCCTTCCCAGGTGACTTCACCCCGATGCAGACAGAGAAGTAAAGTGGCACCCAGCAGGCCAGCAGGCACAGGGTTGCCTCTTGTAGTGGGCCCCTGGCACCTCCTTCGCCTGCACCTCCCCTCAAGACCTTCTCCAAGCAGCAGGGCTCTGCAGCTAGGGAGGCAGAGCCCATGAGGGCTGTGCCAGGAGAGGGCAAAGCAAATGGGAGCTGTTCGGGGATGGTCCTCCGCTCCTGCATCTCTTGTGCCCAGCCGGCTCCTCCTGTGCCCCTGAGCCAGGCAGCACAAGCAAGAGGCCTGGAGATACGGTGGTGTGTGTGCCTGGACCCCGGGCACCCCAGGGTGGAGGGGTTGAGGCTGGGCAGCTACTGCCCCCACCCCAGGCTGGTAGGCACCTCGATTGCCAGGGCCCAGAGGGACAAATGGTGCTGATGGAGCAAGGCTCTTCCATCCTGGCTCCCCCAGGCACTGTGCTGGGGTGTGCTTGAAGACACGCAGGGCCGGGGAGTGTCTCTTGCTTGGAATCAGTCCCAGGCTGGGCCCTGCAAAGCCCACACAACTGAGGGCCATGTGAGGATCTTAGGGAGGACGACAAGCCTGGACTGTCTGTCTCTCAGGAACACGACGCACCCCTAGCACTCACTGAAAAGGGACCGGAACTCAACAACCTGGTCCCATGGGAGGTTGGCCCAAGTGCTACCCACACAGGCTTTGAGGTCCCCATGCACGTGCACATGCGCGCTGGGGCCTGCAAGCCTTTGCAGGAAACTTTCAGGAGACCTGCGGCCTCAGTAGACAGGGTTTTTGGGAGGTGGAGGCAGGGAGCATTTCTTCAGGTGCGCAGGAAGTTCGAGTGACGTCACAATCTAAGGGGCGGAGCTTCCTACAGGGGCGCTGTTGTCCGTTGCTAGGAAACCGAAAGTCACAGTTGGAGCTCAGGACTCAGAAGCCATGTGGGGTGAAGACGGAGGTGCAGGTGGCGGTGCCGGCGGAGAGGAATCCGAGGGCAGTCCGGGTGACCGTGGCAGCTCAGATGGCCCTGGAGGCCCCCAGGACCCCAGAATCGGAGGCAGGAGGGAGACCGGGGCCTCCCCCACCAGAGGGCCGCGGGTTGGGCGGGCACCCCACCGTCCCGGGCCTGGCGGAGATGCCTCGCCATGGCCTGGTTGTTTTGCTGGGTCCACAGGCACAAGTCCGGAAAGACTACTGTTCCATTGGTATCCTATTCGAGTAGTGGCAGGTTGTGACTGGGACACACCTAGGCCAGGCAACGGGACAAGGAAAGGGGGCCAGCCCGGGGGTACAGAGTGAAGACGGGAGACCAAGGTGGCTGAGGGGATGTGCAGGAGGTGGGCAGTTGAGATGGGGGAGACGGCCTGAGGGACCAGGAGGGAGGGGAGGCGGCGTGAGGGGATGAGGACGGATGGGTTGGTGGTCTGAGGGGGAACGGGAGAAGTCGATATTGGATGATGCCTTAACCGAACCTCCACCAGCACGATCAGGGTGCCCTTCCCATCACCTGTGCACGCAGAGATGGCCCGCCAGTTGGTGGCCCCACGTGTTGAGCCCTACCCAGGGGCAGTTTTGACCCAGCTTCTAGTGTCTGCAAATTTTCTAATAATGTGAGTTCTAAAACGGGCCAATGTGGGGGGTGCAGTGGCAGGGGGCCAGGATGGGTCTCAGGAAGGTCATGCTAGTAGTGAATTGGAGACCCCCAAAATGTCAGGTGTAAGGAGGTGCTCACGGTGGACCGGGCCTGTCATGGCCTGAGGGGGCAGAGAGAGCTAGGTACAGAGTTATACGCTTTAACTTGATTTTCGTTTTCTCTCTTTCAGCGGATTGACCGCTGAAGACCCGGGCCAACTGCAAATGGCTGTGAACTCCTGTATCAACCAGCTTTGCATCTTGATTTTGACCGTAGTGAACATGCTGTGCCCAGTTATGTTCACCAAGCCTAGTCCGGAAAAAGGGGGCTCAGTCTAACCTGGAGCCCCCCCATAGGCAATGCATCTCTCGCTGGTGCATTGATTCCTACAGTAGTTCTTCCTTTATTGTGGGGCCCAATTCTTTCCTTATACTGGCCCTTTGGCACTCTCGACTCTATTGTTTCCCTCTTAATGGAGGATGGGTTCTTAATTGCCTGTTACAGCAGAAAATAAAAATGAAACTGTTACTCTTGTTTGTGTTTATTTTCAGTTAACAGGGCCCCACATTCCCCTGCCTTTGACCCTGGTGTGCAGGTGAGGTGTGGGACTCAGTCATGTCAGTCGGTCAAAGGCCATTTAGGAAATGGAAGAAAACGACAATAATTGTGTCATGCCATTTAGCGTTAACAACTGTTAGTCTTTTGGAACATATTTTTAGTTTTATACTTGCATTTATACAGTAACTGCACAGCAATAGCAATGTAGAATATTTGCAAGCTCAGGATTAAATTTTTCCAGGACCATATTCATTTAACATATGAGCTTTTCCTTTTTTCCCCTCATTTACCCCTTTCTGGAATTTTGATCTGTTCTTTCATTTGGGCCATGTTTCTTTGTCTGCTCATTTTGGCAGCCTCCTTGTGTTTGTTTCTATATATTAGGACAGAGCTGCTTTGACTCTGTGTCTTGATAGTGTGGCCTAATGCTGTAGGTGTCCTATAGGGAACAGTGGCACAGCCTCCCCTATCACCCAAGCTGGGTACTTGAGGCGCACCATTTGTATGGGTTGAGTACACCCTCCTCTTGTAGTTGCTGTTGGTTGCTGTTGGCAGATCAATGGGAGGGATTTACCCAGGCCAGTCAGCTGCAAGGACTGGCTGTGATCACAGACCACCAACCTCTGCCCTCTATGGAGGATCAGCTGTGCAGGGGCAGGGTGGTGGTGCCCCAACATTGTCTATGGGTGTCTACTGGGTGTGTTGGCCCGGGTGTTTCCCAGGTGGTACAGACCAAGGTCAGCCCCCACCTGTGTTTTGCCTGGGGAACCCTGCCTGAGCTATAAAGCAATGTGAGATGGCTGCTGGGCTTGGAGATTCCCAGGTTAACCTGAGCTGTGATTCTTATCTGGCTTCCAGCAAGGCTTACTGAAGCCAGCTGTTGCTTGTTTGATAGGATTTGGGATCCAAGCGCAAGCCATGCTTATAGAAAAGCACTTGGTTGGGCCATAATTTGGGTGGGGCAGAGCCTCTGTGGATCTGCAAGGTGGGTCACACAGTGTTAGACACGTTGATGGACTGTCAGATGAGCCCCAGCCTAACTGGCTCTGTGGTAGGAGGGCTCAGAAGATTGACAGTGGCCAGTGCTCGCCCTGATGCTAGACACTTCAGTCTCCCTGTATACCACTGGTGCCCTTCAAGCTGGCAACCTGGGGCTGGAGCTCAGAGGGAGTGAGTCTGAGCAGGTGAGTCCATGTGGAGTCACCCTAATCAGTCCTCAAGAGGAACTGCTTAGGGCTCCAGCAACCTCCTCCACTGACTCAATCCCTGCTGGATTTCCCAGCCAGTAGTTGTGCAGACTTAATTTCCTGGCACTGGGATCCTGGGCTGGGGGCTTGGTGTGTGTCTGGGACTCCTGGCTCCCGAGATATCCCTCCCAAATTTTTATGCATGTGGGTGAGGGGTCACCCTGTTCCATCTCCGCACCCCTCCTACCTGTCTGGATGGATGGGGTTTCTTCAATTCTGTAGCTGTCAGACTTCCATTCAACTCAATGTCTGACATTCCTGAGTGACGGTTGTTCTGTATTGTAGTCGGAATTTCATGTGGTTGTGCGAAGCGGTGAGCTGTGCCTGCCTATGTCACCATCTTGACCAGAAGACCCAAGCCCTGTCAATTTTGTTTATCTTTCAAAGAACCAGCTCCTGGTTTTGTTGATGCTTTGAATTGTTCTTTTCATCCTTAGGTCATTTAATTCTGCTCTGATCTTGACTATTTCCTTCCTTCTACTCGCTCTGGTCTTTGTTTGTTACTGTTCCTCCAGATCTTGTAGATGGGTTGTTTATTTGAAATTTTTTACCTCTTTTAGGTAGGCTTCTATGGCTATGAACTTCCCTCTCAGGACTGCCTTTGCTGTATCCCATAGGTTTTGGGCTGTTGTGTTTTTATTTTCATTTGTTTCCAGAAATGTTTTGATTTCTTCCTTGGTCTAATTGTTAACCCCTTCATTATTTAATAACATGTTATTCAGTGTCCATGTATTTCAGTGTTTGTAACTTTTTCCCTTGAGGTTGGTTTCTAATGTGAAGCCATTGGGATCCGAGAAATTGCTTGAAATGATTTCAATTTTCTTGAATTTGTTCAGGCTTGTTTTGTGTCCTATCATGTGGTCTATGTCTGAGAATATTCCATGTGCATTTGAACAGAATGTATATTTTGCTTCTTTGGGGTGAAAGGTTCTGTATATATCCGTTAAATCTGCGCAATCTAGGGTGCCCATCAGTGACACAATATCCTTGTTGATTCTTTGTTTGGAAGATCTGTCCATTGTTGACAGTGGGGTGTTGAAATCCCCTGCTGTAAGTGTGCTACCGTCTATATCTTTCTTGAAGTCCTTCAAGAGTTCCGTATATACTTGGGTGCTCCTCTGTTGGGTGCATATACGTTTCTATATTTATGTCTTCTTTTTTTAATTTGTATTTTAAAAGATTTTATTTATTTACTTTTAGAGAGAGAGGAAGGGAGGGAGAAAGAGGAGAGCAACATGGATGTGCAAGAGCTGCCTCAATCAGTTGCCTCTCGCACACCCCCAACTGGGGGCCTGGCCCGCAACCCAGGCATCTTCCCTGGCAGGCCATGGAATCCGTGACCTTCCGGTTCACAGGCCGGCACTTAGTCCACTGAGCCACAGCAGCTGGTGCATTTATGTCTTCTTGATGAATTCTTCCCTTCAGGATTATGAAGTGACCTTCTCTGTCTCTTTTATGGCCTTTGTTTGGAAATCTATTTTGTGTGATATAAGTATCGCTACACTGGCTTTTTTCCCCTGTCCATCTGGGAATATTTTTTCCAACCCTTTACTTTCAGTCTGTGTAGGTGTTTTGTTTTTTTTTCTGAGGTGGGTCTCTTGTGGGCAGCATATGTGTGGGTCCTCCCATTCCTTCAGTGTATCCTCTGCCTCTGAGATTTTTGTTTAGCAAAGCTGCTGCGTCCTGCCATGTGCACAGGCCTGCATGCCCTGGTCCCTGCCAAGCCTCAGGTACGTCTCAGCTCCACTTTTTAAAAATATATTTTATTGATTATGCTATTACAGTTGTCCCATTTCCCCCCCTTTATTCACCTCTGCCCTGCACACCCCCTCCCACCCATATTTCCCCCCTTTAGTTCATATCCATGGGTCATACATATAAGTTCTTTGGCTTCTACATTTCCTATACTATTCTTAACCTCCCCTGTCTATTTTCTACCTACAACTCATGCTACTTATTCTTTGTACCTTTCCCCCCTCTCCCCTTCCTACTCCCCTGCTGATAACCCTCCATGTGATCTCCATTTCTGTGATTCTGTTCCTGTTCTAGTTATTCCCTTAAAGAACTCTTAACTTGACCTTATCTGGAAAGCTCTCTATCTACTCTTCTGTTATAAATGATAGCTTTGCTGGATAGAGTAAACTTGGATGTAGGCCCTTGCCTTTCATGACTTCAAATACTTCTTTCCAGCTCCTTCTTGCCTGCAAGGTTTCTTTTGAGAAATCAGCTGATAATCTAATGGGAACTCCTTTGTAGGTAACTCTCTCCTTTTCTCTTGCTGCTTTTAAGATTCTCTCCTTATCTTTAATCTTCAGTAATGCAATTATGATGTGCCTTGGTGTGTGCTTCCTTGGGTCCAGATTCTTTGGGACTCTCTGAGCTTCCTGGACTTCCTGGAAATCTATTTTCTTTGCCTGATTGGGGAAATTTTCCTTCATTATTTGTTCAAATAAGTTTTCAAGTTCTTGCTCTTCCTCTTCTCCTTCTGGCAGCCCTACGATTCGGATTTTGGAATGTTTAAAGTTGTCCCTTTAAACATTCCAACATCCTAGGGTTCCTCAGCCTGTCCTCATTTTTTTTGAATTTTTATTTCTTCATTCTGTTTTGGTTGAATGTTTATTTCTGCCTTCTGGTCCAAACCATTGATTTGACTCCTGGTTTCCTTCCCATCACTGTTGGCTCCCTGTACATTTTCCTTCATTTCACTTTGCATAGCCTTCACTTTTTCCTCTATTTTGCAACCATACTCAATTCTGTGAGCATCCTGATTACCATTGTTTTGAACTGTGTATCTGGTAGGTTGGCTATCTCATTGTCGCTTAGTTGTATTTTTTCTGGATCTTTGATCTGTTCTTTCATTTGGGCCATATTTCTTTGTCTTGGTGTATCTGTTATGTAGTAAAGGGCGGAGTCTTAGGTATTCACCAGGACGGAGAAACCCAGGTGGCTGTGTTGTGGCACTTTATGTGGGGGAGAGGTCCAGGAGGGAACAATACTGCTTGTTCAGCTCTTTGCCGACTTTCAGTCAGTTCTGTCACTACCCACAAGCAAATTGGGCCTTTCTGGTGCTGATTCCCAAGTGGGTGGGTTTGTGTACATTCTAGGACCCTGTGGGTCTCTACAGTGAATTCTCCTGTGAGGCAGGGAGTTTCTCCTGCCATCTCAACCCCCACAGGTTTTTCCAGTCAAAGGTTTTAAAGCTTTATTTCCCTGCACTGGAACCTTGGGTTGTGTGGTCTGTCTCGCTCTCCAGTTGTTCCTCCCAGTTTATCTGCACACAAATGTGGGACCACCTGCTCTGCCAGCAGCTGCCTCGCCAGTCTGCTAGCCGCCAACTTGCCCACCTTGGTCCCCTTTGCCCGGCAGCCCATCTCCACCCCTCCTACTGGTCTGGCTGAATGTTTCTTCTTTTACTCTTTGGTTGTCAGACATACATACAGTTCAATTTTCTGGCAGTTCTGGTTGTTTTTTGTTTTTAAATTTGTTGTTGTCCTTCTTTTGGTTGTGCGAGGAGGCTCAATGTATCTACCTACATCTCCATCTTGGCCAGAAGTTCAAGCCAACATTTTTATAACAGGGGATAAACAAGGTGAGGTGAGGGCTTTTAAAATTCAGGAAGAATTAGGTGAAAGAAAGTGCAGCATTCTTGTCCTGTGCAGTTAGATGTTCCCAGGAACGGCTGGTTTTCTGTCTCTCTCTGGGACACAAAAGCCCAGATATCTCCACTTGTTCCCAGGCAGTAATTTTTGGCAGTGCCCCAGGAGGTTGGCTGTCTCTCCCAGGAGCCAGGATGGGCCTTATCTGTAGTTTCTGAAACAATAGCTTTAACATGTGTATTACTTATTAGGCTTATAACTATTTACCTTAAACTAACATTTTCCAACTCTTTGAGTCTCCTATCGCATGGAGGACAGGGCCCACAGGGACCTGTGCTACAGTGTGGGGGCCACAGAGAACTTTTAAAAGTGGGGCTGAACTTCCAGCCAAGATGGAGGCATACGTAGATACACTGTGCCTCCTTGCACAACCAAAACAAGGACAACAACAAATTTAAAAACAAAAAACAATCAGAACTGACAGAAAATCGAACTGTATGGAGGTCCAACAACTAAGGAGATAAAGAAGTAACATTCATCCAGACTGGTAGGAGGGGTGGAGATGGGCAGCTGGGTAGAGAGGACTCACGGCAAGGCAGTGGCTGAAGGACAGGGGTGGGCAAGGTGGCAGCTGGCAGACTGGGAGGTCCCACATTTGCATGCAGATAAACCAGGAGGAACAACTAGGGAGCAAGACAGACTGTGCAACCCAGGGTTTCAGTTCGGAGAAATAAAGCCTCAAAGCCTCTGACTGAAAACACCTGTGGGGGTTGAGGTGGCAGCAGGAGAAACTCCCAGCCTCACAGGAGAGTTCACTGAAGAGACACACAGGGTCCTAGAATGTACACAAACCCACCCACTTGGGAATCAGCACCAGAAGGGCCCAATTATTTTAGGTAGCTGGGGAAGTGACTGGAAACTGGCAGAGAGGGGAGCAAGCAGCACTGTTCCCTCTCAGAACCTCCCCCACGTACAGCGTCACAAGGCAGCAACATGGGTTGCTCTGCTCCTTGCCACATAACAGGTGCACCAAGACAAAAAGAAAAAAAAATGGACCTAATGAAAGAACAGTTGAAAGCTCCAGAAAAAATACAACTAAGTGACGAAGAGATAGCCAACCTATCAGATACACAGTTCAAGACACTGGTTATCAGGATGCTCCAGGAACTCACTGGGTACTTCAAGAGCATAAAAAAGACCCAGGCAGCAATGAAAGTCGCATTATGAGAAATAAAGAAAAATATACAGGGAACCAACAGTGACAGGAAGGAAACCAGAGCTCACATCAACAGTTAGGACCAGAAGGAAGAGATAAACATTAAACCATAACAGAATGAAGAAATAAAAATTCAAAAAAATGAGGATAGGCTGAGAAACCTTCAGGACATCTTGAAATGTTCCAACATCCGAATTATAGGGGTGCCAGAAGGAGAATGGGAAGAGCAAGAAATTGAAAACTTATTTGAACAAATAATGAAGGAGAACTTCCCCAATTGGGCAAAGAAAATAGACTTCCAGGAAGTCCAGGAAGCTCAGAGAGTCCCAAAGAATCTGGACCCAAGGAGGCACACGCCAAGGCACATCATAATTACATTTCCGAAGATTAAAGATAAGGAGAGAATCTTAAAAGCAGCAAGAGAAAAGGAGAGAGTTACCTACAAAGGAGTTCCCATTAGATTATCAGCTGATTTCTCAAAAGAAACCTTGCAGGCAAGAAGGAGCTGGAAAGAAGTATTTGAAGTCATGAAAGGCAAGGACCTACAGCCAAGATTACTTTATCCAGCAAAGCTATCATTTAGAATGGAAGGGCAGATAAAGTGTTTCCCAGATAAGGTCAAGTTAAAGGAATTCATCATCACCAAGCCCTTATTATATGAAATGTTAAAGGGACTCATCTAAGAAAAAGAAGATCAAAACTATGAACAGTAGAATGACAACAAACTCACAACTATCAACAACTGAACCTAAAAATCTAAACAAACTAAGCAAACAACGAGAACAGGACCAGACTCACAGAAATGGACATCACTTGGAGGTTTATCAGCAGGGAAGGGGAGAAGGGGAATAGTGGAAAAGGTACAGGGAATAAGTAGCATAAATTGTAGGTGGAAAATAGACAGGGGGAGGTGAAGAACAGTATAGGAAATGTAGAAGCCAAAAAAGTTATATGTGTGACCCTTGGACGTGAACTAAGGTGTGGGAATGCGGGTGGGAGGGGCCATGCAGAGCGGAAGAAAATAAAAGGGGGAAATGGGACAACTGTAGTTGCATAATCAATAAAATATATTTTTTAAAAATGTTGGCTTGGAAAGAAAATGTAAGACGGTATTTTTTTTAGGGTGTGAACCCGCCATCTTCTCAGATTGCCCGCCATCCGATAAAGTACCCATAAATGTTTAATCCCTGTCTCTGCTTATTGGGTTTGGTAGTGACAGGTGGCACAAGCTGCAGTGTCTTCTCCAGTTGCATATGTGCTCCCTCTGCCCAAAAATCACACAGTGTCTCATTGTCAGAGCTGGCTCCGTCCTTAGAGGGCCTCCGACAATTTTATGTTAGGTTTCTTTCTGAATCCTTCCCGGATGGCATTGGGAAGATCCCCTCAGCTCTACTATACCACGAGGCGGTGACGGCCTGCTGTCCCTGCTCCCTCTGGAGGTCTTCAGCCTTGGGCCTGCCTGTTCCCGGTGTGCTATTTCTGGAGTGCACACCTCCCAGGCCTTCTCTTGCCACCCTGGTAGCTCACGGGTCATGAGGGTATCTACAGCTGCCCCAAATCTGTGCAACCAGCAGTGCTGGGCTGGGCAGTGGTGCTGGTCTGCCTAGAAAGTCTGAGCCTTCTCTCCCCATCTTGATAAACTCCCTGTGTAAAACTCGCCAGACAGGTTTGAGATATCGCAAATGAATCATGGCTGCTACATGAGGACACCCCAAATAATTCTAAGATGCCTGCATCTACCCCTGCAGTCCTAGTCAGGACACCAGCAGGAAACAAGTGGGAACCTTCTAAGTATTTAACTGAGGGGTGCTTAATGAAAAGTTCATCTAGAGAGGTGTGAGCAGGCAGGGGAAGGGGCCAATAAGCAGTGGTGAGTGGGAGTTGCCTAGTGTGGGCTCTGGAGAGCTGAGTGTTAAATCGTCAGAACTTTGGGAGCTGGATGTGCACTGGAGCCAATAATAGAAGCTTATTTTATTTTATTCTCTAAACCACTTTATTGAGTTGTGTTTAACAGGTAAAAAGCTGTGCACATTTAACGTATGCACATCTATGAGTCTGGGGAGGAGCATACACCAGCGCAACCATCACCACCATCAAGGCCATAGACATACCATCAACCAAAGCTTCCTCCCACCCTCTTTATTGTTTTTTGTGTATGTGTGGTAAGAATAATTATCATAATACTTAACGTAGCCAATTTTAAGAACACAATTCAGTATTGCTGACTGGAGGCACGGTGCTGTACAGTGATCTGCAGAAGTCATTTATTTGCGTATTTCAAATTTCAATTCTATGAACTTACGATTAAATGAATTACACCTTTAAAAGGTAAAAACCCTTCATTTTCTGGTTACTTTGCTACGTGTTACTGTCACCCATGCTCTCACTGTTAACTTTGTCTATTGCAACTGTATGATGGAAAACTTCATAAAGGTGAGCCAGTCTCTCCCCAACACTCCATCCCATGATATCCCCTGGTGGCTTGAAATTGGCCAGGGTTAGAATATTGACACCACAGGAATTGGCAAATGCTACATATCAGGCCTTGGCTTATAGTTTTGTCAATGGCTTAGCTTAAGGTCAATGATGGAGGAACTGTTAAGAATAAGATGAGGTGTACCTAAAATTGTGTGTCGTCTGTGGCTGTTCCATTGTGAGTAGCATAAGCATTTGAGGAAATGCTTCTGCCATATTTCAACACTATGATTTCACTCAGAAAAGAAGTTGCTCATGTGACTGATGGGAGTGTGTCTGTGTTGTTCCCTTTCTGCCTCACTCATTGATTAACGTGAATGAAGATCTCAAGCAACATTTGAGTCAAGAGTTTGGCAAAAGTCAACTAAAGCAATCTGTGAGAATCCATGAAGTCTCTGAAATTTACAAGGAAGAGAACTTTCCATTTTATTATTATTTGTAAATTGTGTACTACACATTCTTTATGAGTCAGAATTATAACAGAGTTAGAATTACAGTAAACCTATATGCACAGGTATATGCATGCTTTCCAATCCCGCCACCCTGCCCACACCACAGGGAACAAGCTGTCAACCATTTGCCAGCATGCCACACCTACCAAGGGGTGGTCAGGCCCCAAGGGAAGCCATCTTCTCTGTAGCAAGCCTGGGCCTAAATGTAGGTGCAGGGCTTGGGGTCAGGGCTACTGCATCCTGGTGAGAGCTGAGGGTTGCAGCCACTCCCAGAAGTGCAGGGAGCCTCAGAGGATGTGTGTTAGGGGAGGGGCTACAAATGCCCTTGGTTCTCACTCCTCCCACTCTCTGGTCTCTTCCCAGTGGCCTCCACTGGGTGAGCCCAAATGGCAGCCTGAACAAGGGAGCTTCCTGAGTGGTGCCATCCACGGGGGGCAGCCTCTGAGGCACAGAGCAGAGCCGGGTAAGGGCAGTAATCAGAGCAGCAGGTAGAAGGGTGGTCCAGAAGTAGCAGAGAGGAGCCTAGACATGGCCTGTGTCACCTCCTGGGCCTGAGGTGTGAGGGGTGGGGCCTGGCACAGGAGCCCGAGCAGTCAGCATCACGGGTGAGGCCAGCTGGAGAAGCACTGTCCTCCAGGCAGGGAGCACAGGAGGGGAAGGGGGCACTCCCAGGAGAAGTTGAGAGAGAGTAGAATGACGGCCACCACAGGCCTTGGCCTCCGTAGCTCCTTGGATTCCTGCAGCTTAATGAGAGCATTTGGGTTTGAGTTGCTTTACAGAATTTTTCATCACAAAATCTTAGTTTACTGTCTCTGTCCTGTGCCTCAGCTGGGAATACCTGTGAGACTTTGGGTCTTCCTCTGTCATACCTATCACAACAGCTAGCATGGATTGTCAGTCAGTACAGATGTTGTTTCTATGTTTGTTCACGTCTGTCTGTGGCTCCCTGTTAAAAATATCCATGTACCCCTGGCAATGGGCGAGGACACACCTGACTGGTGGTGTTGCTCTTATTTCAGTCAGGGGCAAAGCAGTTGAGCAGTCCTTAGTTCGTCCTGGCTTGTTGCCTGTGTTGGTGGCCAGAGCTGGTTCATGCCTGGGGCACATAACAAAAGTATTCCTGTAAACATAGATGGAGTCAGTGAGGCACACCCTGCCACACACTGAACGTTGGAGTCCTCTCTGCCGCATAATTGGAATGTATGGAAGCCCTGACCCCAGGCAAATGGTATTTGGAAATGGGGCCTTTGGGAGGTAATGGGGCTTACATGAGGCCATGAAGGCAGGGCCTGCAGGATGGGATGAGGCCCAGCCATGAAGACACTCCCCACTACTGACCTCCCAATTTAGGGGAGAACCCTTTTCTTGGAAGTCATATGCTTCCCCTGATGTTTTTGCACCATCTTTGGTTTTACGTGGGGGAGGTTGGGAGGGTGTTGTCGGGGTGAGGTGGTAGCCGTCATTGCCCGCCTGCAGCAATGTGATTGGGAGCCGCTGTCAAGGCCGTGGGGGTGGAAAGTTCTAGTTAACCTCTTGGGAGTGACTCCTTGGGCACTTGGGAACTTTCAGAGCCCATGCTCAGGGGAAGTGAGTTTCTCGGTTGGCCGGAGGGAACTGGCTGCTTGTGGGGCAGGAGCTCATTTGGTATGTTTTTCAGAAACACTAATTATTCTCAGAACCCCAAAAGTTTGAGGCTGGCAGAGACTTTTTAATAAGAGCCATTTTCCCCCAGCCTGCCACCCGCCACTCACTGTTTACTGATAGACCCACAGAGGGCCCACTGGGACACGGACCATTCTCCTTCAGGCCGCCTCTCCAAGTCCTACCCATGGTGGCCCTGCGAGGGTACATTGGCCACGCCTTGACCCTGTTTCCCCTGCCACATTCACCCCATCTCTCTTCTCCCCTTCCTCTGGACTTGCTCTGCAACTCAGCACCCCAGGCACTCTCACAGCAATCTCTTGCTTCCAGGATGGGCGTGGCCTGTGGGGCCTCAGGCACAGAGGGGCGGGGCTTCGTGAGGGCACCGTGTGCCTCCTTCCTAAGCACCCTCTCAACGGGGTCTCCCTAGCGCCCCCAGCGGGGCAGACTGTGTGGTAAGTGTGGCTCGGCAGGAACCAATCCCCTGCCGGGAGCCTCCCCCTGTACTGTGTGCGTAGGCGCCACCTCTGGAGAGTACATTGGGCGGGGCTTTGTAGGAAGGTCTAGTTTCTCAGCAGTCACAGGACATTGCTGACAGTGGCCTGGTCTCTGGTGGACAGCCCAAGGCCATGCAGGCCCCCGACCCCAATAATGAAGAAGGCTCAGAGAGCATGGTGAGAGGTGCAGGATCACCCAGTGTCCCTGGGGACCCCATGGGCCCTGGAGACTGGGACAGCACAGGAGCCGAAAGCACTGCAGCTGAGGGAGATCCCCAGGTTGAGAGCGCGTCTCTGGACTCTGGGCCGGCTGGAGAGGCCTCTGACTTGGAGAGAGACCTGGGAAGCGAGATGCGGGAGTTGTATCCTTTTCCAGAAGCCCCCTCCCTCCCGCCATGGAGGTAAAGGGAGAGGGGTGGGCAGGAGGTGGGGGGATGCAGGGGGATGGGTAGGAGAGGCTTTGGGGCTTCATAGGAGCAGGGTGGACTTTTGGTGGGATGGAATGGGATTGTGGGGACCCAGGGTCGCTGGGGGGAGCAGCTCCAGTGGCCTGGAGACATGGTGGGGTGGCCTGTAGAGGACTGCGGCTCAGAGTTCCTTTAACGGTCATCCTGGAGCTTCTTGGGTGTCCTGAGGGTGAGGGGCAACCTGGCAGAAGACCGGCCTCTCACAGGTAAGGGGGCCTGAGTCAGAAAGCCCCTGTAGATGGTGCCTTTACCTTAACACCACCAGCACCCTCACGGTGCCCTTCCTGTCGGACGTGGATGCCGAGGTGGCCCTCAGGTTCCTGATGCCAGGGGCTGAACTCTACCATGGGATGGTTCTTTGGGAGCTTTCGGTGACTGGCAGTGACCTCTTTATGTAAGTTCTTGAAGGGCCTGGGTCAGAGTAGCAGCAGGAGATGGGGCCAATCTCTGCTTGTGGGTCGCTCCACTGGAGACGTGGAGACACCAAAGGGTTGGTCTAACTAAGGAGGGCGGGGGAGGGGGGCACCGGGTCTGTCCCAGCCTGAGGACCTTCCTAATGGAGTAGGTCTAATTGACACCGGGAGGGGGGGAGGGGTTGGCGTGAGGAAAGCCAGGAGTTAGCACCTCTGAAGTCATTTTCTTTTCCCCTCACTCTTAGCCGATTAACTGCCGAAGACTCTGAGCTCCTGCAAATTTCCACTGTCTCCTTGCTCATCCGGCTCCTCATAGTGGTGCAGATCATGCAGCACCTTGTGCCCCCGGTTTTTGCTAATTTTGAGCCCAAATGAGTGGATTGAAGCCACAAGCGTGTCTCGCCCTAGGCGCTGCAGCCTTCCCTAAGGCCAGGATTTCTGGGGTAGTTGCGACTTTATTGGGGGAGTGTGGCTAATTGTTTGCCAGTACTGGCCCTTGGGCGCTCTCACCCTCTTGTTTGGATTGATGCCTAAAATGTTCCCTCCGGCAGATAATAAAACTGAGCTACTGTTTTGTGTCTGAGTTTCTTTTCAGCATCCAGATTTTCTTGCCTTTGTCCCTGGGTTGGAGGGGAGAGGTTCTGGGGTTCAAATATTCAAGTAGTCCAGGCAATTGAAGACAACTTAGGAAATGAAAGAAAATGAAAATTACTTGCCTCTTGTCATTCAGCATTAACGACTGTCAGCACTTTGGAATACTGTTTTAGTTTTAGAGTTGTATGTCTGTGTTAAATGTGTAATAGTCATGCAAACAAGTAAGGCTTACAAGGTTAACATTAGTTGCTTTTTCCCCCCTGAACTGTTGTCATCCAATATCTGGGCCTTACCTCTGTCTAAAAATTCTTCAAAGACATCTTACTGACTGGATGCATAGAAGATGCACTATAATGTCATTGTTCAACACTTAAATCGTTCTCATTTTTCCCTAGCATACATGATGTTGGGCCGGCATCCTTGTATAGAAGTCTCCGCATGATTGGTTGTTTTCTTAAGGTAGATTCCAAGAGGGAGATGTATAAAACAAAATTGCTCTGCAGAAAATGTGCCCAACCCACAAGGATGCTGGTTTCCCCACGTTCAGGCCACTGCTGGAGTTGTTTCCTGCTGCAATAATATTAATAATAATAATAACAACAACAACAACAACAAATTAAATTAAAAATAAAAAAAACTAAAAAACTCCGTTTGTATGAGCAGAGCAAAGAAACCAGAAAGACTAGAATATGAATTTCTTGCTTTACTGTCCTTGTTTCAGATCAGAGGAGAAAAGTGCTGACAACTACTTAAGAGTTTGGGGGAGGGGGAGGGGACAGCACAGTGTAGTCTTGGGGAAATTTAATTAAAAAGAGAATCATCTGTGTGCAGGCATTCTGATATGGACTTTGCCTACATTATGATATATCAGTCTCACAACAGAGCAGTGAGCTAAGTACTAACATACCTGTTGCTGGTGCAGAATTGTGGCTCAGAGAAGCTAAGCAACTTTCTCAAGGTCACCGAGCTAGGAAGTGGCAGGGGCCTGATTTGAATCTAGGTCTGTTTGATTCGAGCAGCCACTGTCTTAGTCCGTGGTATCATACCAACCTCAGCACTGCCACCTGGAGGCACGGGGAGGCTGGGATAGTGCTTGTCCTCCCGATGGCTCCAGGGAACATCCACGTGGCTAATGAAAGATGCAGGAATGGACAAATGCTGGAAGAGTAGAAGAGGAAAGAAGGTTGGTAAGAAACCCAGTCCTGGCTTTCCAGTGGCTCCCTGTACTCCCAGATCCTTTTTCATCTTGAAACCTTATTTGACTCTCTTTGAAATGGATGTACACTTCTGATACCTCTTTCCATTCTCCCCTGGCCTCACTCCTCACCTACGAAGATGGTTCTTTTCAGGTACTTTTAGTAGCTAAGAAATGAAAAAATAGAACACAGTCTTCTGCCCACCTAGAAAACGTCTCCATAAAAGTAGAAGAAAAACAGTTTTATTGTTGAGTAGCCATTGCACCAGAACGTGATGTACATCACAGGCAGTCTGCTAAGAGATTCCCAAGACAGAAAGCAATGTAACCCCTTTGCACAGCCAAGCAGCTGTAACTCATTACATACGCGTTCTCAAGGTGTCCATAACCAGTCCTCAAACAAGAGGACTTGACACCAGCAGGTCTCACACGTACTTCATCTTAAGTTTACCTGGTAACCAGGGTGGCCATATGCATTGGTTCACTGGTGTCTTGGACTGAATGTTTGTGTCCCCTCTACAGCTCAAATTCGTATGTTGAAGCCCTCCGAATTTCCATCATCAACTTTCTTGACCAGCTTTCCCTGGTGATTCGAACCATGCAGCACTTTGGGCCCCCTCTTTCCCACTAAACCTGGGCTGGGAAAAGGGGCTGAGGCCCAACCTTGTATCCGGTTCTAGGCAGTGGGCCCTTCCCACAGCAGGGTTCCTGCAGTAGGCGCCACTTTACTGTGGGGCCTAATCCTTTGCCTGCGCTTGTGGGGCACTTGTGGTCCACTCGTTTTGTTTAGTGCCTCAGTGTTTGTCAAGGCCTGAGCTTCCCTTTTCTTTTCAACTGCAGCACCTCTTAACAGGCTTGGCTTTGTCTCAGGCTGGGAGGGGAGGTCTGGGAATCATACTCATGTACTACAAGGTAACTGAAGACAATTTAGGAAGTGGCAGATGGGTCTTGTCGTTCAGGATTAACTACTGTGAACACTTTGGAATCATTCCTTAGTTTTATAGCTGTATTTATTTAGTCAATGTATAACAATAACATAATGTATAATAAAATTCTGCAAGTTTAACATTTTTACTATAACTTTTCGTGTAACATGAACCTTTTTCCTTTTTTCTAAAATTTCTTCAAATGCATTATCTTTTTTAAAGATTTCATTTATTCATTTCTAGACAGAGGGGAGGGGAGGGGAGGGAGAGAATCATCAATCTGTTGCCTCTCACACGCCCGCCACCCGGCATCTGGCCCACAACCCACGCACATGCCCTGACTGGGAATCGAACAGGGACTCTTCGATTCACACAAGCCTGGCGCTCAACCCACGGAGTCACACCAGCCATGGCTCCAAAAGCATTATTGAACGGAGGCATAACAGATACTTTATAACATAATTATTGACCATTTAAATTATTTTCAATTTTTGTCCTATTACAGGATTCAATGGAATTCTCATATATAAATGTTTGTGTGAATGATTACATTCTTAAAATAGACTCCCAGAGGCCCTGGCTGCTGTGGCCAGTTGGTTGGGCTGTTGTCCCATATACCAAAAGTTTGCAGGTTTCGTTCCTGGTCAGGGCACATACCTAGGTTTTGGGTTCGATTCCTGGTTGGGGTGCGTATGGGAGGCAACCAACCGATGCTTCTCTGTCACCTTGACGTTTTTCTCCCTTCCCCCCTTCCTTCCTCTCTCTGTAAAATCAATAAACATTTTTAAAAACAATTTTAATTCTTTTTAAATTAAATATATTTTATTGATTATGGTATTACAGTTGTCCAATTTCCCCCCCCTTTATTTTCCTCCACCCTGCACACCCCCTCCCATCCGCATTACCCCCCTTTAGTCCACGTCCATGGGTCATACATATAAGTTCTTTGGCTTCTACATTTCCTGTACTATTCTTAATCTACCCCTGTCTTTTTTCTACCTACCATTTATGCTTCTTATTCTCTGTACCTTTTCCCCCTCTCTCCCCTATCCCCCTCCCCACCATAACCCTCCATATGATCTCCATTTCTGTCATTCAGTTCCTGTTCTAGTTGTTTGCTTAGTTTGCTTTTGTTTTTGTTTTTGTTTATGTTCAGTTGTTAATAACTGAGTTTGTTGTCATTTTACTGTTCATATTTTTGATCTTCTTTTTCTTAGATAAGTTCCTTTAACATTTCATATAATAAGGGCTTAATGATGATGAACTCCTTTAACTTGACTCTATCTGGGAAGCACTTTATCTGCCCTTCCATTCTAAATGAAAGCTTTGCTGGATAGAGCAATCTTGGATGTAGGTCCTTGCCTTTCATGACTTTGAATACTTCTTCCCAGCCCCTTCTTGCCTGCAAGGTTTCTTTTGAGAATTCAGCGGACAGTTTCATGGGAACTCCTCTGTAGGTAACCATCTCCTTTTCTCTTGCTGCTTTTAAGATTCTCTCATCTTTAATCTTGGTAATGTAATCATGATGTGCCTTGGTGTGTTCCCCCTTGGGTCCAACTTCTTTGGGACTCTGAGCTTCCTGGACTTCCTGGAAGTCTATTTCCTTTACCAGATTGGGCATGTTCTCCTTCGTTATTTGTTCAAATAAGTTTTCAATTTCTTGCTCTTCCTCTCCATCTGGTACCCCTATGATTCGGATGTTGGAACTTTTAAAGAAGTCCTGGAGGTTCCTACCTCTCCTCATTTTTTTGAATTCTTGTTTCTTCATTCTGTTCTGGTTGAATGTGTCTTTCTTCCTTCTGGTCTACACTGTTGGTTTGAGTCCCAGCTTCCTTCCCGTCACTGTTGGTTCCCTGTACATTTTCCTTTATTTTACTTAGCATAGCCTTCATTTTTTTCTCTAATTTGCGACCATATTCAACCAATTCTGTGAGCATCTTGATTACCAGTGTTTTGAACTGTGCATCTGATAGGTTGGCTATCTCTTCATCACTTAGTTGTATTTTTTCTGGAGCTTTCATCTGTTCTTTCATTTGGGCCTCCTTTTTGTCTTGGCGGGCCTGTTACATCTAAGGGGCGGATCCTTGGGTGTTCACCAGGGCCGGGTAACCCACGGTGCTGTGTTGTGATGGTATATGTGGGGGAGGGGTCCGAGAAGGAACAATGCCGCTTGCTCCCATCCTTGTCGGTTTTCAGTCACTACCTCTGCTAGCCACAAGCAAATTGGGCCCTTCTGGTGCTGATTCCCAGGTGGGTGGGTTTGTGTACATTCAAGGACCCCGTGGGTCTCTGCAGTGAACTCTCCTGAGAGGCTGGGAGTTTCTGCCTCTGCCGCCTCAACCCCCACAGGTGTTTTCAGTCAGAGGCGTGGAGGCTTTATTTCACTGCACTGGAGCCCTTGGATGCCTGGTCTGTCTCCCTCCCCAGTTATTCCTCCCGGTTTATCTGCACTCGAATATGAGACTGCCCACTCCGCCAGCAGTGCCTCCCCGAGACCGACAGCCGCCATCTTGCCCACCCCAGTCCTCCAGCTGCTCCCTTGCCAGGACTCCTCTCCGCCCGGCTGCCCATCTCCGCCCCTCCTACCGCTCTGGATGAATGTTTCTTCCTCAAGTCTTTGGTTGTTGGACTTCCATACAGTTTGATATTCTGTCAGTTCTGTTTATTTATTTATTTTTTTAACTGGTTGTTGTCCTTCTTTTGGTTGTCCAAGAAGGCCCAGTGTGTCTACCTATGCCTCCATCTTCGCCGGCGGGTGTTAAAAATTTTTAAAAGATATCTTCTAAGACGTAGACTTACTGAGTTGAATATGATTATTCATAAAGCTCTCAACCTTCACTGCAGAATTGCACTACAGAAAATGGACCCTCCAACCAGAGTGCTGGTTTCCCAAATCCTTGTCTCTGTTGGGTCTCCTTCACAAAAGTTTTTTAAAACTCTAGCTTGCGTGAGAAGGGCAAACAGCCCAGATATGATAAAATCAGAGCTTTGTGGGCTGACTAGCCTTGTCTCTGGCAGGGAAGAAAAGTGCTGGGACAATTGGTTTCAGCCTTTCATCGGAAGGAGTGAGTTCACTGTATAGTATAGCGCAGCTCTTGCTGAACTCACTTTTTATACCAGCCCTTTACACACACCATCGGATTATCTCAAAGATGATCGTGTTTTCTTACAATAAAGGCAGTTTTACTTTGTTTTCAATGTGGATGACTTTATTTAAAGATTTTATTTATTTATATTTAGACAGAGAGGAAGGGAGGGAGAGAGGGAGAGCAGTACCAGCGTGTGTTGCCTCTCGCTCACCGCCTACTGGGGACCTGGCCCGCAACTCAGGCATGTGCCCTGATTGGGAATGGAACCAGTGATCCTTTGGTTCCCAAACTGGGGCTCAATCCACTGATCCACACCAGCCAGGGCTCAACGTGGATCACTTTTATTGGTTGATTGTTTTCTCGTTATCGGGTTGTGTTTTCCTGCTTCTCTGCATGCCTGGTAATTTTAGATTGGATGCTAGATATTATGATTTCCACTTGGGCGCTGGATGTCTTCCTAGTCCTAGACATATTTTTTGCCATCATGTCTGGATGCTGTTTGGAAAGAGTTGGACCCTTTAGAGTCTGGCTCTGAAGGTATGCTGCGTGGGCCCTTTCAGAATGGGAGTCATTTCTGCCCCCGTCACCACCACTACTGACACAAAACCCTTCGGAGTGCCCTGCCCAATGGATGCCTCCCAAATTGTGGGTGTTACCATCCTGGCAGGTGGGGACAGCCACCAGCCCCTGTCCTGCCTGAGCGCCGGGCATCCTCACCTTTCATCCCTTCAGCTAGGTCTCCCCCCGGCCTCGTGTAGTTTCCTCACACGCTTGTGCTTATCCGTGGTCTGCGGAACACTCCAGGGGACCCTGTGCGGTTCGGTGGCGTTCTGGTCCTCTGCCACTCTCTTCCCTGCCGTCCTCCACCTCGCTAAGAATTTCAGGTGCTGAGAATTTCAGTTCCATCTGCTACACTCGGGCTGTCCACGGGGCTCTGCCAGGAGACTCCCTGTGCGGACACTCGGCTGCGGCAAATGCACGGCAGACCTCTCGTTTCTCATCTCCCAGAGATCCCTGTCTGTCATCGCTTGATACCCGTTACCTTTACAGTCTGTCTTTCATACATTTTGTCTGGTTTTGGGGGGTCCTTTCAAGTAAGCGGCAGCGTAACTCTAGTCCCCGTTACTCCACGTGTGAACAGGGCCAGCCAATGTAGAACGTGGAGAACTGTGACGTGGTGAGCTGGGGGGAGAGACATGCTGTCCCTGGGGTAATGGTGGAGGGGCTCATGATGATGCCCATGAAGAATGTCCCCTGACAGCAGTGGCAGGAGGGTCCCTCTCCCTCCCTGCCACTTCCTCCCTCCCTCTGTAACTTCCTCCCTCCCTCTCTTCCTTTCTTCTTTCCTTCCTTCCTTCCTTCCTTCCTTCCTTCCTTCCTTCCTTCCTTCCTCCTTCACCCCTTTCCTCTCCATCTCTGGTCCTCTCTTGCTTGGCTCTTTTTCATTTTTTCCATTCTTGATTCTTACTTTTCAGAGAGTAATTATTAATGAATAGAAGATAGTTCGGATCTTTTCCAGCACTATCCTCTGTGCTTCCAGTCCTGCCTCTTCCATTACGGTTCTATTACACTTTGTTTATTTCTGAAAGTTTGGATATTTGTGGATTCCAGGATGGGGCAAACGTAGGTTTACAGTTGTGTGTATGGAAAGTAATACAATAATTAATGAAGAGTAATACACGAATAAACTCTATGTTTCCAGCTGTAACAAGTGTAAACCTACTTTTGCCGCACCCTGTATAATGCGTGGATGTTCCAGGCAACATTCCAACAAAGGGAAAATGAGGAGCTGCAGGGCCCCATTCCTCCACTCTAGGAACTAAGGGGCTGGCAAAAACTGACAGAATCAACATTTACAGAACTCTGGAATCTAGTAGATAATGCACCACCAGGAATAGCTTGTTGAAAAATGAAGGCGGTGATTGGAGGTAGGAGAGCGCTGTGGCATTTTAAATTGCCGACCTAACGTCCCTCAATATCCCAATCGGCAGCAGGGTGGACACAGCAGTCAGCACACCTGGCACAGGTGGCTAGTACCATCGTATTCACCGCTGCCTTCTGCCCTCGAGGCGAGGAGATTGTACAGGTTGTACACGACAGGGACTGGAATGTGTGTGCACTTCTGGAAATTCTACCCACCTCAGGAAAGGACTGGAAAGAGGCCATGTCTGTGAATTACAATTTGTGCCTTTTACGCTTTTGTACCACAGAATTTTTCCCTCAGGGTACTTGTCCGTTTTAAAATGAAGAACCAATGAGTATTAGAGTGTGTACGTATAGACGTGAGGAGTCTTGGTCAGTAAGGAGCCTTTGAACGGCATCAGGGAGGGACTCAGGGATGACTGATAGGTTCCGGGGGGGTTGGCGGGGGGCCTCCGGGGCTGTACCGTGTAGCTGCCTTCTCTACTCATCCTGGCTCAGCCTCTCCTGTCCTGAACAAATTCTGGTTTTCTCCAGGGCACTCCAGACTGGGTCTGCTCTCTGTCTCTCTTTCTTCCCCATTCCTGTGGAGTGAGGCATGCAGGACAGCAAGAGGTTACCGTTGGGAGCAATTTACTTGGTGCAATGGAGCATCACCTGCTCAGAATAAAAGCTTGGACGTCGTGGAGAGTGTTCGAAATAAAAACTGCTGTTTTCATTGAAATCACTTTACTCTTTCTGCTAATCTCTTCCATGGCTGCCCTGAGACACACTGCCACTTGATCAGAATCTCGGGTCTGGGTGGTTGCCCTGGAATGTCTGTCTGAAGGGTGTCCTGGACTCTAAGATAATAAAATCCTGTCTGTCCCAGCCTTCTCTTTGCATCAGAGAGGTGACACTCATTCTTTCAGTTTTGGGGATGAAGCTTTTTGTTTGTCTCTCTAAGGTCCCTCAGCAAATTTCCTAACTAAAAAACTGATATCCGAATGCATCCTCTGCATTTACCCCTTGGCGCATGACCTCACTGTCCACCCAGCGCAGGTTAGGGTGTGGAAGAAGCGTCAGAAGCAGCCTGCCACACAGTACAGGGGCTCAGCATGGGCTCTGTAGCCAGACCCAAGGATTCATTCAGTCGAAGGCCCTCGCCTTGAGAGCTAGGTGACCTTTGGCCCATACTCTGCCAGCTCTGGAACTAGGCTTCGGGGTCTGGGGACTGGCGATGGTGAGAATACTACCTGGCAGGGGTTTTCCCAAGAAGTAATTCAAGTGAATGTCATTAAAGTGCTTGGAGTAAGGACCCATGCAAAGGCAGGCTTGTGTAAAGGTTAGCATCCATATCCTGTTGTGGTGCTGCTGTAGCCATCGGTCTTTGTTCCCGTTACTGTGGCTGCGTAAGAAATTACCCCGAAGGTAAGCGGCTGAAAACTGCCACAGGCTGTGCACAGAGCTCACAGTTTCTGTGGGTCAGGAATTGGGACAGGGGCAGCGGAGATGTGTTGTCCCTGCTCTGCTATGTCTGGAGCCTCTTCTGGGACGACGCAAGCAGGTGTGAGCCAGAATCCTCACTCCCTCGCCTGACTCACCTGCTGGTGTGGCATGACTGGAAAGCTGGGCCCAGTGGACCAGAGCACGTCCACACAGCCCCCCAGGCAGCTTGGCTTCTTCACAGCATGGAAGGCTCAGGGGGGCCCATCTTCTCACAGGCAGCTCAGGGTCCAGGGCACCTAGTGCAGGGGACAATCCAGCAGCTGTACCACCTTCCACTTCTCAGCCTTGGAAGTCACACAGCGTCACTTCCACTGCGCGGCATTGGTGCAAGCAGTCATAAGGCAGCTGAGATTCAAGGGTCGGGGACACAGACCCCCGCCTCTCAACAGGAGACTGCAAAGGACATCGTGTAGCAGAGCACGTGGGGTGGTCTAACGTTAGGTCCATCACTTGCAAAAGACGCTCAGCCACACTGTTGTGATCATTGCCATATGCACATGTCGAGATTCGGATGTAAATCCAGTCTCTGCACTTGAACCAGGAATGTTCTTTGTGAAGTCAGCTGGTGAGTCTACAGCCTGGGCAGGGGTTTGACATATCATGGTCCCTGCAGGAGTTGGAAGGGGCGCCCATCTCTCTCTCCTTGGCTCACAGGTCCACCCAGTGTGCCCTGAAGTCCCAACCCATGCATATACTGCCACCTAGTGACAAGACCCTCCACTGCAGATTGTTTTCCCCTTAGAAGTCACAGGAACCTCCTGAGTTCTGCCCAACAACTGCTGCTTACACAAGCAGAAGGTGAGAATGCCACCACTTCTTTGATGACACTCTTCATCGAGCAACACACTCAGGAAATGGGAGGTGGTTTCGGTGATTAGCAATTGCTTATTGGGTCAAGTTGAGGAAAAGCGAGAGAGTCCCCTTCACATTGCAGGAGAGGGAAGCAGAGAAGCCAGCTGGGACCAGTGGGCAGCTGGGACAGAGTGTTCACTGAAGGCAAGTCTGGGACTTCGGTAGTGGCTTCCGTGAAACCATTTGAAAAGCTGACCTGTGGGTACGCAGTCCCTTCTGATGGTGGGCAGCCCCAGAGGGAACCTTCTGGACCCTCCCCGACCTTGTGGACGGTGTCTCATAGGGCACGCAGCCAAAGTGTTGAGATGCCCAGGAAACGCAACTCAGAAAACTATTCTGAAAGTGATATACTTGCAATGGATTCCGAACTCTCCACGCCTCTGTCGTGGACACAAGAGCACCGATTTCCTCCCAGTTGTCAGGGGGACGCCTGAGATTATTTGGAAGACTGGGAGAACCTTAGATGCCTGCAACCTGCCAGGCAGCTGAGAGTTCTGTAAGCCTTTCTCCCAACACTTCGAAGAAACCAGCTTTTTTCTGCTTCCATCTCACTCTCTCTCTCCCCACCCCTACCCCATTCCGTGACTTCCCTGCCCAGCATTCCCAGCAGTCTCTCAGAGAGGACATCCTGGCATCTCCCCACCTGGATGGGCTGGAAGAAGAAATGTGCAAGAATAAGCACAGACGGGGATTTACAATTTGGCGAAGATGACATTTCAACAGAGTGGGGAGATATTCGGTAAATTGTGTTGGGACACCTGACTAAAAACGTGGACAGAACACAAAGTTAGATCCCAATGACTGGGACATTCATTTCCGCACTGCTATTCATACCGAACAGTGAGAATGGCGCAAAGGCCTATGGGTAGGGGACTGGTTAAAATAGCTATGAAATGCATTTTTGTGGATTACTACACAGCCCACTGCCCACGCCCTGCCTCCTGTGTGTTGGAGTACAGAAGCTTTAAAAGCACAAACAGGGGTGGGAGGCCGTCAGACTACAGCACCTCCTACGAAGGAGAGAGGCAGCGGGAGCGGCCGCAGTGGAGGGTGAGACAGGCACTGCCTGGCCTGTTCCCTCCAAAGAGGGGAGCGGGGGAAGGTCCACGGGGGTGAAAGTGAGCTGAGCTGGTGGTCCCCTGAGGCCCGAGATCTGGTGTACAGTCTGTGTCCCCCCACAGTAGTGTCTGATAGGCTCAAACAGACACGAGAACCCTAAAAGAAGATGATAGGCTTGCCAGAGCCAGCCCCTGCGCCCCCGGGGGTGTCCCCCTTGGCACCCATGCACTGAGTGCCCAGTGCCCAGTCCACCCAACCACACATCCTCTTGTGTCACCTGGGCTTGGCATATCGAGGCCCGTGAGCTTGGACACAGGAGTCAGTTGCTCAGAGCCTGACTAGTCCTGTCTCAGTGCCTCAGACGCTGCTCGAGCTCGGACCTGGCGCAGGGGAACACCAGCCCGTAGGTCCCAGGGACTTCACCAGGTGTCCCTTCCCCAGATGCCCTGGCACAGCTCCTGCCAGGGTCGTGGCAGGCTCTGCCCTGGCCTCCCTCCGTTCCACCCCGTGCTTTTTGCACAGCAGCTGCCAGGGCCTCATTGCTGGATCCAGACCTGGAGGCTCTGCCTTGGCATACCCTGGCCGGGGCCCCTCCACCGAGGTCAGCTGGAAGACCCAGCTCAGCTGGCTTTGCACCAAGCACAAGACCTCTCCCACTTGCAGCCCTGGTACCCCAGGACACGCTCCAAAGCCCACAAACGTGCCAGAGCGACTCAGGCTAGTTCAGCAGCCTCTGGCATTCACAAGGTCTTTAGTCCTCAGTGCCAACCCCGCCCTGCTCCTCTGCCAGGGAATCGGTATTGCTCAGCCCCCAGTCTCTGGGGAAACAGTGGCCGGCAGTCCCGGTGCTACTTAAAGCGGCTGCCCAGAAGCCTTCCTTGGCCTCCTTCCCAGGTTCCCCCTGCCCATGCCCAGAGTCCTGTTCTTGCAGCCCCCACCTCACCCATACTCTCCCTCCCACGGTGCCCCAGGAAGGGGCTGCTGTCCTACAAACACACTCCCAGTACCTGTGCAGTCTCATCGACCACTTGGATGGAGAGCAATCTGCCCTCCCTCAGTCAGATCGCTCATTCACTGTTCACACACGCCATTCTCTGTCTGTTTCAAAATGCGCCTGCCAGCTGCTGGCGTACAGCAAAGGCCAGGGTCCAAGCCACCCTTGTCTCTCACCCGGATGCCAAGCTCCCTGTTTCTGCCTTGTCTGCCCTCAGCCCTTTCTGAACATGGGAGGCACTAGGATCCTCTCTAGATATAAGGTGGCCCTTTTTCCTCTCTCTTCAGAACCCTCCCGTGGCTTCCCTGCACCCAAACTCCTTCATATCTGACAACTCCTACTGTCCCAGTTGTGTCTCAATCAATGTGCGCCTACCCGCCACTTATTCCCCATCTGTGAGAGAAGGGTGACGGAGAAGGGTGATGGAGATCCAGGGCTGGCCAGGAGCATTCCAGGCCCATGAAAGAGAGTAGACAAGAGCAGGGTGAGAGATCATGGCTGGTTAAGGACAGTGTGTCTTCGGGACTATTCTGTGCCCTGCAGGCCCCACTCCAGGAGTTGGGCATATTGCAGGGGTAACACGTAACATGGCGGGACAGGCGGGTTGCAGTTTTAAATAGTGTGGCCCGGAAATCCTCCCTGCAGGGGGTGGGGGGTGGCATTTGAGGACTTGAAGGAAGTCGGGAAGTGAGTCAGGTAGAAACCCAGGGGAAGAGAGTTCCAGACAGGCCAGAGTCAGTGCAAAGGCTCTGAGGCACCGAAAGGGCCAGGTATTTCCAAAAGCGAGAGGAGGATCGTGTGGCTGAATCAGAATGAGCAAGTGAAAGAGTGGGAGTGGATAAAACCAGAGAGGAAAGCAGGCCAGAGCACATGGGGAGTTTTAGGTCTTTGGATTTGTGTCCGAGTAAGAGTCCCCTCTGCCGATTGTCTTAAGCAGAAGAGGGAAGTGATCTGACTTGTTTCACGGCAACCCAGCAGCAACAGCCGTCCATCTGTCAGGCCATGAAAGTAGACTGGTTCTGAGCTTTGCGGGTGACGGAGGGGGAGCTGACTGAAGCCCATTGTACTGTGGATCAAGAGCGCCAGGCAGACAGGACCCTGGCGATGTGCAGAGGGTCCCCCTGGATTATTGAGGAGAATGTCGATCAACACACGTGTGTGAGGAAACTACCCTAGGCCTGGGAAAGGCCTCCAGAAAGGATTAAAGGTAACTGTGCTCATTGCTCAAGCTGGACCTCTGTGACCATCTGTCCCCACCAGCCTCAATAGAAGGCTCCCTCTTCCGGAGACGTGAGGGAGGGACTGAGCCACTCAGAAGGGTGATTGGGGATACACGAGGACTTACTAGAGCCATTTTCTCTTTTGTTTTCCGGTTGCTCTGTGTGACCATCGTTTCTTTTCCCTCATGTCTCTGTGTGTTGTTTTAGTGTAGCGGTTCTCTGCGGGTTTCTTTTCTCCATCTCCTCTTGCGTGCCTGTGTCGTGTCTCAGCTCTGGACTTTTGCTTTGTGGCTGCCACTACATCCGTGTAAAGTGTCTCGTGGACACGACAGTCCTCTTTCTTCTCCTTGCATCTTCTCTCCTTTTGCCTATACCAGCTGAGCCCTTCCCCCACCTCTTTTATGCTTCCGTTATCACAAACAATCCCTTTTTACGTTGTGCATTCATTACCATGTGCAGTAGTTATAATTAATTTTCACATCCTTTCCCCTCTAACCACTCTGTTATAATTTAGTGTTTGATACCCTGTTCTGCGATAAAAGTTGTGATTTCCTGCTTCCGACTGCCATCTTACTCACAGTTTTGTATATTTTGTCTGTTTGTTGTAGGTGTAAGAGCTCCTTTCAACATTTCCTTCAGTGCAGGGCTGGTACAATACATTCCCACAGCTTTTGTGTGTCTGAGAATGCTTTTATTTTGTTTCCATATCTCAAGGGTAACTTTGCTGGTTTCTCTCTTTCAATATTTGGAATATATCATTCCATTCTTTCCAGCCTTGTAGGATTTCCACCAAAAATTCAGACGATAACCTTGGGAGGTGTTTCCCTGGTAGGTTGCTGTCTTTTCTCACTGGCTGCCTTGAGAATTCTTTTCTGGTCATTAACTTTCGACAGTTTTAATGCAATGTGTCTTGGAGGAGGTCGTTCTGTGTTGAGATGTGTAGGCATTCTGTTAGCTTCTTGTATTTGAATGTCCAGCTCCTCACATAGGTTTGGGAAGTTCTCACTGATTATTCCTTTGAATAGACTGTTCCCCTCTCCCTCTGTACCCCTCTGGGATACCCACTGTCCTCATGTTGCTCTTTCCTATGGACTCAGATAGTTCTCATAGAATTCATTCATATTTTATTAAATGTTAGTTCACTTTCTTCTTCCTAGAGGAAGGAAGCTTTCATTTCTAGATTTCTGCCTTCAAGCTCGCTAATTCTCCCTTCCATGTGCTCTGCTCTATTTTCAGTCTTTCTAACGCTATTTCCGATACGCTTCATCATATTTGTTGAGTCCCTCAGCTCCATTATTTCTCTTTGGTTCTCTTTGACAGTTTCAAGCTCTTTGGAGAAGCACCCCTTTAGTTCATTAAGTTTGTTTCTGAGCTCACATATCTGCCTTTCTGAGTTTTCTTGTATCTCATTGAGTTACTTCATAACTGCAGTCTTGAATTCTCTGTCATTTAAATCACAGTCTTCATGACTGAGTTTGCTTTCTGGAGACTTTTTACTTTCTTTTTGCACTGCCGTCTTACCTTGGTATCCATGGTTCTTGATGAATTGTGTCTCTGCCTGAACATTTGAGATAGTGAACTCTTCCCTTGTTTATCATGTTGGTCTTGACAATTCAATAGATTGATTAGTAGAGGTGGTGCTTTTGTTTCCTCTTACCTTTGCTACTTGTGCCTCCGGGATCATGGTGCAGTGGCCTGGTTTTGGGTGCAGAAATTGCTGCCAGGCCACTGGGGTCCAGGTCACCTCGGTCTTGAGGCACCACCACCATGGTGGGTGGACTCGATGGGTGGTGGGGAACTGGGCCTGTGAGCTCTGAGCACTGCCTCCTTGTTACTAAAGGCCACCAGCCCCACTATTTTCTTTGACACATCTCTACTGCCTCTACTGGGTTCTGCCCCAAAGGTGGCTGAAGGGATGCAGGTTTGCAAGTCCACAGCACTTCTTCCTTGTTAGTAATGGCTGCAGGCACCACTGTGCTGTTTAACAAGTCTCAGGTACTGCTACTGGGTTCTGCCATAATGGGGGGGGGGAGTGGCAGGTGTAGTAGCCAGCTTGTGAGTCAGGGGTTCTGCTATTGCCTCTTTCACTATCCAGGCTATTTTGTGAGGCCTGCATCCCGACTCCTCCGCCACTTGTTAGCTGAGGCCACAGCATCAGATGACACCAAGTGCCTCTGTGGACACCAGCCCTATCCTTTACCCCATCCTGTCTGCAGTACAGGTGCCGATACACTCATCTTCAGATGCAGTAATGCATGGATTTCGGGCACGTGTGTGAGCTGAGCAGAGGTACCTTTGTTGAACTGTGCTTGTCTGACTTGTAAATGGAAGGGGAGATACAAAGAGGTTTTCTCACTCCACCACGATGCTGACATCACTGTCTCTGACCATACTTTGCATATGTGTAGGGAGCTCATTTCTTTTGCTACTTTTATTGGTAGTAGAGGTTACAGTTTTCATTTTGTACCTGAGGCAACAGGTACAGAAAAGTGTGAAGAGATGTATGCAAGGGCTCAGAAGAAGTCAGTGGTGGAGTGTGGCATAGATTCAACGATGGATATATGTGTTTGCTGATATACATTTAATTTTGTTAGATCATATAGTGCATGAGGTTTTTTTTAATTGGGTAAAACTTTTGTTTATTGGAAAACAGATATAGAACTTGGAAAGGATTTGAAGCAAATTTTGCCATAGGCATATTTTCTTTAAGGGGCTAACCAAAGCGTAAAAAGCATGTAACCATGAAAGAAAATGTTTCTGGTATTGGACCAGCAGTGCAAAAATGTACTGTATGGGTACCTGGATAATGCACCCGTTTTGCAATAGTGGAACTTTTAAGGACATATTGTTGACAGTCCATTGTCCGTGTAGAGTAACAACTCCACACTTCATACAACAGGCTGACAGTTCCTAAAGAAAACTACTTTTAAAAAAGGCATGGCCCAGACGTTCCCTCATTTGACCCACTGCATCCAGGTTTAGATGTGCAGGGGGGCTTAGATATATCCAGAGTAAACCACATGCAGCATGTTACTCGATCGGTTTTCTAAAATAAGCTCAGGAAAATGACAGTGAGGTAAGGGAAGAAAACATGAAGGAATGAAGACCTAATTACTATGCATGCATGTATATGTATATTAATCCTCACTCAAGGCTATACTTTCATTGATTTGAGAGAGAGAGGAAGGGAGGGAGACAGCATGAGAGTGGGAGAGCGAGCGAGAGGGAGACATTGATGAGAGAAAGAAACATTGATCGGGTGCCTCCTGCTTGTGCCCCAGCCAGAGATCAAACCCGCAACCCAGGTATGTGCCACGACCGACACTCGAACCCATAACCTCCTTGGGGCACGGGACAATGCTCCAACCAGATGAGCAACCTGGCCAGAGCTACGTGCGTACTGTTCTGACAGTAGGGGAAACCTTTTACAGATAAGTTACAAACAAAGAAAAGACAAACAATTTTGTGCAAGAAATTTAACACATTGTGTACAATGTCTTCACTTGGCTGTCATCGTTTGTACAAACTCTTCATAGTTTCCTTGACCATCACCATCGATGTCTGCTTCCCTGATCATTTCATCAACATCTTCGTCTGTTAAGTTCTGTCCAAAGTTTGTCCTCATGGCAAAGCTCTGCTGCACTAATATAGCCATTGCCATCCTTATCAAACACACAGGATGCTTCTCCAATTTCTTCTTCACCGTCTGTGTCTTTCGTTGTTCTTGCCATCATCGTCAGAAATTTCAGGGGCTCAACTGTGCCATTACCCTCAGCATCCACTTCATCGGTCATGTCCTGTCACTCTGCTTCTCTGGGTTTCTGCCCAGGAGCCCTCAGTATGGTTCCCAACTCCTTCGTTGTTATAGTTCCATCCCCATCCTTGTCAAAGAGTGAAAAAGCTCTGTATTTATAATTTACACGTCCATTTATGGGAAGCCTCTCCTTGAGAGGGCACCACACTCTGTGCATAATGAAACGTGTTCATTTGTGGTGTCTGATTCTCAGAGCTCATCACTTGCCTGATGAAAACATTACATATAGAATCACAAAAGACAAGGTGACTTGAAACCTGAACTTTTACTGTGCAAACAGATAGGGAAGCATCTGGCACATTAAAGGACATGAGAGCCACATAGTACCTGGCTCAATACCAACAAAGCCATCGGCTTCACAGTACTGGGTCAGGGACTGACTTTCAGGCAATGCCATTCAGGTAAATTGTGAAAGGTTTCCATTTTTGTGAAGATAAAGCATTTCATAAAACATGAACAAAGACTTGTGAATGCCTTATAAATACTGTGTCAACTGTGTCAGTGCATCCTCATTCCCTTAGTGAGAAAGAGAAGAAACTGATACACACACACACACACACGCACCCCCCAAATAACAATGAGGTCAAGTTGGCATGAGTTCCTGCAGTCCTCATTTCTGCAGTTCCACGAACAGCCACATGTTTGGTTTGGTTTCTTTCTTCAGCTTGATGGTTGGTCAGGCACAATCCCAAGAAGGGACACAGGAGAGGCACAGGCAAAAATACAAGATAAAAGAAAACTTGATTATACTCAGTTTCCAGAGAGACAGAATGACTGCACTGCGTGCTAAGAGAGGGTCACCTGGGAGGGAGCGCCAAGGCTGTGGGCGCAACCATGACAGTGGGGAACAGGGAGGGAGTGTGGACCAATGGGCAAGGAAGGGACTTTCCTGGGAGTCAGGGTGGGGTACCCAACAAAAGGCTCAAGGGCATTTCCCTGGTGTGTTTGAATGTTACTAGGCGTTGGAAGGTAAGGGGCCAGGAGGAATGGGAACTTGTGGCAGGGGCCAATCTTTGAAAGAAAATTAATGTAATTTTTAATATATAGTCGACTCGGAATATTATCTTATATTAGTTTCAGGTGAACAGCATAGTGGTTAGACGTTTATATAATTTGCAAAGTGATCTGCCAGTTAAGTCTAGTACCTCCTGGGCACCATATGCAGTTAATACGATATTATTGAGCATATTCCCTATGCCGTACTTTACATCGCTGTGACTGTTTTGTGACTACCAATTGGCCTTTCTTAGTCCCTTCATCTCTTCACCCAGCCCCCCACTGCGCTCCCCTCTGGCAGTCATCAGTCTGTTCTCTGTTTCCCTGTGTCTGATTCGGTTGTGTTTGTTCCTTCAGTTTGTTCTTCAGAGTTCCACATACAAGTGAAATCATGCGGGATTTGTCTTTCTCTCTCTGACTTACTCCACTTAGCATACCACTCCCCGGGTCCATCGGTGTTGTTGCAAATGGTGACATTTCATTCTGTTTTAAAACAGAATGTCGCCATTCTGTTTTAATGGTGACATTTCATTCTGTTTTCCATGGCATGTATGAACCACAGCTTCTTTATCCCATAGTGCATCAATTGCCTCTTTGGTTGCTTTCACAGCTTGGCTATTGTAAATAACACTGCAGTGAACATAGGGGTGCACGTGCCTATTGTAATTCGTGTTTTGGATCTCTTCAGATGAATACCCAGAACTGTAATTGCTGGGTCATCAGGTAGTTCTATTTTTAATTTCTTGAGCAACCTCCACAGTGCTCTCCACAGTGGCTGTGCCAGTCTGCATTCCCACCGACAGTGCACGAGGGTTCCCTTTTCTACACAGCCTCACCAACATTTGTTGTTTGCTGATACATGGATGGGAGGCATTCTGCCAGGTGTGAGGTGACATCTCATCGTGGTCTTAATGTGCATTTCTCTGACGATGAGTGACGGTGAGCGTCTTTTCATATGTCTATTGGCCTCCTGTGTGTCCTCTGTGGGGAGGTGTCTGGTCAGCTCCCGTGGCAGGGACAAAGCTGTCCCGCTGGTACACCTGGTTGCCGTGAGGTGCCCATGTGCTGTTTGCGGGGATGTTGACGCAGCAGGACATGAGAGGATTTAAAATTTGCAATACACCACAGTTGAAATTTTCATTTCCTTTCTCTGTTATCCAATCCATCTACAGTTTGTCCTTGCTCCACATTTCAGCTGATTATGACTCCATCAGATGCGGTGACCTAAGCCTTCATTGTTAGAGGGCCGAGACTTCCCGGTCCTGTCCGTAAGGGGTGGTTGCCGTATTCCTCTAAATTTTTCCAAAGCGTATAGCAGTACCAGCAGGTGTATGCCAAAGTTCTGTGGGGCTCAGAAATACGCTTCTCTGACTTCACTTATGTAGCAGAAATTCTCTCCGTCTCGATAATCCGGATCCCACACTCCAGTCAACCCAATAAACTCCTTTTGCTAGTTGGTTCAAAGCACAAGCATCCCTACATGCTTAGGTAACAGTCTCAAATCCATCTCATTAGAGCCTTTGTGAGGGAGTATCTAATGGTGAATTAGGCTTTATGTCCACAGGTGCTACTGCTGACAAAACCGTGGTGGTGCGAAGGGCAGATACATATACGGGAAGAGCGTCTGTTGCACACAGGAAAACTTGCTGCCCGCTGCAGAGTGGGAAATAAGCTGACTGCCATCCACACAGCAGGTCCTCTTATCCAGCTGATCATAGAGAGCTTCTTTTGTGGGGGATATCCCTTGGCAAACATTCTCAAGGGGTGCTCAATTCCTTACTCTGTGGGGGCCATTACAATGTCAAGGGTACATATGTAATGGGGTTTGAATTACCGGTGGCGGATAGGGATGCTGTTTGGAGCTTTGGGGGGGCCTCTAATGAGATTTTGGAGCAAAGCCCTGCCATCATGTGCAGTTAACCACTCTCCTTTTGAGAAACAGCTTTTGGCCTGTTCCTGGACTTCAGTGGAGACTGAACGCTTAAACATGGGACGCCGAGTTAGCGTGCCATTTGAGCATCCCACCATAAGCTGGGTGTTATCTGACCCACCAAGATGTAAAGTTAGGTGTGCCAGTGGAAGTGGCATATATGAGTTTGGGCCTGGGCAGGCCCTGAAGGCACAAGTGGGTTACATGAAGAAGTGGACCAAATGCCCATGGCCCCTACGGCTGCGGCACGGCCTGCTCTCTCCCAGCCTCTACCTATGGGCTCCTGGGGCGCTCTCCCTGATCAGTTGACAGAGAGAGAAAGAAAGAGAAGACTCGGTTTACAGGTGATTCTGTGTGCTGTACAGGCACCACGTGAAGGTGGAGAGCTACAGCACTACAGCCCCACTCTGGGACGTTGCTGAAGGACAGTGGTGAAGGGGAATCCTCCCAGTGGGCAGAATTTCAAGCAGTGCACCTGGTCATTCACTTTGCCAGGAAAGAGAAATGGCCAGATGTGTGATCGTGATTATATACCAATCCATGAGCCCTGGATAATGGTCTAGTTGGGTGGTCAGGGACTTGGAAGGAGCATGTTTGGAAACTTGGTGAGAAAGGAATTTGGGGAAGAGGTATGTGGAGAGACCTCTCTGAACGGGCAAAAATGTAAGGATATTTGTGCGCCATGGGGATGCTCCCCAAGGGTGACCTCAGCAGAGGAGGATTTTAATAATCAGCCGGGCCCTTGTGCAGATGATTACCAGCCTTTTTCTCAGCCACCCATGTCATCGCCCAATGGGCTCGTGAACAAAGTGTTTGGCGGCAGAGATGGAGGTGCTGTGTAAACGTGGCAACGTGGACTTCCGCTCATCAAGGCTGGCTCGGAAATGGCCGCCACTGAGTGCCCAATCTGCCAGCAACACAGACCCACGCTGAACCCCTAGCATGGCACCAACCCCCACAGTGGTCAGCCAGCTCCCTGGTGGCAGGTTGACTACACTGGACGACTTCCATTGTGGAAAGGGCAGCCATTTGTTCCTACCGCAACAGACACTTACTTGGGATGTGTTATTTCCTTCCCTGCACACACTGCTTCTGCCAAAACCACCATGCGTGGACTTGCACAGTTGCCTTATCCACCCTAATCCTATTCCACAAAGCATTACTTGTTATCAAAGAACTCCACAGGAAAGAAGTGAGGCAATGGGTCCACGTTCGCAGAACTCACTGGCCCGACCATGTTCTCCACCATCCGGAAGCAGCTGGCTTGATAGAAAGGTGGAATGGTCTTCCGCAGATTCAGTCACAGGGCCAGCTAGGTGGCAATACCTTCTGAGGCTGGGGCACGCTTCTCCCTATACAGCTCCACATCATCGCCCCCTATATGGTGCTGGTTTCTCCCCACAGGTAGGATTCATGGGCCCAGGAACCAAGGGGTGGAAGTGGGAATAGACCACTCACTACTACCCCCAGTCACCCACTAGCAAAATGTTTGCTTCCTTTTCCTATGACTTTACGCTCTGCTGGCCTACAGCACACGCACACACACACACACACACACACACAAGTGCGCACAGAGCTGTGTTTGAACTTTCATTCCCTCATCACATAACATAAGATGTATTGATTTTATATCATAGTATTTAAGTTATGGGATACCAAGAAAAAGAGTAAATTCACTCGAGGACTTTAACTCTTCTTCTGGGAAAATGGTAGTGCATTTTCAACCTGATCCATGGTAGCTGTATCATGTTAGGTGGAATAATGAACTTGTTCTTGTCTCCATTTGAGGTTAAGTATCGTTTAAGGAGATGTGTATGGGTGTCAAGTCGGTACGGGGTCAACTTGTTGTGACTCCTTGTGATGTGTGACTCAGCTTGTGATGGTTTATTTGTGTCATCTGGACAGGACACGGGGTGCCCAGACTAAACATTATACGTGCATATGTCTCTGAGGGTGTTTCCAGGTGAGATTAGCATTTGGATCCGTAGACTCGGTAAAGTACATTGCCCCCCTCGCTGTGAGTGGGCGTCAGCCAACCTGCGGAGAGATTAGATGGAACACAATGAGGAAGAGAAATTCATCCCTTTTCCCTGCCTCACTGTTGGACCTGGGACATCTCATCTCATCCTCTGCCTTTGGACTGGGATTTACACCACCAGCTCTGCTCGTTCACAGGTCTTCAGACTCTGACTGAGTTGTATCCCTGGCTTTCCTGAGTCTCCAGGATGCAGGCAGTAGGTCATGGAACTTATGAAAATTATGGGAGCCAATTCCTCGTGCACATACATCGGTCTGCTTCTCTGGGAACCCTCACTAATACACTAGGGCACATACAAAATGCTGCTGCTGCTGCTGCTGCTGCTGCTGCTGCTGCTTATGCCTCTGCCACCAAAAAGGACCCTAATCTTCATTTGCATGGCACTCTTATGGCAGCCAGAGAGTTAGTTGTACCATGGCCATGGGGGAGGCCTATAACACTGATGATGCTAATCTGAGGCTTCCTGGAAGAAGAAACTTATAGTTATGAGCAGGATATACAGGCCTTCCAAAGTATACCCAGTAAACACAGGCACATGGATAAACACACACACATGCACCCCTGGGAAAGTTGTGTGATGCTTGCCAAGCAGTGAATGTCCTTAAGAGCATTGTTGGAGGTAAATGGCCAATGCACTCACCCACACCACCCTTGCAGCTCTACTCAAATTCTGTGGACCTCGCCTCATCGCCCGCTGCTCCTGTGACCTCCCTGCACTGCTGAAACTCTCTTGCTCCAGCACGCAGGCAAATGAACTTGCCCTGTTCTTCTTTAGTTTTCTGGTGGCTCTCGCCCCCTGCGCCCTGCTCGTGATCTTCTATATACACGTTGTGGCTGCTGTTCTCAGGATTCACTGTGCTGAGGGCCGAAGGAAAGCCTTTGCCACCTGTGGCGCTCACATCACTGTGGTCTGTATGTTCTCTATCACTTCAGTGCTCTGCTACGTCCTTCCCAGCTCCGCATACTCGGGCTTGCGAGACCAGGTGCTCTCTGCGCTGTATGTGGTCCTCACTGCCATGCTCAACCCCATCATCCACAGCATGCGAAACGAGGAGGTGAAGGGGGCTTTGTTTAAGGTCCTTGGGAAAGAAAGTGCCTGCTAGGCCTTTGTCACCTCAAATCAGGACCACGCGTGTTCTCCACAGTGAGGCTGGCACATACCTGATGCTTGAGGGTGAGTCCAATAATACAGGAGCTTGGAAGTTAATGTAGAAGGTCCATTTGGTGAATCCTACTTTATGTGCCAGGTTTCCACCATTCCGGCAGGGATCACATGTCTCTGTGGCGTAGTTTGCAATTTAAAATGTTTTCTTCCATTGATGGAAGTAAAATACGTTCATTGGATCAGTTTTGCAGTTACAGAAACTTATGAAATGATGAAAAATACACTCAACCATCTCCCCACACCCCGCTGAGAGAACTACTGTGAACAGTTTGATGGTTCCTTCAGGTCTCTTTGAACTACAAATGTGTGTACCTGCACATTTGAGCAGGAAACACAACTGAGACCACAGTGTATTTACAGTTCTTCATGCTTAGACATTTTTAATTCTTTTCAATTGTAATATATGCTTATTATAAAACCATTCATGCTTTATACAAAGTTGTGTTGTTGGAAAGTAAAAATTTCTCGTAATCTGAGTCTCTGCACTAACCCCTATTAACAGTTTTGTACTTTTTTTTTTGATTTTTTTAAAAGATTTTATTTATTTATTTTTAGAACAAGGGGAAGGGAAGTAGAAAGAGAGGGAGGGAAACATCAGTGTGTGGTTGCTTCTTGCATGCACCCTGCTGGGGACCTGGCCCACAACCCAGGCACGTGCCCGGACTGGGAATCGAACCCGCGACCCTTTGGTTCACAGACCATTGTTCAATCCACTGAGCCACAACAGCTAGTGCTCTTTTTTTAATTTTCTTCTCAGGATATATGACCCTACATTTTAAAAAGTTCTTTCCTGAGGATATGTTCGAGAGGCAGAGAGGATAACGCTCACACCAAGACATCTGGCTAGGGTTGCGATTTTAAGAAAATATGTTTTATTTTACATAGGTCGGGTCATACCACATGCACATTAACTGTCTATAATTCTTATTCCACGAATTCCATCTTCCTGTCAGATGTACAATTTTCTTCTGAGTTCTTTGTCTTATGGAGATTTCTAAAAGATAGTTTCATTTTAAAGTTCTTAACTTTTGTTTATTATTTGGCTTACCAATCTTTTTCTAAATTGTTCGTCTTCTCACTTTCTTTCTGGGGCTTTCTTCCAAAACAGCATTTATTTATTCAAAAAAAAATTTTAATTTATTGAGTTTTAGAGAGAGAGAAGGAAGGAGAGAGAGAGAGAGACATATCAATTTGTCATTCCACATATTTATGCATTCATTGGTTAATTCGTACATGTGCCCTGCCAGGGATTGAACCAGAATGTATTTCATTTTATTTTAATTTTTAAAAATATTTTATTGTTTATGCTATTAGTTGTAGCACTCCTTGCCCTTCGCCCGTCCCCCATCCAGCCCGCACCCCACTTCCATATTCCATCCCTTCAGTGTTGTCCATGTCCATGGGACCTTCATTTGCGTTCTTTGACTGATCCCTTCACCTTCTTCCAGTCAGTCAGCCTCCCCCTTCTCCACGTACAGCTGTCAGTCAGTTCCATGGTTCCATGCCTCTGGTTGTATTTTGCTCGTTAGTTTATTTTGTTCATTTGATTCCTCTTATGAGTGAGATCGTATGTTTTTTGTCTTTCACCGACTGGCTTATTTCACTTAGCATAGTAGTCTCCAGTTCCATCCATGCTGTCACGAAAGGTAGGAGTTCCTTCTTTCTTTCTGCTGCGTAGTGTTCCCTTGTGTAGATGTACCACCGTTTTTTGATCCACTCATCTACCGATGGGCAAGTAGGCTGATTCCAACTCATGGCTATTGTAAATAGTGCTGCTATGAACGTGAGGGTAGATGAGTGTTTTTGGATTGGTGTTTCGGAATTCTCGGGTATGTTCCCAACAGTGGAATCACCGGGTCAAAAGGCAGTTCCGTTTTAGATTTTTGAGGAAATTCCATACTGTTTTCCGCAGTGGCTGCACCAGTCTGCGTTCCCACCAACAGTGCACTAGGGGTCTCTTTTCTCCACATCCTCGCCATCACGAGTTGTTTGTTAATTTATTACTGACAGCCATTTTGGCAGCTGTGAGGTGATATCTCATTGTGGTTTCAAGTTGCATCTCTCCCATGGCTAGAGAAGTTGAGCATTTTTTCACACGTCTATGGGTGATCTGGGTGTCCTCCTTAGAGAAATGTCTACGCAGGTCTTTTGCCCATCTTTTAATTGGGTTATTTGTCTTCCTGGTGTTGAGTTGTATAAGTGCTTTATATATTTTGGAGATTACACCCTTGTCTGATGTTTCGTTGGCCAATGTGTTCTCCCATGCAGTTAGTTCCCTTTTCATTTTAAGCATCATTTCTTCAGCTGTGCATTTCTCCAGCTTTTTAATTTGATGTAGTCCCATTGTTAATATTTCTTTTGCTCTAGGTGATACATCGGGGAAAATATTACTATGTGAGATATCTGGAATCTTACTGCCTGTATTTTCCTCTAGGATTTTTATATATCATGTCTTCTAGTTAAGTCTTTTATCCATTTTGGGCTCATTGTGGTGTATAGTATAAGAAGGTGGTCTACTTTCTTTTTCTTTTTCCTTTTTGCGTGTACCAGTCCGGTTCTCCCAATGCCATGTATTGAATAGACTGTCTTTACTCCATTGTATGCTCTTGCCTCCTGTGTCAAATATTAGTTGACTACAAAGACCTGGGTTTATTTCTGGGCTCTCCATTCTGTTCCATTGATCTATGCCAGTACCAGACTGTTTTGATTAGAGTGGACTTTTAGTGTAGTTTGATATCGGGGATTGTGATCCCTCCAACTTTGTTCTTGTCTCTCAAGATTGCCGATGCTATTCGGGGCTGTTTTTGGTTCCATACAAATTTTCAGAATATCTGTTCTAGATCGGTGAAGTATGCCTTTGGTGTCTTAATAGGAATTGCACTGAGCCCTAGCTGTTTGGCTCAGTGGACTGAGTGCTGGTCTGCAAACTAGAGGGTCACCAGTTCGATTCCCAGTCAGGGCACATGCCTGGGTTGCGGGCTAGGTCCCCAGTAGGGGGTGCGCGAGAGGCAACCACACTTTGGTGTTTCCTTCTTTCTCCCTCTCTCCCACTCTAAAAATAAATAAATAAGAAATCTTTAAAAGAAGGTAAATCCCAGGTGGATCGAAGAGTAAACTCTGGAAAATGGAACACTAAAACTACTAGAGAAAGGGACAGGTGGATATCTTATCTTCTGAGAGTGTTGAAAATAATATGAGCTCAGAAACCCCAGGGGAGGAAAACAATCAAGTGGCTATGTAAAATTGAACAAGTATGTGTAGCAAGGGACAAATGGGAGATTGCTCGTGTCAATTTGAGGGCGCTAATTTGTTAACAAGGAATTTTTTAAAGCAAAGCAAACCACACAATGTAGAAATAGGCTATGAATCTATGAAGGTGAACATGCAGGCCATAAGAAAAGAAATACAAAGACAAATAAACAAACAAACAAAGAAACGATGTTCGGCCTCACTAACAACTTTTTTTTTAAGGCACATTAAAACAGAGATGTTTTTGCGCATCAGATGGGCAAAATCTCGAACATTTGCATCAGTCTGAGTGAGGCTACAATGACTGTTACACGCTGTTGAGGACGGTGTATGCTGGGGCAGCGCCTCTGGAGGGCACGTTGGCAGCGTTGTTCCCATTGGAAATGCACACCGCAAGCTCAACAGTGGGGAGGCAGAGAAGGTCCACGTGGCCAGGGCAGAAAGTGCTGAAGGAAAGAAAAAGACAGGCAGGCGTCCTGGGCTGCTATTTCCGTGTCTCTGTGGAAGGGCTTCCTGTTGGCCTCGCCCAGTGCACTGCAGACAGAGCAAGTCAAGAGTGTGGAACAGCCCGAGCAGCAGGGAACCTGAAGAAGCTTCGGAATGTCTCCCGAACCAGTGCTCAGAGTCTGTCCTGTTTGGAAATCCTTCCCTGGAGATAGACGCTCAGGGACGGCACACACAGCCCTTCAACCTCAGGGGCGCGTCAGCACCCTTTAGGCTCTCTGTACTCATCTGATGACTGAATGTGGCGCCTGATTGCACGCTCCCCGGGTCGCCACTAGGCAGAGACAGAGGAATGAATGCTCGATAAATGCTCCTTCCAGATTTCAGAGCCCATGGTCTAGAGAGGAACTATGGAAAGAAGAAGCAGAAAAAAAGATATATCATATGTTTTCTGGTCAACCTTGAGCAGGCAATTCCCTTACTCTTGGGCTGCTTTTCCCTGCCATGACCCACCCTCCTCATTTCTCCTTGAGGTGGCCCGGGATGTGACCTGGCATGAGGGTGCGGTGGTGATGGGGCAGTTTGCACCACTAGATGACCCCATAGGGGCAGGTGAAGCGGGGAGTCAGACAGGCCTAGTAGGTCTTCACTGACTGCTGCGTCTTGACGTCAGTGTCTCGCACATGAGCTTATGCTTTGCGTAAGCTGGCCCACATCCACATCCCCAACGCCTCGTCCTCCCGTTCCCACTGGCCACCTCTTCTGGCCTCTCAGTGTGGGATCGAGACAGACAGAGAATCCTGAGGTTGTTGTGTAGCAGGGGGGGTTTGAAGTCGTCCCAAACCTGAACTGTCACCTGTAAATTTGGGAGCAGTTGGCAGTCACATTTGCCACCATTCAGGAGCTGAATCACCCATAAGAGGGGCCACCCCACAGCTGGGGCCGTGGGTTTTTTTCCCTTGCCACAACATGTGGCGTGTAGCTCCACAAACAAGTGCGTGAGACCGGTTGGCATTTTGGGGGTGTCCCCCCACTGACACAGTTGTCCACGTGCATCTAGCCACCCGTCCCCACATGGAATTAGATGGCCAACGCAGGAATTGTCCCACATACGCCTCTTTGCCAAGACCCATTTCTTCACTCTCCTGGGTGGCTCGCCAATCGTTAGGACCACACAGCCCCAGGGACCGATCCCAGGGCCAAAAGTCTACCTGGGTGTTCGGAGGGCAGGGAAAGACCAAAGAAAGAGGCTGGCCACTCCACTATGGTAACTGAGTTACTAAGGGAAACTTACACATGAGGTGCCTTTTGGGCAGCTGCAAGACAAAATGAATGCCCGCACCTTGACAGGTGGCAAAAAATTATGTAGGGTAAAGGGGGTAGGGGATAGTCACAGATACTAGTACGTGAATGCTACCCGACATGGAGATTACACACTTGACCAGGTCAGGACGATGGGCTGTTCCAGGAACCGGCACATAGTGGGAGGTAGAGGTAGGGGTACAGGATTATGTCACAGTGCTGCAAAGGGGTTTGCAGGAACCGATCTCGTTACGGAACAGTGTCTCCTCCAAAGCGAGGGAAGTGAGGCTGGAGCCCAAGATGATGGCAGCACAGAGGTTCTCTCCCCGTGTTAGCGTGGCAGCCGGTGGGTAGGTTGGGCACTTTTCCCCTCAGGAGGCCACCTATTGGCCGTGCCAGCCCTTTCCCTGGCATTGTCAAATGCAGTCAGTATCAGGTGGGAATAAAGACTCCGATGGACTTCTGCTTAGAAGGCTGGGCTTCCATGGGTGCTGGTGGGGCCAGAAGTGTCTCCTTCCTCCAGCTTCCGCATAGCCCAACCTCACCTCCAGGCCTGGCCCTTCTCAGTCAGTGGCTACGATTCCCCAGGGTGCTCTGCTTGCCTCTGCAGAAAGCTACAAGCTGACTCTGCCTTTAAAATAGTCTTGTGCCCTCCACATGACAACTACTGAAAATGAGGTTCACAAAACAAGGACGGGCCGTGCAGGGGGTTCAGTGATGCCCACCCCCCGCCAATGCATGTCCACCTGCAACCTACTGCAGTCCTAGGAAAGGAATTCAGTTTGCAAATTGACGGTGCTCTGCCAACTGTTCCGGGCCTGTGATAAGTGTAGAACCCGAGGGTGTAGTATATGCAGACAGACTTCATGTCTGGTGAAACTAATAATGTTTGGTGTGTCTTTTTCCAGTTAATTTTACTGCTAATTTTACTGCATTTTCCAAAAACATTAACCATTATGGATTGGAAATAATTTCAGAAAGAAAGAAACAAAAGGTCCTTCACCAAAAGGAGTTGGAAAGCACTCCTCTAAACAACAGCTGGGAGCAGCTCCTCGGAGTTTCTGGAAGGAAACCGCTGCCATTCGCTGTAGAACCCGCTCACCCCGTAATGCGTATTCTTCTTGTCCTTGCAGGAGTGGGTGGAGACAGTACTTAGATCCAGGTCCTCACATCTCCTCCACTTTGCCCACAACTTCTACTTGTGTCTGTATTCTGTTGTGTCGAAGTTAAAACATCTTTATTAATTATTCTGATACGGAATAGTACAGTTTCTGGATTCTGGGAAACTGGCAACAGTGCCGGAAACATCATTTTTGAATCTTCCCAACCCTCCCTCGACTCCCCCAGCCCCAACAAATGAGAGAGAGAATGGGAAAGCAGGGCCAAAACCCCAGGGAAACATCCACAACAAAAGTAGGTGACAAATTACCCCCATAAACTCTGAAATATGGGCTGGCTGAGGCCAAACCACCTCTGGCCCCAAGATCTGTGGAACATTTCCTTTTCTTTGTTTCTTTTTAAAATTTTTCCCAACTTTGTTATCCCCTTTATCCCTCTCCTCCCTGTACCCTACCACCCTTCAACATTCCCCCCACCACTTAGTTCATGTCCATGGGTTGTATATATATAAGTTCTTTGGCTTCTCCACTTCCTCTACTATTCTTAATCTCTCCCTGTCTATTTTGTGCCTACCTATTATGCTTCTTATTCCCTCTACCTTGCCCCCCATTCCCCCCCTCCCCCTCCCCATGGATAATCCTGCATGTGATCTCCATTTCTGTGATTCTATTCCTGTTCCAGTTGTTTGCCTAGTTTTGTTTCTTATTTTTTTCATACATGTTCTTTGTCTAGTGATATTTTTTATATATTTTTTTTCCATTTTTTAATTGTTAATTCAATTACAAGTTGTCTGCATTTTCTCCCCTTCCCTCCACCCCACCCCAGCCAAACCCACCTCCCTCCCCCACCTCCACCCTCCCCCTTGGTTTTGTCCATGTGTCCTTTATAGTAGTTCCTGTAATCCCCTCTCCTCACTGTCCCCTCCCCACTCCCCTCTGGCTATTATTGTCAGATTGTTCTTAAAAATATGGAACACTTCACGAATTTGCGTGTCATCCTTGCGCAGGGGCCGCGCTGATCTTCTCTGTATCGTTCCAATTTTAGTATATGTGCTGCCAAAGCGAGCACTGTTTTTGTGTTTTAGGTTCAGTTGTTGATAGTTGTGAGTTTGTTGTCATTTCACGGTTCATGGTTTCAATCATCTTCCATTGCTTAGATAAGTCCCTTTAACATTCCATATAATAAGGGCTTGGTGATGACAAACTCCTTTAACTTGACCTTGTCTGAGAAGCACTTTGTCTGCGCTTCCATTCTCAATGATAGCTCTGCTGGATAGAGCCATCTTGGATGTAGGTCCTTGCCTTTCATGACTTTGAATACTTCTTTCCAGTCTCTTCTTGCCTGCAAGGTTTCTTTTGAGAAATCAGCTGATAGCCTTATGGGCACTCCTTTGTAGGTAAGTGCCTCCTTTTCTCTTGCTGCTTTTAAGATTCTCTCCTTATCTTTAATCCTGGGTAACTTTATTATGATGTCTTGGTGTGTTTCTGCTTAGGTCCAACTTCTTTGGGACTCAGTGAGCTTCTTGGACTTCCTGGAAGTCCATTTCCCTTGCCAGATTGGAGAAGTTGTCCGTCATTATTTCTTCACAGAAGTTTTCGATTTCTTGCTCTTCCTCTTCTCCTTCTGGCACCCCTATGATTCGGACATTGGAGCGTTGACAGTTGTCCCAGAGCTTTCTCAGCCTCTCCTCATTTTTTTGAATTCTTGTTTGTTCATTCTGTTCCGGTTGGGTGTCTATTTCTTCATTTTGTTTCAAATCCTTGGTTTGAGTCCCAGTTTCCTCCCCTTCCCTTCTGGCTCCCTGTATGTTTTCCTTTATTTCGCTTTGTATAGACTTCATTTCTTCCTTCTTTTTGCAACCGAGCTCAATCATCCCTGTGAGCATCCTGATTACCAGTGTTTGGAACTCTGCATCAGATAGGTTGGCTACCGCCTTGTCGCTTAGTTCTTTTTCTGGAGTTTTGATCCGTTCTTTCATTTGGGCCATATTTCTTTGTCTTGGTGCACCTGCTATGTTGTAAGGGGCGGAGCCTTAGGTATTCACCAGGGCGGGGCAGCCCTCTTGGCTGAGCTGTGGTGCTGTCTGTGGGGGAGGGGTCAGAGAGGGAACAATGACACTTGCTGGCTCTGCTCTAGCCCCACCTTCCGTCACTTCCCTCACTTCCCACATGTGGACTGTGGTCTTTCACACATGCTGATTCACACATGGGGGGTTTGTGTACGTTCCAGGACCCTGCGGGCCTCTCCCACAGACTCTCCTGTGATCCTCAGAGCCTCTCTCACTGCCACAACTCCTGCGGATCTTTACATCCAGGGGTTTTGGGTCTTTAGTTTCCCATGCTGAAACCCTGGGCTCTGTGGTCTGTCTCGCTTCCCAATGGTTCCTCCCAGCTTATCGGCCCACGAATGTGGGACCAACTGGTCCATCAGCCACCTCCTTGGCTGGGCATCCTCTCCGCCTCGGCTGCCCAACTCCGCCCCTCCTACCAGTCTGGACGAATGTTTCTTTAACTGCAGGGTTGTCGCACGTCCGTGAAGTTTGAATATCTGGCAGTTCTGGTTGTTTTTCGTTTTCAAATTTGTTCTTGTTCTTCTTTGGGTTGTGTGAGGGAGTGAAGCATTTCTACCTATGTCTCCATCGTGGCCGGAACTCCTGGGCTGCTTTCTATCTCCAAGTTCCAAGTTTGGAATGTTGGAAAATTGATGCTTCCACAGATACCCTCCCAATCCTTGGCGTGTCAGTACATGAGCAGATCCACCGATCTGCGGAATCTTAGCATCTGAGGAAAGAAGGTAGACAGAAGGAAATGGAGGCTGCCTGGTGGACCTAGAGCTCCAATACTTACCTACCTTTAGGTAATGCCAACCATGGGATTCTTTGTGGTTGGTCGTCCAGATACAAGGCAAGAAACTAAGGAGAACCCATCAATCTGTGGCTAACCTTTTCAAAACATAAAGAGACTGTTGAGGAAAATACAATGAACCCGATGGAGTAGCTGCACATGGTTGCATGGAGAAGAGCCCTGGTGTGCAGACGAGGGGGAGAAGGGTGAGGCTTCCTCACGGTCCCCAGGCAGGTGTGAGGCCCACAGCCAACATGGTGAAGGAGGAGGAGCGGGGGCGTGGAGTTCAGTCTGGGACCGCACTCCTGAATGCTTGGCAGCACAATTTCTGAGAAACTTAGATACAAATAACGGCACTTAATTTGAGAATTTGGAGGAGTAGGGAAGGGCCAATGAATAGCATACCTCTTCCTGCCAGAGTTCTGAGCCAATTAACACACACTACAAAAGCCCCAGCAGAAGGGGAAGCAAGACAACTTTTACACCGGGTACAGCTTGTTATAGGGGCAGACTGAGCTTGCGAATTCCCTCCCAAGCCCCCACCCCCTGTCTAGACTCGAACAACCCATGGAGGAAGGTTTTGGGCCTGCAGAGCAGACTCGCATTTCCAATATTGCGGCCTCCCCACCCAGCTGGGTGGAAAGGGAAGAAGAAAGAGACCCAGTGCCCCACACTCGGAACCTTTGGCAAATTAACCACTCGGTGAAGAAATGTGTGCCTGTGTGTGCTACCCACCAACAGCGTGTTCCACTGCATCTCCGTGTGGCATCAACTTCCTTGAGGGAGGAAACCAGGAGAGAGAAGGGTACACCCCTAACAGCACGCATGCCCCACATTTGACAGATTGTTGTGCCACTTAACCCTTTGGGCTTACCCATTAAATCTATGGTGTACCAGTGCCCGCAAGTTCACTCCTTTGTCTGCTGTCATCCCAATTATTTCCAGCCACCATTGCCCAACCATTGCATCTCATCAGACGCTCGGCATCAAGGTCAAATGACAAGCCCTAATAACAGTCCCACGTGCACGATACTGCAAATATAAACCCACCATGAATTTTCTGGGGAGAAAATGAAGTTCAAAATTCCCCTCGTGAATTCAAGTTTAAAGGCATTAGAGGAAAGCTCCAAAGAAAAGTCTTTCAGTCTGTGAGCTGGAGTAGAAAGAAGCTGAAGCCCCTGCTCGCTCTGTGCAACCTCCCGACTGCTCAGACTCAGAGGTTCCTGCCGCTAAGTGGAGCCAGGGTCCTGCATCTGGGCGACCATCCACAGGAATGGCCCCAGCAGTTAGGTTACTTCCGTGCCAACTCACCCTGGATTTTGCCTTGTAAAGGGTCCAAATAGTTAATAGGATGCCCACAAATATCCCCCCGTGGCACTACAGTCCCAGCAGAATGACGTCCCCAGAACTCGGCGTCATGTTGGCCCAGAATCTGTGACAGCCGATGGGAGAGACATGCAGAAAATGTGGATACTTTTGAGCGATGAGGTAGCTGAGCTACCACTGCTTTAGAACATCTAGGAATTTGCAAAGGTGGCAGCCCCAGTAACTTGGGTCTCGTTTGAAGTGCCTGTCTTTCAAAGCGTTGAATTCATCTTTCAAAACCTCTTACTTTCCACTCCTCCCTTTGGGCCCCATTTCCAGGTAACCCCGGAACTAAAGCGGGTGGTTGCAGTACGTGATGAAGGAGGCCCTTTCAGCCCCGGGCCACGGTGGTGCATCCACTGGCCTTGCCAAAGAGCTGCTGCGGCCTTGAGCTCTGCCTCCAGGCCAGGTTTCTCCCTTGAGCTCAGTTGGCTTCTGCTGAGAACACCTTGCTTCAGGAAAGCTCCGTGACTTTGTTTTCCACACGTGCAGGACAAGATCACGGCGAGGAGGTGATCCCAAAGCCTGGGGCATGGCCCTGTCTCCATTCGGAAGCAGAAGAGCTTTTGTATTAGAAACTGTGTCCAGGAGGAGAGAGGAGGCAACGGAAGGTGGAAGGGCTGGAAAAGTGGCACACACCCACCTTGGACTGTGGGAAGCCTCTCAGGGTCAGCATCAGAGGCAGAAAGTACTGGGGTGATTCAAGGGGATTGTGTGGGATTCTCAGCACAAACACGGCTGTCTGGGGGTCCTGTGTCCTTTTCCGGGGGTGGCAGAATGCTGGAATGAGGGCCTTCTTCCTGCTGCTGCCTAGAAGCCAGCAGTGCGCTGGCCCTCCCAGGACTAGAAGATTCTGAGACATGGCAATGGCTTGGGCTTGGGCACTGCTACTTCTAAAAAGGGCAGTAGTGGTCAGGAGGCTTCTCTGAGAAAACCCTGTGGGCAAGGGAGGTGAGCAAAATGAACACCCGCAGTGGGCAGCCTGGAGGGCCTGCAAAGTGTAGGCTGCTTTATGAAAGCGAGGGGCGCCAGAAGTACCCTGGGTCCTGCTGCCCAGATGCACAGCGTGGTGTGTGGGACACATTGAGCTACGCCTAGACCAGGACTGGGGAGACCAAAGTATTAGCTGGAAGTTTAGGTCAGCTGGGGAGTAGCATTCTCAAGGTTCCATGACTCTTATTCCCCCACTTCATTCAGTGAAGCTACTTTGATGGCATGGAATAGCGTGCGGCTGTTAAACGTTAATTCAGCCCTCGTACACGGTTGTCACTCTTAAGATGAAAAACACAAGTTACCATATAATAAGTATGAGCTGGTGTCAATGTTTTGCAGACAAAATTACATACGTGTATACATGCACACATCTAGGTGTTTGTGAAAGGGCCTGGGAATGCGTACTCTATGGATACCTGACAACTAGGAGGCAGCGGCGGGTGATCACCCTCATTTCTATTCACTTCCGTATTGTTTGAATTGTACAAGGTCATGTGTCACACGATTCATTAAATGTGTATCTATACGTATGTGGTCTGCGTGAAAAATGGAGGCCCCGAGAGTCCCGATAAGGCCCCCGCCTTGGAGTCATGACAAGTGACATCCAGCACCTTTTTACATGTCTATCGGCCATGCGTAGGTCCTCTTCGGAGAAGTGTCCATTCAGGCCCTCTGCCCATTTTGAAGTTGGATCGTTTGGGGAGATTTGGTTTTGATGATAAATTACAACGTATGACTTCACTACACATTTTGGGTACTGACCCCTTATTGGATGTGCCCTTGGCGAGTGTACTCTCCCATCCAGTGGGTTGTCTTTTCAGTGTGTTGATGGTTTCCTTTGCCGTGCAAAGACCTTTTAGTTTGACGCGGTCTCATTTGTTGATGCTTTCTTTGGTTTCCCTCGCCTGAGGAGATATATCAGAAAACATCTTACTAAGAGCAATGTCAGAGAGTTCAGTGCCTCTGTTTTCTTCTAGGAGTTTCCCGGTTTAGGGTGTGACCTTTACGTCTTTAGTGCATTTTGAGTTTGTTCCTGCATGTGGTGTGAGAGGGCTGTGTAGTTTCATTTTCACTGTATTTTTTTGCAAAGCAAATGTAAGCAGTTGGGCTTGCGCTACGTGACCTGGGGAAGGCATTCCCCTCGGTGGGGTGGACCTTGGGGATGGCCTCCTTCCTGAGCTCCCCTCTAGGACTTCTGGAGTCCTGCCTTCACGTTCTGTCTCGACGGGAGTGACAGAACGTAGCAACTCCTCTGAGGACACTCCCTTGCGAATAGCCGTCGGGAAATTCTTCCGAGGGCTGCTCCCTGTGGTCCAGACACGCAGGAAAGCCGCCTCCTGGGCTCTGGGGAGCTGTGCCCGCCAGGTCCAGGCCGCCCGGCCCCGCCACTGCTCCTCCACAGATGGGCTGTTCTTCCTTCTTGGGCTTCTCACTAACAGCAGATGGCGCTTCTCCCCGGATTTCCGTGCAGGCACCCGTCCCGCCCCTTCCCGGTCACACCAGGTCTGTTTATGCAGGGCTGATGAAGGGACACACACGAGAAAAGAGCAGGGAGGACACACTAGCCATATTCCCAGAGGGGCAGCTGCCCTATAGTCCACGCAAGGATGCACGATGCAGCACAGACTGTGACAATCCCGTAACAATCACTTCGATGCCAAAGTAATAAGAGACAGATTGAATTATCTTTGGATTCTTTTAAACATACTTTTGTTCATAGCCTGTATTTCTTCTTATTGTTCATCTATAAGGTATCACCTTATGATGCGTCCATACTGTAGAATGCGGCGGTAAAGAGAAGGAAGTAAACCAGTGTGCGCTGGTTGAAAACCTCTCCCAGACATGTGATTAGGTCAAATCACCAAGGGCAGTAGGTTTGTGCACTGGGACCTCCTCCTTTAAGCTTTCCAATGGGCAAGTGTGTTGACGTTTACGTATACATACACGTGTGAGTGTACAAATCTGAGTACCTATGTGCATGTGTGCACGTGTCCGCGCGCGCTCGCGAGCGGACATGAGTGTGTTGTGTGTGCTCACCCGTGTGTGCGTGCGTGTGCCCGGGCATGTTTGCTTTGGTGTGCATGTGTGCACATGTGTGTGGGAGGCATGTGTGTGCGTAGGCACATGGCAGAGCAGGGAAGGAACTGAGCCTCACGGCTAAGGATGCTGCTCTCGGGGAGAGTGGGGAGCACCGAAGGAGCAGAGACTTTCCCATGGGCTCTCACTTCTCGCTTGTTAAGTATTTGGGTCATGCGTGACTCTCCCTTTCATTTTTGTGTTTCTCAACATTGGAAGGTTTCGGGCGCCAGTGAAACGAGAAGTGCCCGCTTTCTTCCATGGGAAAAAGAGCAGCAGGGAGCTGGGGCAGCAAAGCTAAAGACAAAGGACCAAGTCCAGGGAAGGTCAGCACGGAGCCAGAAAGCACGCTCTCACACTCATGGACAGTGGTCCTGGGACGGACAAAGGGCTGAGAGAGGGGAGGCGGCAGAGGAGGAAAGCCAGGCTGGGCCGTGTGATTTCTGGACAGGGCCGGGGATGAGGCAGAGGACTTCATGACCCTCTGTTCCGAAGGGAGGAGTGGGCAGGTTGCCCTCTAGGGACCCGTCCGGCTCAAAGAGTCCAGGGGCCCATCAGGCCGGTGGGAACCACAATGATACGGAGCGTAACACGCAAGGGACTGCAAAACTGGAATCACCACGATCATCTAGGCCTATCATCAGAATGGACTTTCAGGTTTCACTGAGCCCACGTGAGTCTCCATGGCCCTGGAGAAAGCGTATGCCCCTACGTGAGTTCCTGTCCTTTAGGTGACAACTCCACTTCCCCGGGACCCTTAACTCCTATCGATTCTAGATTTGTTAGCTCTCTAGAATCCTTAGAAACCTCCCCCTCTCTTCCGCTGTGAGGGAGGGAAGCGCACCTGGGTCCTGCCAAGGGAAGAAGGCAGCAAACGTGTCCCCCGGTAGCCCAGGAAGCTGCCTGGCCTCATCCCCTTGCTCCCACACTCTAGACGCAGAGCAGCCAAAGCCACTGTCCTGCCAGGCACTCAGCGCCCCATTGTCCCGAGGGTCCTCACTTCCACCCCGATGCTCAGCTGTGTCCCGCTGGCTCCGGCCCTGTGACCTGGCTTCCCCCACCCCCCACCCCGTCCCTCTGCTCTTCTCACTCTACGCCCTCCCTGGACCATCATCACCTCAGCCATCGCCAGTACACCAGAGATGCCTTGCTTTCACGCAACCACGTATTCAAGCATACGTGTTGGGCACCTGCTCAATGCCTGATGTGGTGCCAGTTGTAGGGGATGCAGAAGAAAGCTATGGGCATTTTGTCCCACGAACACTCACGGACGCTTCTGACACGTGCCAGCCACTATCTGAGAGATTGAAGAAGGCACGATTCTTGCCATCATGCAGCTCACGGGCTGTGGAGGTAGACAGAGACATAAACGAAGGGTTACAGGACTCAGGGGTAAGTGATACGGTTGGGGGAGCCTGGAGCAGCAGCGATACCTGAGGGAGGGGCTAACTCAGCTTAGGCGTCAGGGCAGCCGGGGCCTCCCTGCAACCGAGGGGGGCGTTGTTCACACAGGAGACGCAGCAGCTATTGCTGGTCACACTTCTCCCTCTCTGGGCATTGTTCACAGCCCTGCGGATGCGGGAATCCTGGGAACGTGGGGGGCGTGGTGGCGCTAACAGAGGGGCAGCATAGCCAATGTGCAAAGTCAAAACGTGTTTAGTATCAGCATGCCAGACCTTGCGTCTTACAGGGATTCCCTATAATAAGGTCAGTGACCCTGTCGGGCCAGTCTCCTCTACTCAAACCTATTTAGTAACACGAACCTCAGTGCCTCCCACCCCACCCCCGCCCCCTGCCCCAGACAACTCTTCGACATGTAAGACAACTTCGTGTGTGGACTTCACTTATCTCGGTTCGTTTCTTGTAATAACTCACCAGGTGAACTAAAGTGGCACCACAGCGAGCAGGTCTTTATTGTCTGTGAGCCCAGGGCAGAATTCAGGAAGCTCAGGGAATGTAGGCCAGGGCCAAGCCCAGCAAAGAGGGTCGGAGGTCCTGCAGAGCTGGCTACACTCCCAGCTGTGACAGGGCTCCAGGGTGTCCCACAACCTGGACGATTGCCAGACAACTGCCCCCTCCATCCCGGGAGCTCTAGGGAAGGGGACGCAGGATGGCCCCTCTGCAGAGAAGCCACACCTTAAGCTCCGACTCCATGATCTTGGGCTTTGGGGATCTGGCCGAACTGCAAATCTTCCCTTTTGGACTCGTTTGAATCACGCACCTTGTCACCCCAGCAGGCAGGGCACACAACCATGGCGCTCATCACCCTCAGTGACTGCTGCCTCCAGACCCCCACGTGTTTCTTTCTTCCCAATCTGTCCGCCATTGACATTTGCTGTATTTCAGTCATTGTCCCCAGCTCGCTGGCCAATTTCCTCTCCAGCAGCCAGCGGATGCCCATCCCAGGCTGTACCTTGCTAATGGACCTCTTCATTGCTCTGGGGGGAGCAGAGTGTCTCCTCCTGGCTGTGATGGCCCATGACGGCTCTGTAGCCCTCTGCACCCCCCAGCGCCACACGCTCACCATCGCCAGGGCCCTCTGTCTGCAGGTGCGGGCTCTGGCGTGCGTCCGTGGCTTTGCACTCTCACTCACCCTTACCATGCTAATGCTCCTCTTACCCTTGTGTCGGTCCCAGGAGATCAGTCATTTCTACTGTGACATCCCTGCCGTGCCATGCCTGGCCTGCTCAGACACGCGAGCCAAGGAGATTGCAGCCTTCCTGCTCTGCATGATCCCACCCCGTCGCTTCCCTCCTTGCTGACACTCCTCCCTGTGGACTCATTATCGCTGCCATCCTCAGAACCCACTCAGCTGAGGGCAGGAGCAAAGCCTTCTCCACCTGTGCTGGGCCCCTGCTGGTCTCTCTTCTGCACCGTGGCTGCGCCAGATTCATAGGCATTCGCCCCAAGTCACGCTACACCCCGGAACAGGACAGAATCGTGCCCTTAATCTACACCAATGTAACTCCCGTGCTCTACCCCGTGATCCACATATGTAGCCTGCGCAACAAGGAAGTCTAGGGTGCCCTCAGGAGGCTCCTGGAGAGCCACAACCAGATGAGGCGGCAGCCCAATGCCAAGTGAAGGGCAGAGCGGAGGCCACCGGGCCTAACCTGGCGTCCTCACAAGAACCCAGTCGGTCATGCCCACTGCACACCAGGCGGCTCCCCTCCGTCCTCGGAGGGCTGCGTCCGGGTAGTGCGCGCCCCTGAACTTCACCGCCCCCTTTTCTGTGGTCAGAGAGATGGAACGAATCGTAAGGCTTTCCAAAATGCAGCAGTTCGGGGGTGTTTTGCTGTCCCTTCGTGAACAACCGCATTCAGCCTCCGGGACACTGTCAGAGACATGAACACGGACAGGAAGAAGGTCACGAGAGGACCCAAACAAAACATTAAGGCAGCCGCTTCTCTGGCCAAAGAGTTAGTGAGGATAGAAATACAAGGAGCTGCCAAGTCCAAACTAGGTAAAGTGAACAAGTGGAAAGGCAGAGCCAGCCCAGACACTGAATCCTGCACCACCAGAAAATGTCCTGGAGACCAGGGGAGATGCAACAATGCAAACCAAAGCAGCGGCAGCCAAAGCAGCAGCGCAGGGGGCGTGTGACCCGTTCCACTCCCACCCCACTCACCATCCTCACTCAGGCATTTCACCATCTGCCCCGGCCCGGCCTCTGGGCTGGGCGGCTCCTCCTCCTCCCCCTGGCTATAGGGCCACTGGCTCTTGGCAGCCTGATAGGCCAGCGCGTCCTCCAACCTGACTCGCCAGGCTTGGGGCGGCGCCTCTCCACTGCGGCCCCACGTGCTCGCTCATCACCCAGTGCTGAAAGGCTTGGTCCATCTCCCGGACTGGCCTGGAGGCTCCTTGAAGGCAAGAACTGTGATTAATCTCTGTTGCCACAGGACCTGGCATGCAACGGGTATTCAATAAGCAGTAATTGCACTGTGAGCCCCCATGAGTGTGGGACCTCTTCAGATCCTAGTCGCTAATGGAATGAAAGCCTTCAGTATCCTGCTGAGCGGAGGCCTCTGTGATGCAAGGACTCTGGTCAGGCGTACCGATCTCCAGCAGCTATTGGCTGACCCCACTTCCACCCCACAAGCTGGGCTAGGTGCCATGGATCCCTGGAATTCCCTCCATCACAGCACTGCGCAAGGAATATTATCGCATGAGTAAATGAATGAATGATCGAGCACCTTGTGTGTGCCAGGCACTGGGCATAGCCCTGGGGATACCGGAAAGCACAAGACACAGTCCGTGCCCTCCCAGAGCTCACCAATTAGCCTGGGGGGTGAAGCGCCAAAACAGCTCTTCTAAAACACAATTGTTATGAGCTCTTCCTAGGAAAAGGCGATTTGTCCCCAAACCCAGGAGCACCCACATTCTGTTAAAAGGGGCCTTGCGTCGTTGATGACCTGTCATGGGACAACTAGACCACCATGATGACCATCACTCTCTGGACTTCACTTTCGGTCAACAGTACATTTCCTTATAGATTCAGCCCCCCAGAAGAGTTCGGAACCCACCCACACAAACCTCCGTGAACATCAGCTATTTCCAGCCTTGCCTGCTCCCCTCGATTTGCAGCTCCTCCTACCTACCTCATCACGCCTCGGCGAGGTCCCCGTCATCGACAGCAAAGACACCCTCAGAGCCACCAGAGGGCCACTCCTCCATGGGAGTGGCAGAGCTTGGAGAATAGCAGGCATGTAGATGACTCTTCCCAGTGCCCAGACCTAGTTGCTTTTTGGTCAGTGCCAAGGCCACAGCAAGTCACTGAGAGACGGTGAAAACAGAAGAGCCCTCTGAGAAGCCCTGCCCAAAAGCTTACCCACCAGCAAATTCCCGGGGACACTGCAGTGCCATCTGGATGCTACGACAAAAGACAGGCTCACGTTGCTGTCAAACGGGGCAATACTGTCCCACATGATCTAGGACTGTGGCGAGGATTGGGAGGACAGAGCACGGAAAGCGATGCCTGGCCCAGCACCTGGCAGGCAGGATGCCACGTCAACGGCAGCAAGGATGAGCCAGTTAGATGGAGAGCTGGGCCCTTCCATGTTGCTCTCCCCCTCAGGATGCACTTCCCTCAGGGCCCTTAGAGCTGGGGCAGGTTGCAGTCTGCGTGTGCGTGTGTGTGTGTGTGTGTGTGTGTGTGTGTGAGAGAGAGAGAGAGACAGACAGACAGACAGACAGACAGACAGAGGGACCACCAGCAGGATGGTCTCCCTGCAGGATACCTAGATGGTGACTCCAGGTTGATCACAGGGAAGGTGTGACGATCGCTGAAGGAAATCCATGGGCTACGGAGAGACACACGGGAGTGAGAGTGAGACAGACAGAGCCCCAAACAGTAGCTGTTTCTGGCCAACAATACCCACTCCCGCACCTTAGGCTCTGTGCTTCAGGGCCATGTGATGCCGTCATAAAGGGGTGCAGGGACACCCCTCTCTTTGACAAGCTTACCTGGGTGCTGCTGCTTTTATTGCCTCAAGAAATATTAGCTCTCACTACTCTGATCCCTAAATCCTTCCCTGCTTTCAAAATAAACTAGTGACATGTTGGCAAATGTTGCAGCAGGAGCAAGGGTAGGGGTGTGTTTTAAACACTGTCCTGTCCTGTCCTCTCCTGTGTAGATGTGTCTTTCCCATTGTAGAGAGTTTTAAAAGGGAAAGGTCCCGGGGTCTTCTTTGCCCAAGCAGACCCCTTCCTTAGAGTGCCCTCTCCCACCGTTTTGCCATTTATCTAGTCTTCACTCTTCCTTTAAGGCACCGCTCAGATGCCATGGACTTGACCTTTCACTTTGCAAGATGATGCCCAGCCAGCTGAGCTACACAGCTCAGGACCAAGGAGGACATATCTATTCGTGCAGTTAACATAACATAGTGATGTTTGTGCTAAACAATGTTTCTAGTTTTGGGTCCAGTAGTGATAATACCTGCTTCTTGTCAAGTCTGCACACAGTCCTTTGAAACACATGGTTGCCCTAGGCCCCATCCAAAGGTTCTCTTACCCTGCTTTAACACAGCAAAGGTTGGAGAAGTAAGACGTGCAAGGCCGTTCCTCTGGCAGGGCTGTGCCAGCTCCATTTTGAACTGGCTCCATTTATATCATTGCTTGCAAATCTCTAAGTTAAGACATGATGTCAACCTGGTGTCGGGTGGATGAGAGACAGTGGCTAGGACACATTTAGGGAGATTGATTACATGGGGGTTCAGATGAGAGAGTGGGAGGCTGTGCAAATACCTGTCACCAAGACAGTAAATGAAAGAGAAAGGGGCATTTGGGGGGGGGCGGGGAAAGCGTGAGGTCATTAGGCGGCTAGTGGGTTCCAAGTGCCCACAGGACACCAGCTTCAGGTGCCTGTACTGATTTGAAGCTCAGGAGTTCAAGAAGGATGTTGAGCACCGTGCAACGGGTACAAATATCCTTATTGATTTGACCATCCCCTTCCTTGGATTCATGCCCTATCACCTCTAGCCTTCGTCGTTATGAATTATGCCTCGTGTATTTACTGCGTTCTGAACTAGTCTCTTTGATTCGGAAATGCGAAGGCCTTAACCGCTATGCAGCCACAAGTGTCTAGCAAGGACTGGCGCTATGGAGAGGAGAGTCTGTGATGTGCTGAGCGCCTCCTGAGTGTCTCCCTGTGTGTGTATGTATTGTGTGTGTGCGCGCTCTCCCACCCATGTGTACCCGTCCTTGAGTACTTGGACGGATTAGAAGAGCAAAACGTTCCCTTGTGTGATATTGGTGACAGGCACTGAAAGCAAACCATCAGTAGCCCTCTAGAGGAACACCTTCCCCTGCAGGTTGAGCGTTCGGTGTGCAATTTGGAAAGCGTTGCTCTTGGGAAGCAGCTCCAGGTCAGGAGGACAGGCAGGCTGAGCCCCACTGGCCCCACAGTCCTTAGCCTGGGTCCCCAGGATCGGTGACTTCAGGGACTTCATCACAGTCCTAGCTGCACCAAGACAAGGGGCCAATTAGAAGCATGTTCAGAGGAAAGATCGGCCCCCAATGAATAGAACAGGAAAATTGAAGCTTCAGCAAAGGGTGTGCTTGGGAACCGACTAGAAGTTTTTCTGAGTAGCTTCTTTTGTGAGCTCCATATTTGCTCAGTAGCTTTCTTAAGTTTTTCTGTTTACCCTTGTGATCCTTGCACATTGTCAAAAATAGAAAAATACGGGCAAATATGGAAAAGAAAACGAAGACCAATCATCTCTCTAGGAAAGGTAAGCACAACGAAAATGCCGGCGATTTCGGCATGAGATGAGCCCATTCATGTTTAGTATTTGGAGCGGCGACTGAGATATGGCAGTCACCCAGTCCGTGCTAGTGGTTATTACTGGTGCATTGATCGTGGGCTTAGAAACGTCTTTCCCTATGCAAAATCTGAGTTCGCCTACATTTTGTTCTAGAATACTCACATGATTTGATTGTGTGTATACTACTTAAATACATTCCCATCATGAACAACTCACGTACTACACAAAGGCAGCATGTATGTGAATGTATTTCTTCACATATTTCCCTCCCGTGTTTCTGTGAGAACTATCACAGCAGCTTAATAAGTCAGTGTTCGTTTGCACACTCGCACATCATTCGTTAAAAAGTCGCTGGCACCTCGGAATTGTCCCTCCAAAGGGTGTATCCCGTGACTCTTGGCTGCATCGGCAGAGAGCTGTGTGCAGCGGTGCCAACTCCCCTGCACGCCCAGGCCCCCCTGTGCACAGGCTGCGTGGAGGCGGGAAAAGGAGGACGTGCAGGGAGTGGGGGGGGGAACAGGGGCACAGGGCACAGAGGTGTCCACCCCAGGAGCGTGAAGTCACAGGGCACGAGCGGGTGCAGGGGCCCAGAATCTCAGCAGGAATAGGGAGCCTGCAGATGACGGTGAGCGGGAAGACATTCCAGAGAAGCGTAGAAAACTCAGCAAGGAGCTCACTAGCAGGTCAAAGCAGAGCTCTTCATTTGTCACCTGCCCAGGCTGGGTTTTCCCTCCATGACCCCATGTCACAGGACCCAGTTTTGCCAAAACGTGGAGGCCCTCCTTTCGACCACACTTCATCCTCCGCATCCAGCCTTGCTGAAATCTGTGGTTCTCACCTGCTAACGACTATATCCTGGGTGTTCTCTAGAATCCCTTCACCCACCTGCCCTGCTTGGTGTGTTCCACTTTAGCATACTATTATCCTTTCTCCCCAAGCACGTCGGCTCCCTGAAGATAAGGATTCCGCTGGCTTCCTTCCCCTGTCCTATTACTCCCAGTTTCTGAAACACTGGGGGCCCAGAGTCCCCCCAGAAAAATACTGGTGCCAAGAAGCAGCTGGAGGTACGGAGGCCTCCCCTGTACCAACAGCCCCCCTCTCCCCGCAACGTCCAAGGCAAGCAGAGGTGGGGCAGGAGACATCTTTGCCAAAATGACCTTTCTATTTCTATTGCCATGTCTGCAGGGCCTTTTAGCAGAATAAGAATGTCCCCTCTGCCAGTACCCATCCCGCCCTCAGCCTCAACAGCCCCACCTGCCCCATCCCCGCTGAGATCACGGTGTGGGGGGAAGACTTCCTAGGATCCACTCAGCTGTCTGGGGATGGACGTGACACAGAGTGGGTTAAGTACAGCTGCTACGTGGAAGACTTGAGACATGGAAAATGCCTCAGCATGAAGGTCACAGACAGGAGGAGTGAAGCCCGGATCCAGTCCCCGCTTGTTGCCCACCTCACATCCCTGCAGTTGTGCCCAGCCAGGTGAGCAGCCCCATATCCCTGGGACAGAGCATCTCACCTACTCACCCGCACGGCATGGGGCCAGAGGAACACTGTAGACACAGAAAAACCTCTGTAGGCAATGCTGCCTCCCAACCCCACAATCACCCCTGCCTGCCTCCCCCTGTGCCTTCCCAGGTGACTTCACCCCGATGCAGACAGAGAAGTAAAGTGGCACCCAGCAGGCCAGCAGGCACAGGGTTGCTTCATGTAGAGGGCCCCTGGCACCTCCTGCACCTACCCCCCCTCAACAGGAAGACTCTGCAGCTAAGGAGGCAGAGCCCACGAGGGCTGTGCCAGCGGAGGGCAGAGCAACTGGGAGCGCTCCCGGGGTGGTCCTTCTGGTCCTGGAGCCCTGGTGCCCAGCGGGCTCCTCCTGGGCCACCTGGTGGAGAAGTCCAAGCCTGTGGCCTGGAGACAATGTGCTGTGTGTGCCTGGACCCCGGGGGCCCCAGGGCGGAGGGGTGAGGCTGGGCAGCTACCGCTCCCGCCCCAGGCTGGCGGGCTCCTCAAGAGAGGCGCCAGAAGGACAAGTGGTGCTGAAGGGGCAAGGCCCATCCATCCTGGCTCCCCCAGGCACTGGGCTGGGGTGTGCCTGAGGGCCCGCAGGGCCCACGGTGCCTCCTGCTGGGAATCAGTCCCAGGCTGGCCAGAGTCGAGCCCACACAACGGAGGGCCATGTGAGAATCCCAGGGAGGAAGACTGGCCTGCACTGTCCCTCAGGCACCTGACGCACCCCCAGCACTCGCTAAAAAGGGACCGCCAATCAGCAACCTGGTCCCACGGGAGACTGGCTAAAGTGGACCCGCACGGGCTTTGAGGGCCCTGCGCATGGGCGCATGCGCACGTGGGGCCTGTGAGCCTTGGCGGGAAACTGTCACGAGACCGGGCCTCAGAAGATCGTTTTTTTTGAGAGGCGGTTTCAGGGAGCATTTGCGCAGGCGCTGAAGGGAATGCACGTGACGTCTCACTCGAAGGGGCGGAGCTTCCTTCAGGGAAGCTGTTGTCCTGTGCTAGGAAACCGAAAGTCAAAGTCGAGCTCCAGAGCTCAGGGCTGGAAGCCATGCAGGGTGAAGACCAAGGTGCAGGTGGTGGGGCTGCCGGCGAAGCCGAGGGCAGTCCGGGTGACACCGCCACTTCAGATGGCGCTGGAGGCCCCCAGGACCCCAGAATCGGAGCCAGGATACAGACCGAGGCCTCACCCACCAGATTGCTGCTGGTCCCGTGGTCACTCCGCCGGCCCCGGCAGGTCCGAGGTTCCTGGCGGGGGCGTGGTGGGACTGTCGCCTTGGCAGCTGGAAATCCAAGAAGACGACTACTCTACCTGTATCCTATTCGAGTAGTGGCAGGTTGCCAGGGGGACACACCTAGGCCAGGCAACGGGACAAGGAAAGGGGGCCAGCCCGGGGGTACAGAGTGAAGACGGGAGACCAAGGTGGCTGAGGGGATGTGCAGAAGGTGGGCAGTTGAGATGGGGGCAGACGGCCTGAGGGACCAGGAGGGAGGGGAGGCGGCGTGAGGGGATGAGGACGGATGGGTTGGTGGTCTGAGGGGGAACGGGCGAAGCCGATATTGGATGGTGCCTTAACCGAACCTCCACCAGCACCCTCACGGTGCCTTTACCATCAGCGGTTCAGGCGGAGATGGCCCGCCAGTTCCTGGCCCCACGTGCCCGGCGCCACCCAGGGGCAGTTTCCAGGGAGCTTGTAGTGTCTGCAAATTTTCTAATGATGTGAGTTCTAAAACCGGCCAATGTGGGGGGTGCAGTGGCAGGGGCCGGGGTGGGTCTCAGGAGGATCATGCTAGTAGTGAATTGGAGACCCCCAAAACGTCAGGTGTAAGGAGGTGCTCACGTTGGACCGGGCCTGTCATGGCCTGAGGGGGCAGAGAGAGCTAGGTACAGAGTTACCCGCTTTAACTTGATTTTCGTTTTCCCTCTTCCAGCCGATTGACCGCTGAAGACCCGGGCCAACTGCAAATGGCTGTGAACTCCTGTCTCCACCAGCTTTTTGTCTTCATTCGCGCCATGCCTAACATTTTGCACCCAGTGTTTTATCTTTAACCCTAGGACGGAAAAAGGGGACTAAAAGTAACCTGGAGCCCCTCCGTAGGCAATGCATCTCTCGCTGGTGCATTGATTCCTACAGTAGTTCTTCCTTTATTGTGGGGCCCAATTCTTTCCTTATACTGGCCCTTTGGCACTGTCGACTCTATTGTTTCCCTCTTAATGGAGGATGCGTCCTTAATTGTGTGTTACAGCAGAAAATAAAAATGAAACTGTTACTCTTGTTTGAGTTTATTTTCAGGTAACAGGTCCCCACATTCCCCTGCCTTTGACCCTGGTGTGGAGGTGAGGTGTAGGATTCAGTCACGTCAGTCGGTCGAAGGCCGTTTAGGAAATGGAAGAAAATGACAATAATTGTGTCATGCCATTTAGCGTTAACAACTGTTAGTCTTTTGGAATATATTTTTAGTTTTATACTTGCATTTATACAGTAACTGCACAACAAGAACAATGTAGAATATTTGCAAGCTCGGGATTAAATTTTTCCAGGACCATATTCATTCAACATATGAGCTTTCCTCTTTAAAAACCCTTAAATACATGGCATTGAATGCATAAAAGAAGTTCAATAATGTAATTGGTGAACATTTAATATTTCCAGTCTTTGTGGTTATACATAATGATTTGATGAAACTCTTTGTTTTTTTGTTGTTGTTCGGTTGCAGTTGTCCCCATTTTTCCCCTCCTTGCTTCCTCTGCCCCATCCAAGCCCGGCTCCCAAAGACAATCCCGCCCCATTGTCCTTGTCCATGGGCCCTTTACATGTTCCTTGACTTGACCCTCTTTCCCCTATTTTCACCCGCCCCCCCCTCCCTTCTGGTCACTGTCAGTTTGTCCTTTATTTCCACGTCTCTGGTTCCTTTTTGCTCGTTTGTTTTGATTAGGTTCCAAATATAGGTAGCATGATACGGTATTTGTCTCTCACTGCCTGGCTTATTTCACTCAGCATAATGCTCTTCGTTTCCATGCATGCTGTGGCGAACGGTAGGAGCTCCTTCTTTCTGCTGCGTAGTGTTCCATTGTGTAAACGTACCATTTTTTGATCCACTCATTTACTGATGGGCACTTAGGCTGTTTACAGCACTTGGCTATTGTAAATAATGCTGCTATGAACATAGGGGTGCATAGGTTCTTTTGAATTGGTGTTTCAAGATTCTTAGGGTGTAATCCCAGCAGTGGAAAAGCTGGATTGAAAGTCAGTCCCATTTTTAGTTTTTTGAGGAAATTCCATACTGTTTTCCACAGTGGCCTCACCAGTCTGCATTCCCACCAACAATGCACTGGGGTTCCCTTTTCTCTGCATCCTCTCCAGCACTTGTTTGTTGATTCGTTTATGTTGGCCACTCTGACCGGTGTGAAGTGGTATCTCAGTGTGGTTTTAATTTGCATCTCTCTGATGGCTAGTCATGTTCAGCATTCTTTGATATGTGTATGGGCCCTCTGTATGTCCTCCTTGGAAAAGTGTCTGTTCAGGTCCTTTGTGTATTTTTTAATTGGATTATTTGTCTTCCTGGAGTGGAGTCGTGTAGTTCTTTATGCATTTTGGATCAGACCCTTGTCCAGGTATCATTGGCGAAAAAGTTTTCCCATATGGTTGGTTCCCTTTTCATTTTGCTGATGTGTTCTTTAACCATGCATAAGCTTTTTAATTTCATGTAGTCCCATTTGTTCATTCCTACCTTTATATCCCATGCCCTACCTAGAGGGTACCTCGGTGAAAATATTGCTGTGTGAGATATCTGGAATTTTCCTGCCTATGTTCCCCTCTAGGACTTTTGTGGTGTCACAACTTATATTTAAGTCTTTTATCTCTTTGGAATAAATATATTGTGATGTGTGGTGTAAGTTGGTAGTTCTAGTTTCATTTCTTTTGCATGTAGCTGTCCAGATCTCCCAACACCACTTATTGAAGAGGCTCTTTTTACTCCATTTTATGCTCCTGACACTTTGTCAAATGTTAGTTGACCATAGAGACATGGGTTTATTTCTGGGCTTTCTAGTCTGTTCCATTGATCTGTGTGTCTGTTCTTATTGCCACTTCCGGATGGGTTCATTTTTTAAAATATTTTATTGATTATGCTATTAAAGTTGTCCCATTTTTTCTCCCCTTTATTTCCCCCCAGACTGTTTTGATTACAGTTCCTTGAAATATAGTTTGATTGATACCAGGTATTTTGTTCCCTCCTACTTTGTCCTTCTTTCTCGAAATTGCTGGTGCTACATGGGGTTGTTTATTGTTCCATATACATTTTTGAATTATTTGTTCTATATCTGTGAAATATGTCATGGTATTTTAATAGGGATTGTGTTGAATATATCAATTGTTTTGGGTAGTATGGACATCTTAATGGTGTTAATTCTTCCAATCCATAAACACGGTATGTGTTTCCATTAATTTGTGTCTTCCTTAATTTCTCTCTCCAGTGTCCTGTAGTTTTCTGAGTACAGGCCTTTTACCTCCTTGGTTAATCTTTTTCCTAGGGACCTAAGTTTACACCTAGGTACTTTCCTAGGTATAATAAATGGGATATTTTCCCTCTAATTTCTCTTTCTGATATTTTGCTGTTGGTGTACCAAAACGTGTTCCATTTCTGAATATTTACTTTGTATTTCACCATTTTCCCAAATGCACTGATTAGGTTGAGTAGTTTTTTGGTGGGGTCTGTAGGGTTTTCTATGTACGTCATCATGTCATCTGCAAACAATGACAGTGTTTCTTGCTCCTTTCCAGTTTGGATGCCTTTTATTTCTTTTTCTTGTCTGATCGGTATGGCTAGAACTTTCAGTACTACGTTGAATAGAAGTGGTGTAAGCGGACACCCTTTTCTTGTTCCTTATCTTAGGGGGAAAGCTTTTAGTTTTTGCCTGTTGAATATGATCTTTGCAGTAGGTTTGTCGTGCATAGCCTTCATTACGTTGAGGTATGCTCCCTGTACTCCCACTTTGCTGCGTGTTTTTATTATGAATGGGTGCTGCACTTTATCAAATACCTTTTTAGCATCTATTGATACGATCATGTGATTTTTGTTTTTCCTTTTATGTGATGTATTACATTTATTGATCTGGGAATATTGTGCCATCCTTGCGTACCTGGAATGAATCCACTTGATCATGGCGTATGATGTTTTTAATGTGTTGCTGGATCTCATTTGCCAATATTTTTTCAAGGATTTCCATTTCTATGTTCATCAGCGATACTGGCCTATAGTGTTCTTTCTCTGTTGTGTCTTTATCTCATTTTGGGTTTAGGATCATGCTGGCCTCATAAAAAGAGTTTGGCACTCCCCTCCTTTTGGATTTCTTGGAATAATTTGAGCAGGATAGGGGTCACCTTTTCCCTAAATGTTTTGTAAAGTTCATGTTTTGTGAAGCTGTCTGGTCCATGGCTTTTGTGTGCCGGGAGTTTTATCATTAGTGCTTCAATTTCCCTAGCTGTGATCAGTCTATTCAGGCTTTCTACTTCTTCTTGATTCAGTTTTGGAATATTATATCTTTCTAGAAATTTGTCCATTTCGCCCATGTTTTCAAATTGCTTGGTCTACAGTTGTTTGTAGTGATGTCTTACAATCCTCTGTATTTCTGTGGTAACAGTTGTAATTTGTCCCCTTTCATTTCTGATTTTCTTTACTTGGGTCCTCTCATTTTTTGTTGATGAGTCTGGTTAAAGACTTGTCAATTTTTTTTTTATTATACAGGAATTTTAGCATTGATTTGTGAACATCCTATGGTACAAGAAATTTTATATACCATATAATTACAACACAAGAACAGATAGAAAGTATTTCAGGTACTACCCATGTATGATGTGCATCCTTATTTCCCCCTACAAATTTGGGCAAAAAAAGTTTGCATTACACATGGCAAAATATGGCACATTTTCTTTTATTTTTAAATTATATTTTATTGATTATGTTATTACAGTTGGCCTGATTTTTCTCCCTTTTCCCCCTACAGCCAGCATACCCTACTCTCTTAGGCAATCCCCTACCACTGATCATGTCCATGGATCATGCGTATGATTCTTTGGCTACTCCATTTCCTATACTGTACTTTACATCCCCATGGCTATTCTGTAACTGCCTATTTGTAACTCTTAATCACCTCACCTCTTCAGCCATTCTTCCTCCACCCCCCTCATCTGGCAACCAACTTCTTTTCTCCTTTTATTTTAAAATTATTTTATTGTGAAAATCTCAGAAGATGGCGGCAACATAGGTGGGAGCGGAGTCCACTTCCCCTCAATGCCAGGGAAATACCTAGCTCATCTGAGAAGCAGAGCGAACAGCCAACAGTATTCCAGCATATATGAAGATCAGAGACCAAAGATAGAGGACATTGAAAGATCTGACGGTAAGAAGAGTGCTTAAGGACAATAAGGTCCCCGGGACCCGGGACCCGGGACCGCGCGGTACAAGGGCGGCAGAAGCGCCAGCCCAGGCGCAGGGGCTGCTGCAGGAGTCTTGGGAGAGGGCAAGGCTGAGCTGTGAGCAGCCAGGTGCTTGATTGGACCAGGGGGGCTTGAATAGGAGGAATTTCTCAAAAAGAAAAAGAAAATAGAGGCACTCAGGGGCTAGTTAGAGAACTCTGGGCAGCAGCCGCGGCCCCTGGCGCCCCTCCCCCCTCCACCCCTGGACTGCGAGCGCCAGATAAGCAGCCCTGGCGCTCACCTGAGGCCCGGTTGCATGCACGCAGATTAGTGAACTGGGGGCACACACATGAAACCTCGGAGGGGCGCCCACACCCAAAACCTCCGAGAGCATCTGGAGCAGAGGTTAGCTGCTCCACCCACAGGCCCAAAACCTCGGACCCAAGTGCCGCGTGATTCAGTCCCAGGGCGGCCCCGCCTGCCCGAAAGACTCAAGCCCAAGGCAGCTGGATCGGCCGGCTGCGCGCTCCTAGCACAAAGCCGCTTGCGAGCTTCCCAAACCCTAAGCGGCTGGATCCCCCTGCTGCGCGCGCGTGCACGCGTCCCAAGCCAAAGCGGCTGGAGCCCCGGCTTGCGCGCCCCAAGAACAAAGCTTCTGGATTGGCTGATCAACGGCCTGATTGCCTGCCAGGGACCACACCTACAACGCCTACCTAACACCTGCGCACAGAGCCCTGCAGGGCCTACTAGCTCTCTAGGACAAAGGCAGAACACCCAGCAGAGGGGAGCTGCAGGGTTAGGGGAGACTGCAGGCTGAACAACAGCGAAGAGTGTGGCCCAGGAAGGGAGAAAAGTGAAACCAATCCTTCCAACCACCCCCTCCCGTTGCACAGACAGGACGACCAGCAGAACTAACCTGACCGGTTTAAAGCCAGCAGAAGATTTTTTTTTTTCTCCTTTCCTCCTTTCCCCCTGAATTCCTTCTTCCTCTCTCTTTTTTTTTTCTTCATTCCTTCTTCCTCCCATCCTTTACCATTTTTATGTCTTCTTCCTGCCTTCTTTTATCTATTTCTATGTTTTAATTTTTGTTAAAATTCCTTCTTATCTTGTCTCCAATCTTTCTTTATTCCTTCTTCCCTCCTTCCTTCCTTTCCTCCTTTTCTATTTCCTTTTTCCCTCCTTACCATCTTGTTTTTTTTTTTCTTTCTTCCCCCCTTTCTCTTTTTCCCACAGGTGAGACAACAAAACCTGGAGTGCTGAAAAGACTAGAGTTAGACTGTGTTAAACCCATAAACGTCAGCTCAAGACCAGTGAGCACAGGAGATTAAGGAGACAGCACCACCGAATCCCATTGGCATTCAACCATAGAAGTTCATACCATAAACCCAGGGAGTCAGAATAGAGCAATTTAAGAAGCAGAGGCCAACAAGAAGAGTCTCACAAACAATGGGAAGACAAAGAAACAATTCCCAAATGAAAGGAAAGGAGGAAGTCTCAGAAAGAATGCTAACTGAAAAAGAGGCAAGTAAACTATCAGATACTGAGTTCAAAGCAATGGTCATCAGGAAGCTCACTGAGCTCTCTGAGCTCAAAGAGAACTACCAGAAACTACAAGGAAACTACAATGAACTCACTGCAAACTATATCAACATGAAAAAGGAAATAGAAACTATCAACAAGAGCCAAGAGGAAATGAAGAATACAATTTCTGAATTGAAGAACACAGTAGAAGGAATAAAAAGCAGACTTGATGAAGCAGAGGATCGGATCAGCGAGCTGGAGGACAAAGTAGAAAAAAACACCCGGAAAGAGCAAGAAAAGGAAAAGAGGCTCAGAAAGAATGAAGAGGCAATAAGGGAAATGCAGGACAACATGAAACGTAACAATATCCGTATAATAGGAATACCAGAAGGAGAAGAAGAAGAGCAAGGGATAGAAAACCTGTTTGAAAAAGTAATGATAGAAAATTTCCCTAATCTGAGGAGAGAAAAAGTCACCCAAATCCAGGAATCACAGAGAGTCCCAAGCAAGAGGAACCCAAAGAGACCCACTGCAAGACACATCACAATTAAAATGGCAAATTTCCAAGACAAAGAGAGGATCTTAAAGGCAGCAAGGGGGAAAAAGGAAGTAACATACAAGGGAGCCCCAATAAGGTTAGCAACTGACTTCTCAATGGAAACGCTCCAAGCCAGAAGAGAATGGCAAAAAATATTCCAAGTAATGAGAACCAGAGGCCTGCAACCAAGACTACTATACCCAGCAAGGCTCTCAATCAAGATAGAAGGCCAAATAAAGAGTTTCGCAGACAAAAGAAGTCTAAAAGAATACAGCTCCACCAAACCAGCTCTGCAAGAGATGCTAAAGGGACTGCTTTAAGGAAAGGAAGGAAAAGAGAAAGAGAGAGGAACACAGGTAGGAAAAAATGGCAATGAATAACTACCTATCGATAATAACCTTAAACGTAAATGGATTAAATGCTCCAATCAAAGGACATAGAACAGCTGAATGGATAAGAAAACATGACCCACACATATGCTGCCTACAAGAGACCCATCTCAGGACAAAAGACTTACACAGACTGAAAGTGAAGGGCTGGAAACAAATTTTCCAAGCAAATGGACAGGAAAAAAAAGCAGGGGTAGCAATACTCATATCAGACAAAATAGACTTCCAAAGAAGGGCCATAAAGAGAGACCCAGAAGGTCACTTCATAATACTCAAAGGAAGAATCCACCAAGAAGACATAAACATTGTAAATATATATGCACCCAACATAGGAGCACCCAAATACATAAAGAAAATCTTGGAGGATTTCGAGAAAGATATTGACAGCAACACAATTATAGTAGGGGACTTTAACACCCCACTATCAAAAATGGACAGGTCTTCCAAACAAAATATCAACAAAGATATTGTGTCACTTAACAATACTCTAGAGGAAATGGACTTAACAGATATATACAGAGCTTTTCATCCCAAAGAAGCAAAATACACATTCTTTTCAAGTGTCCATGGAACTTTTTCAAAGATAGACCGCATGATAGGACACAAAGCAAGCCTCAACAAATTCAAGAAAATTGAAATCATATCAAGCATTTTCTCTGACCACAAGGGTCTGAAACTAGAAACCAACCCCAAAGGAAAAAACCCCAAACACTCAAAATCATGGAGACTGAATAGCATGCTATTAAACAATGAATGGGTCAAGAACGAGATTAGGGAAGAAATCAAAAACTTCCTGGAAACAAATGAAAACGAACTCACAACAACCCAAAACCTATGGGACACAGCAAAGGCAGTCCTGAGAGGGAAGTTCATAGCAATACAGGCCTACCTTAAGAAGTTAGAAACAGTTCAAACAAACAACCTAACCCTATGCCTACAAGAACTGGAGGAACAACAACAAAGACAGCCCAGAGCAAGCAGAAGGAAGGAAATAACCAAGATCAGAGCAGAACTAAATGACATAGAGACTAAAAGCACAATTGTAAGGATCAATGAATCCAGGAGCTGGTTCTTTGAAAAGATAAACAAAATCGACAAGCCTTTAAGTAGGCTCATCAAGAAGAAAAGAGAGAGGATCCAAATAAACAGAATTAGAAATGAAAGAGGAGAGATTACAACTGATACCACAGAAATACAAAGGATTGTAAGAAATTACTATGAAGAACTGTATGCTAAGAAATTTGAAAACCTAGATGAAATGGACACATTTCTAGAAAAATATAATCTTCCAAAACTGAATGAAGAAGAGGCAGAAAACCTGAACAGACCAATAACAGCAAAGGAAATTGAAGCAGTCATCAAGAAACTCCCATCACACAAAAGCCCTGGACCAGATGGTTTCACAGGAGATTTCTACAAAGCATTTAAGGAAGAGCTAACCCCTATCCTTCACAGACTATTCGAACAAATCCAAACTGATGGAAGACTCCCAAACTCTTTTTATGAAGCCAACATCATCCTAATCACAAAACCAGATAAAGACACAACGAAGAAAGAAAACTTCAGGCCAATATCGCTGATGAACATAGCGCTAAAATTCTCAACAAATTATTAGCAAACCGCATCCAGCAATATATTAAAAAGATCATCCACCATGACCAAGTGGGATTCATCCCAGGGATGCAAGGATGGTACAATATTCGCAAATCAATAAACATAATACACCACAAAAACAAAAGCAAAGACAAAAATCACATGATCATCTCAATAGATGCGGAAAAAGCGTTCGATAAGATACAGCACCCATTTCTGATAAAAACACTCAGCAAAGTAGGAATAAAGGGAGCAGTCCTCAACATAATAAAGGACATATATGAGAGACCTACAGCCAACATCACACTCAACGGACAAAAACTTAGAGCTTTCCCACTAAGATCAGGAACAAGACAAGGATGCCCTCTCTCGCCACTCCTATTCAACATAGTATTGGAAGTCCTAGCCACAGCAATCAGACAAGAAAAAGCAATAAAAGGCATCCAAATTGGAAAGGAGGAAATGAAACTGTCACTGTTTGCAGACGACATGATAGTGTACATGGAAAACCCTATAGACTCCACCAAAAAACTACTCGACCTAATAAATGAATTAGGCAAAACAGCTGGATACAGAGTCAATACCCAGAAATGAAAGGCATTCCTGTACACCAGCAACGAAACTGCAGAAACAGAAATCAGGAAAAAAATCCCATTCGATATAGCAACAAGAAAAATAAAGTACCTAGGAATAAACCTAACCAAGGAGGTAAAAGACCTGTACTCAGAAAACTACACAACACTGAAGAAAGAAATTAAGGAAGATACAAACAAATGGAAGCATGTACCATGTTCATGGATTGGAAGAATTAACATCATCAAAATGGCCATACTACCCAAAGCAATTTATAGATTCAATGCAATCCCTATTAGAGTACCCATGACATATTTCACAGATATAGAACAAACATTTCAGAAATTCATATGGAACCATAAACGACCCCGAATAGCTGCAGCAATTTTGAGAAAGAAGAACAAAGCAGGAGGGATCACAATACCTGATATCAAACTGTATTCCTATTACAAGGCCACTGTAATCAAAACAGCCTGGTACTGGCATAAAAACAGGCACACAGACCAATGGAACAGAACAGAGAGCCCAGAAATAAACTCAAGTCTATGCGGTCAATTAATATTTGACAAAGGAGGCAGGAGCATAAAATGGAGCAAAAACAGCCTCTTCAACAGATGGTGTTGGGAGATCTGGACAGCTACGTGCAAAAAATTGAAACTCGACCACCAACTTACGCCATACACGAAAATAAACTCAAGATGGATAAAAGACTTAAATATAAGTCATAACACCATAAAAGTCCTTGAGGAAAACATTGGCAGGAAAATCTCAGACATTCCACGCAGCAACATCCTCACAGACATGTCCCCTAAAGCAAGGGACATAAAGGAAAGAATAAACAAATGGGACCTCATCAAAATAAAAAGCTTCTGCATGGCTAAAGAAAACAGCATTAAAATGAAAAGAGAACCCACAGTATGGGAAAACATATTTCCCAAGGATACCTCAGACAAGGGCGTGACCTCCAAAATATATAAAGAACTCACACGACTCCACTCCAGGAAGACAAACAACCCAATTAAAAAATGGGCAAAGGACCTGAACAGACATTTTTCCAAGGAGGACATACAGAGGGCCCATACACATATCAAAGAATGCTGAACATGACTAGCCATCAGAGAGATGCAAATTAAAACCACACTGAGGTACCACTTCACACAGGTCAGAGTGGCCAACATAAACAAATCAACAAACAAGTGCTGGAGAGGATGCAGAGAAAAGGGAACCCCAGTGCATTGTTGGTGGGAATGCAGACTGGTGAGGCCACTGTGCAAAACAGCATGGAATTTCCTCAGAAAACTAAAAATGGAACTGCCTTTTGACCCAGCAATTCCGCTGGTGGGATTATACCCTAAGAGCCCTGAAACACCAATCCAAAAGAACCTATGCACCCCAATGTTCATAGCAGCACAATTTACAATAGCCAAGTACTGGAAGCAACCGAAGTGCCCATCAGCAAATGAGTGGATCCAAAAACTATGGTACATTTACACAGTGGAATTCTGCACAGCAGAGAGAAAGAAGGAGCTCATACCCTCTGCGACAGCATGGATGGAACTGGAGAGCATTATGCTAAGTGAAATAAGCCAGGCGGGGAGGGAGAAATATCATATGATCTCACCTTTAACTGGAATATAATCAACAAAAGAAAAAAGCAAACAAAATATAACCACAGACATTGAAGTTGAGACCAATCTAACAATAGCCAGAGGGGAGGGGGGATGGGATAATGAGGAGAAGGGTTTTCAGGAACCACTATAAAATACACATGGACAAAACCAAGGGGGAGGGTGGAGGTGGGGGAGGGAGGTGGGTTTGGCTGGGATGGGGTGGAGGGATGGGGAGAAAATGCAGACAACTTGTAATTGAATAACAATTAAAAAATGGAAAAAATATATATAAAAAATATCACTAGACAAAGAACATGTATGAAAAAAATAAGAAACAAAACTAGGCAAACAACTGGAACAGGAATAGAATCACAGAAATGGAGATCACATGCAGGATTATCCATGGGGAGGGGGAGGGGGGGAATGGGGGGCAAGGTAGAGGGAATAAGAAGCATAATAGGTAGGCACAAAATAGACAGGGAGAGATTAAGAATAGTAGAGGAAGTGGAGAAGCCAAAGAACTTATATATATACAACCCATGGACATGAACTAAGTGGTGGGGGGAATGTTGAAGGGTGTTAGGGTACAGGGAGGAGAGGGATAAAGGGGATAACAAAGTTGGGAAAAATTTTAAAAAGAAACAAAGAAAAGGAAATATTCCACAGATCTTGGGGCCAGAGGTGGTTTGGCCTCAGCCAGCCCATATTTCAGAGTTTATGGGGGTAATTTGTCACCTACTTTTGTTGTGGATGTTTCCCTGGGGTTTTGGCCCTGCTTTCCCATTCTCTCTCTCATTTGTTGGGGCTGGGGGAGTCGAGGGAGGGTTGGGAAGATTCAAAAATGATGTTTCCGGCACTGTTGCCAGTTTCCCAGAATCCAGAAACTGTACTATTCCGTATCAGAATAATTAATAAAGATGTTTTAACTTCGACACAACAGAATACAGACACAAGTAGAAGTTGTGGGCAAAGTGGAGGAGATGTGAGGACCTGGATCTAAGTACTGTCTCCACCCACTCCTGCAAGGACAAGAAGAATACGCATTACGGGGTGAGCGGGTTCTACAGCGAATGGCAGCGGTTTCCTTCCAGAAACTCCGAGGAGCTGCTCCCAGCTGTTGTTTAGAGGAGTGCTTTCCAACTCCTTTTGGTGAAGGACCTTTTGTTTCTTTCTTTCTGAAATTATTTCCAATCCATAATGGTTAATGTTTTTGGAAAATGCAGTAAAATTAGCAGTAAAATTAACTGGAAAAAGACACACCAAACATTATTAGTTTCACCAGACATGAAGTCTGTCTGCATATACTACACCCTCGGGTTCTACACTTATCACAGGCCCGGAACAGTTGGCAGAGCACCGTCAATTTGCAAACTGAATTCCTTTCCTAGGACTGCAGTAGGTTGCAGGTGGACATGCATTGGCGGGGGGTGGGCATCACTGAACCCCCTGCACGGCCCGTCCTTGTTTTGTGAACCTCATTTTCAGTAGTTGTCATGTGGAGGGCACAAGACTATTTTAAAGGCAGAGTCAGCTTGTAGCTTTCTGCAGAGGCAAGCAGAGCACCCTGGGGAATCGTAGCCACTGACTGAGAAGGGCCAGGCCTGGAGGTGAGGTTGGGCTATGCGGAAGCTGGAGGAAGGAGACACTTCTGGCCCCACCAGCACCCATGGAAGCCCAGCCTTCTAAGCAGAAGTCCATCGGAGTCTTTATTCCCACCTGATACTGACTGCATTTGACAATGCCAGGGAAAGGGCTGGCACGGCCAATAGGTGGCCTCCTGAGGGGAAAAGTGCCCAACCTACCCACCGGCTGCCACGCTAACACGGGGAGAGAACCTCTGTGCTGCCATCATCTTGGGCTCCAGCCTCACTTCCCTCGCTTTGGAGGAGACACTGTTCCGTAACGAGATCGGTTCCTGCAAACCCCTTTGCAGCACTGTGACATAATCCTGTACCCCTACCTCTACCTCCCACTATGTGCCGGTTCCTGGAACAGCCCATCGTCCTGACCTGGTCAAGTGTGTAATCTCCATGTCGGGTAGCATTCACGTACTAGTATCTGTGACTATCCCCTACCCCCTTTACCCTACATAATTTTTTGCCACCTGTCAAGGTGCGGGCATTCATTTTGTCTTGCAGCTGCCCAAAAGGCACCTCATGTGTAAGTTTCCCTTAGTAACTCAGTTACCATAGTGGAGTGGCCAGCCTCTTTCTTTGGTCTTTCCCTGCCCTCCGAACACCCAGGTAGACTTTTGGCCCTGGGATCGGTCCCTGGGGCTGTGTGGTCCTAACGATTGGCGAGCCACCCAGGAGAGTGAAGAAATGGGTCTTGGCAAAGAGGCGTATGTGGGACAATTCCTGCGTTGGCCATCTAATTCCATGTGGGGACGGGTGGCTAGATGCACGTGGACAACTGTGTCAGTGGGGGGACACCCCCAAAATGCCAACCGGTCTCACGCACTTGTTTGTGGAGCTACACGCCACATGTTGTGGCAAGGGAAAAAAACCCACGGCCCCAGCTGTGGGGTGGCCCCTCTTATGGGTGATTCAGCTCCTGAATGGTGGCAAATGTGACTGCCAACTGCTCCCAAATTTACAGGTGACAGTTCAGGTTTGGGACGACTTCAAACCCCCCCTGCTACACAACAACCTCAGGATTCTCTGTCTGTCTCGATCCCACACTGAGAGGCCAGAAGAGGTGGCCAGTGGGAACGGGAGGACGAGGCGTTGGGGATGTGGATGTGGGCCAGCTTACGCAAAGCATAAGCTCATGTGCGAGACACTGACGTCAAGACGCAGCAGTCAGTGAAGACCTACTAGGCCTGTCTGACTCCCCGCTTCACCTGCCCCTATGGGGTCATCTAGTGGTGCAAACTGCCCCATCACCACCGCACCCTCATGCCAGGTCACATCCCGGGCCACCTCAAGGAGAAATGAGGAGGGTGGGTCATGGCAGGGAAAAGCAGCCCAAGAGTAAGGGAATTGCCTGCTCAAGGTTGACCAGAAAACATATGATATATCTTTTTTTCTGCTTCTTCTTTCCATAGTTCCTCTCTAGACCATGGGCTCTGAAATCTGGAAGGAGCATTTATCGAGCATTCATTCCTCTGTCTCCGCCTAGTGGCGACCCGGGGAGCGTGCAATCAGGCGCCACATTCAGTCATCAGATGAGTACAGAGAGCCTAAAGGGTGCTGACGCGCCCCTGAGGTTGAAGGGCTGTGTGTGCCGTCCCTGAGCGTCTATCTCCAGGGAAGGATTTCCAAACAGGACAGACTCTGAGCACTGGTTCGGGAGACATTCCGAAGCATCTTCAGGTTCCCTGCTGCTCGGGCTGTTCCACACTCTTGACTTGCTCTGTCTGCAGTGCACTGGGCGAGGCCAACAGGAAGCCCTTCCACAGAGACACGGAAATAGCAGCCCAGGACGCCTGCCTGTCTTTTTCTTTCCTTCAGCACTTTCTGCCCTGGCCACGTGGACCTTCTCTGCCTCCCCACTGTTGAGCTTGCGGTGTGCATTTCCAATGGGAACAACGCTGCCAACGTGCCCTCCAGAGGCGCTGCCCCAGCATACACCGTCCTCAACAGCGTGTAACAGTCATTGTAGCCTCACTCAGACTGATGCAAATGTTCGAGATTTTGCCCATCTGATGCGCAAAAACATCTCTGTTTTAATGTGCCTTAAAAAAAAAGTTGTTAGTGAGGCCGAACATCGTTTCTTTGTTTGTTTGTTTATTTGTCTTTGTATTTCTTTTCTTATGGCCTGCATGTTCACCTTCATAGATTCATAGCCTATTTCTACATTGTGTGGTTTGCTTTGCTTTAAAAAATTCCTTGTTAACAAATTAGCGCCCTCAAATTGACACGAGCAATCTCCCATTTGTCCCTTGCTACACATACTTGTTCAATTTTACATAGCCACTTGATTGTTTTCCTCCCCTGGGGTTTCTGAGCTCATATTATTTTCAACACTCTCAGAAGATAAGATATCCACCTGTCCCTTTCTCTAGTAGTTTTAGTGTTCCATTTTCCAGAGTTTACTCTTCGATCCACCTGGGATTTACCTTCTTTTAAAGATTTCTTATTTATTTATTTTTAGAGTGGGAGAGAGGGAGAAAGAAGGAAACACCAAAGTGTGGTTGCCTCTCGCGCACCCCCTACTGGGGACCTAGCCCGCAACCCAGGCATGTGCCCTGACTGGGAATCGAACTGGTGACCCTCTAGTTTGCAGACCAGCACTCAGTCCACTGAGCCAAACAGCTAGGGCTCAGTGCAATTCCTATTAAGACACCAAAGGCATACTTCACCGATCTAGAACAGATATTCTGAAAATTTGTATGGAACCAAAAACAGCCCCGAATAGCATCGGCAATCTTGAGAGACAAGAACAAAGTTGGAGGGATCACAATCCCCGATATCAAACTACACTAAAAGTCCACTCTAATCAAAACAGTCTGGTACTGGCATAGATCAATGGAACAGAATGGAGAGCCCAGAAATAAACCCAGGTCTTTGTAGTCAACTAATATTTGACACAGGAGGCAAGAGCATACAATGGAGTAAAGACAGTCTATTCAATACATGGCATTGGGAGAACCGGACTGGTACACGCAAAAAGGAAAAAGAAAAAGAAAGTAGACCACCTTCTTATACTATACACCACAATGAGCCCAAAATGGATAAAAGACTTAACTAGAAGACATGATATATAAAAATCCTAGAGGAAAATACAGGCAGTAAGATTCCAGATATCTCACATAGTAATATTTTCCCCGATGTATCACCTAGAGCAAAAGAAATATTAACAATGGGACTACATCAAATTAAAAAGCTGGAGAAATGCACAGCTGAAGAAATGATGCTTAAAATGAAAAGGGAACTAACTGCATGGGAGAACACATTGGCCAACGAAACATCAGACAAGGGTGTAATCTCCAAAATATATAAAGCACTTATACAACTCAACACCAGGAAGACAAATAACCCAATTAAAAGATGGGCAAAAGACCTGCGTAGACATTTCTCTAAGGAGGACACCCAGATCACCCATAGACGTGTGAAAAAATGCTCAACTTCTCTAGCCATGGGAGAGATGCAACTTGAAACCACAATGAGATATCACCTCACAGCTGCCAAAATGGCTGTCAGTAATAAATTAACAAACAACTCGTGATGGCGAGGATGTGGAGAAAAGAGACCCCTAGTGCACTGTTGGTGGGAACGCAGACTGGTGCAGCCACTGCGGAAAACAGTATGGAATTTCCTCAAAAATCTAAAACGGAACTGCCTTTTGATCCGGTGATTCCACTGTTGGGAACATACCCGAGAATTCCGAAACACCAATCCAAAAACACTCATCTACCCTCACGTTCATAGCAGCACTATTTACAATAGCCATGAGTTGGAATCAGCCTACTTGCCCATCGGTAGATGAGTGGATCAAAAAACGGTGGTACATCTACACAAGGGAACACTGCGCAGCAGAAAGAAAGAAGGAACTCCTACCTTTCGTGACAGCATGGATGGAACTGGAGACTACTATGCTAAGTGAAATAAGCCAGTCGGTGAAAGACAAAAAACATACGATCTCACTCATAAGAGGAATCAAATGAACAAAATAAACTAACGAGCAAAATACAACCAGAGGCATGGAACCATGGAACTGACTGACAGCTGTACGTGGAGAAGGGGGAGGCTGACTGACTGGAAGAAGGTGAAGGGATCAGTCAAAGAACGCAAATGAAGGTCCCATGGACATGGACAACACTGAAGGGATGGAATATGGAAGTGGGGTGCGGGCTGGATGGGGGACGGGCGAAGGGCAAGGAGTGCTACAACTAATAGCATAAACAATAAAATATTTTTAAAAATTAAAATAAAATGAAATACATTCTGGTTCAATCCCTGGCAGGGCACATGTACGAATTAACCAATGAATGCATAAATATGTGGAATGACAAATTGATATGTCTCTCTCTCTCTCTCCTTCCTTCTCTCTCTCTAAAACTCAATAAATTAAAATTTTTTTTTGAATAAATAAATGCTGTTTTGGAAGAAAGCCCCAGAAAGAAAGTGAGAAGACGAACAATTTAGAAAAAGATTGGTAAGCCAAATAATAAACAAAAGTTAAGAACTTTAAAATGAAACTATCTTTTAGAAATCTCCATAAGACAAAGAACTCAGAAGAAAATTGTACATCTGACAGGAAGATGGAATTCGTGGAATAAGAATTATAGACAGTTAATGTGCATGTGGTATGACCCGACCTATGTAAAATAAAACATATTTTCTTAAAATCGCAACCCTAGCCAGATGTCTTGGTGTGAGCGTTATCCTCTCTGCCTCTCGAACATATCCTCAGGAAAGAACTTTTTAAAATGTAGGGTCATATATCCTGAGAAGAAAATTAAAAAAAGAGCACTAGCTGTTGTGGCTCAGTGGATTGAACAATGGTCTGTGAACCAAAGGGTCGCGGGTTCGATTCCCAGTCCGGGCACGTGCCTGGGTTGTGGGCCAGGTCCCCAGCAGGGTGCATGCAAGAAGCAACCACACACTGATGTTTCCCTCCCTCTCTTTCTACTTCCCTTCCCCTTGTTCTAAAAATAAATAAATAAAATCTTTTTAAAAAATCAAAAAAAAAAGTACAAAACTGTTAATAGGGGTTAGTGCAGAGACTCAGATTACGAGAAATTTTTACTTTCCAACAACACAACTTTGTATAAAGCATGAATGGTTTTATAATAAGCATATATTACAATTGAAAAGAATTAAAAATGTCTAAGCATGAAGAACTGTAAATACACTGTGGTCTCAGTTGTGTTTCCTGCTCAAATGTGCAGGTACACACATTTGTAGTTCAAAGAGACCTGAAGGAACCATCAAACTGTTCACAGTAGTTCTCTCAGCGGGGTGTGGGGAGATGGTTGAGTGTATTTTTCATCATTTCATAAGTTTCTGTAACTGCAAAACTGATCCAATGAACGTATTTTACTTCCATCAATGGAAGAAAACATTTTAAATTGCAAACTACGCCACAGAGACATGTGATCCCTGCCGGAATGGTGGAAACCTGGCACATAAAGTAGGATTCACCAAATGGACCTTCTACATTAACTTCCAAGCTCCTGTATTATTGGACTCACCCTCAAGCATCAGGTATGTGCCAGCCTCACTGTGGAGAACACGCGTGGTCCTGATTTGAGGTGACAAAGGCCTAGCAGGCACTTTCTTTCCCAAGGACCTTAAACAAAGCCCCCTTCACCTCCTCGTTTCGCATGCTGTGGATGATGGGGTTGAGCATGGCAGTGAGGACCACATACAGCGCAGAGAGCACCTGGTCTCGCAAGCCCGAGTATGCGGAGCTGGGAAGGACGTAGCAGAGCACTGAAGTGATAGAGAACATACAGACCACAGTGATGTGAGCGCCACAGGTGGCAAAGGCTTTCCTTCGGCCCTCAGCACAGTGAATCCTGAGAACAGCAGCCACAACGTGTATATAGAAGATCACGAGCAGGGCGCAGGGGGCGAGAGCCACCAGAAAACTAAAGAAGAACAGGGCAAGTTCATTTGCCTGCGTGCTGGAGCAAGAGAGTTTCAGCAGTGCAGGGAGGTCACAGGAGCAGCGGGCGATGAGGCGAGGTCCACAGAATTTGAGTAGAGCTGCAAGGGTGGTGTGGGTGAGTGCATTGGCCATTTACCTCCAACAATGCTCTTAAGGACATTCACTGCTTGGCAAGCATCACACAACTTTCCCAGGGGTGCATGTGTGTGTGTTTATCCATGTGCCTGTGTTTACTGGGTATACTTTGGAAGGCCTGTATATCCTGCTCATAACTATAAGTTTCTTCTTCCAGGAAGCCTCAGATTAGCATCATCAGTGTTATAGGCCTCCCCCATGGCCATGGTACAACTAACTCTCTGGCTGCCATAAGAGTGCCATGCAAATGAAGATTAGGGTCCTTTTTGGTGGCAGAGGCATAAGCAGCAGCAGCAGCAGCAGCAGCAGCATTTTGTATGTGCCCTAGTGTATTAGTGAGGGTTCCCAGAGAAGCAGACCGATGTATGTGCACGAGGAATTGGCTCCCATAATTTTCATAAGTTCCATGACCTACTGCCTGCATCCTGGAGACTCAGGAAAGCCAGGGATACAACTCAGTCAGAGTCTGAAGACCTGTGAACGAGCAGAGCTGGTGGTGTAAATCCCAGTCCAAAGGCAGAGGATGAGATGAGATGTCCCAGGTCCAACAGTGAGGCAGGGAAAAGGGATGAATTTCTCTTCCTCATTGTGTTCCATCTAATCTCTCCGCAGGTTGGCTGACGCCCACTCACAGCGAGGGGGGCAATGTACTTTACCGAGTCTACGGATCCAAATGCTAATCTCACCTGGAAACACCCTCAGAGACATATGCACGTATAATGTTTAGTCTGGGCACCCCGTGTCCTGTCCAGATGACACAAATAAACCATCACAAGCTGAGTCACACATCACAAGGAGTCACAACAAGTTGACCCCGTACCGACTTGACACCCATACACATCTCCTTAAACGATACTTAACCTCAAATGGAGACAAGAACAAGTTCATTATTCCACCTAACATGATACAGCTACCATGGATCAGGTTGAAAATGCACTACCATTTTCCCAGAAGAAGAGTTAAAGTCCTCGAGTGAATTTACTCTTTTTCTTGGTATCCCATAACTTAAATACTATGATATAAAATCAATACATCTTATGTTATGTGATGAGGGAATGAAAGTTCAAACACAGCTCTGTGCGCACTTGTGTGTGTGTGTGTGTGTATGTGTGTGCGTGTGCTGTAGGCCAGCAGAGCGTAAAGTCATAGGAAAAGGAAGCAAACATTTTGCTAGTGGGTGACTGGGGGTAGTAGTGAGTGGTCTATTCCCACTTCCACCCCTTGGTTCCTGGGCCCATGAATCCTACCTGTGGGGAGAAACCAGCACCATATAGGGGGCGATGATGTGGAGCTGTATAGGGAGAAGCGTGCCCCAGCCTCAGAAGGTATTGCCACCTAGCTGGCCCTGTGACTGAATCTGCGGAAGACCATTCCACCTTTCTATCAAGCCAGCTGCTTCCGGATGGTGGAGAACATGGTCGGGCCAGTGAGTTCTGCGAACGTGGACCCATTGCCTCACTTCTTTCCTGTGGAGTTCTTTGATAACAAGTAATGCTTTGTGGAATAGGATTAGGGTGGATAAGGCAACTGTGCAAGTCCACGCATGGTGGTTTTGGCAGAAGCAGTGTGTGCAGGGAAGGAAATAACACATCCCAAGTAAGTGTCTGTTGCGGTAGGAACAAATGGCTGCCCTTTCCACAATGGAAGTCGTCCAGTGTAGTCAACCTGCCACCAGGGAGCTGGCTGACCACTGTGGGGGTTGGTGCCATGCTAGGGGTTCAGCGTGGGTCTGTGTTGCTGGCAGATTGGGCACTCAGTGGCGGCCATTTCCGAGCCAGCCTTGATGAGCGGAAGTCCACGTTGCCACGTTTACACAGCACCTCCATCTCTGCCGCCAAACACTTTGTTCACGAGCCCATTGGGCGATGACATGGGTGGCTGAGAAAAAGGCTGGTAATCATCTGCACAAGGGCCCGGCTGATTATTAAAATCCTCCTCTGCTGAGGTCACCCTTGGGGAGCATCCCCATGGCGCACAAATATCCTTACATTTTTGCCCGTTCAGAGAGGTCTCTCCACATACCTCTTCCCCAAATTCCTTTCTCACCAAGTTTCCAAACATGCTCCTTCCAAGTCCCTGACCACCCAACTAGACCATTATCCAGGGCTCATGGATTGGTATATAATCACGATCACACATCTGGCCATTTCTCTTTCCTGGCAAAGTGAATGACCAGGTGCACTGCTTGAAATTCTGCCCACTGGGAGGATTCCCCTTCACCACTGTCCTTCAGCAACGTCCCAGAGTGGGGCTGTAGTGCTGTAGCTCTCCACCTTCACGTGGTGCCTGTACAGCACACAGAATCACCTGTAAACCGAGTCTTCTCTTTCTTTCTCTCTCTGTCAACTGATCAGGGAGAGCGCCCCAGGAGCCCATAGGTAGAGGCTGGGAGAGAGCAGGCCGTGCCGCAGCCGTAGGGGCCATGGGCATTTGGTCCACTTCTTCATGTAACCCACTTGTGCCTTCAGGGCCTGCCCAGGCCCAAACTCATATATGCCACTTCCACTGGCACACCTAACTTTACATCTTGGTGGGTCAGATAACACCCAACTCATGGTGGGATGCTCAAATGGCACGCTAACTCGGCGTCCCATGTTTAAGCGTTCAGTCTCCACTGAAGTCCAGGAACAGGCCAAAAGCTGTTTCTCAAAAGGAGAGTGGTTAACTGCACATGATGGCAGGGCTTTGCTCCAAAATCTCATTAGAGGCCCCCCCAAAGCTCCAAACAGCATCCCTATCCGCCACCGGTAATTCAAACCCCATTACATATGTACCCTTGACATTGTAATGGCCCCCACAGAGTAAGGAATTGAGCACCCCTTGAGAATGTTTGCCAAGGGATATCCCCCACAAAAGAAGCTCTCTATGATCAGCTGGATAAGAGGACCTGCTGTGTGGATGGCAGTCAGCTTATTTCCCACTCTGCAGCGGGCAGCAAGTTTTCCTGTGTGCAACAGACGCTCTTCCCGTATATGTATCTGCCCTTCGCACCACCACGGTTTTGTCAGCAGTAGCACCTGTGGACATAAAGCCTAATTCACCATTAGATACTCCCTCACAAAGGCTCTAATGAGATGGATTTGAGACTGTTACCTAAGCATGTAGGGATGCTTGTGCTTTGAACCAACTAGCAAAAGGAGTTTATTGGGTTGACTGGAGTGTGGGATCCGGATTATCGAGACGGAGAGAATTTCTGCTACATAAGTGAAGTCAGAGAAGCGTATTTCTGAGCCCCACAGAACTTTGGCATACACCTGCTGGTACTGCTATACGCTTTGGAAAAATTTAGAGGAATACGGCAACCACCCCTTACGGACAGGACCGGGAAGTCTCGGCCCTCTAACAATGAAGGCTTAGGTCACCGCATCTGATGGAGTCATAATCAGCTGAAATGTGGAGCAAGGACAAACTGTAGATGGATTGGATAACAGAGAAAGGAAATGAAAATTTCAACTGTGGTGTATTGCAAATTTTAAATCCTCTCATGTCCTGCTGCGTCAACATCCCCGCAAACAGCACATGGGCACCTCACGGCAACCAGGTGTACCAGCGGGACAGCTTTGTCCCTGCCACGGGAGCTGACCAGACACCTCCCCACAGAGGACACACAGGAGGCCAATAGACATATGAAAAGACGCTCACCGTCACTCATCGTCAGAGAAATGCACATTAAGACCACGATGAGATGTCACCTCACACCTGGCAGAATGCCTCCCATCCATGTATCAGCAAACAACAAATGTTGGTGAGGCTGTGTAGAAAAGGGAACCCTCGTGCACTGTCGGTGGGAATGCAGACTGGCACAGCCACTGTGGAGAGCACTGTGGAGGTTGCTCAAGAAATTAAAAATAGAACTACCTGATGACCCAGCAATTACAGTTCTGGGTATTCATCTGAAGAGATCCAAAACACGAATTACAATAGGCACGTGCACCCCTATGTTCACTGCAGTGTTATTTACAATAGCCAAGCTGTGAAAGCAACCAAAGAGGCAATTGATGCACTATGGGATAAAGAAGCTGTGGTTCATACATGCCATGGAAAACAGAATGAAATGTCACCATTAAAACAGAATGGCGACATTCTGTTTTAAAACAGAATGAAATGTCACCATTTGCAACAACACCGATGGACCCGGGGAGTGGTATGCTAAGTGGAGTAAGTCAGAGAGAGAAAGACAAATCCCGCATGATTTCACTTGTATGTGGAACTCTGAAGAACAAACTGAAGGAACAAACACAACCGAATCAGACACAGGGAAACAGAGAACAGACTGATGACTGCCAGAGGGGAGCGCAGTGGGGGGCTGGGTGAAGAGATGAAGGGACTAAGAAAGGCCAATTGGTAGTCACAAAACAGTCACAGCGATGTAAAGTACGGCATAGGGAATATGCTCAATAATATCGTATTAACTGCATATGGTGCCCAGGAGGTACTAGACTTAACTGGCAGATCACTTTGCAAATTATATAAACGTCTAACCACTATGCTGTTCACCTGAAACTAATATAAGATAATATTCCGAGTCGACTATATATTAAAAATTACATTAATTTTCTTTCAAAGATTGGCCCCTGCCACAAGTTCCCATTCCTCCTGGCCCCTTACCTTCCAACGCCTAGTAACATTCAAACACACCAGGGAAATGCCCTTGAGCCTTTTGTTGGGTACCCCACCCTGACTCCCAGGAAAGTCCCTTCCTTGCCCATTGGTCCACACTCCCTCCCTGTTCCCCACTGTCATGGTTGCGCCCACAGCCTTGGCGCTCCCTCCCAGGTGACCCTCTCTTAGCACGCAGTGCAGTCATTCTGTCTCTCTGGAAACTGAGTATAATCAAGTTTTCTTTTATCTTGTATTTTTGCCTGTGCCTCTCCTGTGTCCCTTCTTGGGATTGTGCCTGACCAACCATCAAGCTGAAGAAAGAAACCAAACCAAACATGTGGCTGTTCGTGGAACTGCAGAAATGAGGACTGCAGGAACTCATGCCAACTTGACCTCATTGTTATTTGGGGGGTGCGTGTGTGTGTGTGTGTGTATCAGTTTCTTCTCTTTCTCACTAAGGGAATGAGGATGCACTGACACAGTTGACACAGTATTTATAAGGCATTCACAAGTCTTTGTTCATGTTTTATGAAATGCTTTATCTTCACAAAAATGGAAACCTTTCACAATTTACCTGAATGGCATTGCCTGAAAGTCAGTCCCTGACCCAGTACTGTGAAGCCGATGGCTTTGTTGGTATTGAGCCAGGTACTATGTGGCTCTCATGTCCTTTAATGTGCCAGATGCTTCCCTATCTGTTTGCACAGTAAAAGTTCAGGTTTCAAGTCACCTTGTCTTTTGTGATTCTATATGTAATGTTTTCATCAGGCAAGTGATGAGCTCTGAGAATCAGACACCACAAATGAACACGTTTCATTATGCACAGAGTGTGGTGCCCTCTCAAGGAGAGGCTTCCCATAAATGGACGTGTAAATTATAAATACAGAGCTTTTTCACTCTTTGACAAGGATGGGGATGGAACTATAACAACGAAGGAGTTGGGAACCATACTGAGGGCTCCTGGGCAGAAACCCAGAGAAGCAGAGTGACAGGACATGACCGATGAAGTGGATGCTGAGGGTAATGGCACAGTTGAGCCCCTGAAATTTCTGACGATGATGGCAAGAACAACGAAAGACACAGACGGTGAAGAAGAAATTGGAGAAGCATCCTGTGTGTTTGATAAGGATGGCAATGGCTATATTAGTGCAGCAGAGCTTTGCCATGAGGACAAACTTTGGACAGAACTTAACAGACGAAGATGTTGATGAAATGATCAGGGAAGCAGACATCGATGGTGATGGTCAAGGAAACTATGAAGAGTTTGTACAAACGATGACAGCCAAGTGAAGACATTGTACACAATGTGTTAAATTTCTTGCACAAAATTGTTTGTCTTTTCTTTGTTTGTAACTTATCTGTAAAAGGTTTCCCCTACTGTCAGAACAGTACGCACGTAGCTCTGGCCAGGTTGCTCATCTGGTTGGAGCATTGTCCCGTGCCCCAAGGAGGTTATGGGTTCGAGTGTCGGTCGTGGCACATACCTGGGTTGCGGGTTTGATCTCTGGCTGGGGCACAAGCAGGAGGCACCCGATCAATGTTTCTTTCTCTCATCAATGTCTCCCTCTCGCTCGCTCTCCCACTCTCATGCTGTCTCCCTCCCTTCCTCTCTCTCTCAAATCAATGAAAGTATAGCCTTGAGTGAGGATTAATATACATATACATGCATGCATAGTAATTAGGTCTTCATTCCTTCATGTTTTCTTCCCTTACCTCACTGTCATTTTCCTGAGCTTATTTTAGAAAACCGATCGAGTAACATGCTGCATGTGGTTTACTCTGGATATATCTAAGCCCCCCTGCACATCTAAACCTGGATGCAGTGGGTCAAATGAGGGAACGTCTGGGCCATGCCTTTTTTAAAAGTAGTTTTCTTTAGGAACTGTCAGCCTGTTGTATGAAGTGTGGAGTTGTTACTCTACACGGACAATGGACTGTCAACAATATGTCCTTAAAAGTTCCACTATTGCAAAACGGGTGCATTATCCAGGTACCCATACAGTACATTTTTGCACTGCTGGTCCAATACCAGAAACATTTTCTTTCATGGTTACATGCTTTTTACGCTTTGGTTAGCCCCTTAAAGAAAATATGCCTATGGCAAAATTTGCTTCAAATCCTTTCCAAGTTCTATATCTGTTTTCCAATAAACAAAAGTTTTACCCAATTAAAAAAAACCTCATGCACTATATGATCTAACAAAATTAAATGTATATCAGCAAACACATATATCCATCGTTGAATCTATGCCACACTCCACCACTGACTTCTTCTGAGCCCTTGCATACATCTCTTCACACTTTTCTGTACCTGTTGCCTCAGGTACAAAATGAAAACTGTAACCTCTACTACCAATAAAAGTAGCAAAAGAAATGAGCTCCCTACACATATGCAAAGTATGGTCAGAGACAGTGATGTCAGCATCGTGGTGGAGTGAGAAAACCTCTTTGTATCTCCCCTTCCATTTACAAGTCAGACAAGCACAGTTCAACAAAGGTACCTCTGCTCAGCTCACACACGTGCCCGAAATCCATGCATTACTGCATCTGAAGATGAGTGTATCGGCACCTGTACTGCAGACAGGATGGGGTAAAGGATAGGGCTGGTGTCCACAGAGGCACTTGGTGTCATCTGATGCTGTGGCCTCAGCTAACAAGTGGCGGAGGAGTCGGGATGCAGGCCTCACAAAATAGCCTGGATAGTGAAAGAGGCAATAGCAGAACCCCTGACTCACAAGCTGGCTACTACACCTGCCACTCCCCCCCCCCATTATGGCAGAACCCAGTAGCAGTACCTGAGACTTGTTAAACAGCACAGTGGTGCCTGCAGCCATTACTAACAAGGAAGAAGTGCTGTGGACTTGCAAACCTGCATCCCTTCAGCCACCTTTGGGGCAGAACCCAGTAGAGGCAGTAGAGATGTGTCAAAGAAAATAGTGGGGCTGGTGGCCTTTAGTAACAAGGAGGCAGTGCTCAGAGCTCACAGGCCCAGTTCCCCACCACCCATCGAGTCCACCCACCATGGTGGTGGTGCCTCAAGACCGAGGTGACCTGGACCCCAGTGGCCTGGCAGCAATTTCTGCACCCAAAACCAGGCCACTGCACCATGATCCCGGAGGCACAAGTAGCAAAGGTAAGAGGAAACAAAAGCACCACCTCTACTAATCAATCTATTGAATTGTCAAGACCAACATGATAAACAAGGGAAGAGTTCACTATCTCAAATGTTCAGGCAGAGACACAATTCATCAAGAACCATGGATACCAAGGTAAGACGGCAGTGCAAAAAGAAAGTAAAAAGTCTCCAGAAAGCAAACTCAGTCATGAAGACTGTGATTTAAATGACAGAGAATTCAAGACTGCAGTTATGAAGTAACTCAATGAGATACAAGAAAACTCAGAAAGGCAGATATGTGAGCTCAGAAACAAACTTAATGAACTAAAGGGGTGCTTCTCCAAAGAGCTTGAAACTGTCAAAGAGAACCAAAGAGAAATAATGGAGCTGAGGGACTCAACAAATATGATGAAGCGTATCGGAAATAGCGTTAGAAAGACTGAAAATAGAGCAGAGCACATGGAAGGGAGAATTAGCGAGCTTGAAGGCAGAAATCTAGAAATGAAAGCTTCCTTCCTCTAGGAAGAAGAAAGTGAACTAACATTTAATAAAATATGAATGAATTCTATGAGAACTATCTGAGTCCATAGGAAAGAGCAACATGAGGACAGTGGGTATCCCAGAGGGGTACAGAGGGAGAGGGGAACAGTCTATTCAAAGGAATAATCAGTGAGAACTTCCCAAACCTATGTGAGGAGCTGGACATTCAAATACAAGAAGCTAACAGAATGCCTACACATCTCAACACAGAACGACCTCCTCCAAGACACATTGCATTAAAACTGTCGAAAGTTAATGACCAGAAAAGAATTCTCAAGGCAGCCAGTGAGAAAAGACAGCAACCTACCAGGGAAACACCTCCCAAGGTTATCGTCTGAATTTTTGGTGGAAATCCTACAAGGCTGGAAAGAATGGAATGATATATTCCAAATATTGAAAGAGAGAAACCAGCAAAGTTACCCTTGAGATATGGAAACAAAATAAAAGCATTCTCAGACACACAAAAGCTGTGGGAATGTATTGTACCAGCCCTGCACTGAAGGAAATGTTGAAAGGAGCTCTTACACCTACAACAAACAGACAAAATATACAAAACTGTGAGTAAGATGGCAGTCGGAAGCAGGAAATCACAACTTTTATCGCAGAACAGGGTATCAAACACTAAATTATAACAGAGTGGTTAGAGGGGAAAGGATGTGAAAATTAATTATAACTACTGCACATGGTAATGAATGCACAACGTAAAAAGGGATTGTTTGTGATAACGGAAGCATAAAAGAGGTGGGGGAAGGGCTCAGCTGGTATAGGCAAAAGGAGAGAAGATGCAAGGAGAAGAAAGAGGACTGTCGTGTCCACGAGACACTTTACACGGATGTAGTGGCAGCCACAAAGCAAAAGTCCAGAGCTGAGACACGACACAGGCACGCAAGAGGAGATGGAGAAAAGAAACCCGCAGAGAACCGCTACACTAAAACAACACACAGAGACATGAGGGAAAAGAAACGATGGTCACACAGAGCAACCGGAAAACAAAAGAGAAAATGGCTCTAGTAAGTCCTCGTGTATCCCCAATCACCCTTCTGAGTGGCTCAGTCCCTCCCTCACGTCTCCGGAAGAGGGAGCCTTCTATTGAGGCTGGTGGGGACAGATGGTCACAGAGGTCCAGCTTGAGCAATGAGCACAGTTACCTTTAATCCTTTCTGGAGGCCTTTCCCAGGCCTAGGGTAGTTTCCTCACACACGTGTGTTGATCGACATTCTCCTCAATAATCCAGGGGGACCCTCTGCACATCGCCAGGGTCCTGTCTGCCTGGCGCTCTTGATCCACAGTACAATGGGCTTCAGTCAGCTCCCCCTCCGTCACCCGCAAAGCTCAGAACCAGTCTACTTTCATGGCCTGACAGATGGACGGCTGTTGCTGCTGGGTTGCCGTGAAACAAGTCAGATCACTTCCCTCTTCTGCTTAAGACAATCGGCAGAGGGGACTCTTACTCGGACACAAATCCAAAGACCTAAAACTCCCCATGTGCTCTGGCCTGCTTTCCTCTCTGGTTTTATCCACTCCCACTCTTTCACTTGCTCATTCTGATTCAGCCACACGATCCTCCTCTCGCTTTTGGAAATACCTGGCCCTTTCGGTGCCTCAGAGCCTTTGCACTGACTCTGGCCTGTCTGGAACTCTCTTCCCCTGGGTTTCTACCTGACTCACTTCCCGACTTCCTTCAAGTCCTCAAATGCCACCCCCCACCCCCTGCAGGGAGGATTTCCGGGCCACACTATTTAAAACTGCAACCCGCCTGTCCCGCCATGTTACGTGTTACCCCTGCAATATGCCCAACTCCTGGAGTGGGGCCTGCAGGGCACAGAATAGTCCCGAAGACACACTGTCCTTAACCAGCCATGATCTCTCACCCTGCTCTTGTCTACTCTCTTTCATGGGCCTGGAATGCTCCTGGCCAGCCCTGGATCTCCATCACCCTTCTCCGTCACCCTTCTCTCACAGATGGGGAATAAGTGGCGGGTAGGCGCACATTGATTGAGACACAACTGGGACAGTAGGAGTTGTCAGATATGAAGGAGTTTGGGTGCAGGGAAGCCACGGGAGGGTTCTGAAGAGAGAGGAAAAAGGGCCACCTTATATCTAGAGAGGATCCTAGTGCCTCCCATGTTCAGAAAGGGCTGAGGGCAGACAAGGCAGAAACAGGGAGCTTGGCATCCGGGTGAGAGACAAGGGTGGCTTGGACCCTGGCCTTTGCTGTACGCCAGCAGCTGGCAGGCGCATTTTGAAACAGACAGAGAATGGCGTGTGTGAACAGTGAATGAGCGATCTGACTGAGGGAGGGCAGATTGCTCTCCATCCAAGTGGTCGATGAGACTGCACAGGTACTGGGAGTGTGTTTGTAGGACAGCAGCCCCTTCCTGGGGCACCGTGGGAGGGAGAGTATGGGTGAGGTGGGGGCTGCAAGAACAGGACTCTGGGCATGGGCAGGGGGAACCTGGGAAGGAGGCCAAGGAAGGCTTCTGGGCAGCCGCTTTAAGTAGCACCGGGACTGCCGGCCACTGTTTCCCCAGAGACTGGGGGCTGAGCAATACCGATTCCCTGGCAGAGGAGCAGGGCGGGGTTGGCACTGAGGACTAAAGACCTTGTGAATGCCAGAGGCTGCTGAACTAGCCTGAGTCGCTCTGGCACGTTTGTGGGCTTTGGAGCGTGTCCTGGGGTACCAGGGCTGCAAGTGGGAGAGGTCTTGTGCTTGGTGCAAAGCCAGCTGAGCTGGGTCTTCCAGCTGACCTCGGTGGAGGGGCCCCGGCCAGGGTATGCCAAGGCAGAGCCTCCAGGTCTGGATCCAGCAATGAGGCCCTGGCAGCTGCTGTGCAAAAAGCACGGGGTGGAACGGAGGGAGGCCAGGGCAGAGCCTGCCACGACCCTGGCAGGAGCTGTGCCAGGGCATCTGGGGAAGGGACACCTGGTGAAGTCCCTGGGACCTACGGGCTGGTGTTCCCCTGCGCCAGGTCCGAGCTCGAGCAGCGTCTGAGGCACTGAGACAGGACTAGTCAGGCTCTGAGCAACTGACTCCTGTGTCCAAGCTCACGGGCCTCGATATGCCAAGCCCAGGTGACACAAGAGGATGTGTGGTTGGGTGGACTGGGCACTGGGCACTCAGTGCATGGGTGCCAAGGGGGACACCCCCGGGGGCGCAGGGGCTGGCTCTGGCAAGCCTATCATCTTCTTTTAGGGTTCTCGTGTCTGTTTGAGCCTATCAGACACTACTGTGGGGGGACACAGACTGTACACCAGATCTCGGGCCTCAGGGGACCACCAGCTCAGCTCACTTTCACCCCCGTGGACCTTCCCCCGCTCCCCTCTTTGGAGGGAACAGGCCAGGCAGTGCCTGTCTCACCCTCCACTGCGGCCGCTCCCGCTGCCTCTCTCCTTCGTAGGAGGTGCTGTAGTCTGACGGCCTCCCACCCCTGTTTGTGCTTTTAAAGCTTCTGTACTCCAACACACAGGAGGCAGGGCGTGGGCAGTGGGCTGTGTAGTAATCCACAAAAATGCATTTCATAGCTATTTTAACCAGTCCCCTACCCATAGGCCTTTGCGCCATTCTCACTGTTCGGTATGAATAGCAGTGCGGAAATGAATGTCCCAGTCATTGGGATCTAACTTTGTGTTCTGTCCACGTTTTTAGTCAGGTGTCCCAACACAATTTACCGAATATCTCCCCACTCTGTTGAAATGTCATCTTCGCCAAATTGTAAATCCCCGTCTGTGCTTATTCTTGCACATTTCTTCTTCCAGCCCATCCAGGTGGGGAGATGCCAGGATGTCCTCTCTGAGAGACTGCTGGGAATGCTGGGCAGGGAAGTCACGGAATGGGGTAGGGGTGGGGAGAGAGAGAGTGAGATGGAAGCAGAAAAAAGCTGGTTTCTTCGAAGTGTTGGGAGAAAGGCTTACAGAACTCTCAGCTGCCTGGCAGGTTGCAGGCATCTAAGGTTCTCCCAGTCTTCCAAATAATCTCAGGCGTCCCCCTGACAACTGGGAGGAAATCGGTGCTCTTGTGTCCACGACAGAGGCGTGGAGAGTTCGGAATCCATTGCAAGTATATCACTTTCAGAATAGTTTTCTGAGTTGCGTTTCCTGGGCATCTCAACACTTTGGCTGCGTGCCCTATGAGACACCGTCCACAAGGTCGGGGAGGGTCCAGAAGGTTCCCTCTGGGGCTGCCCACCATCAGAAGGGACTGCGTACCCACGGGTCAGCTTTTCAAATGGTTTCACGGAAGCCACTACCGAAGTCCCAGACTTGCCTTCAGTGAACACTCTGTCCCAGCTGCCCACTGGTCCCAGCTGGCTTCTCTGCTTCCCTCTCCTGCAATGTGAAGGGGACTCTCTCGCTTTTCCTCAACTTGACCCAATAAGCAATTGCTAATCACCGAAACCACCTCCCATTTCCTGAGTGTGTTGCTCGATGAAGAGTGTCATCAAAGAAGTGGTGGCATTCTCACCTTCTGCTTGTGTAAGCAGCAGTTGTTGGGCAGAACTCAGGAGGTTCCTGTGACTTCTAAGGGGAAAACAATCTGCAGTGGAGGGTCTTGTCACTAGGTGGCAGTATATGCATGGGTTGGGACTTCAGGGCACACTGGGTGGACCTGTGAGCCAAGGAGAGAGAGATGGGCGCCCCTTCCAACTCCTGCAGGGACCATGATATGTCAAACCCCTGCCCAGGCTGTAGACTCACCAGCTGACTTCACAAAGAACATTCCTGGTTCAAGTGCAGAGACTGGATTTACATCCGAATCTCGACATGTGCATATGGCAATGATCACAACAGTGTGGCTGAGCGTCTTTTGCAAGTGATGGACCTAACGTTAGACCACCCCACGTGCTCTGCTACACGATGTCCTTTGCAGTCTCCTGTTGAGAGGCGGGGGTCTGTGTCCCCGACCCTTGAATCTCAGCTGCCTTATGACTGCTTGCACCAATGCCGCGCAGTGGAAGTGACGCTGTGTGACTTCCAAGGCTGAGAAGTGGAAGGTGGTACAGCTGCTGGATTGTCCCCTGCACTAGGTGCCCTGGACCCTGAGCTGCCTGTGAGAAGATGGGCCCCCCTGAGCCTTCCATGCTGTGAAGAAGCCAAGCTGCCTGGGGGGCTGTGTGGACGTGCTCTGGTCCACTGGGCCCAGCTTTCCAGTCATGCCACACCAGCAGGTGAGTCAGGCGAGGGAGTGAGGATTCTGGCTCACACCTGCTTGCGTCGTCCCAGAAGAGGCTCCAGACATAGCAGAGCAGGGACAACACATCTCCGCTGCCCCTGTCCCAATTCCTGACCCACAGAAACTGTGAGCTCTGTGCACAGCCTGTGGCAGTTTTCAGCCGCTTACCTTCGGGGTAATTTCTTACGCAGCCACAGTAACGGGAACAAAGACCGATGGCTACAGCAGCACCACAACAGGATATGGATGCTAACCTTTACACAAGCCTGCCTTTGCATGGGTCCTTACTCCAAGCACTTTAATGACATTCACTTGAATTACTTCTTGGGAAAACCCCTGCCAGGTAGTATTCTCACCATCGCCAGTCCCCAGACCCCGAAGCCTAGTTCCAGAGCTGGCAGAGTATGGGCCAAAGGTCACCTAGCTCTCAAGGCGAGGGCCTTCGACTGAATGAATCCTTGGGTCTGGCTACAGAGCCCATGCTGAGCCCCTGTACTGTGTGGCAGGCTGCTTCTGACGCTTCTTCCACACCCTAACCTGCGCTGGGTGGACAGTGAGGTCATGCGCCAAGGGGTAAATGCAGAGGATGCATTCGGATATCAGTTTTTTAGTTAGGAAATTTGCTGAGGGACCTTAGAGAGACAAACAAAAAGCTTCATCCCCAAAACTGAAAGAATGAGTGTCACCTCTCTGATGCAAAGAGAAGGCTGGGACAGACAGGATTTTATTATCTTAGAGTCCAGGACACCCTTCAGACAGACATTCCAGGGCAACCACCCAGACCCGAGATTCTGATCAAGTGGCAGTGTGTCTCAGGGCAGCCATGGAAGAGATTAGCAGAAAGAGTAAAGTGATTTCAATGAAAACAGCAGTTTTTATTTCGAACACTCTCCACGACGTCCAAGCTTTTATTCTGAGCAGGTGATGCTCCATTGCACCAAGTAAATTGCTCCCAACGGTAACCTCTTGCTGTCCTGCATGCCTCACTCCACAGGAATGGGGAAGAAAGAGAGACAGAGAGCAGACCCAGTCTGGAGTGCCCTGGAGAAAACCAGAATTTGTTCAGGACAGGAGAGGCTGAGCCAGGATGAGTAGAGAAGGCAGCTACACGGTACAGCCCCGGAGGCCCCCCGCCAACCCCCCCGGAACCTATCAGTCATCCCTGAGTCCCTCCCTGATGCCGTTCAAAGGCTCCTTACTGACCAAGACTCCTCACGTCTATACGTACACACTCTAATACTCATTGGTTCTTCATTTTAAAACGGACAAGTACCCTGAGGGAAAAATTCTGTGGTACAAAAGCGTAAAAGGCACAAATTGTAATTCACAGACATGGCCTCTTTCCAGTCCTTTCCTGAGGTGGGTAGAATTTCCAGAAGTGCACACACATTCCAGTCCCTGTCGTGTACAACCTGTACAATCTCCTCGCCTCGAGGGCAGAAGGCAGCGGTGAATACGATGGTACTAGCCACCTGTGCCAGGTGTGCTGACTGCTGTGTCCACCCTGCTGCCGATTGGGATATTGAGGGACGTTAGGTCGGCAATTTAAAATGCCACAGCGCTCTCCTACCTCCAATCACCGCCTTCATTTTTCAACAAGCTATTCCTGGTGGTGCATTATCTACTAGATTCCAGAGTTCTGTAAATGTTGATTCTGTCAGTTTTTGCCAGCCCCTTAGTTCCTAGAGTGGAGGAATGGGGCCCTGCAGCTCCTCATTTTCCCTTTGTTGGAATGTTGCCTGGAACATCCACGCATTATACAGGGTGCGGCAAAAGTAGGTTTACACTTGTTACAGCTGGAAACATAGAGTTTATTCGTGTATTACTCTTCATTAATTATTGTATTACTTTCCATACACACAACTGTAAACCTACGTTTGCCCCATCCTGGAATCCACAAATATCCAAACTTTCAGAAATAAACAAAGTGTAATAGAACCGTAATGGAAGAGGCAGGACTGGAAGCACAGAGGATAGTGCTGGAAAAGATCCGAACTATCTTCTATTCATTAATAATTACTCTCTGAAAAGTAAGAATCAAGAATGGAAAAAATGAAAAAGAGCCAAGCAAGAGAGGACCAGAGATGGAGAGGAAAGGGGTGAAGGAGGAAGGAAGGAAGGAAGGAAGGAAGGAAGGAAGGAAGGAAGGAAGGAAAGAAGAAAGGAAGAGAGGGAGGGAGGAAGTTACAGAGGGAGGGAGGAAGTGGCAGGGAGGGAGAGGGACCCTCCTGCCACTGCTGTCAGGGGACATTCTTCATGGGCATCATCATGAGCCCCTCCACCATTACCCCAGGGACAGCATGTCTCTCCCCCCAGCTCACCACGTCACAGTTCTCCACGTTCTACATTGGCTGGCCCTGTTCACACGTGGAGTAACGGGGACTAGAGTTACGCTGCCGCTTACTTGAAAGGACCCCCCAAAACCAGACAAAATGTATGAAAGACAGACTGTAAAGGTAACGGGTATCAAGCGATGACAGACAGGGATCTCTGGGAGATGAGAAACGAGAGGTCTGCCGTGCATTTGCCGCAGCCGAGTGTCCGCACAGGGAGTCTCCTGGCAGAGCCCCGTGGACAGCCCGAGTGTAGCAGATGGAACTGAAATTCTCAGCACCTGAAATTCTTAGCGAGGTGGAGGACGGCAGGGAAGAGAGTGGCAGAGGACCAGAACGCCACCGAACCGCACAGGGTCCCCTGGAGTGTTCCGCAGACCACGGATAAGCACAAGCGTGTGAGGAAACTACACGAGGCCGGGGGGAGACCTAGCTGAAGGGATGAAAGGTGAGGATGCCCGGCGCTCAGGCAGGACAGGGGCTGGTGGCTGTCCCCACCTGCCAGGATGGTAACACCCACAATTTGGGAGGCATCCATTGGGCAGGGCACTCCGAAGGGTTTTGTGTCAGTAGTGGTGGTGACGGGGGCAGAAATGACTCCCATTCTGAAAGGGCCCACGCAGCATACCTTCAGAGCCAGACTCTAAAGGGTCCAACTCTTTCCAAACAGCATCCAGACATGATGGCAAAAAATATGTCTAGGACTAGGAAGACATCCAGCGCCCAAGTGGAAATCATAATATCTAGCATCCAATCTAAAATTACCAGGCATGCAGAGAAGCAGGAAAACACAACCCGATAACGAGAAAACATATCAACCAATAAAAGTGATCCACGTTGAGCCCTGGCTGGTGTGGATCAGTGGATTGAGCCCCAGTTTGGGAACCAAAGGATCACTGGTTCCATTCCCAATCAGGGCACATGCCTGAGTTGCGGGCCAGGTCCCCAGTAGGCGGTGAGCGAGAGGCAACACACGCTGGTACTGCTCTCCCTCTCTCCCTCCCTTCCTCTCTGTCTAAATATAAATAAATAAAATCTTTAAATAAAGTCATCCACATTGAAAACAAAGTAAAACTGCCTTTATTGTAAGAAAACACGATCATCTTTGAGATAATCCGATGGTGTGTGTAAAGGGCTGGTATAAAAAGTGAGTTCAGCAAGAGCTGCGCTATACTATACAGTGAACTCACTCCTTCCGATGAAAGGCTGAAACCAATTGTCCCAGCACTTTTCTTCCCTGCCAGAGACAAGGCTAGTCAGCCCACAAAGCTCTGATTTTATCATATCTGGGCTGTTTGCCCTTCTCACGCAAGCTAGAGTTTTAAAAAACTTTTGTGAAGGAGACCCAACAGAGACAAGGATTTGGGAAACCAGCACTCTGGTTGGAGGGTCCATTTTCTGTAGTGCAATTCTGCAGTGAAGGTTGAGAGCTTTATGAATAATCATATTCAACTCAGTAAGTCTACGTCTTAGAAGATATCTTTTAAAAATTTTTAACACCCGCCGGCGAAGATGGAGGCATAGGTAGACACACTGGGCCTTCTTGGACAACCAAAAGAAGGACAACAACCAGTTAAAAAAATAAATAAATAAACAGAACTGACAGAATATCAAACTGTATGGAAGTCCAACAACCAAAGACTTGAGGAAGAAACATTCATCCAGAGCGGTAGGAGGGGCGGAGATGGGCAGCCGGGCGGAGAGGAGTCCTGGCAAGGGAGCAGCTGGAGGACTGGGGTGGGCAAGATGGCGGCTGTCGGTCTCGGGGAGGCACTGCTGGCGGAGTGGGCAGTCTCATATTCGAGTGCAGATAAACCGGGAGGAATAACTGGGGAGGGAGACAGACCAGGCATCCAAGGGCTCCAGTGCAGTGAAATAAAGCCTCCACGCCTCTGACTGAAAACACCTGTGGGGGTTGAGGCGGCAGAGGCAGAAACTCCCAGCCTCTCAGGAGAGTTCACTGCAGAGACCCACGGGGTCCTTGAATGTACACAAACCCACCCACCTGGGAATCAGCACCAGAAGGGCCCAATTTGCTTGTGGCTAGCAGAGGTAGTGACTGAAAACCGACAAGGATGGGAGCAAGCGGCATTGTTCCTTCTCGGACCCCTCCCCCACATATACCATCACAACACAGCACCGTGGGTTACCCGGCCCTGGTGAACACCCAAGGATCCGCCCCTTAGATGTAACAGGCCCGCCAAGACAAAAAGGAGGCCCAAATGAAAGAACAGATGAAAGCTCCAGAAAAAATACAACTAAGTGATGAAGAGATAGCCAACCTATCAGATGCACAGTTCAAAACACTGGTAATCAAGATGCTCACAGAATTGGTTGAATATGGTCGCAAATTAGAGAAAAAAATGAAGGCTATGCTAAGTAAAATAAAGGAAAATGTACAGGGAACCAACAGTGACGGGAAGGAAGCTGGGACTCAAACCAACAGTGTAGACCAGAAGGAAGAAAGACACATTCAACCAGAACAGAATGAAGAAACAAGAATTCAAAAAAATGAGGAGAGGTAGGAACCTCCAGGACTTCTTTAAAAGTTCCAACATCCGAATCATAGGGGTACCAGATGGAGAGGAAGAGCAAGAAATTGAAAACTTATTTGAACAAATAACGAAGGAGAACATGGCCAATCTGGTAAAGGAAATAGACTTCCAGGAAGTCCAGGAAGCTCAGAGTCCCAAAGAAGTTGGACCCAAGGGGGAACACACCAAGGCACATCATGATTACATTACCAAGATTAAAGATGAGAGAATCTTAAAAGCAGCAAGAGAAAAGGAGATGGTTACCTACAGAGGAGTTCCCATGAAACTGTCCGCTGAATTCTCAAAAGAAACCTTGCAGGCAAGAAGGGGCTGGGAAGAAGTATTCAAAGTCATGAAAGGCAAGGACCTACATCCAAGATTGCTCTATCCAGCAAAGCTTTCATTTAGAATGGAAGGGCAGATAAAGTGCTTCCCAGATAGAGTCAAGTTAAAGGAGTTCATCATCATTAAGCCCTTATTATATGAAATGTTAAAGGAACTTATCTAAGAAAAAGAAGATCAAAAATATGAACAGTAAAATGACAACAAACTCAGTTATTAACAACTGAACATAAACAAAAACAAAAACAAAAGCAAACTAAGCAAACAACTAGAACAGGAACTGAATGACAGAAATGGAGATCATATGGAGGGTTATGGTGGGGAGGGGGATAGGGGAGAGAGGGGGAAAAGGTACAGAGAATAAGAAGCATAAATGGTAGGTAGAAAAAAGACAGGGGTAGATTAAGAATAGTACAGGAAATGTAGAAGCCAAAGAACTTATATGTATGACCCATGGACGTGGACTAAAGGGGGGTAATGCGGATGGGAGGGGGTGTGCAGGGTGGAGGAAAATAAAGGGGGGGGAAATTGGACAACTGTAATACCATAATCAATAAAATATATTTAATTTAAAAAGAATTAAAATTGTTTTTAAAAATGTTTATTGATTTTACAGAGAGAGGAAGGAAGGGGGGAAGGGAGAAAAACGTCAAGGTGACAGAGAAGCATCGGTTGGTTGCCTCCCATACGCACCCCAACCAGGAATCGAACCCAAAACCTAGGTATGTGCCCTGACCAGGAACGAAACCTGCAAACTTTTGGTATATGGGACAACAGCCCAACCAACTGGCCACAGCAGCCAGGGCCTCTGGGAGTCTATTTTAAGAATGTAATCATTCACACAAACATTTATATATGAGAATTCCATTGAATCCTGTAATAGGACAAAAATTGAAAATAATTTAAATGGTCAATAATTATGTTATAAAGTATCTGTTATGCCTCCGTTCAATAATGCTTTTGGAGCCATGGCTGGTGTGACTCCGTGGGTTGAGCGCCAGGCTTGTGTGAATCGAAGAGTCCCTGTTCGATTCCCAGTCAGGGCATGTGCGTGGGTTGTGGGCCAGATGCCAGGTGGCGGGCGTGTGAGAGGCAACAGATTGATGATTCTCTCCCTCCCCTCCCCTCCCCTCTGTCTAGAAATGAATAAATGAAATCTTTAAAAAAGATAATGCATTTGAAGAAATTTTAGAAAAAAGGAAAAAGGTTCATGTTACACGAAAAGTTATAGTAAAAATGTTAAACTTGCAGAATTTTATTATACATTATGTTATTGTTATACATTGACTAAATAAATACAGCTATAAAACTAAGGAATGATTCCAAAGTGTTCACAGTAGTTAATCCTGAACGACAAGACCCATCTGCCACTTCCTAAATTGTCTTCAGTTACCTTGTAGTACATGAGTATGATTCCCAGACCTCCCCTCCCAGCCTGAGACAAAGCCAAGCCTGTTAAGAGGTGCTGCAGTTGAAAAGAAAAGGGAAGCTCAGGCCTTGACAAACACTGAGGCACTAAACAAAACGAGTGGACCACAAGTGCCCCACAAGCGCAGGCAAAGGATTAGGCCCCACAGTAAAGTGGCGCCTACTGCAGGAACCCTGCTGTGGGAAGGGCCCACTGCCTAGAACCGGATACAAGGTTGGGCCTCAGCCCCTTTTCCCAGCCCAGGTTTAGTGGGAAAGAGGGGGCCCAAAGTGCTGCATGGTTCGAATCACCAGGGAAAGCTGGTCAAGAAAGTTGATGATGGAAATTCGGAGGGCTTCAACATACGAATTTGAGCTGTAGAGGGGACACAAACATTCAGTCCAAGACACCAGTGAACCAATGCATATGGCCACCCTGGTTACCAGGTAAACTTAAGATGAAGTACGTGTGAGACCTGCTGGTGTCAAGTCCTCTTGTTTGAGGACTGGTTATGGACACCTTGAGAACGCGTATGTAATGAGTTACAGCTGCTTGGCTGTGCAAAGGGGTTACATTGCTTTCTGTCTTGGGAATCTCTTAGCAGACTGCCTGTGATGTACATCACGTTCTGGTGCAATGGCTACTCAACAATAAAACTGTTTTTCTTCTACTTTTATGGAGACGTTTTCTAGGTGGGCAGAAGACTGTGTTCTATTTTTTCATTTCTTAGCTACTAAAAGTACCTGAAAAGAACCATCTTCGTAGGTGAGGAGTGAGGCCAGGGGAGAATGGAAAGAGGTATCAGAAGTGTACATCCATTTCAAAGAGAGTCAAATAAGGTTTCAAGATGAAAAAGGATCTGGGAGTACAGGGAGCCACTGGAAAGCCAGGACTGGGTTTCTTACCAACCTTCTTTCCTCTTCTACTCTTCCAGCATTTGTCCATTCCTGCATCTTTCATTAGCCACGTGGATGTTCCCTGGAGCCATCGGGAGGACAAGCACTATCCCAGCCTCCCCGTGCCTCCAGGTGGCAGTGCTGAGGTTGGTATGATACCACGGACTAAGACAGTGGCTGCTCGAATCAAACAGACCTAGATTCAAATCAGGCCCCTGCCACTTCCTAGCTCGGTGACCTTGAGAAAGTTGCTTAGCTTCTCTGAGCCACAATTCTGCACCAGCAACAGGTATGTTAGTACTTAGCTCACTGCTCTGTTGTGAGACTGATATATCATAATGTAGGCAAAGTCCATATCAGAATGCCTGCACACAGATGATTCTCTTTTTAATTAAATTTCCCCAAGACTACACTGTGCTGTCCCCTCCCCCTCCCCCAAACTCTTAAGTAGTTGTCAGCACTTTTCTCCTCTGATCTGAAACAAGGACAGTAAAGCAAGAAATTCATATTCTAGTCTTTCTGGTTTCTTTGCTCTGCTCATACAAACGGAGTTTTTTAGTTTTTTTTATTTTTAATTTAATTTGTTGTTGTTGTTGTTGTTATTATTATTATTAATATTATTGCAGCAGGAAACAACTCCAGCAGTGGCCTGAACGTGGGGAAACCAGCATCCTTGTGGGTTGGGCACATTTTCTGCAGAGCAATTTTGTTTTATACATCTCCCTCTTGGAATCTACCTTAAGAAAACAACCAATCATGCGGAGACTTCTATACAAGGATGCCGGCCCAACATCATGTATGCTAGGGAAAAATGAGAACGATTTAAGTGTTGAACAATGACATTATAGTGCATCTTCTATGCATCCAGTCAGTAAGATGTCTTTGAAGAATTTTTAGACAGAGGTAAGGCCCAGATATTGGATGACAACAGTTCAGGGGGGAAAAAGCAACTAATGTTAACCTTGTAAGCCTTACTTGTTTGCATGACTATTACACATTTAACACAGACATACAACTCTAAAACTAAAACAGTATTCCAAAGTGCTGACAGTCGTTAATGCTGAATGACAAGAGGCAAGTAATTTTCATTTTCTTTCATTTCCTAAGTTGTCTTCAATTGCCTGGACTACTTGAATATTTGAACCCCAGAACCTCTCCCCTCCAACCCAGGGACAAAGGCAAGAAAATCTGGATGCTGAAAAGAAACTCAGACACAAAACAGTAGCTCAGTTTTATTATCTGCCGGAGGGAACATTTTAGGCATCAATCCAAACAAGAGGGTGAGAGCGCCCAAGGGCCAGTACTGGCAAACAATTAGCCACACTCCCCCAATAAAGTCGCAACTACCCCAGAAATCCTGGCCTTAGGGAAGGCTGCAGCGCCTAGGGCGAGACACGCTTGTGGCTTCAATCCACTCATTTGGGCTCAAAATTAGCAAAAACCGGGGGCACAAGGTGCTGCATGATCTGCACCACTATGAGGAGCCGGATGAGCAAGGAGACAGTGGAAATTTGCAGGAGCTCAGAGTCTTCGGCAGTTAATCGGCTAAGAGTGAGGGGAAAAGAAAATGACTTCAGAGGTGCTAACTCCTGGCTTTCCTCACGCCAACCCCTCCCCCCCTCCCGGTGTCAATTAGACCTACTCCATTAGGAAGGTCCTCAGGCTGGGACAGACCCGGTGCCCCCCTCCCCCGCCCTCCTTAGTTAGACCAACCCTTTGGTGTCTCCACGTCTCCAGTGGAGCGACCCACAAGCAGAGATTGGCCCCATCTCCTGCTGCTACTCTGACCCAGGCCCTTCAAGAACTTACATAAAGAGGTCACTGCCAGTCACCGAAAGCTCCCAAAGAACCATCCCATGGTAGAGTTCAGCCCCTGGCATCAGGAACCTGAGGGCCACCTCGGCATCCACGTCCGACAGGAAGGGCACCGTGAGGGTGCTGGTGGTGTTAAGGTAAAGGCACCATCTACAGGGGCTTTCTGACTCAGGCCCCCTTACCTGTGAGAGGCCGGTCTTCTGCCAGGTTGCCCCTCACCCTCAGGACACCCAAGAAGCTCCAGGATGACCGTTAAAGGAACTCTGAGCCGCAGTCCTCTACAGGCCACCCCACCATGTCTCCAGGCCACTGGAGCTGCTCCCCCCAGCGACCCTGGGTCCCCACAATCCCATTCCATCCCACCAAAAGTCCACCCTGCTCCTATGAAGCCCCAAAGCCTCTCCTACCCATCCCCCTGCATCCCCCCACCTCCTGCCCACCCCTCTCCCTTTACCTCCATGGCGGGAGGGAGGGGGCTTCTGGAAAAGGATACAACTCCCGCATCTCGCTTCCCAGGTCTCTCTCCAAGTCAGAGGCCTCTCCAGCCGGCCCAGAGTCCAGAGACGCGCTCTCAACCTGGGGATCTCCCTCAGCTGCAGTGCTTTCGGCTCCTGTGCTGTCCCAGTCTCCAGGGCCCATGGGGTCCCCAGGGACACTGGGTGATCCTGCACCTCTCACCATGCTCTCTGAGCCTTCTTCATTATTGGGGTCGGGGGCCTGCATGGCCTTGGGCTGTCCACCAGAGACCAGGCCACTGTCAGCAATGTCCTGTGACTGCTGAGAAACTAGACCTTCCTACAAAGCCCCGCCCAATGTACTCTCCAGAGGTGGCGCCTACGCACACAGTACAGGGGGAGGCTCCCGGCAGGGGATTGGTTCCTGCCGAGCCACACTTACCACACAGTCTGCCCCGCTGGGGGCGCTAGGGAGACCCCGTTGAGAGGGTGCTTAGGAAGGAGGCACACGGTGCCCTCACGAAGCCCCGCCCCTCTGTGCCTGAGGCCCCACAGGCCACGCCCATCCTGGAAGCAAGAGATTGCTGTGAGAGTGCCTGGGGTGCTGAGTTGCAGAGCAAGTCCAGAGGAAGGGGAGAAGAGAGATGGGGTGAATGTGGCAGGGGAAACAGGGTCAAGGCGTGGCCAATGTACCCTCGCAGGGCCACCATGGGTAGGACTTGGAGAGGCGGCCTGAAGGAGAATGGTCCGTGTCCCAGTGGGCCCTCTGTGGGTCTATCAGTAAACAGTGAGTGGCGGGTGGCAGGCTGGGGGAAAATGGCTCTTATTAAAAAGTCTCTGCCAGCCTCAAACTTTTGGGGTTCTGAGAATAATTAGTGTTTCTGAAAAACATACCAAATGAGCTCCTGCCCCACAAGCAGCCAGTTCCCTCCGGCCAACCGAGAAACTCACTTCCCCTGAGCATGGGCTCTGAAAGTTCCCAAGTGCCCAAGGAGTCACTCCCAAGAGGTTAACTAGAACTTTCCACCCCCACGGCCTTGACAGCGGCTCCCAATCACATTGCTGCAGGCGGGCAATGACGGCTACCACCTCACCCCGACAACACCCTCCCAACCTCCCCCACGTAAAACCAAAGATGGTGCAAAAACATCAGGGGAAGCATATGACTTCCAAGAAAAGGGTTCTCCCCTAAATTGGGAGGTCAGTAGTGGGGAGTGTCTTCATGGCTGGGCCTCATCCCATCCTGCAGGCCCTGCCTTCATGGCCTCATGTAAGCCCCATTACCTCCCAAAGGCCCCATTTCCAAATACCATTTGCCTGGGGTCAGGGCTTCCATACATTCCAATTATGCGGCAGAGAGGACTCCAACGTTCAGTGTGTGGCAGGGTGTGCCTCACTGACTCCATCTATGTTTACAGGAATACTTTTGTTATGTGCCCCAGGCATGAACCAGCTCTGGCCACCAACACAGGCAACAAGCCAGGACGAACTAAGGACTGCTCAACTGCTTTGCCCCTGACTGAAATAAGAGCAACACCACCAGTCAGGTGTGTCCTCGCCCATTGCCAGGGGTACATGGATATTTTTAACAGGGAGCCACAGACAGACGTGAACAAACATAGAAACAACATCTGTACTGACTGACAATCCATGCTAGCTGTTGTGATAGGTATGACAGAGGAAGACCCAAAGTCTCACAGGTATTCCCAGCTGAGGCACAGGACAGAGACAGTAAACTAAGATTTTGTGATGAAAAATTCTGTAAAGCAACTCAAACCCAAATGCTCTCATTAAGCTGCAGGAATCCAAGGAGCTACGGAGGCCAAGGCCTGTGGTGGCCGTCATTCTACTCTCTCTCAACTTCTCCTGGGAGTGCCCCCTTCCCCTCCTGTGCTCCCTGCCTGGAGGACAGTGCTTCTCCAGCTGGCCTCACCCGTGATGCTGACTGCTCGGGCTCCTGTGCCAGGCCCCACCCCTCACACCTCAGGCCCAGGAGGTGACACAGGCCATGTCTAGGCTCCTCTCTGCTACTTCTGGACCACCCTTCTACCTGCTGCTCTGATTACTGCCCTTACCCGGCTCTGCTCTGTGCCTCAGAGGCTGCCCCCCGTGGATGGCACCACTCAGGAAGCTCCCTTGTTCAGGCTGCCATTTGGGCTCACCCAGTGGAGGCCACTGGGAAGAGACCAGAGAGTGGGAGGAGTGAGAACCAAGGGCATTTGTAGCCCCTCCCCTAACACACATCCTCTGAGGCTCCCTGCACTTCTGGGAGTGGCTGCAACCCTCAGCTCTCACCAGGATGCAGTAGCCCTGACCCCAAGCCCTGCACCTACATTTAGGCCCAGGCTTGCTACAGAGAAGATGGCTTCCCTTGGGGCCTGACCACCCCTTGGTAGGTGTGGCATGCTGGCAAATGGTTGACAGCTTGTTCCCTGTGGTGTGGGCAGGGTGGCGGGATTGGAAAGCATGCATATACCTGTGCATATAGGTTTACTGTAATTCTAACTCTGTTATAATTCTGACTCATAAAGAATGTGTAGTACACAATTTACAAATAATAATAAAATGGAAAGTTCTCTTCCTTGTAAATTTCAGAGACTTCATGGATTCTCACAGATTGCTTTAGTTGACTTTTGCCAAACTCTTGACTCAAATGTTGCTTGAGATCTTCATTCACGTTAATCAATGAGTGAGGCAGAAAGGGAACAACACAGACACACTCCCATCAGTCACATGAGCAACTTCTTTTCTGAGTGAAATCATAGTGTTGAAATATGGCAGAAGCATTTCCTCAAATGCTTATGCTACTCACAATGGAACAGCCACAGACGACACACAATTTTAGGTACACCTCATCTTATTCTTAACAGTTCCTCCATCATTGACCTTAAGCTAAGCCATTGACAAAACTATAAGCCAAGGCCTGATATGTAGCATTTGCCAATTCCTGTGGTGTCAATATTCTAACCCTGGCCAATTTCAAGCCACCAGGGGATATCATGGGATGGAGTGTTGGGGAGAGACTGGCTCACCTTTATGAAGTTTTCCATCATACAGTTGCAATAGACAAAGTTAACAGTGAGAGCATGGGTGACAGTAACACGTAGCAAAGTAACCAGAAAATGAAGGGTTTTTACCTTTTAAAGGTGTAATTCATTTAATCGTAAGTTCATAGAATTGAAATTTGAAATACGCAAATAAATGACTTCTGCAGATCACTGTACAGCACCGTGCCTCCAGTCAGCAATACTGAATTGTGTTCTTAAAATTGGCTACGTTAAGTATTATGATAATTATTCTTACCACACATACACAAAAAACAATAAAGAGGGTGGGAGGAAGCTTTGGTTGATGGTATGTCTATGGCCTTGATGGTGGTGATGGTTGCGCTGGTGTATGCTCCTCCCCAGACTCATAGATGTGCATACGTTAAATGTGCACAGCTTTTTACCTGTTAAACACAACTCAATAAAGTGGTTTAGAGAATAAAATAAAATAAGCTTCTATTATTGGCTCCAGTGCACATCCAGCTCCCAAAGTTCTGACGATTTAACACTCAGCTCTCCAGAGCCCACACTAGGCAACTCCCACTCACCACTGCTTATTGGCCCCTTCCCCTGCCTGCTCACACCTCTCTAGATGAACTTTTCATTAAGCACCCCTCAGTTAAATACTTAGAAGGTTCCCACTTGTTTCCTGCTGGTGTCCTGACTAGGACTGCAGGGGTAGATGCAGGCATCTTAGAATTATTTGGGGTGTCCTCATGTAGCAGCCATGATTCATTTGCGATATCTCAAACCTGTCTGGCGAGTTTTACACAGGGAGTTTATCAAGATGGGGAGAGAAGGCTCAGACTTTCTAGGCAGACCAGCACCACTGCCCAGCCCAGCACTGCTGGTTGCACAGATTTGGGGCAGCTGTAGATACCCTCATGACCCGTGAGCTACCAGGGTGGCAAGAGAAGGCCTGGGAGGTGTGCACTCCAGAAATAGCACACCGGGAACAGGCAGGCCCAAGGCTGAAGACCTCCAGAGGGAGCAGGGACAGCAGGCCGTCACCGCCTCGTGGTATAGTAGAGCTGAGGGGATCTTCCCAATGCCATCCGGGAAGGATTCAGAAAGAAACCTAACATAAAATTGTCGGAGGCCCTCTAAGGACGGAGCCAGCTCTGACAATGAGACACTGTGTGATTTTTGGGCAGAGGGAGCACATATGCAACTGGAGAAGACACTGCAGCTTGTGCCACCTGTCACTACCAAACCCAATAAGCAGAGACAGGGATTAAACATTTATGGGTACTTTATCGGATGGCGGGCAATCTGAGAAGATGGCGGGTTCACACCCTAAAAAAAATACCGTCTTACATTTTCTTTCCAAGCCAACATTTTTAAAAAATATATTTTATTGATTATGCAACTACAGTTGTCCCATTTCCCCCTTTTATTTTCTTCCGCTCTGCATGGCCCCTCCCACCCGCATTCCCACACCTTAGTTCACGTCCAAGGGTCACACATATAACTTTTTTGGCTTCTACATTTCCTATACTGTTCTTCACCTCCCCCTGTCTATTTTCCACCTACAATTTATGCTACTTATTCCCTGTACCTTTTCCACTATTCCCCTTCTCCCCTTCCCTGCTGATAAACCTCCAAGTGATGTCCATTTCTGTGAGTCTGGTCCTGTTCTCGTTGTTTGCTTAGTTTGTTTAGATTTTTAGGTTCAGTTGTTGATAGTTGTGAGTTTGTTGTCATTCTACTGTTCATAGTTTTGATCTTCTTTTTCTTAGATGAGTCCCTTTAACATTTCATATAATAAGGGCTTGGTGATGATGAATTCCTTTAACTTGACCTTATCTGGGAAACACTTTATCTGCCCTTCCATTCTAAATGATAGCTTTGCTGGATAAAGTAATCTTGGCTGTAGGTCCTTGCCTTTCATGACTTCAAATACTTCTTTCCAGCTCCTTCTTGCCTGCAAGGTTTCTTTTGAGAAATCAGCTGATAATCTAATGGGAACTCCTTTGTAGGTAACTCTCTCCTTTTCTCTTGCTGCTTTTAAGATTCTCTCCTTATCTTTAATCTTCGGAAATGTAATTATGATGTGCCTTGGCGTGTGCCTCCTTGGGTCCAGATTCTTTGGGACTCTCTGAGCTTCCTGGACTTCCTGGAAGTCTATTTTCTTTGCCCAATTGGGGAAGTTCTCCTTCATTATTTGTTCAAATAAGTTTTCAATTTCTTGCTCTTCCCATTCTCCTTCTGGCACCCCTATAATTCGGATGTTGGAACATTTCAAGATGTCCTGAAGGTTTCTCAGCCTATCCTCATTTTTTTGAATTTTTATTTCTTCATTCTGTTATGGTTTAATGTTTATCTCTTCCTTCTGGTCCTAACTGTTGATGTGAGCTCTGGTTTCCTTCCTGTCACTGTTGGTTCCCTGTATATTTTTCTTTATTTCTCATAATGCGACTTTCATTGCTGCCTGGGTCTTTTTTATGCTCTTGAAGTACCCAGTGAGTTCCTGGAGCATCCTGATAACCAGTGTCTTGAACTGTGTATCTGATAGGTTGGCTATCTCTTCGTCACTTAGTTGTATTTTTTCTGGAGCTTTCAACTGTTCTTTCATTAGGTCCATTTTTTTTTCTTTTTGTCTTGGTGCACCTGTTATGTGGCAAGGAGCAGAGCAACCCATGTTGCTGCCTTGTGACGCTGTACGTGGGGGAGGTTCTGAGAGGGAACAGTGCTGCTTGCTCCCCTCTCTGCCAGTTTCCAGTCACTTCCCCAGCTACCTAAAATAATTGGGCCCTTCTGGTGCTGATTCCCAAGTGGGTGGGTTTGTGTACATTCTAGGACCCTGTGTGTCTCTTCAGTGAACTCTCCTGTGAGGCTGGGAGTTTCTCCTGCTGCCACCTCAACCCCCACAGGTGTTTTCAGTCAGAGGCTTTGAGGCTTTATTTCTCCGAACTGAAACCCTGGGTTGCACAGTCTGTCTTGCTCCCTAGTTGTTCCTCCTGGTTTATCTGCATGCAAATGTGGGACCTCCCAGTCTGCCAGCTGCCACCTTGCCCACCCCTGTCCTTCAGCCACTGCCTTGCCGTGAGTCCTCTCTACCCAGCTGCCCATCTCCACCCCTCCTACCAGTCTGGATGAATGTTACTTCTTTATCTCCTTAGTTGTTGGACCTCCATACAGTTCGATTTTCTGTCAGTTCTGATTGTTTTTTGTTTTTAAATTTGTTGTTGTCCTTGTTTTGGTTGTGCAAGGAGGCACAGTGTATCTACGTATGCCTCCATCTTGGCTGGAAGTTCAGCCCCACTTTTAAAAGTTCTCTGTGGCCCCCACACTGTAGCACAGGTCCCTGTGGGCCCTGTCCTCCATGCGATAGGAGACTCAAAGAGTTGGAAAATGTTAGTTTAAGGTAAATAGTTATAAGCCTAATAAGTAATACACATGTTAAAGCTATTGTTTCAGAAACTACAGATAAGGCCCATCCTGGCTCCTGGGAGAGACAGCCAACCTCCTGGGGCACTGCCAAAAATTACTGCCTGGGAACAAGTGGAGATATCTGGGCTTTTGTGTCCCAGAGAGAGACAGAAAACCAGCCGTTCCTGGGAACATCTAACTGCACAGGACAAGAATGCTGCACTTTCTTTCACCTAATTCTTCCTGAATTTTAAAAGCCCTCACCTCACCTTGTTTATCCCCTGTTATAAAAATGTTGGCTTGAACTTCTGGCCAAGATGGAGATGTAGGTAGATACATTGAGCCTCCTCGCACAACCAAAAGAAGGACAACAACAAATTTAAAAACAAAAAACAACCAGAACTGCCAGAAAATTGAACTGTATGTATGTCTGACAACCAAAGAGTAAAAGAAGAAACATTCAGCCAGACCAGTAGGAGGGGTGGAGATGGGCTGCCGGGCAAAGGGGACCAAGGTGGGCAAGTTGGCGGCTAGCAGACTGGCGAGGCAGCTGCTGGCAGAGCAGGTGGTCCCACATTTGTGTGCAGATAAACTGGGAGGAACAACTGGAGAGCGAGACAGACCACACAACCCAAGGTTCCAGTGCAGGGAAATAAAGCTTTAAAACCTTTGACTGGAAAAACCTGTGGGGGTTGAGATGGCAGGAGAAACTCCCTGCCTCACAGGAGAATTCACTGTAGAGACCCACAGGGTCCTAGAATGTACACAAACCCACCCACTTGGGAATCAGCACCAGAAAGGCCCAATTTGCTTGTGGGTAGTGACAGAACTGACTGAAAGTCGGCAAAGAGCTGAACAAGCAGTATTGTTCCCTCCTGGACCTCTCCCCCACATAAAGTGCCACAACACAGCCACCTGGGTTTCTCCGTCCTGGTGAATACCTAAGACTCCGCCCTTTACTACATAACAGATACACCAAGACAAAGAAATATGGCCCAAATGAAAGAACAGATCAAAGATCCAGAAAAAATACAACTAAGCGACAATGAGATAGCCAACCTACCAGATACACAGTTCAAAACAATGGTAATCAGGATGCTCACAGAATTGAGTATGGTTGCAAAATAGAGGAAAAAGTGAAGGCTATGCAAAGTGAAATGAAGGAAAATGTACAGGGAGCCAACAGTGATGGGAAGGAAACCAGGAGTCAAATCAATGGTTTGGACCAGAAGGCAGAAATAAACATTCAACCAAAACAGAATGAAGAAATAAAAATTCAAAAAAAATGAGGACAGGCTGAGGAACCCTAGGATGTTGGAATGTTTAAAGGGACAACTTTAAACATTCCAAAATCCGAATCGTAGGGCTGCCAGAAGGAGAAGAGGAAGAGCAAGAACTTGAAAACTTATTTGAACAAATAATGAAGGAAAATTTCCCCAATCAGGCAAAGAAAATAGATTTCCAGGAAGTCCAGGAAGCTCAGAGAGTCCCAAAGAATCTGGACCCAAGGAAGCACACACCAAGGCACATCATAATTGCATTACTGAAGATTAAAGATAAGGAGAGAATCTTAAAAGCAGCAAGAGAAAAGGAGAGAGTTACCTACAAAGGAGTTCCCATTAGATTATCAGCTGATTTCTCAAAAGAAACCTTGCAGGCAAGAAGGAGCTGGAAAGAAGTATTTGAAGTCATGAAAGGCAAGGGCCTACATCCAAGTTTACTCTATCCAGCAAAGCTATCATTTATAACAGAAGAGTAGATAGAGAGCTTTCCAGATAAGGTCAAGTTAAGAGTTCTTTAAGGGAATAACTAGAACAGGAACAGAATCACAGAAATGGAGATCACATGGAGGGTTATCAGCAGGGGAGTAGGAAGGGGAGAGGGGGGAAAGGTACAAAGAATAAGTAGCATGAGTTGTAGGTAGAAAATAGACAGGGGAGGTTAAGAATAGTATAGGAAATGTAGAAGCCAAAGAACTTATATGTATGACCCATGGATATGAACTAAAGGGGGGAAATATGGGTGGGAGGGGGTGTGCAGGGCAGAGGTGAATAAAGGGGGGGAAATGGGACAACTGTAATAGCATAATCAATAAAATATATTTTTAAAAAGTGGAGCTGAGACGTACCTGAGGCTTGGCAGGGACCAGGGCATGCAGGCCTGTGCACATGGCAGGACGCAGCAGCTTTGCTAAACAAAAATCTCAGAGGCAGAGGATACACTGAAGGAATGGGAGGACCCACACATATGCTGCCCACAAGAGACCCACCTCAGAAAAAAAAACAAAACACCTACACAGACTGAAAGTAAAGGGTTGGAAAAAATATTCCCAGATGGACAGGGGAAAAAAGCCAGTGTAGCGATACTTATATCACACAAAATAGATTTCCAAACAAAGGCCATAAAAGAGACAGAGAAGGTCACTTCATAATCCTGAAGGGAAGAATTCATCAAGAAGACATAAATGCACCAGCTGCTGTGGCTCAGTGGACTAAGTGCCGGCCTGTGAACCGGAAGGTCACGGATTCCATGGCCTGCCAGGGAAGATGCCTGGGTTGCGGGCCAGGCCCCCAGTTGGGGGTGTGCGAGAGGCAACTGATTGAGGCAGCTCTTGCACATCCATGTTGCTCTCCTCTTTCTCCCTCCCTTCCTCTCTCTCTAAAAGTAAATAAATAAAATCTTTTAAAATACAAATTAAAAAAAGAAGACATAAATATAGAAACGTATATGCACCCAACAGAGGAGCACCCAAGTATATACGGAACTCTTGAAGGACTTCAAGAAAGATATAGACGGTAGCACACTTACAGCAGGGGATTTCAACACCCCACTGTCAACAATGGACAGATCTTCCAAACAAAGAATCAACAAGGATATTGTGTCACTGATGGGCACCCTAGATTGCGCAGATTTAACGGATATATACAGAACCTTTCACCCCAAAGAAGCAAAATATACATTCTGTTCAAATGCACATGGAATATTCTCAGACATAGACCACATGATAGGACACAAAACAAGCCTGAACAAATTCAAGAAAATTGAAATCATTTCAAGCAATTTCTCGGATCCCAATGGCTTCACATTAGAAACCAACCTCAAGGGAAAAAGTTACAAACACTGAAATACATGGACACTGAATAACATGTTATTAAATAATGAAGGGGTTAACAATTAGACCAAGGAAGAAATCAAAACATTTCTGGAAACAAATGAAAATAAAAACACAACAGCCCAAAACCTATGGGATACAGCAAAGGCAGTCCTGAGAGGGAAGTTCATAGCCATAGAAGCCTACCTAAAAGAGGTAAAAAATTTCAAATAAACAACCCATCTACAAGATCTGGAGGAACAGTAACAAACAAAGACCAGAGCGAGTAGAAGGAAGGAAATAGTCAAGATCAGAGCAGAATTAAATGACCTAAGGATGAAAAGAACAATTCAAAGCATCAACAAAACCAGGAGCTGGTTCTTTGAAAGATAAACAAAATTGACAGGGCTTGGGTCTTCTGGTCAAGATGGTGACATAGGCAGGCACAGCTCACCGCTTCGCACAACCACATGAAATTCCGACTACAATACAGAACAACCGTCACTCAGGAATGTCAGACATTGAGTTGAATGGAAGTCTGACAGCTACAGAATTGAAGAAACCCCATCCATCCAGACAGGTAGGAGGGGTGCGGAGATGGAACAGGGTGACCCCTCACCCACATGCATAAAAATTTGGGAGGGATATCTCGGGAGCCAGGAGTCCCAGACACACACCAAGCCCCCAGCCCAGGATCCCAGTGCCAGGAAATTAAGTCTGCACAACTACTGGCTGGGAAATCCAGCAGGGATTGAGTCAGTGGAGGAGGTTTCTGGAGCCCTAAGCAGTTCCTCTTGAGGACTGATTAGGGTGACTCCACATGGACTCACCTGCTCAGACTCACTCCCTCTGAGCTCCAGCCCCAGGTTGCCAGCTTGAAGGGCACCAGTGGTATACAGGGAGACTGAAGTGTCTAGCATCAGGGCGAGCACTGGCCACTGTCAATCTTCTGAGCCCTCCTACCACAGAGCCAGTTAGGCTGGGGCTCATCTGACAGTCCATCAACGTGTCTAACACTGTGTGACCCACCTTGCAGATCCACAGAGGCTCTGCCCCACCCAAATTATGGCCCAACCAAGTGCTTTTCTATAAGCATGGCTTGCGCTTGGATCCCAAATCCTATCAAACAAGCAACAGCTGGCTTCAGTAAGCCTTGCTGGAAGCCAGATAAGAATCACAGCTCAGGTTAACCTGGGAATCTCCAAGCCCAGCAGCCATCTCACATTGCTTTATAGCTCAGGCAGGGTTCCCCAGGCAAAACACAGGTGGGGGCTGACCTTGGTCTGTACCACCTGGGAAACACCCGGGCCAACACACCCAGTAGACACCCATAGACAATGTTGGGGCACCACCACCCTGCCCCTGCACAGCTGATCCTCCATAGAGGGCAGAGGTTGGTGGTCTGTGATCACAGCCAGTCCTTGCAGCTGACTGGCCTGGGTAAATCCCTCCCATTGATCTGCCAACAGCAACCAACAGCAACTACAAGAGGAGGGTGTACTCAACCCATACAAATGGTGCGCCTCAAGTACCCAGCTTGGGTGATAGGGGAGGCTGTGCCACTGTTCCCTATAGGACACCTACAGCATTAGGCCACACTATCAAGACACAGAGTCAAAGCAGCTCTGTCCTAATATATAGAAACAAACACAAGGAGGCTGCCAAAATGAGCAGACAAAGAAACATGGCCCAAATGAAAGAACAGATCAAAATTCCAGAAAGGGGTAAATGAGGGGAAAAAAGGAAAAGCTCATATGTTAAATGAATATGGTCCTGGAAAAATTTAATCCTGAGCTTGCAAATATTCTACATTGCTATTGCTGTGCAGTTACTGTATAAATGCAAGTATAAAACTAAAAATATGTTCCAAAAGACTAACAGTTGTTAACGCTAAATGGCATGACACAATTATTGTCGTTTTCTTCCATTTCCTAAATGGCCTTTGACCGACTGACATGACTGAGTCCCACACCTCACCTGCACACCAGGGTCAAAGGCAGGGGAATGTGGGGCCCTGTTAACTGAAAATAAACACAAACAAGAGTAACAGTTTCATTTTTATTTTCTGCTGTAACAGGCAATTAAGAACCCATCCTCCATTAAGAGGGAAACAATAGAGTCGAGAGTGCCAAAGGGCCAGTATAAGGAAAGAATTGGGCCCCACAATAAAGGAAGAACTACTGTAGGAATCAATGCACCAGCGAGAGATGCATTGCCTATGGGGGGGCTCCAGGTTAGACTGAGCCCCCTTTTTCCGGACTAGGCTTGGTGAACATAACTGGGCACAGCATGTTCACTACGGTCAAAATCAAGATGCAAAGCTGGTTGATACAGGAGTTCACAGCCATTTGCAGTTGGCCCGGGTCTTCAGCGGTCAATCCGCTGAAAGAGAGAAAACGAAAATCAAGTTAAAGCGTATAACTCTGTACCTAGCTCTCTCTGCCCCCTCAGGCCATGACAGGCCCGGTCCACCGTGAGCACCTCCTTACACCTGACATTTTGGGGGTCTCCAATTCACTACTAGCATGACCTTCCTGAGACCCATCCTGGCCCCCTGCCACTGCACCCCCCACATTGGCCCGTTTTAGAACTCACATTATTAGAAAATTTGCAGACACTAGAAGCTGGGTCAAAACTGCCCCTGGGTAGGGCTCAACACGTGGGGCCACCAACTGGCGGGCCATCTCTGCGTGCACAGGTGATGGGAAGGGCACCCTGATCGTGCTGGTGGAGGTTCGGTTAAGGCATCATCCAATATCGACTTCTCCCGTTCCCCCTCAGACCACCAACCCATCCGTCCTCATCCCCTCACGCCGCCTCCCCTCCCTCCTGGTCCCTCAGGCCGTCTCCCCCATCTCAACTGCCCACCTCCTGCACATCCCCTCAGCCACCTTGGTCTCCCGTCTTCACTCTGTACCCCCGGGCTGGCCCCCTTTCCTTGTCCCGTTGCCTGGCCTAGGTGTGTCCCAGTCACAACCTGCCACTACTCGAATAGGATACCAATGGAACAGTAGTCTTTCCGGACTTGTGCCTGTGGACCCAGCAAAACAACCAGGCCATGGCGAGGCATCTCCGCCAGGCCCGGGACGGTGGGGTGCCCGCCCAACCCGCGGCCCTCTGGTGGGGGAGGCCCCGGTCTCCCTCCTGCCTCCGATTCTGGGGTCCTGGGGGCCTCCAGGGCCATCTGAGCTGCCACGGTCACCCGGACTGCCCTCGGATTCCTCTCCGCCGGCACCGCCACCTGCACCTCCGTCTTCACCCCACATGGCTTCTGAGTCCTGAGCTCCAACTGTGACTTTCGGTTTCCTAGCAACGGACAACAGCGCCCCTGTAGGAAGCTCCGCCCCTTAGATTGTGACGTCACTCGAACTTCCTGCGCACCTGAAGAAATGCTCCCTGCCTCCACCTCCCAAAAACCCTGTCTACTGAGGCCGCAGGTCTCCTGAAAGTTTCCTGCAAAGGCTTGCAGGCCCCAGCGCGCATGTGCACGTGCATGGGGACCTCAAAGCCTGTGTGGGTAGCACTTGGGCCAACCTCCCATGGGACCAGGTTGTTGAGTTCCGGTCCCTTTTCAGTGAGTGCTAGGGGTGCGTCGTGTTCCTGAGAGACAGACAGTCCAGGCTTGTCGTCCTCCCTAAGATCCTCACATGGCCCTCAGTTGTGTGGGCTTTGCAGGGCCCAGCCTGGGACTGATTCCAAGCAAGAGACACTCCCCGGCCCTGCGTGTCTTCAAGCACACCCCAGCACAGTGCCTGGGGGAGCCAGGATGGAAGAGCCTTGCTCCATCAGCACCATTTGTCCCTCTGGGCCCTGGCAATCGAGGTGCCTACCAGCCTGGGGTGGGGGCAGTAGCTGCCCAGCCTCAACCCCTCCACCCTGGGGTGCCCGGGGTCCAGGCACACACACCACCGTATCTCCAGGCCTCTTGCTTGTGCTGCCTGGCTCAGGGGCACAGGAGGAGCCGGCTGGGCACAAGAGATGCAGGAGCGGAGGACCATCCCCGAACAGCTCCCATTTGCTTTGCCCTCTCCTGGCACAGCCCTCATGGGCTCTGCCTCCCTAGCTGCAGAGCCCTGCTGCTTGGAGAAGGTCTTGAGGGGAGGTGCAGGCGAAGGAGGTGCCAGGGGCCCACTACAAGAGGCAACCCTGTGCCTGCTGGCCTGCTGGGTGCCACTTTACTTCTCTGTCTGCATCGGGGTGAAGTCACCTGGGAAGGCACAGGGGGAGGCAGGCAGGGGTGATTGTGGGGTTGGGAGGCAGCATTGCCTACAGAGGTTTTTCTGTGTCTACAGTGTTCCTCTGGCCCCATGCCGTGCGGGTGAGTAGGTGAGATGCTCTGTCCCAGGGATATGGGGCTGCTCACCTGGCTGGGCACAACTGCAGGGATGTGAGGTGGGCAACAAGCGGGGACTGGATCCGGGCTTCACTCCTCCTGTCTGTGACCTTCATGCTGAGGCATTTTCCATGTCTCAAGTCTTCCACGTAGCAGCTGTACTTAACCCACTCTGTGTCACGTCCATCCCCAGACAGCTGAGTGGATCCTAGGAAGTCTTCCCCCCACACCGTGATCTCAGCGGGGATGGGGCAGGTGGGGCTGTTGAGGCTGAGGGCGGGATGGGTACTGGCAGAGGGGACATTCTTATTCTGCTAAAAGGCCCTGCAGACATGGCAATAGAAATAGAAAGGTCATTTTGGCAAAGATGTCTCCTGCCCCACCTCTGCTTGCCTTGGACGTTGCGGGGAGAGGGGGGCTGTTGGTACAGGGGAGGCCTCCGTACCTCCAGCTGCTTCTTGGCACCAGTATTTTTCTGGGGGGACTCTGGGCCCCCAGTGTTTCAGAAACTGGGAGTAATAGGACAGGGGAAGGAAGCCAGCGGAATCCTTATCTTCAGGGAGCCGACGTGCTTGGGGAGAAAGGATAATAGTATGCTAAAGTGGAACACACCAAGCAGGGCAGGTGGGTGAAGGGATTCTAGAGAACACCCAGGATATAGTCGTTAGCAGGTGAGAACCACAGATTTCAGCAAGGCTGGATGCGGAGGATGAAGTGTGGTCGAAAGGAGGGCCTCCACGTTTTGGCAAAACTGGGTCCTGTGACATGGGGTCATGGAGGGAAAACCCAGCCTGGGCAGGTGACAAATGAAGAGCTCTGCTTTGACCTGCTAGTGAGCTCCTTGCTGAGTTTTCTACGCTTCTCTGGAATGTCTTCCCGCTCACCGTCATCTGCAGGCTCCCTATTCCTGCTGAGATTCTGGGCCCCTGCACCCGCTCGTGCCCTGTGACTTCACGCTCCTGGGGTGGACACCTCTGTGCCCTGTGCCCCTGCTCCCCCCCCCCCACTCCCTGCACGTCCTCCTTTTCCCGCCTCCACGCAGCCTGTGCACAGGGGGGCCTGGGCGTGCAGGGGAGTTGGCACCGCTGCACACAGCTCTCTGCCGATGCAGCCAAGAGTCACGGGATACACCCTTTGGAGGGACAATTCCGAGGTGCCAGCGACTTTTTAACGAATGATGTGCGAGTGTGCAAACGAACACTGACTTATTAAGCTGCTGTGATAGTTCTCACAGAAACACGGGAGGGAAATATGTGAAGGAATACATTCACATACATGCTGCCTTTGTGTAGTACGTGAGTTGTTCATGATGGGAATGTATTTAAGTAGTATACACACAATCAAATCATGTGAGTATTCTAGAACAAAATGTAGGCGAACTCAGATTTTGCATAGGGAAAGACGTTTCTAAGCCCACGATCAATGCACCAGTAATAACCACTAGCACGGACTGGGTGACTGCCATATCTCAGTCGCCGCTCCAAATACTAAACATGAATGGGCTCATCTCATGCCGAAATCGCCGGCATTTTCGTTGTGCTTACCTTTCCTAGAGAGATGATTGGTCTTCGTTTTCTTTTCCATATTTGCCCGTATTTTTCTATTTTTGACAATGTGCAAGGATCACAAGGGTAAACAGAAAAACTTAAGAAAGCTACTGAGCAAATATGGAGCTCACAAAAGAAGCTACTCAGAAAAACTTCTAGTCGGTTCCCAAGCACACCCTTTGCTGAAGCTTCAATTTTCCTGTTCTATTCATTGGGGGCCGATCTTTCCTCTGAACGTGCTTCTAATTGGCCCCTTGTCTTGGTGCAGCTAGGACTGTGATGAAGTCCCTGAAGTCACCGATCCTGGGGACCCAGGCTAAGGACTGTGGGGCCAGTGGGGCTCAGCCTGCCTGTCCTCCTGACCTGGAGCTGCTTCCCAAGAGCAACGCTTTCCAAATTGCACACCGAACGCTCAACCTGCAGGGGAAGGTGTTCCTCTAGAGGGCTACTGATGGTTTGCTTTCAGTGCCTGTCACCAATATCACACAAGGGAACGTTTTGCTCTTCTAATCCGTCCAAGTACTCAAGGACGGGTACACATGGGTGGGAGAGCGCGCACACACACAATACATACACACGCAGGGAGACACTCAGGAGGCGCTCAGCACATCACAGACTCTCCTCTCCATAGCGCCAGTCCTTGCTAGACACTTGTGGCTGCATAGCGGTTAAGGCCTTCGCATTTCCGAATCAAAGAGACTAGTTCAGAACGCAGTAAATACACGAGGCATAATTCATAACGACGAAGGCTAGAGGTGATAGGGCATGAATCCAAGGAAGGGGATGGTCAAATCAATAAGGATATTTGTACCCGTTGCACGGTGCTCAACATCCTTCTTGAACTCCTGAGCTTCAAATCAGTACAGGCACCTGAAGCTGGTGTCCTGTGGGCACTTGGAACCCACTAGCCGCCTAATGACCTCACGCTTTCCCCGCCCCCCCCCAAATGCCCCTTTCTCTTTCATTTACTGTCTTGGTGACAGGTATTTGCACAGCCTCCCACTCTCTCATCTGAACCCCCATGTAATCAATCTCCCTAAATGTGTCCTAGCCACTGTCTCTCATCCACCCGACACCAGGTTGACATCATGTCTTAACTTAGAGATTTGCAAGCAATGATATAAATGGAGCCAGTTCAAAATGGAGCTGGCACAGCCCTGCCAGAGGAACGGCCTTGCACGTCTTACTTCTCCAACCTTTGCTGTGTTAAAGCAGGGTAAGAGAACCTTTGGATGGGGCCTAGGGCAACCATGTGTTTCAAAGGACTGTGTGCAGACTTGACAAGAAGCAGGTATTATCACTACTGGACCCAAAACTAGAAACATTGTTTAGCACAAACATCACTATGTTATGTTAACTGCACGAATAGATATGTCCTCCTTGGTCCTGAGCTGTGTAGCTCAGCTGGCTGGGCATCATCTTGCAAAGTGAAAGGTCAAGTCCATGGCATCTGAGCGGTGCCTTAAAGGAAGAGTGAAGACTAGATAAATGGCAAAACGGTGGGAGAGGGCACTCTAAGGAAGGGGTCTGCTTGGGCAAAGAAGACCCCGGGACCTTTCCCTTTTAAAACTCTCTACAATGGGAAAGACACATCTACACAGGAGAGGACAGGACAGGACAGTGTTTAAAACACACCCCTACCCTTGCTCCTGCTGCAACATTTGCCAACATGTCACTAGTTTATTTTGAAAGCAGGGAAGGATTTAGGGATCAGAGTAGTGAGAGCTAATATTTCTTGAGGCAATAAAAGCAGCAGCACCCAGGTAAGCTTGTCAAAGAGAGGGGTGTCCCTGCACCCCTTTATGACGGCATCACATGGCCCTGAAGCACAGAGCCTAAGGTGCGGGAGTGGGTATTGTTGGCCAGAAACAGCTACTGTTTGGGGCTCTGTCTGTCTCACTCTCACTCCCGTGTGTCTCTCCGTAGCCCATGGATTTCCTTCAGCGATCGTCACACCTTCCCTGTGATCAACCTGGAGTCACCATCTAGGTATCCTGCAGGGAGACCATCCTGCTGGTGGTCCCTCTGTCTGTCTGTCTGTCTGTCTGTCTGTCTCTCTCTCTCTCTCACACACACACACACACACACACACACACACGCACACGCAGACTGCAACCTGCCCCAGCTCTAAGGGCCCTGAGGGAAGTGCATCCTGAGGGGGAGAGCAACATGGAAGGGCCCAGCTCTCCATCTAACTGGCTCATCCTTGCTGCCGTTGACGTGGCATCCTGCCTGCCAGGTGCTGGGCCAGGCATCGCTTTCCGTGCTCTGTCCTCCCAATCCTCGCCACAGTCCTAGATCATGTGGGACAGTATTGCCCCGTTTGACAGCAACGTGAGCCTGTCTTTTGTCGTAGCATCCAGATGGCACTGCAGTGTCCCCGGGAATTTGCTGGTGGGTAAGCTTTTGGGCAGGGCTTCTCAGAGGGCTCTTCTGTTTTCACCGTCTCTCAGTGACTTGCTGTGGCCTTGGCACTGACCAAAAAGCAACTAGGTCTGGGCACTGGGAAGAGTCATCTACATGCCTGCTATTCTCCAAGCTCTGCCACTCCCATGGAGGAGTGGCCCTCTGGTGGCTCTGAGGGTGTCTTTGCTGTCGATGACGGGGACCTCGCCGAGGCGTGATGAGGTAGGTAGGAGGAGCTGCAAATCGAGGGGAGCAGGCAAGGCTGGAAATAGCTGATGTTCACGGAGGTTTGTGTGGGTGGGTTCCGAACTCTTCTGGGGGGCTGAATCTATAAGGAAATGTACTGTTGACCGAAAGTGAAGTCCAGAGAGTGATGGTCATCATGGTGGTCTAGTTGTCCCATGACAGGTCATCAACGACGCAAGGCCCCTTTTAACAGAATGTGGGTGCTCCTGGGTTTGGGGACAAATCGCCTTTTCCTAGGAAGAGCTCATAACAATTGTGTTTTAGAAGAGCTGTTTTGGCGCTTCACCCCCCAGGCTAATTGGTGAGCTCTGGGAGGGCACGGACTGTGTCTTGTGCTTTCCGGTATCCCCAGGGCTATGCCCAGTGCCTGGCACACACAAGGTGCTCGATCATTCATTCATTTACTCATGCGATAATATTCCTTGCGCAGTGCTGTGATGGAGGGAATTCCAGGGATCCATGGCACCTAGCCCAGCTTGTGGGGTGGAAGTGGGGTCAGCCAATAGCTGCTGGAGATCGGTACGCCTGACCAGAGTCCTTGCATCACAGAGGCCTCCGCTCAGCAGGATACTGAAGGCTTTCATTCCATTAGCGACTAGGATCTGAAGAGGTCCCACACTCATGGGGGCTCACAGTGCAATTACTGCTTATTGAATACCCGTTGCATGCCAGGTCCTGTGGCAACAGAGATTAATCACAGTTCTTGCCTTCAAGGAGCCTCCAGGCCAGTCCGGGAGATGGACCAAGCCTTTCAGCACTGGGTGATGAGCGAGCACGTGGGGCCGCAGTGGAGAGGCGCCGCCCCAAGCCTGGCGAGTCAGGTTGGAGGACGCGCTGGCCTATCAGGCTGCCAAGAGCCAGTGGCCCTATAGCCAGGGGGAGGAGGAGGAGCCGCCCAGCCCAGAGGCCGGGCCGGGGCAGATGGTGAAATGCCTGAGTGAGGATGGTGAGTGGGGTGGGAGTGGAACGGGTCACACGCCCCCTGCGCTGCTGCTTTGGCTGCCGCTGCTTTGGTTTGCATTGTTGCATCTCCCCTGGTCTCCAGGACATTTTCTGGTGGTGCAGGATTCAGTGTCTGGGCTGGCTCTGCCTTTCCACTTGTTCACTTTACCTAGTTTGGACTTGGCAGCTCCTTGTATTTCTATCCTCACTAACTCTTTGGCCAGAGAAGCGGCTGCCTTAATGTTTTGTTTGGGTCCTCTCGTGACCTTCTTCCTGTCCGTGTTCATGTCTCTGACAGTGTCCCGGAGGCTGAATGCGGTTGTTCACGAAGGGACAGCAAAACACCCCCGAACTGCTGCATTTTGGAAAGCCTTACGATTCGTTCCATCTCTCTGACCACAGAAAAGGGGGCGGTGAAGTTCAGGGGCGCGCACTACCCGGACGCAGCCCTCCGAGGACGGAGGGGAGCCGCCTGGTGTGCAGTGGGCATGACCGACTGGGTTCTTGTGAGGACGCCAGGTTAGGCCCGGTGGCCTCCGCTCTGCCCTTCACTTGGCATTGGGCTGCCGCCTCATCTGGTTGTGGCTCTCCAGGAGCCTCCTGAGGGCACCCTAGACTTCCTTGTTGCGCAGGCTACATATGTGGATCACGGGGTAGAGCACGGGAGTTACATTGGTGTAGATTAAGGGCACGATTCTGTCCTGTTCCGGGGTGTAGCGTGACTTGGGGCGAATGCCTATGAATCTGGCGCAGCCACGGTGCAGAAGAGAGACCAGCAGGGGCCCAGCACAGGTGGAGAAGGCTTTGCTCCTGCCCTCAGCTGAGTGGGTTCTGAGGATGGCAGCGATAATGAGTCCACAGGGAGGAGTGTCAGCAAGGAGGGAAGCGACGGGGTGGGATCATGCAGAGCAGGAAGGCTGCAATCTCCTTGGCTCGCGTGTCTGAGCAGGCCAGGCATGGCACGGCAGGGATGTCACAGTAGAAATGACTGATCTCCTGGGACCGACACAAGGGTAAGAGGAGCATTAGCATGGTAAGGGTGAGTGAGAGTGCAAAGCCACGGACGCACGCCAGAGCCCGCACCTGCAGACAGAGGGCCCTGGCGATGGTGAGCGTGTGGCGCTGGGGGGTGCAGAGGGCTACAGAGCCGTCATGGGCCATCACAGCCAGGAGGAGACACTCTGCTCCCCCCAGAGCAATGAAGAGGTCCATTAGCAAGGTACAGCCTGGGATGGGCATCCGCTGGCTGCTGGAGAGGAAATTGGCCAGCGAGCTGGGGACAATGACTGAAATACAGCAAATGTCAATGGCGGACAGATTGGGAAGAAAGAAACACGTGGGGGTCTGGAGGCAGCAGTCACTGAGGGTGATGAGCGCCATGGTTGTGTGCCCTGCCTGCTGGGGTGACAAGGTGCGTGATTCAAACGAGTCCAAAAGGGAAGATTTGCAGTTCGGCCAGATCCCCAAAGCCCAAGATCATGGAGTCGGAGCTTAAGGTGTGGCTTCTCTGCAGAGGGGCCATCCTGCGTCCCCTTCCCTAGAGCTCCCGGGATGGAGGGGGCAGTTGTCTGGCAATCGTCCAGGTTGTGGGACACCCTGGAGCCCTGTCACAGCTGGGAGTGTAGCCAGCTCTGCAGGACCTCCGACCCTCTTTGCTGGGCTTGGCCCTGGCCTACATTCCCTGAGCTTCCTGAATTCTGCCCTGGGCTCACAGACAATAAAGACCTGCTCGCTGTGGTGCCACTTTAGTTCACCTGGTGAGTTATTACAAGAAACGAACCGAGATAAGTGAAGTCCACACACGAAGTTGTCTTACATGTCGAAGAGTTGTCTGGGGCAGGGGGCGGGGGTGGGGTGGGAGGCACTGAGGTTCGTGTTACTAAATAGGTTTGAGTAGAGGAGACTGGCCCGACAGGGTCACTGACCTTATTATAGGGAATCCCTGTAAGACGCAAGGTCTGGCATGCTGATACTAAACACGTTTTGACTTTGCACATTGGCTATGCTGCCCCTCTGTTAGCGCCACCACGCCCCCCACGTTCCCAGGATTCCCGCATCCGCAGGGCTGTGAACAATGCCCAGAGAGGGAGAAGTGTGACCAGCAATAGCTGCTGCGTCTCCTGTGTGAACAACGCCCCCCTCGGTTGCAGGGAGGCCCCGGCTGCCCTGACGCCTAAGCTGAGTTAGCCCCTCCCTCAGGTATCGCTGCTGCTCCAGGCTCCCCCAACCGTATCACTTACCCCTGAGTCCTGTAACCCTTCGTTTATGTCTCTGTCTACCTCCACAGCCCGTGAGCTGCATGATGGCAAGAATCGTGCCTTCTTCAATCTCTCAGATAGTGGCTGGCACGTGTCAGAAGCGTCCGTGAGTGTTCGTGGGACAAAATGCCCATAGCTTTCTTCTGCATCCCCTACAACTGGCACCACATCAGGCATTGAGCAGGTGCCCAACACGTATGCTTGAATACGTGGTTGCGTGAAAGCAAGGCATCTCTGGTGTACTGGCGATGGCTGAGGTGATGATGGTCCAGGGAGGGCGTAGAGTGAGAAGAGCAGAGGGACGGGGTGGGGGGTGGGGGAAGCCAGGTCACAGGGCCGGAGCCAGCGGGACACAGCTGAGCATCGGGGTGGAAGTGAGGACCCTCGGGACAATGGGGCGCTGAGTGCCTGGCAGGACAGTGGCTTTGGCTGCTCTGCGTCTAGAGTGTGGGAGCAAGGGGATGAGGCCAGGCAGCTTCCTGGGCTACCGGGGGACACGTTTGCTGCCTTCTTCCCTTGGCAGGACCCAGGTGCGCTTCCCTCCCTCACAGCGGAAGAGAGGGGGAGGTTTCTAAGGATTCTAGAGAGCTAACAAATCTAGAATCGATAGGAGTTAAGGGTCCCGGGGAAGTGGAGTTGTCACCTAAAGGACAGGAACTCACGTAGGGGCATACGCTTTCTCCAGGGCCATGGAGACTCACGTGGGCTCAGTGAAACCTGAAAGTCCATTCTGATGATAGGCCTAGATGATCGTGGTGATTCCAGTTTTGCAGTCCCTTGCGTGTTACGCTCCGTATCATTGTGGTTCCCACCGGCCTGATGGGCCCCTGGACTCTTTGAGCCGGACGGGTCCCTAGAGGGCAACCTGCCCACTCCTCCCTTCGGAACAGAGGGTCATGAAGTCCTCTGCCTCATCCCCGGCCCTGTCCAGAAATCACACGGCCCAGCCTGGCTTTCCTCCTCTGCCGCCTCCCCTCTCTCAGCCCTTTGTCCGTCCCAGGACCACTGTCCATGAGTGTGAGAGCGTGCTTTCTGGCTCCGTGCTGACCTTCCCTGGACTTGGTCCTTTGTCTTTAGCTTTGCCGCCCCAGCTCCCTGCTGCTCTTTTTCCCATGGAAGAAAGCGGGCACTTCTCGTTTCACTGGCGCCCGAAACCTTCCAATGTTGAGAAACACAAAAATGAAAGGGAGAGTCACGCATGACCCAAATACTTAACAAGCGAGAAGTGAGAGCCCATGGGAAAGTCTCTGCTCCTTCGGTGCTCCCCACTCTCCCCGAGAGCAGCATCCTTAGCCGTGAGGCTCAGTTCCTTCCCTGCTCTGCCATGTGCCTACGCACACACATGCCTCCCACACACATGTGCACACATGCACACCAAAGCAAACATGCCCGGGCACACGCACGCACACACGGGTGAGCACACACAACACACTCATGCCCGCTCGCGCGCGCGCGCGGACACGTGCACACATGCACATAGGTACTCAGATTTGTACACTCACACGTGTATGTATACGTAAACGTCAACACACTTGCCCATTGGAAAGCTTAAAGGAGGAGGTCCCAGTGCACAAACCTACTGCCCTTGGTGATTTGACCTAATCACATGTCTGGGAGAGGTTTTCAACCAGCGCACACTGGTTTACTTCCTTCTCTTTACCGCCGCATTCTACAGTATGGACGCATCATAAGGTGATACCTTATAGATGAACAATAAGAAGAAATACAGGCTATGAACAAAAGTATGTTTAAAAGAATCCAAAGATAATTCAATCTGTCTCTTATTACTTTGGCATCGAAGTGATTGTTACGGGATTGTCACAGTCTGTGCTGCATCGTGCATCCTTGCGTGGACTATAGGGCAGCTGCCCCTCTGGGAATATGGCTAGTGTGTCCTCCCTGCTCTTTTCTCGTGTGTGTCCCTTCATCAGCCCTGCATAAACAGACCTGGTGTGACCGGGAAGGGGCGGGACGGGTGCCTGCACGGAAATCCGGGGAGAAGCGCCATCTGCTGTTAGTGAGAAGCCCAAGAAGGAAGAACAGCCCATCTGTGGAGGAGCAGTGGCGGGGCCGGGCGGCCTGGACCTGGCGGGCACAGCTCCCCAGAGCCCAGGAGGCGGCTTTCCTGCGTGTCTGGACCACAGGGAGCAGCCCTCGGAAGAATTTCCCGACGGCTATTCGCAAGGGAGTGTCCTCAGAGGAGTTGCTACGTTCTGTCACTCCCGTCGAGACAGAACGTGAAGGCAGGACTCCAGAAGTCCTAGAGGGGAGCTCAGGAAGGAGGCCATCCCCAAGGTCCACCCCACCGAGGGGAATGCCTTCCCCAGGTCACGTAGCGCAAGCCCAACTGCTTACATTTGCTTTGCAAAAAAATACAGTGAAAATGAAACTACACAGCCCTCTCACACCACATGCAGGAACAAACTCAAAATGCACTAAAGACGTAAAGGTCACACCCTAAACCGGGAAACTCCTAGAAGAAAACAGAGGCACTGAACTCTCTGACATTGCTCTTAGTAAGATGTTTTCTGATATATCTCCTCAGGCGAGGGAAACCAAAGAAAGCATCAACAAATGAGACCGCGTCAAACTAAAAGGTCTTTGCACGGCAAAGGAAACCATCAACACACTGAAAAGACAACCCACTGGATGGGAGAGTACACTCGCCAAGGGCACATCCAATAAGGGGTCAGTACCCAAAATGTGTAGTGAAGTCATACGTTGTAATTTATCATCAAAACCAAATCTCCCCAAACGATCCAACTTCAAAATGGGCAGAGGGCCTGAATGGACACTTCTCCGAAGAGGACCTACGCATGGCCGATAGACATGTAAAAAGGTGCTGGATGTCACTTGTCATGACTCCAAGGCGGGGGCCTTATCGGGACTCTCGGGGCCTCCATTTTTCACGCAGACCACATACGTATAGATACACATTTAATGAATCGTGTGACACATGACCTTGTACAATTCAAACAATACGGAAGTGAATAGAAATGAGGGTGATCACCCGCCGCTGCCTCCTAGTTGTCAGGTATCCATAGAGTACGCATTCCCAGGCCCTTTCACAAACACCTAGATGTGTGCATGTATACACGTATGTAATTTTGTCTGCAAAACATTGACACCAGCTCATACTTATTATATGGTAACTTGTGTTTTTCATCTTAAGAGTGACAACCGTGTACGAGGGCTGAATTAACGTTTAACAGCCGCACGCTATTCCATGCCATCAAAGTAGCTTCACTGAATGAAGTGGGGGAATAAGAGTCATGGAACCTTGAGAATGCTACTCCCCAGCTGACCTAAACTTCCAGCTAATACTTTGGTCTCCCCAGTCCTGGTCTAGGCGTAGCTCAATGTGTCCCACACACCACGCTGTGCATCTGGGCAGCAGGACCCAGGGTACTTCTGGCGCCCCTCGCTTTCATAAAGCAGCCTACACTTTGCAGGCCCTCCAGGCTGCCCACTGCGGGTGTTCATTTTGCTCACCTCCCTTGCCCACAGGGTTTTCTCAGAGAAGCCTCCTGACCACTACTGCCCTTTTTAGAAGTAGCAGTGCCCAAGCCCAAGCCATTGCCATGTCTCAGAATCTTCTAGTCCTGGGAGGGCCAGCGCACTGCTGGCTTCTAGGCAGCAGCAGGAAGAAGGCCCTCATTCCAGCATTCTGCCACCCCCGGAAAAGGACACAGGACCCCCAGACAGCCGTGTTTGTGCTGAGAATCCCACACAATCCCCTTGAATCACCCCAGTACTTTCTGCCTCTGATGCTGACCCTGAGAGGCTTCCCACAGTCCAAGGTGGGTGTGTGCCACTTTTCCAGCCCTTCCACCTTCCGTTGCCTCCTCTCTCCTCCTGGACACAGTTTCTAATACAAAAGCTCTTCTGCTTCCGAATGGAGACAGGGCCATGCCCCAGGCTTTGGGATCACCTCCTCGCCGTGATCTTGTCCTGCACGTGTGGAAAACAAAGTCACGGAGCTTTCCTGAAGCAAGGTGTTCTCAGCAGAAGCCAACTGAGCTCAAGGGAGAAACCTGGCCTGGAGGCAGAGCTCAAGGCCGCAGCAGCTCTTTGGCAAGGCCAGTGGATGCACCACCGTGGCCCGGGGCTGAAAGGGCCTCCTTCATCACGTACTGCAACCACCCGCTTTAGTTCCGGGGTTACCTGGAAATGGGGCCCAAAGGGAGGAGTGGAAAGTAAGAGGTTTTGAAAGATGAATTCAACGCTTTGAAAGACAGGCACTTCAAACGAGACCCAAGTTACTGGGGCTGCCACCTTTGCAAATTCCTAGATGTTCTAAAGCAGTGGTAGCTCAGCTACCTCATCGCTCAAAAGTATCCACATTTTCTGCATGTCTCTCCCATCGGCTGTCACAGATTCTGGGCCAACATGACGCCGAGTTCTGGGGACGTCATTCTGCTGGGACTGTAGTGCCACGGGGGGATATTTGTGGGCATCCTATTAACTATTTGGACCCTTTACAAGGCAAAATCCAGGGTGAGTTGGCACGGAAGTAACCTAACTGCTGGGGCCATTCCTGTGGATGGTCGCCCAGATGCAGGACCCTGGCTCCACTTAGCGGCAGGAACCTCTGAGTCTGAGCAGTCGGGAGGTTGCACAGAGCGAGCAGGGGCTTCAGCTTCTTTCTACTCCAGCTCACAGACTGAAAGACTTTTCTTTGGAGCTTTCCTCTAATGCCTTTAAACTTGAATTCACGAGGGGAATTTTGAACTTCATTTTCTCCCCAGAAAATTCATGGTGGGTTTATATTTGCAGTATCGTGCACGTGGGACTGTTATTAGGGCTTGTCATTTGACCTTGATGCCGAGCGTCTGATGAGATGCAATGGTTGGGCAATGGTGGCTGGAAATAATTGGGATGACAGCAGACAAAGGAGTGAACTTGCGGGCACTGGTACACCATAGATTTAATGGGTAAGCCCAAAGGGTTAAGTGGCACAACAATCTGTCAAATGTGGGGCATGCGTGCTGTTAGGGGTGTACCCTTCTCTCTCCTGGTTTCCTCCCTCAAGGAAGTTGATGCCACACGGAGATGCAGTGGAACACGCTGTTGGTGGGTAGCACACACAGGCACACATTTCTTCACCGAGTGGTTAATTTGCCAAAGGTTCCGAGTGTGGGGCACTGGGTCTCTTTCTTCTTCCCTTTCCACCCAGCTGGGTGGGGAGGCCGCAATATTGGAAATGCGAGTCTGCTCTGCAGGCCCAAAACCTTCCTCCATGGGTTGTTCGAGTCTAGACAGGGGGTGGGGGCTTGGGAGGGAATTCGCAAGCTCAGTCTGCCCCTATAACAAGCTGTACCCGGTGTAAAAGTTGTCTTGCTTCCCCTTCTGCTGGGGCTTTTGTAGTGTGTGTTAATTGGCTCAGAACTCTGGCAGGAAGAGGTATGCTATTCATTGGCCCTTCCCTACTCCTCCAAATTCTCAAATTAAGTGCCGTTATTTGTATCTAAGTTTCTCAGAAATTGTGCTGCCAAGCATTCAGGAGTGCGGTCCCAGACTGAACTCCACGCCCCCGCTCCTCCTCCTTCACCATGTTGGCTGTGGGCCTCACACCTGCCTGGGGACCGTGAGGAAGCCTCACCCTTCTCCCCCTCGTCTGCACACCAGGGCTCTTCTCCATGCAACCATGTGCAGCTACTCCATCGGGTTCATTGTATTTTCCTCAACAGTCTCTTTATGTTTTGAAAAGGTTAGCCACAGATTGATGGGTTCTCCTTAGTTTCTTGCCTTGTATCTGGACGACCAACCACAAAGAATCCCATGGTTGGCATTACCTAAAGGTAGGTAAGTATTGGAGCTCTAGGTCCACCAGGCAGCCTCCATTTCCTTCTGTCTACCTTCTTTCCTCAGATGCTAAGATTCCGCAGATCGGTGGATCTGCTCATGTACTGACACGCCAAGGATTGGGAGGGTATCTGTGGAAGCATCAATTTTCCAACATTCCAAACTTGGAACTTGGAGATAGAAAGCAGCCCAGGAGTTCCGGCCACGATGGAGACATAGGTAGAAATGCTTCACTCCCTCACACAACCCAAAGAAGAACAAGAACAAATTTGAAAACGAAAAACAACCAGAACTGCCAGATATTCAAACTTCACGGACGTGCGACAACCCTGCAGTTAAAGAAACATTCGTCCAGACTGGTAGGAGGGGCGGAGTTGGGCAGCCGAGGCGGAGAGGATGCCCAGCCAAGGAGGTGGCTGATGGACCAGTTGGTCCCACATTCGTGGGCCGATAAGCTGGGAGGAACCATTGGGAAGCGAGACAGACCACAGAGCCCAGGGTTTCAGCATGGGAAACTAAAGACCCAAAACCCCTGGATGTAAAGATCCGCAGGAGTTGTGGCAGTGAGAGAGGCTCTGAGGATCACAGGAGAGTCTGTGGGAGAGGCCCGCAGGGTCCTGGAACGTACACAAACCCCCCATGTGTGAATCAGCATGTGTGAAAGACCACAGTCCACATGTGGGAAGTGAGGGAAGTGACGGAAGGTGGGGCTAGAGCAGAGCCAGCAAGTGTCATTGTTCCCTCTCTGACCCCTCCCCCACAGACAGCACCACAGCTCAGCCAAGAGGGCTGCCCCGCCCTGGTGAATACCTAAGGCTCCGCCCCTTACAACATAGCAGGTGCACCAAGACAAAGAAATATGGCCCAAATGAAAGAACGGATCAAAACTCCAGAAAAAGAACTAAGCGACAAGGCGGTAGCCAACCTATCTGATGCAGAGTTCCAAACACTGGTAATCAGGATGCTCACAGGGATGATTGAGCTCGGTTGCAAAAAGAAGGAAGAAATGAAGTCTATACAAAGCGAAATAAAGGAAAACATACAGGGAGCCAGAAGGGAAGGGGAGGAAACTGGGACTCAAACCAAGGATTTGAAACAAAATGAAGAAATAGACACCCAACCGGAACAGAATGAACAAACAAGAATTCAAAAAAATGAGGAGAGGCTGAGAAAGCTCTGGGACAACTGTCAACGCTCCAATGTCCGAATCATAGGGGTGCCAGAAGGAGAAGAGGAAGAGCAAGAAATCGAAAACTTCTGTGAAGAAATAATGACGGACAACTTCTCCAATCTGGCAAGGGAAATGGACTTCCAGGAAGTCCAAGAAGCTCACTGAGTCCCAAAGAAGTTGGACCTAAGCAGAAACACACCAAGACATCATAATAAAGTTACCCAGGATTAAAGATAAGGAGAGAATCTTAAAAGCAGCAAGAGAAAAGGAGGCACTTACCTACAAAGGAGTGCCCATAAGGCTATCAGCTGATTTCTCAAAAGAAACCTTGCAGGCAAGAAGAGACTGGAAAGAAGTATTCAAAGTCATGAAAGGCAAGGACCTACATCCAAGATGGCTCTATCCAGCAGAGCTATCATTGAGAATGGAAGCGCAGACAAAGTGCTTCTCAGACAAGGTCAAGTTAAAGGAGTTTGTCATCACCAAGCCCTTATTATATGGAATGTTAAAGGGACTTATCTAAGCAATGGAAGATGATTGAAACCATGAACCGTGAAATGACAACAAACTCACAACTATCAACAACTGAACCTAAAACACAAAAACAGTGCTCGCTTTGGCAGCACATATACTAAAATTGGAACGATACAGAGAAGATCAGCGCGGCCCCTGCGCAAGGATGACACGCAAATTCGTGAAGTGTTCCATATTTTTAAGAACAATCTGACAATAATAGCCAGAGGGGAGTGGGGAGGGGACAGTGAGGAGAGGGGATTACAGGAACTACTATAAAGGACACATGGACAAAACCAAGGGGGAGGGTGGAGGTGGGGGAGGGAGGTGGGTTTGGCTGGGGTGGGGTGGAGGGAAGGGGAGAAAATGCAGACAACTTGTAATTGAATTAACAATTAAAAAATGGAAAAAAAATATATAAAAAATATCACTAGACAAAGAACATGTATGAAAAAAATAAGAAACAAAACTAGGCAAACAACTGGAACAGGAATAGAATCACAGAAATGGAGATCACATGCAGGATTATCCATGGGGAGGGGGAGGGGGGGAATGGGGGGCAAGGTAGAGGGAATAAGAAGCATAATAGGTAGGCACAAAATAGACAGGGAGAGATTAAGAATAGTAGAGGAAGTGGAGAAGCCAAAGAACTTATATATATACAACCCATGGACATGAACTAAGTGGTGGGGGGAATGTTGAAGGGTGGTAGGGTACAGGGAGGAGAGGGATAAAGGGGATAACAAAGTTGGGAAAAATTTTAAAAAGAAACAAAGAAAAGGAAATGTTCCACAGATCTTGGGGCCAGAGGTGGTTTGGCCTCAGCCAGCCCATATTTCAGAGTTTATGGGGGTAATTTGTCACCTACTTTTGTTGTGGATGTTTCCCTGGGGTTTTGGCCCTGCTTTCCCATTCTCTCTCTCATTTGTTGGGGCTGGGGGAGTCGAGGGAGGGTTGGGAAGATTCAAAAATGATGTTTCCGGCACTGTTGCCAGTTTCCCAGAATCCAGAAACTGTACTATTCCGTATCAGAATAATTAATAAAGATGTTTTAACTTCGACACAACAGAATACAGACACAAGTAGAAGTTGTGGGCAAAGTGGAGGAGATGTGAGGACCTGGATCTAAGTACTGTCTCCACCCACTCCTGCAAGGACAAGAAGAATACGCATTACGGGGTGAGCGGGTTCTACAGCGAATGGCAGCGGTTTCCTTCCAGAAACTCCGAGGAGCTGCTCCCAGCTGTTGTTTAGAGGAGTGCTTTCCAACTCCTTTTGGTGAAGGACCTTTTGTTTCTTTCTTTCTGAAATTATTTCCAATCCATAATGGTTAATGTTTTTGGAAAATGCAGTAAAATTAGCAGTAAAATTAACTGGAAAAAGACACACCAAACATTATTAGTTTCACCAGACATGAAGTCTGTCTGCATATACTACACCCTCGGGTTCTACACTTATCACAGGCCCGGAACAGTTGGCAGAGCACCGTCAATTTGCAAACTGAATTCCTTTCCTAGGACTGCAGTAGGTTGCAGGTGGACATGCATTGGCGGGGGGTGGGCATCACTGAACCCCCTGCACGGCCCGTCCTTGTTTTGTGAACCTCATTTTCAGTAGTTGTCATGTGGAGGGCACAAGACTATTTTAAAGGCAGAGTCAGCTTGTAGCTTTCTGCAGAGGCAAGCAGAGCACCCTGGGGAATCGTAGCCACTGACTGAGAAGGGCCAGGCCTGGAGGTGAGGTTGGGCTATGCGGAAGCTGGAGGAAGGAGACACTTCTGGCCCCACCAGCACCCATGGAAGCCCAGCCTTCTAAGCAGAAGTCCATCGGAGTCTTTATTCCCACCTGATACTGACTGCATTTGACAATGCCAGGGAAAGGGCTGGCACGGCCAATAGGTGGCCTCCTGAGGGGAAAAGTGCCCAACCTACCCACCGGCTGCCACGCTAACACGGGGAGAGAACCTCTGTGCTGCCATCATCTTGGGCTCCAGCCTCACATCCCTCGCTTTGGAGGAGACACTGTTCCGTAACGAGATCGGTTCCTGCAAACCCCTTTGCAGCACTGTGACATAATCCTGTACCCCTACCTCTACCTCCCACTATGTGCCGGTTCCTGGAACAGCCCATCGTCCTGACCTGGTCAAGTGTGTAATCTCCATGTCGGGTAGCATTCACGTACTAGTATCTGTGACTATCCCCTACCCCCTTTACCCTACATAATTTTTTGCCACCTGTCAAGGTGCGGGCATTCATTTTGTCTTGCAGCTGCCCAAAAGGCACCTCATGTGTAAGTTTCCCTTAGTAACTCAGTTACCATAGTGGAGTGGCCAGCCTCTTTCTTTGGTCTTTCCCTGCCCTCCGAACACCCAGGTAGACTTTTGGCCCTGGGATCGGTCCCTGGGGCTGTGTGGTCCTAACGATTGGCGAGCCACCCAGGAGAGTGAAGAAATGGGTCTTGGCAAAGAGGCGTATGTGGGACAATTCCTGCGTTGGCCATCTAATTCCATGTGGGGACGGGTGGCTAGATGCACGTGGACAACTGTGTCAGTGGGGGGACACCCCCAAAATGCCAACCGGTCTCACGCACTTGTTTGTGGAGCTACACGCCACATGTTGTGGCAAGGGAAAAAAACCCACGGCCCCAGCTGTGGGGTGGCCCCTCTTATGGGTGATTCAGCTCCTGAATGGTGGCAAATGTGACTGCCAACTGCTCCCAAATTTACAGGTGACAGTTCAGGTTTGGGACGACTTCAAACCCCCCCTGCTACACAACAACCTCAGGATTCTCTGTCTGTCTCGATCCCACACTGAGAGGCCAGAAGAGGTGGCCAGTGGGAACGGGAGGACGAGGCGTTGGGGATGTGGATGTGGGCCAGCTTACGCAAAGCATAAGCTCATGTGCGAGACACTGACGTCAAGACGCAGCAGTCAGTGAAGACCTACTAGGCCTGTCTGACTCCCCGCTTCACCTGCCCCTATGGGGTCATCTAGTGGTGCAAACTGCCCCATCACCACCGCACCCTCATGCCAGGTCACATCCCGGGCCACCTCAAGGAGAAATGAGGAGGGTGGGTCATGGCAGGGAAAAGCAGCCCAAGAGTAAGGGAATTGCCTGCTCAAGGTTGACCAGAAAACATATGATATATCTTTTTTTCTGCTTCTTCTTTCCATAGTTCCTCTCTAGACCATGGGCTCTGAAATCTGGAAGGAGCATTTATCGAGCATTCATTCCTCTGTCTCCGCCTAGTGGCGACCCGGGGAGCGTGCAATCAGGCGCCACATTCAGTCATCAGATGAGTACAGAGAGCCTAAAGGGTGCTGACGCGCCCCTGAGGTTGAAGGGCTGTGTGTGCCGTCCCTGAGCGTCTATCTCCAGGGAAGGATTTCCAAACAGGACAGACTCTGAGCACTGGTTCGGGAGACATTCCGAAGCTTCTTCAGGTTCCCTGCTGCTCGGGCTGTTCCACACTCTTGACTTGCTCTGTCTGCAGTGCACTGGGCGAGGCCAACAGGAAGCCCTTCCACAGAGACACGGAAATAGCAGCCCAGGACGCCTGCCTGTCTTTTTCTTTCCTTCAGCACTTTCTGCCCTGGCCACGTGGACCTTCTCTGCCTCCCCACTGTTGAGCTTGCGGTGTGCATTTCCAATGGGAACAACGCTGCCAACGTGCCCTCCAGAGGCGCTGCCCCAGCATACACCGTCCTCAACAGCGTGTAACAGTCATTGTAGCCTCACTCAGACTGATGCAAATGTTCGAGATTTTGCCCATCTGATGCGCAAAAACATCTCTGTTTTAATGTGCCTTAAAAAAAAAGTTGTTAGTGAGGCCGAACATCGTTTCTTTGTTTGTTTGTTTATTTGTCTTTGTATTTCTTTTCTTATGGCCTGCATGTTCACCTTCATAGATTCATAGCCTATTTCTACATTGTGTGGTTTGCTTTGCTTTAAAAAATTCCTTGTTAACAAATTAGCGCCCTCAAATTGACACGAGCAATCTCCCATTTGTCCCTTGCTACACATACTTGTTCAATTTTACATAGCCACTTGATTGTTTTCCTCCCCTGGGGTTTCTGAGCTCATATTATTTTCAACACTCTCAGAAGATAAGATATCCACCTGTCCCTTTCTCTAGTAGTTTTAGTGTTCCATTTTCCAGAGTTTACTCTTCGATCCACCTGGGATTTACCTTCTTTTAAAGATTTCTTATTTATTTATTTTTAGAGTGGGAGAGAGGGAGAAAGAAGGAAACACCAAAGTGTGGTTGCCTCTCGCGCACCCCCTACTGGGGACCTAGCCCGCAACCCAGGCATGTGCCCTGACTGGGAATCGAACTGGTGACCCTCTAGTTTGCAGACCAGCACTCAGTCCACTGAGCCAAACAGCTAGGGCTCAGTGCAATTCCTATTAAGACACCAAAGGCATACTTCACCGATCTAGAACAGATATTCTGAAAATTTGTATGGAACCAAAAACAGCCCCGAATAGCATCGGCAATCTTGAGAGACAAGAACAAAGTTGGAGGGATCACAATCCCCGATATCAAACTACACTAAAAGTCCACTCTAATCAAAACAGTCTGGTACTGGCATAGATCAATGGAACAGAATGGAGAGCCCAGAAATAAACCCAGGTCTTTGTAGTCAACTAATATTTGACACAGGAGGCAAGAGCATACAATGGAGTAAAGACAGTCTATTCAATACATGGCATTGGGAGAACCGGACTGGTACACGCAAAAAGGAAAAAGAAAAAGAAAGTAGACCACCTTCTTATACTATACACCACAATGAGCCCAAAATGGATAAAAGACTTAACTAGAAGACATGATATATAAAAATCCTAGAGGAAAATACAGGCAGTAAGATTCCAGATATCTCACATAGTAATATTTTCCCCGATGTATCACCTAGAGCAAAAGAAATATTAACAATGGGACTACATCAAATTAAAAAGCTGGAGAAATGCACAGCTGAAGAAATGATGCTTAAAATGAAAAGGGAACTAACTGCATGGGAGAACACATTGGCCAACGAAACATCAGACAAGGGTGTAATCTCCAAAATATATAAAGCACTTATACAACTCAACACCAGGAAGACAAATAACCCAATTAAAAGATGGGCAAAAGACCTGCGTAGACATTTCTCTAAGGAGGACACCCAGATCACCCATAGACGTGTGAAAAAATGCTCAACTTCTCTAGCCATGGGAGAGATGCAACTTGAAACCACAATGAGATATCACCTCACAGCTGCCAAAATGGCTGTCAGTAATAAATTAACAAACAACTCGTGATGGCGAGGATGTGGAGAAAAGAGACCCCTAGTGCACTGTTGGTGGGAACGCAGACTGGTGCAGCCACTGCGGAAAACAGTATGGAATTTCCTCAAAAATCTAAAACGGAACTGCCTTTTGACCCGGTGATTCCACTGTTGGGAACATACCCGAGAATTCCGAAACACCAATCCAAAAACACTCATCTACCCTCACGTTCATAGCAGCACTATTTACAATAGCCATGAGTTGGAATCAGCCTACTTGCCCATCGGTAGATGAGTGGATCAAAAAACGGTGGTACATCTACACAAGGGAACACTACGCAGCAGAAAGAAAGAAGGAACTCCTACCTTTCGTGACAGCATGGATGGAACTGGAGACTACTATGCTAAGTGAAATAAGCCAGTCGGTGAAAGACAAAAAACATACGATCTCACTCATAAGAGGAATCAAATGAACAAAATAAACTAACGAGCAAAATACAACCAGAGGCATGGAACCATGGAACTGACTGACAGCTGTACGTGGAGAAGGGGGAGGCTGACTGACTGGAAGAAGGTGAAGGGATCAGTCAAAGAACGCAAATGAAGGTCCCATGGACATGGACAACACTGAAGGGATGGAATATGGAAGTGGGGTGCGGGCTGGATGGGGGACGGGCGAAGGGCAAGGAGTGCTACAACTAATAGCATAAACAATAAAATATTTTTAAAAATTAAAATAAAATGAAATACATTCTGGTTCAATCCCTGGCAGGGCACATGTACGAATTAACCAATGAATGCATAAATATGTGGAATGACAAATTGATATGTCTCTCTCTCTCTCTCCTTCCTTCTCTCTCTCTAAAACTCAATAAATTAAAATTTTTTTTTGAATAAATAAATGCTGTTTTGGAAGAAAGCCCCAGAAAGAAAGTGAGAAGACGAACAATTTAGAAAAAGATTGGTAAGCCAAATAATAAACAAAAGTTAAGAACTTTAAAATGAAACTATCTTTTAGAAATCTCCATAAGACAAAGAACTCAGAAGAAAATTGTACATCTGACAGGAAGATGGAATTCGTGGAATAAGAATTATAGACAGTTAATGTGCATGTGGTATGACCCGACCTATGTAAAATAAAACATATTTTCTTAAAATCGCAACCCTAGCCAGATGTCTTGGTGTGAGCGTTATCCTCTCTGCCTCTCGAACATATCCTCAGGAAAGAACTTTTTAAAATGTAGGGTCATATATCCTGAGAAGAAAATTAAAAAAAGAGCACTAGCTGTTGTGGCTCAGTGGATTGAACAATGGTCTGTGAACCAAAGGGTCGCGGGTTCGATTCCCAGTCCGGGCACGTGCCTGGGTTGTGGGCCAGGTCCCCAGCAGGGTGCATGCAAGAAGCAACCACACACTGATGTTTCCCTCCCTCTCTTTCTACTTCCCTTCCCCTTGTTCTAAAAATAAATAAATAAAATCTTTTAAAAAAATCAAAAAAAAAAAAGTACAAAACTGTTAATAGGGGTTAGTGCAGAGACTCAGATTACGAGAAATTTTTACTTTCCAACAACACAACTTTGTATAAAGCATGAATGGTTTTATAATAAGCATATATTACAATTGAAAAGAATTAAAAATGTCTAAGCATGAAGAACTGTAAATACACTGTGGTCTCAGTTGTGTTTCCTGCTCAAATGTGCAGGTACACACATTTGTAGTTCAAAGAGACCTGAAGGAACCATCAAACTGTTCACAGTAGTTCTCTCAGCGGGGTGTGGGGAGATGGTTGAGTGTATTTTTCATCATTTCATAAGTTTCTGTAACTGCAAAACTGATCCAATGAACGTATTTTACTTCCATCAATGGAAGAAAACATTTTAAATTGCAAACTACGCCACAGAGACATGTGATCCCTGCCGGAATGGTGGAAACCTGGCACATAAAGTAGGATTCACCAAATGGACCTTCTACATTAACTTCCAAGCTCCTGTATTATTGGACTCACCCTCAAGCATCAGGTATGTGCCAGCCTCACTGTGGAGAACACGCGTGGTCCTGATTTGAGGTGACAAAGGCCTAGCAGGCACTTTCTTTCCCAAGGACCTTAAACAAAGCCCCCTTCACCTCCTCGTTTCGCATGCTGTGGATGATGGGGTTGAGCATGGCAGTGAGGACCACATACAGCGCAGAGAGCACCTGGTCTCGCAAGCCCGAGTATGCGGAGCTGGGAAGGACGTAGCAGAGCACTGAAGTGATAGAGAACATACAGACCACAGTGATGTGAGCGCCACAGGTGGCAAAGGCTTTCCTTCGGCCCTCAGCACAGTGAATCCTGAGAACAGCAGCCACAACGTGTATATAGAAGATCACGAGCAGGGCGCAGGGGGCGAGAGCCACCAGAAAACTAAAGAAGAACAGGGCAAGTTCATTTGCCTGCGTGCTGGAGCAAGAGAGTTTCAGCAGTGCAGGGAGGTCACAGGAGCAGCGGGCGATGAGGCGAGGTCCACAGAATTTGAGTAGAGCTGCAAGGGTGGTGTGGGTGAGTGCATTGGCCATTTACCTCCAACAATGCTCTTAAGGACATTCACTGCTTGGCAAGCATCACACAACTTTCCCAGGGGTGCATGTGTGTGTGTTTATCCATGTGCCTGTGTTTACTGGGTATACTTTGGAAGGCCTGTATATCCTGCTCATAACTATAAGTTTCTTCTTCCAGGAAGCCTCAGATTAGCATCATCAGTGTTATAGGCCTCCCCCATGGCCATGGTACAACTAACTCTCTGGCTGCCATAAGAGTGCCATGCAAATGAAGATTAGGGTCCTTTTTGGTGGCAGAGGCATAAGCAGCAGCAGCAGCAGCAGCAGCAGCAGCAGCAGCATTTTGTATGTGCCCTAGTGTATTAGTGAGGGTTCCCAGAGAAGCAGACCGATGTATGTGCACGAGGAATTGGCTCCCATAATTTTCATAAGTTCCATGACCTACTGCCTGCATCCTGGAGACTCAGGAAAGCCAGGGATACAACTCAGTCAGAGTCTGAAGACCTGTGAACGAGCAGAGCTGGTGGTGTAAATCCCAGTCCAAAGGCAGAGGATGAGATGAGATGTCCCAGGTCCAACAGTGAGGCAGGGAAAAGGGATGAATTTCTCTTCCTCATTGTGTTCCATCTAATCTCTCCGCAGGTTGGCTGACGCCCACTCACAGCGAGGGGGGCAATGTACTTTACCGAGTCTACGGATCCAAATGCTAATCTCACCTGGAAACACCCTCAGAGACATATGCACGTATAATGTTTAGTCTGGGCACCCCGTGTCCTGTCCAGATGACACAAATAAACCATCACAAGCTGAGTCACACATCACAAGGAGTCACAACAAGTTGACCCCGTACCGACTTGACACCCATACACATCTCCTTAAACGATACTTAACCTCAAATGGAGACAAGAACAAGTTCATTATTCCACCTAACATGATACAGCTACCATGGATCAGGTTGAAAATGCACTACCATTTTCCCAGAAGAAGAGTTAAAGTCCTCGAGTGAATTTACTCTTTTTCTTGGTATCCCATAACTTAAATACTATGATATAAAATCAATACATCTTATGTTATGTGATGAGGGAATGAAAGTTCAAACACAGCTCTGTGCGCACTTGTGTGTGTGTGTGTGTGTGTGTGTGTGCGTGTGCTGTAGGCCAGCAGAGCGTAAAGTCATAGGAAAAGGAAGCAAACATTTTGCTAGTGGGTGACTGGGGGTAGTAGTGAGTGGTCTATTCCCACTTCCACCCCTTGGTTCCTGGGCCCATGAATCCTACCTGTGGGGAGAAACCAGCACCATATAGGGGGCGATGATGTGGAGCTGTATAGGGAGAAGCGTGCCCCAGCCTCAGAAGGTATTGCCACCTAGCTGGCCCTGTGACTGAATCTGCGGAAGACCATTCCACCTTTCTATCAAGCCAGCTGCTTCCGGATGGTGGAGAACATGGTCGGGCCAGTGAGTTCTGCGAACGTGGACCCATTGCCTCACTTCTTTCCTGTGGAGTTCTTTGATAACAAGTAATGCTTTGTGGAATAGGATTAGGGTGGATAAGGCAACTGTGCAAGTCCACGCATGGTGGTTTTGGCAGAAGCAGTGTGTGCAGGGAAGGAAATAACACATCCCAAGTAAGTGTCTGTTGCGGTAGGAACAAATGGCTGCCCTTTCCACAATGGAAGTCGTCCAGTGTAGTCAACCTGCCACCAGGGAGCTGGCTGACCACTGTGGGGGTTGGTGCCATGCTAGGGGTTCAGCGTGGGTCTGTGTTGCTGGCAGATTGGGCACTCAGTGGCGGCCATTTCCGAGCCAGCCTTGATGAGCGGAAGTCCACGTTGCCACGTTTACACAGCACCTCCATCTCTGCCGCCAAACACTTTGTTCACGAGCCCATTGGGCGATGACATGGGTGGCTGAGAAAAAGGCTGGTAATCATCTGCACAAGGGCCCGGCTGATTATTAAAATCCTCCTCTGCTGAGGTCACCCTTGGGGAGCATCCCCATGGCGCACAAATATCCTTACATTTTTGCCCGTTCAGAGAGGTCTCTCCACATACCTCTTCCCCAAATTCCTTTCTCACCAAGTTTCCAAACATGCTCCTTCCAAGTCCCTGACCACCCAACTAGACCATTATCCAGGGCTCATGGATTGGTATATAATCACGATCACACATCTGGCCATTTCTCTTTCCTGGCAAAGTGAATGACCAGGTGCACTGCTTGAAATTCTGCCCACTGGGAGGATTCCCCTTCACCACTGTCCTTCAGCAACGTCCCAGAGTGGGGCTGTAGTGCTGTAGCTCTCCACCTTCACGTGGTGCCTGTACAGCACACAGAATCACCTGTAAACCGAGTCTTCTCTTTCTTTCTCTCTCTGTCAACTGATCAGGGAGAGCGCCCCAGGAGCCCATAGGTAGAGGCTGGGAGAGAGCAGGCCGTGCCGCAGCCGTAGGGGCCATGGGCATTTGGTCCACTTCTTCATGTAACCCACTTGTGCCTTCAGGGCCTGCCCAGGCCCAAACTCATATATGCCACTTCCACTGGCACACCTAACTTTACATCTTGGTGGGTCAGATAACACCCAGCTTATGGTGGGATGCTCAAATGGCACGCTAACTCGGCGTCCCATGTTTAAGCGTTCAGTCTCCACTGAAGTCCAGGAACAGGCCAAAAGCTGTTTCTCAAAAGGAGAGTGGTTAACTGCACATGATGGCAGGGCTTTGCTCCAAAATCTCATTAGAGGCCCCCCCAAAGCTCCAAACAGCATCCCTATCCGCCACCGGTAATTCAAACCCCATTACATATGTACCCTTGACATTGTAATGGCCCCCACAGAGTAAGGAATTGAGCACCCCTTGAGAATGTTTGCCAAGGGATATCCCCCACAAAAGAAGCTCTCTATGATCAGCTGGATAAGAGGACCTGCTGTGTGGATGGCAGTCAGCTTATTTCCCACTCTGCAGCGGGCAGCAAGTTTTCCTGTGTGCAACAGACGCTCTTCCCGTATATGTATCTGCCCTTCGCACCACCACGGTTTTGTCAGCAGTAGCACCTGTGGACATAAAGCCTAATTCACCATTAGATACTCCCTCACAAAGGCTCTAATGAGATGGATTTGAGACTGTTACCTAAGCATGTAGGGATGCTTGTGCTTTGAACCAACTAGCAAAAGGAGTTTATTGGGTTGACTGGAGTGTGGGATCCGGATTATCGAGACGGAGAGAATTTCTGCTACATAAGTGAAGTCAGAGAAGCGTATTTCTGAGCCCCACAGAACTTTGGCATACACCTGCTGGTACTGCTATACGCTTTGGAAAAATTTAGAGGAATACGGCAACCACCCCTTACGGACAGGACCGGGAAGTCTCGGCCCTCTAACAATGAAGGCTTAGGTCACCGCATCTGATGGAGTCATAATCAGCTGAAATGTGGAGCAAGGACAAACTGTAGATGGATTGGATAACAGAGAAAGGAAATGAAAATTTCAACTGTGGTGTATTGCAAATTTTAAATCCTCTCATGTCCTGCTGCGTCAACATCCCCGCAAACAGCACATGGGCACCTCACGGCAACCAGGTGTACCAGCGGGACAGCTTTGTCCCTGCCACGGGAGCTGACCAGACACCTCCCCACAGAGGACACACAGGAGGCCAATAGACATATGAAAAGACGCTCACCGTCACTCATCGTCAGAGAAATGCACATTAAGACCACGATGAGATGTCACCTCACACCTGGCAGAATGCCTCCCATCCATGTATCAGCAAACAACAAATGTTGGTGAGGCTGTGTAGAAAAGGGAACCCTCGTGCACTGTCGGTGGGAATGCAGACTGGCACAGCCACTGTGGAGAGCACTGTGGAGGTTGCTCAAGAAATTAAAAATAGAACTACCTGATGACCCAGCAATTACAGTTCTGGGTATTCATCTGAAGAGATCCAAAACACGAATTACAATAGGCACGTGCACCCCTATGTTCACTGCAGTGTTATTTACAATAGCCAAGCTGTGAAAGCAACCAAAGAGGCAATTGATGCACTATGGGATAAAGAAGCTGTGGTTCATACATGCCATGGAAAACAGAATGAAATGTCACCATTAAAACAGAATGGCGACATTCTGTTTTAAAACAGAATGAAATGTCACCATTTGCAACAACACCGATGGACCCGGGGAGTGGTATGCTAAGTGGAGTAAGTCAGAGAGAGAAAGACAAATCCCGCATGATTTCACTTGTATGTGGAACTCTGAAGAACAAACTGAAGGAACAAACACAACCGAATCAGACACAGGGAAACAGAGAACAGACTGATGACTGCCAGAGGGGAGCGCAGTGGGGGGCTGGGTGAAGAGATGAAGGGACTAAGAAAGGCCAATTGGTAGTCACAAAACAGTCACAGCGATGTAAAGTACGGCATAGGGAATATGCTCAATAATATCGTATTAACTGCATATGGTGCCCAGGAGGTACTAGACTTAACTGGCAGATCACTTTGCAAATTATATAAACGTCTAACCACTATGCTGTTCACCTGAAACTAATATAAGATAATATTCCGAGTCGACTATATATTAAAAATTACATTAATTTTCTTTCAAAGATTGGCCCCTGCCACAAGTTCCCATTCCTCCTGGCCCCTTACCTTCCAACGCCTAGTAACATTCAAACACACCAGGGAAATGCCCTTGAGCCTTTTGTTGGGTACCCCACCCTGACTCCCAGGAAAGTCCCTTCCTTGCCCATTGGTCCACACTCCCTCCCTGTTCCCCACTGTCATGGTTGCGCCCACAGCCTTGGCGCTCCCTCCCAGGTGACCCTCTCTTAGCACGCAGTGCAGTCATTCTGTCTCTCTGGAAACTGAGTATAATCAAGTTTTCTTTTATCTTGTATTTTTGCCTGTGCCTCTCCTGTGTCCCTTCTTGGGATTGTGCCTGACCAACCATCAAGCTGAAGAAAGAAACCAAACCAAACATGTGGCTGTTCGTGGAACTGCAGAAATGAGGACTGCAGGAACTCATGCCAACTTGACCTCATTGTTATTTGGGGGGTGCGTGTGTGTGTGTGTGTATCAGTTTCTTCTCTTTCTCACTAAGGGAATGAGGATGCACTGACACAGTTGACACAGTATTTATAAGGCATTCACAAGTCTTTGTTCATGTTTTATGAAATGCTTTATCTTCACAAAAATGGAAACCTTTCACAATTTACCTGAATGGCATTGCCTGAAAGTCAGTCCCTGACCCAGTACTGTGAAGCCGATGGCTTTGTTGGTATTGAGCCAGGTACTATGTGGCTCTCATGTCCTTTAATGTGCCAGATGCTTCCCTATCTGTTTGCACAGTAAAAGTTCAGGTTTCAAGTCACCTTGTCTTTTGTGATTCTATATGTAATGTTTTCATCAGGCAAGTGATGAGCTCTGAGAATCAGACACCACAAATGAACACGTTTCATTATGCACAGAGTGTGGTGCCCTCTCAAGGAGAGGCTTCCCATAAATGGACGTGTAAATTATAAATACAGAGCTTTTTCACTCTTTGACAAGGATGGGGATGGAACTATAACAACGAAGGAGTTGGGAACCATACTGAGGGCTCCTGGGCAGAAACCCAGAGAAGCAGAGTGACAGGACATGACCGATGAAGTGGATGCTGAGGGTAATGGCACAGTTGAGCCCCTGAAATTTCTGACGATGATGGCAAGAACAACGAAAGACACAGACGGTGAAGAAGAAATTGGAGAAGCATCCTGTGTGTTTGATAAGGATGGCAATGGCTATATTAGTGCAGCAGAGCTTTGCCATGAGGACAAACTTTGGACAGAACTTAACAAACGAAGATGTTGATGAAATGATCAGGGAAGCAGACATCGATGGTGATGGTCAAGGAAACTATGAAGAGTTTGTACAAACGATGACAGCCAAGTGAAGACATTGTACACAATGTGTTAAATTTCTTGCACAAAATTGTTTGTCTTTTCTTTGTTTGTAACTTATCTGTAAAAGGTTTCCCCTACTGTCAGAACAGTACGCACGTAGCTCTGGCCAGGTTGCTCATCTGGTTGGAGCATTGTCCCGTGCCCCAAGGAGGTTATGGGTTCGAGTGTCGGTCGTGGCACATACCTGGGTTGCGGGTTTGATCTCTGGCTGGGGCACAAGCAGGAGGCACCCGATCAATGTTTCTTTCTCTCATCAATGTCTCCCTCTCGCTCGCTCTCCCACTCTCATGCTGTCTCCCTCCCTTCCTCTCTCTCTCAAATCAATGAAAGTATAGCCTTGAGTGAGGATTAATATACATATACATGCATGCATAGTAATTAGGTCTTCATTCCTTCATGTTTTCTTCCCTTACCTCACTGTCATTTTCCTGAGCTTATTTTAGAAAACCGATCGAGTAACATGCTGCATGTGGTTTACTCTGGATATATCTAAGCCCCCCTGCACATCTAAACCTGGATGCAGTGGGTCAAATGAGGGAACGTCTGGGCCATGCCTTTTTTAAAAGTAGTTTTCTTTAGGAACTGTCAGCCTGTTGTATGAAGTGTGGAGTTGTTACTCTACACGGACAATGGACTGTCAACAATATGTCCTTAAAAGTTCCACTATTGCAAAACGGGTGCATTATCCAGGTACCCATACAGTACATTTTTGCACTGCTGGTCCAATACCAGAAACATTTTCTTTCATGGTTACATGCTTTTTACGCTTTGGTTAGCCCCTTAAAGAAAATATGCCTATGGCAAAATTTGCTTCAAATCCTTTCCAAGTTCTATATCTGTTTTCCAATAAACAAAAGTTTTACCCAATTAAAAAAAACCTCATGCACTATATGATCTAACAAAATTAAATGTATATCAGCAAACACATATATCCATCGTTGAATCTATGCCACACTCCACCACTGACTTCTTCTGAGCCCTTGCATACATCTCTTCACACTTTTCTGTACCTGTTGCCTCAGGTACAAAATGAAAACTGTAACCTCTACTACCAATAAAAGTAGCAAAAGAAATGAGCTCCCTACACATATGCAAAGTATGGTCAGAGACAGTGATGTCAGCATCGTGGTGGAGTGAGAAAACCTCTTTGTATCTCCCCTTCCATTTACAAGTCAGACAAGCACAGTTCAACAAAGGTACCTCTGCTCAGCTCACACACGTGCCCGAAATCCATGCATTACTGCATCTGAAGATGAGTGTATCGGCACCTGTACTGCAGACAGGATGGGGTAAAGGATAGGGCTGGTGTCCACAGAGGCACTTGGTGTCATCTGATGCTGTGGCCTCAGCTAACAAGTGGCGGAGGAGTCGGGATGCAGGCCTCACAAAATAGCCTGGATAGTGAAAGAGGCAATAGCAGAACCCCTGACTCACAAGCTGGCTACTACACCTGCCACTCCCCCCCCCCATTATGGCAGAACCCAGTAGCAGTACCTGAGACTTGTTAAACAGCACAGTGGTGCCTGCAGCCATTACTAACAAGGAAGAAGTGCTGTGGACTTGCAAACCTGCATCCCTTCAGCCACCTTTGGGGCAGAACCCAGTAGAGGCAGTAGAGATGTGTCAAAGAAAATAGTGGGGCTGGTGGCCTTTAGTAACAAGGAGGCAGTGCTCAGAGCTCACAGGCCCAGTTCCCCACCACCCATCGAGTCCACCCACCATGGTGGTGGTGCCTCAAGACCGAGGTGACCTGGACCCCAGTGGCCTGGCAGCAATTTCTGCACCCAAAACCAGGCCACTGCACCATGATCCCGGAGGCACAAGTAGCAAAGGTAAGAGGAAACAAAAGCACCACCTCTACTAATCAATCTATTGAATTGTCAAGACCAACATGATAAACAAGGGAAGAGTTCACTATCTCAAATGTTCAGGCAGAGACACAATTCATCAAGAACCATGGATACCAAGGTAAGACGGCAGTGCAAAAAGAAAGTAAAAAGTCTCCAGAAAGCAAACTCAGTCATGAAGACTGTGATTTAAATGACAGAGAATTCAAGACTGCAGTTATGAAGTAACTCAATGAGATACAAGAAAACTCAGAAAGGCAGATATGTGAGCTCAGAAACAAACTTAATGAACTAAAGGGGTGCTTCTCCAAAGAGCTTGAAACTGTCAAAGAGAACCAAAGAGAAATAATGGAGCTGAGGGACTCAACAAATATGATGAAGCGTATCGGAAATAGCGTTAGAAAGACTGAAAATAGAGCAGAGCACATGGAAGGGAGAATTAGCGAGCTTGAAGGCAGAAATCTAGAAATGAAAGCTTCCTTCCTCTAGGAAGAAGAAAGTGAACTAACATTTAATAAAATATGAATGAATTCTATGAGAACTATCTGAGTCCATAGGAAAGAGCAACATGAGGACAGTGGGTATCCCAGAGGGGTACAGAGGGAGAGGGGAACAGTCTATTCAAAGGAATAATCAGTGAGAACTTCCCAAACCTATGTGAGGAGCTGGACATTCAAATACAAGAAGCTAACAGAATGCCTACACATCTCAACACAGAACGACCTCCTCCAAGACACATTGCATTAAAACTGTCGAAAGTTAATGACCAGAAAAGAATTCTCAAGGCAGCCAGTGAGAAAAGACAGCAACCTACCAGGGAAACACCTCCCAAGGTTATCGTCTGAATTTTTGGTGGAAATCCTACAAGGCTGGAAAGAATGGAATGATATATTCCAAATATTGAAAGAGAGAAACCAGCAAAGTTACCCTTGAGATATGGAAACAAAATAAAAGCATTCTCAGACACACAAAAGCTGTGGGAATGTATTGTACCAGCCCTGCACTGAAGGAAATGTTGAAAGGAGCTCTTACACCTACAACAAACAGACAAAATATACAAAACTGTGAGTAAGATGGCAGTCGGAAGCAGGAAATCACAACTTTTATCGCAGAACAGGGTATCAAACACTAAATTATAACAGAGTGGTTAGAGGGGAAAGGATGTGAAAATTAATTATAACTACTGCACATGGTAATGAATGCACAACGTAAAAAGGGATTGTTTGTGATAACGGAAGCATAAAAGAGGTGGGGGAAGGGCTCAGCTGGTATAGGCAAAAGGAGAGAAGATGCAAGGAGAAGAAAGAGGACTGTCGTGTCCACGAGACACTTTACACGGATGTAGTGGCAGCCACAAAGCAAAAGTCCAGAGCTGAGACACGACACAGGCACGCAAGAGGAGATGGAGAAAAGAAACCCGCAGAGAACCGCTACACTAAAACAACACACAGAGACATGAGGGAAAAGAAACGATGGTCACACAGAGCAACCGGAAAACAAAAGAGAAAATGGCTCTAGTAAGTCCTCGTGTATCCCCAATCACCCTTCTGAGTGGCTCAGTCCCTCCCTCACGTCTCCGGAAGAGGGAGCCTTCTATTGAGGCTGGTGGGGACAGATGGTCACAGAGGTCCAGCTTGAGCAATGAGCACAGTTACCTTTAATCCTTTCTGGAGGCCTTTCCCAGGCCTAGGGTAGTTTCCTCACACACGTGTGTTGATCGACATTCTCCTCAATAATCCAGGGGGACCCTCTGCACATCGCCAGGGTCCTGTCTGCCTGGCGCTCTTGATCCACAGTACAATGGGCTTCAGTCAGCTCCCCCTCCGTCACCCGCAAAGCTCAGAACCAGTCTACTTTCATGGCCTGACAGATGGACGGCTGTTGCTGCTGGGTTGCCGTGAAACAAGTCAGATCACTTCCCTCTTCTGCTTAAGACAATCGGCAGAGGGGACTCTTACTCGGACACAAATCCAAAGACCTAAAACTCCCCATGTGCTCTGGCCTGCTTTCCTCTCTGGTTTTATCCACTCCCACTCTTTCACTTGCTCATTCTGATTCAGCCACACGATCCTCCTCTCGCTTTTGGAAATACCTGGCCCTTTCGGTGCCTCAGAGCCTTTGCACTGACTCTGGCCTGTCTGGAACTCTCTTCCCCTGGGTTTCTACCTGACTCACTTCCCGACTTCCTTCAAGTCCTCAAATGCCACCCCCCACCCCCTGCAGGGAGGATTTCCGGGCCACACTATTTAAAACTGCAACCCGCCTGTCCCGCCATGTTACGTGTTACCCCTGCAATATGCCCAACTCCTGGAGTGGGGCCTGCAGGGCACAGAATAGTCCCGAAGACACACTGTCCTTAACCAGCCATGATCTCTCACCCTGCTCTTGTCTACTCTCTTTCATGGGCCTGGAATGCTCCTGGCCAGCCCTGGATCTCCATCACCCTTCTCCGTCACCCTTCTCTCACAGATGGGGAATAAGTGGCGGGTAGGCGCACATTGATTGAGACACAACTGGGACAGTAGGAGTTGTCAGATATGAAGGAGTTTGGGTGCAGGGAAGCCACGGGAGGGTTCTGAAGAGAGAGGAAAAAGGGCCACCTTATATCTAGAGAGGATCCTAGTGCCTCCCATGTTCAGAAAGGGCTGAGGGCAGACAAGGCAGAAACAGGGAGCTTGGCATCCGGGTGAGAGACAAGGGTGGCTTGGACCCTGGCCTTTGCTGTACGCCAGCAGCTGGCAGGCGCATTTTGAAACAGACAGAGAATGGCGTGTGTGAACAGTGAATGAGCGATCTGACTGAGGGAGGGCAGATTGCTCTCCATCCAAGTGGTCGATGAGACTGCACAGGTACTGGGAGTGTGTTTGTAGGACAGCAGCCCCTTCCTGGGGCACCGTGGGAGGGAGAGTATGGGTGAGGTGGGGGCTGCAAGAACAGGACTCTGGGCATGGGCAGGGGGAACCTGGGAAGGAGGCCAAGGAAGGCTTCTGGGCAGCCGCTTTAAGTAGCACCGGGACTGCCGGCCACTGTTTCCCCAGAGACTGGGGGCTGAGCAATACCGATTCCCTGGCAGAGGAGCAGGGCGGGGTTGGCACTGAGGACTAAAGACCTTGTGAATGCCAGAGGCTGCTGAACTAGCCTGAGTCGCTCTGGCACGTTTGTGGGCTTTGGAGCGTGTCCTGGGGTACCAGGGCTGCAAGTGGGAGAGGTCTTGTGCTTGGTGCAAAGCCAGCTGAGCTGGGTCTTCCAGCTGACCTCGGTGGAGGGGCCCCGGCCAGGGTATGCCAAGGCAGAGCCTCCAGGTCTGGATCCAGCAATGAGGCCCTGGCAGCTGCTGTGCAAAAAGCACGGGGTGGAACGGAGGGAGGCCAGGGCAGAGCCTGCCACGACCCTGGCAGGAGCTGTGCCAGGGCATCTGGGGAAGGGACACCTGGTGAAGTCCCTGGGACCTACGGGCTGGTGTTCCCCTGCGCCAGGTCCGAGCTCGAGCAGCGTCTGAGGCACTGAGACAGGACTAGTCAGGCTCTGAGCAACTGACTCCTGTGTCCAAGCTCACGGGCCTCGATATGCCAAGCCCAGGTGACACAAGAGGATGTGTGGTTGGGTGGACTGGGCACTGGGCACTCAGTGCATGGGTGCCAAGGGGGACACCCCCGGGGGCGCAGGGGCTGGCTCTGGCAAGCCTATCATCTTCTTTTAGGGTTCTCGTGTCTGTTTGAGCCTATCAGACACTACTGTGGGGGGACACAGACTGTACACCAGATCTCGGGCCTCAGGGGACCACCAGCTCAGCTCACTTTCACCCCCGTGGACCTTCCCCCGCTCCCCTCTTTGGAGGGAACAGGCCAGGCAGTGCCTGTCTCACCCTCCACTGCGGCCGCTCCCGCTGCCTCTCTCCTTCGTAGGAGGTGCTGTAGTCTGACGGCCTCCCACCCCTGTTTGTGCTTTTAAAGCTTCTGTACTCCAACACACAGGAGGCAGGGCGTGGGCAGTGGGCTGTGTAGTAATCCACAAAAATGCATTTCATAGCTATTTTAACCAGTCCCCTACCCATAGGCCTTTGCGCCATTCTCACTGTTCGGTATGAATAGCAGTGCGGAAATGAATGTCCCAGTCATTGGGATCTAACTTTGTGTTCTGTCCACGTTTTTAGTCAGGTGTCCCAACACAATTTACCGAATATCTCCCCACTCTGTTGAAATGTCATCTTCGCCAAATTGTAAATCCCCGTCTGTGCTTATTCTTGCACATTTCTTCTTCCAGCCCATCCAGGTGGGGAGATGCCAGGATGTCCTCTCTGAGAGACTGCTGGGAATGCTGGGCAGGGAAGTCACGGAATGGGGTAGGGGTGGGGAGAGAGAGAGTGAGATGGAAGCAGAAAAAAGCTGGTTTCTTCGAAGTGTTGGGAGAAAGGCTTACAGAACTCTCAGCTGCCTGGCAGGTTGCAGGCATCTAAGGTTCTCCCAGTCTTCCAAATAATCTCAGGCGTCCCCCTGACAACTGGGAGGAAATCGGTGCTCTTGTGTCCACGACAGAGGCGTGGAGAGTTCGGAATCCATTGCAAGTATATCACTTTCAGAATAGTTTTCTGAGTTGCGTTTCCTGGGCATCTCAACACTTTGGCTGCGTGCCCTATGAGACACCGTCCACAAGGTCGGGGAGGGTCCAGAAGGTTCCCTCTGGGGCTGCCCACCATCAGAAGGGACTGCGTACCCACAGGTCAGCTTTTCAAATGGTTTCACGGAAGCCACTACCGAAGTCCCAGACTTGCCTTCAGTGAACACTCTGTCCCAGCTGCCCACTGGTCCCAGCTGGCTTCTCTGCTTCCCTCTCCTGCAATGTGAAGGGGACTCTCTCGCTTTTCCTCAACTTGACCCAATAAGCAATTGCTAATCACCGAAACCACCTCCCATTTCCTGAGTGTGTTGCTCGATGAAGAGTGTCATCAAAGAAGTGGTGGCATTCTCACCTTCTGCTTGTGTAAGCAGCAGTTGTTGGGCAGAACTCAGGAGGTTCCTGTGACTTCTAAGGGGAAAACAATCTGCAGTGGAGGGTCTTGTCACTAGGTGGCAGTATATGCATGGGTTGGGACTTCAGGGCACACTGGGTGGACCTGTGAGCCAAGGAGAGAGAGATGGGCGCCCCTTCCAACTCCTGCAGGGACCATGATATGTCAAACCCCTGCCCAGGCTGTAGACTCACCAGCTGACTTCACAAAGAACATTCCTGGTTCAAGTGCAGAGACTGGATTTACATCCGAATCTCGACATGTGCATATGGCAATGATCACAACAGTGTGGCTGAGCGTCTTTTGCAAGTGATGGACCTAACGTTAGACCACCCCACGTGCTCTGCTACACGATGTCCTTTGCAGTCTCCTGTTGAGAGGCGGGGGTCTGTGTCCCCGACCCTTGAATCTCAGCTGCCTTATGACTGCTTGCACCAATGCCGCGCAGTGGAAGTGACGCTGTGTGACTTCCAAGGCTGAGAAGTGGAAGGTGGTACAGCTGCTGGATTGTCCCCTGCACTAGGTGCCCTGGACCCTGAGCTGCCTGTGAGAAGATGGGCCCCCCTGAGCCTTCCATGCTGTGAAGAAGCCAAGCTGCCTGGGGGGCTGTGTGGACGTGCTCTGGTCCACTGGGCCCAGCTTTCCAGTCATGCCACACCAGCAGGTGAGTCAGGCGAGGGAGTGAGGATTCTGGCTCACACCTGCTTGCGTCGTCCCAGAAGAGGCTCCAGACATAGCAGAGCAGGGACAACACATCTCCGCTGCCCCTGTCCCAATTCCTGACCCACAGAAACTGTGAGCTCTGTGCACAGCCTGTGGCAGTTTTCAGCCGCTTACCTTCGGGGTAATTTCTTACGCAGCCACAGTAACGGGAACAAAGACCGATGGCTACAGCAGCACCACAACAGGATATGGATGCTAACCTTTACACAAGCCTGCCTTTGCATGGGTCCTTACTCCAAGCACTTTAATGACATTCACTTGAATTACTTCTTGGGAAAACCCCTGCCAGGTAGTATTCTCACCATCGCCAGTCCCCAGACCCCGAAGCCTAGTTCCAGAGCTGGCAGAGTATGGGCCAAAGGTCACCTAGCTCTCAAGGCGAGGGCCTTCGACTGAATGAATCCTTGGGTCTGGCTACAGAGCCCATGCTGAGCCCCTGTACTGTGTGGCAGGCTGCTTCTGACGCTTCTTCCACACCCTAACCTGCGCTGGGTGGACAGTGAGGTCATGCGCCAAGGGGTAAATGCAGAGGATGCATTCGGATATCAGTTTTTTAGTTAGGAAATTTGCTGAGGGACCTTAGAGAGACAAACAAAAAGCTTCATCCCCAAAACTGAAAGAATGAGTGTCACCTCTCTGATGCAAAGAGAAGGCTGGGACAGACAGGATTTTATTATCTTAGAGTCCAGGACACCCTTCAGACAGACATTCCAGGGCAACCACCCAGACCCGAGATTCTGATCAAGTGGCAGTGTGTCTCAGGGCAGCCATGGAAGAGATTAGCAGAAAGAGTAAAGTGATTTCAATGAAAACAGCAGTTTTTATTTCGAACACTCTCCACGACGTCCAAGCTTTTATTCTGAGCAGGTGATGCTCCATTGCACCAAGTAAATTGCTCCCAACGGTAACCTCTTGCTGTCCTGCATGCCTCACTCCACAGGAATGGGGAAGAAAGAGAGACAGAGAGCAGACCCAGTCTGGAGTGCCCTGGAGAAAACCAGAATTTGTTCAGGACAGGAGAGGCTGAGCCAGGATGAGTAGAGAAGGCAGCTACACGGTACAGCCCCGGAGGCCCCCCGCCAACCCCCCCGGAACCTATCAGTCATCCCTGAGTCCCTCCCTGATGCCGTTCAAAGGCTCCTTACTGACCAAGACTCCTCACGTCTATACGTACACACTCTAATACTCATTGGTTCTTCATTTTAAAACGGACAAGTACCCTGAGGGAAAAATTCTGTGGTACAAAAGCGTAAAAGGCACAAATTGTAATTCACAGACATGGCCTCTTTCCAGTCCTTTCCTGAGGTGGGTAGAATTTCCAGAAGTGCACACACATTCCAGTCCCTGTCGTGTACAACCTGTACAATCTCCTCGCCTCGAGGGCAGAAGGCAGCGGTGAATACGATGGTACTAGCCACCTGTGCCAGGTGTGCTGACTGCTGTGTCCACCCTGCTGCCGATTGGGATATTGAGGGACGTTAGGTCGGCAATTTAAAATGCCACAGCGCTCTCCTACCTCCAATCACCGCCTTCATTTTTCAACAAGCTATTCCTGGTGGTGCATTATCTACTAGATTCCAGAGTTCTGTAAATGTTGATTCTGTCAGTTTTTGCCAGCCCCTTAGTTCCTAGAGTGGAGGAATGGGGCCCTGCAGCTCCTCATTTTCCCTTTGTTGGAATGTTGCCTGGAACATCCACGCATTATACAGGGTGCGGCAAAAGTAGGTTTACACTTGTTACAGCTGGAAACATAGAGTTTATTCGTGTATTACTCTTCATTAATTATTGTATTACTTTCCATACACACAACTGTAAACCTACGTTTGCCCCATCCTGGAATCCACAAATATCCAAACTTTCAGAAATAAACAAAGTGTAATAGAACCGTAATGGAAGAGGCAGGACTGGAAGCACAGAGGATAGTGCTGGAAAAGATCCGAACTATCTTCTATTCATTAATAATTACTCTCTGAAAAGTAAGAATCAAGAATGGAAAAAATGAAAAAGAGCCAAGCAAGAGAGGACCAGAGATGGAGAGGAAAGGGGTGAAGGAGGAAGGAAGGAAGGAAGGAAGGAAGGAAGGAAGGAAGGAAGGAAGGAAGGAAAGAAGAAAGGAAGAGAGGGAGGGAGGAAGTTACAGAGGGAGGGAGGAAGTGGCAGGGAGGGAGAGGGACCCTCCTGCCACTGCTGTCAGGGGACATTCTTCATGGGCATCATCATGAGCCCCTCCACCATTACCCCAGGGACAGCATGTCTCTCCCCCCAGCTCACCACGTCACAGTTCTCCACGTTCTACATTGGCTGGCCCTGTTCACACGTGGAGTAACGGGGACTAGAGTTACGCTGCCGCTTACTTGAAAGGACCCCCCAAAACCAGACAAAATGTATGAAAGACAGACTGTAAAGGTAACGGGTATCAAGCGATGACAGACAGGGATCTCTGGGAGATGAGAAACGAGAGGTCTGCCGTGCATTTGCCGCAGCCGAGTGTCCGCACAGGGAGTCTCCTGGCAGAGCCCCGTGGACAGCCCGAGTGTAGCAGATGGAACTGAAATTCTCAGCACCTGAAATTCTTAGCGAGGTGGAGGACGGCAGGGAAGAGAGTGGCAGAGGACCAGAACGCCACCGAACCGCACAGGGTCCCCTGGAGTGTTCCGCAGACCACGGATAAGCACAAGCGTGTGAGGAAACTACACGAGGCCGGGGGGAGACCTAGCTGAAGGGATGAAAGGTGAGGATGCCCGGCGCTCAGGCAGGACAGGGGCTGGTGGCTGTCCCCACCTGCCAGGATGGTAACACCCACAATTTGGGAGGCATCCATTGGGCAGGGCACTCCGAAGGGTTTTGTGTCAGTAGTGGTGGTGACGGGGGCAGAAATGACTCCCATTCTGAAAGGGCCCACGCAGCATACCTTCAGAGCCAGACTCTAAAGGGTCCAACTCTTTCCAAACAGCATCCAGACATGATGGCAAAAAATATGTCTAGGACTAGGAAGACATCCAGCGCCCAAGTGGAAATCATAATATCTAGCATCCAATCTAAAATTACCAGGCATGCAGAGAAGCAGGAAAACACAACCCGATAACGAGAAAACATATCAACCAATAAAAGTGATCCACGTTGAGCCCTGGCTGGTGTGGATCAGTGGATTGAGCCCCAGTTTGGGAACCAAAGGATCACTGGTTCCATTCCCAATCAGGGCACATGCCTGAGTTGCGGGCCAGGTCCCCAGTAGGCGGTGAGCGAGAGGCAACACACGCTGGTACTGCTCTCCCTCTCTCCCTCCCTTCCTCTCTGTCTAAATATAAATAAATAAAATCTTTAAATAAAGTCATCCACATTGAAAACAAAGTAAAACTGCCTTTATTGTAAGAAAACACGATCATCTTTGAGATAATCCGATGGTGTGTGTAAAGGGCTGGTATAAAAAGTGAGTTCAGCAAGAGCTGCGCTATACTATACAGTGAACTCACTCCTTCCGATGAAAGGCTGAAACCAATTGTCCCAGCACTTTTCTTCCCTGCCAGAGACAAGGCTAGTCAGCCCACAAAGCTCTGATTTTATCATATCTGGGCTGTTTGCCCTTCTCACGCAAGCTAGAGTTTTAAAAAACTTTTGTGAAGGAGACCCAACAGAGACAAGGATTTGGGAAACCAGCACTCTGGTTGGAGGGTCCATTTTCTGTAGTGCAATTCTGCAGTGAAGGTTGAGAGCTTTATGAATAATCATATTCAACTCAGTAAGTCTACGTCTTAGAAGATATCTTTTAAAAATTTTTAACACCCGCCGGCGAAGATGGAGGCATAGGTAGACACACTGGGCCTTCTTGGACAACCAAAAGAAGGACAACAACCAGTTAAAAAAATAAATAAATAAACAGAACTGACAGAATATCAAACTGTATGGAAGTCCAACAACCAAAGACTTGAGGAAGAAACATTCATCCAGAGCGGTAGGAGGGGCGGAGATGGGCAGCCGGGCGGAGAGGAGTCCTGGCAAGGGAGCAGCTGGAGGACTGGGGTGGGCAAGATGGCGGCTGTCGGTCTCGGGGAGGCACTGCTGGCGGAGTGGGCAGTCTCATATTCGAGTGCAGATAAACCGGGAGGAATAACTGGGGAGGGAGACAGACCAGGCATCCAAGGGCTCCAGTGCAGTGAAATAAAGCCTCCACGCCTCTGACTGAAAACACCTGTGGGGGTTGAGGCGGCAGAGGCAGAAACTCCCAGCCTCTCAGGAGAGTTCACTGCAGAGACCCACGGGGTCCTTGAATGTACACAAACCCACCCACCTGGGAATCAGCACCAGAAGGGCCCAATTTGCTTGTGGCTAGCAGAGGTAGTGACTGAAAACCGACAAGGATGGGAGCAAGCGGCATTGTTCCTTCTCGGACCCCTCCCCCACATATACCATCACAACACAGCACCGTGGGTTACCCGGCCCTGGTGAACACCCAAGGATCCGCCCCTTAGATGTAACAGGCCCGCCAAGACAAAAAAGAGGCCCAAATGAAAGAACAGATGAAAGCTCCAGAAAAAATACAACTAAGTGATGAAGAGATAGCCAACCTATCAGATGCACAGTTCAAAACACTGGTAATCAAGATGCTCACAGAATTGGTTGAATATGGTCGCAAATTAGAGAAAAAAATGAAGGCTATGCTAAGTAAAATAAAGGAAAATGTACAGGGAACCAACAGTGACGGGAAGGAAGCTGGGACTCAAACCAACAGTGTAGACCAGAAGGAAGAAAGACACATTCAACCAGAACAGAATGAAGAAACAAGAATTCAAAAAAATGAGGAGAGGTAGGAACCTCCAGGACTTCTTTAAAAGTTCCAACATCCGAATCATAGGGGTACCAGATGGAGAGGAAGAGCAAGAAATTGAAAACTTATTTGAACAAATAACGAAGGAGAACATGCCCAATCTGGTAAAGGAAATAGACTTCCAGGAAGTCCAGGAAGCTCAGAGTCCCAAAGAAGTTGGACCCAAGGGGGAACACACCAAGGCACATCATGATTACATTACCAAGATTAAAGATGAGAGAATCTTAAAAGCAGCAAGAGAAAAGGAGATGGTTACCTACAGAGGAGTTCCCATGAAACTGTCCGCTGAATTCTCAAAAGAAACCTTGCAGGCAAGAAGGGGCTGGGAAGAAGTATTCAAAGTCATGAAAGGCAAGGACCTACATCCAAAATTGCTCTATCCAGCAAAGCTTTCATTTAGAATGGAAGGGCAGATAAAGTGCTTCCCAGATAGAGTCAAGTTAAAGGAGTTCATCATCATTAAGCCCTTATTATATGAAATGTTAAAGGAACTTATCTAAGAAAAAGAAGATCAAAAATATGAACAGTAAAATGACAACAAACTCAGTTATTAACAACTGAACATAAACAAAAACAAAAACAAAAGCAAACTAAGCAAACAACTAGAACAGGAACTGAATGACAAAAATGGAGATCATATGGAGGGTTATGGTGGGGAGGGGGATAGGGGAGAGAGGGGGAAAAGGTACAGAGAATAAGAAGCATAAATGGTAGGTAGAAAAAAGACAGGGGTAGATTAAGAATAGTACAGGAAATGTAGAAGCCAAAGAACTTATATGTATGACCCATGGACGTAGACTAAAGGGGGGTAATGCGGATGGGAGGGGGTGTGCAGGGTGGAGGAAAATAAAGGGGGGGAAATTGGACAACTGTAATACCATAATCAATAAAATATATTTAATTTAAAAAGAATTAAAATTGTTTTTAAAAATGTTTATTGATTTTACAGAGAGAGGAAGGAAGGGGGGAAGGGAGAAAAACATCAAGGTGACAGAGAAGCATCGGTTGGTTGCCTCCCATACGCACCCCAACCAGGAATCGAACCCAAAACCTAGGTATGTGCCCTGACCAGGAACGAAACCTGCAAACTTTTGGTGTATGGGACAACAGCCCAACCAACTGGCCACAGCAGCCAGGGCCTCTGGGAGTCTATTTTAAGAATGTAATCATTCACACAAACATTTATATATGAGAATTCCATTGAATCCTGTAATAGGACAAAAATTGAAAATAATTTAAATGGTCAATAATTATGTTATAAAGTATCTGTTATGCCTCCGTTCAATAATGCTTTTGGAGCCATGGCTGGTGTGACTCCGTGGGTTGAGCGCCAGGCTTGTGTGAATCGAAGAGTCCCTGTTCGATTCCCAGTCAGGGCATGTGCGTGAGTTGTGGGCCAGATGCCGGGTGGCGGGCGTGTGAGAGGCAACAGATTGATGATTCTCTCCCTCCCCTCCCCTCTGTCTAGAAATGAATAAATGAAATCTTTAAAAAAGATAATGCATTTGAAGAAATTTTAGAAAAAAGGAAAAAGGTTCATGTTACACGAAAAGTTATAGTAAAAATGTTAAACTTGCAGAATTTTATTATACATTATGTTATTGTTATACATTGACTAAATAAATACAGCTATAAAACTAAGGAATGATTCCAAAATGTTCACAGTAGTTAATCCTGAACGACAAGACCCATCTGCCACTTCCTAAATTGTCTGCAGTTACCTTGTAGTACATGAGTATGATTCCCAGACCTCCCCTCCCAGCCTGAGACAAAGCCAAGCCTGTTAAGAGGTGCTGCAGTTGAAAAGAAAAGGGAAGCTCAGGCCGTGACAAACACTGAGGCACTAAACAAAACGAGTGGACCACAAGTGCCCCACAAGCGCAGGCAAAGGATTAGGCCCCACAGTAAAGTGGCGCCTACTGCAGGAACCCTGCTGTGGGAAGGGCCCACTGCCTAGAACCGGATACAAGGTTGGGCCTCAGCCCCTTTTCCCAGCCCAGGTTTAGTGGGAAAGAGGGGGCCCAAAGTGCTGCATGGTTCGAATCACCAGGGAAAGCTGGTCAAGAAAGTTGATGATGGAAATTCGGAGGGCTTCAACATACGAATTTGAGCTGTAGAGGGGACACAAACATTCAGTCCAAGACACCAGTGAACCAATGCATATGGTCACCCTGGTTACCAGGTAAACTTAAGATGAAGTACGTGTGAGACCTGCTGGTGTCAAGTCCTCTTGTTTGAGGACTGGTTATGGACACCTTGAGAACGTGTATGTAGTGAGTTACAGCTGCTTGGCTGTACAAAGGGGTTACATTGCTTTCTGTCTTGGGAATCTCTTAGCAGACTGCCTGTGATGTACATCACGTTCTGGTGCAATGGCTACTCAACAATAAAACTGTTTTTCTTCTACTTTTATGGAGACGTTTTCTAGGTGGGCAGAAGACTGTGTTCTATTTTTTCATTTCTTAGCTACTAAAAGTACCTGAAAAGAACCATCTTCGTAGGTGAGGAGTGAGGCCAGGGGAGAACGGAAAGAGGTATCAGAAGTGTACATCCATTTCAAAGAGAGTCAAATAAGGCTTCAAGATGAAAAAGGATCTGGGAGTACAGGGAGCCACTGGAAAGCCAGGACTGGGTTTCTTACCAACCTTCTTTCCTCTTCTACTCTTCCAGCATTTGTCCATTCCTGCATCTTTCATTAGCCACGTGGATGTTCCCTGGAGCCATCGGAAGGACAAGCACTATCCCAGCCTCCCCGTGCCTCCAGGTGGCAGTGCTGAGGTTGGTATGATACCACGACTAAGACAGTGGGTGCTCGAATCAAACAGACCTAGATTCAAATCAGGCCCCTGCCACTTCCTAGCTCGGTGACCTTGAGAAAGTTGCTTAGCTTCTCTGAGCCACAATTCTGCACCAGCAACAGGTATGTTAGTGCTTAGCTCACTACGCTGTTGTGAGACTGATATATCATAATGTAGGCAAAGTCCATATCAGAATGCCTGCACACAGATGATTCTCTTTTTAATTAAATTTCCCCAAGACTACACTGTGCTGTCCCCTCCCCCTCCCCCAAACTCTTAAGTAGTTGTCAGCACTTTTCTCCTCTGATCTGAAACAAGGACAGTAAAGCAAGAAATTCATATTCTAGTCTTTCTGGTTTCTTTGCTCTGCTCATACAAACGGAGTTTTTTAGTTTTTTTTATTTTTAATTTAATTTGTTGTTGTTGTTGTTGTTATTATTATTATTAATATTATTGCAGCAGGAAACAACTCCAGCAGTGGCCTGAACGTGGGGAAACCAGCATCCTTGTGGGTTGGGCACATTTTCTGCAGAGCAATTTTGTTTTATACATCTCCCTCTTGGAATCTACCTTAAGAAAACAACCAATCATGCGGAGACTTCTATACAAGGATGCCGGCCCAACATCATGTATGCTAGGGATAAATGAGAACGATTTAAGTGTTGAACAATGACATTATAGTGCATCTTCTATGCATCCAGTCAGTAAGATGTCTTTGAAGAATTTTTAGACAGAGGTAAGGCCCAGATATTGGATGACAACAGTTCAGGGGGGAAAAAGCAACTAATGTTAACCTTGTAAGCCTTACTTGTTTGCATGACTATTACACATTTAACACAGACATACAACTCTAAAACTAAAACAGTATTCCAAAGTGCTGACAGTCGTTAATGCTGAATGACAAGAGGCAAGTAATTTTCATTTTCTTTCATTTCCTAAGTTGTCTTCAATTGCCTGGACTACTTGAATATTTGAACCCCAGAACCTCTCCCCTCCAACCCAGGGACAAAGGCAAGAAAATCTGGATGCTGAAAAGAAACTCAGACACAAAACAGTAGCTCAGTTTTATTATCTGCCGGAGGGAACATTTTAGGCATCAATCCAAACAAGAGGGTGAGAGCGCCCAAGGGCCAGTACTGGCAAACAATTAGCCACACTCCCCCAATAAAGTCGCAACTACCGCAGAAATCTTGGCCTTAGGGAAGGCTGCAGCGCCTAGGGCGAGACGTGCTTATGGCTTCAATCTGCTCTTTTGACGAGAAAGTTATCAAAACCCGGGGGCACAATGTGCTGCAGGATCTGCACCACTATGAGGAGCCACATAAGCAAGGAGATAGTGGAAATATGCAGGAGCTCAGAGTCTTCAGCAGTTAATCGGCTAAGAGTGAGAGGAAAAGAAAATGACTTCAGAGGCGCTAACTCCTGGCTTTCCTCACGCCAACCCCTCCCCACCTCCCGGTGTCAATTAGACCTACTCCATTAGGAAGGTCCTCAGGCTGGGACAGACCCGGTGCCCCCCTCCCCCGCCCTCCTTAGTTAGACCAACCCTTTGGTGTCTCCACGTCTCTAGTGGAGCAACCCTCAAGCAGAGATTGGCCCCATCTCCTGCTGCTACTCTGACCCAGGCCCTTCAGGAACTTACATAAAGAGGTCACTGCCAGTCACCGAAAGCTCCCAAACAACCATCCCCCGGTAGATTTCAGCACCTGCCATCAGGAACCTGCGGGCCACCTCGGCATCCACGTCCGACAGGAAGGGCACTGTGAGGGTGCTGGTGGAGTTAAGGTAAAGGCACCATCTACAGGGGCTTTCTGACTCAGGCCCCCTTATCTGTGAGAGGCCGGTCTTCTGCCAGGTTGCCCCTCACCCTCAGGACACCCAAGAAGCTCCAGGATGACCCTTAAGGGAATTCTGCACCACAGTCCTCTACAGGCCACCCCGCCATGTCTCCAGGCCACCGAGCTGCTCCCCCCAGCGACCCTGGGTCCCCACAATCCCATTCCATCCCACCAGAAGTCCACCCTGCTCCTATGAAGCCCCAAAGCCTCTCCTACCCATCCCCTTGCATCCCCCCACCTCCTGCCCACCCCTCTCCCTTTTCCTCCATGGCGGGAGGGAGGGGACTTCTGGAAAAGGATACAACTCCTGCATCTCGCTTCCCGGGTCTCTGTCCAAGTTAGAGGCCTCTCCAGCCGGCCCTAGGTCCAGCGATGCTCTGTCCACCTGGGGAGCTTCCCCGGCTGCAGCGCTGTCCGAGACTCCTGTGCTGTCGCAGTCTCCAGGGCCCATGGGGTCCCCTGGGTCACTGGGTGATCCAGCACCTCCCACCACGCTGTCACAGCCTGCGTCGTCGTCGCGGCCAGGGGCCTGCATGGCCTTGGGCTATCCACCACAGACCGAAACACACACGTTCCTCTCACCGCTGAGCACCAGACCCTCCCACAAAAAACCCGCTCACCCTCCTCACCAGAGGTGGCGCCTGTGCACACAGAGCTTGGGGGGCGGCTCCTGGTAGGGGATTGGTTCCCGCCAAGCCACACTTACCACACAGTCTGCCCTGCTGGGGGCGCTGGGGAGACCCCGTTGAGAGGGTGCTTGTAAGGGAGGCTCCCGGTGCCCTCACGAAGCCCCGCCCCTCTGTGCCTGAGGCCCCACAGGCCACGCCCATCCTGGAAGCAAGAGATTGCTGTGAGAGTGCCTGGGGTGCTGAGTGTCACAGCAAGTCCAGAGGAAGGGGAGAAGACAGATGGGGTGAATGTGGCAGGGGAAACAGGGTCAAGGCGTGGCCAATGTACCCTTGCGGGGCCACCATGGCTAGGACTTGGAGAGGGAGCCTGAAGGAGAATGGTTCCGTGTCCCAGTGGGCCCTCTGTGGGTCTATCAGTAAACTGGCAGGCTGGGGGAAAATGGCTCTTATTAAAAAGTCTCTGCCAGCCTCAAACTTTTGGGGTTCTGAGAATAATTAGTGTTTCTGAAAAACATACCAAATGAGCTCCTGTCCCACAAGCAGCCAGTTCCCTCCGGCCAACCGAGAAACTCACTTCCCCTGAGCATGGGCTCTGAAAGTTCCCAAGTGTCCAAGGAGTCACTCCCAAGAGGTTAACTAGAACTTTCCACCCCCACGGCCTTGACAGCGGCTCCCAATCACATTGCTGCAGGCGGGCAATGACGGCTACCAGCTCACCCCGACAACACCCTCCCAACCTCCCCCACGTAAAACCAAAGATGGTGCAAAAACATCAGGGGAAGCATATGACTTCCAAGAAAAGGGTTCTCCCCTAAATTGGGAGGTCAGTAGTGGGGAGTGTCTTCATGGCTGGGCCTCATCCCATCCTGCAGGCCCTGCCTTCATGGCCTCATGTAAGCCCCATTACCTCCCAAAGGCCCCATTTCCAAATACCATTTGCCTGGGGTCAGGGCTTCCATACATTCCAATTATGCGGCAGAGAGGACTCCAACGTTCAGTGTGTGGCAGGGTGTGCCTCACTGACTCCATCTATGTTTACAGGAATACTTTTGTTATGTGCCCCAGGCATGAACCAGCTCTGGCCACCAACACAGGCAACGAGCCAGGACGAACTAAGGACTGCTCAACTGCTTTGCCCGTGACTGAAATAAGAGCAACACCACCAGTCAGGTGTGTCCTTGCCCATTGCCAGGGGTACATGGATATTTTTAACAGGGAGCCACAGACAGACGTGACCAAACATAGAAACAACATCTGTACTGACTGACAATCCATGCTAGCTGTTGTGATAGGTATGACAGAGGAAGACCCAAAGTCTCACAGGTATTCCCAGCTGAGGCACAGGACAGAGACAGTAAACTAAGATTTTGTGATGAAAAATTCTGTAAAGCAACTCAAATTCAAATGATAGGGGTCTCGAGAGCTGGAAAATTTTAGTTTAAAGTAAAAAGTTATAAGCCTAGCAAGTAGTGTATATGTTAAAGCTTTTGTTTCAGACACTAGAGATAAGGCCTGTCCTGGTTCCTGGGAAAACAGCTGACCTCCTGGGGCACTGCTAAAGATCACCGCCTGGGGACAACTGGAGGCATCCCGGCCTTTGTGTTCCAGGGAGAGACAGACACCACACGCCCCTGGGAACAGCTCACTGCCCAGGACAGGAATGTTGCAGCTTCTTTCACCTAATCCTCCCTGAATCTCAAAGCTCTCACCGTACCTTGATTATTCCACATTATAAAAAGTCTGACCTGGAAAAGGAAGATAAGATCGTCTGTTAGGGTATGAAGCCACCATCCTCTCAGATCACCGGCCGTCTGAATCAAGTGCTATATTTAATTGCTATCATTGCTTATTGGGTTTGGTAATGACAGGCAACCTAAATGCCGGTGTCTTTTCCGATTTCACAAATGCCCTCATTAAGCTACAGGAATCAAAGGAGCTACGGAGGTCAAGGCCTGTGGTGGCTGTCATTCTACTCTCTCTCAACTTCGCCTGGGAGTGCCCCCTTCCCCTCCTGTGCTCCCTGCCTGGAGGACAGTGCTTCTCCAGCTGGCCTCACCCGTGATGCTGACTGCTCGGGCTCCTGTGCCAGGCCCCACCCCTCACACCTCAGGCCCAGGAGGTGACACAGGCCATGTCTAGGCTCCTCTCTGCTACTTCTGGACCACCCTTCTACCTGCTGCTCTGATTACTGCCCTTACCCGGCTCTGCTCTGTGCCTCAGAGGCTGCCCCCCGTGGATGGCACCACTCAGGAAGCTCCCTTGTTCAGGCTGCCATTTGGGCTCACCCAGTGGAGGCCACTGGGAAGAGACCAGAGAGTGGGAGGAGTGAGAACCAAGGGCATTTGTAGCCCCTCCCCTAACACACATCCTCTGAGGCTCCCTGCACTTCTGGGAGTGGCTGCAACTCTCAGCTCTCACCAGGATGCAGTAGCCCTGACCCCAAGCCCTGCACCTACATTTAGGCCCAGGCTTGCTACAGAGAAGATGGCTTCCCTTGGGGCCTGACCACCCCTTGGTAGGTGTGGCATGCTGGCAAATGGTTGACAGCTTGTTCCCTGTGATGTGGGCAGGGTGGCAGGATTGGAAAGCATGCATATACCTGTGCATATAGGTTTACTGTAATTCTAACTCTGTTATAATTCTGACTCATAAAGAATGTGTAGTACACAATTTACAAATAATAATAAAATGGAAAGTTCTCTTCCTTGTAAATTTCAGAGACTTCATGGATTCTCACAGATTGCTTTAGTTGACTTTTGCCAAACTCTTGACTCAAATGTTGCTTGAGATCTTCATTCACGTTAATCAATGAGTGAGGCAGAAAGGGAACAACACAGACACACTCCCATCAGTCACATGAGCAACTTCTTTTCTGAGTCAAATCATAGTGTTGAAATATGGCAGAAGCATTTCCTCAAATGCTTATGCTACTCACAATGGAACAGCCACAGACGACACACAATTTTAGGTACACCTCATCTTATTCTTAACAGTTCCTCCATCATTGACCTTAAGCTAAGCCATTGACAAAACTATAAGCCAAAGCCTGATATGTAGCATTTGCCAATTCCTGTGGTGTCAATATTCTAACCCTGGCCAATTTCAAGCCACCAGGGGATATCATGGGATGGAGTGTTGGGGAGAGACTGGCTCACCTTTATGAAGTTTTCCATCATACAGTTGCAATAGACAAAGTTAACAGTGAGAGCATGGGTGACAGTTACACGTAGCAAAGTAACCAGAAAATGAAGGGTTTTTACCTTTTACAGGTGTAATTCATTTAATCGTAAGTTCATAGAATTGAAATTTGAAATATGCAAATAAATGACTTCTTCAGATCACTGCACGCACCCTGCCTCTCACCACACTCACACACACGGCTGATACTCACTTGGAAATGCGTGCCTCCGTCACTTGCCGAAAGAACAGGCAGGAGCTGGCTTTCACCTCATTTTGCCTTCCGATTCACAAGCAAGTGCAATCAGCCCGCCAAACCTGAACTGCATCCACAATGCTAGTTCCAAAAGGAGCCAGGGAAGTGCAGGTTCTCATTCTCTAGCGTGCGCAGCAGAAGAAGGCTCACTAGATGAAGGTTGGTGAGGAGCCAAGCCACAGAATTCACCACCGTCCCCCCTTCAGCTACTGCACATCTATACGTATGCTTTTAATGTGCAGTAACAGCTAACACTACGTTCCAGACACTGTTTCAAGCGCTTTGCGTGTATTAATCTATTGCAGAAGTTTTCAGGAAGTAGTGGCAATGGCAATCTCATCTCTGCCATGATCCTCCAAACAAATAAAAACGCACCCACCGTCAGCAACACCAGTGACCCAAAGTCCAAACTCTCTCAGGGTGATGTTCTCTCCATCTCTTGTTATTGGATGGAAAGTTCCATAAATGTCGTTAAGTCCATCCAGTCCAATAAGTCATTTGAGGCCCATATTTCCCCGTTAGTTCCTGCCTGGATGATGTACCCATTGCTGTAAGTATGGTATCAAAGTCCCCTACAATTAGTGTATTATTGCCGATTTCTCCCTTTAGGTCTGTTGAAAATTGTTTTGTATATTTTGGTGCTCCTAGGTTAGGTCCATTTATATTAAGTTTTATGTCTTCTTGATGGATTGTCTCCTTTTTCATTATAAAATGTCCATTTTTATCTCTTGTTACCTTTTTGGCTTGAAATGTATTTTGTCTGATATGAGAACAGCTAACCCCAATCTCCTCTGCATGCCATTTGCTTTGGGCGTCCTCTTGCACCCCTTCACACCCCACACCCCTGTGAGTGTCTGTGGGACTGGGACGGGTCTCCTGAAGGCAGCATCTAGCTGTGTATTGCTTTTAAATCCATCCTGCTACTCTGTGCCTTTTGATTGTGAGTTCAGTCCATTTCTGGGGACCAGTCATACAGGACTACTGACTACAGCCATTTCATCTTTTCATTCCGATTGCTCTGTATCTCCACTGTTTCTTGTTTTTAAGATTAAGTAGTTTTTAAAATTTTATTTATTTATGAGAGAGAGGGCAAGGGAGGGAGAAAGAGCGGGAGAAAAACATCAACGTGTGGTTCCCTCTCATGCGTCCCCCACTGGGGACCTGGCCACAACCCAGGCCTGTGCCCTGGTGGGAATCGAACTGGAAACCCCTTGGTTCACAGACCCGTGCTCAGTCCACTGAGCCACACCAGCCAGGGCTCTCCATTGTTTCTCTTCCCTCATGTTTCTGTCTGCTATCTCAGTTTACGGGTTTTCTATGGGTTTTTTCTCCATTTCCTTTTTTGTTACTGTTTTGTAGCTCAGCTCTGGACTTTTGTTTAGTGGTAACCACTAGGTGTGTATAAAATGCCTCATAGGTACAATAGTCCTGTTTTTTTTTGTCTTTGCTCCTCATCTTCATTGACCTATACAAGTTCAATCCGTTCCTCCTCCTCTTTTATGCTTCTGTTATCACACATGGTCCCGTTTTGTGTTGTGCAGCATTGCCAAATTGCACTGTTCACTATTTTTAATGCTTTCCCCCCTTTTACTCTTGTTATAATGAAGCCTTTAATACCCTTTTCTGAGACTGAGTTGCGATTTCCTCCTCCCATCTGTCATCTTACTCACAGTTTTATTTACTTTTATCTTTTTGTTTTAGATAGAGGAGTTCCTTTCAACATTATTTATAATGCAGTGCTGGTATAATAAATTCCCTCAGTTTGTCTGGGAGAGCCTGTATGAATGAGCTTTTCATATCTAAAGGATAAGTTTGCGAGATATATCATTCTAGTCACCCTCAAGACTTGTGGGCAGAAGGGTGAAGTGGGCCCAGAAACACCCCTCCAGGTAATGCTGGCTCCCAGCCCTACCATCACCTCTAGGACCTGCCTGCCTCCCGCTGTAACTTTCAGGTTGACTCGACACCCTCCCAGACAGCAGAAGTACAGTAGCACCGAGCAGGGCAGAAGACACAGGCTTACATGCCACTTGAGGGTCCCTGGCACCTCTGGAACCCCCAGCCTCCCGTTGTGCCCTCCACCCCGAGAGGGAAGACTCTGCAGTCAGGGAGTGGGGAGCCCACGTGGGTTGTGCCAGCAGAGGGCAGAGCAACTGGGAGCTGTCCCAGGGCTGGTCCTTCTGCTCCTACAGCCCTCCTGCCAAGAAGGCTCCTCCTGCGCCCCTGGGACTGGCTGGGAGGAGCCAGCCCAAGTCTGAGGCCTGGACACGAGGCAGTGTGTGTGGCTGCATTGTGGGAGCCCCAGGGCAGAAGTGGTGGGGCTGGCAGCTACCACCCGAGCCCCAGGCTGGCAGGCACCTGGATTAACAGGGCCGAGAGTGACAACTGGTGGTGAAGGAACAAAGCCCACCCATCCTGGCTCCCCAAGGCACTGGACTAGGGGTGCCGGAGGGCCTATGGGGCCCAGGACTGACTCCTGCTGGGAGTGACTCCGGGCTGGGCCCTGCTGAGCCCACACAGACTCAGGCCATGTGTGGATCCCAGAGAGGATGATGGGCCTGGATGTCCTTGAGGCACTGACACCCCCCAGCACTCGATGAAAAGGGACAGGCAGTTAGCAAGCTGGTCCCAAGGGGAGGCTGGCCAGGCTGCACCGGCACAGGCTTTGAGGCTCACCTGAAAGCTTGGGGCTGGGCAGGCTTGGTCGGAATCAGTCCTGTGAGCAGGGGCTGTGAATGATGGGGTTGCTGGGAAATGGCGGCAGGGAGCATTTGAGCAGGCTCTCGGGGGAGTTCCAGTGATGTCACATGCCAAGGGGAGCAACTGCCTGCGGACGTGGGGTGGGGGAGCCTCTGTCCAGCTCTGGGAAACCGAAAGTCAGAGGTCAAGGATGAGGAACGGTGCAGGCTGAAGACCCAGGCGCAGGCGGTGCGGCTGCAGGCGTTGATGGCCAGGGCAGTCCGGGTGTCCCTGGCTTCTCAGCTGAGTCTGGTTAAAGGTTTGTCAATCTTATCTTTTCAAAGAACCAGCATCAGACGTGAAAGAGAAATAACAACTGACACCAAGGAAAGACAAAGGATTGCAAGAAACTTTTATAAACAATATATGCCAACAAACTGGACAACCTGGATGAAATGGATAAATTCCTAGAAACATACAACATTCTGAAATAAATCAGCAAGAATCAGAGAATCTGAATAGACAGATGACACCTAGTGAAACTGAAGCAGTCATCAGAAAACTCCCAACAAAACAAAAGCCTAGCGCCGGATGGCTTCACAGGTGAATTTTAGCCAACATTCCAAGAGAAGTAACATCTCTGCTTCTCAAACCATCTCATAAAATTCAAGAGGAGGGAAAGCTCCCAAACTCATTTTACGAGGCCAGCAGGATCCTAACTCCAAACCACATAAAGACACTACAAAGAAAGAAAATTATAGGCCAATATCCCTGATAAACATAGATGCTAAAATCCTCAACAAAATATTAGCAAATTGAATACAGCAAGGCATCAAAAAGATCATACACCGCAGTCCAGTGCTATTTGTTCCAGGAATGCAAGGTTGGTGGAACATTCGCAAATCAATAAATGTGATTCACACATAAACCAAAATGAAGGGTTAAAACCTCAGGATCATATCAATAGATGCAGAAAAAGCATTTGAGAGAATCCAGCGCCCATTTCTGATAAGAACTCTCAGCAAAGTGGATTTAGAGGGATGATCCCTAAACATAATAAAGGTCATACATGACACACCCACTGCCATATCGTACTCGACGGGCAAAAAATGCAAGCGTTCCCCTGAGATTGGGAAAAAGACGAGGATGCCCGCTTTCACCTCTTTTATTCGACCTAGTACTGGAAGTCCTAGACCCCGTGATCAGACAAGAAGACGAAGTAAAAGGTATCCAAATTGGAAAGGAAGGTGTAAAACTGTCACTATTTACAGATGACATGATACTGTACATAGGAAACCCCAAAGATGCCACCAAAAATCTACTAGAACTGATAAATGAACTCAACAAACTAGCAGGATACAAAATTAATATCCAGAAATTAGTTGCATTTTTTATGCCAGTAACAAGCTAATAGGAAGGGAATTAAGAAAACAATCCCATTCAGAGTTGCTACAAAAAGAATAAAATACCTAGGAATAAACCTGACCAAGAATGTGAAAGACCTGTACTTGGAAAATTATAACACACTGAAGAAAGAAATAGCAGAAGATACAAATAAGTGGAAACACATACCATGTTCACAGATAGGAAGAATTAACATCATTAAAACGTCCATACTACCCAAAGCCATCTATGGATTCAATGTTATTCCTACCGAGATTCCGACGACGTATTTCACATAACTAGAACAAATATTTCAAACGTTTATATGGAACCAGAAAAGGCCCCGCATTGCAACAGTGATCCTAGGAAAGAAAAACAAAATTGGAGGAATCCCACTACGTAATATCAAAGTTTACTACAAGGCCATAATCATCAAAACAGCATGGTACTGGCATAAAAACAGACACATAGATCAATGGAAAAGAATAGAGAGCCCAGATAAAGCCACTCCTTTATAGTCAATTAACATTTGACAGAGGAAGCAGGCACAAACAATGGGCTGAAGATCGTTTACTACACAAAGCATGTTGGGAAATTTGGGCAGACACATGCAGAAAAATGAAACTAGACCACCTTCTCACACCACACACAAGAATAAATTCAAAATGGATCGAAGAATTAAGTGTTAGTCCTGAAACCATAAAAATTGTAGAAGAAGACACTGGCAGCAAAATCTCGGACATTGCTTGTAGCAACAGTTTATCGGATATATCTCCCCAGGCAAGGGAAACAAAACAGAAAATAAAGAAATGTCACTACATCAAACTAAAAAAGTTTTGCACAGCAAAGGAAATCATCACCAATATAAAAAGACAACCGACAGATTGGGAGAACATAGTCACTGATACATCTGATAAAGGGTCAATATCTGAAATTTATAAAGAACTTACAAACTCAACATCAAAAAAACCCAACCCAATGAAAAAATGGGCAAAGAACCTGAATCGACCCTTCTCCAAAAAGGACCAACAGATGGACATTAGGCATAGGGAAAGATACTCAATGTCACTAATCATCAGAGAAATGCTAATTGAAACCACAATGAGACACTACCTCACACCTGTCAGAATGGCTACCATCAATAAATCATCAAACAGCAAGTGCTGGTGAGGATGTGGAAAAAGGGGGAACTCTTTTGCACTATTGGTGGGGATGCAAAGTGGTGTAGCCACTGTGGAAAGCAGTATGGAGATACCTCAAAAAAATAAAAATGGATCTGCCTTTTTACCCAGTGATCCCACTTCTGGGAATATACCCGAAGGAACCCAAAACACTAATTCAAAAGAACATAAGCTCCGCTGTGTCCATTGCAGTGTTATTTACAATTGCCAACACGTGGAAGCAGCCCCAGTGCCTATTAGCAGATGAGTGGATGAAACCTCTATGGGACATTTACACAATGGAATACTACTTGGCCATAAAAAATAAGACAACTGTACTATTTGCGACAGCATGGATAGACAGGGAGAACATTATGCTAAGTGCAATAAGCCAGTCACAGAAAGAGAAATACCATATGATTTCAATACTATAAAATTCAATGTGGAATTTAATGAACAAAGTGAAGTAAGAAGGAAAATGGGGACAGACTCATAGATGGAGAGCTGGATGACGGCTAGTGGGGTGGGGGAAGGTGAGGGGTGGAGAGACAGCACAAAGAGGAAAAAGTACTCACGGACATGGACAACAGTTCGGAGATTGCTGTGGGTGGCCATATAAGGGGACTAAGTGGTAATGGAGAAATAGACATAAAAGATTATATCAAGCCCTGGCTGCTGTGGCTCAGTGGATTGAGTAGTGTGTGAAATAAAGGGTCGCTGGTTCGATTCCCAGTCAGGGCACATGCCTGGGCTGGGGGCCAGGTCCCCAGTGGGGGGAGTGGGAGTGGCAACCACACATTGATGTTTCTCTCCCTCCGTCCCTTCCTCCCTCCGTTCACCTCTCTAAAAATAAACAAAATCTTAAAAAAATAAAGATTATGTTGAAAAATAAAAGGAGGAAAAAAAACTTTAAAGACATCAAGGAATATAAGGAATAAAGGAATATAGACATGTAAGGAATACTTTTTCTGCATAAGGTTTTTACCGAAATCATGCATGTCAGTTATTTATTCAGCATATATATATTTTGGTGATAACATGTCTTTTATTTATAAATATGATAATAGAGAATAGGTACTTATCTTCACATTGTTATTTTTCTTACTTTTCAAAATAAAAGGATGGTAAGGCTAAAGGAAAACGTCACCATTTGCAACAACATGGATGGACCCAGGGAGTGGTATGCTAAGTGGAGTAAGTCAGAAAGAGAAAGACAAATCCCGCATGATTTCACTTGTATGTGAACTCTAAAGAACAAACTGAAGGAACAAACACAACCGAATCAGACACAGGGAAACAGAGAACAGACTGATGACTGCCAGAGGGGAGCGCAGTGGGGGGCTGGGTGAAAAGATGAAGGGATTAAGAGGTGCAAATTGTGTTTCTCACAAAACACTTGTGGGGGCAGAATCTCCCAGAAACTCGCTTCTTCTTACCCAAGCGGGAAAGCACTAGAGGTCAGCAAGCCTACTAGCAGACAAGCGAAGTTTATTAGTGCTAAGTTCTAATAGGAAAGCAAAGGCAAGGGGGGCCAAATCAGGGTGGCCAGGCCAGGGTGGCCAGAGTCCGGGTGGGGCAAAAGGGAGGCCAGAGGGCCCCCCGGGCCCTGCCAGAGGCCCAGTGGCCAGGAGCCCCTTGTGTGGCAAAAAGAGCCAAGAAAGAGAGTCCTTTGTTCTGAGAACTGACACAGTTGGTGAGACGAGGATAAGGGAGCTGCCTTTTGATTGGTGGGTAAAGTGGTGCCAGCTTTCCCCCAGGGAGACGGGATTACCCAAACATAGCTATGTATGGGGATCTGTTAGCCCAAATTCTTATCTGGCTCCAGAATCTATTTGTGCATTTTGTATATGTGACGGGAGGCAGGCATTTAACCAAAGTTGTTTTATGGGTTTTTTTTTTTTTTTTTTTTTTGCTTGGGCACTGTAGTCCCCTCCCCTCCCCCGTTCCAGGCCTTGGGATGAATACACAGTCTCAAGGTTGCCCTGTTCCCAGCTAGAGGAGATGATACACACAGACTTTCAAGGGCTCCCCCTCCCTGCCCTATCTTGTTGTTCGGAACGCCTGGCAGCGTTATTGAACCAGGCTCAGGACTACTAGGCCGAAGGCGAGCCTTTGCTTTCAGCCTCCTGTATTAAGTTCAGGTTAGATTGCAGCGGTGAGGGCCCTGCCTTTATTTCCTCTCTGCCCGCTCATTCCACTGTAAGACACAGTCACAGGGATGCAAAGAACAGCATAGGGAAGGAATATAGTCAGTCATATTGTAGTAGTAATGTATGGTGCGCAGTGGGTACTAGACTTAAGTGGGAGATCAGTTGGCAAATTATATGAACGTCAGTTATACAGCATATCAATTATATGCTGTATACCCGAAACTAGTATAAGATACTATTCCAAGTCAATATGAATATTAGACAAATCAGTCATCAAGGAAAACTGTATTAGCAAAGATAAAGGGATCAGTTTCTTAATACTAAAAGTAGGGATTGATGCATGGGGAACATTCCACAATCATAAATATGTGAATGTCTGTTAACATAGCTGCAAAATACGCGAGGCACAAACCCACAGACTTCATACTTGAAAGGGGCAGGTCGAGAATCACAGCTGGAGATTTTTAACATCCTCCCTCAGTGAGTGAGAGACGGAGACAGCGCAGCCTGTTCAGACGGAGAACAGGGGTTGGCCAAGTACAGGCCCCTGGCCAAGGGCGGCTCACTGCCTGTTTCTGAATAGCCCGTGAGCTAAGAATGAGTTTTCACTTTTAATGGGTGGTGAGGAGGAAGGTGGGGGAGGAGGGGAGGGATGAGAGAGGGGGAAGGGAAGGTGGGGGAGGAAGAAAATGGACAGTCTGGTCAGATACGTGAAGGAAAACCCAAACAAGAAACAGAACTAGTGTTGGCTTCTGCTAATGTTCACCTCACAAGAAGGTCATCAACCAGATGCACCTAACAGTCTGACGAAAGGGCAGAAGTGAACGTCAGTTGGACATCTAGGTGGCTCTGATTCCCACCTCCACAAACGATGCTGTGGCGAGTAGCCACGTACATACCCGTTAAGGGGGTAGCCGACAGTTTCCCAGGAGCGGAATTGCTGGGTTTTAGGGATGGTCATATTCTCCTGAACTCAGTCTTGCCAGGTTGCTCTCTGCTGTGGCTCCGCCCATGTCCATTCTCACTGTATCTTTGGGAACTTCGGGGGATTCCCCTTCTGTAAATACACGGTTCATGTCCTTTGCCCATTTAAACATCGGGATTGCTGCTATCTTCTTCATGACCAGCACGATGTTTTAGAAATACGAGGGTGATATTAATCCCTTATCGGCTTTAACCAAGATTTAAGAAGTCCTTCCCCACTCCTGGGCCATGAGGATGCTTTCTTAAACTTTCTGTGTTAACTTTATTTATTCAATAATTCAAGGAACGTTTATTGCCAGACACTGTCCCAGGCCTCCACAGAGGTCCCATACTAATGGGGAGAGACAGCCAAGAAACAAAACAAATAACTACTTTAGGTAGTGTACGGGAAGGCAGGGAGCCTTATGGCATGAAATAAAGCAGGGGAAAGGGTAGGGGACGTTAGGACGAGTGGTTTTCAGTTTTAAGTGGGGTGCTTGGGACAAGCCTCACCTTGAGGGTGAGATTGGAGGAAAGACTTGAAGGCGGTGCGGGAGTGGGAGCAGACCGGTGAGGCTGGAGCAGAGTGAGTGAAGAGGAAGGTAGCAGGAGAGAGGTCAGAAAGTTGACAGGTGCTGGATGGTGTAGGGCCTCAGAGATCACCCTATGGGCTTGTGCTCTGAGTGAATGGGAAATAACGGAGGGCTTTCGTGGGGTGCACTGTGTCTTCCAAAAAGGATCTATTGAAGTCCTAACCCTGGGTGCCTGTGAACGTGATCTGATTTGGAAACAGGGTCTTTGCAGGGATAATTCTTTAAGATGAGATCATACTGCGTTCAGGGTGGCCTAATCTGATGACTGAAGTCTTCCTAGGAAAGTCACATGAACACACGTAGGCAGAGAGAGAAGGCCACGTGAACACAGAGCTAGAGTTGCAGTGATGCGTCTCCGAGCCGAGGAATGCGGAGCATTGCAGGTTCTCACAGGGAATCGGGGGACAGGCGTGCAATTGACTCTCCCTCAGAGCCTCCAAAAGGAATCAACCCTGACAGCACCTTCGTTTCAGACTCCTGGCCTCCTGGACTGTGAGAGAACGAATTTCCGTTGTGTGAAGGCACCAGGTTTGGGGAACAGTCATGTTCTACTTAAAGTCGAGAACAGGTTCTGAGAAATGCGTCATTAGGTGATTTGGCCGTTGTGCGAACATCATAGAGCTTCAGTTACACAAAGCTGGAGGGTATAGCCTATTGCTGCTAGGATGCAAACTTCTGCAGCATGTCACTGCACTGAATTCTGCAGGCAATCGTAACACGATGGTACGTATTTGTGTATCTGAATGTAGAAAAGGTGCAGGACAAATACAGAATAAAAGATAGAAGGTGGTACACCACCTGTACAGGGCACTTACCTCTCACGGAGCTTGCAAGACTGGAAGATGCTCCCTGAGTGAGTGGCGAGCGAATGTGAAGGCCACGGACGTACTCTATACTACTGTAGACCTTGTAAACACTGTACACTTAGGCGACACTCCGTTTATTTGACAATGTGAGATGAAATCAAGCACAAGCTTGATTGTGATGGGATCAAGAGAGAGCAATCACCAGACCTATTGGGCTGCTGCCGGCGTACGGGGCGTGCAGTTTTACAGCATGTTTTTGAGAAGTAGAAAGAGTACACTCTAAAAGAGTGCTGCAAACTGTAGTAAATACCTAAACCAATAACACAGTCGTTCATTATCACTATCAACTGGGATGTACTGTGCATGATGATATGTACTATACTTTTCTACAGCTGGCAGCACAGTGAGTTTGCTCCCATCGGCATCAGCACAAACGCAGCAGTAATGCATTGTGCTCTGAGGTCAGAACGGCTATGGTGTCACTGGGAGATGGCAGTCTTTCAGCTCCATTGTAGTCTTATGGACCGCCGTCACACCCTCCGTCCGTCACCGACGGCAACGCTGGTGTGCCGTTCATAACGGGACTTTCTAATGGCAGCCCTGGGAATCTCACACAATCATGAGCAGAATAGTGATATAACCTGACTTCATGCCTGTTGACACTGAAAATATTTGCCTACCGAAAGGTCACAAAGATTTTTCTCCTACGATTCCTCAAATGTGTATAGTTTTCACTTTGGCATGTAGAGCTATGACCATTTTGACTTAATCTTTGCGCATGACAGGTCGGCAGCCAAGGGGGTTGAGGTTTGTTTTTCCCATGTGGATATTCCAGAACCATTGATTCGAAAGGTGATGCTTCCCGCACTGATTTATCTATGACGGCTTTGTCAAAACTCAATCGACCATATATGTGTGGGTCTGCTTGTGGACTTCCGATCGTGTGCCGTGGATCTAGGGGGCTACTCTGGCAACAGCTCCATTCCATCTCGATCGCTGTGCATTTAGGGAACGTCTTGAAATTAGGCGACGTTAGTCATTCAGTTTGCATTTCTAGGACAAACCACACTCGATCATGGTGCATTAGTCTTTGAATATACAGTTGAATCTGGTATGTGATATTTTTGCTAATTTTCTTGCATTGATGCTCAGAGGGGATAATGGTCTGTAGTTGTCTTCTTGCTGACATTTTTGTCTGGTTTTGGTTTCTTGGTAATATTGTTCCCATTCTTTTATTTTCTGAAAAAATCGGGTGAGACTAGCACCGTTTCTTCCTTAAATATTTAGGAGAAATAATAAGTACGGTACATGGCCTGGAGTTTTATTTATGGGCAAGTTTTAAACTATGAGTCCATTTTCCTTATTTGATGCAGAGTTGCTCAGCTATTCTTTGTTCTTCTTGTCCTAGTTTCAGCAGTTTGTGTCTTTCCAAGAATTTGTCTACTTCACGTAAGTTGTGCCAGAAGCTGGAACAGATCATCAGCCTCACGTCCAACAACAGCTAAGGGTAGCAAAACCGGACAGGAGGGGGCTTCCCAGCCCTGGGCCATTCTTTCGTTGTGGGGGAAGGCTCACACCTGGTCCTCCCTCATCAGTGCCTTGTTTTGGGCCCTGCAGATGGGGAGGGGGTGACAGGACCAAGCCAAGCACCTCAGCAGCAACAATACCCCCAGCCTCCTGCCCTTGTGCCCACATGGTATGACAGCCTCTGGCTTCCTTGCTATTTATAATCCCAACCACCTATTTATTGAGGTTATCTCCACCTCCCAACTCTGTCTGTAAACAGCCCCCTCCCCAGGTGTTGGCAACCTGTGGCTGGCAGCCTATGGCTGGCCTTCCTCAGGCTGTGCTGCACGCACCCAGGAAACCCTGCTGAGACAAACGGCAGATCATGTCATCACTGTATTCAACCCCCTCACCCCCAGTGGTTTAAATGCACCCAAAACTCCTTAAAATCTGACAACTCCTTTCTGTCTGTTCTATATCCATCCCGGTTAACCGACCAACCTCTTCTCCCCTCCCCCACCCATTGATGCAGGGCAAAAGAGGAGAGAAGGGACAGGCCGGGAAGGTTCTGGGCCAAGAGACTGGCTTTGGATGAGACTCAGGTAAGCGAGATTCAGAAACAAATGTGTCTTGGGCTACTCTGTGCCAGGCAGTGTCCTCGGAGCTGGGGATACTGCATGGGGTGATAAGTGGTGCAGAGGACGGGAGAGGTGGAAGGCAATTTTAATGAGGTGGCCAGAAAAGCCTCTCCGAAGGGGTGACATCTGAGAAGTACCCGAAAGAAATCAGGGAGGAAGCCAGGTGGATCCCCGGGGGCAAGAGAGCTGCAGACAGGAAAGAACCAGTGCAAAGGCCCTGAGGCAGCAGTGGGCCTGATGTGTCTCAGATGCAGCAGGAGGCCAACGTGGCTGAATCAGAGTGAGCAAGGGGGAGAGGGGAGGGCAGGTGGACAGCGGGGGCGTGGGCCGGATCCCATAGGGCTTTTTCCGCCACTGTGAAGGATTTGGCTGTCTCTGGGTGAGAGCGGATCCCAGAGCCAGCTTGGAGTAGAGGAGTTCTGTGATCTGCCCTAAGTGTTGAAGCCGCCAGCAGCTTCAGCAGCCCATGGTGGGGTCAAGGCCGTAAACTGACTCTGGACCTGGGCTCCTGTGAATGCAAGCTGTGCCTGACACTGCACAAGAACCAGGGGGTCTACCTCGCACACATCCAGGGGAAAAAGCACCGGACCAACTTGGCCAGTGAGCAGCCACAGCACCTAAGGAGCATGCAGCCAGCTGGCGCCGGAGAAGGTCAAGGAGGAGGTGAAGAAACCTGTGAAGACTGGCCACGGGGGCTACGAAGTGACTGAACAGAGAGACACAGACATGGGCCAGCAGAGTCTGCTCTTCCAGATCTACTACCCCGAGATCACGGATGGCATCATGCCTCGCCACCGCTTCCTATGAGCGGAGGAGCGATCTCCCGGACTGGAGCTGGCAGTACCTGCTCATGGTCGCCGAGCCCGATAAGGCCATCGTCTTCACCGTGCTGAGTAGGGAGACTGACAAGGCCAAGGGCAAGTTTGGGACTCGGTGGAACCGGGAAACCCAGCACTTCTTCCTTCAGTTCCCCTTTAATGTGGAGGAGCCCCCGCCCTGCTGAGCTTCCTTGCAAGGCCTCCTGGGGTGAAGCTGCTGCCACCCACACTGATGAATGGTTTGCCCCGAGGTGGCCCCAATGCCTGCCTCTGTCCCCCATGCCAGCCAGCTGGCCTACACCCTCGGGGCCCCTGAACCTGCCGTAGCTGCCCCCCTCCAGCTCTCGGGGTCCAGTGGACCACCCACCAACAGGTGTGGTCCACCCTGCAGCTCCCGGGGTCTCCCTGCCTGCTCCTGAGGTCCACCCTCCCCCATCGGCTGGAATCCACCCTCACGTCCCAGGGAGTACAGCCCCCAGTCCCTGGAATCCACCCCCACTTCCTGGGCTTCCTCCTCCAGCTCCTGGAAGTCACCCCTCCAATCCCAGGGTCCACACCCCCCATGCCCTCTGAGGACCCTGGGAACATTCCACCCTGTCTCCCTGCCCACAGAAAAGCCAATCCCTCTCTCCTTGCAAGTCTGCTTTCCTGCATTTCTTCTTCTCTGTTCCCCTAACCCCCACAACCCCATGTAAGTCTGGTGTTTTCCACAGCGCTGTGCTGTCTCCAGACCTCATTAAACAGCCTCCTTGGGAAAACGGTTTTTTAGAAAGAGGTCCTATTCATATGTTCAATGAAATGTTTTCAGAAGAAATGTATGCTAAGCTTGCAAAAACATACTTATAGCAAATAAATGTATGCACTTATACTAACATGATTCACTTAATGTATAAATACAAGTATATTGACAGCTCTTGATGCTGAATGTCAGGACACAACTGCTTTTCTTTTTCTTTCATTTCCTAATTGTCTTCAATTGCAGTGAGCTCCTCCTTGAGTCCCAGAATCTCCCCACCCCTCCAACATGAAGAGAGGCAAGGAAATGCGCAGGCGCAATAGCTGGAAAGAAACTCAGACACAGAACACTGGCTCAGTTTTGTTTTCTGCAGTAACAAACATTTAATCACCCCGTTCCTCAAGCAACAGGGAAGTAAAACAAGTGGGCTCAGAGAGCAAACGCCAACATCCGCAAACAATGAGGCCCCAGCGAGATAGTGGCGTGGCGCTCCTCCGGGAAGGAATTCCCTGGGCATTGCCTAGGAGGGGCCACAGGGTTAGGCCACAGACCCCCTTTCCTGGCTGACACCTGGTGGAAAAAGAGGCCAAATGCGCTGAATGTTCCCCATCACCACGGAAAGCTTTTCCAGGAAGGCGTTGAGGGACACTCGGAGGAGACCAGGGTCTTCGGCAGTCCATCGGCTGAAAGTGAGGGGTAGAAATCAAGTTAAAGGTGATGGCTCTCTCTTACACCCAGCACACCACAGCTCCTCCTGAAAGCTAACCCTTGAGTGCTTCTTTGTATCCATGATGGAGTCCTGCTCCGGCAGAGCTAAGATGGCCTCTCAGGCCTTCAGCTCATCCCCCGCTCCCCGCTGGGCCCCTTCTACAACTCACACAACCAGGATGCTGCCCTTCACTTTGAACTCCTTCCGAACCGCCTGCAGCTGGTGTTGGTCATCTTGGTCCATGGACCTGCAGGCTATCTCTGCCTCCAGGGGGCACCGGAAAGGCACAGTGAGCTTCCTGGGGGAGACCTGGTTAAGGCGCCATCTGCAGCTGAATTGGGCCAAGCCTCAGGCTTCCTTACACCTCAGAGGCTGGCCTTCACCCCAGCCTTCCCCTGGAGTCTTCCACCCCCAACGTCCCTCCCACGCCCACACTCCCTCTCCTGCCAGCTCAGGCCACCTTGGCCTGCTTCCCTCCTCACTCAGTTCATTTCGTCCCAGCTCCCCCACTCCCTCAGGCCTGCTTCCCTACCCTCCAGCCTCCTCAGGTGTCGACTCCCCTCCCACCAGCCTACCCCAGGTTCCCTTCCCTGCTCCCATTTTTGTCTCCCCCTGGCTGCCCTGTGCCCTGTCCCCAAAAGCCAGACCCTGGCCTTGCGCGATGTCCCTGAACCATCCCTTGGCCACCCGGCCTCAGGGGCTCGTTGGAAAGGATACAAGGCCATCTTTCGGTTTCCTGGTCCTACAGACACTGATGCTGGTTCTGAAGTATGTGCAGCCCGTGCGACACTGGGAGCACCGATAGCTGCTGATCCCATCGTTTCCTCGTCTCCAGGGTCACCCTGGCAACGGGGGCCGTCAGGACCACCCTGGCCCTTAGGAGTGCCAGGGCCACCCCGGTCAGGAGGGCGGCAAAGGCCACTCTGGGTGTCGAGACCACCAGAGCTACTAGGGCCGCCAGGACCACCGTGATCTTCCAGAAGGCCGGGGGAACCATGGCTGTTAGGGCCTCCAGTGCCACGCTGGTCTTCAGGGCCGCCGAGGCCACCGCCTGCACCAGCCGTACCACCTGCATCTTCCTCTGCGGCCTCCATGGCTGCTGCAACCTCCCGGTTGCCCTCAGAGCCCGACTGAAATCTGATGGCCGACCGTGTCAGCCCGCAGAGGAGGGACTGAGGCCTTCTCAGGAAGTCCCACCCTTTTCCACGCAGTCCAAAGCGGGGTCTCCAGGGCGCCTGCGCAAACGGCCCCTGTTTGAGTCCCATGGAGAGCGACTGGTTCCTGCCATGTGGTCCCAGAGACCCCGGAGACTGCTTAGCCAATGAGGACTCCCTCCTGGAGCTCCGCCCCATAGAGCACCGTGTAACCCCAGTGCACCTGGGGCAACCCTCCGCCACTGGGCTGTTACCTGCCAAGAGAGCCGTGCTGTGGCACAGGGGCGTCCTGGCTGAGGCGCGCGGAGGCTGCCTGACAACGGGCCCCAAGCTTGGGGGTGGGCCTCCTAGTCAGTGCCAGCACGGCCAGGCCAGCCTGGGGTGAGACGAGCTTGCTGAGCCCTGGTCACCTGTCATCCAGTTCTGGGAGTACTCGGGTGCTTCTGTGCTAAGGCCTGCACTCCTGGCCCTGGCTGAGGCCCCAAGGTGTGTGCGCAGGGTGGGGCCCAGCCCTGGGGGCATTCCCAGCAGGAGTCACTCATTCATCCCCCTATCCTCCCTGGTCCCCACCCCCAATCCCCCATCCCCCACCGGGTCTGGCGGTGGGGGGCGGGGGACAGCGGGAAGGAGGGGTTCCCCGAGTGCAGACGGGGCCTGGGAGCCCCTGCTGCACTGAAGGAGGACGTTTCAACTTGCGGAAATCTCTGTGAAACACCACATTAATACAAGGAAAGATTAAAAATCATATGATCACCTCCACAGATGCAGAAAAAGCATTGGACTAAATTCAACATCTTTTCATGACACAAATAAAAACTCTCAACCCAGTGGGGATTGAGGGAACATACTTCAATATAATATAAAGGCCAGCCTATATGACAACCCCCACAGCTAACACCATACGCCTCGGTGAAAGGCTGAAAGTTTTCCTTTAAAATGGGGAACAAGACCAGGCTGGTCAGAACGCATACTCTGTAAGATTTTAATTTCTAAAATATTAAATTCCATGAGAATTGATCTGGGCCCAGCAAATGCTTTACCCTGGTGAACATACCCTCTGTCCTTGAAAAGAGTGTATGATCTACACAGATCTAAAATCCAGACTTCGTATTTAGTGTGCTAAACATAGACTCACTTGAGGTAGGTGATAGTATGGTTCAGACCTTTTATGTCAGGGGCCACAACTTTTGTACAAGTTTTACTTATTTGTTTTTGAAGAGAGGGGAAGGGAGGGAGAAGGAGAGGGAGAGAAACATCAATGTGTGAGAGAGATATCAATTGGTTGCCTCTGGCATGGGGGAATTGAACCAGCAACCTTTAGGCTCACTGGCAGGCATTCAATCCACCAAGCCACAGCAGCCAGGCCAGGGGACAACACACCTTTAATGTACAAGACCAGACAGTAAAAAGTTTAGCTTCTTCAGTCACAAGCATCACTGTAGCTGCTGCTGCTCTTTCTTCCCATTCCTCCCCCATTTTCTTCCTCCCCCTCTCTCATCCCTCCCCTCCTCCTCCACCTTTCTCCTCACCACCCATTAAAAGTGAAAACTCATTCTTAGCTCACGGGCTATTCAGAAACAGGCAGTGAGCCGCCCTTGGCCAGGGGCCTGTACTTTGCCAACCCCTGTTCTCCGTCTGAACAGGCTGCGCTGTCTCCGTCTCTCACTCACTGAGGGAGGATGTTAAAAATCTCCAGCTGTGATTCTCGACCTGCCCCTTTCAAGTATGAAGTCTGTGGGTTTGTGCCTCGCGTATTTTGCAGCTATGTTAACAGACATTCACATGTTTATGATTGTTGAATGTTCCCCATGCATCAATCCCTACTTTTACTAATATGAAACTGATCCCTTTATCTTTGGAAATTCAGTTTTCCTTGAAGACTGACTTATCTAATATTGATATAACTACATCAGCCTTCTTTGCGCAATATTTCCTTTTTATGCCGTTGTCCATCCTCTTACGTACGTCCAATCTATTGGTGTCTTTGTACTTTAACTGTGGTTCATGTCAACAGCCAGTGGAGTGGTTTTTTTTTTTTAAAAAAAAATCCTTCCAATAATGTCTGTTTCTAAATGGAAGTATTTGGAAAATTTACATTTAATATAATATAGATATGGTTTGATTCAAAACTACCACTTTACCATTCATTTCTTGGGTCATCCTTTCTCTCTTTGGTTCTTGCACAACTTAGTTGAGGCAAAAGGTACATATGGAAAAGTGCACGCACTTTAACTGTACAGGTCCGTGAGTATGACAAAGCTGTGTACAGCAGAAGTCGAGACAGAACCTTTTCATCACTCTCACAGTTCCCCGTGCGCCTCTTCACAGTCAATCCCCTCCTCTACATCCTGCCCCCAGGCAACAAATGTAGGTTAGATTCGCCCTTTCTAGAATTTCATTTGAGCGGAATTGCACAGGAGGTACTCTTGAGTCCACCTGCTTTACTTAGCGTAGTTACTTTGAGATCCCTCCAAGCAGCTGAGTATTTCAGTAGTTCATCCCTCCTAGTTGCTCTGTGGTTTTCTGCTGGACAGTTGTACCACGAGTTGATTCACTACACATGGGTTGTTTCCAAATCGGGGCTGTGATTCAATGAGTGGAGAGGAAAATTTATGTACAAGTCTTTCTGTGGACATGCTGTGTTGATTTTTTTAATCCTCACGCGGCAATACATTTATTGATTTGTAGAGGGGGAGAGAGAGAGAAACGCTGATATGACAGAGAAACATCGATCGGTTGCCTCCCACACACAGCCTGACACGGGATCGAACCTGCAACGTTTTCGTATCATCCTTTGTCACAGAGCAGGTGTTCGGCTGACAACTAATTATCTCTCCTGGTACACGTCTGAAAAAATCTTTGTTTTGCTTCCTTATTCCTTGAGGTAAAATTGGCATAACACGAAAGTAACCATTTTAAAGCAAACAACTCAGTGGCATTGAGTAGTTTCCCGTGGAAAAGAGTTTCCAAGGACTGAGATGAGGAAGCAGCTATAGAAATTAGCCTTGGAGAGGAGGGCAGTAACAGGCAAGGATGTTCGCTGGTGTGAATAGGTCTGGACATGCAATACCAGGCAAGGAGTTGGCAGACCTGTTTGTTGCCTGATGATCAGAGAGGAGAGGAGAGGGCGAGTCACAGAGGGCCTGGTGGGCCCTGGGGAGGACTTTGGCTTTGACTTTGAGTGGTATGGAAGGCACTGAAAGGTTCAGAAGAGCAGAGAGAGGGACCTGGCTGATGTCTTATCACTCATCCTGAATTGGGGTTCTGCTGCATTGGCAATGGTGAAATAATGGGGCCATTTCAGGAAGTTGCAAGGTCCAGGGTCATTTATTCAGGGAGAGGATTCCGAGGGGTTGACTCTGATACCCTGACAGGAGGTGCATGCACTGTGACATCAAGGTGAGTGCACTTCCTCTTGCTGTGGGGGCTGAGGGGGCTACCCTTTCCATTCTGCTGGCCTCTACCTTACCACGGGGCTCTTCAGCCTGACCTCCTTCCTCTAATTCTGAGCCTTCATCCCGTCGGCTGAAACCTGTCTTCTTTGTCTCTGCACCTTCTCTCAGCCGCACTCCCTTTTGTCAACTGAACTCCGAACCAACACCCTCATCTGACCGTGTGTTGGACTCCACAGGTGCGGGTTTCTGTGCGTGGTTCCACGCAGCTGGAAAATGGGACCCTAGTGTCCCAGTTTCTTCTGGAAGGGTTGACCGACACTGAGGGGTTGAGGCCCTTGCTCTTTGCCATCTTTCTGCTGGTCTACATAGTGGCTGCGGTTGGGAACCTGGGCATTGTCAGCCTTATCGTAATGGACTCCCGGCTCCACACTCCCATGTACTTCTTCTTAGGCAACCTGTCTCTGCTGGACACTGCCTATGTCTCCAGCACGCTGCCTCAGGTACTGGTGCACCTGCTGGCATCAGTGTGGACCATGTCCTATCGTGCTTGTCTTACCCAGATATTCCTTCTCCACTTCCTGGCACCCTGGGAGTGCTTCCTGCTCACAGCCATGTCCTATGATCGCTATGCAGCCATCTGCCAGCCACTGCCCTACCTAGTCCTCATGGGCCGAAGAACCCGGACAGGACTAGCTTCAATCTCCTGCCTTCTTGCCTTGGCCAATGCACTCACCCACACCACCCTTGCAGCTCTACTCAAATTCTGCGGACCTCGCCTCATCACTCACTTCTTCTGTGACCTCCCTCCACTGCTCAAACTCTCTTGCTCCAGCACGCAGGCAAATGAACTTGCCCTGTTCTTCTTTAGTTTTCTGGTGGCTCTCGCGCCCTGCACCCTGGTTGTGATCTCCTATATATACACGTTGTGGCTGCTGTTCTCAGGATTCACTGTGCTGAGGGCCGAAGGAAAGCCTTTGCCACCTGTGGTGTTCACATCACTGTGGTCTGTATGTTCTCTATCACTTCAGTGCTCTGGTATGTCCTTCCCAGCTCCGCATACTCTGGCTTGCGAGACCAGGTGCTCTCTGTGCTGTATGTGGTCCTCACTCCCATGCTCAACCCCATCATCCACAGCATGTGAAACGAGGAGGTGAAGGCGGCTTTGTTTAAGGTCCTTGGGAAAGAAAGTGCCTGCTAGGCCTTTGTCACCTCAACTTGAGGCCACACGTGTTCTGAACAGTGAGGTTGACACATACCTGATGCTTGAGGGTGAGGCCAATAACACAGGAGCTTGGAATTTCATGTAGAAGGTTCATTTGGTCAATCCTATTTTGTGTGCCATGTTTTCTTCCTTTCCGGCATCTTTTCCTAAAACATTGTTTTTCATAGTTAGAACTAAAACATGGTTATCGGATCTGTTGTTCTGTTAAAGAAGGTGATGAAATGATGAACAAGTACACTCCAGGGTCTTACCACCCAGGAAAACCACCTGGAACAATTGCTGCTGCCTGGGTGATGAATCCCATCTTCCAAGGAGAAGATGGCACTTGTGTTTGATTTTGGACATCCCCTTGGCATCCACATATCTTGGCCTTTCTCCCCATCCTTCGCTCTACTGCGTGGTAGAGTAATGTTCCCTCATTCTCTGAGCAGGTAATGTACTGAAATGACACAGACATGGCTAAATAGGTCATGAGGGAATTCACAGTTCCTCAAAGTTGTGAACTCCAAGCCCTGAAAACTCTCTCACCACTAAAACTCGCACTGTGTATATCGGCATAAATGTGCGCATACAAGGTTTTTTGAACACAATAGTTATCACTGCATCATCGATGATAATAAAAGGATAAAAACCCCAAATGCTCAAGTATCCCCAAGGCAACACACCTGTAATCCCTTCACGCCCTAACCTTCTGTCTCACTTCCGTCTTGTCCTTGGGTCTCACCCTGCACCCTGGGCAGTGCAGCCCAAGCTGCAAGGATAAACGAAGTTGGGAGTTTAGAATGTGGTGAAGACAACCTTTCAAGTCGGTGGAGAAATAGAGATTACTCAGCACCTGCTGTTGAGACCCCTGCCTAGCGTTGGCAAGAAAAATAACTAGATCATTGTCGTCTCCACAGCAAAATAAATTCTGAGTGGATGAAAATATTAAAGTACTAGATGTTATGAGTGATGAATTTTGTAATTGTACAGTGGGTGAGGCTTTCCGTTGGACATAAACGGCAGAAATCATCATGAAAAATTGATCACTTAAATGACATTTAAATTTTACAAAACATTCTATATATAGGAACTGTGAACAGATAATACTAAGCAAGGAAGCAGGAAAGTATTTCCAAATTATGATAAAGATTAATCATATCTTTAACATATAAGGAGCACTCACCAATTTATAAGTAAGTATGACTATTCCAATAAAAAATAGGCAAAGTGTATCAGTGGATGGAGATAACACTGTCCAAATGTCCTATAAATTGCTATTAAATCACATTAGCCATGAAAAGAAAGTGAAACCATATTGTAATATGATTTTGGATATAATGTCAGCAAAGATTTAAAAGATTGAAAATATTTTCTTTGGGTTATCTGTGGGTTGAATTGTACCCCTCCCCTACCCCAAGCCATATGTTGAAATCCTAATGTGGCTATATTTGGAGAGAGAGACCTTTAGAAGGTAATTAAGGTCAAATCAAGTCATAAGGGTTAGCCCCTGATCCACTGGGACTGGTGCCATAAAGAGAGACACAGACCATACACCAGAATATAGTCCAAATAGATAAAACACTTAAATATAAGTTGTCACAGCATAAAAGTCCTAGAGGAGAACATAGGCAGGAAAGTTCCAGATATCCCACGCAGCAATACTTTCAGATGTGTCCCCCAGGACAAGGGACATGAAGGAAAGAATAAACAAATGGGACTTCATCAAAATCTAAAGCTTCTGCATGGCAAAAGAAAATATCAGCAAAATGAGAAGGGAACCAACCATATGGGAAAATATTTGCCAATGATACTTCACCAAGGGTCTGATCTCCAAAATGTAAAAAGCACTAACTACACGACTCCACTCCAAGAAAACAAACAACCACATTAAATTCACATAGGACCTGAACAGACACTTCTTCAAGGAAGAGATACAGAAGGCCCATCCACATATGAAAGGATGCTCAGCATCACTAGCCATCAGACACATGCAAATTAAAACAACAATGAGATATCACTTCACAGGTCAGAATGGCCATCATCAATAAATCAACAATCAACAAATGCTGACAGGATGCAGAGAAAAGGGAACCCCAGTGCATTGTGGGTGGGAATGCAGACTGGTGAGGCCACTGTGGAAAACTGTATGGAATCCTCAAAAAACTAAAAATGGGACTGACTTTCAATCCAGCTTTTCCACTGCTGGGATTACACCCTAAGAATCTTGAAACACCAATTCAAAAGAACCTATGCACCCCTATGTTCATAGCAGAACAATTAGCCAAGTGCTATAAACAGCCTAAGTGCCCATCAGTAAATGAGTGGATCAAAAAATGGTACATTTACACAATGGAACGCTACGCAGCAGAAAGAAGGAGCTCCTACCGTTCGCCACAGCATGCATGGAAACGAAGAGCATTATGCTGAGTGAAATAAGCCAGGCAGTGAAAGACAAATACCAAATCATGTCACCTATATTTGGAACGTAATCAAAACAAACAAGCAAAAAGGAACCAGAGACGTGGAAATAAAGGACAAACTGACAGTGACCAGAAGGGGGGGGGCGGGTGAAAATAGGGGAAAGAAGGGTCAAGTCAAGGAACATGTAAAGGGCCCGTGGACAAGGACAATGGGGCGGGATTGTCTTTGGGAGCCGGGCTTGGACGGGGCAGAGGAAGCAACGAGGGGAAAAATGGGGACAACTGCAACCAAACAACAACAAAAAAACAAAGAGTTTCATCAAATCATTATCTATAACCACAAAAAATGGAAATATTAAATGTTCAACAATTACATTATTGTACTTCTTTTACGCATTCAATGCCATGTATTTAAGGGTTTTTAAAGAGGAAAGCTCATATGTTGAATGAATATGGTCCTGGAAAAATTGAATCCCGAGCTTGCAAATATTCTACATTGTTCTTGTTGTGCAGTTACTGTATAAATGCAAGTATAAAACTAAAAATATATTCCAAAAGACTAACAGTTGTTAACGCTAAATGGCATGACACAATTATTGTCATTTTCTTCCATTTCCTAAATGGCCTTTGACCGACTGACATTACTGAGTCCCACACCTCACCTGCACACCAGGGTCAAAGGCAGGGGAATGTGGGGACCTGTTACCTGAAAATAAACTCAAACAAGAGTAACAGTTTCATTTTTATTTTCTGCTGTAACAGACAATTAAGAACGCATCCTCCATTAAGAGGGAAACAATAGAGTCGACAGTGCCAAAGGGCCAGTATAAGGAAAGAATTGGGCCCCACAATAAAGGAAGAACTACTGTAGGAATCAATGCACCAGCGAGAGATGCATTGCCTACGGAGGGGCTCCAGGTTACTTTTAGCCCCTTTTTTCCGGACTAGGCTTGGTGAACATAACTGGGCGCAAAATGTTCACTAGGGTCCAAATCAAGACGCAAAGCTGGCGGAGACAGTAGTTCACAGCCATTTGCAGTTGGCCCGGGTCTTCAGCGGTCAATCGGCTGGAAGAGGGAAAACGAAAATCAAGTTAAAGCGGGTAACTCTGTACCTAGCTCTCTCTGCCCCCTCAGGCCATGACAGGCCCGGTCCAACGTGAGCACCTCCTTACACCTGACGTTTTGGGGGTCTCCAATTCACTACTAGCATGACCCTTCTGAGACCCACCCCGGGCCCCTGCCACTGCACCCCCCACATTGGCCGGTTTTAGAGCTCACATTATTACAAAATTTGCAGACAATACTAGCTGCCTGGAAACTGCCCCTGGGTGGCGCTGGATACGTGGGGCCAGGAACTGGCAGGCCATCTCCGCTTGAGCAGCTGATCGGAAAGGCACCGTGAGGGTGCTGGTGGAGGTTCAGTTAAGGCACCATCCAATATCGGCTTCGCCCGTTCCCCCTCAGACCACCACCCCATCCGTCCTCATCCCCTCACGCCGCCTCCCCTCCCTCCTGGTCCCTCAGGCCGTCTGCCCCCATCTCAACTGCCCATCTTCTGCACATCCCCTCAGCCACCTTGGTCTCCCGTCTTCACTCTACCCCCGGGCTGGCCCCCTTTCCTTGTCCCGTTGCCTGGCCTAGGTGTGTCCCCCTGGCAACCTGCCACTACTCGAATGGGATACTAGTGCAGCAGTCTTCGTACTGGCCTTCCTCCTGTGGACCCAGCAGGACAACAAGGCCCCGGTGAGGCATCTCCGTCAGGCCTCCGACTGCAGAGTGCCTGCTCAACCGGCGGCCCACTGGTGGGTGAGGCCCGGGACTCTGCGGTGACTCCGCTAGCGGTGCCCACATGGCCACTAGAGCCATCTGAGCTGCTGGGGTCACGTGGACTACCCTCAGCTTCCTCGCCTGTTGCACCACCTGCCCCTCTGTCTTCACTCTGCATGGTCTGTCAGCCCTGGGCTAGGACTTGGACTTTCGGTTTCCTAGTAACGGACAACAGCTCCCAGGCAGGAAGCTCCGCCCCTTCGAGTGTGATGTCACTCAAATTCCCCTGAGCGCCTGCGCAAAGGCTCCCTTTGGCCACCTCCCAGAAACCCTACCTTCTGAAGCCGCTGGTCTAGTGACAGTTTCCCACCAAGACTTCCAGGGCTCAAGTGCGCATGCGCACGTGTCTGGGGGACCTGTGTCTGTAGCAGCTGGGCCAGTCTCCCATGGGATCAGGTTCCTGGATGCCAGTCCCTTTTCAGCGAGTGCTGGGGATGCGTCAGGTGCCTGAGGGACAGTGCAGGCCAGTCTTCCTCCCTGGGATCCTCACATGGCCCTCCGTTGTGTGGGCTCGACTCTGGCCAGCCTGGGACTGATTCCCAGCAGGAGGCACCGTGGGCCCTGCGGGCCCTCAGGCACACCCCAGCCCAGTGCCTGGGGGAGCCAGGATGGATGGGCCTTGCCCCTTCAGCACCACTTGTCCTTCTGGCGCCTCTCTTGAGGAGCCCGCCAGCCTGGGGCGGGAGCGGTAGCTGCCCAGCCTCACCCCTCCGCCCTGGGGCCCCCGGGGTCCAGGCACACACAGCACATTGTCTCCAGGCCACAGGCTTGGACTTCTCCACCAGGTGGCCCAGGAGGAGCCCGCTGGGCACCAGGGCTCCAGGACCAGAAGGACCACCCCGGAAGCGCTCCCAGTTGCTCTGCCCTCCGCTGGCACAGCCCTCGTGGGCTCTGCCTCCTTAGCTGCAGAGTCTTCCTGTTGGGGGGGGGGTAGGTGCAGGAGGTGCCAGGGGCCCTCTACATGAAGCAACCCTGTGCCTGCTGGCCTGCTGGGTGCCACTTTACTTCTCTGTCTGCATCGGGGTGAAGTCACCTGGGAAGGCACAGTGGGAGGCAGGCAGGGGTGATTGTGGGGTTGGGAGGCAGCATTGCCTACAGAGGTTTTTCTGTGTCTACAGTGTTCCTCTGGCCCCATGCCGTGCGGATGAGTAGGTGAGATGCTCTGTCCCAGGGATATGGGGCTGCTCACCTGGCTGGGCACAACTGCAGGGATGTGAGGTGGGCAACAACCGGGGACTGGATCCGGGCTTCACTCCTCCTGTCTGTGACCTTCATGCTGAGGCATTTTCCATGTCTCAAGTCTTCCACGTAGCAGCTGTACTTAACCCACTCTGTGTCACGTCCATCCCCAGACAGCTGAGTGGATCCTAGGAAGTCTTCCCCCCACACCGTGATCTCAGCGGGGATGGGGCAGGTGGGGCTGTTGAGGCTGAGGGCAGGATGGGTACTGGCAGAGGGGACATTCTTATTCTGCTAAAAGGCCCTGCAGACATGGCAATAGAAATAGAAAGGTCATTTTGGCAAAGATGTCTCCTGCCCCACCTCTGCTTGCCTTGGACGTTGCGGGGAGAGGGGGGCTGTTGGTACAGGGGAGGCCTCCGTACCTCCAGCTGCTTCTTGGCACCAGTATTTTTCTGGGGGGACTCTGGGCCCCCAGTGTTTCAGAAACTGGGAGTAATAGGACAGGGGAAGGAAGCCAGCGGAATCCTTATCTTCAGGGAGCCGACGTGCTTGGGGAGAAAGGATAATAGTATGCTAAAGTGGAACACACCAAGCAGGGCAGGTGGGTGAAGGGATTCTAGAGAACACCCAGGATATAGTCGTTAGCAGGTGAGAACCACAGATTTCAGCAAGGCTGGATGCGGAGGATGAAGTGTGGTCGAAAGGAGGGCCTCCACGTTTTGGCAAAACTGGGTCCTGTGACATGGGGTCATGGAGGGAAAACCCAGCCTGGGCAGGTGACAAATGAAGAGCTCTGCTTTGACCTGCTAGTGAGCTCCTTGCTGAGTTTTCTACGCTTCTCTGGAATGTCTTCCCGCTCACCGTCATCTGCAGGCTCCCTATTCCTGCTGAGATTCTGGGCCCCTGCACCCGCTCGTGCCCTGTGACTTCACGCTCCTGGGGTGGACACCTCTGTGCCCTGTGCCCCTGCTCCCCCCCCCCACTCCCTGCACGTCCTCCTTTTCCCGCCTCCACGCAGCCTGTGCACAGGGGGGCCTGGGCGTGCAGGGGAGTTGGCACCGCTGCACACAGCTCTCTGCCGATGCAGCCAAGAGTCACGGGATACACCCTTTGGAGGGACAATTCCGAGGTGCCAGCGACTTTTTAACGAATGATGTGCGAGTGTGCAAACGAACACTGACTTATTAAGCTGCTGTGATAGTTCTCACAGAAACACGGGAGGGAAATATGTGAAGGAATACATTCACATACATGCTGCCTTTGTGTAGTACGTGAGTTGTTCATGATGGGAATGTATTTAAGTAGTATACACACAATCAAATCATGTGAGTATTCTAGAACAAAATGTAGGCGAACTCAGATTTTGCATAGGGAAAGACGTTTCTAAGCCCACGATCAATGCACCAGTAATAACCACTAGCACGGACTGGGTGACTGCCATATCTCAGTCGCCGCTCCAAATACTAAACATGAATGGGCTCATCTCATGCCGAAATCGCCGGCATTTTCGTTGTGCTTACCTTTCCTAGAGAGATGATTGGTCTTCGTTTTCTTTTCCATATTTGCCCGTATTTTTCTATTTTTGACAATGTGCAAGGATCACAAGGGTAAACAGAAAAACTTAAGAAAGCTACTGAGCAAATATGGAGCTCACAAAAGAAGCTACTCAGAAAAACTTCTAGTCGGTTCCCAAGCACACCCTTTGCTGAAGCTTCAATTTTCCTGTTCTATTCATTGGGGGCCGATCTTTCCTCTGAACGTGCTTCTAATTGGCCCCTTGTCTTGGTGCAGCTAGGACTGTGATGAAGTCCCTGAAGTCACCGATCCTGGGGACCCAGGCTAAGGACTGTGGGGCCAGTGGGGCTCAGCCTGCCTGTCCTCCTGACCTGGAGCTGCTTCCCAAGAGCAACGCTTTCCAAATTGCACACCGAACGCTCAACCTGCAGGGGAAGGTGTTCCTCTAGAGGGCTACTGATGGTTTGCTTTCAGTGCCTGTCACCAATATCACACAAGGGAACGTTTTGCTCTTCTAATCCGTCCAAGTACTCAAGGACGGGTACACATGGGTGGGAGAGCGCGCACACACACAATACATACACACGCAGGGAGACACTCAGGAGGCGCTCAGCACATCACAGACTCTCCTCTCCATAGCGCCAGTCCTTGCTAGACACTTGTGGCTGCATAGCGGTTAAGGCCTTCGCATTTCCGAATCAAAGAGACTAGTTCAGAACGCAGTAAATACACGAGGCATAATTCATAACGACGAAGGCTAGAGGTGATAGGGCATGAATCCAAGGAAGGGGATGGTCAAATCAATAAGGATATTTGTACCCGTTGCACGGTGCTCAACATCCTTCTTGAACTCCTGAGCTTCAAATCAGTACAGGCACCTGAAGCTGGTGTCCTGTGGGCACTTGGAACCCACTAGCCGCCTAATGACCTCACGCTTTCCCCGCCCCCCCCCAAATGCCCCTTTCTCTTTCATTTACTGTCTTGGTGACAGGTATTTGCACAGCCTCCCACTCTCTCATCTGAACCCCCATGTAATCAATCTCCCTAAATGTGTCCTAGCCACTGTCTCTCATCCACCCGACACCAGGTTGACATCATGTCTTAACTTAGAGATTTGCAAGCAATGATATAAATGGAGCCAGTTCAAAATGGAGCTGGCACAGCCCTGCCAGAGGAACGGCCTTGCACGTCTTACTTCTCCAACCTTTGCTGTGTTAAAGCAGGGTAAGAGAACCTTTGGATGGGGCCTAGGGCAACCATGTGTTTCAAAGGACTGTGTGCTGACCTAACCAGAAGCAGATATTATCACTACTGGACTGGAAATTAAGGACATTGTTTAGCACAAACATCACTGTGTTACGTTATCTGCACCAAAAGGTATGTTTTCTTGGCCCTGACGTGTGTAGCTCAGTGGGCTGGCCAAGGTCTGGCAAAGCAAAAGGTCACCATTTCCGTTCTCCGTCAGGGTACATGCCTGGGTTGGGAGCTGGGTCCCCATCGGGACACCTGTGTGAGAAGCAGCCGAACAATATTCTCCCCCATCGATGTTTCTCTCCCTCTCTTTCAACCTCCCTTCCCCTCTGTCTGAAAACTAATTAATACGAATCTTTAAAAACATGCCCTCCTTCTATGGATATAATCGCTCCCCTTCTCTCTCATCAATGCCCGTTGCCTTTGTCTGTCATTGGAACACTATTTGGGCTTCTGTTGGAATTTACAAATCCCTAATCGTTAAACTGATGGACCTCAAATAGATGCTTATTTGTCTCTCGTCTTCAAAGGCCTTCTTATGTGTAGGTTAACAGATTCTTGGGGCCCTTCCCTCTGGAAAGCTCCCCTAATGCTGGGGGGTAGTGTATTTCCTTCACCTCACTTCTGACCCCCTCACCTTTAGCCTCACAAGAGGAATGCACAAGACTATTTTAAAACACCAATCTCATTATGGAACACCGTCTCCTCCAAATGACTACCAACAGCTCCCAAATTTACAGGTGACAGTTCAGGTTTGGGACGACTTCAAACCCCCCCTGCTACACAACAACCTCAGGATTCTCTGTCTGTCTCGATCCCACACTGAGAGGCCAGAAGAGGTGGCCAGTGGGAACGGGAGGACGAGGCGTTGGGGATGTGGATGTGGGCCAGCTTACGCAAAGCATAAGCTCATGTGCGAGACACTGACGTCAAGACGCAGCAGTCAGTGAAGACCTACTAGGCCTGTCTGACTCCCCGCTTCACCTGCCCCTATGGGGTCATCTAGTGGTGCAAACTGCCCCATCACCACCGCACCCTCATGCCAGGTCACATCCCGGGCCACCTCAAGGAGAAATGAGGAGGGTGGGTCATGGCAGGGAAAAGCAGCCCAAGAGTAAGGGAATTGCCTGCTCAAGGTTGACCAGAAAACATATGATATATCTTTTTTTCTGCTTCTTCTTTCCATAGTTCCTCTCTAGACCATGGGCTCTGAAATCTGGAAGGAGCATTTATCGAGCATTCATTCCTCTGTCTCCGCCTAGTGGCGACCCGGGGAGCGTGCAATCAGGCGCCACATTCAGTCATCAGATGAGTACAGAGAGCCTAAAGGGTGCTGACGCGCCCCTGAGGTTGAAGGGCTGTGTGTGCCGTCCCTGAGCGTCTATCTCCAGGGAAGGATTTCCAAACAGGACAGACTCTGAGCACTGGTTCGGGAGACATTCCGAAGCATCTTCAGGTTCCCTGCTGCTCGGGCTGTTCCACACTCTTGACTTGCTCTGTCTGCAGTGCACTGGGCGAGGCCAACAGGAAGCCCTTCCACAGAGACACGGAAATAGCAGCCCAGGACGCCTGCCTGTCTTTTTCTTTCCTTCAGCACTTTCTGCCCTGGCCACGTGGACCTTCTCTGCCTCCCCACTGTTGAGCTTGCGGTGTGCATTTCCAATGGGAACAACGCTGCCAACGTGCCCTCCAGAGGCACTGCCCCAGCATACACCGTCCTCAACAGCGTGTAACAGTCATTGTAGCCTCACTCAGACTGATGCAAATGTTCGAGATTTTGCCCATCTGATGCGCAAAAACATCTCTGTTTTAATGTGCCTTAAAAAAAAAGTTATTAGTGAGGCCGAACATCGTTTCTTTGTTTGTTTGTTTATTTGTCTTTGTATTTCTTTTCTTATGGCCTGCATGTTCACCTTCATAGATTCATAGCCTATTTCTACATTGTGTGGTTTGCTTTGCTTTAAAAAATTCCTTGTTAACAAATTAGCGCCCTCAAATTGACACGAGCAATCTCCCATTTGTCCCTTGCTACACATACTTGTTCAATTTTACATAGCCACTTGATTGTTTTCCTCCCCTGGGGTTTCTGAGCTCATATTATTTTCAACACTCTCAGAAGATAAGATATCCACCTGTCCCTTTCTCTAGTAGTTTTAGTGTTCCATTTTCCAGAGTTTACTCTTCGATCCACCTGGGATTTACTTTCTTTTAATTATTATTTATTTATTTATTCTTAGAGAGAGGGGGAGGGAGGGAGAAAGAGGGAGAGAAACATCAATGTGTGGTTGCCTCTCATGTGCCCCCTACTGGCAACCTGGCCCACAACCCAGGCACGTGCCCTAGACTGGGATGGATCCAGCTACCTTTTGCTTCACAGGCCGATGCTCAATCCACTGAGCCGCACCAGCTAGGGCTACCTGGGATTTATTTTGATGTAAGGAATGAGATAGGAATCCAGCTTTGTGTGCACGTGCATGCAGAGCTAATTGTCTAAAGTACTGTTTATTGGGGTTAGGAAAATTGGAAAAGTCACTTGCAAAATAACAAAACTGGGCTGCTATTTAGTAGCATACACACAAATGAACTTGAAATGCACTAAAAGTTTACATGTGAGACCTTAAACCATAAAATACCGAGAAGAAAACATAGCTGCCAAACTTGTGGACCCTGGTCTCAGAGAGGCCTTTGTGAACTTGACCCCAAATGCCAGGGAGGTAAAAAGCAAAAATAAAATGAATGGGAGTACATCTAACTAAAAATCTTCTGCACAGCAAAAGAAACCATCAAACAGACAAAAAGGCAACCAACCCAAATGGGAGAAGATATTTGGTAACAATACCTCTGAGAAGGGGCTAATATCTAAAATATATAGAGAACTCATAAAACTCAACAACAAACAACAACCAAACCAATAGAAAAAATGGGGCAGAGGACCTGAACACTTTTCCCTAAAAGACATCAAATGGCCAAGAGATATATGAAAAGATGCTCAACTTCACCAGCTCTAAGAGAAATGCAAATCACACCCACAATGAGACACCACCTCACACCTTTAGAATGGCCACTGTCAGTAAGTCAAGAAATGTTAAGTGTTGGAGAGGATGTGGAGAAGAGGGAACCTTCATTCACTGTTGGTGGGAATGTAAACTGGTACAGCCACTATGGAAAGCAGTAGAGAGGTTCCTCAGAAACTTAATAGAGCTTCCGTAGGACCCAGCAATCCTTCCTCTGGGCATCTACCTGACTAATTTGAAACCATTTATTCACAAAGTATTATGTACCCTCGTATGCACTGCAGCATGTTTCACAGTAGTTATGGAAACAACCTAAGTGTCCTTCGATGGGTGATTGGATAAAGATGTACTTTTACACAATGGAACACTACTCAGCCCTATGAAAGAATAAAATGCTGCCATTTGCGGTGACGTGGATTGATCTTGAGAATATCATGCTAAGCGTAATAAGTGAGGTGGAAAGGGCAAAAACCATATGATCTCACTCACATTTGGAGTGTGAACCAGAAAGCAACAGGTGAATAAACATACTCGTAGACACAGACAACAGTATGGTGCCCGCCAGAGGGGAAGGGTGGTAGGAAGAGGACAATGAGGGTAATGGGGGTCAAATGTGTGGTGATGGAAGGAGACGAGGCTTTGGGTGGTGCACACACACTGAAGTATACAGGTGATGTAGCCTAGAATTGTATGTTTGAGTCATATATTGTTAACCAATATCACCCTAATAAATTTAAAATTTTTAATAAAATTATTTCATTCATATGTGGGATATAAAACTGAAAGCAACAAATAAGCAGACAAGAAAAACAAAGAAACAATAACTATAGACATGACATTATGGTGGTTAGCAGAGGGAAGAGGTTGGGGGGGGACGTGGTAAAGGGTGAAGGGGGTCAAACATATGGTGATGGAAGATGATTTGATTTCAGGTGGTGGGCACACAATGCAATATACAGACCATGTGTCACAGAAGTGTGCACCTGAAACCTATGTCATCTTTTTGACTGATGTCACCTCAATAAATAAAAAGAAAAGAATTTTAAATGCCATTTATTGAATGTTACCTTTCTTATTTATTAAGTTTCTCCTTTATCATATATAAGGGATCTGTGACAATGTGAACAAATCGGAGTTTCTGGTGGCAAGCCCAAGAGTCCGAAATGTTTCCCCCTACCCCGGCTGGTGTGGCTCAGTGGGTTGAGCGCTGGCCTGAGAACTTAAAAAGTCACTGCTCCAATTCCTGGTCATGGCACATGCCTGGGTTATGGACCAGGTCCCCGGTAGAGGACATGCAAGAGGTAGCCAATCAATGTTTCTTCTGCACAAGAATATTTCTCTCCCGCTCTTTCTCTCTCCCCTCCCCTCTCTTTAAAAAGAAAGAAAAAGAAAAAGAAATATTTCCCTCTTTGCAATACACTGGGAATCCTGGCTGATGTGGCTCAGTTGGTTGGAGCGCTGTCCCATAACCAAAAGCTTGCAGGTTCAATCCCCATTCCTGGCATATGTGGGAGGCAACCTATTGATGTTTCTCTTTTGCATCGTTTCCTTCTCTTCCTTCTTCTCTCTCTAAAAACAATGAAAAATGTCATTGGGTGAGGGGGGGGGGAAGGTATACAGGCCTGGTCTGGTCATCTTGGGAAAGCTGTCTCCTTCAGCTCTCATCTGCTTCAATTCCTGGAGATCTTTATTTTCAGGTCTGCATGTCCTGTCAGGGTTTGGTGCTTTCTTTCTCTCTCACTTTTTTAAATCCTCACCCTATTACATTTTTTTTCCATTGCTTTTAGAGAGAGAGGAAAAGAGAAAGGAAGGGAGAGAGAAGCATCGATCAATTGAGTCCCGCACATACCTGGACGGGGGTGGGGAGTGGTCAAACACACAATCTAGGTATGTGCCCTGACCAGGAATCAAACCCGCAATCTTTCGTTTACAGGACAATGCTCCAACCAGGCTACGCTAGCCAGGGCTGGTGTTTTCTTTAAATGTAATGTGTGAATCTGTCTGTTCCATGGAAGTTAGCAGCACAAGGGTTGGTTATCTATACCTGAGGGGCATTTCCAGTGAGGTTGAAGAGTGTTTTTGGAGGTGTTTTCTCCAATAAAAACAGAGTGCCCAGGTTGCAAACCATGGTGTTTGAGGTCTTTGTCTGCAAAAAGATTGTTCGACTAAAGTATGGTTATTTCCAACAGAAGCTTTTACAATATTGAGGTATATCTTTTTATTAGCTGTGGATCAAAAGAGGCAGGAGCTAGGAATATTGGGCATTCTGCGACTATCTCAAAGGCTGAGAGTTTATGAGTTTCAAAGGTGGTAGTTGTTCTGAGATTTAGAAGGACCAATGACAATGCTTTTGGCCAAGGAATCCGAAGGGTCTCTGCAACTTTTTTTTACCAATTGGCTCTTTTTCAAAACCTGAAAGAGAGAAAGGAAGCGGGGTGGGGAGAGATAGAAAGATTGATTTGTTGTTCCACTTAATTATGCATTCATTGGTTGATTCTTGTATGTGCCATGACCAGAGATTGAACCACAACCTTGGTGTATCAGGACAACACTAACCAACTGAGCTGCCCAGCCAGGGCCACCAATTGGGTCCTAATGGTAGTGTTAGTTTATTGAACTATCTCCAAGGCTTGAGGACAGGAGGCACGATGAATGTGCTATAGAACTGGGCAAACAGCACAGACCTATTGACATGCTTGACCAGTGAAGTGGGTTCCCTGGTCACTATGAAGTTCAAGGTGGGGTTCCCCAGGTTAGGATAATATTTTCTAACAGAATTTTAAGCCAAAGAAGAGGCAGTAGCCTATCTACAAGGGGGAACTTCAGTCCACTGAGGACATACAAACCATGACTGAAACACATTCACATCCATTAGACAAGGGAAGCTGCATAAAATCCATTTGCCAAACCTCCAGTGACCCTTTGGGCAATTTAATTTGTCCTGGAGATTTCCCAGGATTATATTTTGGGCAGGTGGGGCAAGCAAAGTGGGCACTTTTTGTAGCCTTGTTGATATTTACCCACCAATATAAGTTCATGAACATTATCATTTTATCCATAGACCAATAGTTTAATGCATGTATGGTAGTTAATAATGAACATTTTAGGACTTCTGCTAGGACTGGGTTTTTATTTGGCCCAAACCAGTGTTCTCTCTCTCTCTCTCTTTTTTTTATCTAAATAGCAATTAGATTTCCAATAGTTTTATCTTCCCTGGGATCAATTGTTGGGGATCTCTAGCCAGTTTTTCTAAATTATTTGGGGAAACATCCTTTTTGACCATGACAGACATTTGGCTATTGGTTCCTTTGAGAGCAGAATTCTTGGCAGAAATATATCAGCAAGGTGATTTCCTTTAGCTCTCAGAGAGTGGTTTGGAATGCCCAGGGTTCTTAATAATACTCAAAGGGGCCACTAAAAATATGACATCTAATAAATTTTGGACATAAGAACTACTTTTAATGTTAACCTCATTAGAGGTAAGAAACACTGCTGTTTCCATATCATTCCAAAGTCAAGGGCTACTCCAAATGCATACCAACTGTCAGTATAAATATTTGCAGTTTTATCTTTAGCTAGAGCACAAGCCCAAATAAGACTATATTATTCAGCTTATTGGGCAGAGGTAAAAATGCTTCCTGAATAACTTCAAAAGATGTTTCAATAGCATATCCAGCATGATATTTACTATTTTCATCCTTTAAATAAGAACCATCAGTAAAGTATGAAAAATCTGCATTGGTTATAGGAGCTTCCTGTTAAGATATCATGGGAAACCAAAAGGTGATCTGTCAGCATTAAGTAGTTGCGAGGGGTTTTGTTCATTGAGGAAGAATAGCAGGGTTAAGGTTACTACAGTAGGAATGAGGTATATGAGGAGCAGTTAGCAAAAGAACTTCATAGGTGAGACTGGCCAAAAGGTGCTGAGTGTGATGAGAATTCAGGAAGGCTTCTAGTGCACAGGATACACAGATGGTTAGACGGGACCACATGACTTCTTTGGTGGCCTTAACCAAAAGGGCATTAGCAAGAATGGCTCTGAGGTGGGGAAGAGGGTATCCTCATGCCACAGGATCTCTAGCTGCTGGACGTAATTCCCTATGGGATCTAGCTGTCGGCTGTGATACCCTGTGGGCGGATGATGGTCCGCTGATGCTTTTGGGTGAGCACTCCGAAGGCATTCCCTTCCTTCTCATAAACCAGAAGGTAAAGGGGGAGTTGACAATGAAGATATCCAAGGGCAGAGGATTTATTAAGTTTTCTTGAGGATTAAAAAGCTGTCATCTTGATATTTCTATAATGGAGTCAGGGTTGTTGATTTTTAGTGAAGCATGTAGGGTTTGGGCAATTAAGAGAGAAGTTTGGAATCCAATTCCAACAATAACCAGGTAGACTGAGAAAACCTCTTAATTGTCACTTACTTTTAGCTTAGGGTAAATTCATGATGCCATGAAACCCATCTGGATCTAAATGTAACCATTACTCAGAGATCACATATTTTAAATATCACACCTGAGTTTGATGCAATATTAACAATGCAGAATAAATGCACTTAAAATTTTGAGTTGTATCTGTAGCTGTTCCATTGTGAATAGCGTAAAAACTTGAGGAAATGCTTTCCCCATATTCCAACACTATTATTTGACTTACAAAAGAAGTTATTTCTGTCAGTGATGAATGTGTTCTGTACTGTTTTGTTTTTGCCTTAAACATTAACATGAATGAGAAAAATAAACACAATTCATGTCAGGAACATACACATTCATCACTTGCAAGCACAGATTGACTACAGATACAAGAGCCGTCAGTGAGTCAATCTGTTGCTGTTGGAGTCTTGCCTCGATGTTGACTGCTGACAGATCAGGATGGTGGTTGCTGAAGGTTTAGGTGGCTGTGGCAATTTCTTAAAATGAGACAAGAGTGAATTTTGTTGCATCCATCAACTCTTCTATTCACAAATAACTTCTCTGTAGCATGCAATGCTGTTTGGTAACATTTTACACGCAACAGAACTCGTTCAAAATTGGAGTCAATCCTCTCAAACCCTGCTGCTGCTTTGTCAACCAAGTTCACTTACTATTCTAATTTTTTAATGTCATTTTAATAATCTTCACAACATATTCACCAGGAGTAGATTCCATTTCAAGAAACCACTTTCTTTGCTCATTCATAAGAAGCAACTCCTCATTTGTTAAAGTTTTATGAAACCACAGAAATTCAGACACATCTTCAGGTTCCATGTACAATTCTAGTTCCCTTACTATTTCTACCACATTTACAGTTACTTCATCTATTGATGTCTTGCACCCCCTCAGTCATTTGAGGTTTGGAATAAACTTTTACCAAACTCTTATTAACACTGATATTTTTGATATTTAGACCCCTTCCTATGAATCACAAATGTTCTCTTTTTAAACATTCACAATGTGTTTATTTAAAGATTTTATTTATTTTAGAGATGGAAGGGAAGAGAGGGAGAGAAACATCAATGTGTGGTTGCCTCTCATGCACCCCCCATCAGGGACCTGGCCTGCAACCCAGGCATGAACCCTGACTGGGAATTGAGCCGGTGACCCTTTGGTTCACAGGCCAGTGCTCAACCCACTGAGCCACACCAGCCAGGGCACATATGTTCTTAATGGCATCTAGAATTCTTTTCATTTCCTTTTCCAATATCCATCAGAAGAATCACTATCTGTGGTAGCTATAGCCTTATGAAGTGTAGTTCATAAATAAGAGTTGGAAGTCAAAATTACCCTTTTATCCATTGGGTGCAGAATCAGTGTTGTGTTTGCAGGGATTGAGATAATTTTTATGTAATCTGAATTCTTGAGTGATGAGGTGTACTATCAATTAGCAGTAATATTTTAATAGGACTCCTTTTTTTCCGAGCAGCAGGTCTCTGAACAGTGGGCTTAAAATGTTCAGGAAACCATGTTGTAAACTGACGTGCTGTCACCCAGGCTTTGTTTTTCCATTTATACATCATAAACAGTAGAATTATCATGATTCTTAAGGGCCCTAAGATTTTCAGAACAATAAATAAGCGCTAGCTTAAACTTTAAGCCACCAGCTGCATTAGCCCCTAACTAGAGTCAGCCTGTCCTTTGAAGTTTTGAAGCCACACATCGACTCTAGCTATGAAGTCCTAGATGAACTCTTCCAATATAAGGAAGCCTGTTTCATCAACATTAACAATCTGTTCTTTAGTGTAGCCATCCTCAATTCATTTTTCTTAGCTACTACATCTTTTTGATAATTTTTTGCAACTTCCAGATCAGCCCTTGCTGCTTCACTTTGCACTTTATATTACACAGATGGATTTTTTTAACCTCATGAACCAACGTGTTAGCTTCTTCCAAGAAGCTAAGTTTTTCCGGAAGTTTTCTTCTGCAGTTTCCTCACAACTCTCAGCCTTCCTCCATAGAACTAAAGAGTTAGGGCTTTGCTACAGATTAGACTTTCACTTAAGGGAATGTTGTGGCTGACTAGACCTTCTATCCAGACAACTAAAACTTCCTATCAGCAGTAAGCTTGTTTTTTTCTTTTCTTTTTCTTGTCATTTTTGTCACTGGAGTAGCACTTTTAATTTCCCTCAAAACCTTTTTCTTCATATTCACAACTTTGCTAACTCTGGTGCAATAGGCCTAGCTTTCAGCCTATCTTGGGTTTCAACCTGCCTACCCCACTAAGCTTAATCATTTCTAGTTTTGATTTAAAGTCAGAGATGTACTACTTTTCCTTTCACTTGAACACTTAGAGGCCATTGTGGGGTTACTAATTGGCCCAATTTCAATATTGTTGTGTCCAGGGAATGGGGAGGAGAAGGAGAGTGAAGGGGGAATGGCCAGTTAGTGGAGCACTCAGAACACAGCAACATTTATCAATTAAATTTGCTGTCTTATGTGGACACGGTTTGTGGTACCTCCAAAACAATTACAACACAAACACCAAAGATCACTGATCACAGATTATCATAACAAATACAATGATGAATACAATGGAAATATTTTGAGACATGAAGTGAGCAAATGCTGTTGGAAAAATGATGTTGATAGACTTGCTTGATGAAGGGTTGTTACAAACCTTCACTTTGTAAAAAACAGTGTCTCGTAAGTGCAGTAAAGTGAAGCACAATAAAATGAACTGTTTGTACCTTAGCATCATCTGTACCACCCATCCCAAGAGGGCTCTGAGCTTCTCCAAAGGCTTTTCCAGTTTCCAAGGGAGGCCTAGATAGTTCTGGAAAACTCTGGGTTTCTGACCACTGACCCCTACAAAACTTTTCCACCCACAGTCTTTCCTACCTCTGTTTGTGGTGATTGACTCCATTTGTCCAGTCGCTTAGGTGAAAAACAATGGAATTATCCTTGATTCTTCTCTTCCACTAGTGGCATATACCTAATCCCTCAGATTATGTCATTCTATTCAAACTATCCAGAATCTAACCACATCTGACCACTTTTACTGCTGCCACCTGGTCTGAGCTACTATCTTCTGTTGCTTCTCTGAGTGCAATAATTTGCTACCTCATCTCCTTGATCCTAATCTTAACCCTTTTATAGTATATTCTCAAAAGAGAAGTTATGGTAATTCTTCCTTTCAAAATGTAAGTCATATCATGTGTATCCCCTGCTCAATTCCTTTCATTAGCTCCATTCTCACTCAAAACATAAGACAAAGGTCCTTACAATGGCCAACAAGGCCCCACATTATAATCTGTAAATCTCCTAGTACCTCTCTACCTCTTCTGCTATGCTTTCTTGTTCACTCCACGCCATGCCCATGGGCCTCTTGGCTGTGCCCTCAAGATTCCAGGTCCTCTGCTGAACTGGGGCTTTTTCACAAGCCCTTCTGTTCTCCCTTCCATCCTCTCTCAAATATGGCTCATGGCCAGTGCCATCATCTTCCAAGTCTTCTCAGATCTCATATTCTTACCTTACTTACTCATGCAGTTGAACCTGCACAGACAAGTGTACAACCAATTCCCCTCATGCTGCTTTTCTCCCCCACAGTACTCACCACCTTATAAAATACAGTATAATTTAAAAGTTTGTTTTATTTTAAAGTTTATTTATTTTTATTTTTTAAAGATTTTATTTATTTTTTTATAAAGAGAGGGGAAGGGAGGGAGGAAGAGAGGGAGAGAAATATCGATGTGTGGTTGCCTCTCATGCACCCCCTACTGGGGATCTGGTCCACAACCCAGGAATGTGCCCTGACTGGGAATTGAACTGACGACACTTTGGTTCGCAGCCCACACTCAATCCAATGAGCTATACAAGCCAGGGCTTATTTTATTTTTTAAATTTCTTGTCTTACCTGTCTTTGGTTGGTGGTCTAGTAACTGTTGTTACATAACAAACTTTCCCCAAACTTAGTGACTTAACAATAATCATTTACTTTGCATATACATCTCCAATTTGGGCAGTCACAACGGCCAACTTTCAGGCCCACCTACGCTGTTTCCAGTGGGTTTTCCTTATGAATGGCATGTCTTGGCCCATGCTTCAGATTTTCCTAATTTCTCTCAAACAAGCACCATCTGGTTTCAGCTAATGCCATACCTCTTGCTAAATTGCCCCAGGCCCAACACTAGCAGAACCCTGCCTTGGTTCACATCTTGGCCTCGCCTGAGCACCTCCAAAACCAACACAAGTAGCAGCCATCTGCAGATTGCTTTGTAGCTTATGTTGTGTAACCCCAGAAAGAACACAGGCATGGGTTGACCTTAGATTTACCAAAAGCAACCAAGGCTCAACTACAAGAGGGCATACTCAGCCCACACGAAGGGCACACCTCAAGTACACAGCTTCGGTGATAGTGGAGGCTGTGCCACTACACCTGACAGAACACCTACTACATTAGGCCACTCTACCAACCTGGGAGAGGTAGCACCTCTACCTAATACAGGGAGGCTGCTAAAATGAGGAGACAAAGAAATAGGGCCTAAATGAAAGAACAGATCAAAACTCCAGAAAAAGAGCTAAAAGACATGGAGATAAGCAATCTATCAGATGCAGAGTTCAAAAATACTGGTTATATGGATGCTCAGTGAACTTAGTGAGAAAAAGGGCATGCAATCCATAAAGAATGAGTCACAAATGAAGGATAAACTAATTAAGAATAATTTATAGGGAATCAAGAGTACAGTGGATGAAACTGAGAATTAAAACAGTGATCTGAAATATAAGGAAGCAAAAATCACCCAATCACAACAGCAAGAAGAAATAGAATCCCCCCCCCCCAAAAAAAAAGGAAAAGAAAAGAAAAAAGAGGATAGAGCAAGGATCCTCTGGGATAACTTCAAGAGTACCAACATTCACATCATGAGGGTGCAGGAAGGAGAAGAGAGAGCAAGATGTTGGACACCAATTTGAAAAAATAATAACAGAAAATTTCCCTAACTTGGTGCAGGAAATAGACATACAAGCCCAGGAAGCACAGAGAGCCCCAAACAACGGGTCCCAAACCTTGATGAATGCAAACATGTCCACCCTAAGACACATCATAATTAAAATGCCAAAGGTTAATGATAAAGAGAGAACCTTAAAAGCACCAAGAGAAAAGTTAGTTACCTACAGGGGAGTTCCCATAAGACTCTCAGCTGGTTTTTCAAAAGAAACTTTGAAGGCTAGAAGGGACTGGCAAGAAATCTTCAAAGTGATGAAAAGCAAGGACCTACAACCAAGATTACTCTACCCAGGAAAGCTACCATTTAGAATTAAAGGACAGATAAAGACCTGTTCAGACAAGGAAAAACTAAAGGAGTACATCACCACCAAACCAGCATTATATGAAATGTTAAAGGGCCTTCTTTAAGAAGATAAAAAATATTAACAATAAAATGGCATCAAATACATACATATCTATCAACAATTGAATCTAAAAAACAAAATAAGCAGAATACCAACAGAATAAAAAATACAGAGAACATTTTGATGGTTGCCAGATGGGTAGGGGGTGGGGATTGAGAGTATGAGTGAAAAAGACAAAGGGATTAAGAAGTACAAGTTGGTAGTTACAAAATATTCATGGGGATAGAAAGAACAGCATAGGGAATGGAGTAGCCAAAGAACACATATGCATGACCCATGAATATGGACAATGGCGGGGATTGTCCAAGGGAGCTGGGTGGAGGGGCAAAGGCGGAAAAATTGGGACAACTGTGATAGCATAATCAATAAAATCTTATTTAAAAAATAAAATAAAGGGGTGAGTAGATGCTTGAAAAATTGTTTTCAAAATAAATAAATGTTTGAGAGAGAGAGAGAGGGAAGGAGAGAGGGAGAAATATACTACAACTGGGATCACTAAAGGCTGAGACCAGTGTAACTACAGACCCACCTCAGGCTGGTCCTATCCTGTTTCTAAGAAGACATGGAAGCCAAGTTTAAATAGACACACCACTTGAGTAACACTGGTGAGTACCACTTGTGAACCCTTAACTTCTCCCCTGCATGAAACCAAAGGGCTGGGACATGACCAGAACTTGAAACTAGAACTTTTCAGTAGCAAAGGGTCTACTGTCCAGGAACATCCAGTGGTGAAACCCCTTAAATCTCGCCCCAAACCCTGGATCCTAAGATGGACTTGAGCCTTGCTGTTTTTCTCCATGATGGTTAACCTCACAAACAAAACCATTTTCACTTTCTCAAAAGCTGGTGCCATAGTATTGGCTTCTATGCATGTTTGGCCATGATCCTTTGCTCCATAACACCATGATAGTGGAGAAAGCAGGACAGGTAAGGGGAAAAGTCCAAGTGAGGTGGCAATCTCAGAGGGAGGAAAGATTCTGTCATATCCCAGCGGGGAGCTCTGGAGTATAATTTCTACTTAGACTTTGTACCAACCTGAGGTGAAGGACCTGGGATTTTAGAATGTGCCCCCTTCAGAAGGAAGGGCAGGATAAGGCCATTCCAAGGCAGGTTTGGCCCTCTGCTCTTGGAGGTAAAGCAGTTCAAGTAACAGCCTGGGAGGGCTTCCTGTGAAGGAGAGTCCCAGGTGAGGACTGTTGGAAGGAAAAGCACACTGAAGCCAGAAAGGGACACATCAAAAAGTGACAGAGGTGCTAGAAGATTTGGGCACAGCACGAACAGTGCCCTGACATCCTACCAGAACATAGGCTGCTTAGGATAAGGGATCTTTTTACTCATGTATCCACAGTGCCTACGGGAGTACAAATTACATAGAAGGGGGCCACTAAATACTTATCAAATTAAATGAAATTACCAAGGGAAATAAGTATTTCCTTTATTGCTTTTTTTGGTGCCTTGCTAAAGCTCTTCCACATTCAAGATAGTAACGTTTTCCTATAGTTTTTTTTCTAATATGTTTTATGGTTGTGTTTCTTATATTAACTTTAATTCCCCTAGTCTTTTTCCCCTTTACTGTTAACTGGTTTCTTCAAGTATAATTTCCATGCAGTAAAGTGCACAAGTATTAAATTTATGAATTGATAGATTTTTACATACATATACACTAATATACCCAGAACCCAGATTAAGGTACAGAATATTTGCATTACAGGAAGTTTTCTTGTACCCATTTCCAATCAATGATAATTTCCCCAATAGAGGTTTTACCACTATTCTGACTTCTATTACCATAGTGTATGTAAATGAATTAAAAGTCTCAAATTGAAGAACAAAATAATTGAGAAAACCCAAGATGGCAGAGGCATAAGTGGAAGCTACACTAATTTCCTCCCAGGACCAATCTGGAATTACAACTAAATTGTAGAGATATCACCATGAATAACCAACTGAACATAGGAGGAGAGAAGCCTTATACCCAAGGACAGACAGAAGGAACCACTTCACCACGAGACTGGTAGGGAGTGTGGAGGAGGTGTGAGAGGGCTGGTTGGGCTCCTACAGGTGGCAGCTGAAGTTCCAGAGGGATATTTCAGTGGATGGGGAGTTTTCACTGAGAAGTGTAGGATCTAAACCCCAGGCTGGGCTCCGCAGCTTAGAACACCAGAGCTGGAAAGACATCCCAGATGTTGCCCAGGTAACATCCAGCCCTGAAAAGAAGCAGGGTTTCCTTCTGCCAGAGAGATGGCTGAACACAGAGAGCCTCTTAAAGGGCCAAGACACAAAATTTAGCTTGTAGCCACTTACACTGGGCTCTAGCAAAGGGAGGGCACAGTGGATTACAAATGCTTGAGGAGTCTGGGGTTGGTGGGTCTGGGGAGGGAACTGAAGGAACATCAACCAGGTTACCTGTGCTGAGTCATTCCCCATACCACAGAAGCAGTTTTCACAGGCAGAGCACTCCCCTCCAAGTGGCATCAGCCTGAGGGGAAGTAATGCCCACAGGAATTACTCTGCCCCACACTGTGGAGCTTAAGCCTGACTAATTACAGATTGATTAGTTTAACTACTGATGGATCAATTTAACAGCTAAGGCAGAAAATACAAAGAAGCAGCCAAAATGGGAAGACAAAAGAAACAGACCTTAAATGAAAGAACAAGAGAACTCTCCAGAAGGAGAACTACATGAAATGGAGGAAGCAATTTATCAGATAGACAGTTTAGAGTAATGATTATAAGGATACTCAACTGCATGAAAAAAGACATAGAAACCATAAAAAAGGACCAGTCCGAAAGAATGCAACATCTGAAATAAATGATACTGGAAGGAATAAACAGTAGGTTAGATGAAGCAGAGGATAGAATGAATCAGTGGTTTGGAAGATAGGGTAGGAAAAAAAAAACCCACCCAGGCAGAGCAGCAAAAATAATTTTAAAAATGAGGAGAGCTTCAGCATCACTAACCATCAGAGAGATGCAAATTAAAACCACAATGAGGTACCATCTCACACCAGTCAGAGTGGCCAACATAAACCAATCCATAAACAAATGTTGGAGAGGATGCGGAGAAAAGGGAACCCTAGTGCACTGTTGGTGGGAATGCAGACCTGTGAGGCCACTGTGGAAAACAGTATGGAATTTCCTCAGAAAACTAAAAATGGAACTGCCCTTTGACCCAGCAATTCTGCTGCTGGGATTATACCCTAAGAACCCTGAAACACCAATCCAAAAGAACCTGTGCACCCCAATGTTCATAGCAGCACAATTTACAATAGCCAAGTACTGGAAGCAACCTAAGTGCCCATCAGCAAACGAGTGAATCCAAAAACTATGGTACATTTACACAGTGGAATTCTACACAGCAGAGAGAAAGAAGGAGCTCATACCCTCTGTGACAGCATGGATGGAACTGGAGAGCATTATGCTAAGTGAAATAAGGCAGGCGGTGAGGGACAAATATCATATGATCTCACCTTTAACTGGAACATAATCAATAGAAGAAAAAAGCAAACAAAATATAACCAGAGACATTGAAGTTAAGAACAATCTAACAATAGCCAGGGGGGAGTGGGGTGGGGACAGTGGGAAGAGGGGATTACAGGAACTACTATAAAGGACACATGGACAAAATCAAGGGGGAGGGTGGAGGTGGGGGAGGGAGGTGGGTTTGGCTGGGGTGGGGTGGAGGGATGGGGAGAAAAGGCATACAACTGTAATTGAATAATAAAAAAAATTTTAATAAATAAATAAATAAAATTTTAAATATAAAAAAATGAGGAGAGCTTAAGAAACATTTTGGACATTTAGTGTAACAACATCCTCATCATGAGAATACCAGAAGGAGAACACAGCAAGCAAGTTATTGAGAACCTATTTAAAGAAGTAATGAACCAAAGCATCCCTAACCTGGTGAAGCAAAAAGACACACAAGTCCAGGAAGCTCAGAGTCCCAAATAAGATGGGCCCAAAGAAGCACACACTGAGACACAGCATAACTGAAATGACAAAGCTTAAAGACAAGGAATCCTAAGAGCTGCAAGAAAAAGCAAGTAAGTTACATATAAGTGAACACCAATTAGATGGGCATATGATTACTTAACAGAAACACTTCAAGCCACAGGGGACTGGCTTGAAATATTCAAGGTGACGCATAGCAAGGAAATAGAACCAAGGCTACTTTTCTGATAACCCAGCAAGTCTATCATTTAAAACAGAAGGAGAAATAAGGAGCTTCTCAGATAAGAAAAAGCTGAAGGAGTTTGTTACACCAAACAAGTACTGCAACAAATGTTAAAGGGCTTGCTTTAAGAGACAGAAAAAGAAAAAGAACAGTCTAATAATAAATTGGAGTTATACGTATCTATCAATAATCACCGTAAATGTAAATGGCTTAAATGCTCCAACCAAATGACAGAGCATAGCTGAGTGGATAAGAAAAGAAGACCCATACATATGATGCCTCCAAGAGACTCACCTCAGACAGAAATATACACACAGACTAAAAGGGATGGAAATATTTTATGCAAATGAAAAGGAAAAAAAGTAGGGTAGCAGTACTTATATCCAACAAAACAGACTTTAAAACCAAGGCTATAGTGAGAGACAAGCAAGGACACTACATAATGATAAAGGGAACAATCCAGCAAGAGGATGTAACCCTTGTAAACATTTACGCACCCAACATAGGAGCAACTATATATGTAAAGCAAATCTTCATGGACATAAATGGAGAGATCAACAGAAATACAGTCATAGTTGGGGATTTTAACACCTCATTGACTTTAAAGGATAGATCTTCCAGGCAGAAAATCAACAAGGAGACAGCAGTCTTAAATAACACACTAGATCAAATGGATTTCATTGATATCTTCAGAGAATTTCACCCAAAAGCAGCAGAATATACACACTTTTCCAGTGCACATGGAATGTTTTCTTGGATAGAAAACATGTTAGGACATAAAACATGTCTCATATTAATTTAGGAAGACTGAAATCATATCAAGCATCTTCTTTGCCCACAGTGCTATGAAACTAGATCAACCACAAGAAAAACACTGAAAAAACACACAAAGACATGGAAGCTACATAACATGTTATTAAACAATGAATGGGGCAAAAATGAGATCAAGGAAGAAACCAAAAGATACCTTGAAACACATGAAAAACAGGACACAACAATCCAAAATCTGCGGGACACTGGGAAAGCAGTCCTGAGAGGGAAATTCGTAACATCATAGTCTTATCCCCCCCGCCAAAAAAAAAAAAAAAAAAAGAGAGAGAGAAAGTTCAAATAAACAATCTAACTTTATACTTAAAGGAATATACTCTGGTTTCTCTTCAGATCGTATAAATCTTTCGCCTTTTACTTAAAGGAACTTGAAAGAGAACAAGGCCAAAGTGAGTAGGAGGAAGGAAATAATTAAGATCAAAGCAAAAATAAATAGATTCTAAAAAATGATACAAAAGATCAATGAATCCAAGAGCTGGGTTCTTTGAAAAGATAAACGAGATTGACAAATCTTTAACCAGACTCATCAAGAAAAAAAGAGAGAAGATCCAAATAAGTAAAATCAGAAATGAAAGAGGAGAAATAACAACTGACACCAAAGAAATACAAAGGATTGTAAGAAAATCTCATGAACAACTATATACCAACAATCTGGACAACCTGGATGAAATGGATAAATTCCTAGAAACACACAATCTTCCAAAACTAAATCAGGAAGAATCAGAGAATCTGAATAGACAGATTGCACCTAGTGAAATTGAAGCAGTAATTTAAAAAACTCCCAACAAACAAAAAGCCACCTGGACCAGATAGCTTTACAGGTGAATTGTACCAAACATCCCAAGAAGAGCTAACATTTCTCCTCAACCTATTTCATAAAATTCAAGAAGAGGGAAGGCTCCCAAGCTCATTTTATGAGGCCAGCATGATCCTAATTCAAAAACCAGATAAAGACACTACAAAGAATTAAAATTATAGGCCAATATCCCTGATGAGCATAGATGCTAAAATCCTCAACAAAAATTAGCAAAACAAATAGAGAAATACATCAAAAAGATCATACACCATGATGAAGTGGAATTTATTCTGGGAGTGCTTTATTCTGGGACGGTACAACAGTTGCAAATCAATAAATGTAATACACCACATTTAAAAAAAGGTGAAGGATAAAAACCACATTATTGTATCAATAGATGCAGAAAAATCATTTTATAAAATCCAGCACCCATTTATGATAAATACTCTCAGCAAAGTGGAATTAGAGGGAACATACCTCAATATAATAAAGGCCATATATGACAAACCCACTGCCAGCATCATACTTCATGGGCAAAAACAAGCAAAAACCTTAACTTCAGGAACAAGAGAGGTATATTTGCTTTCACCTCTCCTATTCAACATAGAACTGGAAATCCTACCCACAACAATCACACAAGAGGAAGAAATAAAAGTTATCCAACCTGTAAAGGAAAAAGGAAAACTGTCATTTTTGCAGACGACATAATACTGTACACACAGGACCTTGAAAATTCCATGAAGAAACTTGTAGAACTGATAAATGAATTTTGTTCATTAGGTTACAAAATTAATATCCAGAAATAAATTGCATTTTTATATACCACGAACAAACTAACAGAAAAGGAAATTAAGAAAACAACCCTATTCACAATTGCTTCAAAAGAATAAAATACTTAGGAATAAATCTAACCAAGGATGTAAAAGACCTGTACTCAGAAAATTATAAGACACTGAAGAAAGAAATAGCAGAAGATACAAATAAGTGGAAACACATACCATGTTCACAGATAGGAAGAATTAACATCATTAAAATGTCCATACTACCCAAACCCATCTATAGATTCAATGGAATTCCTACCAAGATTCCAATGACGTATTTCGCATAACTAGAACAAATATTTCAAACATTTATATGGAACCAGAAAAGACCCCACACAGCAACAGTGATCCTTAGATAGAACAAAATTGGAGTAATCATGCTGCCTAATATCCAACTATACTACAAAGCCACAGTAATCAAAACAGCATGGTACCGGCATAAAAACAGACACATAGATCAATGGAAAAGAACAGAGAGTCCAGATAAAGCCACTCCTTTATAGTCAATTAATATTTGACAAAGGAAGCAAGCACATACAATGGGCTAAAGATTATTTATTCAATAAGTGGTGTTGGGCAAATTGGACAGATAGGTGCAGGAAAATTAAACCAGACCACCTCTGAAACCACACACAAAAGTAAATTCAAAATGGACCAGAGACTTAAATGTTTGATATGAAACTATAAAAACCCTAGAAGAAAACAGGCAGCAAAATCTCGGACTCTTTTATATTGGTTGTTGCAATTTTATATCGGATGTATCTCCCCAGACAAGGGCAACGAAAGAAAAAATAAACAAATGGGACTACATCAAACTAAAATTTTCTGCACAGCAAAGGAAAACATCAACAAGACAACCCACAGAATGGGAGAACATATTCATTGATACATCTGATAAGGGGTTAATATCCAAAATTTATAAAGTACTTACAAAAGTCTACACCAAAAAACCCCCCGAACAATCAAATTAAAAAATGTACAAAGACCCTGAATGGACACTTCTCCAAACAGGACATCCAGATGGCCAATAGACATATGAAAAGGTGCTCAACATCACTAATCATCAGAGAGATGCAAATTAAAACCACAGTGAGATATCATCTCACACATGTCACAATGGCTATCATCAATAAATCAACAAGTGCTGGTGAGGATGTAGAGAAAGTGTATTCCTTTTGCACTGTTGGTGGAAATGCAGACTGGTGCAGCCACTGTAGAAAGCAGTGTGGAGACGCCTCAAAAAATTAAAAATGGATCTGCCATTTGATCCAGTGATCCCACTTCTGGGAATGTATCCGAAGGAACCCAAAACACTTATCTGAAAGAGCATCGGCACACCTATGTTTAGTGTAGTGTTTACAGTTGTCAAGACATGGAAGCAGTCCAAGTGTCCATCAATAGATAAGTGGATAAAACAAGTATGGGACATTTACACAATGGAAGACTACTCATTTGTAAAAAAGAAAATTTTACTCTTTGCAACAGTATGGATGGACCTGGAGAACATTATGCTAAGTGAATTAAGCCTGTCAGAGAAAGACAAATACCATATAATTTCACATGTGGAATATAATGAACAAACTGAACAAGGAAAATGGGGCAGACCCATAGATGGAGAGCAAATGGCAGCTACTGCAGGGGGCCGGGGTGGGCGGGGAGGTTAGGGTGTGGAAGGATTGAGCAAAAAGGAAAAAGGACTCATGGACATGGACAACAGTGTGGTGATTCCTGGGGGGAGGGGAGTTTAAGGGGACTAAATGGTAATGGGAAAAATACAATAAAGATTTAATTTTTAAAAAGAACAAAATAATTGAAATAATTAAAAAATTTCAAGACAGACATAAAACAATTACGTTGTGTTCTTTTACATGAAGGCAAACACTCACTCAAACTCATTGAAATGTTGGTTTTGACCATGAAACAGATGAAAATAACAGTGGTCGATAGAAGGGAAATGGATCTGATAAAGCAGAGGGAGCATGTCAAAGTGATGGTTCTCCCTTCCCCATTCCGGTCCACCTGGAACTGACGTCTGTGCATGGTGGCTGCGAGGGGGCAAGACTCTTTATTGCCCACATGGATCTCCACTCAATGACCCCGCACCCATAACTGGAAAGGTTGTTGTGCCCGAGGCTCTTCAGTGTTCCTTGTCATGAAAGGAGTGCCTGTGCATGTGGGGTTCTGCATCTCGGCTTTGCTCTCTCTCCCATTGGACCCCTTGGTCCAGCCTGCACCAATGCCACACTCTCTGTTGCAGAAAATAAAAAACTCAATTTCTAAAACAATGGCACAATTAGCTCTGGCTGGTGTGGCTCATTAAATTGAGCACTGCCCTGCAAACGACAGGTCACCAGTTCAACCCCCAGTCAGGGCACATGCCTGGGTTGTGGGCCAGGTCCCCAGTAGGGGGCACTTGAGAGGCAACCACACATTAATTTTTATGTCATTCTCCCTCCCTTCTCCTCTGTCTAAAAATAAGTAAATAAAATATGTATTAAAACATTTTTTTTTAAAGGTTAGGTTTCACACCCCCTGGTTTTCAGGTCAGCCTTTTGGGCCATCCTGCTGTTTTTGGGGTCAGGGGCTTGAACTAGAGTGTGTAGGCCGAGTAAAAGCATCTATATTGGTTGGTGTCATACTTCACCTACGTGCGAAATTTCATGTGGCTTCTTTCTCTCAGACCCAGGATTTCCTGGGCCTGTCCTCTCTCTGCCTTTGGTGTTTTTCCCCAATCCTGAGCCCCCTCTACTCTAGTTGGCCCTGCTTTGCCTTACGGCCTAGAGATGCTGCTGATCCAGCAGCAGCCAGGGCAGCTGGGGTCTTCAGGCATGGAGAAAAGGGAGTTGGTGGCACAAGAAAACACTGCTGGGGAGAGGAAGGCTAGGGGTTGTTGCTTTTAATGTCACTAATGATGAAGTTCATGTTACATGTGGTATCAGGGAAGGCCTTTGACTTTATTGCCAATCATTGAAGTTTGTTTCTGATGAAGAAAAAAGATGCCAAGATGTGGTTTGGCTGAGCAGAAGCAGTACTCATTACAGCCACCTGCTCAATTGTTTGCAGCGAAATTACATGGATGTAGGTCATTCCACGTGAGTCAGCTGTTAACTCTGTTGTAATTGAAAATGGCAGTGAGGTTTATTTTCACATACTCAGCTTTCAAAACATGTTCTGGATTTATATTGAATGTCATCGCTAAAAACAAATAAGGAACTTAAGTCATGATTCCTCCTTACAAAACTTTTATTAACACCAGAAATAAAATAGTAAAAACACAATGAACTTTTAAAATCAGCATGATTGTGGGTACAAAGATGTTATGAATGGGGACTGTGGAAGCCTTGAGGAGAAAGCCAGGCCTGCGAGGAGCCTTCCGTCTGAGCTTGAACCTAAAGGCCACAAGTCAGTCGATACTGGCTCCGTAGTGTAGTGGTCTGGACACTGACTCCCACTGGCTCACTCCATGCCTTTGCAGCCCGGCTATACACCGGGCCTCAGGGCACATCCCTTCTCAAGAAAAAGTAAACCCCCAAAGTTCTTGTGGGCTTGTGGCCCTAGGGACTTGTAGGCTTGAGACCCTCAGTACCCCTTTTTGTACTGCACAACTCCTGAAGTGGAGGAATTTCCTAACAAAACAAGATGGAAAGAAACAAAACAAACAGGAACTGCAGAAAACAAGGTGGAATTAATTGCTGCGTTGTCCTGTTCTGTGGATTCCCGAGTCTCCCGGGAAGGAGCGGCCTGCACAGTGTACAGGCACACCACACGCACTTGACTTGAAATGGAATCTGGGATGATCGGTTAAAAAAATCTCAGAACCTGGTCAAAATCATGACCCTCTGTTACACATGGATTATACCCACCAAGAAACAAGATTTGGCCAGCATCAGTTTGACTTGTGGTGACTTTTTCAGGAGCATATGCTCCTCTCAGCTGAAAAACTACCTGTACTTTGTATCCCTGAATCATTATGCTTTTGAGTAGCCTTCTATTAGCAGTTTTATCAAAGCAGGACATAATTGCATACACCCTTGAAATGAGGGTGAAGTCACCCGTTTTTTTTAATCCCTAATTAATCACTTCCAAACAAGTCATACCACTGAAGTGCGTATTGCTTTCCACAGTAAATGTGGCTATGGAAATGTCTTATAGTAACAGATTTTCTCTTTTGTCAATTGAATGACATTTCACTATCAACATAATTTCAGCTGTATTTTCTTTTTCATTCTATTTTCAATCTGGTGTGGTTCTTGACACTTGGGCATGAATTTTTCTGCACTGGCCTGTCTCAGGTACTCAGTGGTCTAAACACAGGTGCCCCACAAATGAGGAAGTTACCATCTATGGGACCTGGCCGTCTGCAGCCCTTGATTCTTGCCTAAGGACTCTGTGACTCTTTGCAAGTCACTTAGGGAAGAAGGCAGCTCTTTACAGGCTGTAGCCTCTGTGCGTGGTGACATGGAGCTGGCCACAGGGTGAGGGAGCCCTCTTCCTGCTCTGTCTGCATTCACTAAGGACTCAACTCAGCAATTTCCCCCAACCTTGCTCCAAGAAGAAAATGATGTTACAAGATCCTGCAGCTTTTAACATCAAAACTACTTCTTTTATGATCTGATAAAACAAGACTTTGGCACTTACTTACTTTTGGGGCACTCTGAAACCCCCAAACCATGCAGCAAAGCCTACAACTGCCCTGAGTAACCCCAACTGTCATGGACCTGCCTGCCTGTTTGATTCATCCTCATATAAACGTTGGAGCAGTAACTGTTTAATTCCCAGTTGTTCAGAGTTGTCTTCTGGCCACAGGTGCTCAGAAGGATCAGGAAGAAGAATCAAGTAAAATTCCATGCCCGAGTGAGACTTTCATCTGAGTCCCCTGAACCCCAATACCCCATAAAGCAGAGGGAAAAATTAGCCAGGGAACCTGAGAATGCAACTCAGTGGGTTTTGTTTGTGTTTTTTCTTAGTCATAACTCTCTTTATCACTGAAAAGGCTGGGTCCGGCATGGAACAGGCAGGGACAATTTGTGCCTTCCCAGGTAGCAAAAATTCTTTTGCCAGCATTAGCGACCTCATGGGAAACACACTACAAGCTGACCATGCAATCCAAGAACGGATTTCACACCGATTATTAGAAGTTATTTCTGATGGTAATTACTGATTATTTCAGAATTTCCCATTTGAACACCATGCAAAGAAATCCTGGTTTGACACACATACCTTTCAAGTATAAAAGCACCTACTCAAACTCCTAAGAAAAGGAAAGGAAATGATGACCCATCTCACATCTGTACATTTCACCATAGGTCTCCGAGGTTGACCAAACTGATCGATTTCCTCAAAATTCTGAGTCAGGGTGAGATAGTGGAACAAGCCTGCAACAGGCAGCCTGGCCAGCTCTGTTCTAAACCTGACTCTGTGTCTCGGATCCATGAGTGATCTTGGGCAAAGTACGCCCTCCTGTGGTTCTCAGTTTTCTTTTCTTCAAAGTGGGAGCAACAATATCTGCCAACCTGTGCTCCTAAGGTCTTTTAGAGAAGACAGGGTATGATGCACATGAAGACATGCTGGAAAAAGGCCAACAGGAACGGAATACCCAGCCACAGGTAGCTGCTCCAAACATTATGTCCTTAGAGCCACTGGTGTCATCTGATATGGTTATCACAGTGCCCAGGACTCACTGCCCCATCATTTGAATTGTCTTTCTTTGGGAGATAGAAACAATTTGTCTGCTGGAGTCTATGGCATAAGGAGTGCAGACTCTCCCACTATCACTAGTCTTGATCTCTTCAACCGTGTCTTCAGGTGCTAGGACAAGATGACCTTCCTGGGTCTTCTCTGCTAGGAAAATTTATAATTTCAATGGAAGCACAGGAGAGAGGTCAATTTCAGGTATTGGAGTCAAACGATGTCTTCCTGTCAGTTAGCAATACTGGCTTCAATGTGCACTCCAAATTCTCCATTGGAGAGATTTTTAACCAAACTCGGAATAATATTCTCCTGAGTCTTGTTTTTATTGTTCCTACCCTGTCTGAATGAATGGAGTTTTCTACATCCCGGTCCGTGGCTGTGGAATCCTCCATCTCTGTCTCTTGTGACTGTGGAGCCAATTCTAAGCATCCCTGAGGCTCTGGGCATGGGCAAGTGTGGCCAGAGAAGAAAACTTCTGCGACGGGTGGGGGTGGGGTGGGGGCTGGATGCCCTCAGAGAACTCTCTGGGAGGACACCGCTTCCTTCTTCTCCCCATTTAATATATACAAATTGGTCCTCTCTCCCAAAGTTTCTTGCCGAGCCCATGGAAATTATACATTCTCTCTGGATCTTGACCTGTGTCGAACATCAGTGTGATTCTAGCGAAAAACCTCAAACCCTTGCCCTGGCCAGTGTGGCTCAGTCAGTTGGAGCACAATCCCATAACCAAAAGGTTGCGGGCTCGATTCTCAGTCAGGGCACATGCCTAGGTTGCGGGTTTGATCCCCAGTCCGGTCTGGCGCATACGGGAAGGCAACCAATCGATGCTTCTCTTTCGCATCGATGTTTCACTCTCCCTTCCTCTCTCCCTTCCTCTCTCTCTAAAAGCAATGAAAAATGAAAAACAAAATGTCCTCAGGTGAGGATAAAAGAAAAACCTCAAACCCAGCCCCAAGTTTCCCTGTCACACACAGTCCAAACCCACACCGCTTACACTTTGGATTGCCTCTCATCGGTCCACTCCTGCTTTGTGCTCTGGAGAGCTTGTGTCTTCTGCTCATCCACTTGGACGTAGTCGACTTTGTGTTCATCCGAAAGAAGTTTCTGAAGGGGGAGAATAAAAATATGTCATTACATTGAATTAAAAATTCAGGAAAATGTCAGCCCTTCTATGGTAGATTATAATGTTATTAAGTATTTGCTGCCCCTTCTTTCTGGGTCATTCACTGCAGAACTGTTATTATACTTTGGGTGTATGTGTATAAATATCTTTTCACCTCTGCTCCCTTCAACTTTGCTCTAGCCATTTGACTTGCTTTGACTTATGTGAGTGGAAGTGACACATAGAGATCCTATAGAGAAAAGGGGCATCCTGTGATTCTGCAGTCTCTCTTTTTTCCCTTCCAGGAGACCAGCATGCCTCAGATGGAGTTGCTCCTTCTGCTTGGGCCCTGGATTGAAGATGACCTAGAACACCAAGATGCTGGCCTGTAGTGGACTGGACTGTCCCATTAGCAACAACTGAAAAGCCTTCTCTGTTGTAAGACACTAAGATTTGGGGGTTGTTTGTCTTGATTACATAGCCTACCAAAACTGACTAATACACCTTTGTGCTTATTAGTCTTATCTTTCTGATCAGCTTTGCTGGAGTATCAGTTCAAGTTTTTGGAATGAAATTAAAGGTAAAGGAGAAATGCAAGTTCATTTGACAGAATTCCCTTCCAGACCTTTTTTCCCTACACACACACACACACACACACACGAATCATACTATATATCCTGTTTAGCAAGTTGTTTCTCTCATCAAACAATACATTGTTAGATGCAATTTAGATTATGATCATCCCTTGCTCAAAAATATTTAGTTCTTGTCCACTGCTTACCATTCATTCATTCCATGGCTTACACTGTGTAGTGGGTGACACTAGTTAATGGCTAGTGTCGCTTCGACATGTATTAATTCATTTAATCCTCACCACAGGCATCAACATGATGTTATTCTTCACAATATTACCCCAGAGAGTTGAAGTTGCCGAACCTGGCCTTTTGAGGCCTTTTACTGAGGGGTTCCAATTCCAACTGAGAGGTCCTGCCACCCATCCCCAGTCTAGCCGCACTAAACTATATCTTCTTCTCTAAGCAGGCCCTTCTGATGCCTGAAGTGCCCTTTACCTCATGCTCTTCTCTGCCAGAGAAATTTTTCTATTAACTTTATGGTCCAAGTTTTGAAAGGCATGAATACTACAAACATTTGTATGTACACAGGTGGCCCTTGAAGGTATTGCAGGTTCGGTTCCAGGACATTGCAATAAAGGGACTATCAACATAAAGTGGGTCGTATTTTTTTAGCTGGTGTAGGGCCTTGCCTAAAATGCAACATCTGTGAAGCATAATCAAGCAAAGCACAATAAAACAAGGTATCCCTGCTTAAAGAATACATCCCAGAGGGAATACAGCAGGCTTTCTGGGAGGCAGAATCAGGGCTGGTTTTAATATTCTTCACTGTACATGTCTGAATGTTTAAGACTTTCCAAAGAGGACATACATGGTTGAATCATCAGAAAAATCTAATAAACAGAAATGAAATCTCCTGTGAATTCTCAGACACAAGCTCCTTCCTACCTGCTGTACAGGGGCTGGTGATGCTGAATTGAAGTCCAGGGCTAAATAATCTAGGTTGCATTTCTTTGTCCACATCAGAGCACCACTGCTCCGGGAGTTGACTGTTCGCTGTTGCCCCTAGAATCCAACATCACAGGACTCAGGTTAACAACGTCTGCCCGGGCTGCCCAAGGGAAGGAGGGTGAGCCATGTCTTCACTTGGGCAGCTGCCGTCAGATCATAACAGACTAGTCTGGTGAGATCTGTGCAGCTCCTCCTGCACGTTTGAGTGAGAGGAGGCATTTGAAATGCTAAATAGCCAATTCAGTCTTCACATAAGCTCTATCTTTATTCATCATGAAAGCAGTTGGCCAAAATCTCCCCCAAGAAGAATTTGTTTTATGAATCTGACAGGCCCATGACACCTTAGAGATTAAATCCTGAAAAGATCAATATCACTTATTAAAGTTCTAGTAAAGTCACCCCAAATGAAGTCCAAGGTACTTTATACAACACAATGGTAAGATGTGTGTAATATTGTCCATGGACTTGCCACCACCAGCTTCACAAATGGAATACTACCAACTACCAATACCTTTGAAGTGCCTGTTCCCCTTCTGCTACCTCTTTCTCTCCCACCAAGAGGTTAAGTATCATCTTGAATTTTGAGTTTACTATTCTTTGTTTTTACATATGGCTTTATGAGATGGTAAGTATCCTTAAATCACATATGGTTTAGTTTTGCCTGTTTTGAACTTCTATCAATAGAATTGTATGGCATGTATTTTTCATGGCTTCAATTTTTGTTTCATAAAACATCCTTCACTCACCCATATCGATGCAAAAGCCCTATTTCAGGCGTGTCAAACTCATTTTCACCGGGGGCCACATCAGCCTCGTGGTTGCCCTCAAAGGGCCGAATGTAATTTTAGGACTGTATAAATGTAACTACTCCTTACCTAGGAGCAAGGAGCTCGGCGCTGCAGCCAGGTAAAAACAAGGTGCTGGGCCGGATAAAAAAAAAAAAAAAAAGGTGGAGGGCCAGATTCGGCTCACGGGCCTTGTGTTTGCCACCTGTGCCCTATTTCATTGATTTTCATTGGATTAGGAAATTGCATTGTATGATTTACTTAACTGTTTCACTACCAATGACATTTGACCTGCTTCCAGTTTGGTGCTCTTATAAGACAGTGCCATGAGCATTCATGCACCTGCAGAAGAATTTCTGGGCTGTGTAGCTGACAACAGATTTATCTACTACTTCTATCCAACAAAATATTGGAAATAAATTAGGCAAGAAAAAGAAACAGAGGACACCCAAATTGGAAAATAAGAAGCAAAATAACCTGTTTGCTGGTAACATGGTCTTAGTTGTAGAAGATTCCACTCAAAAAAGTTACTAATAAGCAAAAAATAAACAAACTCAGCAAGGATACAAGATCAACACACAAAATTTTGGTTGCATTTCTATACACTAACAATGAGCACTTTAAAAAAGAAATTAAGACAGCCATTTAATTTAAAATAGCATCAAAAACAATAAAATATTTACAAATAAATTTAACCAAGGAAACAAAGACTTGTACAGTGAAAACTACAAAACATTGATGAAAGAAAGTAAAGCACACATAGAAAAAAATGGAACAACACCGTGTGTTCATGGACTGGAAGGTTTAATTACTGTTAAGATTACAACATTAACCAGGATCTTCTGGTCAACATGGAAGCATACGTAAACATGGCTCGCCTCCTTGCACAATTAGAGCAAAAATTACAACTAGACTACAAAACAAATATCACCCAGATATGTCAGAAAACTGAGCTATATGGAAATCTGACAACCAAGGATTTAGAGAAGCCACATTCACCCAGACGGGTAGGAGGGATGGGGATATAGAGATGCACAGAGAGGCGCAAAGACCTGGAGGGGAGCGGAGATGCGGAATGGGTAGTTCCACATCCACATCAAGTGGATAAAAACCTTGGGAGTGAGGGATCTCAGACCCACACCAGACGACCCAGCCCAGAGTTCTAGCACCAGGAAGTTAAGTGCCCATAACTTCTGGCTATAAAACCCAGTAGAGTTTGGGGTGGCAAAAGAAACAGCAGTATTCACAGAAGACTCCTCTTAAAGGGCCCACAACAGCCTTGGGACTTACACAGAACCATCCCCTCTGGGATTCAGTGCCAGAGGGGTTTAACAGCTGGAAGGGCACTAGTGACATATGAGGAGAAATTGAGGTGACTGGCATAAGGGTGAGTGCTGGGAGACAGCATCCTCATGGGCAAAGCTCCAGAGGCGAGGCAGCAGCATTGTCCCCTCACCGAGCCCTCTCCCACACAGAGCCATACAGCAACAACATGGGTTGCTCCGGGGGCCACATCCCTGGCGATTACCTGAGGCTCCACCCCATACTACTTGCAGGTGTGCTTTTCTACAATAGGCCTCACTACTAAGACAGGAAGTCAAAGCAACTCTACCTAATACACAGAAACAAATACAGGGAGGCTATCAAATTGAGGAGACAAAGAAATATGGCCCAAGTGAAAGACCAGAACAAAACTCCAGAAAAAGAACTGAGCAAAGTGGAGATAAACAATCTGTCAGATGCAGAGTTCAAAACACTGGTTATAAGGATGTTCCAGGAACTCATTAGGTACTGTAACAGCATAAAAAAGACCCAGGCAGAAATGAAGGTTACATTAAGTGAAATAAAGAAAAATCTGCAGGGAACCAACAGTGGAGGGGATGAATCTGAGAATCAAATCAATGATTTAGAACATAAGGATGATAAAAAACCATTCAATTACAACAGCAAGAAGAAAAAAGAATCCAAAAAAAAATGAGGATAGACTAAGGGACATTTTCTAAGCCTCTTCCTAAGCCTCCTAAGCTTCTAAGCTTTCTAAGCTTCCTCAGCCTCTGGGACATTTTCAGGAGTCCCAAAATCTGAATCACAGGGGTGCCAGAAGGAAAAGAGGAAGAGCAAGAAACTGAAAACTTATTTGTAAAAATAGTGAAAGAAAACTTCTCTAATTGGTGAAGGAAATAGACATACAAGTGCAGGAAGCACAGAGAGTCCTAAACAAGATGGACCCAATGAGGACCATGCCAAGACACATCACAATTAAAATGTCAAAGGTTAAAGATAAAGAGAGAATCTTAAAAGCAACAAGAGAAAAGCTGATAGTTACCTACAAAGGAGTTCCCATAAAACTGTCAGCTGATTTCTCAAAAATTACCTTTGCATACTAGAAGGGACTGACAAGAAATATTCAAAGCGATCAAAAGCAAGGACCTACAACTTACTCTATCCAGCAAAGCCATCCTTTAGAATTGAAGGGCAAATAAAGTGCTTCCCAGACAAGTTAAAGCTAAAGGAGTTCATCATCACCAAGCCCTTATTATATGAAATGTTAAAGGGACTTATTATATAAGAAAAAGAAGACGATCAAAACTATGAACATTAAGATGGCAATAAATTCACAACTATCAACAATTGAATCTCAAAAACAAACTGGGCATAACATGCAGAACAGGAACAGAATCACAGATATGGAGATAATTGGGAGGGTTATCAGTTGGGAGGTGGAAGGGGGAGAATAGGGTAAAAGGTGCTGGGATTAAGAACCACAAATTGGTAGGTACAAAATAGACAGGGGGATGTTAAGAACAGTATAGGAAATGGAGAAGCCAAAGAGCTTATCTATATGACCCATGGACATGAACTAAGGCAGAGGGATTGCTGGAGGGAATGGGGGCACCAGGTGGAGGGGGGAAAGGGGGAAAATTGGGACAACTGTAATAGAATAAGCAATAAAATATATTTCAAAAAGACATTACAACATTAACCAAAGCAATCCACAGATTCAAAGTGTTCTGTATCAAAATCCCAATGGCATTTTGTGCAGAAATAGAAAAACCCATCCTAAAATTTATGTGGAATCTCAAGTAACCCTGAGTAGCCAAATCAATCTTGTAATGGAAGAACGAAGTTGAAGGACTCACATTTCCTGATTTCAAAACTTGCTATAAAGCTATAGTAATCAAAACAGTGTCCTATTGGGGGCAGGGCAAACATATAGACCAATGGAAGAGAATACAAGTGTCCAGAAATAACCTTCATGATTATGGTTCATTGATTTTCCATGAAGGCACCAAGACCAGTGGGGAAAGGGCAGTCTTTTCAACAAATGATGTAGGGAGAACTGGATACGCATATGCAAAAGAATGAAGCTGGACCCTTACCTTCGATCACATACAAAAATAAACTCAAAAGAGAATCAAAGACCTCAACATAAAAGCTAAAACTACAAAACTCTGAGAAGAAAACATAAAGATAAAACTTCATGATGTTGGATTTGGCAATGATTTATTGGATATAACATAAAAACCATAGACAATAAGAGAAAAAAATTGACTTCATCAAAATTAAAAACTTTTGTGTAGCTCTAGCAAGTATGGCTCAGTTGGTTGGGTGTCATCCTGGAAACCAAAAGGTCACTGGTTCAATTCCCAGCGAGGGCACCTGCATGGCTGGGTTGCAGTTTAGGTCCCCACTCAGGGCACATGCAAGAGGCAATCTATCAATGTTTCTCTCTCATATCAGTGTTTTTCTCTTTCTTTGTCTCTCCTTTCCCCTCTCTCTGCAATCAATTACAAAAAAAAACTTTTCTGCATATAAGGGCATTATCAAGAGAGTGAAAAAGACAACCCAAAGAGTGGGGAAAAATATTTGCAAATCATCTGATACAATGTTAATATCCATATTTTTAAAAAAAAAACTTATACAACTCAACAACAATAAAAACGAGCAACCCAATTCAAAAATGGGTGAAGGACTTGATTAGACCTTTGTCCAAAGAAGATATACAAATGGCCATTAAGCATATGAAAATATGCTTAACATCACTAGTCATTAGGGAAATGCAAAAGAAAACCACAATGAGATACCACTTCACACATATTAAGATAACTATTATACAAAACAAACAAAAAAATGGGAAATAACAAGTGTTGGTGAGGATATAGAGAAAGTGGAACCATTCTGCATTGCTGTTGGGAATATAAAATGGTTTGGTCACTGAAAAACAGTTTGGTGGTTCCTCAAAAGGTAAACAAATTACCATGTGATCCAGCAATTCCACTTCTAGGTATATATCTGAAAGAACTGAAAGCAAAGATTCGAACAGGTACTTGTACACCAATGTTAATAGCAGCATTATTCATGATAGGCAACAGGTAGAAACCACCCAATTGTCCACCAACAGACAAATAGATAAACAAAAGGTAATGTGTATATACAATAGAGTATTAGCCTTTAAAAAAATGAAATTCTGCCCTGATTGGTGTGGCTCCGTGGGCTGGGCATCGTCCTACAAACCAAAAGGTCAATGTTTTGATTCCCAGTCAGAGCACATGCCTGGGTTGTGGGCCAGGTCCCTGTTTGGTGGCGTGCAAGAGGCAACCGATCGACGTTCCTCTGTCACATCAATGTTTCTCTCTCTCTCTTTCTACCTCCCTTCCCCTCTTCCTAAAAATAAATAAATAAAATCTTTTTAAAAATGAAATTCTGATATATGCTTGCTACAATATGGATGAATGTTGAAAACACTAAGCTAACTGAAAGAAGGCAGACATAAAAGGCCCGATATTGTGTGATTCCACTTATATGAGGTGCCTAGAATAGGCAAATTTATGAAGACAGAAAGCAGAACAGAGGTTACCAGGGGCTCACTGGTCTTTATCCAAAGCTCAAAGATCATAAATGGATGGCTAGTGTCTGGAGTGACTATGCACTTGCTTCTATTACGTTATACATTCACTTCCCTTTTCTGTTCTCTGGAGACAGAGCACAGCTGGTCGAGCATCATTTATAAGAATGTTTTCTTCCACAAGTTTCCCAAGGGCCATTACTAAGTGTGAAAAACATTGGAAAGATCACAGCAGATTTGTATATGAGTCACTTTCCATCTGCATATGGTTAAGTACACTTACAGAGATTTTTATCAAATAGAAAGGCAAAATAAAGCATTTAATTACTGCTTCACTGGAGATTACTGTTTTCAGTTTTCGAACTGCTTATTATCCTCATGTATAGGAGGGAAGAGTTGTCTTCTCAAAAGTATATGTAAGTGAGGTTGGGCGGGGCAGGGAAGAGCAATGGGGGAAATTGGGACAACTGTAACAGAACAAAAATTAAAAAAAGTATACCTAGTCTTGAACATTGCCTTGAACATTGCCCTTCTAAGATCTCTTTTCAAAATTTCATAGTTCAAACAGCAATTCTTTCTAGAGAATTACCTCCAAAGTTCCTACATTTAAAAATTGCAGAATGGGTATGGCTCCATTAAATGCCTGATAATTCCCAGAGGTGCTGAAAGCCCCTTTCTCTTTTCAAAACCCATGCTCTCCAATAGAATCCAAGGTAAAGAGAGCAGAAGGGACATGAGAGGGCAGGAAGGGGAAATTAGGACTAAAACCGTAAATGGTTAATCAAAGAACAGAAATGTCAGGTATCTATCCACTCAGGTCTACAGGAAGACCCTGTAACAGGAGTCTTCAGAGACTAAGGCATACCCAAAGCCCAGGGAACTGTACCCACCCCCCTTCAATGGGACTCTAAGAGATTCATCCTTTGGAAAGGTTCAGAGGCAGTTAAGGGCAGGGCCACCAAGTGGTCTGGTGGAAGGAACCATCCAATGTGTGAGTTTTCACAGCCTAGACTCTGGACATCCAGGGAACTCCAAACCTATCGGGGTCAAACAGAATATCAGAGCCCTGGTGAAAGTGCTGACACTGCCATTTTGCCATTACACATGCCTACACCCTGGGAATTGTTGAAACACTGGCCTCAAAATGGTACAAGGAAGTCAATATTGCAGGAAATAAAACTCACCTTCAAATCAATTTGTTCGCAGTCTAGAAAACACTGTAACCTGATATCACAACCAAGTGATTGTGTTAGGATTTTATGGGCCTTCGTAAAGTGTGTTTCCTTTATAATGAACTAAGAATATACATTCAGGTGAAGAATAAGAAGAGTATGAAAAATATAGGATTACCATTTGGGTGTTGCTTTCTTTCTCTTCTCTGGAAACAGAACTGGCAAAAAATCTTGCAGAATTAATACCATTTCTTTCTGGAGAGAGAAAGCTCGTCCGATTGCTAAGAACAAAAATATAGATGAGGTCAAAGCAATGTCTTACAGCTGCTCTGAAAGTCAGCCAGGAACTGACATGGGCCCTGTGGGGTTTCAGCCCTCCCCTTCCAGATACAACTTCCTTCCGGCCAAAGCGATTCTTAAAGCAGTAGAGACTGTCCAGCAGCTTCTGTCCTACTCTGGTGCAAATGACTCCCAGTTCTCAAAGGCTACTTTTTTCCAGGCCTTCCATGTGACACAGCTCATGAGCTTTCTAGAAACAAACCAAGGCTTCAGATCATTTAGGAAAAATACCCACTCCCTTGGGGCTCTCTTGTTTCCATTCAAAGTAACCAGGGAAAGTAAGGAAGTGTGGCCAGTCCTCTGATGGAATGAGGACAAGACTGCAAATCACCTTTCATCCTTCTCTTGAGTCAGAAGCTGTAAATAGAGCTCATTGCAGAATCCTGCTTTACAAAATGATTGTGTCCTGTGGTATTTAGAGTGAACCAAGAAACTCCTGGGTAAGGCTCAGGACTCTGAAAATGCAACATCTACAAGGTGAGACGAGAGGGTGCAAATACATTTCAGGGACTGTATAGCAAGCCCATGAACCATTCTTCTTTCTCTGAGAATGCCCTTCACCTACTCTGTTCACAAAGTTGAGTTTCTTGAAGCCATATTGGTACTACTGGCCCTCCCTTGGGCCATAGCTGATTCCACCCATGCTGGGGCAAATAGAATTCCTTCTCCCAAGAATTGTGAATTTGGATTGAAAAAGAGCCTGTCTCTGCTGATACTAAAATTGTAGCATGTAAATAAGCTCAGGCTTTAAGGTAGCTATTTTTGGCCATGGAGATTGAGCAACAAAGAAGAGTTCTCCAAAGAAAGAGGAATGAGCACATGTGAAGAGAGAAGTACACATGAGAGATGAAGAGAGATTCCCTGGGTTTCCAACAGCACTCTTTTTGCTGATTCTGGTATCTTGGGAGGTTCAGTTATATTCCTTCCTCTTCTGATCATAAACCCTGTCCCTTCTTTTGCTTAAACTAGATCAAGTGGGCTTCAACTACATTTAATCAAAGAGACTTAACTAAGACTGGGAGTGTCTGTGCTTGATGAGGACCCTCTGAGGAAGCAGAGACTTACCAAGGCACAGTGTGGGTCCTGGTTAGAGATGCATGTTCCCGGATGGTAGAAAGGTTTCTCAGCTCTAGGGGAGGTGACCGTGCTACAAGATAACACACAATATCCAGTAGGGTAAGTTCTCAGCAGTTCAAGGCCAAAATCAAAAGACTGTAAAACTATGACATTCCACTTACCTAGCACATCAAATCCAAATTTACTAACAAGCAGCACTGACGATGAGTGTAAATTTCACCCTTTCCTGACTCCCTGGTAGTAGGGACAGGGCAATTACTGAGCAAATGGTCACATTACCAGCTGGAGGTAATGATAAGGCAATATATTTAGTCAACATACAATTATAAAGCTCATTATATAGCAGGTATGGCTCTTAAGTGTTAGAGACATAGCATGAATAGAACAGATGAAAGCCTCTGACTTTATGAAATGCCAATGCCTACTTCATACTTGACATGTCCAAAATTGAACCTTTACTTTTATTACTCAGGTTCTAGTCTTCCCCACTTCTAGTTCATTGTCTAGACGATGGTCTTTCTGCCTAGAACATCGTTCTCCATTTCTCTGCCTGGGTAGTCATCTTTGGATCTCAGCTCAATGTCCCCTGCTTAGGAAGGCCTTCTTTGACCTCCAGACAAGGTCAGGTTCCACGTCATGGGCTCTCATGAGTTCCTGTACTTACCCTTTATAGCACTCCCCCCAGTTTGTGATGATACATTCTCACCTGTGATTATCTGATTCAGGTCTAGACTTATGTGCTCTGAGACGACAGGGGTTCTTCTGATTTGTTCGCTGCAACAGCTTTGGCTTCTAGAGAAGCACTTAGCACCTGACCCTAATTCCACCTCAACAGCCCAAGTCGCTGAGTTGGTCATGCATGCATTCCTATTATCAGGTTGCTTTTATATCTTTCCACCACTAGACTATGTGGGTAGAGGTGGGTAGACAGTGTTTATAACTCCCCTCCATATCGCCAGAGCCTAGTATAGTGACTTTCCTGTTGCTCAATCCACTTCCCAGGAGCCTCACACCTGAGCAAGGTGGTGATCTGTAAAGGACATTAGAGTCATATAGTGTCTGGGGAGAAGGTCTCTCCTGGTGGTATGACACCGACCAGTCACCTCCTGGCTTTGTCATCTTCCCTCTCCCCATTGGGCCCCAGGATCCATCCCTGCATCTACACCTGTCAAAGAATCAGCATCTCCTGGCCCAAGTGTGGACCTCCACACCCATCCAATGAATCTCTAATCTTGAGTCCATTCAACACTTTCATGCCTCCGATCACCAGGTCCTAGAGAGCTGCACTGTCCGATGCGGTAGGCACAAGCCACATGTGGCTATTTAAATTTAAATTTATTAAAATTAAATAAAATTTAAAATCTAGTTCCTCAGTTGCACTAGCCACATTTCAAATGCTCAATATTCACATTTCTATCATCCCAAAAAGTACTGTTGGACAGCATTGCTGTAGAAATTTAACTGAACAGAACGATATCTATCTCAAAGTTACAGGTCCCTGTTAAATTGCTTCTGACCAGAATGAATGGTTATTTCCTCTGAACCTCATAACACAGGGTCTGTTCTCCTATTTAGTATAGACTTCATAATTCTTCTTCTTCCAGATGTTTTTATATATTTTTTTCCTCTCGAACTGAAGAACCCTCCTTGCTTCCTCATCTTTGTATCCCACCCAGTGCCTAAAACAGCACTACACCCATGGCAAACGGCAAACACATTGTAAACATGATTTGACTCAAATTCAACAGGTGAGACTAGAATGGACCAGACATGAGTAAGGGACTAAGTTACTAGCTTTGGGCATGGTCATCTGAACAAGTAATTTTTCCAAAGGGCAAAGAGAGGTGGGAATGTACCAGAGGTGAGGGCCAGAGATCACAGTCCTTGTACCAAATATTTCCTTGGAATCACATAGCCTTACTGGGCAGGTGATGGTGGGCAAGAATGAAGTGAGAAAGTTACTTCAACCTGCTTTCCCTCTTTCCCTCCTCTCCTTTATCCCTGCCTGTCCATGCTGCTTAACAGACCCAGAGAAACTGCCTAGGAGCCATGCAGAAGCTCTAAGGAGTTCTGTGCACATAGGAGCTAGACTGCTCACTGCCGCAGTCTTCTCCCATCTGAAACACCTCACCTGATAGGCATGCATAGGGCCCTGAGTGGTAAGTCTGACATTCAGAAATTAATGTCAAAGGTCATTTTGAGTTCCTTATAGGAAGAGGGCACTGTGATTACATTCAAGTGCTGTTTAAATGAAGACATGTCAGGTATGTTCCATTCCAATCCATCAATACTTATTTCTGAGCCTTTGACTGGAGAGCAGGTGAAGATGATCCCTCTGGAATGAACTTGGCTTTGTAGGCTGTATTTGCAGGGCTATGGTGCCTGAAAGTCCCCTGACTCCTTTTATCATGATAATCTGGGGCAGCAAGGTTCCCCAGCCCTACCCATTCAATTCTAGCCCTTTATCCTCACCCTTAAACCTCCCAGCCCTCTAGGATGGTTTTTCTAGTGTTTCCTTCCCAGAGAGGGTCAGGAAGGAAACTTATCCACATGGCTGCTCCCTTCTCCTACACAGCAGGCCTGGGCAAATGGCTTACGTTTCCTCTGAGGCTTGAGATCTCTATTTACTGGGGGAGGTTCCAGGTTTGCAGGTAGCTCAGGCAGTGGGCTGGAGATACTTCCTGAGCTCATTGGGATGTAGTCATCAGAGTTGCACTCGGATCTGACACAAGAGATGGCGCCCAGGGGGGCCATAGGCACATAGCTGTCTTCATCACTGGTTGAAGCTGTGGGGCACATTGGAGAGAATCTGCATGGCTGCAAGAGAACAAGCACAGGTTGGGAACCATAGAACAGTCATGGAAACTACTACCGGTAGGCAGCCTTACCTATATATATAATTTCAGTCGCAAATTATCCAAGAATAATTTCTGAACTTCCTTAGGAAAGTCAGACAAGCCTTTTACTCAAGCTCTGCCTCTGGACTTAATTTGTGAGGTATGTGACAACTTTCCTAGATCTCAGGCTGGAAGACAAAGGGTTATGAATTGATGCAAATGCTTCAAATATAAAGTGAGGCCTTCAGTAGCTAACCCCAAGTCAGACAAGTGTCTGGACTATTAGAGCAGGCAGTGTCTGTATAGAACACTACTTATTAAGTCCAGTAGTTCCCACACAAGTACAAACTTTAAGGGGAAACTGCAATGGTCCTCAGATAGTCAGACTTCAAGAGAATGTATATAGGTCAGGCTATTTTTTTTGGTAAAACTGAGGCTTCAAGGAACTTAAATGCCAAACTCACCAAATTTAAACTGTGCCTCTTGTCTCGCTGTCTTAAGGACTGGCCTTCCACATCAGCTGGAAGAAACAAGATGGGGTGGTGAGAAATGCAGGGATACATCAATTTAAAATAGGGTCCAAGATCCTATGCCCCTCAGGGCCCTGCCCTCTGCTCTAGAGAGGCAGAGAAACACAACAAAGTTACTACATGCAAGACTAGCTATTAAGTCTAGTTGGGCAGTCAGAATAGATGGAAATCAGACCAGATTTTGAAGAAGTTTCTGTATGATAGCTTTAGTTATCTCTAAGAGACATAGCAAGTAATTAACCAGTGCTTGTTGCATTTATTACATGAATTTTCTGACCTTACAGATGGTGGAGATAGAACTGGAGGTTTGAGAAAAGACTATGTGAGACATCCCCTGTGATGATAAGGAGAACAGGGTGAACACAGAAGGGACAGCATTGCTGAGCAGCACTGAAGGCCCATTTGAGATCTGTGCCCATGAATTGGTGACTGTGATTTTCTGCCACAATAGTCAGCTATTCAGGTACAGGCATGGACAGCGAGAAAAGGTGAATTAACACAGAATTAGAAACTTGTCAGATACATGTGACAAACAGTGTTGCCATAAACATTTAGAATTCATAGTTGGACTGAAAGAGATGTTCATAAAAAATGAAGTTAGTGATCAACATGGGGTTTCTGACTTTTTACTGAGCTAAGAAAGAACATTAAGGACAAAACCCAAACCCATACCATTGCCATTATTTAATAAAAAGATATTAAAATGTTTTACAACTATACAAAATAAAAATAAATAAAAAGGAAAGAGGAGATGTCTATTAAGACAGCAAGATATGGCAGTCTAGATTCCAGTCAGAAATAATTTGGGGGAATTAGCAGCTTAAAGATGGCACTAAAAACCATAGGAGCAGATGAGATTATCTAGCTTGCAAGAGTTGAGAAAAGTTTGAGTATAAAACCTAGAGAATCCTAATATTCAAAGAGCAGGAAGATGAGCACTGGCTCATCCTCAGAGAGTGCAAACATACGGTAAGGAGGAAACCCATGGGGCACAGTGCCATCTGGACTAAGGAAGGAGACAAGGGCCAACAGTGGAGACTGTTGTTGACAAGTGAGGTAAGTTCTTTTAGCAAGTAGGACCAGAGCAAAATGTCCCCCAAGAACTTGGAGATGTCAAAAGTCAGGTTGTCTCTGAAAAATAAACTAAACACTCAACATCATTGACTTAGACTTCCAGCCAGAATGGAAGCATACATAGATACGCTTTGCTTCCTCAACCAAAAGGAGAACAACAACCAATTTAAAAACAAAAATCCACCAGAACTGCCAGAAAATCGAACTGTACGAAAGTCTGACAACCAAGGACTTAAAGAAGAAACATCCATACAGACCAGACTGGTAGGAGGGGTGGAGATGGGCAGCCAGGGTGGAGAGGACACAAGGCAAAGCTACTGGCTGGGCACAGGAGGTGGCGGCTAGTAAACCCGACGGTCCCACATTCGCGTGCAGATAAGCCCGGAAGAACAACTGGGGAGCGACATAAATATCACAACCCAGGGTTCCAGGATGAGAAACTAAAGCCTCAAAACCCCTGTCTGCAAAAACCTGTGGGGGTTGCAGCTGTGGGAGAAACTCTCAGCCTCACAGAAGAGTTTGTTGGAGACCCATGGGGTCCTAGAAGGTACACAAACCTACCCACCCAAGAAGAAGCACCAAAAGGAGTCAATTTGCTTGTAGGAAGTGGGAGAATTGACTGAAAGTGGGGCAAGAGCTGAGCAAGTGGCATTGTTCCCTCTCTGAACCCTCCCCCACATACAGCACCACAATATAGCCACCTGGGTTGCCCCATTCTGGCAAATACCTAAGGCTCCACCCCCTACGATGTAACAGGTATGCTCAGACAAAGAAATATGGCCCACATGAAAGAACAGATCAAAACTTCACAAAAAGAACTAAGTGACGAGGAGATAGCCAACCTATCAGATGCAGAGTTCAGAACACTGGTAATCAGGATGCTCACAGAAATGATTACATGGATGTAAAACAGAGGAAGCAATGAAGGCTATGCAAAGTGAAATAAAAAAAAATATACAGGGAATCAACAGTGAAGGGAAGGAAACCAGGACTCAACTCAATGATTTGGAAAAGAAAGAAGAAAGGAACATTCACTGGAACAGAATGAAGAAACAGGGATACAAAAAACTGAGAAGAGGCATATGAACCTCTGGGACAATATTAAATGTTCCAACATCAAAATCATAGGGGTGCCAGAAGGAGAAGAGGAAAAGAAAGAACTTTAAAACTTATTTGAAAAGAAATGAAAGAAAATTTCTGAAATCTTGCAAAGGAAATAAAATTCCAGAAAGTCCAGGAACCTCAGAGTCCCAAAGAAATTGGACCCAAGGAGGAACACACAAAGACATTATAATTAACCAAGGTTAAAGATACTGAGAGAACATTTTTTAAAAGATTTTTATTTATTTATTTGTAGACAGAGGGGAAAGCAGGGAGAAAAAGTAGGAGTAACATCAATGTGTGGTTGCCTCTTGTGCACTCCCTACTGGGGACCTGGCCAGTAACCCAGGCATGTGCCAAGGCTGGGAATAGAACCAGCGACCCTTCAGTTCATAGGCCAGAACTCAATCCACCAAGCCACACCAGCCAGGGCTAAAAGGAGAGAATCATAAAAACAGCAAGAGAAAAGGAGACAGTTACCTAAAAAGGAGTTCTCATAATGCTATCAGCTGATTTCTTAAAAGAAACCTCATAGGCAAGAAGGGGCTGGAAAGAAGTATTCCAAGTCATGAAAGGCAAGGAGCTACATCCAAGATTACTCTATCTGGCGAAGATCATTTAGAATGGAAGGGCACATAAAGTGCTTCTCGAATAAGATCAAGTTAAAGAAGTTCATCATCACCAAGCCCTTATTATATGAAATGTTAAAGGGACTTATCTAAGAAAAAGACGATCAAAACTGAGAACAGTAAAATGACAACAAACTCACAGCTATCAACAACTGAACCTAAAACAAAAACAAACTAAGCAAACATCTTGAACAAGAACACAATCACAAAAATGGAGATCACATGGAGAGTTTTCAGCGGGGAAGGGGAGGTGGAAATAGGAGGAAAGGTACAGGGAATAAGAAGCATAATAGGTAGGTAAAAAACAGACAGGGGGAAGGTAAGAATAGTATGGGAAGTGGAGAAGCCAAAGAACTTACATGTATGACCCATGGACATGAACTAAAGTGGGGAGGGGGTAATGCTGGTGGGAAGCAGGGTGCAGGGCAGAGGGGGATAAAGGGAAGAAAAAATGTGACAACTGTAATAGTATAATGAGTAAAATATATTAAAAAAAGAAATTTTTCATCAGATATATCTCTCCAGGAAAGGGAAACAAAATAAAAAATAAACAATTGGGACTTCATCAAAGTAAAAAGTTTTTGCACAGCAAAGGAATCACCAACAAAATAAAAAGACAACCCACAGAATGGGAGAACATATTCGCTGATACATCTGATAAGGGGTTAATATCCAAAATTTATTAAGTACTTACAAAACTCAATACCAAAAAAACTAACAGGCCAATTAAAAAATGGGCCAAGTACCTGAATAGACCCTTCTCCAAAGAGGACATGCAAATGGCCAATAGACATAAGAAAAGATGCAAAACATGAGTACTCATCAGAGAAATATAAATTAAAACCACAATGAGATACCATCTCACACCTGTCAGAATGGCCATCAATAAATCAACAAACAACAAGTGCTGGGGAGGATGTGGAGAAAGGGGAACCCTTTTGCACTGTTGGTGGGAATTCAGACTGGTGTAGCCACTGTGGAAAGCAGTATGGAGATATCTCAAAAAATTGAAAATGGATCTGTCTCCTGACCCAGCAATCCTACTTCTGCAAATATATCCAAAGGAACCCAAAACACTAATTTGAAAGGACATAAGCACACCTGTGTTCACTGCAGCATTATTTACAATAGCCAAGACATGGAAGCAGCCCATGTCCATCAGTAGATGAGTGGATAAAAAAAACTATGGGACATTTACACATTGGAATCCTACTTGACCATAAAAAAGAAGAAAGTTTTACCATGTGCAACCAAACAGCACGGATGGACCTGGAGGACATTATGCTAAGTGAAATAAGCCAGTCAGAGAAAAATTCCATATAATTTCATTCATATGTGGAATCTAACAAAAAATGGAACTAATAAGCAAGACAGAGACAGACTCGTAGATAGAGAATAGGTGACAGGTAGTGTGGGGGGGAGGTTAGGGGGTGGAGGGACTGAATCCAAAAGAAAATGGACTCATTGATATGGACGAGGTGGTGATAGCTGGGGATGGGAGTATAAGGTAATGGAAAAAATTAAAATAAAGATTATATATTAAAAAAGAATATGTATTATATATGCATGTATGTATATATATTGATATACATTTGTATGCTTCTATGTCTCCAAGGCTGCTGAAGTACTGGTTGAAAGCTGGTCTGGAGTCACACTGTTTAGATTCAAATCCCTACTCCGCCACTTATTAGCTGTGTGACTCTGAACATGTCACTTACACTCTGCGTCTCAATTTCCTCATCTATAAAATAAGACCAGTAGCAGATTCTTTGTCATGACTGCTGGAGATGTTAGATGCGTTAATGCATCTAACATCTGTAAGGACTAACATGTAAAGGACTTAGTACAGTGCCTGGAACACATAAAGTACTTAAATTTAGACATCATTATGGATGTTGTTAGTAAAGAATATGGGACTTTCATATTTGAACACAGTCCCCTATCTCCCTTTCCATTATCAGATCCCTAGTGCTGTCACCAAATAATGCGAATATAAAGAAAACCCTGCATCAACATCAGATAGCTTAAGGACTTTATGAGAAAATAATGATGGGTTCAGACTAAAGGAAGGCACCGAGAATGGATTCACATCCACACCCCTGTGAAACAGACACCCGGAGAATGAGTCTCTGCCAGAATCTCACTCTGTTGGATTTCCTGCTATCTCACCAATAACTTCAGTTTCTTTTGCTGTTGAATCCTTTTGCCCATGATCTCCAAATGTTATAGGGCTCTAGGCTGAGTCCTTGGTTCTTTCTCTTCTCTGTACTCACTTTCCTGGTGACCTCATCTAGTCCCTTGAATTTACTATCTCTACACTGACAACTGCCAAATTCATAGTTCCAGCTCAGGCCTCTCACTGACCTCCAGACTCACATTTCTAACAACTTACTTGACATTTCCACTAGGGTATCTAGCAAGCATCTCAACTCAACATATTCAAACACAACTTTCTGACCTCCACTCCATCTTCCAACTCGCTCCACTTTGTTCCTTGTCCCCATCTCAGTTTCTTTGGCCAAAACCCATGAAGCCAACACTGACTCCATGCTTTCTCTGCTACACATCCCATGAGTGAGGTTCTATCTTCACGATCTATCAAGCATCCAATTGCTTTTTAACAAATTTGAAAGCTACTATCCTAGTCTCAGTTACCATTATAGTTTGCCCGGATTACTATACTCATTTTCTAACTGGTTTTCCTGCTTCTACACTTGCTTCCTTCAGTCTATCGTTAACACAGCAGTGATTCCATTATAGAAAGCAAGGCCTATATATAAATGGAAGTCTATTGCCTGTTTATGATTTGAAAAAGTCAACATTGCAAGGATATCAAATCTTCACAAGATGATCTACAGATATGATGCAATCCTCCCCAATAATGAACCTTGACCCCACTCTGCCACCTGTCATAAACATTGAATCCAGGTGAGTGTCAGTGGGGAAGGCAGAACAATCACTTTGATGTGTTCCCTCTGCTTTAGAATCCTTTTTTTGTTTGAGACTCATTTTCATATTCTGTTATTCTACTGGTTTTACTTATTGCACTCTCAAAAAGTTGCTTACCTACTTTTTGTTTTCCCTGTTTTGTCTACTGCTCACGTTAGCACTTTAATACATACTCTCTGTGTAATCGGCATACGCTCATTCACTGAGGTAATCAGAAAGAAAGAACATGTGCGATGGTCACATCATTAGGGGCATTGGGGGAGGTCTCTGCCAATAACTCAGTTCCTCAGTCAGAATGAGAAACATATACAATTTGAAGTGAGTCTGTGTTCCTTAAACTTCTATAATTCCATTTAAATGTAGCCTTATAGGTATCAGTGTAGGTAGCAGTGATTGTATTTGGATGAAGAGGGAGAAAGAGAGAGGAAGGGAGGGAGGGAAGGAAGGAAGGAGGGAAGCAGGGAGGCGGGGGGGGGGAGAGAACCCCATGAAAATGAAGAGCTTTACAGAAAAAAGCAAAACAGGGTTCCAGGAGGGCATGCCAATGGACCAAGCTGACAGGCTGGGTTAGCATTATGTTGATGGTGACAGCTTGGTAAAAGCCATATCACTAGTGTATATAGCCAGTTAGAATTTCGAAAAACCACCTCAGATGGGATGATGAATGAGTCTGATGGGATCACTGAAAATAAGAGTTGTTCGGAGAACCAAGATGGCGGTGTAGGTAGACACACTGCGCCTCCTCGCACAACCAGAACTGACAAAGAATCGAACGACAAGGGGGTCCGACACCAAGGAAATAAAAAATAAACATTCATCCAGACCGGTAGGAGGGGCGGAGAGGACTCGGGTGGCTGTGGCGGGACTGAGACTGGCGGAGTGTGGGACAAATGGCGCAGACAGTCCAAGCACTAGCAGACTCTGCAGCCCCACATTTGCGCAGATAAACCCAGAGGGCTGGACTCAGAGTGGCGGAGAGTGGGGCAGGCAGAGCGGTGGGTAGCACCCCACTGCCCCACATTCGCGCATAGATAAACCGGACAAACAGTGGGGAGCGAAGCAGAGCGTGCAACCCAGGGCTCCACCTCAGGGAAATAAAGCCTCAAACCTCTGACTGAAAACGCCCCTGGGGGTTGGGGCGGCAGCAGAAGAGACTCCCAGCCTCACAGGAGAGGTCGTTGGAGAGACCCACAGGGGCCTAGAGTGTGCACAGGCCCACCCACTCGGGAACCAGCACCAGAGGGGCCCAGTTTGATTGTGGGTATCGGAGTGAAAGACTGAAATCCGGAGGAGAGTGAGGCGGGCGCCATTGCTCCCTCTCGGCCCCTTCCCCACGTACAGTGTCACAGCGCAGCCACCAGCGTTACCCCGCCCCGGTGAACACCTAAGGCTCCGCCCCTTAAAGTAACAGACGCGCCAAGACAAAAAAAAAAAAAAAAAAAAAAAAAAAAAAGGCCCAAATGACAGAACACTTCAAAGCTCCAGAAAAAATACAACTAAGCAAGGAAGAGATAGCCAACCTATCGGATGCACAGTTCAAAACACTGGTTATCAAGATGCTCACAGAATTGGTTGAATCTGTTCGAAAACCAGATGAAAAAATGAAGCCTATGCTAAGAGAAACAAAGGAAAATGTACAGGGAACCAATAGTGAGGAGAAGGAAACTGGGACTCAAATCAACGGTGTGGACAAGAAGGAAGAAACAAACATCCAACCAGAAAAGAATGAAGAAACAAGAACTCGGAAAAATGAGGAGAGGCTTAGGAACCTCCCGGACGCCTTGAAACGTTCCCACATCCGAATTATAGGGGTGCCAGAAGGAGAAGAGGAAGAACAAAAAATGGAAAACTTATTTGAACAAATAATGAAGGAGAACTTCCCTCATCTGGCAAAGGGAATAGACTTCCGGGAAGTCCAGGAAGCTCAGAGAGTCCCAAAGAAGCTGGACCCAAGGAGGAACACACCAAGGCACATCATAATTACATCACCCAAGATTAAATGCAAGGACCTACATCCAAGATTACTGTATCCAGCAAAGCTATCATTTAGAATGGAAGGGAAGGTAAAGTGCTTCTCAGATAAGGTCAAGTTAAAGAAGTTCATCATCACCAAGCCCTTATTATGTGAAATGTTAAAGGGACTTACCTAAGAAAAAGATCAAAAATAGGAACAGTAAAAATGACAGCAAACTCACAGTTATTAACGACCACACCTAAAACAAAAACAACAGCAAACTAGGCAAACAACTAGAACAGGAACAGAACCATAGAGATGGAGATCACATGGAGGGTTGTCAATAGGGGAGTGCGAGGGGGATGGCGGGGGAAAGGTACAGAGAATAAGTAGCATAGATGATAGGTGGAAAATAGACAGGGGGAGGGTAAAAATAGTGTAGGAAATGTAGAAGCTAAAGAACTTATAAGTATGACCCATGGACATGAACTATAGGGGGGGAATGTGGGAGGGAGGGGGTGGGCAGGATAGAGTGGAGTGGGGGGGGGAATGGGACAACTATAATAGCATAATCAATAAATATGTTTAAAAAAAAAAGAAGAGCTGTTCTGGTGTCTCAGAGGTCACTATGCTTGTGAGAGGCAAAGAATGGAATCAAATCAAGCGGAGCTGACGTAAAAGACATCTCCTTCTGTACCAAGTGGGTGCCAGAGTGACTCCATACAAACACCTGGAGCTTAGTCTTAGATGGGGAGGCCATCACATGGGCAGGGGCATGCCTATGAGACCAGGGCTCTGACTTCTTGCAGCAGCTACAGGGACCCAAAGAGTTAAGAGGAGTCAGGCTTCTCCTTGTACCTGAATATTAGCAACCAACACTTACCTTTCCAGGGTCTCATGTTATCTAAGCCAGAGAGAGAGATTCTTCTTGGTGCTGTAGTACATTCTGGCTTCTTGATACTGCTGTGCCCACTCCACAGGAGCCGATCCTCTTGGCGCCGTTCAGAGAGATGGCTTGGTTTAGGGGGGCGAGGAGGTGGCACATTGGGCACAAGGTCTAGCTTTTTTACCCCATAGGGTAAGGGACCTTGGTTTTTATCTACCTGAATGGTGGAATTTAAGGAAGTTTCCAGCAATGGTGAAGAAAAGTGGTCCCTGTATGGCCCATTGCTATCTCTATTCCAAATCAGGGAAGCCCGAGGCCTTGCATAGTAAGGTGCCTCCTGCGATCCATTCCGACGGGTTAAGGGGTAGGCCAAGTTAACATAGGGCTGCGACTGCGGGCCATCAACAAAAACATCATCAGATGAAGTCTGTTCCAATGACCGGTCTGAGTTTGACCAGCTGTCACATCTGGTGGGTAAACTGAGGGAAGAAAAGTATATAAATTCGACTGAAAGTAGCAGGTCCCTGGCAGCTGTAATAGGTACCACAGCGACACTGCTGATACTACCTTGGCAGAAATCTAAAGAAGAAAGCTATCTAACCACCGCAAAACCCATGCTGGCCTCATTCCCTTTCCTCAAGTATTACCTTTTACTTTACTTATATAGCCACATTCCTTCTACAACCCTCGGTGACCCCAACACCTTGATGCAGGAAAAAAAATGGTGTGCAGATTTTTTTTCATATGAAAATGCAAGGTTAGAAATGAAAGCCACAATGCTAAAATACATGACTCATTTTGTTTAGTATATCACATACTTCACCCTTCATAGTGGTTGATAGTGATCTGTCCCCACCCCGTCAGCAGCAGGAAGAGAAGTGAGGGCAGATACACCCACTAAAACCTGCTGCAGCTAAACGGACTGATTTGGTCAGGCGCAGTGAGCACATCTCACTGACAGACCCTGAGAGAGGAGGCAGTGTGGGCATGGCAAACAGAGGAGTGTGTGTAGGAGGCCTGGCTCAGAGGGAGTCCGGTGCATAAGCATACCTGGCATGGTGCAGTCTTCCAGTCTCACAGTTGGACAGAATCAGATAATCAGGAAGGAAGGGAAACTCTGACTCACTTCTGGTTTCCTCAGTGGCTACAGTATTAGAGCTTGGGTCATCTCTTGGCAAGGAGGAGCTGACAGCATGGGCAGTGTGAAGAGAGCTGGCAGAGGATGGCTGGAGGGAGCAGGGTGTGTGAGAGAGGCTCTCCATGGAATCTGCTGGAGAAATCATTTCCCACATTAACGTTTAAGAATGGCTATAACACTCACTCACAATTTCTCAAACAGCATCTAAAGAAGCCAGATAAAAGATGCAAATTACAGCTGGTGTTTGTACTGATGGAGGAGACCACTTCCCCAAGCTATAAACAATGTCTGGGAAAGAAGGCCAATGTTCTTACGAGTGAAGTGTTGAATCAATTAAGAGTTAAAAAAAAAAAGAAAAGAAAAAAACACACATGCTTGGTCCAAAAATCTGCAGTGAGACAGTCTATACACAGCTTCTTTATGGACCTCAGCCCCAGCCCTGTATCACTGTTTATTCACTCAACAAATATACATATATACGCATATATCTATGCATATCAAATACATACGTATGTACTTACACATGCATTTCTGCATACATGTATATATGCATATATAGATATCTATTTATGTCTATGTATATAGAATACCTACTTTGCACCCACTATGTGCCCAGAACTGTTCTAACTCTGCTGATACAGCCAAGACAAAGACTCTGCCCTTACTGTCCACCAGAAGGGATAGACAAGTAACACATAAATAAAGAATACTGTTAAAGATTAACTGTTAATGATGTATAAGGAAAAGGAAGGAAAAAAGGGGGTGTTGTGATGACTAGTAAAGCCCACATTTCTCAAGGAGCATAACATTCGCAAACCCCCAATGAAAAGCCTCCTTTTATTTGCCCTTTGAACCAAGTTAGCAGGAATTCAGAATTCCTGAGTCAGAGTGGCCCAGAAATGCCTGGGTTCAAGTTCAGGCTCTATTATCTAGCTGTTGTGACCTTGGGAAAATTACCTTCCTGCTCCAGGCTTCCTTTGTAAAGTGGAGATGCAAATACTAGTGCACATGCCACAGAATCAGTCTAGGGATAAGACGAGCTAATATGTGAAAACACTTAGCAGAGTTCCTGGCCAAAGTCCGCACAGTATGCTGACTGCCTGTGGCTGCTGTGGACAGAACCAAACATATGTGAAAAGCTACAAGAAACCCCTTTGGGTGTGGTTCTCCGATGAAGAGGACTCTGCCCTCACATCCTTCTAAAAACTAAGGGGAAATACAGGGAATAAAAGAGGTCAGAGGGGGTTTCGGGCTTCCTCCAGCTTCATGCCAGAACTTTCCATTTCCTGCCTGGTGCCTTACTCATTCCTGTTCCTCTTTGAATTTTGGGAAACATGTTATGTATCTATGTCTTCGGATAACTCCTGGGTGAGGAAAGAAACAGAGGAAACACATAACATGATACACAAATATATATCTAGTTTAGGCTGAAGGTAGGGACTAGGGTGGCAAAGAGTGGGCGACAAAGCTGGAGGAGTTGGTCAAGGAGCCTCTGCTCGTTTGCCATGTGAGAATCCAGCCAGGGTGCCTTCACTGCCACTTTGCTAATAAAGTTTATCTGTTGTAGCAAGGATAAAGAAGTCGTCAGCACTTCATTTCCTTTCATTTGAGTGCTGTCAAAGCTCAACAATGTAACTGAATAGCTTCACTTAATAAGCTTCCCTGGTTCATTAAAAAAAGAGAGAGAGAGCTTTGTCCTCAGGAAACACTCACTTACGTGCTTGTAGAGATGCAAGTCTGACTCTCCACCACCACCTAGCGTTTAATGTAGATATTTCAGTGGCCAATGCTAAGCATACAGAAACAGTAGAAATGTTGAAGCAACTGTTGACCACAGACTTTAGGAGTAAGGTTTTGTCTACCAGACTAAGGCTAAAAGAAATTAGATGGAAAGTTCCATGGGTTGAGGATCAGAGCATGCTTCCCAACAACAAAACCCATGAGGGGGAATGAATGGGAACCCTAGGTGCAGTATACCTGGCTTTATTACATAGAATGGGCAGCGTGTGTGTATGAGAAAGAGAGAGTGAGAATAAGAGAGAGAGAAGGAGAAAGAGCCTCATGACTCATTTGCTCCCACCGCCCAGAAATGGCACAGAGCAAACTTGGGCCTAATTTCCCTTGCAGAGACCTAAAACCAGTTAAAGATATGAGGAATTTTTCCCTGCCTATGATAAGTAGCCAAGTTCTGTCTTTCTACTACCTAGTCCTAAACAATACAATAGGTAACAGAAAAGCTGGAGTTCCATGAATTAATGAAAGATAGCGATGTTCAATATTTCTAGAAAATCAGCAGCAGCAGCATTGGAAAAATCAGAGCCCCATGGGCCATCCTCACCCATGTTTCATTTTCACTGAACTCATTCTCTGTGACTTATGAGAGCAAAGGCACAGAGCAGCTTCAAAGCCTTTGATGTTGCCTATAATGTTCAGTGCATGGTACATGTGAACCTGAAGTCTAATACCTGGTAAGAGGGAGACATTTCTGGTACTGTGTTTGGGGCGGGGGGACAGTTCTGATATAAATTACCTGCCAAAACACCCTCAGAGGTAGGCTTGGTACCTTGAATGGTTTTCCCATAGTAGCTCTCCAGTGCACGTGCTGTGTCCCAGGCCCCCCTTCAGCACATAGGAACCACAACTCTGTTCTCACCTGCACCACCCTCCAGTTGACCGAAGTTGCAGACCTGAGTGATGCTGTATACCCACACTTGCATTTCTTCCTCGGTCTTGGCCACCAGATAGAATGTACGAGAAGTAGTCTTAACAATGAACACGAAATTATTTTGAAATTCCTTCCGAACGAAGCCAGGGCCCGAATGCTTCCACACTGCACACTCGCTGAGATCTATCACACGAATGGGCTTGCTTGAGTGTTTGTTCCTGTAGTACTCCAAGACGTCAGGGTTGCCACTCATGCGGCCCCGCCGGAGGACAAACCAGCGCTTGCGCCAGGCCTGTGGAGAGGCAATTCAACAGGGAGTTAGTACCAATTGCTCTTGCTTTGGAGACTCTGCTAAGAACCTGTTTCATAGCAAGGACAGCAAAAAGAAGTAAATCAGCTACTAGAACAACGAAACGCAAAGTCCACCCTATTTTGGAATAAAGTGTGCCATCTTCAAGTCTGCTTTCTTCAATGATTATAGGATGTGTCATTATTGGGGAGTGTAGTAATAGGGTCATGCCCACAGGTCGAAGGACCAGAATTATAAAATCAAGGTAGCAAAGGTACGTACAATAATACAAACTTATTTATAGTCAGGTCTTTAAAAAAAACCTTAGTAATGAAGAAGAAGGACGCTTTCTTATCACTGTCTATCTCAGTCTTAAAGCCAATATCATACATTAAAATCAGATGCAAACCATGAGTGCCCACCATTGTCAGTATCATCTAACATTGTTATTTAACTTCTAGAGAATTGTTCAACAAGAAAAGAAAAATCATATACATTGGAGAGGAGATAATCCATTTAATCTCCAAATGGTATGGGAGATATAACTATTGTATGTCCATTTTATGTATGAAAAAACGAGAAATTAGCTAATGTGCTCAAGGTCACACAGCTAAGGTACTATAGGAATGGATTTGAACTCCAGTGAAGGTGAAAGAATCAGTAATGAATGTGAAGGAAAAAAGTAGAGGGGTGTGTAGCCAATTGTTTAGAGATGTCTCACTGCAAAGGGGAGATCTCTGGGGTCAAGGGATTATTTTTTTAAGATTTTATTTATTTATTTTTTAGAGAGAGGGCAAGGGAGGGAGAAAGAAAGGGAGAGAAACATCCATGTGTGGTTCCCTCTCATGCGCCCCCTACTGGGGACCTGGCCTACAACCCAGGCATATGCCCTGACTGGGAATCGAACTAGCGACCTTTTGGTTCACAGGCCCACGCTCAATCCACTGAGCCACACCAGCCAGGGCAAGGGATTATTTTTTAAACATGGAAGATACACGCATTTCCTCTCCCTTTCCTCAATCACAGTGTTTCTCAACCAGGGATCAAGATGACCTACAGGACATCTAAAAATAGATGTATTTTGTTTATCATTAAGGTGGCGGGGGTAGGGTGGCAGGATGGCTTAAAACTATCAGTTCCCTGTTAAAAAAAACAGTGTAACAATTGAAAGGAACTTTGTTAGTGCAACAAAGATCTTAGAAAGAGTCAAGTCTTGAGGTAAGATGATCATGCAAAGCTTAGTCTATGCTCAACAAAGAGAATGATGCTGGAAAGAAACCAGCTCTGAGATAATGGCAGACTAGAGCTACTGAGAAGGACATAAGCCTCCTCAGCTCCTGCCTCACCCTTGACATAAAATGTTTGCTGCTGACAGTACCAAGAAGATGTGCAAATCCCAACAGATAAATGGATAGCTACCCTTTGGAGTATGAGGCCTGGGGAAAGAGGTATTTGCAAGTGACCATAGCCATGCTATTCTGAGTCCTCAGTATCGGTAAACTTCCCTTCTGTCTCCTGGAGGCAGGGAGAAAGAAGTGAGGACTCTCCTCAAGTTCCCTATCTTTTATGTTTAGGTGCCCTTTGCTCAGTGCATGCCACCTGGCCGGCCTACATGGATACCATGTGCTTGCTTTCTGCTGGAGAGAACTGAGCACAAAAGTAAGAGGCTGATGGGCTGACAGCAGGGCTTTCTTCCACTGGAGAGGCTCAATGTTGCAGTTGGCAAAAGCAAGTGGAGAGATTTATAGCTCTGCGGTTTGCTCTCCTGTGCAGTGGCATGTGTGACAGCAGGAAGTGCGGGATTCTGCCAGGAGGCATGGTGACCACTGGGACAGGAAGTCTCCTATATCTCTAACTTCATTTTTGCCTGACACATTTATAAGCCCACCAGCTTCGACCAAGAGGCCAGGGGGAACGGAAAGGCCACCGTTTGGAGTGTTCTCAGCTCCCTCCCTGCCCACGGAACATAAGATCTGGGACAGAATCTGATAAAGCACTGAAGAGGGGAAGGCCAATTGGCACAAAGGACCTGCAATTATACCTCAGAATAAAAAGCCCTTTAGAACCCGTAGCAGGGGCCAGCCGTCAGAAGGAGGGCAGTTGCTCCATGTTGGGCTGGACAGAGAGAGAGAAACAGTGCCTGGCAGGTGAGCCCTAGCTTGGTTCTACTTTTACACAGTGTACAGCTGAGGAGGTGTTTGGCCACTTAAAAGAGGGACAAAGCAGTGTGATTTCGTTCTTGTTTATAAGATGGGAGAAGTAGCCCGGCCAGGTGGCTTAGTTGGTTGGAGAGTCATCCCATACACCAAAACGTTGTAAGTTTGATCCCCGGTTGGGGTGCATGTGGGAGGCAACTGATCGATGTTTCTCTCTGTCTCTCCCTCCTTCCCTCCCTCTCTCCCAACCTCCCTCTCTCTTTCTCTAAAATCAATTTTTAAAAATGATATCCTTGGGTGAGGATTAAAAAAAAAAAGATGGAAGAAATAACATCATGTTTGTATGCTCATGTAGTAATCCAGGAGGGAGAGAAAAATTAATGAGTCACTAAATTCCTGTTGCAAATACATGGCATTCAACAGAATGGAGACAACAAACATGAGGGAAGGAGCTCCAGTGTCACTGTGAGGTTTGGGGTGGGGGGAGGTGGGAAACCTGGGCTTCTGGCAGTGACTGAGGCAAACAGGAAAGTAAGGACCAGTCCCGGTGTTCCCTGTGATGACATGGGCCCAAGGAAGGGGGATAAAAGAATGCCCTGTATGCCTGCTAGGGAAAGCTTTAATGGGAAGCCTGGGATACCTCAAACTTTCCAAAGGTCACTTTGGTAGGGACACATGAAGAGGAGGGAATTAGAAGTATGAAATGGGTTCGTTCGATGGAGGGTAATGAGAGCACTCGTAGAGGTATCACCCAGGAGCAGTGGGTGTGCAAAGAGGACAATGACATGGACGAGTCTGGTTTTCACTCATTTGTTCCATGATTATCTCTTAATATGCTACTAACATGCTGGACACCATGCAGAAACTGAGGAAATGGAGGTGAACAAGCCACAGACCTTGCCACTCAGTCTTGTGGGTAGCAAAGGAAGTGGGCAGATGGTTAAACAGACAATTGTAGTCAGTGAGATAAGTGCTATGAGAAGAGAAAGCCAAAATGCTATGGTAACACACGAAAGATGGGCAGGTGTAGGGAAGCTTCCAAAAGGAAATGACGGCTAAGCTCAGACTGAAGAAGGGCTACATAAGCAGTGTGTGTGAGTGCAGGTAGTTCAACAGAGCCGGACGGCAAGCATGAGAGCGGAAAGGAAAATGAACAGTCAGCCAGTAACTTGAATAGGCTGTAGCATCACTTTCATGCTAAATCTGGCAACCTCATCAGCATGTTCTTCCTCGGGTTTGTAAATCTCTCCCTAACAGTTGTAATGATGCAAAAGCAGAAATGGTGCATTCTTAGAACTCTGCGTTAGGTAGGCAGAACCACAGGCTGTGTGTACGGTTTTGTTCCATCAGGCTTATAGGCGTCTTGAAGAGGGACACATGTGACAAAGACCCCTGAAAGCAGTCACCCGGCACCAAAGTAAAGCTCTTTCCAATGAAACAGCGCCACTAGGAAGTTAACAAATGTGAAGGGTCACATCTAAAGGACACAGGAGTTCACCTGAAGTTCCCAGTGGACAAAAGTGGAACGATATCAGCTTTAATACGTATAATAATTCCAGTGGCTTGAAATCCATCAAATATGTTTAAATCCATGAGTTCTCATATTAAAAAAGAGAAAAAGAATTTGTCATCCTTAGAGGATATGAAAGACCGCTTCATTTTCTTGCAAACTGGTAGGTAAGGGGAAAGAATTGAGCATTACCCTGCCTTTCCTAGATAAGCCATCCCACTGAACACATTAAGAGAAATACCTTTTTATAAATGTATTCTGACTAGTAAAGGAAAACAAATGATAGAAGTAGGCTCCCACCATTTTGCCATCCCCAGTGAATTAGTAAGTATAAGTATTAAGCATCAACAGTGGCCAACTCAGGAAGAGAAACAATCAGGTACCTTCAGTAGCCTAGCATGAGGCAGTGGATAAAAAAGGGGCCACATACTAAACCTGACAAACTCAGGGGAGACTTGTGTGGCAGGCCTTACAAACTCACAGACGAAAAGTTACCACATAGGATGGTCTGAAATGAAAATTTTCGTACTAAAAGCTATTTGTGATTGGTAGTAATATCCCAGGGCAGTATTTTTCCCTAACACAGGTCAATCTTTACCTTAATTGAACCTGTCTGTAGTCTTTTTGCATATAGGATAACATACCTGATAACATGCCTTTAGACTAACAAAGTAGTTTCCTTTTTTCTGGACACCTCAAAGCACAGCCAACACCAGAAGAAAGACCACAAATCTCCTTGTTATTGTTATCATGATAATTATTGACTGTTATCTACCCAGCATGATAATTATTGACTGTTATCTACCCAGCCGGCTTGCGAAAGTGAGAGAGAGACAGAGACAGAGACAGAGACAGGGAGAGACAGAGAAAGAGACATCGCTGTGAGAGACAATCATCGATCAAACATCAATCAGTTTCTGCCCATATGCCCGCAACCTAGGTATGTGCCCTGACCAGGAATCAGGCTTCTAACTTTTTGGTGCATGGGATGATGCTCAACCAACTGAGCCCCCTGGCCAGGGCTATTCATTTTACTTTTCACCCAATCCCAGAGGTTTCCCTGCTTTGCTTTCTCCCACCTCCCTAATCGATCACCAATGGATATGTGTAACTGCCTTGTGTGTTCCCCTTTAATTTTGATGTATAAAATAAGTAGTTAAACATTTTCCGGAGCATTTTCTCAATGTGTTGAGATTTTGCTTCTGGGCAATTGTCGTCAGTTTGGCTGAAACAAACTCATAAAAATTCTTACAGGCTTGGATGTTTCTTTCAAGGCAAGAGACAGATTGTGGGAAATACTGCAGATCAAAGGCCCAGGTTTTTCAGCAGATAAGAAACAAAGGACAGGAGTACGGAGGAGAATCTATGGGTTTAAGGGCACTTTAAGGATGTATCAGATTTTTTCAGTGCGCTAAACTAAATTATAGTGCCTAGGGGATGCTCATTTGAATGATAAAAACATAAAAGATGCAAAGAAGATGATTTCTATACATATCAGGAACAGTAGTTAGTTATGGGGATAAGGAGGACATTGTGACTGAGATGAAGCACACGGAGGGGCTTTGGCAGTGGGCGGCAAAGTTATTTTTCAACTGATCGGTGGTTACCAGGGGGCTCACTTAATAGTAATTTAGTGCGCCATACATTTTTAAAATGTGATTTGCTATATTTGTGTTTTCTTTTATGATAAAAAGGATTTTCAAACATTCCCTCTGGGCAGGGCATACTCATGGATTCACTCAATAAATAGTTACTGAGTGCATATTACGTGCCAGGCATGGTGCATGAATGGAAGAAGAGTGCTGGCTTGTCAGGGAATTGGTAAGCTCACAGAGGGCCCTCCCCAGCCGCTTCTGATGGGGGAGATGTTTCCATTTTACAAGTGCAAGATTGCTGGTTTCCAAGCCTGCACTAGACTCCACATTCTCCCCCCAGGCCTCCTCTGCAGGGCAGGTGGGGAGCAGCTTGGAAAGCCAAGATGGAAAAGGGTGAAGTAAACAGTTCAGGAAAAGACTGTGAAGATGAACATATCCTGGGCCAAGAAGATCTAGAAAGCAGAGTCATTTTGCAAACAAGTATCCACAAACATGACTCAGAGAAAGAGTTTAGAAAAAGCGGGGGCTGAATTGAAAGTCAGGTGACCTGCATGTGAATTCTGATTCTCCTTTAGACTTTCCCACTGACCTTGAGCCATTAACTCAACTCCTGTGAACCTCAGTCCTGCCATCTGTAAATGAAGATAATAAACCTTGTCCTGCCTCCCTTATGGTGTAATTGGAGTGAACCGGTGACAAAATAGATAGCAAAACATTAGCAATTTAAAGTAACTTATAAAATGACAATGAGATTGTTGCCCGCCCCCGCCCCCCCTCCCTGCACAAGGCACCTGCTTGCCCTGGGAAAATTGCTTCTCCTGTTCTGGAGTCCACATCCCCCACTGTGCCCTGATGGACTCTGAGGGCTTTTCCAGTTCTAACCATCAAAAGATCTGTTTCCCATCAGCCTTTCCCTGCCACAGCCACCAAGCTGAGTCATTACCACCCCACCAGTATCATCTCTTAACAACAAAAACCTGCAACATCCTGTAATTTTGGAAAAAAGTGTTTTTGCTCATTTGTAAAATATAAACTCCTCCAAGGAAAGTGTGTCTAGATCACAGGCCTATTTGCTTTTATGGAATTGTTAGAGGAATAACTGAATCTCATCCTTCTGAGAGTAAAAGCTGTATGTTGGTCTTCTCTTAAGCCAATCCAATTTGCAGATTACACATTTACAAATACCTCCTAGTTTCTTGTTGATTGAGAGTGACCCACCAGGTTAAAGGCACAAGTGCCCACAGGACTCAGGTGGGTGATGTGTGCATTTGGAAAAGTGCACACTTTCACTTTAATATCTAGAGAAGATATTAAATCTTCTTTACAAGTCTTCTTAACAGAGACTTGAATCTGAACGTCCCTGTTACAGGTTGAATTGTGTACCCTCCACCCTGCTAAATTCATACACTGAAATCCTAACCCCCAGTACCTCAGAGTGTCATGTGTTTTGACATAGGGTCTTTACCAAGTTAAAATGAGGTCATTAGAGTGGGCCCTAATCCAATATGACTGGCGGATTTAAAAGAAGGAAAACTTTGGACACAGCTATGCAGCGAAGGAAGACATTGTGAAGAGACAAGGGGAGAACATGGCCATCAACAAACCAAGGAGAGGGGCCTGGAACAGATTCCACCCCTCCCCCAACAGCCCTCAGAAGGAACCAATCATGGAATCCCAGCCTCCAGAACTGGAAGACAATTTATATTGTTTAAGACACCCAGTTTGTGATATTTTGTTACAGCAGCTTCAGCAAACCAATACATTCTACAACCTTTAGTATGCATCTGAATCACCCGGAGAACTTCTACTTCTCTCCACTTTGGTATATCTGGCACTAAACTTGTCCCTTACCCATAAAACCAACTAGAAAACTAGACCAAATATACGAAACACCTGCTTTCAGACATTAGATGGTGGTGAATGCAGGGCTGTGATCAGTATGAGGAGAAAAGAAAGAGGGGAGCCCTGTGACCACTTGGCTTTCACCCTATAGTCATATTTCAAGACTACAAGTGCAAGGAGAGGATCCCAAACAGAGAATAGAAATCTTGCAAAATTCAGAAGACAGAGATCAGAATTCTGGATAGTTGATGCTGAAATTTGTAGAGCAGAACACCAGAGAGGAAGGATCTATATAAAGAAAGAGCTCCAGCCCTGGCTGGTGTGGCTCAGTGGATTGAGCTCTGGACTGTGAGGCAAAAGGTCGCAGGTTTGATTGCCAGTCAGGGCTCAGGCCTGGACTGCGGGTCCAGGTCCACAGTAGGGGTGCATGAGAGGCAAGCACACAATGATGTTTCTCTCCCTCTCTTTCTCCCTCCCTTCCTCTCTCCCTAAAAATAAATAAATAGTTGCCCTGGCTGGTGTGTAGCTCAGTGGATTGAGCACGGGCCTATGAACCAAAGGGTCACCCGTTCAATTCCTAGTCATGGCACATGCCTGAGTTGTGGGCCAGGTCGCCAGTTGGGGGCACGTGAGGGGCAAGCACACATTAATGTTTCTCTCTCTCTTTCTCCTTCTCTTCCTTCTCTCTAAAAAAATAAATAAATAAAATATTTTTAAAAATAAAAATAAACAAAATCTTAATAAAAAAAGAAAGAAAGACCTCCAGAAATCTACATAGGAATCCCTCCTGCCACCTGGGAGACTTTGGCTGAATAGTAGTAACATGCACTTGTGTAGGGTACAACCGCTTGAGGTGAATCCAAAAGCAACTACTGAACACTCACAAATGAATAAGTGCTGGCGCTCACGCAGGGCTGGGAGACATGTGAATTCTGATGAGCTACCATGAAGAAACCTGAGACATTCAGTAGAGACTCAGGAAAGGCCAAACCTTAGAGTTAGCAGTAGGCCACACTGCCTTTAGAGTACAGGCTACTCTAGACCTACCCTAAGAAAACTTTTTAAAAATCTTGAAATGACTGAGCAGATCTTTCTTTTTTAATCCTCACCCACGGATATGTTTATTGATTTTAGAAAGAGAAGGCGGGGGGAGAGAGAGAAACATCACTGTGAGAAACAAACATTGATTGCCTTCCCCTTGTATGCATCCCGACCAGGAATCAAACCTATAACCTAGGCATGTGCCCTGACTAGAAGTGAATCTACAGCCTTTTGGTGTACAGGATGACATTCCAACCAACTGAGCCACCCAGCCAAGGTGAGGCCTTGTCTGTCTTGCTCACCACTTTATTCCCTGTACCTAGTGGTGCCTGGCACAAGATAGTTAGTTGCTCAGTAAATACCTGTTGATTGAATTTTTTTCTTTTCAAAAGATTTATTTATTTATTTATTTATTTAGAGGGAGGGGAAGGGAGGGAGAAACATCAATGTGTGGCTGCCTCTTACTTGGCCCCCACTGGGGACCTGGCCCACAAGCCAGGCATGTACCCTGACTGGGAATCAAACCCCTTGGCGGCCCCTTGGTTCCCAGCCTGTGCTCAATCCACTGAGCTACACCAGCCAGGGCCCTGTTGATTGAATTCTACACATTATTTCATGGTATCAAAGGCCTAGATTCAAAACACTACTCCTGAGGGATCTAAGATGGCAGAGGACTAAGTAGAAGCTACACTACCCTCCCTCCTGAGACCAATCTGGAATTACAACTAAACTGTAGAGAAATCATCCAGAATAACCAACTGAACACCAGCTGGAGAGAAACCTTATAAACATAGACAGGCAGAAGAAAACACTTCACCACAACGTGACTGGTAATAAGTGCGGAGGACACATGAGAGGGCTGGCTGGGCTCCCCCACAGGTGGCAGCTGATGTTTTGGATGGATATTTCAGCAGTCAGGAGGTTCCCCCTGAGAAGTGTGGGGTCTAAACCCCAAGCTGGGTTCCCCAGCCTGCAGCACCAGAGGCGGAAATGAACCCAGATAACATCCAGCTGTGAAAAGCACCAGGGTTTCTGACTGTCAGGGAGAGATGGCTATAGACTCAGAGAGCCTCTTAAAGAGCCAATGCACAAATTTCATTTGCAGCCACTTACTCTGTGTGCCAGCAAAGGGAGGGCAGAGTAGACTAGAGACACTTGAGGATAGTCTGAGCTTGGTGACTCTGGGGAGAAAACTAAAAGAACAGCTACCAGGATCCTTGTGGTGAGTCATCCACCATCTTTCTCCAAATGGCATCATCAGCCTGAAGGGAAGCAATAGCCCCACCTTCAGGAATTACTCTGCCCCACTTTGTGGTGCTTAAGCCTCACTGGTAATTACAGATTGATTAGATCCACAGCCAATTATAATAGTGGCTGATTAGTTTAACATATAAGGCAGAAAAACAAAACCAGCCAACATGGAAGACAAAGAAACAGACCTCCAAGAACAAGAGACTTCTCCAGAAGAACTATATAAAATGGAGGCAAGCAATTTACCAGATAGAGTTTATAGTAATGATTATAAGGATACTAAACGGCATGAAAAAAAGATATAGAAACCATAAAAAAGGACCAGTCAGAACTAAAGAATGCAATATATGAGATAAATAATACATTGGAAAGAATAAACACTAGGTTAGATGAAGCAGAGGATCGATCAGTGTTTTGGAAGACAAGGTAGAAAAAAACACCCAGGCAGAGCAGCAAAAGGAAAAAAGAAATGAAGAGAATTTAATAAGCATTTTGGAAAACATGAAGTGTAACAACATCCGCACCAGGGGAATACCAGAAGGAGAAGAGAGCTAGCAAGGGATTCAGTACCTATTTGGAGAAATAATGACAGAAAACTTACCTAATCTGGTGAAGGAAAAAGACACACAAGTCCAGGAAGCTCAGAAAGTCCCAAACAAGTAGAACCCAAAGAGACCTACACCAAGACACGTCATAATTAAAATGACAAGGCTTAAAGACAAGGAGGAATCCTAAAAGCCACAAGAGAAAAGTAGAGACTTACCTACAGGGGAGCACCAATTAGACTGGCATCTGATTATTCATGAGAAACATTTCAGGCCAGAAAGGAGTGGCATGAAATATTCAAGGTGATGAGAAGCAAGGACCTACAACCAAGGCTACTTTACCTAGCAAAGCTATCATTTAAAACAGATGGAGAAATAAAGAGCTTCCCAGAGAAGAAAAAGCTAAAGGAGTTTGTTAACACCATACCAATACTGCAACAAATGTTAATAGGCTTGCAAGGAGGAGAAGGAGAAGGAGAAGAAGGAGAAAGAAGGAGGAGAAAGAAGGAGGAGGAGGAGGGAGAGGAGGAGGAGGAGGAGGAGGAGGAGAAGAAGAAGAATGGAAAAAAAACCAGAGGAAAACAGTCTAACAATAAAATGGCACTGCTTACCTATATGTCGATAATCACCTTAAATGTAAATGGCTTAAATGCTCCAACCAAAAGACAGAGGGTGGCTGAGTGGATAAGACCCACATGTATGTGGCCCCCAAGAGAGCCATCTCAGATTGAAAGATACAAACAAACTAAAAGTAAAGGGTTGGAAAAAAACATATTTCATGTAAATGGAAAAGGGAAAAAAAGCTGGAGTAGCAGTCCTTATGTCCTATAAAATGGCCTTTAAAACCAAGGCTATAGTAAGAGACAAAGAAGGACACTACATAATGATAAAGGGAACAATCCAACAAGAGGATATAACCTTAGTGAACCTTTATGCACCCAACAGAGGAGCACCTAAATATGTAAAACAAATCCTGATGGACGTACAGGGAGAGACTGACAGAAAAAAAGTTATGGTAGGGGATGTTAACACCCCACTGACTTCAATGGATAGATCTTCCAGGCAGAAAATCAACAAGGAGACTGCAGCAGCCTTAGAGGACACACCATCACATGGATGTAATCAGTATCTTCAGAGTATTTCACCACAAAGCGGCAGAATATACACACTTTTCAAGTGCATGTGCAATGTTTTCTAAGATAGACCACATGCTAGAACACAAAACACAAAAATCTCAATAAATTTAAGAAGACTGAAATCATGTCAAGCTTTTTCTCTGTCCACAGTGCTATGAAAAGTACAAGTACAGTGAAAAGCATGCAAAGACATGGAAGCTAAATAACGTTATGAAACAATGAATGGGTCAACAACAAGATCAAAGAAGAAATCAAAAGATACCTTGAAACAAATAAAAATGAGGACACAACAATCCATAATCTGTGAGACACTGGGAAAGCAATCCTAAGAGGAGCATTCATAGCATTACAGGCCTGTCTAAAAAACAAGACAAAGTTGAAAGAAATGATCTAGCGTCACACTTAAAGGAACTTGAAAACGAAACATAAACAAGGGCCAAAGTGAGTAGAAGGAAGGAAATAATAAAGATTAGAGCAGAAATAAACAAAATAGAGTCTAAAAAAATGATACAAAAGATCAATGAATCCAAGAGCTACTTCTTCAAAAGATAATCAAGATTGACAAATCTTTAACCAGACTCATCAAGAAAAAGAGAAAGGATGCAAATAAATAAATCGGGAGTGAAAGAGGAGAAATAACAACTGACATCAAAGAAATACAAAAGAATGTAAGAAAATCTCACGAACAACTATATGAACAAACTGGACAACCTGGATGAAATGGATAAATTCCTAGAAACACACAATCTTCCAAAACTAAATCAGAAAGAATCAGAGAATCTGAATAGACAGATTGCACCTAGTGAAATTGAAGCAGTAATCAAAAAACTCCCCAAAAAACAAAAGTCCTGGACCAGATGGCTTCACAGGTGAATTTTACCAAACATTCCGAGAAGAACAAACACCTCTCCTTCTCAAACTATTTCATAAAATTCAAGAAGAGGGAAAGATCCAAAACTAATTTTATGAGGCCAGTATTATCCTAACTCCAAAACCAGATAAAGACACTTCAAAGAAAGAAAATTATAGGCCAATATCCCTGATGAACACAGATGCTAAAATCCTCAATAAAAATTAGCAAACCCATACAGCAATACATCAAAAAGATCATACACCATGATCAAGTGGGATTTATTTTGGGAATGCAAGGACATTATAACAGTCACAAATCAATAAGTGTGATTTACCACATAAAAAAAGATGAAGGATAAAAACCACATGATCATATCAATAGATGCAGAAAAATCACTTGATAAAATCCAGCACCCATTTATAATCAAAACTCTCAGAAGAGTGGGAATACAGGGAACATACCTAAACATAATAAAGGCCATATATGACAAACCCACTGCCAGCCTCTTACTCAATGGGCAAAGATTACAAGCATTCCCCTTAGGATCAGGCACAAGACAGGGATGTCTGCTTTCATCGCTCTTATTCAACATAGTACTGGAAGTCTTAGCCACAGCAATCAGACAAGAGGAAGAAACAAAAGACATCCGAACTGGAAAGGAAGAAGTAAAACTGTCTTTATTTGCCGATGACACGATACTGTACAGAGAACCCCAAAGATTCCACCAAGAAACTACTAGATCTGATAAATGAATTCAGCAAAATAGCAAGATACAAAGTTAATATACAGAAATCAGTTGCATTTTTATATATCACTAACAAACTAACAGAAAAGGAAATTAACAAATAATTCCATTCATAATTGGTTCAAAAAGAATGAAATACCTAGGAATAAACATAACCAAGGATGTCAAAGACCTCTACTCAGAAAATTATAAGACAGTGAAGAAAGAAATAGAAGATACAAGTAAGTGGAAGCACATACTATGTTTATGGGTAGGATGAATTACCATCATTAAAATGTCCATATTACCCAAAGCCATCTATAGATTCAATGCAATTCCTATCAAGATTCCAATGGCGCATTTCACGGAACTAGAACATGTATTTCAAAAATGTATATGGAACCACAAAAGGCCCCACATAGCAACAGTGACCCTGAAAAAGATGAACTAAATTGGTGGAATCACGCTACCTAATATCAAACTATACTATAAGGCTATAGTAATAAAAACAGCATGGTACTGGAATATAAACAGACATATAGATCAAAGGAAAAACAATAGAGAGCCCAGAAATTAACCTCACCTTTATAGTCAATTAATATTCAACAGAGAGAGCATGCACATACAACAGGGTAAAGATAGTTTATTCAATAAATGGTATTGGAAAAATTTGACAGGTACGTGCATAAAGTGAAACCAAACCACCTTCTTATACCACACCCAAGAATAAATTCAAAATGGATCAAAGACATAAATGTTAGACCAGAAACCTTAAAAATCCTAGAAGAAACATAGGCAGCAAAATCTTGGGCATTGCTCACAGAAATTTTTTATCGGATATATCTCCCCAGGCAAGGGAAACAAAAGAAAAAATAAACAACTGGGACTACATTGAACTAAAAATTTCTTGCCCTGGCTGGTGTGGCTTAGTGGATTGAGTGCCAGTCTGCAAACCAAAGGGTTGCCAGTTTGATTCCCCATCTAGGGCACATGACTGGGTTGTGATCCAGGTCCCCAGTAGGGGGCGCACGAGAGACAATCACACATTGATGTTTCTCTCCCTCTCTTTCTCCCTCCCTTCCCCTCTCTAAAATAAACAGATAAATAAAATCTTTTTAAAAAAAGTTTCTGTACAGCAAAAGAAATCATCAACAAAATAAAAAGACAACCCATGGAATGGGCGAACATATTCTTTGATACATCTGAGAAGGGGTTAATATCCAAAATTTATAAAGTACTTACAAAACTCAACAGCCAAAGAACAAACAATCCAATTAAAACATGGGCAAAGGACCTGAATAGACCCTTCTCCAAAGAGGACATGCAAATGGCCAATAGACATATGAAAAAATGCTAAACGTCAGTACTCATCAGAGAAATACAAATTAAAACCACAATGAGATACCATCTCACACCTGTCAGAATGGTTATCATTAATAAATCAACAAACAACAAGTGCTGGCGAGGATGTGGAGAAAGGGGAACCCTTTTGCATTGTTGGTGAAAATGCAAACTGGTGCAGCCACTGCAGAAAGCAGTATGGAGATACCTCAAAAAATTTAATATGGATCTGTTTTTGAGCCAGCAATCCCACTTCTGGGAATATGTCCAGAGGAACCAAAACACTAAGTCAAAAGGACATAAGCACCCCTATGTTCACTGCAGCGTTATTTACAATCGCCAAGACATGGAAGCAGCCCGTGTCCATCAGTAGATGAGTGGATAAAAAAAACTATGGGACATTTACACAGTGGAATCCTACTCAGCCATAAAAAAGAAGAAAATTTTACCCTTTGCAACAATATGGATGGACCTAGAGAACACTATGCTAAGTGCAATAAGCCAGTCACAGAAAGACAAATACCATATAATTTCACTGATATGTGTAATCTAACAACCAAACTGAACTAACAAGCAGAATAGAGACAAACTCATAGATGGAAAACAGATGACAGCTAGTGGGGAGGGAGGTTAGGGGGTGGAGGGATTTGCAAAAAAGGAAAGGACTCATCGACATGGACAACAGTGTGGTGATTTTGCGGGGAGAGGGGACATAAGGGGGCCAAAAGGTTATGGAAAATAATACAGTAAAAATTAAATCAAAAAATTAAAATAAAAATAAAACACTACTCTCGAGAAATTAGTTTTGTGGGTTCATAACAAACCTAATAACCAGAATTTACTCATCACGTATTCATGTGCTAGGAGCTGAGGATATGACGGTGAACCAGATAGACACCGCCTCTAAGCCGGACCTTAGGCAATCAGGCAAGGCTTGCTACCAGACTCCTAATTCAAACACAGTAGATGCTCTGTCCAGACACTGCAGCATGTTGATTAAACTGGGGTGTAATAGTGATCAGCTAAGCGTACCTAAGATGAGCTTTATGAGTTAATAAGATTGGCGATCAATGCTGAAGTTTATAATGGATAAAACTTAGAAGTTTGAGCACTTTATCAGTGTACTCAATTTTACTTGCACAGTAAAACAAACCTGGCTAGGTTATAGCAACGGTTTTTTTTTGTTTTGTTTTACACTTCTTGGGCTCCAGAATTCAACCCAATGAAATTGAAGTGGCCTGTCTGGATCGTATTCATTGTCTAAGGACACTGAAATGAACTGAGAAACATCCTGAAAGTCTCTGAGGCTGTAAAGAGACACCTCTGATTTAAACTGCTTTTCTGGCAAGAGTGATTACTGTCCCTTTGTTTAAGCAGAATTGGCCCCCTGCCCCCTCTGCAGTGGTGAAATCCCAAAGCTATGAAATCATTTCCTTTGCATGTGCACAGGATGGGTCAGCAACCTGTCTTCATAGTCAGGCTTTCCAACTCAGGCTGAGGGAACAAAACCTACATCTAGCTACAGTTGGAGCTCTAGGTTTTGATCCTTCAAATACTGCTGTCATTTCAGCAATGGCAGTTTTCGACCTAACCTGCCAAAGGGAACTACGTGGGCCTCTTCCTCTCCTGATTTATGGATGAGCTCCATACTGTCCTGGCCAAGGGTGTCCGGGACTCCAGGATTTGGTGCTCAGATTCTAATTGCTCTGATTGCTTACAGGTGTTGGTCTCCTTCTGGGCAGCTGTTTCAGTGGCCTTATTGGTCAGGCTGCGGAAGATGCCTCAGATTAAAGGACAGCAAGGAGAAAAAAATGTTGCTAAGAACCTGTGGACAGCAAGGCCTGGGTTTACTGTGAAAAGCTTTCAAATTGTACGTGAATGGCTTGGTAGAGAATTTCTCACTATTACATATGAAGAGAGGTATAAAGTTGGAAGTGGAACTAGTTTGGTGAGTGTCTGAAGTTACAGGCAGAATGAAGGAACTCTAGAAAGCAAGACAGAGCCAATGAACATCAGTGGTCTCCAACTCTCCCTGGGATGTTAGCTTTTGCTGACGTAGCCTCTATGTTCTGTGATGGCAGCAACGTCGCCTGTCTTGGTCCTTGAAATAACTCCCACATCTTTAAAAGTCTTGGCATACAATACATACTCAACACATTGTGGTGGACCGAATGACAGGCTGAACTGGTGTGGCTATAAAAGTTTAACAGGAGGAATCCTTGTGTTAGAAGGTAGCTGTATATCGATTGCGGTGATGGTTATATGAATCTACATGTGATGAAGTTGACTGACACACATACAACACACACGCATGTGCATGTGTACATGGTTCAACGGGTGAGACCTGCCACATATCTTGGATGGTACCAATGTCATTGGCTGGTTATAAGACTGAAATGGAATTGTGCAAGATACTTACATGTAGGGGGGACTAGGGAACGGGCCACTGGCCTCCTCTACATTTTTTATTTCCAACCTCCTGGGGATCTAATTAAGTTTCTAAATAAGTTTACAGAAAGATACTCCAAAAGAAGTTAAGAAAGCACAGAAAAGGAAAACTAGGTAGGGGCAAATAAAAAGCACAAAATCAGGTGCTTGTTTTCAATCCAAAAGCATCAATAATTACATTAAGTGGAAACGGACTAAATCATCTAGTGAAAACATGTTTATTGAAAGGATACAGAGATAAATGTGACGCAGGCCCTGCTCTTATGATACTCACAGTGGTCTCATGGACCAAGTGCTGTGCCACATGTCTGAATTTGTTCACTTCCTGAATGGTTGGAGTGACCAAGGACAAAGCTAGAGAGGTGGCAGCAGCCAGATGGTGGAAGGCTCAGCGGGGGTAGAACTGATAGTACTGGCTCACCAACTGCACGTGGGCCTTAGGGAGAGGGAGAGTCCAGGCTGAATCCAAGGCTCTGGTTTGCTACTGGGCAGATACGATCATTGTGTACTGTTATCAAGTACTAGGAGTCTCCTGCAGGGAACAAGGGCAAATTCTTTATTTCTTTTACAAGTCTATCAGTTTACATTAATAATCTTGTGAAGTGGTTAAAACAGCTAATTTCCCAGAAAAAGCTCGTCCTCAGAGATATGAAGTGCCTTATTCATTGATCCAATTCTCATGGCTCCCTTTTAGTGTTCAAGAACACTGTTTGAAAAAGTGAATTAGAGTCCTGACTGGTGTGGCTCAGTGATTGAGTGCCAGCCTGCGAACCAAAGGATAGGCGTTCCATTCCCAGTCCAGGCACATGCTTGGGTTGCTGGCCAGGTCCCCCAGTAGGGGGTGCAGGAGAGGCAACCAGACATTGATGTTTCTCTCCCTCTTCCCCTACCCGCCCCCGTCTCTAAAAATAAATAAATAAAACCTTTAAAAAAAGAAGGTGAATTAGAATTAGTTGAAATTAAATGAGAGAAAAGAAAGTTATAGTAGGAAGAGGATATATGCCTACTGAAGTTGGCAGGTTTTCAAGCTGGTTGCTCCTGCCACTCCTGTAGTTTACTGGGAGGTATTCAGAAGGAAACAGACTGACAGAGCATATTACCCTCAAAGTCACATACGTGTTAGTGCACTTCCAGCAAAGATTGTTCTATCACAACGAACTGTCAAAGCTGTTTCCCTTGATTTAGCTCTGTATTCCAAAGTGGAATATTTCTGTCCCTTCATGTACAAACATTCTTCTCTGCAGTCCAGAGGACACAGAAGAAAAAAAAAAAAAAGAATAAGACTTGCTCTCATCTGATTTATTGACTTTTCACTTTCTTTTGCATCCTCCCTCATCCTTGTTCCTCTATGAACAGGTTTCCCCCACTGTGTTTTTCTTGTTTTTGTGTTGCTATTGACGGCTACTTAGTAAATGCTAGTTAGTGTTTAGAAAACCTAACAACTCAACCACTGACTGCCATTTGTAAGGCTCCCAGGAATTGGATGTGGTCCCAGAACATGCAATGAAAGAAAGCATTTGGTAGCAACTTGGAGATTTTCAGTAACTTCCCAGGACCTGCTCCTCGAAGCTTAGTTGTCATTCTCTTCCCAGTGGTTTCACCTTGAAAATGCTCGGGAGTTTGGGGTGTGTTTATGTGTTGCAAAATGTATCACTGAAGAGACAGAATTCTGGTTAATGCTCTATTTTCTGTTGTGCTTTACTCGAGGGTCCTTTCTCTCCACCTTCTACTTCCTTGCCAAGGGGGACCACAAAGGCTATGGGACCCAAGGGCAGCAGGTTGGGAATTTCCAGAAGCAGGTTATACAGCTCCTCTCTGTCCTGGCTCAGTGCCACCAGCCCTGGGATTGCTGGTGACCCTTCAGCCTGATGGCCTGTAACCTTCTGCTCGCTGCCAGATAGAGCTGGGACTTGTCCCAGGCGTGGAATAACTTCCTGTGATTGTCCTAGAGATGGCCTGGCCCACAGGATCTGCTTCCATGGCTTGTCAACAGAGGCAGAAAAATCTCGTATCTCTGCACTGTGGTGGGCCTTGGAAGGAGGAATCCTGAGGAGGAATGTTCAGCAGAGATAAGTATGCCACAGTACATGACATGGGCTTGACCTTCCTCATGTATTGTCAATCTAAGTGCCACTGAATGTCCTGACTAGTTTCTCATTATTTCTTGTGTGGCAGAATCTTAGAGGTCATTAAAGACCCACTAATCAAATTTGCAGGTGTTATGAACCTGGGAGGGTCACCAGTATGTTAGGTATCAGGCTCAGGATGCGAAATGGTGGGTTGGAACAATGGGCTCAAACCAACTCAGGAATAAACAGTTATTTTAAACTTGAGTAAGTTCTGTGATAGATTAGGAGCCTGAGGTAGAATGGAAACACAAGGGAGGTGATTAAGACGGGAGGAAGGTTCAGGGAAGGTACAATTGGGAAGGAGTGACAACTGAGCTGAGATTACCGGACCAAAATGGTTGAGGGGAGGCTCTTCTAAATAGAGTGCTTGCAAAGGCATGAGCACATGTGAATAAGCTTTTTAAAATTACCTTCACACCAAAGTGTTGGGTACAGGTAGTGGTGATGGTTACACAGCTTCATCAATGTATTTAATGCCACTGAATTGTGGCATTAACAATGGTTAAAATGATCATTATTATATTATGTATATTTTACTACAATAAAAACTATTGCTCTAACACCATGGATGCTCCCTAGGGATATTCCTCACTGCTCAAGCTGAGTGCACAAGTGTGAGAATTCCTGGAACTGTCTCCAAAAAAGTCTATTAACAATGAGGAGATATTAGTACCAGAATAACAAACCTGAAGGAACAGGTTTGTTATATTTCTGCAAAATAGACAACAGCAATAATAATATTTAACACATATGTCCCAGGAACTGTTTGAAGTCCTCTGGCTGGATTAAATTAAATCAGTTAACCTGCATACGAACCTTGTGAGGTATACAATGTTTATGCCATTTGATACATATGAGAAAACTGAAAAGCAGAGAGATTAATCAACTTGCCTAAGCACATGAGCTAACAGGTGGCAGAGATGGGCTTTGAACTCACATCAGCTATTGCAGGGATCCTGGGTCTTAACCATGTGCTTTGGGGAGCTTAGAAGCTGCTATCCACTGACAACAGCTTTGCAGGTCAAAGGGCTTAGAGCTCCCGGACAGTTGGGCAGGAAGAAAGGAATGAGGCAAATTGATTGGGATTGTGGGAAAGTGTGTATTTGTGTTACAAAGTCTAGGATTAAATGTCTAGGAAAGGAGAAAATATAGCACCATTTTATAAAAATGAGCTCACAGTCTAGCAAGAGGTCTTCCTGTTCTTTTTTGTAAACTATATGAATTTGGAAAGCATTCGGAAAACCTGGTCTCTTGTATTATTAGATGTAAGTAATATGAGGTTTAATACTGAGGAAACTCTTTCTCAAATGTCCCTACAGTGCCGGGTGCCTAGAAGGAGCTCAGTAAATCTTGTTGAATGAGTTAATAAATCTGCCTCATTCCGCATATAATCAAAATAACTCCTGCCTGGATTAAAAATTCACATTGAAATAAGGAAATTATGACAGCACGGAAAAAATAGACATGGACATTTACCTAACACTGGTATCTAAAAAGACTCCCTATAAGCATGTTACTACAACCAGAAATTATAATGAAAAACAGTGCTGTATATGAATTCCTAAAAAGCAGAGATGTCTATGTTTGAAACACCTGTGTTACCTGTGAGCCTGAGATGTTGGAGGATGGGAGGGAAGAAAAGGGACGTAAGTGAACTGAGCCATGTCAAAACGGGTCCCAGCTTCATACCGTGGCAGCATCTCAGGGTTGGTAGGACATCAAGCAATAGGCTATGGCCCCAAGGGGACTTTTTACAAAGTGGTTCATCAGCTTGAAATACTCCTCTGGCTAGAGGAAGTTGCCAAAACCACCTCCCAGTCTCTGGCCAGCACATAACTGTCAATCAATAGAAGCTACTCCACCCAGACCACAGGGCACCAGTGTTCGTTTAAGCGCCAGTCTCAGCATGGGAGAAGTTAAGATCCAGAAGTTGCCTGCCAGCAGACTTATCCCCAGATACCTGGAGAGGAAAACAACATTCTCTGTTTCATCTCGGTTTCATTGCTTGCTTGGTTCAAAAGCACATACACCTGCTAGAGGGAAGAACCTTCTATTGTTTACAGTTCAAGGAAAACTTCCTTGGCCTCCTCACTGTTGACCCCAGTGGCATTCCTCTACCTCAGGAACACTCAGATGCAACGACACCAACTAGTCTCACTTTCACTTCGGTGTATGAGCACTAACGTCCCTCAGATGGCCCCTCAGTGCACACTCTGCCGCCCCAGGGCACAACTGCACACCTCTTCTCACCTTAAACCTCCACCCTCTCCCCCTCACTGTCCCTTTCTATTCATGACTCTTGACAGTCCAAATGCAGGATTAACCCAGGCCATAGTCCTCTCCTTTCCAAGCTAAGCATTTTTCACTGGAAACCTTCAGAAATCTTTTTCCTAATTTGTTGAAACTGTGCCCTCCCAAGCAAGGGTCTTTCCATGACTCAGTTGGATTTTCCTTCTCTATTTTGGATTTTTTTTCATTTTTTAAAAATTTATTTATTTATTTATTTATTTATTTATTTATTTATTTATTAGGCAGAGGGGAAGGAAGAGGAGAGAAACATCAAGGTGTGGTTGCCCCTCATGCGCCCCCTACTGGGGACCTGGCCCGCAACCCAGGCATGTGCCCTGACTGGGAATGAACCCATGACCCTTTGGTTCACAGGCCGGTGCTCATTCCACAGAGCCACACCAGCCAGGGCAGTTTTTCATTCTTTTTGATGAGTGTCACAGAGGAAATTATGCAAACATGTACTCAGAACTATGTAACTTTCTTTCTGCCATCTTTCTCAGAAACTTCTTTTAAAGCCCTGGCAGTCACGTAGGCCAAAGCAAAAGAGTATCTTATTTAAATTTGTATTGGTCTGATGTCTAATGAGGTTGGGTATCATTTCTTATGTATCATATCCATTCGTAAACTTTATTTTGTAAACTGCTGTTCATATACTTTTCCAGTTTTTCAATTGGGATGCTGATCTTTTTCTAATGGTGAAGGATATGAACTCTTTGCTTGCCACATATTTGTGATTGATGCAAAAATTGTTCACATTTATTATTTGCCTTATACATTTACATTGTTTTTGAAGTACCTAATGCCTAAAATAGTGCTTGGCATATAGGAGATGCTCACTAAATGTTTGTTGGAGGACTGTATGAATGAATAAATGAGTGAACAGAAGTGTTTTATTTTCATACGACAAAAAATTTTAAGTCTTTTCCTTAATAGTTTTCCCTCTGCTATCAAGTTGAGGAAAGTTTTCCTTATCCCAAGATCTGATTAAGATTCTACAACATTCTCTTGTGGAAATTATATTTCACATTTTCTTACATTTAAATACAGTACATCTGAAATTCGTTTCTCGTATTTATATTGAGATTGATCTATATGGTTTTTTGTATTGTAATCTCTTTATCTACTTTGGTATCAGGGTTATTGAAATTTGCCTAAATAGTTTAAAGTATGAGAGCTATCTGTTCTTCAAAGTTCAAAAGATCTGACATATAAAAACTTTCTGAGTCAAGCAAGTGTCTTGGTGGTAATTATCTGACAATACATTTCATTCCTTTCATATTTACTTTATAATGTCAATCAAGATAACATTTTAGGGTTTAAGGGTCTGAAGAGTATACTTCTTGGCAAAGTAATGTTAGAATTCTCATTTGGTGTCAAAATTTGGGTGGGGTTAAATGACTACTTAGACTTCAGTTTAACTTCTAATTATACCATTTTCTTGGCCGAAGTCCCCAAACCACTGTGTGTTTTTTTGTTGTTGTTCTTTTTTTTGTTAGCACTGAAAGCCACAACACAACAGACTTGCTTCTTGTGAAATAGGAACTGGAAGTGATGAGGTGAAACAACTACCAAAAAGGAGGTTTGGGAGGGGATCACAAAGCAGCCCATTGGATGACCTCGCTGGCACGTCACTGATGCTGCCTTATAGCAAGTAAACAGCAATTTCAATGTAAAGCAAGGCAAAATTCTTAACTGTAAAGAAGGCAAAATAATGCCTTGGCCTGTGTGTCTCGATAGGAGCATCCAGCCCATACACTGAAAAGGTCGCTGAAAGGTCACCAAAATGTCGTGGGTGGATCCCCAGTCAGGACACATACCAAGGTTACGGTCTGATCCCCAGTTGGGGTGCATGCAGGCGGCAACCAATAGATGTTTCTCTCACTCTCGTGCACTCTTTCTCTCTCTCAAGTTAATAAATTAAAAAAAAAAAAACATTTTAAAGGCAAAATAAGCTGAATTACCTGAGTAGAAAGTCTCTAGTGAAAGATTTTGCTAAGTACTGGGGATACAGATATAAGAAAGTCAAACAAATAACCACACTATACCATGATAGATGCGAGGGGCCCAAGGCCAGGGCCTGAGAGAGAGGATGGGAAGGTTTTCACCTACACACTTCAGTGGTCAGTGGAACACACCTATGAGGCTCTATTTGGTATGAAGACAGTGCATTTTTAGGCATGGGGCACCAACCTGCAAGGGAAGGGCGCCAGATTTCTATGTCACTTGCTCTAAACCCTGGGGATTTGACACTGAGAAAGCCCATTGCCACCCCTGTGCTCAGGGGCTGTGACACAGTGCAGGGAAGGAGACAGACAAGTAAAGAGAGGGTGCTCCACAAGGGAAGGAAACTGACTTTGATCCTTGTTTCCACTCTAACACCCCACCCTTAGCTACTGAGACAGATGTGGAGCCACCCCAGCCAGGGCTTCCTAGCAAGCTTTGGGGCCAGGTTACACAGGGCCGCTGGGTACATCTAGCCTGGTGCAAGTTTGGAGGCCTTCCCCAAGCCAAGATTATAAAAAATATTTTTTACACTTTCTTTTAATTTTTCTGTTTAATTATTGCATGAATATAATTGTGAGATAATATGTAGGCTACAATTTAATAAACAAAACACATAAAGTGCTTCTATGAAACACTATGATAAACATAAATGACCTAATAGGAAAAATGGGCAAAAGATATGAATAAGCATTTCGCAAAAGAAGGAACAAATGGCCCCAAATCATATATACAGAAATTGCTAATTAAAAATGTGATGCCCCCCAAAAACATGTGATAACTTTGCCCATCAGACTTGCAAAAATTTTTCAAACAGCCCTGACCAGTATGGCTCATTTGGTTGGGCATCGTCCCACAAAGCAAAAGGTCACCAGTTTGATTCCTAGTCAGGGCACATGCCTGGGTTACGGGTTCAGTTCCCGGCCAAGGAACACAAGAGAGGCAACCAATTGATGTTTCTCTCTCACAACAATGTTTCTTTCCCCCTCTTTCTCCCTCCCTTCCCCTATCTCTAAAATAAATAAATAATCTGTATAAAATATTTTGCAAGCGTGCACAATAATGTATATGCATGGATGTTGATGTCATTTATAATGGCCAAAAATCAGAACGTAAATATCCATCAAATATCCATTGAATAATCATAGTGTGAATTTACAAACCATACACATACCCCCCTCCACCCCAGGCTACTCTCATATCTTGGAAATCTTAGTGCTCTCTTTTGTTGCCATTCTTTTGAGTCCCATTTCCCTTATCTCATTTACAGGTCTGAGTGAAATTCCAAAGTAAATGCAAATTTTCAAAAACAAAACCCAGCAGAGTCTCTCCACAAGACATCTTTCTATAAGGCAGCCCTCAGGGCACTTTGGATCTTTCTAAACCTGTTTCTTCCACAGGCTTGCAAATCTCAGTATATAGCAACTTCATCCTCCAGCCGCTCAGGCCAAAACACCCTGGAGTTCTCACTTCCTCCTCTCTTTCTCTCAAAGACAAAAAACAATCCATCAGAAAATCTTGCTGGCTCTACTTTCAGAATCTTCCACTGCCCCCTCTGTGGTGTGAGTCATCATTGTCTCTCACCTGCATCATGCTGTAGCCTCTCACCTGTTCTTCCCGTTTCTGCCCTTGTCCCTACAGTCTATTCGCAATCCAGCTACCAGACTGATTCTGTTACAATTCATGTCAAATCATGTTATTACTGTGCTCAGAACCTTACAGTTGTCTTTTTTTTTCCCACTCAGAGGAAAAGCCAAAGGCCTTGTGATAGCCTACAAGGCCCTACATGAGTACCCTACTCCTTCCCATCACCTCTCTGCCTTCTAACTCCAACTTCACTCCCTGGGCTTCAGCCAAGTTCGCTGATCCTGGAACATTCCAGGTGTGTTCCTAAATGAGGGGCTCTGCGTTAGCTATTCCATCTCCCGTATAAGGGGTGGGGCAAGCAAATTCCCAGACACTTCTACCTGTGTAAAGTCAAACAAAAAGGCCTCTAGTAGGCCAAGAGTAATTCCTCAAACAGGAGTTGCAGGCGACGGTTATTATAAGCGAAAGCCCACCCAAGGTGGAGAGAGGAACACCCTGCGATGTCTTTCTGTAGTACTCGTACTAGTAGTTCTAGTAGTGAAATATTAATTGGTAACCTTTATTGACCACATATGAAGTGTCTACTAGTGTTCTAAGTGCTTTACATATAATAACTCAGTTAATCCTCATGGCAACTCTATGAGGCAGGACACTGGTCAGCCTTGACAAAAGCCTGATTAAGAGTGAATGAGAAATGTATCACCATGTGTAATCCTTAATGAGGACACTTATATATATATATATATGAAACATCAGTGACTGCTATAATTACAAAAAGACAACCAGTTATGATTTCACTCCTAATGGAAGTAAAAGAATACCACCTCTGAAGGCTATGAGCTCTGAGATAGGTGACTGATTCATCATACTAGTCACTCAGAAAATAACAACACATCTGAGTGTAGACTTATAATCTAGAGGTTTAACTTGGACTTACAGGGTCTTGACCAAATGCAGGGCAGGGAGAGGAGGAGGCATTTGGTCTACAGAGGAGCCAGTTCACTGCCTTATTTTTCCACTCTTGCTCCAGGTTTTGAATAGTGGGTACTTATGTTCCAAGAAAGAACTGTGGGGAAGGTTTTAAGGGGTGTTTTTCCTGTTAAGGCTTCTAACCAATACACTCTATCCTCAATCTCACAAATACCTATAAGCAAAACACATCTAAAACACACATTCCAGGTCCTGAAGATGTAGCTGTCCATCTGGAAAGTTGCTTACTTTTATATATTCTAGTCACTTGCCTGAATTTATCTTTCTATCAGGCCTGGGTCACTTGATTTCTGGTTGCTTTACCTTGCAAATGAATTAAATGCCCTCTTCTTTGCTTTCCCCTACCACCTTATCTCTTTCCTTTCACTGGCACACTTGTACCTTTCTCCCTACCCATTTCTTCCTAAACCATGGAATCGGGTTCACCAGAAAGAGTAGGCGCCCCCACTCTGGCCTCAGGCCCACGGCTTTCTCCACTTCAGAGGCCTGAGTGGAGGAGGGAGGACTGACTGGCACTCTCCCTGCAAAAGCAGCCCTCTGCAAGTGCTCTCTTAGCTCTTTCAGCTTCACTGACATCTTTCCTTTTACTAACCATGGACATCTCCCAATGTTCTGTCCAAGGTTCTTTTCCTTCTTATCCATCACACTATCCTTGTATAATCTCGTCCACTCCCATTATTTCAATTAACTATAACCCAGTGACAATGAAAACACCATCTTAGGCCCAGGTCCCATTCCTGAGCTCAGGAAAAATTTACCCCAAATAATTGTTGACTGGCCCACAGTTACTTCAAACCAAGTATGTCTCAGCCTGTATGTGCCCACAGCAAGACTTTCTCCCAAATTGTCTTTCTCCTGTGCTCCATCTCACATATATGTCATGCGTGACCTAATCAGGGTCCAATAAGATCTTGACAGACCGGTATGAACGACCAAACAAAAAGATGAAACTGAACAGTAATAAATGTAATGTCCAGTTCCCGGGCTTAAACAAAACAAAACATCTACAGCACAAGAACAGACTGGAGAAAAGATAGCTTAGCAAAAGCACAGAGGAAAACTAAGTTCGCTTGACAGGAAGCTCAGTGTGAGTCAATGGTGTGGTGTGGCTGCCAGAACAAAGCTAATGGAATCTCCAGCTGCCTTCTCAGAAGCACAGCGTCCAGATGAGGAGTGATTGTCTTGCTCTGCTCTGCTCTGCCCTGCCCTGCCCTGGCCACTCAAAATATGGAGGAGTTTGTTCAGTCTGGTACCAGTTCAGAGGAGGTCTATCAGGATGGTGTAGGAACTCAGATGGAATGGCTGAATAAACTGGAAACTTTCAGCCTGGATATTTGCAGAGCTCTCAAGGTGAAAAAGAATGGGATGTGTTCTGTGTATTTGAAAGAGGTAACATCAGAACTGGATTCTCACAGTCACAGCTATCGCACGATTATTTGGGAAGCATGTTATGTAACCAGTTTCCTGTCACTGGAAGTGTCCAGATAACAAATGGCTGGTCAAAAAACGTGGCCAGCATTTAATCAGATTACCGTTAATACCCCTTCAAATCACTGGAGTTTACAGTGTTGCATTGCAATGGGGATTGCCAATCACCCTTCTCAACGAACTGCCTCTGTCACACCCCTCTGAATTAGACAATCACAAGTCCTATTGATTATTTCCCTAAAACCATTCTCATACGTTCCCCTTCTGCTGCATTCCCATCAATACACCTTCTTTTCCAGTTTCCCTTAAACCTAGAGTACAAACTCTGATAGTCTTTCCTAACAGTTTAGCTTCAAGATTGCTTCTACAGACCCCACAACCCTGTTTTAGCCACCTAATTAAACAATCATCTAGTTACCTGAAATGATGTGCCTATTGAAGAGAAGGGTTTTTGACAGGTGGGATGGGGAGAGGAGCTCAGTGTTCACTACCACAGAATAGCAATGAAGGTCATGAGGCGTTTTAGGACTTAACTCATCACACTCTCCTTGGATAATCTCATCCAAGGTAGGCATTTACTTCTAAAAGTGCTGGAGATCTTAAAGAAAAAGGATGAAAGGCTGAAACACCTAAATTATTGGCTCAAGCATGGTTGAAAAACTAGCCTTTCACCCTGGCTGGTGTAGCTCAGTGGACTGAGTGTGGGCCTGCGAACAAGGGGGTCGCCGGTTCAGTTCCCAGTCAGGGCGCATGCCTGGGTTGCAGGCCAGGTCCCCAGTGGGGGGCGTGTGAGAGGCAACCACACATTGATATTTCTCTGCCTCTCCTTTTCTCTCCCTTCCCTTCTCTGTAAAAATAAGTAAATAAAATCTTTTTAAAAAAGAGAAAAAGGAAAACTAGACTTTCAGTGACAATGCTAAAAGAATCTCCTCTTTCAGCCGCAAACTGAGATAGCCCAAAACAAACCTCCTAGTTTAATACTGCAATTTGCCAAATTATTCTACCAGGTCTTATATTGTAAAATCAAGAGCAAATTTAAGAAAGACTGGGACCCTAAAGAATTAGAATGGAGACATTTAAGGGCGTTTGGATGATTACAAGTACCCCCATTTCCTGACCCCCAAAACCTACTGCTAGGACTACCAGGGAATCAGACTCCTCAGCAATGAAGGTTCAGGTCATCTCACCAGGTACAGAACCCGGATCAGCTGAGGTGTTGGTTGAGTGAAAGGGGAACAGGAATCAAGGACTGTAATAACCCCTCAGATGTTCTGCCCTGCTATGGCATTTTAGCAATTTTCCTTTCCTCTTTCTATTCCCTACTCTTTTATCTAGGATGTGTTTATGGTAGTCAACTTTACAGTTTAATTCATATTTTATAGACTCTTAGGTAGGCTCGTGACAATCCGAGAGATAAGTGGCACCACTCAGGCTGTCCGGCATCTACTCAGACACAAGCGGGAAGGAACAGGTAGGCGGCAGCAGCAGTGGATTTCTCACCAGTACCAGTTCTGAGTTGTGGTTTGGGGTGTTTTTTCCTGGCTGTTTAACCTCAAAGCTGGTTCTCCAGCCCTCTCAACACTCCTTTGAGCTACCCAATATCACTTTGATAAGCTCCTTTTCTGCTTAAATCCGTCAAGATCAGCTTCTGTTGTTTGCAAATTAAAACCCTGACTAGTACAACCTCTACATGGAGTGTGTGGTCAGTCCAAGTTTCCTCATCTCTAAAATATACCAACCTGAAGGAAGGAATTAATAAATGGAAAAGGGGAAATTAAAGAGACTATTTTAAAAGTGTAACTAATTAATAATCAAAAAGCTGGTTTACTGCAAAAATCAAAGTCAACAAAATAGAAAACCCACCAGCTAACCTAATCAACAGAAGAAAAGGAGGCAGCACAAAACCACAATGACAAGGAAGAGATATCTCCAGGAAGAGTAAAATAAATTCAAAACTCGTAAGAACCATTTTGTAAAATTACATGTAGATGAATTTGATAGCCAGGATGAAACAGATACTTTTCCAAGAAAAGTATAATTTACAAAACTGGCTCAGGACGAGATAGACTAAACAGATCAATTTCCATAAAAGAAATAGAGTTGAAAAAGATCTAAACACACACAAAAAGCTCCAGATATAAACTGTAGGGGGATTCTGCCAAAATTTTAAAGTGCTGATAATTCCAGCTCTACTTACAAAATTCTAGAATATAGTAAACTTCCAAATTTTTATATGAACCAAGTATAACATTTATGCCAAAATCTGCTAGATTGTAGAGAAATTTAAAAAGCCAAATTTAAAGCCAAAGAGCAAACTTAATTATAAATATTGATCCAAAAACCCTATATGCATTATTAGCATGCATAAGCACTCACTCACACACACCCCCCCATGTCTAGCTGGGGTTTATTCCAGAAATGTAAAAATGGTTCGATGCTAGATAACCTCTTAATAGAATGTATTGCACCCTGGCTGGTGTGGCTCAGTGGATTGAGTGCCGGGCCTGCGAACCAAAGGTTTGCCGGTTGGATTCCCAGTCAGGGCACATGCCTGGGTTGAGGGCCAGGTCCCCAGTTGGGGGGGGTGTACAAGAGGCAACCACACATTGATGTTTCTCTGCCTCTCTTTATCCTTGCCTACCCCTCTCTCCAAAAGTAAATAAATAAAATTTTAAAAATACAGCAGAAAATTATTTTAAAAAAGAATGTATTGCTTTGCTATTTTCAATGAAAAAGTCATATTACCATCGCTAATAACGCTAAAAATCTTTTAAATAAAATTCAACAGTGACTTTTGATGAAAAAAACCCCAGTAATACAGGTACCAGTGGAATATTTCACTAACATGAAAAAAATATTCTCCTAGCCCCCAAATCAGTATCTTTCTTTTTTAAGAACAGCTTTATTGAAGTATAGCTGACATACTGCATATAATATGTACAATTTGGAAATCATCACCATAATCAGGATAATATACATACCCATCACTTCCAAAAGTTTGCTTGTGTTTCTTTGTGTGTGCGTGTGTGTGTTAAGAGTTCAGAATATTCAATATGAGGTCTACCCTCCTAACAAATTTTTAATTGCATAAGACAGTATTCTTAACTATAGGCACTATGTTGTACAGCAGATTTCTAGAACTAATTTATCTTTCACAACTGCAACTTTATACCAATACGACCCAGCAATCCCACTTTGGGGTATATACTAAAAAGAATTGAAATCCATACCTCAAACAGATAGCTACACCGTCACGTTCATTACAACATTGTTCACAATAGCCAAGATATGGAACCAATCTAAGTATTCATCGATGAGTGAGTGAATGAATAAAGAAGGTGTGAAAGATCCATGCAATGAAATATTATACAGCTTTAAAAAAGGGGGAAAAATCCTGCCATTTGTGACATCATGAATAAACCTGAAGGACATTACCCTGACTGAAAGAAGCCAGGCACAGAAAGATAAATACTGCATGATCCCACTTACATGAGGTTTCTAAAAGAGTCAGACTCGTAAAAGCAGAAAACAGAATGGTGTTGCCAGAGTGCAAGGGGAGAAGGAAATGGGGAGCTGCTCTTCAATTGGTATAAACTTCTAATATCTTCCTTAATAAGAAAACATTAAAGGCATGCTTATAAAAGTCAAGATCAAAATAAGATTGGTATCCATACTACTGTTTCACATTGAGGTGTTAACCAACACATTTGGACAAAAGAAAAAACAATGAGATATATGAGAATTGGAAAAAAAAGTGGTAAAACTTTCTGTTTCAGAAGACACGGTTGTATACCCAGGAAACCTAAAATAATCAACTGGAAAAACTATTACAAACATAATAAAATTCAAAGGCGAGAGCACAGAATATTAGCATGTGGAAACTATACTGGACCCAATTTTGTGCATCCCTGGATGACTTTGGCCCCACCTGCCTTCCAGGCCTTGGTTGCTTGCTCAGTGAAGAGCCATGGGCCCTGCTCTGAGTCCCCCCATACTGCCTGGTTTGGCCTCCCTGGAGAAAGGCTGGGCTCTCGTGTAGCTGCGATCACATCTGCCATGGCAGAAGCCACTGTAGCTCCTACGCCTAGACCCAACCCAAATGAACCCTTCAATACTTTAGTTCCTTCCACCACTTCTGAATTCAGATGAGACACCATGCCACACAGTGTGGGATCTGGCTTTCCCAGTGGCTGCCTCGAGGGTTAATAAGAGACAGAAACCCTAAGGGAATTAGCAGATAAATTTATTTCCCTTGTTGCAAAAGACCGTTTCAAGGTGCAGTGGTTCTATACAGCCTGTCCAAATAGATCCAAATGACCCAATAACTGGCTGTATTTCCTTGGGAAGCTGTGGCCAACTCAATAACACAACAATTTGTGTTTTCTTTCCTGCCTTCCCATTTTCTATCACTTTCACTACACTGAGATTACAACTCCAACAAAGCATTGGCAAATAAGTTTTGGCTCAAGTTCTGTTTTCGAAGGAACTCAGACAAAGACAAAAATCAATAGTCTTATGTATACAAACAACAGCCAATTAGTAGATATAATAGAGAGAAAGATCCATTTATAGTAACATCGGCACCAGGATAAACTCCAAATGGATCACAAATCTAAATGTAAAAAAATAAAACCATACAAGCACTAGAAGAAAGCATAGGTGAGTTCCTTTAAAACCAGGGAGTGGAAAAGGCCTTCTTAATGTGACTGAGACTCCAGAAGCTGTAAAATAACAAATTGACACATTTAATGCATACATTTTGTACACCCACACAAATAACATAAGCAAAGTCAAAATACAAATGACAAACTGGGAAAAATTATATACAATTCTTCTCACAAAGGACTAACCACTTCCCAGAAATTGAGACTAAAAAGACCAATGATAGAGGAACACCACATATGTCACAGGAAAATAAACAAAAATATCAAGAAATGTTCAATCGCCCTCTGCCTAAAAGAACTTAGAAGTTAAAATTACACAGAAAGCATTTCTCACGATTGGATGACCAAAATCTCAAAGTTTGACAACACATTCTGTTGGCAAGTCACTATTTACACTGCTGGTAAGAGTGCAAATGGACATTCAGGAATATTTACTAAATTTATAGATTCACAGACCCAGAAATCCCAGTTGTGAAAATCATACAGATATACCTGCACACGTACAAAATGTCACGTACAATGTTATTAGTTGCGGTAATGGTTGTAAGTATCAAAAAAGTGGAAACAACCCAGGTGTCCAAAATAGGGAACTGGTTGAATAAATGTGGTATAGCCACACAACAGAATATTATACAGTTGTCAAAAATGAAGGTCTCTAGTTACTGACATGGAGAGAATTCTAGAATAAATTCTTTTTTTTGAGAACTTTTAAGATCTACTCTCTTACCAACTTCCAAATATACTACACAGTATTGTAAGCCATAGTCACTGTGCTGTACGTTACATCCTCATGACTTAGTTATTTCATAACTGAAATTTTGTACCTTTTGACCCCCTTCACTCTTTTTGTCCACGGCCCCATCTCCTGCCTCTGACAACCACTAATCTTTTCTCTGTATCTATGAGGGGTTTTTTTAGATTCCACATGTGAGATCATATGGTATTTATCTTTCTTTGACTTATTTCACTTAGCATAATACCATCTAGGTCCATCTATGTTGTCGCAAATGGCAGGATTTCATTCTTTTTTTATGGCTGAGTAATATTCCATTGTATGATACACCAAAACTTCTTTATCCATTCATCCGTCGATGGACACTTAAGTTGCTTCCATATCTTGGCTATTAGGGAGAATGTTGCAATAAACATGAAAATCAAGAAGCTGGTCCCCGTGCCTGCAGCTGTGGAGAGAAACTGGGCAACTGGGAGAAAGGGAGAAGGAAGGAAACTTATTTTTCACTTTATATAGTTTAATATGTTTATATTTTGAATCATGTGTGTATATTTCTTAAAATACCCTCTTTCTGGCAACATACAAAGAAAATATGTATGGAGGAAAGACTACTCAACAAATGGTGTTGGATTAGTTGATTAACTAGACAGTAAAGTTACATTATAACCTCACTTCACTCTACTCTAATATGAATAACAGCTGAAGTACAGAAATAAAAGTTTTTACAAATGAAACCAGCTAAGGTAATGGTAGCTGTGTAAATCTGAAACTCCCAACATAATCCTCTAAATATAACTCAGAGGTTGAGGTCATCCAAATGTCACAACAGAAATGAATAAATGCCAAGGAGACATAAAATAATAAAACAAGAGTTTTTGAAACTCAGAAAAAAATTAAGGGGTTCCCTTTTCTGCCTAGGGTCTAGAAAGTTGCAGAGGATGTCCTTTTCACCCTGACCAGAAAAGCTGGACAAAACACAGAATCTTCATTGTCTGGATCCCATAAGACAGCTGAGGGTAGACGGGACTTGTGGTGGCAAAGCCTCCTCGATGGCGATCTGAATCATAGAGACTTCCAGTGGCTACGAGAGCCCACACCCCAGAAGACAAACCAGCCAACCCTGGTCTCTGGCCTCCCTCTTCACCAAAACAAGAAACAGGCTCCTATAATTAAAACATATATTTTTCAACAGGATTCTCATTTCAGCTGAAGAAATTCACTGTTCAATATAGAACAGAATTTCTCACTCTTGGTTCTATTGACATTTTGGGCCAAATTCTTTGCTATGAGGGTTGCCCTGTACATTGTAGGACTAGATGCCAGTAGCACCTCCCTATCAGACATAACAATAAAAATTTCTCCCAACATTGCCAAATGTCTCCCGGGGACAGGGTTGACATATATATTTAAAAAATTATGTTTCTATTATGTGAAATGGAAATTTAACTGTTTTTGTTTTTTTCTAAATATGGCATCCCTACCTGAGGGGCAAAATCTCACACCCATTGAGAACTACTGATCTAGACCCTCAAACATGAATATGAGCCAGCAGCCAAGAATCATCAAACATTTGAAGAATACGAAACCAAATTCAAAAAGCTCTTCCTCAAATATGGCAAATGTATTCCTTCTGCTTCAGGGTCTTTACACTTTCTGTTCCCTCTTTCTAGAAAGCTGTTCTCCTCAATATCTATATGAATGTGAGGGAGGAAACCAGGATATGATACATATGCAAGGGAAAATTCTCACTAGATGGTGGGATGTCCGGAGAAGATAGGCAGGCCGATGTGAAAGGCCTTAGACATTAAAACATGACATGACTACCAATCCACAGGCTGAACAGCACAATGTTTACAATTTGAGTAAATCAGTGAGCTGAAAGCTTGACCTGAGAAATTCTCTCATAACATTGAGCAAAAAGACACAAGGAGAGTATGAGAGAAAATTTGGGACTTATCTGGAGAGTAGGTCCAGACTATGCCAGTTGTTTTTCTATTATTTCTCAACCCTGAGACCACCCCTCTACAGTCTCCTCTAATTCTGGAACTGGAACTCTACCAGCCACAATTCTAGGACTCCCTTGTTGGCTGTCTTCCTGTTGGGTTCTGCTAAGTAAGGGGAAACACTGGTAGAAGACTCCAAGGCATGAAAAAGGGAGAAGGGACTTTCAACACCCATTTGCATCTCTGCAGCAGCACAAGATAGCACCAGCTCCAGCTGCCAGCTTCACTAGGCACCTTCTGAGGTACCAGTACTAACTGCATAGCACCTGCCTCACCAGAAGTTGGAGCGATAGGTATATGGCTACAATTAGTCCTCCTCCAAGCTCCTACGTTCTGGTCATGTCATTCTTCACTTTTATGCCCAAGTTCCTCTTACAACAGTAGTTGCTTTCTGTAGTTACTAATATCTGCTTGCCCCATTTTTGCTCTCTCAGCTCTCTTAACACCTGTGTAAACCACATACTATATTGAATTATCTCTGTTGAATAGTTGGTGTGGCTTCTGTATTCCTGTCTGAGGCCTGACTGAAACAGTGTTTGGTGCCAAAAGCTGTCCTAGGAAATAAACCTTTGCAATGACCTTGCATGATAGACAAAAATGGAATTCAGAGCAAAGAATAGTACCACAAATAAATAAGGTCATTTCATAATGATGGAATGGTTATTTCATCAAAATAACATAACAGTCTTAAATGTGTATGCAACTCTTGATGGAGCTTTGAAATGAATGAAGCAAAAACTGATAAAACTTCAAGGTAAAATAGACAAACCCAGTTTTAATCTTAGATTTCAGAGTGGGGCGGGCGGGCAGGGAGGGGAGAGAAAAAAAAATCTTAGATTTCAATACCCCTCTCTCAGGAATTGGTAAATCAATAAGACAGAAGAAAATCTAAAAGGATATAGAACTGAACAACACTATTAACCAAGGTGACCTAATTGACACTTATGGAACACTCCACCCAACAACAACAACAAATTGTAAAATTTTCTCAAGTGCACACAGAACATTTACCAACATAGACCATATGTTAGGTCAAGTCTCAACAAATTTACGAGGACTAAAATCATGCAAAGTATGTTGTTTAACCACAATGAAATGAAATTAGAACTAAAAACTAAATATAACACATAGGTCACAGAGGAAATGCGGAGGGAAATTAGAAAATATCTTGAAGTGAATAGAAATGAAAACACAACATAGCAGAATTTGTGGAATGCCACTAAAGCAGTGCCAAGGGAGGAATCCACAGCACTGACTGTCTGTGTCAGACAATAAGAAAGGCCTCAAATCGATGGCCTCAGGGTCCACCTGCAGCGAGTTTCACAGATAGCACTGGCTCTTGTGTGGTCAAGGCTACTAGAACGAAGACACAAAAAACCACATATTCTATTATTCCACTTATATCAAAGTCCCAAAAAGCAAAACAGATTACTTCTTTCCTGGGGCTAGGAGGAGGAGTGGGAATTGATTGCAAATGGGCCAACGGAAGTTTTTGAGGGAGCAGATATGGTCTAAATCTGGACTGTAGTAGTGGTTGCATAGCTATAGATTTACTAAAAATCACACAACTGTACACTTACAATGGATGAACTCCAGTTTATGTGTGTGTGCCTCAAGAGAGCTCTCTTTAAAAACCACGGAAATATGTGGGAATGCATTCTAAGAATGTGAGCCCAAGAAAGACAGAGTATACTATTGGATCAGGCTAAGTGTATTGATATGGGTACATTTACTAGAGGTTTCCAATATACCACTGTATCTCCTGAGAGAATATTTTAGGGAGGACAGGTGATAAATGGAGTTTTGACACCTAATCACACTTCAAAGTAGGATGAATGGGTCTACAGCAGTTCCTGAACGTTTAATTGGAACAGATATCACTGGCAAATGATCCAATCCCCACCATCAGCCTTCTGGCCTGTGAAGCGATGGCTGTGAGGGTAGAAAGAGCAAAAGTCATTGGAACTCCCCACGTTCATTACCATAATAGTAACTCAAAAGCGTGCTTGGGATACCCTGGCCAGGTAGCTCAATTGGTTAGAACATCATCCCTATATGGCAAGGTTGTGGGTTTGATCCCTGGTCAGGGCACATACAAAAATCAACCACTGAGTGTATAAATAAGTGGAACAACAAAATGTTTCTCTCTCTCTTTAAAATCAATTCAGGGGGAGGGAGTAATTAAGCGGCTGGGGTGGGGTAGAGGGATGGGGAGAAAAAACATACAACTGTAATTGAATAACAATAAAAATTTTTTAAAAAGAAAAAAATCAATTAAAAAGACATTCTTCGGGGAAGACTAGGTGGAAGCTACACTCACCTCCTCCCAAGACCAAACTGGAATTAAAGCTAAAATATAGAACAATCAACCTGAAAAACCAACTGAAGACTAGCTGAACAGAAGTGTAATAACCAAGAATTTACAGAAGAAACCACATCAAGAATGGTAGGAAGGGCGAAGACCAAAAAGGCGTGGCCCTGCTCCCCGGGTGGTGGCTGAGATATTGAAGGGGTATCTGACCTGCAATAGACCTGCTTGAGGAGCGTGGGGTCTCAATGCCACACCCGGCTCCCCATCACAGAGCTCCAGAGCCAGGAAAAGGCACCCACATGACTGTGAAAATCAACAGGGATTCTGTCCACCAAGGAGAGATAGGGGTCTGTTAGACACACAGGTACTTTCTTAAAGGGCCAAAACACAAAATTTCATTCACAGCCTCCCATCCTGGGCTACAGTGGAGGGAATGCGATGTGGACTAGAGTCCTGTGAAGGGGAGACTGGGGTTTGTGGCTCTGGGGAGAGAGCTGAAGGGACAGCAACCAGGACCCCTGTGCTGAGACCTCTCCCACACTGCAGACACCATCTTTCTTGAGTGCAGCACTCCCCTCCTTACAGCATCAGCCTGGGGGGATGCAATAGCCACACCCTCCAGACTTCCTGTCACCCTACTCTGCAAAGCTCATACCCTGCTGAGGAGTCAGTGGCCTGGGCAGGGGTGTAGAGGTGCAGGCAAACTCAGGGCGTGTCAAGACTGAGTTGTGTGGCTCGGGGACGGGGGCCACTCCTCCCTCCTTCCTCCAAGCCTGACCTGCGCTCCCCCTTACAGGAAATCCACCAGCCCCACCTTCCCAACTCCCAGCAGCCTGCACTGCTGAGCTTGGACCTGTGGAAGAGTCTGGGACAGACAGAACTGTGTGGCTCTAGGTTGAGGGGGCATATTTCTCTTGCACACCTGACTGGTACAGAGCCCTGTTTCACACAGCCAAATCTTGGTCTGTTTGGGCCTAATAAACTCTGGTGGCCTCACCCTGATGATTTCTTATGCCACTGACACCCTACAAAGCTCTATGAGCACCTGGCAGGTGGAAGCTAGACTTGGTGTACCCTGGGACTATTGCTGAGTGGCCTCAGACCCAGCACTGTCATTGAGATTGAACCTGTTTCAATCTGGTGAAAACCACTCACCCCTACCTGGTGACTCCCTGAGAATTTTCCTCATGCAGCTTGAGTATGCCTGGAGGCTCTTTCAGTGACTGAGCCTAACAAGCAGCCAGGAGGTAAAGACAGGAAGAGGTGGACCTCGGGGTGTCTTGGGTCTTTGGCTGAACTGTCACTGGACTTGGTGCTGGTGGAAGCCAGCCTTGGTACATAGCTTGGTCCTTCCCATGCACACCAAGGCACAGCAGAGGCAGCCACACACTATAGCTCTAAACAGGTTGCCCAGGGCCAGTCACAGGCAGCATCTGACATTGACCTCTACCAGAGTCCCTCCCAAAAGGCTCCAGAACCAACACACCCAGTGGCAAGCTTCAGAATACATCACAGCAGGATCCAACTAGCTTCACAAGTGACATATGCAAAGTGAGACTTCAGTAGGCACCAGACCCTACCAAGGTGAATTCATATCAAGCAAATGGTATGAAACTAGAAACCAATCGCAAGAAAACTGAAAAACACACAAAGACATAGAAGCTAAAGAACATGTTACTAAACAATAAATGGGTTGAAAATGTTATCAAGGATGAAATCAAATGATAACTTGAAACAAATGAAAATGAGACCACAACCCAAAGCCTATGGGATGTAGAGCAAAAGCAGTCCTAAGAGGGATTCATAGCATTACAGGCCTGTCTCAGGAAACAAGAAAATCTCAAGTAAACAATATAAGTTTGCACTTAAAGAAAATAGAAAACTAACAACAAACAAAGCCCAAATACAGTAGAAGAATGAAAATACTAAAGATCAGAGCAGAAATAAATGAAATAGTCTAAAACCACAATACAAAAGATCAATGAAGCCAAAAGCTGGTTCTTTGAAAAGATAAATGAGACTGACATACCTTTAACCAGACTCATCAAGAAAAAAAGAGGACCCAAATAAGTAAAATCAGAAATGAAAGAGAAGTAACAACTGACACCACAGAAATACAAAGGATTGTAAGAAATTACTATGAACAACTACATGCCAATTTATTGGACAATCTGCATGAAATAAATAAATACTTAGAAATAAATAATCTTCCAAAACTGAATCAGCAAGAATCATGAAATCTGAATAGACAGATTACACCTAGTGAAATTGAAGCATTAATCACAAAACTCCCAACAACCAAACAAAAGTCCTGTACCAGATGGCTTCACAGGTGAATTTTACCAAACATTCAAAGAAGACTACATTATGGCAGAGAACAGCAGACTTTTCATAGTCCTGAGGAAAGATCTAAAGATGTTCTATTGTCCCTGCCACTTGAAAGTAAAGTGTTACTTTAAGGTAGTCTATAATCACTTAAAGATATATACCAAACCTCTAACTCAACCACTATAAAAAAAACACAAAGAGGTATAACCAACAAAGAAGATAAAATGGAATCATAAAATTTAATGAATCCAGAACAAGGCGGAAAAGAGGAAAAATGAAAGAAAGAATAAATGAGACCACTAGCAAGATGGTAGATTGAAAATACAAAAAGGAGACCTAAAGTTGAAGGTCATGCCGACATTGAGAAAGAAGTTTTGACAAACAGCCCCTATCCTAAATAGAAAACGGAAGATAAAGGAGTGACATCTTTAAGGCACTGAAAGAAAAAGTCAACCCAGAAGTTCACACCCAGTGAAAATATTTTTAAAGCTGAAGGCTAAGCCCTGGCTGGTGTGGCTCAGTGGATTGAGTGCTGACCTATTAACCAAAGGGTCGTTGGTTTGATTCCCAGTCAGGGCACATGCCTGAGCTGTGGGCCAGGTCGCCGGTAGGGGCCACAGGACAGGCAACCACACATTGATGTTTCTCTCTCTCTCTTTCTCCCTCCCTTCCCTTCTCTGAAAATAAGTAAATAAAATCTTAAAAATTTCAAAAAAACCCTGAAGGCTAATTCTTAGACAAATACTAAGAGCATTCATTGCCAACAAATATGAACAACATAAAATATTAGAGGAAGTTCTTTAGGCAGAAGGAATATGACAACAGACAGAAACTTGAACCTACAGAAATAAAGAATGCTGGATAGAAACAACAAAGTAAATTTGATTTTTTCTCCTCATTTTTAATTGCTTGAAAAGATAACTGGTTATCTAAAGCAAAATTAATAGCAATCTATCATGTGTTTATATCGTAAGTAAAAGTAAAATACATGACAACAATAGCACAAAGTTTATAGGGATAAATTAAGAATGTACTGTTATAACGTCCTCAACACTACTCACGAAGTGGTATACTATTATTTAAAGGAAGTCTGCAATTAATTCAGGGCACATGCCTGAGGATAAAATGTATACCGTATACTGCAGGGAGACTACTAAAAATTAAAAAGTTATGTTTGATAAGTTAATAGTGGAGATAAAATGGAATAATAAAAAAGGCTCAATTATCCTGACAAAGCAAAAACAGAAAATAAAAGAAACAAAAGATAGAATTAGAAAACAGCTAGCAACATAGATTTTAATCTAAACATTTCAATAATCACATTTTATGTGAATGAACTAATTACATCAATTAAAATAAAGAGGGTAGAATTGCATTTAAAAAGCAAGACTGAACTATACTGTATATACGAAACTCACATTAAATATAAAGACAGAGCTAGCTTAGAAGAAGAATGGGAAAAGGAGAATGGCATGGTATCACGCCAGCACACATCAAAAGAAACTTGGGTAGTTATATTTGTTAAGGAAAAGTATACTTCAGTCCCGGCTGCTGTGGCTCAGTCAGCGCAGGTCAGGGCACATGCCTGGGTTGCAGGCCAGGTCCACAGTTAGAGGTGTGTGAGAGGTAATGGATCTCGAGGGGAGCGTGAGAGGCAACCACACATTGATGCTTCTCCTTCTTTCTCCCTCTTTCCCCTCTCTCTAATAAATAAATAAATAAATAAATAAATAAAATCTTTAAAACAAAAAGGAAATTGGGCAAAGGACCTGAATTGACACTTCTCCAAAGAGGACATACAGAGGGCCAATAGACATATGAAAAGATGTTCAACATCACAAATCATCAGAGAAATACAAATTAAAACCACAATGACACACCATCTCACACCCGTCAGAATGGCCATCATCAATAAATCAACAAACAAGTGCTGGTGAGGGTGTGGAGAAAGGGGAACCCTTTTGTACTGTTGGTGGGAATGCAGACTGGTGCAGCCACTGTGGAGAGTAGTACGGAGATACCTCAAACATTAAAAATGGAACTGCCTTTTGACCCAGCAATTCCACTTCTGAGAATATATCTGAAGAAACCCAAAATATTAATTAAAAAGAACATAGCCCTGGCTTGTGTGACTCAGTGGATTGAGTGCCGGCTTGCAAACTAAAGGGTTGCAGGCCAGGTCCCCAGTAGGGAGCGCGTGAGAGGCGACCGCACATTGATGTTTCTCTTCCTCTTTCTCCCTCCTTCCCCCCTCTCTAAAAATAAATAAATTTAAATAAAAAAGAATACATGCACCCCTATGTTCATTGCAGCATTATTATTTACAATAACCAAGATTTGGAAGCAGCCCAAGTGTCCATCAGTAGATGAGTGGGGAAAAAAGCTGTGGCACATTTACTCAATGTAAAAAAGAAGTAATTCTTACCCTTTGCAACAGCAAAGTGAAATAAGCAGGCAGAGAAAGACATGTACCATACGATTTCATTTTTATGTGGAATCTAAAATAAACAAATAAACAAAATAGAAAGACTCATAGATACAGAGAACATACTGACAGCTGTCAGAGGGGAGGGAGAAGGGGGGCTGAGTAGAAAAGGTAAAAGGATTAAGAAAAAAAAAAAAACACCCCTCATAGACTGACCACAGTATGGCGATTACCAGAGAGAAGAGGGGAAAGATGAGAGGAAGGAGAAGATAAAGAGGGGATAAATGGTGACAGAAGGAGACTTGACTTGGGGTGGTGAACACACAATATACAGATGATGTGTTATAGAATTGTACACCTAAAACCTATATATTTTTTCTTAACCAATGTCTCCCCAATAAATTCATTTAAAAAATACTATCAACCGCCCTGGCTGGTGTAGCTCGGTGGATTGAGCACAGGCCTGTGAACCAAAGGGTCGCCAGTTCCATTCCCAGTCAGGGCACATGCCTGGGTTGCAGGCCAGGTCCCCAGTGGGAGTCACGCGACAGGCAAGCACACATTAATGTTTCTCTCCTTCTCTTTCTCCTTCCCTTCCCCTCTCTAAAAATAAATAAATAAAATCTTTTAAAAAATACTATCAACCAACCTAATCTAACTAGTATTTATAGAACAGTCCACCCAATGAGAATATACATTTTCTTTCAAGTGCACATGTAATACTCACCAAATGAAACTATATTGTGGGCCATAATATAAATTTAACAAATTTTAAAGAATAGAACTCACACAGAGTTTGTTCTTAGACCATAATTGAATTTAACTAGAAATTAATAACAAAAAGATATCTACAAAATCCCCCAATATATGAAATTAAACAAAAAAAACCCTCTAGCCCTGGTTGGTGTGGCTCAGTGGATTGAGCGCCACACTGCGAAGCAAAGGGCTACCAGTCTGATTCCCCATCAGGGCACATGCCTGGGTTGTGGGCCAGGTCCCCAAAAGCGGGTGCACAAGAGGCAACCACACACTGATGTTTCTCTCCTTTTTTTTCTCCCTCCCTTCCTCTCTCTATAAAAATAAACAATTAAAAAAAAAACCCTCTAAACAACCCTTGGATCAAACAGGAAATCTCAGAGGGACATTAAAGAATATTTTAAAATAAATTAAAATGTAAACACAATATATCAAATTTTGTGGGATGCACCTAAAGCAGTGCTGAGAAGGAAGTTTATAGTATTAAATGTTTATATTAGAAAAAAATAAATTGAAAAATAAGAAAAATCTCAAATCAGTAATTTAAGTTTCCACCTGAAGAAACTAGATAAAGAAGAGATACAATTAATCCCAAAGCAATCAGAAGAAAGTACATAGTAAAGATAAGAGGATGAATCAATAAAATTTAAAGCAAAAAATCAATAGAGAGGACCAATGAAACTCAAGCCTGGTTATTAGAAAATATCAGTAAAATTGGTAAAAGTCTAACCAGATTGATCAGAGGGGAAAAAATAGAGAAGAAATAAACAGTATCATAAATGAAAGAGGAGGCATCACTACAGATCCTACAAACATTAAAAGGATAATAAGGGAATATTATAAACATCTTCATGCCAATAAATTCAAGAACTGAAATAGAGAAAGTCCTTGAAAAACATAAACTACCAAAGCCCATTCAAGAAACTATGAATAACCTGAATAGCCCTATACCTGTTAGAGAAATAGAAACTATAGCTAATAGCCACCTCACAAGGAAAAGTCCAGTTCCAGAGAGTTTCAATGGGGAATTTTTTTAAACAATAATACCCCCATAAATTCAATTTTAAAAAGTAATATTGAAGAAATCTTAAAGTAAATTATGGCTTTGATGTAATAAACTGCTATTGGTTTAAATAGCTGGTTAAAAAAAATAATGGTGAATGTTACCAAACATTTAAGGAAGGAATATCAATTCTGCAAAATACCTTTCAGAAAATAGAATACGTGGGAACACTTCCCAACTCATTTTATCAGGCCAATATCATGCTAATATCAAAACCAGACAAAGATAGCACAAAAGAGGAAAATTACAGATCAATATACCAAGGATGAAAATATTCTCAGCAAACTATTAACAAATACAGTAGTATATACAAAGGATAATATATTATTGGGTTGGCCAAAAAATGCATTTAATTTTTTCCATAAAATAAAACACACATTTTTAATTTTCACCAATAATTTTATTGACTTCAGTATTTTGAGTATGCTGGCTATCTCCCACTATTGGCATCTAGTGGGTAGAGGCCAGGGGTGCTGCTTAACATCTTCCTATGCATGAGACACCCCACAGCAAAGAATTATTTGGCCAAACTATCAACAGTACCAAGAAACTCCATAAACCACTTTTGACATTTGATCAGTCACAGCACCTTCTCCACACACTGCACAAAGCATTTGTTTTTTGCATTTCAGCTGCATTTTTACCTTTCTTGAAATAATGAAGCATAATATGCCAAAAATGTTGCGTATTTTCTTCCATCTTCAATATTAAAATGCCTGCACAAAAATTCACCAATTTTGATAACTTTTTTTTAAAATGCACACTGATACAACAGCTGTCACAATACGATCTAACAAAATTGTTCTGAATGAAGCTAAAGACAACTAAGCACTACTGGAGCCATCATATGGACAAATCTAAATGAGCTTTTCAGCTAACCCAATACAATCCAGTGAAGCTTAACCCAGAAGTTTAAGATTGGCTCAACATGCAAAAATCTTATCAGAATAATTCACCATAGTAACAGACAAAGAATAAAAGTCATATTTTTTAAAATCCTCACCCGAGGATATGTATTGCTTTTAGGGAGAGAATGAGAGAAACACTGATATGAGAGAAACATCTATGGGTTGCCTCCAATACACGCCCTGATGGGGGATCAAAGCCAAAACCTGATCCAGGATCAAACCCACAACATTTTGGTGCATGAGGTGATGCTCCAACCAACTGAACCACCCAGCCAGGACAATATTATTATTTTTATAGATGCAGGAAAGGTATTTAACAAAATCCAATTCACAATAAAAAGTCTCAGCAAACTAGCAATATAAGGGAACTTCCTCAACTTGAAAAAAGGCACCTACAAAATGCCTACAGAAAACATACTTAAAAGGTGAAAAACAATGCTTTCCCCATAAGACCTGGATAAATTCAAGGATGACTGCTCTCATCACTTCTATGTAACAATGACAGTACCACAGGGTCTAACTATAAGCAAGGCTACTAGAACTAGTGAGTTTATCAAGGTTACAGAATACAAGGATAATATTTTCAAAATCACCCGATAGCCCGGGCTGGTGTGGCTCAGTGGATTGAGTGCCGGCTTGGGTTGTAGGCCAGATCCCCCAGTAGGAGGCGCGCAAGAGGCAACCACACATGGATGTTCCTCTCCCTCTTTCTCCATCCCTTCCCCTCTCTCTAAAAATAAATAAATAAATAATTTAAGGCCGAAATAATTTCAGGACTGGATAAATGTAACTACTCCTTAACTGTTAAGGAGTTGAAATTACATTTGGCCTTTTGAAGACAACCACGAGGTTGATGTGGCCCCCGGTGAAAATGCGTTTAACACCCCTGATCTAAATATCAAACATAAAACTTTTAGGAAAAAAGCATAGGAGAAAATCTTTAGTGTCTAGGGCTAGGTAAAGCATCCTTAAATTTGACACTAGAAGTATTATCCATAAAAGAAAAATTGATAAATTGGACTTCATCAAAAATTCGAAATCTGTTGTAGAAAAGATATGATAAATAGAATGAAAAAAAGCCTATACACTGGTAGAAAATATTTGCAAATTATATACCCAACAAAGAACTTGCACGCAGAGATAAAAACAGTACCTGGGCTCTTAGTGCGGCTTTGAAGGCTCAAAGAGATAATAGAAGCACAGGGCCTGGCACATACAACCATTCAACACAGTTGAGTTATTATCATTTTATTATCATTGCTGTTACAGCATTCTTTAAAATTGAGAAAATAAAGCAAGGCAAATGTTCATTAATAGGCAAATTGTTAAATTATGTTACATCTATTACAAGGAATATTAGGCAATGGCTTAGTAGAATGAAGTGAATCTATATGCACTAACCAGATGTCCAGGACTGTTGTGCAAAAAGAAAATTGTAGGACAATTTTATAGTATGATCTCATGTGTGCAAAAAGAAAATTATGTCTTTTGTAGAAATTTTTCTAGGATGATACTCACCAAACTGCTAACAGTTGTTATCCCTAGGGAGGGGAGGGGAGTGAGGAGGGGCGCACAGAAAAGGTAGGATGTGGAAGAAAATTAAAGAGGGTCTTTCACTTTTTATTCTATTTATTCCTCAAGTGTTTGGATTTTTACAGAATATGTTCCTATATTACTTGTGAAACAAAAAATACAGAAAGAAAAGAATTAACTATCTTTTCAAAGAGCAGTGATAAAAATAACTTTCTGATTGCCTTGGCTCATGGAGTCAAGAGGATGAAGGACAAGCTTACCTTGGACTCAAAGACTTCACTGAAAACAAACTGAGGTTCCATTTGGAATTTAACAAACATTAAAGGAGTGCTTGCTTGTTGACCTGGCAGCACAAAGAACTGCGTTACTGCCCCTTGTGTGACAAACTTGCTTTGTTATGTTATTGTGGTACAAATGTTAAGACTGTGGAGTTATTGAAGTCAGGGATCAAGTCTTTTTTGCTCTGTATCTCTAGCTGGTGACACAGGGCCTGGTTCGAGTTGGCACTCAATTAAAGGGAGGACATGACAAGATCTTAATTAAAGTTGGCTGTGAATAATAGTGCTGTCCTTGCCCCGTTGAACTGACACACAATCGCCATCTAGTGGCAACAAGGCGTTCCTGCAGAACTTAGACCTGAGAGGAAGGGGAGTCTGTCTGAGGTGTGTTCCAGACATCTTTCGGCCAAACAGCATTGACTAAGGCTATGACCCTAATTAGAAAAAAAAAAAATCCCAATCATGAGCTAAAAGGTCAATGTTTATGTCTTGGAGTGTTGATAAGATGACATCTAGATACTAATGTCTGAAGTGTCCTCTATCAGCACCCCACCATCACAATGCCCCAAACACCTACCTACCTATAAGCTGTGCAAAGACCACACTTGCCACACCTCCACTACACTCAAAAAGAATGAAACACGTTTGATAATAGGTATACACACTCATGCCTTCCCAGTGTTGATAAAATACTCAAAAACTTTCCTAAGCCAGTGTGGTCAGGACAAGACACAAAACAGGACTGGAAAAAAATCTTCCATAAACGTTGCCGTCCAGGTTCACCATCTTTCTGAATAATCTACTGAAGAATAAGTGACGCTCAGAAAGTATCTAGTGGACCTTTAAAATGTCCCACATTCCAAAGGGCAACAAGGAATAGCACCTTGGGCTGGCCTCCTGAGCACCACGCTGTGACAAAGCCTCACCTGCCCAGGAAGGTCCTGGGGAGCATGCTTTTGTCTCTTGCCTCATTTGAATATGAATGAGTCTTCAAAACAGCTTCAGTGTTTTTTAGGGAAGCAGCTGGGTGATTCAGAGGCTGAGAAATATTGGACCTCGTGTTTATGGACTTGGGGACTCAAAACAAAAATGATGAAGGAACACACTGGTACTTAATCTGAAAAATCTTGGTATGTATAGATCCGTGACACCTATATGATGAGAAGAACAACATTCCTGTAAAATGTTGCTCAGCAGAACAAACAAGAGAAAAAAAAACCTTCCTAAAGACTCCTAAGAGTGACACTGTCTAGCCTAGGATCAGTGGGAACAGGAGCCCCACGCAGTTGCATGCTCAGGGAAGGCTGCGGTCACACATTCTGGAAGCACACGTACACGCTTAAAGTTTTCTTATAATCCCACCTCCTCCACTTCCACACAGTATGTGCCTCCTAAATGTAGGAACCAAAACAGTGCTGAAATTGGCTGAAACTTGGACACCAGTTTGGGAGTGTGCCATAAACAAGAGATTTGTGGGTGGGCTTTTGTGGAGCAGAGCAGACATGAGTGTGTTTGTTGCTAGCACCCTGCTCTGGAGTTGCAGAGAAATTGGGAATTATTAACAAGATGGATCCATCAAGCTACTCCCAGCCTAAAAAAAGCCAGAAGCCCTAATATCTATTTATATGCAAATCCCTGAGGGCTGAAGTGGTTCTTCCTAATGGATGAAGAACACTCAGTAGCAATCAAGTCTTCAAGTGGAATGTTTTTTAGACCTTACTGAGGGTGCTGATGGAGATAATGAACGTTTGAGCTGTGGGCAGTGCATTTAAAATGGTAATGCAATATGTAGGAAGATGTGCTCTTCCCAGTGTCCCTTATTTCATACTAGCAAAAGTCCGTGGTTCCTGCTGGTACTAGAAAAAAAGCAACGTGTCAGCATAAAGAAAAAGCTGAGAAGAGACAGCATGAGAAACGAGTTATACTCTGTGGAAGGTTCCAGATAGGAGTGTCCGATGACAGCTACAAGAAAGAGTACTCCTTACGGTCCAAGTGGAATGCAGGCCCCGTTCCTCTGTGCTTCTTTCTAACCCCTACCCTGTTCTCCTCGCTGGGCAATGGAACTCAGGGGCCCCCCTCTCCAGAGACAGGGCACTAGAGATGTCTCCTTGGCCGCTTCTGCACTGAGAATGGTGCCTGGTGCCTCAGCCCCAACCCGCCTTCCTCTTCTAGGGTGATAGGGTGAGAGGCGGTCTGGAGCCGCTGGGCTCCGCAAGCAAGTCACCGGGCCCCTGCCCGCCTGCTGGACATTGGCTCGACGTGCGATTTCGCTTTCGGTGGATCGGCCTTGCCTGCAGCCCCGAGCGCTGGGAGCGGCTGCTTTGGGGGCGCATAGAACCCCGGGGCTCCCGGTGGCCACCCCGCGGGTGGGGACCCGAGGACGAGAGGGCGGGCGGGCGGCGCCCCTACTCACGTAGCGCTGCAGTTTCCTCTCGGGTGGCGACTTGACGAGCCAGCCGGTGCACACAGCGTCGCCCGAACTCATCGTGGCCGCCGCCGCCGCCGCTTCCTCCAGCTGGGTCGGCCGGCCGCGGCCGGAGGAAGTCGGGCCAGGGATGCCGACGGGGCGGGCCCAGCGCCCGCCCTCCCAGCGCCGCCCCGTGCGGCCGCCACGACCCCCGCCTCCGGCCGCCGCGCCCCCCTGGGAGGGGACGGGCGCCACCGCCCGCGGCGAGAGACCGTGGGGGAAGCAGGCAGCAAAAACTGGGAAGCCCCTTCGAACAAGAGCCCGGCCGAGTGGCCAGTAGACGCACCACGAGAGAGCGCGCGGAAGGAGCCCCGTGACCTACACAGAGTGCAGTGCAGTACGGAACTGTCCCCCGCTGCCTTCACCCCCACCCGTGACCAGTCACGTCAAAAGGGCTGGTCCTGGGTACCGAAAGCCCAAACCTGTTACCCGCACCTGCCGTGTATATAGTTAGGCAGTAAGAAAAGCATTGCCTCCTCTTTGACCTCCCTGTTCCACTTGATTGTTTGCAGACAAATGGTTCTTAGGGGGACTGAAGTTTTGCTACTTCCAAAAAGGCCTTTTGGGATACTGATTTTAAGCTGATTGTTAAGAAACAAAAGAGTCAGAAGGAATCCTTGACCCTCCCCCCTTTCCTGCCTAAGAGGTTCAGATGGAAAAACCTACTTTAAAAAGCACTCCTTAAAACAGGAGACCAAAAGTTCCATCAGTCACTGCAGCCATTTCTACGGGATAGTCATTCCTCTTCTAGTTCAGTCACCATCGCACCTCAATATCCTATAACCTCTATCAACCTTTATTTGACGTGTATAAGATAGAGAAGGAAAATCAGAAAAGTTCATATGTGCACACACAGAAATGTACTACACTCCTCATATCTGTAACTGCTTTTGAGACTGTAATTGGTCTTTATAACTTCCTTCTTCCACCACCCTCCCTGTCCTCCCTTTGCTCTCCAGCCAGGATCTCAGATGGTCAGAATTCACCTGGTGAGTGACCCAAACCTTTATTCCCATCAAATCTGAATCCTCAGGGGTCCTGCCTGGTGGTAGTGGTGGGAAGTGCCCCAGAGGATCTTTTGGATTCCATTCACAGCCCTAATCTTCTTGTTTACCAGCTTTCCACTTTCCATATGATAATCCCCCATCCAAGCCAGCTCAGCAGACTTGTGGTTTGCCTGTTGGTTGAACAAAGAACCTAAATGGCCAGATGGCAATCTCAATCTGCAATTTGATAGAACCAATGTTGTAGCTATGGTAGAAACATTCCTACCTTGGCAACCAGCGGAACTCAAAGTTGTGGGATGGGAAGAGACACCTTGAGAGTGGATCATTAGATGTGACAGTGAGAAGAGTCACATCCACTCTCACCTCTTAATTCCTGGAGCCGTTGATTCTGGCTATGGAAAATCAGCACCACATAGCAGTCATCAGTTCAAAGTGTTTACCTCATACTGTAAGACAGAAACTCCACCTTTCAGTGTATATTTTACCTGACTAGTGCAGTAACTGGGTCTTCAATAGACCGACCACTCCACCATCCTATCAGGCCAGGTGCTTCAGGGCAGCAAGGTTCATGGTAAGGCTAGTGCAGTCCCTCAGCATGAGCACACTCGCTCAGGTCTTTTGTTTTATAATGATTTCTTTGGTCGGGAGCACTATTATGTGAGATACTGCAGAAGTGAATAAGGGGCGGTATGTCTATGGGTGGGAATGCTGGCAGAAATGCAGATTACAGTAAGTGCCTATTCAAGTGGGGAAAAATTGCTGTCCCTTGCAGACATATGTGGTCTGATTTCATCAATCTGTCACCAGGCGGCTGGCTGGACCACCAGGGAATGCTACCTTATGGAGGGCTCAGTGTTAGTCTCTGCTGTGGGCAGGTTCAGTACACGGCACTGATAGTGGCAGTGGCCGTAACCATATAAATTGATGCCAGTTCCTGGGAACCTCACCACTCATAACTAATTCCCTTAAGCTTGCTCTCACCTCTGAAAAAAAAATCCCCTCATCACACTCTCCTCCATTCAACACATTGAGTCCACCATTTGCTTCCTTCTGAGACCTTGACCAATATACCTAGTCACGAAGAACTCCCTATGATGTTACAGGTGTGAGTCAAAGGAAAGGGTCATGCAGCAGTAGGGGACACAGAGATGTGAGCCACTTGCTCGAGCAACGTTGCTGTACCTTCCAGACCTGCTTGAGTCTAGTCCCAAATATCCCGCTTGCAGAGGATGATCAATTAGCACCCAATTTATCAGGAGTAGTTGAAATTACACAGTGCCTTGGTGCCCCAGAGTCAGACATTCAGACTTGACCATAGCCCAGGAGCCAGCCAGAAGCTGCTAATCTAAAGGAAAATACCGATACTTCTTTTGCTTCAAAACTCTACGTGTCCGTTGTATGTTCCTCCTATTGGAACTTGCCAGAGATTCCATGTAGCCTCCCATGGTGTCAGGGGGCTCTGTGCATGTTGGATCTGCATGATCATAAAGGTCAAGTGTCCTGAACCTGCTGCAGAGCCTCTCTGTACCCTGGGTCCCACTGAAAGCATGCAACCTTACAGATTACTTGCCTCATGCATTGGTGTGACATAATTAAGTGTATTATATGCTGCCTGCAGAATCTGAAGAGCCCCACCAAGTGCTGTACCTCTTTCTGAGTAGTAAGTGATATGAGGCACAGCAACTTGTTCAATAGCCGACATGGTCCAGACCATCTCAAAACATCATTAAGGGTCATATTCTCGAGTTTTTGTGGGTTTTATCTCCCATCCTCTGGCATACATGTGTCTTAATAAAGCATCTACGCTATCCGTTGCTCGCCAGGTCCAGTAAGCAAAATGCCTTCGTTGTAATAAACCAGTGGTGTTCACCGTGGTTAGAGCAGCAATCAAGTTCCACTCCCCCTGGATTATGACAATCAGCCAGAGGATAGGCATAGCCCTTAGATAAGGCTCTAAAGTCAGACTTCTGTTCCTTCCAGATGAAAGCTAGCTGCTTCAGATAGTATCTGCTGATTAAGAGAGAAAAGAGCATTTGTCAGAAAAATAGCCACTTACCAGGTGCCAAGCTCTGTGTTGATTTGCCCTAGGAAAACAACATCATCCAGAATAGCTTCAATTCAAGTCACAACCTGATTAATTTTGTGATTACCCATTATTCACCCCCAGGCTAACCAGGTAGGTTAGATAAGGATGTGATGATTCCTGCATGTTTCAGAGTGTACTGTTCTCCCTTCCAGAGGAAACCAAGTTGCTTCTTTGTGGTCACTCCTCCCCAGTTCCTAGGGAGAGATGACCTCTATATATCACAGTTTTCTTTCTTTGTTGTTTTTGTTTTATTGTTTCCTTTTTTAAAACATTTTTTTATTGCTGTTCAATTACAGTTGTCTGCATTTTCTCCCCACCCCCACAGTTTTCATTTTCCTCTCATCAACCCCATCCCACTCCAGCCTGGGGAGAAGAGGCTTTAAATAAAAAGTGGTTTTCAGTACCTGGATTCTCTCTGTGGCTTCCCCATTTACTTATTTAAAATAGGTTTCGTTTGGTAGTTCATTAAGTACTGTAAATCTTATAACTAGAAGGATTTGTGAAAATAAATGTCCACTATTATGGAAGAGTTTCTATCTCAATTGTGTTATGATGGGCAAAATGGTCATGCATCTAACTTATTCTCCATGAAAAGAGAGAAAATTTTAAAATAAAATGTCTCTCACCTTGGCTGGTGTGGCTCAGCGGACTGAGCACTGGCCTGTGAACTGGGGGACACTGGTTCTGTTCCCAAAAAGAGCACATGCCTGGGTTGTGGGCCAGGTCCCTGACTGCGGGTGTGAGGGAGGCAAACAGTGGATGTATCTCTCCCACATCAGTGTTTCTCTCTGTTTCTCCCTCCCTTCCTGTCTCCCTAAAAGGAAACAAAATCTTAAAAAAAAATACAAATAAAATATCTCTCCAATTTCTGGATCAAGGACAGACATGGGGTGATAGCTTACATGTGCATGAAAAGCCAGTAAGCAGGGAAGAAGGCTGTGCCTTCCTATATTCCCCTCTTCCCACACACCTCTTGTTCAAATAATCTATGAAGTACGTGAATTAAAGGCCTAGACTGCCATGGTACAATTTCAGATAGGGAAACTCTCTTTTTGCCTATAAGGACATCTACAGAGTGCTTCTCCGAGAGTAAAAGTAATCTAATTTCCATCTGAAATATGAAATTTTGACTTTATTATTATCAGTGATAGTCTTTTTCATGTCTTATGAAAAATCCTGACATCATATCCATTATTGTTACATTTAAAATAGTGTGGCTTTTAGCCCTGGCCAGGTGGCTCATTTGGTTGGAGCATCACTCCAAGACTTGCAGATTTGATCCCCGGTCAGAGTGCATACAGGAGGCAACCAACTGATGTTTCTTTCTCACATTGATGTCTCTCTCTGTCTCTCTCCTCTCTCTCTCTCCCCCTCTCCCTCCCCTCTTCTCTCTCTATAATCAGTAAAAACATTTTTAAAAATTATTAAAAAATAGCCCTGGCTGGTGTAGCTCAATGGATTGAGCGCGGGCTGCGAACCAAAGGGTCGCAGGTTCGACTCCCAGTCAGAACACATGCCTGGGTTGCGGGCCAGGTCCCCAGGTGGGAGCTCGAGAGAGGCAACCACCCGTTGATATTTCTCTCCCTTTCTTCCTTCTTCCTTTCCCCTCTGTCTAAAAATTAAATAAGTAAAATTTTTTTTAATTATAAAAAAATAAAATTGGCTACAAACCTGACACGGTAGCATTTGTGCCAATTTTTGGTTGAAATTGTGCCAATTTTTGGTTGAAATGGTGACAATGCTAACATGCCTTGGTTCAAGGGATGGAAGGTCACCTGTAAAGATGGCAATGCCAGTGGAACCACACTGCGTGAAGCTCTGGATTGCATCCTGCCACCAATTCACTCAAGTGACACACCCCTGTGTCTGCCCATCCAGGATGTCTACAAAATTGGTGGTACTGGTACTGTCTCTGCGGGCCAAGTGGAGACTGGCGTTCTCACGCCCTACATGGTGGTCACTTTTGCTCCAGTCGATGCTACAACTGAAGGCTGTTGAAACATACCATGCAGCTTTGAGTGAAGCTCTTCCTGGGGGCAATGTGGGCTTCAACATCAAGAATCTGTCTGTCAAAGATGTTTGTCATGGCAATGTGGCTGGAGACAGCAAAAATGACCCACCAATGAAAGCAGCTGGCTTCCTGCTCAGGTGATTATCCTGAACCATCCAGGCCAAGTCAGCGCTGGACATGCACCTGTGCTGGATGGTCACACAGCTCACATTGCTTGCAAATTTGTTGAATTGAAGGAGAAGATTGATCGTTGTTCTGAGAAAAGACTGGAAGATGGCCTGAAGTTTTTGAAACCTAGTGATGCTGCCATTTTTTAATTTGTATTCACATTTATTTACTTATTTATTTATTTTAAAGAGAAGCCTGGAGAAAGGCAGGCTGGCTCTTTTTTTTTAAAGGTTTTATTTATTTATTTTTAGAGAGAGGGGAAGGGAGGGAGTAAGAGAGGGAGAGAAACATCAGTGTGTGTTTGCCTCTTAAGCACCCCACACTGGGGACCTGGCCTGCAACCAAGGCATGTGCCCTGACTGGGAATTGAACCGGTGACCCTTTAGTTCACAGCCCGCGCTCAATCCACTGAGCTACACCAGCCAGGGCCATGCCATTTTTTATATGGTTCCAGGCAAGACCATGTGTGTTGAAAGGTGCTCTGATTATCCTCCTCTGGGCCATTTTCTATTTGTGACATGAGACAGACAGTTGCTGTGGGTGTCATCAAAGCAGTGGACAAGAAGGCGGCTAGAGCTGGCAAAGCCATCAAGTCTGCCCAGAAAGCGCACAAGGCTAAGTGAATATTATCCCCAACACCTGCCACCCCTGACTTAATTAGTAGTGGAAGAGCAGTCTCAGAACTGTTTGTCTCTTTATGCAACCATAAAAAAGACACACACAGATCCCATGTGTTACGGTTTAATAAAGAAATCCCAAATGTAATAATAAATTTTATCTGAAAAGTCAAAAAATCAAAAACAAACAGACACACACACAAGAACTGTTTGTATCAATTGACCACTTAAGTTTAATAGTAAAACACTGATTAATGATTACAATGCATCATAAAATCTTCAGAAGGAAAGGAGAATGCTTTGTGGACCATTTGGTTTTCTTCGTGTGACAGTTTTTAAGTTACTAGTTTTTAAAATCAGTACTTTTTAGTGGAAACAACTTGACCAAAAACATGTCACAGAATTTTGAGACCCACTAAAACAAAGTTTAGTGAGAAAAAATGAAATTGTTGTCACAAGTCCAAATCACTCACTTCTCAACTCAGTCTATGAGGACAGTATCACTCTGATGCCAAACCCAGAAAACTACAGTAAAAATAATTTTTAAAAAACTACAGACCAATATGCCTAATGAATGTAGATTTGAAAATTCTTAACAAGATGGTAGCAAGTAGAATTTACAAATATATAAAATTTTATACACCATGACCAAGTAAGGTTTATCCTAGAGCTGCAACACTCATTTAATATACGAAAACCACCACATGAATAAGCAAAAGAAGGAAAGTCCCATAATTATATCAATTGATGCAGGATGAGCACTTGACAAAACTCCACACCAATTCATGACAACAACTGTAATAAAACTAGGAATAGAGGGAGAACTTCCTCAAGTTGTTAATGAACATCTGCAGAACACATATGACTAACATCATACTTAATGGCGAAAAACAAGACACGTTCCCCATAAGATTAGGAATAGAGAAGGATGTCCACTCTTACTACTCTTGGTCAACATAGTATTGGAAGTTCTAGCCAGTGGAATAAGTCAAAAAAAGAAGAAAACAAAACAAAAAAAAGAAACAAAAAGCACACAGATTGGGGAGGAAGAACTAAAACTGTTTCAATTTACAGATGTAATTGTCTTCGTAGAAAATCCCAAGGAATCTACAGAAAAACTCCCATAACTAATGAGGATGTAAGGTTAAAACACAAAGCTCTTTACACAATGTTAAGGCTTATTATATAGCTACAGTCATCAAGACTTGTGATATTGTTAGAGGAATAGACACATAGATAATGGAATGAAATAGAGAACCCAGAAATAAACTCAGATAAATTAGCTAAAACTGGTCTTGGAAAAAGGCACAAAGTAATTCCATGGGTGAAAGATTGCTTCAACAAATGGTGTTGGAGCAATCGGACCTGCACAGGCAAAACAAAACAAAACAAAAATAAAAAACAATTTTAACTCAAACCTCATACCTTATATAAAAATTAATGACAAATGGCTCATATTTATATCTAATATGTAAAGCTATAAAACTTTTAGCCCTGGCCAGTGTGGCTCAGTTGGTTGGGCATCATTCTGCAAAGGTGAAGGTCAGTGGTTGCATTCCTGGGCAGGGCACATGCCTGGGTTGCAGGTTCTGTTCCCTGTAGGGGTGCCTACGGTTGGCAACTTATTGAAGCTTCTCATTTGCATCCATGTTTCTCTCCCTCTCTTTCTCCCTCCTTTCTCCTCTCTCTAAAAATAAATAAAGAAAATAAATAAAAAACTTTTAGAAGACAACATAAGAGACAATATTTGAAACCTAGGGCCCGGTGATGAGTTCTTAGACATGACACCAAAAGCACAAGCCATAAAAGAAAAAAAAAGTCGATAAACTGTGCTTTATTAAAATTAAAACTTTTACTCTACAAAATACCTTGTAAGAAGTACAGAAAGACTGGGAGAAAATGTTTGCAAACCACATATCTGCAAAAAGACTCATATCAAGAATATATGAAGAGCTCTTAAAATTCAATAATTAAACAACACTAATAATCTAATTAGAAAATAGATAAAAGATATGAAGAGACATTTCACTGAAGGGAATATAAAGATGGCAAATAAGAATATAGAAAATTGTTCAATTATTAGCAATTAAGGCAATGCATATTAAAAGCACTGTAAGATGCCACTATATACAGAGCAGAATGGCTAAAATTAAAAACATCAGCAGAATCCCCCCATTGATTTCCTGACCCATGGAGTGAGGAAATCATGGCAGAAAAGTCCAAGTGGAAACCCCTGGAGCTCCACCTTCCAGCCAAAATGTAAGTCAGAAGAAACATTGCATACTTAGGGGACAACGTCAAAAATTAGTTTCATTATCAAAGACTTGAAAAATGCAGAGAAGGCAATTTCTATCACATTCCCATTTGATTCACCAGTTTGGCTGGCACAGCAGTCAGTTAGGTCTTGGTAAATGTAGCAGTTTTAAACCAGGGCTCCAAAATTCTTTGAGACTCCTCTCATTGAGAGTGGAGTTGATACCATCTCCCTTTTAACCTGGGTAGGCTTGTGACTGTTTCAACCATACAATACAACAGAAACGATGCTTGGCCCTGGCTCAGTTGGTAAGAGCATTGTTCTGCAAAGCAAAAGGTCGCGGGTTTGATTCCCGGTCAGCACATACTCAGGTTGCCCTATGCTGAGGATTTCCGAGAGGACAGTGATAATGTTTTCTCTCTGCTCTATAATGTCTGCAGATTCAGCTGAAATGACTAGATGGTTCAGGGTGACTGGATGGCTGGAGGCTATAGTATTCTGGAAGCTTCCTCACTCACATGCCTGTTGTCTGTGCTAGGATGCCTATTCTGGCTATTTTAAATGCACGGAATCATACAATACAGGAGTGGGCAAAAGTAGGTTTACAGTATTTGTAGGGGAAAATATATATAATACAAGCATAAATAATAATACAAAATAAACTCTGTGTTTTGCGTACTCACAACTGTAAATCTACTTTTGCCTACCCCAATATTTGTCCCTGTGTGTTTGACTTATTTGACTTAGCATGATGCTTTTGAGTTTCCTCCATGCTGGAGCATGTATCAGTACTTCATTCCTTTTCATGGCCTAAAAATATTCCATTGCACGGATAGGCCACATTTACTCCATTCAACTGTAGGTGGACATTTGGGTTGTTTCTACCTTTTGGCTACCGTGAATCATGCTGCACGGGTCCCTGACATCATGTTTGAGTCTCTGTTTCCAAATCTTTTGGGTATATACACCTAGGGGTGCCATTGCTGATCATATGGCAACTCTGCTTAACCTTCTGAGGAACTGCCAGACTGTTTTCCCCAGAAGCGGCACCACTGTACAGGACAGTGGAGTGCTGCTGCTCATTCTTGACTTTGTGGCTTGGTTGGTCAAACAATGCCCAGTTCGTGACGTGCAGCTCAGGTTTTGAGACGACTTGAATCACACAGTCATTCATTTTCAGTTAGGGACTAAAGCAAGTCAGGAACTTTTCTTCCCAGCAAATTGGGGGGTGTGTGTGTGTGTGTGTGTGTGTGTGCGCGCGTGCGCATATGTCTTAGCTTTATTTTTTACCCCAAATTTCAGAGGCTTCAGCTGTGATTCTCTCATCAAGGTGTGGAAAAGGCTCTGTGTAGCATCCTAATGGGGTATGTCACCTTCAGGAAGAGGCCCACCAGGCATTGTGCTTCTTTCTTAGTGGCAGTATGGTTGAGGTACAGCAAGTCATTTCTCTTTTTAGACAGAGCATCTCAATAGGCCTCAGCCCCCTGATGCCCAGAAACTTCACAGAAGTGTTGGGCCCCTGAATTTTCCTGGGGTTTATCGCTCATCCTGTGGTGAAATATTTGCTACTTCCTATGCCTCAGCAGGATGTCATTAATGCGGTGGACCAGCATGAGGTCTTGGGAGACAATGAAGTGATCAAGCTAGTCCCTAGGGACTTAATTATGATAATGTGCCAGAGGATTGAAGGGACAGTGCTGGGGGGGGGCTTCCTTTTGACCTTTCTGTTTAGAATTGTCCTCAGTCCTTGAGTCAGGAAGCCCCTGTGGGAATGTTTCCATCTGCCAATTGTGTTTATTCCAATTAAGCAATCAGGGATTGGGGAAAGAGCCACAGGGGGTTCCATAGTGAATGGGACAAGGACTAAGACTCCATTTCTGACCAGTGGAACACAGTGGCATTCTATGTCCCCAGGGGAAAGTAGGAAGAAGGTTTAAAACACAGTATATGTTGTAGTGTTAAATGTACCTGGCCTCACCTTTGCTTGAGGGTTCTGAGCCTGTGAACTGAATGGCAAGCTGCCATTCACCATACCTACAGTTTTTGTTGGTGATGGTTGGGGTGTACAGATCATGGCCCACTACAGGTGGCCTATTAACAGGATACCGTGATCAGTTTGCTACCACGAAAGATCCGTGGGGAGAAACCATTCTGGTTTCAGCTAGCAGTCTGCTGCCTATCATGATGCCACTACTTGGCCTCTGCTGTTCCAGGACCCCTTAATTCCCACTGAGAGTGCAAATCTGTCTCCATGACAACATTTCCTGCCTCCTTTCCCAGACTAGTTTTTCAGAATTTTGACCGAAGTATGCCTAAGTGTTTTGGTAAAAGGAATGTCCTTTGAGCCTTCTCTGGGTATGTAGTTAAGGGTTGGGATTGGAGACAATTTGGGAAGGGGGGAGCAGGGCACAAGGAGAATTGGCATCCCTTTGCTTGGCAACTGACCAGGTGATTTCACTACAAGATCTCCAAGAAAGGCAGGATCAGTTTCATGAGAAGGGGAGGAGGAGCTGCTTTGGCTGGTAAGGGAAGGTCTATGGGGTTTTGGGATTCAAAAGACAGATGCATTCAACAAGTATTTACTGAATATTTTCTAGGAGTAGGGTATATAGCAGCGAACAAAATAGACAAAAATTTCCTGGCTTCATAAGGTTAATATTAAGTAAACAAGATACATTTAAGGAAAAGGGAAGAATGTGCCTGGAGAAGTCCTGAATAGTCAAGAAGCAGTGTGGATTTTTCTCTAAGTGAGATGGTATATTAGTTTCCTAGGGCTACCATAAGAAGTAACCCCAAACTGGGTGGCTTTAAATGACAGAAATTTATTCTCTCACAGTTATAGAAGCTGCAAGACTGAAATCACTCCAATCTCTGCCTCTATCTTCACATGGTCTTCTCTCTGTCTATGTTTCTTTTCCTTCTCTTCTAGGACATTTGTTGTTGAATTTGGGACCCACTTGGGCAATCCAGGATGATTTCATTTTGAGATACTTAATTATATCTACAAAGACCCTTTCTCCAAATAAGGTCACAATCACAGGGTCCAGGAGTTAGCACATATCTTTTGGGGGGCCACTCTTCATCCCATTACAGAAGGGAAGCCATTGAAGGGCTTTGAGCAGAGGAGGGACATGGCCTTACTTAGACTTTAATGGCTCTTTTCAGCTGCTGTGTTGAGAAGACACTATTTGGAAAAAGTAGAAGGGGGAACCGCAGGAGGCCACTGAAAAAAACCTAGGAGAGCCATAATGATGGCATGGACGAGTGACAGCAGTGAGGGTGGTAAAATACCATCAGATTCTACACCTCCTTTGAAAGCAAAGCTAATAGGCTTTGCTAACAGATCAGATGAGTATTGGAGAAAGATGAAGCCCATAGGAGAACCATCAATGAGTATCTCAGACTTATTCAGCCAAACATGTACCAATGAAATAATATAAAACAATGGGGGAAGTAACAAACTACTCATGAATTGGTTGATACTGGGAGCTTTGGTTATTTATAAAAAGTCAATTTAGATCATTCTTAGTACCTTGGCATACACCAAAATAAATTCTTGATTGACGAAAAGTTATGTGAGGAAAAACCAATCCTTTTTTTAAGCCACAGTGAAATAAAACTGAGAATTTTCTATTCTTTGATTGGCAGAGGAGACTTGGAAAGAAAATCAGTAACTGTTCTGTCAGCAGCAACTCATTAGGAAAGATAATGGCAAAAGATTCCATTTACCGTTGCAATAAAGAAATAACTGGGGATCAATCAAGTCCACAGAGGCTAGATTAAGAACCCGTTTGAGAGATAGAAGAGTGAGAAGAGCACCAAAAACAGAAAAGGCCCTGAACCTGCAACTGCTTCCTGGCCATCCAATTCCACTGACACTAGCGTCCTGCGACTATTGCACTTGACACAGACCCCTATCTGTGGAGTTCAAACAGAGGTGTTCTAAGTGTAAAGCACATACCCTAGAGACTTGATGCAGAAGTTAATGTAAATTGTCCCATTTATTAATATGGTGTATTGCTTACATGTTGAGATATTTTGAATAACTGGGTTAAGTAAAGTTCGTTATTAAAAATCATTTTAACTTTATCTTTTTACTTTTTTCCTCTATGTGGCTGCTAGAAAATTTCAAAGTCCACAAGTGGCTCGCACTCTGGCCAGCGACTCTAGCTGGTTAGGAATTGCAAGCAGCAAAGGGCTTTCAATCTCTCTGTGCCTTAACGTCTTCATTTTTCAATCGGGACTGATCCAATACCAACCTTAAAGGGTTGGCGAGAAGCAGCAATAAGTTACAGTCAACAGAGTCCTCAGCCAGGTGCCCAGGTGCTCAAACCCGGGTTAAACCCAGCGAAGGTAAACGAACAGCGGCCCAGGCCACGCCCACAAGCTACGGTCGGCCGCGGCGGACTGCGCGGCTTTCCCAGCCTGAGTTCCTGTGGGCGGGGGCGAGAGCCACAACGCACGCGCAGGCGCAGGCGCAGCAGCACTGGGGAGAAACTAGCTAATGAGATGCTCAGTTGTCCCGCGCGCCTGAGGCTTAGCCCTTCCATACTGACTCCTCCCCGCTGCGCGGCACGCACGGGGGCGCGCACAAGTGGGCGGGGTCTAGTGGCGCGGCTTGAGATCCGAGGGAGTGTTAATCTCTCTTTTGGAGGTTGCCCACGAGGCTCGCACGCTTTGCACGGAAATATGGCGGACGTTGAAGGTAAGGGTCGTTCTTTCACGATTTGTTTGGCCGAGTTTGACCCCTACTGGGGTCAACTCCACTGCCTCGGAGATTAGGGAGCAGGGAACGGCGTCGGAGCCCGAGCTCTCCGTTAGCTCCAGCCACCGGACTGGCTCGCTCTCTCGCTGCCAGGCCTCCTGCCAGGCTTACCTCTTGGCTTTGGCTCCACGAGTGAGGGCAAGATCGCGGGAGGCCCTCGCGATGAGCTGATGCCTTGAGGCCCGGGTCTACCACTGACGGCGCAGCCTTTTTAGGACCCGGGTCAGCGTTGAAAGGCGGCGGCGATGCCACTGATTTTGCGGTGGCAGGAGACCTAGCGGTACCTGTGCTGCCTGCAGCCTAGACTCCACAGGCAGCGCTAGGGAGTGAGGGGCGGAAAGGATGATTGGGGAAGAAAAGAGGTTGAGGGGCTGGGGCTGGGGCGCGGATGTACCTTCGACACGTAAGGAAGTTCTAGAGGTCACAAACACGCGGGGACGGTCAAGTGGTCACTTAATGGATCTTTCCGGCGTGTGGGCTGAACGCTTCTGCAGCAGGTGAAGCCCCGCCACCGCCACGTGGTGTGAACCTAAAGGAAGCCGACACGTGCGACTGCTTCTAGTTAGTTACGGATTTATGCGCCCCGCACAAACGGCGTTACACATCGTTTTCCTCAGTAATTGTAGCCCAAACATCCGTTTTCCACCTACCCTGGTTTCCTTCTCTATTTTAAACTTTGTTGCGTTTATTTTCGGAAAGAACTCCAAATCTCGTTTGTTTTTCTAGTATTTGCTGTGCCAAAGAAGCATAAAAAGAAAAAAGAGCCCAAGACATTACCAGAAGAAGATGTTGCAGTGAGTAGGAATATGTTTTCCTTTGTTTTGACTAAAAATAAAGATTATTTAGATAACAAATTAGAGAAAACTACGTTTAAAGGCTTTGAAGTAATAGGCTAGAATTGGGCAGTTACTGTACACAGCCCCAGCCAATCTAAGTATCTCCTATCACACTAGTTTCCTATGTGGTGTTGGGCTTTCCCTGAAATTTTCTTTTTTATTCCACCTGCAGACCCACTGTCCTCTGTCTCTTTAAATAGCTGTACCCTTCTTGGGGGCACTTCACTTACCCTTCTGAGATTTTAGGTAATTTCTTGTTCCAGTGAAGAGGCATTGGCTAGCTTGGGTTCTATTGAAAAGGCATAAGCTTCTGTGGTAGTAATGGAATTGTTCAGAATCACGTGGGAAGTCTAATAGGGTGCGTTTCTGTCCTGTGGAAGGAAATTCAACATGCTGGAGAATTTCTTATCAAACCTGAATCCAAAGTGGCTCAGTTGGACACATCTCAGTGGCCCCTGTTGCTAAAGGTATGTGGCTAACATTGTGCATCAGGTCAGTGTCTGGCTTTTATTTTTAAGTGTTAAGCAGTTCCTTAAGAGTGCTTAGTGAAGAGTGGAAGAGTGCTAGCATCCTTCCCTTAGGAAATGCTAGGTGATAGAGTCTAAAGCAGTGTTCCTTAAGGTGTCTAACGTGAAGGACCAGGTTTTGTTTTTTTCCCCACCATTTCCAATGTACCCAACACTGTTGTAGAATACAGTTAAAATGTTGAAATGACATCAGACTGCTCAAAGTTTATAAACAATTAGTTCTTGGTTTCTGTACTTCACTTTACAGACTTGAAGCAGTTTTTTTTTAATTTTTATTGTTATTCAATTACAGTTGTGTGCCTTTTCTCCCCATCCCCCCACCCCACCCCAGCTGAACCCACCTCCCTCCCCCAGACTTGAAGCAGTTTGTGGGCCACACTTTAGTGCTTGAGAAGCATGGGCTTTAAAGCCAGATTGGGTCAGGCAGTGTGTGACTTTGGGCCAGTCATTTAACCTCTAACCTCTTTGAGGCTGTTGGCTGTTTGCTCATAATAGCTCAGGAAGGCAAGCTGAGGGCTGCAGGAGGTAATTCATGTAATGTGTTTAACCACATTACAGTGCCTGGCATGTAACATGTCATCTAGAAATTGACTATTGTGTTGGGTTTTATTTTATTTATTTACTTTTAGAGAGAGGGGAAGGCGAAAGAGAGGGAGAGAAACATCAATGTGTGGTTGCCTTCTCGTGTGCCCCTCACTGGGGACCTGGCCCGCAAACCAGGCATGTGCCTTGACTGGGAATCAAACCAGCAACCCTTTGGTTCACAGCCTGCACTCAATTTACTGAGCTACACCAGCCAGGGCTGTGCCTGCCATTTAAATAGCATCTGCTTTTTTATTGTGGGCCCTGGGAATATACTAGTGAACCTGGTAGGCAGTGTCCCTATTCCAATGGAACTTAAAATCTAGTGGTGGGACACAGATAACTAAAATAATTGGTGTTTATGATAAACGCCATAATGAAACTAAACTGGGTGATGTGAAAGATGGGCTTTAATCGGGGGGAGACCAGTGATTGAGCCTGAGAAAGGAGAGTAAAAAGGAGCAGACATGAGAAAGCAGAGACAGGAGTATCTGGAGCAAGAACAAACTAGTCATGTTTGAGGAATATTGTCGCCAGTCCTCCTGGATTTGGCTCTTTTGTCCCAGACAAAATCAAAGCTAGTCCATGCTTTATTCATAAACCTGCATGGTGAAGCCCAGTCTGTCCTGTAGTACCCCAAGAAGTCTTTCTAGAGGAGTGACAAAATTGGTCTTATTACTCATGAGTAATTTTTCTAGTATGTAAGGAGGCTTACCAGTCTGTCACAGCAGATAATGAACATACAGGAGCAAGATCCAGGTCTGTGAATTTGAACAGTAGCCACATCACAGTGGTGGTGGTGATTTCTTGTTTTTCATATATTAATGGTTTCTTAACTTTATCTTGTGTTGTATCGTTGCTTTCTAGAATTTTGATAAGCTAAATATAAGGACAACACATTACACACCTCTTCCTTGTGGTTCAAATCCTCTGAAGAGAGAGATTGGGGATTATATCAGGTAGGTGTGTTCGGAGCAAGCACTGTTCAAACTTCTATTCTTTAAAAATGACCCTTTTTACATCAGTTACTCAAAGAGGTAATGGCATCTCAGAGTGGCATTGTCCTAAATATCATATAACTTGTACCCATGGTGAACTCTTCTTTTTTACTCTTTAGATTTCGTTTTTATTACGGGACCAGAACTGATGCCCAGTAATTTCTTTTCCATTCTAGGACAGGTTTCATTAATCTTGATAAGCCCTCCAACCCCTCCTCCCACGAGGTGGTAGCCTGGATCCGACGAATACTGCGGGTGGAGAAGACAGGACACAGTGGCACTCTGGATCCCAAGGTGACCGGCTGTTTAATCGTCTGCATAGAACGAGCCACCCGCTTGGTAAAATCACAACAGAGCGCAGGTATGTGGAAGAGGGAAGGAAGACGTGGCTAATTTGAGATTGGATGGCTTCCTGTATTTCCTTTCCCTTCTACCTTTTGGCTCTTGAAACTTTCTTCATTAGTAAAAAAAAAGAAAAAAATCCTAAGCGGAGATAGTCTTACTTTCTGTGTGCCTTCTGTGCTCTGCATCTGCGTTTCCCTGGAGTGCTAGGTTGCTAGGCCTGTGCATGTTGAGCGAGCTACGTCTATTCCTAGCCCTGAGGCAGACTTGTGTTAAAGTGCAGCTTTTCAGCTTGTTGCTCCAGGGTCCTCTCACTTCATGCTGCTGCTTCTGCCTAAATTGCATTTTCATCTGGGAAGATTCTACTTGACCTTGAAAGGCTTTTTTCCAGGCAGGCTCTACACTGGGTACTCAGACTGCCCCTGTCAGCACATTGGAAGTTGAAGTCCCAGTGAGAGAAAGTGTTGTCGTTCCTTTCCCACATCCGCACCATGAAATCTGTCTTGCTGCAAAATTTTACAGGAACCAGAAGGTCAAATTGCCTACATTTTCTGGTGCATAAAATGGAAGTGATAGGAGTATATATAGAATACAGAAAACTCAGTAGCCACACCTGACTACTCTTTTGTCATTTTTCAGGCAAAGAGTATGTGGGAATTGTCCGGCTGCACAATGCTATTGAAGGGGGGACCCAACTTGCCAGGGTAAGTCTGTAATTATAGGGAGGGAATCTTTTGGTGACCTGGATCTCTGAGCCCCTCGGCATCTGCACACGGGTCGGCTTTCCTGGCTGGACTCTCTTGTGTGCTTCTCAGTGGGCTGCCCTAGCCAGCCTGGACAGGTGACTACAGATGACAAGGGCACTTCCGGTCATGTCCCTTGTGAGGAGAGTTCTGATCCAGCACTGAGCCATCCCTGTGTAGTTGAAAAAGAAGCAAAAATTGAAAGGGCCTTTTAGATCTTAAATGATCGAGAGAAATCTTGTACATTTTGATTGTGTCCTCAAACTCCTAAAGTATGCTCTTTGATCTTATTTGAGAATCTGTGCAACGAGAGTGTTTATTTTGGTTTGTGCTTGGTCTCAGGCCCTAGAAACTCTGACAGGTGCCTTGTTCCAGCGACCTCCTCTTATTGCTGCAGTAAAGAGGCAACTCCGAGTACGGACCATCTATGAGAGCAAAATGATTGAGTATGATCCTGAAAGAAGATTAGGTGAGTCGTTAGGTCTGTGAGGAACTGAATTAACAGACCATATGTGGGGAGGAATGGGTTCTGGAAAATTATACTCTGTTGTTAAAAGTAGATGCCCTTAGTATATGGCGCAGCCATGGCCTTGTATTGTTTCTGTTCTTTCTGGCTCAGATAGAGAGTAACTCTGGGTTTCTCAACTGGTGACATGTTTACTTTGGAGACTATGCTACTTTTGTATGTATCTTAGGAATCTTTTGGGTGAGTTGTGAGGCCGGCACCTACATTCGGACGCTGTGTGTACACCTTGGTTTGTTATTGGGAGTTGGCGGTCAGATGCAGGAACTTCGGAGGGTTCGTTCTGGAGTCATGAGCGAAAAGGTACACCATTGCGGGGCTAGCAGTTCTGGAGCTGGTACTTAATGCAATACAGGCTGGGACAAAAGTAGGTATACAGTTGTGAGTACAAGAAACAGTTTATTCTTGTATTTATTATTGTATTACTTTCCATACGAACCACTATAAACCTACTTTTGCCTCACCCTGTATATTCTAGCTCTTGGTAGAACTCCACCTGCTTCATGTCCTGGAAAAGGCAATTTCCAAAGTGTTGAGTTCAGTTCGGGGCAGCTTCCCTGTTCTGTTAATTAAACTTTGGGACATTGAAACACAGGCTAGGGGAGATGGTTGGATAGAATGCATTAGTCTATTCAGTTACCTCATAGCCTACAAAACTGCTTGCTCAGACTTAAATACATCAGGTTAAAGATGTCCAAAAGAGAAGTGATTCTAAAGAAACTGAAGACTAATGAGCTTAGAGTAGCAGACAAGACTAAATTCATTTCAGTTTTGGGAAGTTTGGCATCTGCTTGGCTATTTGAGATACAATGACCATGAATAATTTTTCTACACGGCTGCTTCTCAGGACCACATGGTGACAATGCACGACGTGCTTGATGCCCAGTGGCTGTACGACAACCACAAGGATGAGAGTTACCTGCGGCGAGTTGTTTACCCTTTGGAGAAGCTGTTAACATCTCATAAACGGCTGGTTATGAAAGACAGTGCAGTAAGTTCTGTGCGTCAAGTCCATATTTGGACAAAATGTGTTCGAAGATGAGATATGGTTCATGTTCTGAAAACTTTGTATTTAAAGGGGGGGGGGACATGATGTGAACTTACTTTTCTTTGGGCTTTCTGAGTTGTTATTGTTTGTCTCTTATTTTGCCCTTTTTTTCCTCCTGGTTTTGTAGGTGGGACCCTGGGGTCTTTTTCCTTTTTTGTTAATGAAGCATTTTTGATTGGTTAAATCAAAACCAAATATACTGATTTAGCCCTTATGATGTGGTGTGGTGGGGTGGGCATTGTCCCACAAACCAAGAAGTTGCCAGTTTGATTCCCGGTCAGGGCACATGTCTGGGTTGCGGGCCAGGTCCCCAGTAGGGGGCGTCACATAGATGCTTCTCTTCCTCTCTTAATCCCTCCCTTCCCTCTCTAAAAATAAATAAAATCTTTAAAAAAGAAAACCTAATGTATTGAATTAAAGTAAAAGTTTAATGCTAGGCCTAATACTATTTTTACATAAGACAAATTAAGCAATTACCTAAGAGTTTTCCTAAAGTAACTTCATTCAAGAAATAGACTATCTGTAGTACATGGAATTTGCCCTTATAACCTGGTAGTTTTCCATGTGCCTAATAAACTGATTTTTTAAAAAAATTACTGCTAGAAAAAGTTGTTTTGATGAGGATAAAAAGCTGACACTGGAGAATTTCAAAGACATAAGGTATTTCTCTTTTGGGAATTTCATAAAATTTTGTCATGTTTAAATACTTGTTTGAGTCTATAAAACCTAAACATCACTGAGCCTTTCAAGCCTTTTTTTTCTTAGTATATTTACTAAATAACATTGAGAGTACTGTCAGCTTGGGTTTCTTCTTTAGTAATGATTTAAGGATGAGTTTCTTTTCAGGTAGTCCAGAATTTTATAAACACCCTTTTTATTCCTAATGGTATCGTGATGAGAGAATGGCCCTTTGTACGTTAAGATTGTCTCTGTGACCAACTGCATAATGAAGTTTTCAATATTATGTAGCAATAAAAAATTCTCTAACTTTGAAGGATATAAATTCTATGTATAATAATTTGAGGTTAATCATTCATATTCATATCTTGTTATATAGATTTTTTTAAAGATTTTATTTACTTGGTTTTAGAGAGAGGGGAAGGGACAGAAAAAGAAGGAGAGAAAGATCCTCCTCTGTGCAAGAGATAGATACATCTATTGGTTGCCTCCCCCCTGCCCCCAACTCGGGACCTGTCCCGCAACCCTCTGTTTAGCAGGCTGGCACTCAATCCACTGAGCCACGTCAGCCAGGGCTATTCAATGTATCTTTTATGTTATAATTCATAATAAACAAAAATCAATGAGTTATACTAAAACATGCCACTATAATGGTTGAAAATACTTAACCACATAAAACAGAACAACATAAATGTGATATATACCCTTTTGCCAGGGTCATACTGGTAGCTCCTTGGAAAATTTAAGGGGAAGGTAGAATGTGGTCAGCAAGAGATCTAGGGTGAGTGAGGACAAGAAGGGACAAGGCAGATGGATGCATTGAGTGCCATTGAACTCAGGGAGAGGTGGCCTTGTACCTGTTGGCCTATAAATTATGCCAAAACCTGTATGCAGTTGGCCTTGGTAATCTTGCTTCGGATCATGTTACTACCCAAATGTCCCTATAGATCTAATAGATTAGTTTTGTCAAGGTGTTTTTTCTCTTAATGATAAGTGATAGAAAAGAACAATTAAGGGAGACTAAGGCTGGGTTTTGCTTTAAAATGAAAACATGCTAAAGTTCCACAGGCATAGAAGGCATAGCTATTTAAAGTCCTACTTAACATTGCTGAGTCAGCGTGGGTAAACTCCTGGTGTGTGGTGAGTGGTTGCTGTCATTCAGAGTTTCTTCACATGTTGATTGTGGCCAGTGGCTCTTGATGGTGTTAGCCTCATGTCAAGGTGGGGAGGTGCTCACAGGCCCCCTCCCCTGTGTCTGAATTTGCTGTGGTGTGGGCTGGAGGGCAGTGGCTGGGGCTCTCACGGGAGGTACCATCCTTGTAGGTGAATGCAATCTGCTACGGGGCGAAGATCATGCTTCCAGGTGTTCTCCGATATGAGGATGGCATTGAAGTCAATCAGGAGATCGTGGTCATCACCACCAAAGGGGAAGCAATCTGCATAGGTAAGAGGGGATGTTGTCCTTACTTTTTCTGCACCATCATGGCCAGGTTCACAAAGGGCAGGTCCCCAAGTCCTGGTCTCGGTTTGATCTCACTGTATGGCCAGGGGTCTCTAGGGGTGTTCACGGCAAAGGGCCGTGTCAGACAGGCACATGTGAGGGTGGAGATGAGTGGGTTTTACCCCGTCCCTGTGGCTGCTGCTGGAGGCCATGTCTCAGCAGCTGGTTCTCCAGGGAGGAGAGAGGAAATCATTACGAATGGAAGTAAATGTCCATGGTTATCAATGAAGAGCCTTTAGTCCACTTCTCTGCACATCCCTGTGTACGTCCTCAGTGAAGGATACTTCGATTAAGGCAGTAGAGCTTTGAGTTTGAAAAAGCTATATGAAACAGTGGCGTTTGGGCTTGCCAGTTACCACGTCTTTCTCCTTTAAATGATTCTTTTTTCATCTTTTTGCAACACCTGCAGCTGTCGCATTAATGACCACAGCGGTGATCTCCACCTGTGACCACGGGATAGTGGCCAAGATCAAGAGAGTGATTATGGAAAGAGACACTTATCCTCGGAAGTGGGGGTTAGGTCCAAAGGTAAGTGGGACAGGGTGTGTCTTCTGCCAGGGTATTTGGTTTAGCGTTGGTGAATACTTGGGCAGCTGTTGGTGTAACCTCTGTGCCACAGCCTTGCCTTCTGCTGGGCTCTGGGGGAGTCGATGGTGAGTGGAAAGTGGCCTGTCTCAGACCCTAGAGATTCCCATCTAATGGGAGGAAGCAGATGGGCATCACTCAAAATTGCACAACGGAATGGTGAATTTTAGCCCAGCCAAGGGCTTATCAAGGAGTGCAGAGGTGTGTGGCACCTGTACAGTCTACAGTGGAAGGGCTGGACCTGTTGAGGGGATCTGGGTAAGGGAGCTTCACTTGAGCCGTGCCGGTGTGAAAGGTGTGACGTAGATGTCTGTGAGGCGAAGAGGGGAGGGAGGGTCTAGGGCAGGCACGGTAGTATGTGTGAAGGCCCCGTGCCACAAAAGGACACTCACCAAGAGTGCAGAGGCTCTCACCAAGACAGTAAGCTTTAACAAGTCCCTCGTTTGCTCCTGTTGGAGAGAGGGTGAATTTCAAGTGCTGTGTAGAGGGCTGTAAGGAGTATACAAGGAAGAAACTTGACCTGAGCCATGTGCACGCAGTCATAATACCTGCTGTGTGTGTTGGCACCATTCTGACATTGAAACCCTGACATCCACCAGGCAAGTCAGAAGAAGCTGATGATCAAGCAGGGCCTTCTGGACAAGCATGGCAAGCCCACAGACAGTACGCCCGCCACCTGGATTCAGGAGTATGTTGACTACAGGTGAGGGCAGGGCTTTTAGTTTATTAGACACCCAGGGCAGGCAGAGACTCACACTCGCCTGGATGCAGTAGTGCCTCAGCTACAGGGGAGGGTGGGAGGGTATTGAGCTCGGAGGGGTAGATGCAGCATGCAGGCCACACGGACGAGTACATCAACTACAAACGAGGATAGGAGGTCACAGGGCCCAGGTGAGGAGCAGGTTTGGTTGCGGAGTACGGGGGTGGGGTGGGGATTTGCTAGACGTGGGAGCCAAGGAACCCATGCGGCCTTTCGCAAAAAGCCTTAGGGGCTGTCGGGTGGCAGCAGGTTGCTTTACCTCAACTGCCCGGGTCAATTGCTTGGTCCTCTGCAGCAGACAGTTATCCCTTTCTAGTCTGGCTTGTGGGACTCTAGAGGGAGTCAGTCTGCAACAGTAAGTGGTAAGTTCTTATGTCCAGCGTCAGCATTTTGATGGTGGCTTTAGACTTGCCAGATATCACTGACTGACTGCCAGTGAAGGCAGTGCCGGCACGGAAAGCTGTTCAGCGCATCTAACATTGCTGCCTCTCCTTTCAGTGATGTTGTGAAGACTGAGGTGGGTGCCGAAACAGTACAAACCCCAAAGGTGGTAAGTGGCATACTGTGATGAGTTTGGAATGCACTTTGGGAGATGGTTCAGTTTAGCTTGTTTTGGCGACTGTGCAGTCCAGCTGTATAACTTAGCTCAGCACAGCAGGGCCTCCCAGCCCTGCGGGTGCATGCTGCAGAGAGATAACCTGTTGTGCGCCTCGGGGTGTTCGGGTTCCGTAGGTGACAATTCACTTTCACGTGTCTGCTGGGAGAAACGTGTGCTCAGGAATTGCCCCAGCCTTATCTTCCACCTCGGCTTAGGCAACACCACTGAAACTGTGGGGTTACATTTTCCCGTGGCCCCCACCCTGGGTCAGGTGATGGCACAGGTGTGTTGGAATCAGAGGCTGTGACACTTGGGGCTGAGCAGGAGCAGCAGTACCACCCGAGGCTGGCAAGTGTCTCTAGATGGCACCAGTTCAGTGCTTCAAAAGTTGAAGGGACGCATGCGGCGGCAGCTTGGTTTCCCAGGGTTGGGGACCACTGACAGCACGGAATAATGGGTGGTACTGAGTGACCCGAAGCAAGCTCTCTGCAAGAGCTTTTCCTGCCTTGCCTGCTACTTTGGAGGACTGGTGGGAGCACCCCCAGGGGACATGTAGTTCAACTTTTTTTTAAAGGTTTTATTTTTAGAGAGAGGGAGAGAAACCTCGATGTGCGGTTGCCTCTCTCACGCCCCGCAATCGGGGACCTGGCCCGCAGCCCAGGCATGTGCCCTGACTGGGATCAAACCAGTGACCTTCTGGCTCACAGGCTGGTGCTCAGTCCACTGAGCCACACCAGCCAGAGCCTGGTTCAACTTCTTATACTAGCGAGGTTGGCCTCCAAAAACTACAGGGCCATTCATTCCCTCAGCTCTGTTTTGCTTCTCCTGCTGTCCCCATGGCTTCCTGCTCTTTGTGGATGAGACTATCTTTGAATCCTTGGTAAATTTAAGGATGCATTGGCGTTCATAATTAGAAAACTTCCTATTGTACCCAGTCAGGATCTTTTCTGGTAGCTCCACACCTTTTCACTTAACCTTTCTATCCGATTTTGCATAAGATGTTAACCTTTGGTGAAATGTCTCCACCTTAGCAGAAGCGGAAGCGAGAGAGTGACAGTGACGAGACTTCGCCAGCGTCTCCACAGGTGATTAAGAAGGAAAAGGAAAAAAAGAAGAAGAAGGATAAGAAGGCCAAAGCTGCTCCGGAGAGCGCAGGAGAGCCAGGAGATGGGGTGTGTATAAAGATGTTCAGGATACCTCGGCCCACTCAGTCCTGTGGGCGCAGGGAGGAATTGCCCAATGGGTGCCAGCTTGGTTACTCTGGGAGCTGCCCCATATTCCTGGAGTGGCTTTGTCCCCCTCTACCGCGGCGCATGTACAGAGATAGGTCCTGGCATTTTGTAGTAACCGCTCATAGTTAGAATTCTGTTGGTGGTAGGTAGGAAGGCTGTAGCTTGGGAATCTGCTCTTGTTTGTAAAAGTAGACCACTGGGGCACCACTGAAAAGCTTAGGACTTTGTGTTATGTGCAAAAAATGATTTAACCCCGAATATCCTTAGCGATCCTGAAAAGGCGTGACTGTGTACAACTTCCCTGAATTCCCTTTGGGAGAGTGGGAATGGTTCTGTTAACAGATTCTGTGGCCTTTCTTTTTTTTCCAGGACAATGATACCACCAAAAAGAAGAAGAAGAAGAAGAAAATAAAAGCAGAAATAGTTTCTGATTAGTGGAGATCACTTTAAGCACTGTGTTCACCTGGGAGGAGAAATTAAAGCCTTATTAAGAAAACATAGTTCCTTTTGTCCTTGAGGGAACGGAACATAGGTCCCAGGAAGGGTGGAGAGCTGAGGCAGATTTTAGCTGCTCTCTGAGACCTCGGTGACAATACCTGGTGTGGTTGTCCCATCCTGTCCTGTTTTAAGGACATGGGTGCAGGAGGCAGATTTGACACCACCCACTTCTCTGCTTGGGAGAGCTGGGAAGCCTTGCCCTCAGACCCAGCACTGCCCAGTAACCATGTGTAGCTGTTTTCGAACGGCAGTTTTAACAGCACTGTCATTTACTCATTGGCTTCTGCCGCTCTCCCGCACCCCTCTGTTTAAAAAGTTTGTAAAAGTTGCAGAGTGAAATGGTCCAGAACAAGTACAAGAATGTAACACCCGTGTTTACTGGGGGTGGTAAATCTCCAGTGTGCTGTAAGGACAATGGTCTGTTCCGGTGTCAGCCACCTTTCTAACTCCGTGGATCTCCCAAATAAAGGCCTGGCAAGGACTCACGGTCTTTCATCTGAAAGGCTATTTCCAATCCCTCTGGCCTAGTAGTTTGTGTACTTATTCAAGCCTATGTGTACAGACAGACTCTTGTACCTAAATCCATCTGCCTACTTCTGTACTTGACAGAATCCAAAATACTCTTGTTTTTACCCTCTTTGAAAAGATGGGATCATTTGTTGCTGGAAGAAAGTTGTAATTTTTACTTTAATTAAAGTTGACTCATGTTTAAGTATTCCTGTTGGGTTTTCTAATTGTCGGTGATGTCAAACTAGAACAAAAAATAATTTGACTAAAAATCTAGAGACTGCTGTATTTGAAATGTGATGCTGTCCCTTTGGATGGTTTTCTTTCTGGGTCTGTCTTGCAACCTGCACCTCGGGGCTCATCGGGCATAGGGTTAAATACTCTGGAATCTCCATTGAAGACGTTAACTAAGTAACAAGGGGAATCATCACAAATTCAGCAATCTCAAATAACAGGAGGAAGGTATAATTTATGTAATGGGTCTGGCAGGTATTGTGGGGGTGAGCGTGTGGATACACCCAGAAAAAGCCTGAAGGAAGCCTGAAAGCCACCTGGGGCTCAAACTTGGTGATGGGAGCCCACTAAGTGACAAAAATCTGGGGGGGGGGGTGGACGGATGTTACAGAATATAAAGGCCTTGGTAAGGTCTAGGATTGCTTCCAATCTGATACCAAAACCTAAGATGTGAGGAGCAGCTGGGGCGGGGGTGGGTAGTCTCCAGATGCAGGGAGGAAAGGCCTTTGCTGGTATGTGCACCCCAGTGCTCAGGATCCACCACTGAGCCGCGCCGCTCCCCCCACCCCGCCCCCCACTCCTTAGTGTGACCAGCATGTACGCCTCCAAGCACTAGCAGGAAGCTACAATAAATGCCTGCCCTTTGCTGGGTTCTAGGATAATCCTAGGTGGACAACAGGCTCAAGACTGGGGGTTGGGTGGTTTTTATTTCGTAATCCTAGCAGTGGCTCATTTTCTTGATAGTGTAATCTCCGCAGCCAGTCATGCGGCTGCTCTAAAAAGCATGTCTTGTGAATAAAGAGAACACTACAATGAGTGACAGGGAAAAGTGGCAAGATTTGCTAGGCATGTCATAACCAAGGCCAGCGCAAGTGGAGGCAAAGATGTTTGCTCATTTCCCCATGGAGCAAAAACGACAATCTTACACCTTTGCCCTCAAAGTGTGCCCAGCACGTGGTCACTCACCGCACAAGAGGTTGGGTTACTCTGACCACCAGACCCTTAAGATTGTTAAAGGCTTGAGGGAGGCATCTGGTGTTGGATGCCATCCTCCATGAACTTAAAGCTGGTGACATTTCCCTTTCCAGAGGCTTGTGTGAGTGGAAACCCAAACACATAAAGTCATTGGCATTTTAGCACAGTAACATTTTTATTGCTTTTATGTGTTTTCCTAGAGCAGACATCATCCTATTGCACAGCTGTTTGATTTTGGCATTTTTAGAAAGTTGCAGTAAAAAAGTTTTCTTCAAAGTAAAGACAAATGAAGTGCTCAGTGTGATTCAAGGTGAGGGAGTGCAGGCTGTAGAGAGACAGGGTCCATTGCTTTTCCTCCCTGTATACGCCATCTTTGATTAGCATTTGCATTTGGATAGTGCTTCTGGACCCCAATTTCCAGAGATCCTTTTGAAATTCTGATCAGTGGGGCCCCATGTATCAGGAAAACCAGAGCCCAGACCTTCTTCATTCAGCACCTTGAACAAGACCGACACCCACTGGCTTAATTAGGATAGTTGCATAGAGCTGGAAGCTGACACAAATTAGCTGGAGGGCCCCTGTGTCTTAAAGCAAGAGGAATAGAGTTCCAAATACTGGAGAGGGCATACAGTAGTTCCCCCCATTCTGCAAGCTTAGTAAACCCAGGAGACGGGCACCCACTGTGGAGAACTGCATGCCTGGTCAAAGGCTTCTTGCAATTTCTTAAGGGTTTCATCCACACCATTATTGACCAGCGAGAGGTCAAAGTAGTGAGCGTACTGGCTGCGGATGGCCTCCGAGTCCTTCTGCAGCTGCTGCAGGGCTTCCGTCTGCAAAGAAGAGAGAGCCACTGATGAAAGCAGGCTGCAGCATGCCCCTCCTGAGAGGCTAGGGACAGCTTTTAAGTGGTTGTTGACCGTTAGGACCATTGCATGGCTCCCAGTCACCTGCTTAGAGACAAGGCCTGAAGACCTTGCTTTAGAATGTTAACAGAGAAGGGCACAAAGAGGCAATCAGTTAAGAACAATTCTCAGAGGATCTCAAAGTAACCCTCAAACTAATCAGAGCGCTCTGGAAGACCAGCAGCCATCTCCCAGTTCTTGCCTTTGAGCATGGACAGCCCTTCCAGCAGCCCCGAGAGCTGCAATCCCAGGACAAGGTTAAGTGTGACTGATGATTCCAGGTCTCTTTCTAGAACCCCAAAACAAGTGGCCATGAAAAGACTGATAATTTAACTCCATAAAAGTAAAAGTGTTTCTGTAGCAATGGACACCAAAAGACATGCCAAATTGCAAAAAAAAAAAAAAAAAAAAAAAAAAGTGACTGGTATCACAAAGGGATAATTAATAGAGTTCCTAGAAATCAATAACCAAAAGGCCAATAATCAGCAGACTAATAAGCTAAGAACATGACCAGGTATTAACAGAAAAGGTAATACAAACGGCCCTTAAGAGTCTGATGAAAGCCCTGGCTGGTGTGGCTCACTGGATTGAGTGCCACCCTGTGAACTGAAGGGTCACCAGTTTGATTCCTGGTCAGGGCACATGCCTGGGTTGCGGGCCAGGTACTCTAGTAGGGGGCATGTGAGAGGCAACCACACATTGGTGTTTCTCTCCCTCTTTCTCCCTCCCTTCCCCTCTCTCTAAAAACAAATAAACAAAACCTTTTTAAAAAAGAGAAAAGTACAATGAGATTCATATTTCACTCTATTAGGCTGGCCAAAAGTGAAAGTTTGGAAAATATGACCCCGACACAGGGAAGCAAGCACTCTCTGAGGTAAATCATCTGTCTGAATTCCCAATTCCCAAAGCATGCATGCTTGGACCCAGCAGTCCTGTCTGGAATTTTTCCTACAGACAGATTTGCACACCTGTGAAATGCCATTTGTACAGGGCCACTGGTTGCCATGTTATTTACAACAGTCCAAGTTTTAAAACAACCCAGATAGCTCTAAGGGAAGAGTGACAAAACAATGCCGCACGCACGCAATGGGAGGCCATGCAGGCACTAAGACTGAAGAAGCTCTCCACACGCTGATTCAGAAAGATCATCGCGTTCAGTGAAGAAGCAGGGGCAGCAAAGTGTGTGTACGATGGGTGTGAGGCAGGTAGGAACTGCAGAGTGGGGAGCAGGGGAGACCTTTCATTATATTCCTGGCCTCTTTTCTCCTCTCTCATGCCCCCCACATCCACCCCACACCACAGGGTGGGTTCAGTCTCCTTCACAGTCCCCCCTGCTCACCCCACTTGAGCCCACATCATCCCAAAGTGTCAAGATTTACCCAATTGTCCATCTCTGCCACTGGACCCTGGGCACTTCTGGAACATTGACTGTGTCCCCATTACCTAACATGGTCATTGTCCAGCTAGTGGTTTAATAAGTGTCTGCCAAGTGAATCAAATGTACATAATATATATGTCCTTCGGCTTCTTGGCCTTGCAGGAAGGATAGCGGTAATCAGTAAACTCATAGGGGATTTGGTCACAAGCTGAAGCTGAGCTCCAGCCAGTGCTCTGGGCAATGATTTGTACTGATGTCCCAGTTTGGACAGGCCTAGCGAGTGAACCCCTACCCACCCCACACAATCCCCTCCTTCCTACCTGAGTGCCCTGGTCAGTAGGTGCGATAAACACTATGAAAGGTGAAAGTTCTGCTGTCCGAACAATCTTTACAGTCTAGAAAAGAGGAAGAGAAAGGAAGAACATATTTTTTCAAAAGTTAGCTGTCATGATGCATTCTTGCTGGTAAGCATCTCTGGGCTTCACCAACCCCAGCACTACTTCCATCATTTCCAGTACTATTGTTCTTCTTCCGCATGACCCCACTGAAAGTACATGAAGCAAATCTGAGCTCCCCAAAGATTCCCATGAGCTTTGCTCTTCAGCACCCCCTCCCCATCCACTCCTGCCTTTCCATGCCTACCCACCTGGGGCTCGATGTCCAGGATGGCAATCTTGTCCTGCTTATGAATCTGGTGCACTGTTTCAAATTTGGTGCCAAACATGTTGCCCTGGTAGCTGCCAAACTCCAAGAACTCATTGGCAGAGATGCTCCTTGTCATCTCTTCTGTGGAGATGAAGTGGTACTCCTTCCCATCTTCTTCATTCTTCTTGGGCAGCCGTGTTGTATCTGCACACAAGAACCCAAACCCCTGACAAACTCAGGGTCCTCGCCATGGACCACGGTGTCTGCTGAAACCCTAGCTGCCTTTGGTGTAGAGAGAGGGTTTTCTCCCACGGAGTCCTTAAGGGCTGACAATAGGAGATGATACATATCAGGAAATCCCCCATCCACCCAGAACAAATTTAAACTTTAAGAGGCAAAGTCCAACAAAACATTCCTATCATCATTTTCCCTAACATTAAGTTCCATGTCTCGAACCATCAACCCCAGGAATATTGAAGTTTGAAAATGGAGAAATGATAGGTGGAGATATTTTAAAAACAGATCTATAGGCTATGGTCAGGATTTCTTGGAAGTATGTTTAAAGTTTGCATAACTTGGAAAGAAGAGTACTTTGGTTTTATTTAAACTTATACTGTTAACTGTGAGAATGTTCTTAAGTCACAACATCTAGTATTGCTCATATAAACTGTCCTCTAAGTAAATGTGCTCCAGATATTGTAGCTTGAAACACGATCCTCCCCAGCCCTCCCCAAGGGACCTCCCTTGCTTTCCATCCTTATCATCATCCCCTTTCCAGCTTATAAAACAACACCTCTTCATTGATCTGAAGTTATTTTGACCCATCACCCTCTTTCTCTAGCTCCCTTCTCATTCAAAGTTATTAAATGACAAGGCTGTACTGGTTATTTCAACTTCTCGACTTCCTCACTCACTCCTCAACCCAGGTCCATTTGCTTTCTGTCCCAGGATGTCACAATGTCCCTAAAGGCAAAACGGAGAAGCAAGGAATAAAAAAATACTAATATCAGGTGCAGAATCCTGTTTTCTACTTTGATAAGCAGAATCTCTTCCTGGGAATATGTACAACCATGCTATGCAGATTCACTTCTGGGAATGTAAGGTACCTGACTGCACATCACCACCGGTCGGATGTCCCCCTACCCAGGACTGCTGCAGAGACTGTACCTCGCCTGAGCACTGCTTTGATTTAGGAGACATTTCATGAAAATTAGAGAGTCCAGACATCAAATGAAAGTGGGGTAGCTAAGGAAATTACAATACAGCTACTCAGTGGACTAGAAGGAAGTTCTCAAAGTGATTAAGGCACATGAGAAAATGTTTCTAATGTAAACTAAAGAGAAAAAGTAATATAAGTTTTAATAACATATTACTTGATTTTTAATTTTCTTAAATATTAAAAACAATTTATTCACTTTTAGAGAGAAGGGAAGGGAGGGAGAAAGAGGGAGGGAGAGAAACATCAATGTGTGGTTGCCTCTCACACGCCCCCTACTGGGGACCTGGCCTGCAACCCAGGCATGTGCCCTGACTGGGAACTGAACTGGTGACCCTTTGGTTTTCAGGCCCGTGCTCAATCCACTGAGCCACACCAGCCAGAGCACATATTACTTAATTTTTAAAAGCAGGATAAAATTGTTTACTACTGCTTCTGTTATGTACATGAACAGCACAGAAGGGAATAAGAAAACACAGTTATGTTTTAAATTGGAGTGATTATGGGTACGAATTTATATCTTTCCTAAATTGTGTTTTGTTTTTATAATCCAATATTTAAAATAAAATCACCAAAAAAGGACTACTACAGTATTGCAGATGGAGAATGGTGCTCTTGCTTGCCCTCTGAGCCCCCCCGAACTACTTACATGGGGCAGGGTACTCAAACTTCTCCGGGTCCTGGCTGAGCAGGGCATTCTTAATGTGGCTGCGACCCACCCCACTGGCTCCTTCAGAGGGAGAGAAGAAAGAATCCAGTTTGCTATGATTTTAATGAAGGCTTCCATTTCTTTCCCAAAGAAAAAGGGATAGGAATAGGAACAGAATATGGGTTTTCATCTCTCAAAGCCTGAAATCACCAACAGGTGAAAGTGAGTTGGCACAGCATCTGGGCTGGGGTCAGGCGCAAGCATGCCTTTAACCACAGGGGGATTAGGGGCTTCAGGCCCTTGGGTCCCAGCTGGGGAGGGAGACTCTTCTAAGGGCTAAAAGTCAGGACTCAGAACATAACTGTTATTTCCACAGAGGAACCAGCTAACACATGGGCGTTTCCATTTTCTAACGATCTTTGCTTTACTGAGCTTTCCCAAATGAATGGTGCTGAATTTAAGCTAGTGTTTTTATTGGAAACTTCAGCGGAACCTTAATACAGATCTTCTAAGCAACTAACATTTTAATTCTAAAGACAGGGACGTGAGCCAAGGCCCACATACCCGGGGTTGGAGCAAGGACTCATTCCATGTCAAGGCCGGGGCTCATGTGCGTGACCAAAGAGCTCCAAACAGTTTCCAGGGCCACTGACATTGCTAACAAAGCACTCTGACATGTGTACTTTACAAAAAGCACAGCACTGGAGCACCGCGACAGCCAGCCAGCTGAGAGCCAAACCCAGTTTAGGACTGGCCAGCACCAAACCCGACCTAAAAGAATTAGCTGCTGAAAACCTTGTTAGTTTCACTTGTAAGGTGAACCCAGATGAGGTTAGAACTCAGAAAATTCTTTGTACCTGTTCTACACGGAGAACCCAACAGACCTTCTTTTTTCCCCCTCACTGTCTTGTCTTTTTTTGGAAGAAGGGTTATGTACTATAGGCAGGAACAAAAGGACAGAAATGTACTCTAACTAGCAAAGCAACACAAAGGGTGAGAGGAGATACCGATCAGCACCAGGGTCTTCCTTTTGAATGCGGGGAGGCGAACGACTTCCTCGTAGGAAACAACATCCAACTGGTCAAAAACTAGAGACAAAGAAAACCAAGCAATGTTCACTTTCAGAGCCGAGGAGAAATCTCGCCAGATGATTTCAGTTTCTGTGATTCTCTGCTGCTCCTGTCTGTACTTAGAGTGGGATGGGACGCATTTAATAAGTGGTGGATTATTATTCTTTTGTTGTCTATGATCCGCTTGAAACTCATTTGTAATTTTTAATTATTATAATTTATAATATTATATTTCCAATCATGGTAGGTAAAAACCAAAGCCGGAATTAGTTCTTAGGAAAACATGGTATTCTCTGGGGTTGTTCAGACCTTCCAGCTGGTCATGCTGATGGTAATGCCACACTGAGAAAGGTGTGGAAGGCTGTTCAGTTGGTTACCTGAGGGGTGAGGGTGATGAGTAGGTGAGAACAGACCACTAGCCTTCCTTTATGTGTACTGGCATTGTCTCACTGATTGCAGTGAGCTTGGGAACATGAATGTAATAAAAGAAAACCAGAAGAAATGGCATGCTTTCGGCATAACATATGTTCCACTAAGCACCACACCATCTCCACTTGCCAGGGGCCTGCAAGGAGGCGGCCCAGGAAGCTCAAGAAAGCTTACTTGAACTGTGTTTGGCCAGGTACTTGTCTTTGTACTTCTTCTTCTTCCCGAAGGGACTGCAGCTCGGGGCTTCACTTGGAGCAGACTGAGCCACACTTGCCACCCTCCTAGTAGGAAAAGAGGACCAGGGATGTCAGTGAACTCGCAGTGTGGAAGTCCCAGGATCATTCGCCTGTGTTGTGACAGAGCTCAGTGATTGCCTTTCCCTTCAACGAAAATCCTCCAGACTAGCCTTGGCTGGTGTGGCTCAGTGGACTGAGCATGACCCTGTGAACCAAAGGGTCACCAGTTCAATTCCCAGTCAGGGTACACACCTGGGTTGCAGACCAGATCCCCAGTAGGGGGGGCGGGGCATGAGAGGCAACCACACATGGACGTTTCTCTCCCTCTCTTTCTCCTTCCCTTCCCCTCTCTCTAAAAATAAATAAAATCTTAGGGGAAAAAAACCCCCTCCAGACTAGACTCACCTGCCTCCTTCCCTTTGCACTTGCCAATAAACTTCATGTTGTTCCTGACCCCTCTCCTTCTCTCTCATACCCCCTGCCCGCCAGCCACTCATTCTCTGTGTGTCTAACTCTTCCCCCTTCACTCTCATCCTCTACCTCTCAGCCCCTCGCTTTCTTTGCGTGTCTCTCTCTGAGACCCACCCCCTTGGTCTCTCAGCCTGTCTCTCTTTTAGTGTCTGTCCGTATGTGCCTCTCTCCCCTCCCTTACTCCCCATCTCTCTGTCTGTCTCATAGTGTACCCTTTCTCATCTTCAAGCTCTAATATCCCTGCTCTTTCTTACCCTCTCACTCTGTCTCTGCCAGCACCCCCTCAACCTCCCTGTATCTTTCTCTATCTGTCCACACCCCCATTCCCCTCCTCCCAGCCTCTCTCGTGTGTAGACGGCTCTGGGTCTGTGGTGAGCAGGGTTTAGAGGAGTATGGAAGTGGGGAAAGAATCAGCTGAACCAGTGTGTTCACTGTTTTCTTGGTACCACACTTGGTTTTGAGTTGCCTAGAGCTGAGGCCTCCACAAAGAGAGGTGCAAAGAGCCCCGCTGGAATGGTTAGGTTGTGTTAATGGGAGAACGTGGTGGGAATTCACTTCCTCCTGGACACATTTGCATTGCCAGGTATTTGAACACCCACATAAGAACTCTCCAGAGAGGCAAAGGAGGTGGGCGAGCCCTGGGAAGCCCTGGGCAGCCATCCCTGCGTTAGTCTGGACGGAGCTGGTAGGGGGCCTTAGGCCTGGCACCCATCTCTCTGAGCTCATTTGTGATAAAGGCGACACTGCGCAGTGGGGAAAGCATTGTCTCTGTATAAGTAGTCCTGGTTCAACCAGCTAAGTGTATGGGATAAATGTTGATTCTCACTTCATTTTCCATATACCGGGAATTTGCATAAAGAACACATATTTAAAATTTGACTGTTTTCTTCAGGACTCAGAAGATCTTCTCAGGAAGGCACTAGCCTGGGAGGCAGGAGACCAGGGAGGGCTCCAGTCCCAGCACTGCCACTTCCTTTCTAACCGCAGAGAAAGCATTTGAGGAAACAGGCCCACAAACGAATGAAGAGCTTTTCAGGCTCCTTTTCCTGTAAAGGCCTGCCAGCTAAGCTTATCAACTCATTGTTACCCCTGCCCTTACCCATTATTCCAGGGAAGTGGGGAGGCTGGCTTGGTTGAGAAATAGAACCTACACATGCCATGACAGATTTTTGAAGCCATTATCTGTGGCAGGCACGGGTCCATTCCATCTGCAATTTCCACCTGCATAAAAGCAGCTCACCATTCCTGCAGCTCAGGAGAAGGAATCAATCCTGCTGATTCCTTGGAGGAGCCTTCCACCCGCCCTTGCCACCAGTTACTGTCATCCTTGTTGATGATCTGGATAATGTCCCCAGTAACAAACTTCAGTCCTGCTTCCTTGCAAGGAATCAGATTGTCTTTTTTTGGATCATAGTCAAACTGTGCTCTCATGAACATCTGAAAAAGAAGGCAAGGGGAAGTGCAGTGGCAGCTTCAGGAGAAACACCAGCATCAGCACATATGATAAGTAGTGTCAGGACTGAATGAATAACACAGAGGCAAGAATGGAGGGGGAGCCCTGGCTGGTGTGGCTCCGTGGCTTGAGCACCGGCCTTCGAACCAAAGGGTTGCATGTTTGATTCCCAGTCAAGGCACATGCCTGGGTTGCGGGCCAGGTCCCCAGTAGGGGGTGTGCAAGAGGCAACCACACATTGATGTTTTCTCTCCCTTTCTTTCTCCCTCCCTGACCCTCTCTCTAAAATAAATAAATAAAATCTTTAAAAAAATAAATAAAAAAGAAAAGAATGGAGGGGTAGTTGAAGTGACTGGAACTGGTTACTGTTATGTTTGTGGAGAAGTCAGACCTGAGCCCTCCAACAAGAAGGTATAAAATGCCTTTGGGTTATTGGGTCTGAGTTGGCACCCCCTTGACCCCACAACCCAGTTCTATGCAAACGTTGTCAGTTACCATGTATGGATAAGTATGCTCACCACAGAATTATTTATAAGAATGAACTATTGCAAACAGCCTAATTTTCCAAGAATGGGGAATTTAGTTAAGTTTTGATCATCTACTGCATATGTGACCATGCACTTATAAAAATCAGTTTGTAGAAAAATTTAATGCTCTTGCAAAATGCCGCTGATGTAACATTAAAAGAGAATATCATTCAACAAAAACAATGCCTAGTACACTTGACATTTTTTTAAAAAGTATTTATTTATACATAGAAAAAAAAAAAGACTGGAAGAAACTACCTCAGAATCTAATACCAGTTACCTCAGGTAGAAAGATTAGGGGTACAAATCCAACCCAAAGAAAGAAGAAAAATAATAAAGAACAGAAACAAATGAAACAGAAAATAGAGTTGACAGGATCAACAAAGGCAAAATTGGCTCTTTGAAGATTCATGAAATTAAGAACTCCCTAGCAAGGCCAAATAATAAAATAGAGAAGATACAATTTCCCAGAAGAGATCAGTAGAGACCCCAGATATGTTTAAAAGGTTATAAGATTTTTAGCCTTGGCTGGTGTGGCTCAGTGGATTGAGTGCCGGCCTGCGAACCAGAGTGTTGCCAGTTTGATTCCCAGTCAGCGCACATGCCTGGGTTGTGGGCCAGGACCCCAGTAGGGGATGTGTGAGAGGCAACCACACACTGACGTTTCTCACTCTCTTTCTTCCTCCCTTCCCCTCTCTCTAAATATAAAAAAAAATCTTAAAAATGGTTATAAGATTTTATGAATAATTTCACAATAATACATTTGATAAATCACTTGAAAAACATAATTTACCAAAAGTAATATAACAAAAAGTTGAAAATATGAACATTAATATACCTATTCAAGACGATGAAACTGTTATTACAGTAATCTGCAATAGAAACTTCAGAGGGTTTTTTTTTTTTTAAACTCCTTCTTCCACATTCATCTGCCAGGGCCCTGTCCAAGCTATTTTCCTCTTTGACGGTAAGATTGGATATTTTTTTGTATGCTTAGTGCCACTGGTATTTTTCCTCCTATGAATGATCTCTTCATTCCCTTTGCCCATTTTCCTCTTGGAGTTGTAGAATAAGATTACCCCTTCCTTTCATATTCATTACAAATAGGCAGCAAAGTACCAGTCCTGCTGGTGGTCAGAAAGAAGGCTTGCCTGTGTGTAATGTTTGCTTAGTTCAGAGAGCACCAGGCAGCTACATTTGTAAGATATACAGAACTTTAAAGTTAGAATCATATCACTTCAAGCAAATCTCAACACTGGGCCTGAATTCTGCCGTCATCACAACAGAGAATATGGCGCCACCTACCTGTAGTGCAGGAAGACGGTTTTGTTGGTTGGGAATAACTTTTAAAGATATTATTCCTTTGGTTTCTTTCTATTAAAAAAGAAAGGAGAAATAACATTTTAAGGAAGACTAACTTGGATGATTTGGGGTTTCATAAACTCCTCTCAAAGTCCCATGCATTGTTTTTCTCAACAGCCATTTTTACTGTATACTGAAATTTGGTATCAGAACAATTTCTCCTCTAATACAAGTGTCATGTGCCCATAAACCATCGTAACAACATGGAGACGTACAAAGAATAATGAGAAAAAGCTAATGATTTCCCCTCCTCCCCACACTCGACCACAAAAGGTCCTTATAAGTACCTATAATCAATCCTGGCACACATATATCTACAACTTTCTCCATACCAATGAAAACATTTACAAATATTTACACATATATACATATTCATATGTATGTATTTTTTTAATAAAAATGGAATATACTATGTATATTACTCTATAACTTGCTTTGAGTTGGTGGATATGCTTCCAGGTCCATGCACGAAGACCTCATTCATTCTTTTTAATGGCTATGCAGCATTCCACGCTATGGGTGTATCACACTTCATTCAGCTATTCTCCCCATTATTGGGCATTGTGACTGGTGCCAGCTTTTTTTCACTACAATCCACTGCAATAGAAATCCTTGAAAATATGTCCTTATATTTGCATTTTGACTTCTATAGAATAAAATCCCATCATGGAAATGCAGAATCAAAGGATGAGAACATTTTAATAGCTGTCCTCAAATTACTTTTCCAAAAGATAGCAATTCCACTTTCTTGTTCCTGATATCAGAGGAAAAGCTTCCAGGTCTTTGGCACTGAATATATTAGCTGTGGGTTTGTCATATGTGGCCTTTACTATGCTGAGATATGTTCCTTCCATACCTACTGTGCTGAGAGTTTTCATCACAAAAGGATGTTGAATTTTGTCAAATGCTTTTTCTGCATCTATTGAGATGATCATATGGTTTTTATCCTTTTTAAAAAAGATTTTATTTATTTTTAGAGAGAGGGGAAGGGAGGGAGAAAGAGAGGGAGAGAAACATCAATGTGTGGTCGCCTCTTGCACGGCCCCTACTGGGGACCTGGCCCACAACCAGGTCATGTGCCCTAACTGGGAATCGAACCAGCGAACCTTTGCTTTGCAGGCTGGCACTCAATCCAGAGCCATGCCAGCCAGGGCTATCCTTTATTTTGTTAGTGTGTCCTTTTTTCTAGTTTCTTAAGGCAGAAGCTGAGGCGTTTTTGGTTGAGACCTTTCTTGTTTTCTAATATAGGCATTTTGTGCTCTAAACTTCCACCTCAGCATTGCTTAAGTGGCATTCCACAAACTCTAATATACTGTTTTCATTTTTATTCATTTCAAGGTATTTTCTTCTGTGGCCTGTGGGTTATTTTAGAAGTGTGTTGTTTAATTTCCAAAATTTAGGGATTTCCAGATATCTCCTGTTTTTGATTTCTAATTTCTTTATGGGTAGACAATACACTTTGTATGATTTGAATGTTGAGGCTTGTTTTATGACCTATCCTGGAGAATGTTCCATGTGCACTTGAGAAGAATGTGTGTTCCGCCACTGCTGGATTGAGTCCTGTACATATCTGTTAGGTCAAGTTGGTTTATAGTGGTGTTTGCCTCTTCTGTATCCTCACTAATTTTATGGCTACTTGTTCTTTTGATTATACTAAGAGAAAGATATTGAAACATTAAAATAAAAGAAATCTTAGATTACAATCATGGATTTGTAATTTTCTTCTTTCAATTCTCCCAGTTTCGGCTTCAGGTATTTTGAAGCTCTGTCATTAGTGGCATTGGCATTTAGGATTGGATCATTTCAAGAGGCAGGGTAAAATATGATCTCACCCTTAACTGGAACATAATCAATAGAAGAAAAAAGCAAACAAAATACAACCAGAGACATTGAGGTTGGGAACAGTCTAGCAGTGGCCAGGGGGGAGTGGGATGGGGACAGTGGAAAGAGGGGATTGCAGGAACTATTATAAAGGACACATGGACAAAATCGGGGGGGAAGGTGGAGGTAGGGGAGGGAGGTGGGTTCAGCTGGGGTGGGGTGGAGGGATGGGGAGAAAAGGCATACAACTGTAATTGAATAACAATAAAAATTTTAAAAAAAATTTAAAAAAAAGAGGCAGGGTAAATATGGTCCCTGTTCTTCATCTTGGTCAGAAGCAGAAATCTAAACAAATAGTTTTGATTAAAGCAAATCCCAGGTCTAATCCTTAAAAAGCCATGTGACTGTGGGCAAGTTTCAAAACTCTCCAAGGTATAGTTTCCTCATCTCTGTCTCAAGTGAAAAACCACATTTTGGTTCAAATGACAACTGTTCTCTGGTTCATTCGCTGGCTGGTACCCTAGCATCTCATTCCTGAGTGCCTGAGGCGTAGCTCCTGCCAGCAGTGGCCAATTACCCCATGGGTTTCTTAGTGCTTTGGTTACAGGAATGATCTCTGGTGTGTGCAGAGGTGGGAGATGGTGAAGAATCTGGAGGAGCAAACAGGATAGCCAGCACAAACACCAAGCACATGCCTGCCACATAGCAGTTGCTCAACAAATACCGACTGAATCTAAAGAGCACACTCAACTTTTCATTATAATATCCCATTTGCTCTTCATGACAAATCTGTGACATAAGAATAGGGATTACTATCTTCATTTTACAGATGATTTAGAGAAGTTAATTCACTTGCTCAAAATCACAGGGCTAGAATAAATTAGAGCAGGGGTTCAGAGCTGCCATTAGAGACAAAGGCCTTCTGACACCCAGTCCAATGTTCTTTCTAGATAGATGCTCTGGATTATTTGCCTTGTTTTAGAAGTTTAGTAAATAAAAGCAGAGAACTCTTATTTCTTACACAGAATAAAGATTAGCAATGATAATAGTCTCCTCAACGAGGTGCGAATACTTCGACAGAAAATGAGGTACATTGCCACCAATGTGGATCCACACTTCACAAAGACAATGACATAGCAAATACCCACCATCGCTTTCTGCAGCTGATCTACTGAGTGATTAGTCACATTTGTGCCATTGATTTCTAGGATCTCATCTCCGACATGAAGGGAGCCTACCACAAAATGAAAAATCAGTCCACAAAAGGATAAATGTTCAATTTTGTAAAGTATATGATTGCCTAACCACTAAGCTGTATACCTGAAACTAACAGAATATATTACTGAATGTAAACTGTAATTGAAAAAAATTTTAAAGGAATACATATTCAGATAAAAGCTGTCAATATAACTAAAGATACCCCAGAAAAGAAGCCATGATCTAGAGCTTATTAGACAATAAAGTGTATAAACTACTCAGGATTTTACACAATTCAACCATGAATGTTCTTGATTCCCTTGAGGGATGCATCGTGGCAAGTACTTCACAGTGCGACTATCTCATCCTCCCTGACTTCAGTACTCCAAGAACAGAATAAAAGTACCTCATCCTCTAAGTTCCCTGCACCTAGAGTAGCTACAGATCCCAGGAGGCTAGGACACACTTGTACATGCTAGAAAGAATGACAGTGCAAGGCAGGGAGCGCAGTACCTCTCATTCACCAGCAAGTTTGATATTTCTTTGTTGTTTAATTAAAACCCCAAAATGCTACCTACTGGTAAACTTAATCAGTGTTTATATGCTATGTGAAGAGTACTTACCAAAATTTGTACCACCCTGGATACAAAACTAAACATAAAGGGCAGGAGCTAATGGGCTAGAAGGTAATGTTTAATTTCTCAATTTAACTACTGGTTCCAGGAGGTACAGATGGTCTGTTTTCTTCAGTACTGTGTACTCAAATTCTAATGCAATGGGCTGTATACACTAATTGCTCAAATATTAACTAACTAGAAAAATATTGGTGTATATAAATACGTGTATAAGAAATGCTCAGAGAGACAGATGGTGGCACTGGGCAATTCACATGAAGACCTTATCACACAATTATTCTAAAGAGCCAGTTATTAAGCTACAAACAAATCTCTTGGCACACATACAAAAATGTTCCCAGTTTTGAAGAATGGAAGCTTCATGTCCCTCACCGCTGCAGTGGATGACCACAATCTAGGAACTGCGCACAGTACCTTGTCTATGAATCATGCCACCATGAAGGATTCTTGCCACCGTACAGGACTGCTTTTCATTCAGCTTCAGAGTGATTCCCTGAAATAAACACAATGGTACAGTATTCTTGCTTGCTTCCTTCCTTCCTTCATTTATTTGTTTATTTATTTATCAATCATTTGAGGATATGCTTATTGATTTTAGAGAGAGGGTAAGGGATGGAAAGAGAGAGGGAGAGAAACATCAATATCAGCAACAAACATTGATTAGTTGCCTCCTGTACGCACCTTGACTGGGTATCAAACCTGCAACCCAGGCATGTGTCCTGACAGGGAACTGAGCCTGCAACCTTTCAGTTTATGGGATGATGCGCCAATGGACTGAGCCATGCTGGCCAGGGCCAGCACGCTTTATTTTAAGCTCTTTCTGAGGTTATCTTGAAGACAATGTAGGTCAATTTCTCAGGAGAAATATTATCCATCTATACCTGGGGTAGTCCTCAACTAGAATTGGCATGAAGCCTGCTTTGAGGAGGAGCTTGAGATGGAGATAGAGAGACAATATGAGAGCTGGCTGATGCCCTAACTCAGTCTTCTGAGTTTCCTTTGGTGGCCCAGTAACTTACGTGGTTGACAGTAAGCAGTGGGTGAACATATGACAAGGGATTACCATAGGCTCCTCTGTGACCTTCTCAAACTGTATGAGTCGCACCTTCCGAACCTCCTGCCCCTTAGCCTGGGTAGAGCTACCTGGGGCAGCAGACCCATTGGTATACATGTCCTCAGTCACGGCATTCAACTGGTGTGACACGGCCTGTCAGGTCAAAACAATAGAACAATGTATGAAATAAATGGCAAAGGTCCATTGTCATTCTGTCACTGCAATTCTAAAACCCAAAGGCTCTGAAAACCAACAGTTATAAGATTGGCATCCAATCTCATTTGAATTTATGTGAACCTGTTTGTAAGCTTTATTTACCCAACTTTATAGACATGTTTATATAGTTTGCTGCAGAAACTATAGTGTGTTTAATTTACAGGGTGCTTCCCTGGACCCTATTGGGAGAATTACCTAAAATATAATACAATTACAGAAAGTTTGATTTCTAATGCACATTGGGCCCCAAGAACTTCTGATAAGAACTATCTGCATATATGAGGCATACACACACGTGCACATACTCTATAGCAAAGATCCAGGGTGGATTCAATTCATAATGAGAGGAGGCAGAGGGGACAAGTGCAGTAGGAATGCATCAGTAAAGGGGAGAAGTGAGCACTGATGACAATGGCCTTTCCCATTCCAACAATGAGCGCCTCTCCAGTGATAGGAACTCTGGTGAGCATCGGACCCAGTTGCTCCATTCCCTCTTTACTCCCTGATGCTCTAGGTCACACAGCAGTAAAGGTGGTTCAGGTTAGCATCAGTCTCTCACAGTTCACCTCTTAGGCTATAAAGAAGTCCTATCTGGACTGGAAAATAAGGCACTTGGTACCATCCACTGGCCCATGATAACAATAATAGCCACTAAAACCAAGGGGCTACCTCTAGATGAGATCACTACTACCCCTCCCACCATCTCAAGATGACATCTCTACTGTGACCTCTTCCCCCCAAACTTGACGACAGTAATGCTGGACAACTTCTATGACTAGATAGCAAGACCTCTTTATTATAAATCTGAAGTAATCAAAGGCACTGTGGCATTGACTGGAGAATAAATAAAAGACCAGTGTGACAGAATGAAAACTTCAGAAACAGACCCCCACATACACAGTCAGCTGGTTTACGAAAAAGGTGATGCTGCAGTGCAGTGGAGAAAGCATGGTCTTTGTAATAAATGGTGCTGGGTCAGTCAGAAAAGTGTATGGAAAAAATAAAGGCTGATTCCCACCTCATTCTATTTTATGTTTAAAAAGATGTTATTTATTTATTTTTAGAGAAGGGAAGAATCAGGGAGGGAGAAAGAGAGGGAGAGAAACATCATTGTGAGAGGGAAACATCAATTGCTTGCCTCCTGCACGCACCCAACTGCAGACTGAACGTGCAACCCAGGCCTGTGCCCTGACCGGGAATTGAACCGACGACTGTTTACTCTGCTGGATGATGCCAAACCAAGTGAGCCACACTGGTTAGGGCAATTCCCACCTGATTTTATACACGAAACTCAATTCTAGATGGACCACAGCTCCAAATGTGAAAGGTAAAACTACCAAGCTTTGAGAAGAAAACAGCATGTTTTCATAACCTTGCAGTACGCAAAAATATCTTACAAACAACATAAAAGATCCTAACTGTAAAATGAAAAGTAAAAAGATAAATACTTTAAAATTAAGAACATTTGTTCATTGAAAAACTTCCCTGACATAGGCAAAGGGTTAGGAGACACAGAGACCAATAATCATAAAAGCTAACAATTGACTTCAGCAAAACTAAAAACTTCAGCGAGACACTTTAGAAACTAAAAAGGCATGGCCCAGCCTGAGAGTGCAATTGGCAATATCTCCGTCTGACAAAAGACTTGCGTCCAGAACATAAAAAGAACTTTTACAAATTCAGTAACACGATGACAAACGATGAATGCTGAGAAGATAGACAAAAAATGTGAACAGACTCTTCACCAAAGGTGACATATGAAGAGCCAATGAGCACATGAAAACATGGTCAATGTCACTGTATTCAGGGAAATACAGGGTGCCACCACATACCCACTAGGAAGGCTAAAATGAGAAAGACAGATGATGCCAAGTATTGGAACTGTCATACACTACTGGTGGGAATGCTAAATTGTGCAGCCACTGTGGAAAAGTTTGGAAATTTCTTATATAAAGTTAAACATACATTTACTTTATGTCCCAGCTATCCTGCTCCTAGGTATTCACCCAAAAGAAAAGACAACAGATGTCCACAAAAAGGCTTGTACATGAATGTTCATACCAGCTTTATTCATAATAGCCAAAAAGTGGAAGCAACCCAGGTGCTCATCTGCAGGAGAATGCGTAAATCACGTGTCATACTCCCGCACGATGCAGTACTTTTAAGTAATCAAAGGATCAAACTGCTGATACATGCAGCAGCTTGGACGAATCTCAAAAGCATTATGTTGACTGAAAGCAGCTTTAAACAGAAGAATACATACTTCTATAATATAATTTATATAATACAATTTTATAATACAATTTATGAGGTTTTAGAACAAGCAAAGTTACAGTACAAAAATAAAGCAGTAGTTGCCTCTGATTGGATGGGAAGAGGCATCAGAGAACTTTGTTGGATGCTGGTAAAATATGTCATGACAGGGGTTTGGGTTACACAGGTGTATGTATCTGTTAAAACTCATCCAGTGTGTTTAGTATGTGTAAATTCTATCTAGAAAAGAAGATCCATAGAGAAATACTGAATCCTAGCCAATGATATGCATGCTGTAGGTTCCAGAGATGAAGTGTTCTGATGTTTGCAACTTTGAAATGCAGACACACACAAAAAAGGTGGCTAGATGGATTTTCTTTTTTGTACATTTCAAAGGAGGCTAGATGTGATAAAGCAAACATAGCAACGTGTTAACCATAGAATCTAGGAGATGTGCCTAATAGGTGTTACTGTAAAATTCTTCCATCTTTTTAGTAAATTTGAAAATTGCAAACAAAATATTGATGGGAAATGCATTAAGAGAGTGAACACGCAAACCATGGAGCAGGGAACTGGAACCCTCATGCCCCGCAGGGAGTGTGAACCCTGGCAGTCTCTACCACAGGGCCCAGCCATTCCATTGCCACTCAACAGACACACAGAGCCTTCCATGTGCACCAAAAGACATGGATAGCAATGTCAGCATAGCACTTCTTAAAAAATTGCAAAGTCTGCCCTGGCTGGTGTGGCTCAGTGGACTGAGTGCCAGTCTGCGAACCAAAGGGTCGCTGGTTTGATTCCCAGTCAGGGCACATGCCTGGGTTGTGGGCTGGGTCCCCAGTGGGGGGTAAATGAAAGGCAACCACACATTGATGTTTCTCTCCCTCTCTTTCTCCCTCCTTTCCACTTTCTCTAAAAATAAATAAATAAAATTTAAAAAAATAAAAAGTTATAAAATCTAAATTTTGAATCATGTGAGCATAATCTGAAGACATCATGCTGCTTAACTCATAAATGCCTCTGGGTGTTTTCTAAGAATAAAAACATTGTCAAAAGAGAAAATTCAGCACTGATACAATACTATCATCTGGTCCTCAGTTCATATTCAAATTTCATCAACTGTCCCAAAATGTCTTTTATAGGTCTGCATTTTCTTTTCCTAGACTAGGATCCAGTCCAGGATCATGCCCGGTGTTGAGTCTGCACATGTCTTTAGTCACCCTTTTTTTTTTTTTTTTTAAGATTTTATTTATTTATTTTTAGAGAGAGGGGAAGGAAGGGAGAAAGAGAGAGAGAGTAACATCAATGTGTGGTTGCCTGTGACGTGCCCCCTACTGGGGACCCGGCCTGCAACCTGGGCATGTGCCCTGACTGGGAATCGAACCAGTGACCCTTTGGTTCACAGGCTGGTGCTCAATCCACAGAGCCACACCAGCCAGGGCTTTAGTCATCCTTAACGTGGAAAAGTTCCTCAGCCTTTCACGATCTTGACATTTTTGAAGAGCACAGGGCTACTGTTTTATAGACTGTCTCTCAGCCTGGGTTTGTCCCATGTTTTCTCATGATTAGACTGAGGTTACACACCTCACAGATGATTACTCTTTTCTCCTTCAAATGCTCCTTCTCAGTCTTTGCTGGCTCTTCCTTATTTTTCTAATCTATTCATTTGAAGTAGCCTAGGTCTTAGGGTAAGCATTATGACAATAGGGAATGCCAAGTGGAAACCTCTAAAAGTGCACCCCTCGCCCCAGGTAAAATATTAATTCAAAAACAGTACGGAGGAGGAGGAACAGGCTGAGCTTGGTTAATGTTAGTTAAGAGTCAGTTCAGTGTTTGAGTACAAGCTGAAAACGAATGGCAGCTGCATTCCAGCCATACCCAAGCGTGTCCCTCAAAGACAGCGGGGTTGTGAGTGGTACACCTTGTTATCCATTTTGTGGGGAAGGAAAAGTGGGAATCAATTGATCTCTCTCCATTCATTCATTCATTCATTCCTGGGAAGTGCTCAATGGCCTACCGAAGGGCCTAGATGGAAATGAATCGGAAGATCAGAGACAAAGAGGTTAGAGGCTTGTGGATGGGCATATGTATTATAAGACATAGTATGTACCTTAAAAAATAAACATTTTAATTTTAATTTACTTCATCTTTTCTGAGTTTCAACTCTGATAAGATGGTGACATTTGAGAAAGTGTTAGTTACAGGGTGGCCTCAAATGAGGGAAGTACTAAGAAAGAGAAACTGCTTTGTGCAGCAACTAGACTCACATGACACTGAGTCATATGGCATTGCCATTAAAACAGAATTGTCTAAGATAGGGTGGCATTTATAAATCCAACTTATGACACCTGGAAGCACAGAACTCCATGTAACTTCAAGGTTCTCCATAGTAGATGACTTAATAGTGTAGTTACCACTGCATCTCATGGGGGCATCCTGGCATACGGACACTATGTAGCAATGAAAAAGACGTTCTGAGGTTAACCTTGAAGATACATTGTTAAGAGGGAAAAACCCACAGTGAGGAAACATATGCTATCATCAGCATAAACAGTGAAACAAATGAATACATTCATGTTTGCTTATAAATGCACAAGCTCTCTCTGGAAGGAGACACAAACGACAGTGGTTGCTTCTATTAAGAAGAATTGGGTGACCACGGGATGGGGTGAGAAGCAAATCATATTCACTGTAAACCTTTCAAATTACTTACTATGTGTATGTGTTACTGCAATAAAAGAAGTCAGTAAAAGAAAAAAGCACAGATTACAAATCGTAGGTATGCTTTTTAGCAGAAATATACACAAACTGTCTGGGTTTGAGTCCTGACTCTTTCAACTGACAGCTTGGTACCTTTGGGCAAGTTTCTTGACCTCTCAGTGTTTCACTTACAAATGTGAGCTGTCGTCAAGATGCGGTGCCAGGCTGTGTGCAGGGGATGCTGAGATACATTCAGAATCCTGAAACACACTGCTAAAGAAAATGCTCAGCATTAAAAATTTCATGCATCCCTTCAGTTTCAATTAATTTCTATTCCGTCAAATGAAAATCTATTATCCTAAAAGCTCCACAAAATACAATGCTTTCTATTCTGGCAAGATAGAATTTTTCTAAGTGACTGTGATTTGACTTCAAGTTGGTAGACTAAGTACCAGTGTACACCCCAGACTCTGTTTAAACGAGAGCAAAGGGGGCAAGGAACAGAAACACATAAAGAAATGAGGAAGTTACCATGGATGAGAGATTTCAATAACTGTCTAGAAGATGGGAAGCAGATGGGGGAATGACCATTGCCTAAGCAGAGTTGAGACAGCAGGGCCTAAAATGTGCACAGAGGAGGAACTGGCTGAGAACTGTGTCACTCTGCAGAGCACAGCAGTCAGGGGCTCAGAAGTCCCTGTACAGACAAAGCAAAACAATGAGCTCAGGCTAAAAACATCTCCCAAAAAGCTTCCAATCCAGCCTTCAGCTCCGCTCTCAAGGCAGAAAGAAGGAAAAAGGGCCAGGACAGTGGCATCTGTCCCAGAACTTCTCCAGTGGACATCTGTTCATGCCTCATCAGCCAGAATTGTGGAACATGGCCACCCTAGGCTGCAAAGGGGGCTGAGAAAATAACTGAGTTGCGCCCTGACTGGTGTGGCTCTGTGGATTCAGCATCAACTTGCAAACTGAAAGGTTGCCGGTTCAATTCCCAGTCAGGACACATGCCTGGGTTGTGGGCCGGGTACCCAGTAGAGGGTGCGTGAGAGGCAACCACACATTGATGTTTTTCTCCCTCTTTTTCTCCCTCCCTTCCCCTCTCTCTAAGAATAAATAAATAAAATATTTAGAAAAAGAAAAGAACTGAATTGGGCATTTTGCCATCCCAAACAAGATCAAGGAGACGCAGGATAAGCAAGAAGTGGGGCAAAGGTGTTGGGTCAGGCTGTGGCTGCCCCCTGCAGATAGGCACATATTCCCCAGGTCATTCCTTACTGCTCCCTGGTACAGAAGTCAAGTGTTGGCTGCTGATTTCTCTGCACCTGGGATATTACTTTTCTTTCTTTAAAAAAAAATGTTTAGTCTTCACACAAGGATATGTTCATTGATTTTGCAGAGAGAGGAAAAAGAGAGAGGGAGGGAGAGGCAGAGAGAGAGAGAGAGAGAGAGAGAGAGAGAGAGAGAGAGAGAGAGAGAAACATCAAATGGTTCTCTCCCATACACACCCCGACCAGGGACCAAACCCAGAATCTAGGTATGTGCCCTGACCGGGAATCAAACCCACAAACTTTTGGTGTATGAGATGATGCTCCAACCTACTGAGAAACCTGGTCAGGGCAGTGTTACTTTTCTTATATACAAGCAGCTTCACTCACCTGACCCACATAGGTTACACTAAAAGCACCTCTGAATGACTTTTAAAAATCATGTGTATGATGTAAAGGCATAAGCCCTTGAACAGCTAAAACAATTTTGAAAAGGAAGACACTAGAAGGAATCAGTGTCCACAGTTTCAATGCTTATATAGTTATAAGTAATCAGGAATGTGTGGTACAGCCCTGGCTGGTGTGGCTCACAGTGGATTGAGCACTGGCCTACCAACCAAAGGGTCACTGGTTCAATTCCTAATCAGGGCACATGCCTGGGTTGAGGCCAGGTCCCCAGCAGGGGGCGCGTGAGAGGCAATCACACATTGATGTTTCTCTCCCTCCCTTTCTCCCACCCTTCCCCTCTGTCTAAAAATAAATAAATAAAATCTTTAAAAAAATTATGTGTGGTACAAACACATAGATGAATAGAACAGAATAGAGAGCTCAGAAATAGACCCACACAGATATGCCCAGTTGATTTTGATGAAGGTGCAAACGCAATTCAGTAGAGGAAGGACAGGCTTTGTAACAAATACAAAATACAGGTATCTGAGTGCTGGAGCAATCAGATACCCGTAGGCAAAAACAAAAAAAAGGAAACACTAACCTAAACTGCACAACTTATAAAATGGATCATGGATTTGAATGTAAAGTGTACAACTATAAACTTTTTAAGAAAAAAAAACATAACAGACAATGGTCAGGATTTAGGCCTAGACAAAGAATTCTTATGCTTCGCATCAAAAGCAGGGTAGCTACTGCTACAGATCCATTTAAAGGGCACAAGATCAAATATCTCTCTAAGTAGATTCAAGAAAATCAGAGGAAAAGCAGCGTAAAGTTGGAAGGAAGAATTCCCTTTCTCAAATGAACCATCTGTATCATTTCTGTTTTTACCATGTGTGTGTATTAGAGATTGAGTCTATCAAACGAGGAATTCAAGGACCACCGATTGAATGATTGCTGCCAAAAATTATGAGCTCAAACCTCGCATTTTTAATGCAAAGCATGAAATAAGTTTAAGGACTTTCCTTGACCCTGGCTTATGAATCTCTTATCACTAGTAATTGTGGGGCTAAGAAAGCTGAAAAACCAAACTCAGAAATTAATTTTATGGGTTTATCACCAACTAACACTTGGGTTGGTGATGATAGTAGTCTAGAGGTGGCCATAAAGTTTGGGCACATGGATCACATTACTTTATCATGTGCTGTAATGTACCATCAATAAACCACTTCCAATGATTCACCTATGTTTTCAGACTTGGTGAACCCCTGCATAGTGTTCTAAGTAATGACAGATTAGAAAGTCTTAGTCCACAGAATACAATGTGACCTTTGAAAGAGGGAGAAGGCTACATGATCATGTACCTAGACAAGGCAGATAAACTTCTTACTCAGCTTTATTATAAAGACTGATTTTACCATGCCAGCCTTTAAAGTAAGGACTCAGGCAAGCTTAGCAGAGGCAAAACACATTCCAGTCAGAAAAGGTCAAGAGTTGCTATCCCAAAGATTGGTCTTTCAAATGTGCTTATCCATCTAGTTGTTCCCCTTCGTGATGACTAAGAATCATTATCATACTCACCCAGAAGTCACAAATGATGACTAAGGTAAACGGAAACCTCCAACACGGTAAGTAGAGAACCAACACGCAATAGTAAGGCTTCCAAAAGCAAAACACAATCTTCTCTAGCATGAACTTGTCCCTGAGCCACCCTGTCTTCCTAAGACACACTCTACCCAGCCTACTAACGCTTCCCCAGGGCCTGTCTGCAGTGAAACTCCTCTCAGAAAAAAAAGGGCTAGCTTCAAACTCCTTCAACTAACCCCTTGTATCTCCTCACTACAGAAAATTGTAGCAGCAAGAATATGCAGACATACACTTACACCTGATGTCTGTGTGTATGTGTACACATGCAAAGTAAAGGCGATTGATTACTTAAGTCAATCTGTTGGTCTGAGACCCCATTAAGTGCAAGAGAGCTTGACAGAGTTAAGCATGGTCTCGGACCTTTAGCAGCTCACTGTGATGAGAAGTTATCATTCATTCATTAATACACCATAAATGACAAATGGGAAAGATACCCTCCGTGGAGTTTCAGATTGTCTTAGACTATAAGCACTCAAAGGCCACAGACCAAGGTTGTCAGCTTTCTTCAAAACTTGCAAATGGAGCTTCACAGAGGCTTTCTAAATAATAAGGATGGCACCTGCAGGGGAGAGAGGGGAAGAAGGCAGGAAGTCTCGGGGATGGACAAAGGGAAGTCTGCTCTTCAATGGGAGGCGAAGACAGAAGAACTGGGATTCATACACAAGTTCTGCCTGATGAAGCTGCATCCCAGTCTGCCTGCTATACAACTGGCAGAGGCTGGGCTTAGGACAAAGGGGAAGGTATTTCCCTTGGACTCAGGATAACGAACTTGTCCAGGTTGACAACTTAAACTGCAGTCTGTCCCACCTGTTCGCCCAGTCCCAGTGACATGTACCAGGCACCTGTCCTGGCTCCTATATCTCTTTTAACCTGTACTCTTTGCACAGCTGGTAATACATTCCAATGTGCTATGTATGTTTTACTTATTTGTTTATTTTCTTTCCCCAAGCTGGAATTTAAGTCTCACACAGGCAAAGTTCTTTGTTGTCTTCACATATGGACCCAGGCACCCAGAACAGTGCCCAGCTCTAACAGGAGCTTGTTCCACATTCACTTGTGACATGAATGGCTACCAAGGCATGTATGTGCTGCTGTTTTTTCAGTTTTGCCACCGCCATCACCACCACACCACCACGTGAGTGGTAAGCGACATGAGCAATGTTGACAAACAGTTGAAGTCTAAGGTACTAGACTCCATTTTGCAGAGTCCCCTTCACAACTTCGAAACTGTCCCCCCCATCTCCAGTGGACATGGGAAGCCCCAGGGCTGTGATGGGCCTGCCCCATACCAATGATAGGCAAGAAGGGAGTGACTCTGCTTAACGATGACTGCTCACATTCAGGAGAAATTGGGGAGTAAACACAACGGCATGTTTGGCCTTTACTCTGCAGCCTCATGGCCTTTAATCTTACAAACTGCTGGAGTGGCAAGCCTGCTGCTCTGAAACTCCCTCTGGAGGAAACATCTGCAACAGGGTTCAAAGGGCAGACGTAGTTGCTCAAAGGAAGTTGGGATTAGAAAAAGAAATGAAAAACAAACTTGGGGGCTGGAGAGAGTGAATACAGCAGGGGCAATTACAGTTGGTTTTCTCATTCCAACAATCGAATTAGAAAGTGACAGTGACATAGGAAAGAATATAGCTCAGCCAACTGTTGGGCTCTTTGCCAACTCCAAGGCTCTTTGTTGGCAAAGAGACCTAGGAGAAGGCCCAGACCAAGAAGGTGAGCGATCGCCAGAGGGCAGGCCCTGGGAACTGCCCCACAACAGCAGCCAGCCTCCCACAGCCCGGGGCCCATGGGCACGCAAACACCCCACTCTTTGCCCTAGCAAGATTCCATTCCACTTTGGGGGGGGGAAAACAAGACAAACTATGAGAAAACAAAGAGTGCTCCAAAGCCTTAGAAAGAGATTAACACTGTTTAACTACAAATGACGAAAAGCTGAGGAAAAGAGTTTGGGGGAGAGGAAGATCTAAGGGCCAGAACTTTCTACAAGTACTATCTTAAAATTATACATTAACTAGGCACATTGTTTTTCAGGCAGTAAATCCTTTTGAGAACACATCCATCCATCCAAAGGGCACGTCTCTAAAGACCCTTTCCCAATGTGCTTTTTATCTACCCAGCATACTATGTACACTGGCAAAGGCTTCGCCTTCCACTGGAGGAAAACAGGAAACTCAAGAACCATAGCTCCACACAGAAAGAAACACAGGACCGCAAAGCCAGATACTGCCATTAAACCCGCGCCTGCACTGTGTGCATACACCATTCATGAAGTCCTCATCCCCATTTTGTGTGAAATGGTTTAGAAACTTGTCTGAAGTTAAAGGACTAGTAAGTTTTAAACTCTAGGACTTAAACGAGCACGGACTTCAGAGTTTGTGAGGGTTGAAGGAGAAAATGCAGGCACAGCATCTCCAGAAGTGTGAAGCATAGAGATGACCTTTATGTTAGGGGCACAAAACGGTGTTAATGGAAGTTCATTCCCTTCAGAACTGCAGGGCACCTTCGGCTCCCAAGTCATCTTGTCACTTGGAGTGCAAGTGTCAGGAAGACTTTTTCTGCATACAATTTGAGCAAGCTGAGCCCTGTGGGAGCTGCAATCCCTGTGAGAGGACTACTACTCACATAAGGAAGATATATGCAGGTGCTTGGGATTCAGCAATGAGTCAGAGACAGGCCCTGTGCTCACAAAGCGGGCATTCCAGTGGGCAGATTCACCTACTAAACACCGTACATTAGATGGAATATGCAAAGATGATGTGTGCTATGGAGGAAAATGGCAGAAATTGGGCAAGGGGGGTTGCGATTTTAAATAGGGTGTCCAGAAAAGGCCTTGCAGGAAAGGTGACTTTTGAGCAAACACATATATATCTATTTTGTTCATGTATATTTCTTTATATAAAGGAAAAAATAAAAAGTGTACACTCACAAAAGAAAATTACATGTTACGAAAGTTGTATTCTGGTTCCCTAATTCAGAGCTTTTCTTCCTGTTCCCCACCCCTGGGCCAGCTGCTTTTGGAAATTTGGTTATTCACTCTTGCCTTTCTATACCCCACATCCAGAGTCCTCCTGTTTTTAGCAATACTGAAAGTTTTGAGCAAGTCACTGCTTAGGGACAATCTCTATATCAATGAAATGTCTGAGTTATCTTCCTTGCCCCGGGGTACATTTAGCAATGTCTCAAGATCTTTTTGATTGTAACAACTGGCAGGGGGTGGGGAGTGGGCAAGTATTACTTTTCCCAACAAAGAATTACCAGACTCAAAATGTGAACAATGTTGCCTTGGCTGGTGTGGCTCAATGGGTTGAGCTCCGGTCTGCGAACCAAAGGGTCAGTGGTTGACTCCCAGTCAGGGCACATGCCTGGGTTGCAGGCCAGGTCCCCAGCAGGGGGCGTGCGATAGGCAACCACACATTGATGTTTCTCTCCTTCCCTTCCCCTCTCTCTAAAAATACATAAAATCTTTTTAAAAAATGTCAGTAATGTCAAGGTCAGAGAAACCCTGATTTAAGGGAATTGATTTTGACCTGGAATATCTAATTCAGTGTCAGAGAACAAATGAGTTAGAAAATGTTATCTTCTTTAATATAAAATATTGACTAGAATTTACATGATAAAACTTTAATGTACTTAGCCTCCAAGTGGTTAAAAAAGACACCAAATTGTCACCTGCAAGGTATACCAAATCCTTTACTTTTGAAGGCAGTCACAGGGTTCCTAGAAGGGAAGGAGTCACACAGGCTGAGACCACACCTTGTACTGACAGTGGGGAGAGAACCAAATAATTTGAAAATTACACTTCATTTTCTACTATCCTTTCTGTAAAAAGAAAACACACAGGCTCCGACAGCTTTGCAGCCCCCGGAACCTGCATGGGTGTCCTCACTGACTTCTCGGCCGCACACCAGGCTTGTACGTAGCGGGCCTGAACGAATGATGGCCAGTGTGGAGTAATGCTGCGCCTGACAGCCTAAGAATCAATACATAGGTCTTCTTAGTGGAAACTCATCTGGGCCTGACTTATTTTGTAGTTCATTTTTTGATGTTGGATAGGCCCGAGTGAATTTTCAGGGATTCTTGACCTATTTAATGCCAGGTCATGGGAAGTGTGCTGGTTCAAGTAAGACTGAAGAGAAAAGGAGTATTAGGAATTTTACAATCAATTTAGTGTGCACTAATGTATACCTCTGTAAAGAACAAGGCCAGAGAGAGCTTATAAAATTAGTTTCTCCAAAGAAATAACACTAATTAAATCTGGAAGATACGCTACAGTTCAAACCTAGTGCAAAATTATCATTTGACAATACTTTACAGTATTAAATGTGGACTACGGTTAAAAGTAAAACTTTGGGTTTTGACTCTTGAGAACTTTTACACAAAGCAATCCCCTTAAATGAAGCCTTCAACAACATAATTTTATGATTTCATTTTAAATTTCAATTAAAGCCAACAACTTCTGCACAGGTACTCCTGCTTCTTGCCAGGATAGGAAAACATGCTGACTGCTCTTGGACAGGCAGCTCTTTGAGGGATGTTGGATGTCCCAGTGCGGTTGGAAGTGCCTGACGAGTATTACCTCAGGTAAACATCACCACAATCCTCCAAGCAAGTCCGTTTAGAGAGAAGAGAATCTTAAGGCACAGAGAGCTTCAGCAGCTTGCCCAAGGCCACACAGCGAGTGAGAGGCAGAGACTAGTGTTGGCAGCAAAGACTGGTAAGATCCCAAAAGGGAAGGTGAACCTCATGAAATGAGAATCAGCAGGGTCATGGGGTCAAGCCATCAGTCGCCATGCACATATTCTCCCTCTGATGTCCACACCTTGGCAGATCTGGATACTACAATATTTCATTCAGGGATTTAATAAGTTTTCTTATTTCAGCTTCTTCAAATCCTTTTATAACAACAAAATAAATGGGCTAACCCATAAACTGTATTCAGTATTTTAGGAAAAATTCACAGCTCCACAAAAAATGCTGTTTATTCAGACAGTGCACCCACAGCATAACTCTTGTAGTGACAGGGCCTCTTTTCAAAAAGGCAGACAATTTAACTTGCCCATGAGGCTTACACAAGCTCTGGTCATGGAGTTATGGATGGCGCTCAGGTTATGCTGAGTGGAACTAGCCAGAGAGAAAAAGACTGCACACAGTTGGATTCATATTCATTCTCTCTCATTGTCATTCATTCTCATTCTCATCCTCCCTCCCTCCCTCCTTCTCTCTCTCTCTCTCTCTCTCTCTCTCTCTCTCTCAACATTCATTGGTACCTGGCCACCATGATGTGAGGAAGGCCAGGCCACAGGAAAGGGCTGCTGGCATGTCTTGTGGCTGGTGGCTCCAAATAAAAGCCAGCCTCAGCTTCCAGATGAGTGAGGGAATGAGTGAGCATTCTGGTGGCATTATCTCTGCCTGAGACACCCTGAGTGACAACCTTACCTTCCTGGGTCCAACCCACACCCAGAACTATGAGAACTAAGAAAATGACAACCTCCCCTGTGGGCATCTTTGAGGATAGATGTTAACAGGTATTTACAGGTCATCACAGGAATCCGGAAGGCAGAATTATCTCTGAAATCCTTGCATTCCTTGTCTACCCACAAATACACCGGGTTACCGCATTTGCACACTAGCACAAGGGGTTCTGCCTAAATGCAGAGGGACAGTGAGTGAGCACTTTAGAGCTGGAGTTGGTTTTTACAACCCTTTTTGCTGAGCAAACACAGGCATTTCAACACCAACGAATCAGATCTACTCTTGGATCTTCTCCTTAAAGTCTTTCTGTTACACTGACTTCCGTCCACGAAGTTTCCTTGACCTTAATAAGCACTCTGTCCAGGCCTCGGCCTTTCCTGATTCCCACCTAGAAGTGTTGCTGAGGGCAACCACCCACCGCACCCCAAACCCCGCACAAGCTGCTGGCCGCGACGGCCTTCACCCCGGGGACAGGACTCCCAAGGGCAGGCCCCTGGAGACAGGGCCCTTGACGGGGGAGGTCCCGAAGTGGGCGGCGCAGCCGAGTTCTGGCTCCGCACCCCACACCCTGGGGACCCACGGAGCCCGCTCACCTCGGGCCGGCTGCGCTTCTGCAGCAAGTGCTCCAGGTAGAGGTCGGAGAGTGCCGTACGCATGCTGCTCCCGCCTTCGCCGTTGCTTGCCTTGAGCGTCATCTTGCGGGAGCCGGACGCGGAGACCGGGAGACGCGGAGACACGGGGACGCAGAGACTAGGGGCCAGGCAGAAGCTGGTGTGTGAGGGCCCGATGCCTGCGGGGAGGAGAAGGCGGCGAAAGCGGCAGAGGCTGTGCGGGTGGCGGAGGTGGTGCAGCTGGGCCAGTCTCCACCCCACAGGCGCCCGGCCCACTGCTGCCCTCGCCCCGCCCCTGAACCGCCCACGCCGGACCCCCGCGGCGCCCGTCTCTGCTTCAGAGGGCCACAAGGAGGTACAGCTCTTGTCAAGGCCCTCGTGGCTGAATTCCTGAGGGGGCTGAGCACCAAAACTGCGCAGGGGGCCCCAGCTGCAGGCTCGTTGAGCGCATGGCCCACTGCCTGGCTGAATTCGTGGGGTGAGCAGGAAAGCATCTAGGGGCTGTGACTGCCTCCCTTTCAACTCCAGGCTCTATGCGTAAATGCATGCGGGTTCAAGTCATTGCGAAAATGTCTTTAAGGCTCCTGTGCTTGTGGCGCTCTGTCATTTACACTTTGTAAATGACAAAGTGAGCTGTTCAGTGCTCACTTTGGCAGCACAAATACATTGCTGTTCAATGATGAAAGACCTGATTGCCTCCAAAAGCAAACTGTTTTTATTTGTCTTAGGCCACACCTTCTGCAGATGCCACAGAAATGTTGAGAGATCAGTGGAAGCAAAGGGAGACAGACATTCCTTAGTAATCTCAGAGCAGGATTCCTTAGAGTCCTGATGCTTAGAGGCGTTAAAAAAAAAAAACAAAAAAACTTTTTACTGGACTTAGCAGGGCTCGGGGCTGTTCCCGATTGGTAGACACCTTTACCTGAAAAAAAACCTGGTCCCCTTTACACCAACATAGTAACCTCACAATATCTTTTTAACCCCAAAGTATATTAAGCAGTTCATTACTCTATGCAATCTTATTTGGACCTTCCAGTAACTCAACCAACAGGAGAAAATCCAAGGACAAGGATTTGAAGCCAAATGACCCACTTTTGTCTGTTAAGGGGCTGAGCTCACATGATTGATAGCTCCCTTCCCCAAGATTACCCTACAGGAACTATAGAAGGCAAGCAGAGGGAGAGGAAGAGGTCAAAATTAAGAGTGTGATATTGGTGGAGGTATAGACTGAGCAAAGGGATAGATGAGAGACCACAGAAACATATCCATGCATGTACAGAACTGTGGTATATAATAGAGGTGGCATTTTAGGTAATTAAAGAGGCATTTTTCATTAAATGAAGCTGGAAAAATGGTTATTTACACTGAAGGAGATGAAATTGTAAAGCTTCTCCATGCTGTTATACACAGACACACACATGCACACAAAATCTATTCCAGATAGATGAAGGACTTGATGCATAAACACAACTTTAAAGTTCTTGACAGAAAACATTAGCAAACAACTTTTAGACTTTGGGATAGAAGATTTATTAAACACTGCAGACAAACCATTGACAATAACAGAGAATATTGACAACTTTCACTTTGTTAACATTAAGAAATTTTACTCATTAAAAGACAAATTAAACCCTGACCATTGTGTCTCAGTGGGCTGGGCATCATCCCGCAAAGCAAAAGATCTCCTGGTTCCACTCCCAGTCAGAGCACATGCCTGGGTTGCAGGCCAGGTCCCTGGTTGGGGTATGTACGAGAGACAACTGATGGATGTTTCTCTTTCACACTGATGTTTCTCTCCCTCTCTCTCCTCTCTTCCCCTCTCTCTAATAATAAATCAATAAAATCTTTTTAAAAGGTAAAAAGCAAGTATGCATTGGGAGAAAATATTTTCAATACACACAAGTGACAAAGGATTCCTATTGTGAATATATGTGTATGAGGTGGAATATCTGTTCATATACTCATTGGTCATATGTGTGAATCAAATAGTCCAATAGAGAAATGGGTAAAAAACATTTGATAGATGGAGAAACACATATGACCAATGAGTATATGAACAGATATTCTACCTATTTAGTGATGAGGGAAATGTAAATCAAGACTGCAATAAAATACTATAGTATACCCATTCAATTATCAACAATTGAAAGGTCTAACAATATCAACTGTTGGAGAGGATGTGAATCCATATGAGTTCTTGAACATTGCTGGTGGGAATAAACATTGGTAGTTAACAGAAAAACAGTTCTCCATTATCTCTTAAAATTGAACATGCATCTTCCCTCCAAGAAATTCTTAAATATGTGCAACAGGGGACATGTATACCAAAGTTCATAAATATACTTTTGTTAATAGCAAAAACCTGTGAACAACTCAAATGCCCATCAACTTTGGTATATTAACACAATGAAATATTGAAACAAGAAGAAAACAAATCAGAGATACATAAATATATAAAATGGAGAAAAATCCTTCCTTCATTCCTTCCCACTCCCCAGAGGAAACAACCTTCCCCAGTTTGGTTGGTAACCTCTGCAGCTTTTATGCACATACAAAATTTCAGAACCAGAGTTGCCTTGTTTGTCCAGGAAGAGAACTGGTAGTACACATGGCCTGGTTCCTCCTGAGCCAAATCATTCTTCATTTCCCCTACCTCCCCATGAAACAGACCTCCTTTGAGGACTGGTTCAAGACAAGATTTTATAGCTGGAAGATTGGTTTCTGGGTTCACAGGGAAAAAAATTCTGAAGCATAATTTTCATGGAAGGGAAAAGAATCGCTCTGCCAGCAGGTTTTGACCTCATCTCTCTCACTGATCAAAGTTTACTCAAATGGATGTTAATTTCTCCAAACCCCTAAGTTGTGTTACCTTGGTCCTGGCTGTCACTAGGGACAGATCCCATATACCACAGTTCAGTGCTGAGTCCAGAAGTGGTAGGAGTCGGAGCCCCATAAGTCTGTTCAGACTGAGTTTGAGGGGTATAAATTGGGCCCAATTTTCCCATTGCTATATATTAAGTAACTATAGTGATAGACATCAATACTTAATAAATAGTTTCTGTCTTCTCTCTTTCCATAAAATCTATCCATTTAAAGCAAACAATTCAAGTGGTTTTTAGTATAATCACAGAGTTGTACAACCATCACCACTACCTAATTTCAGAACATTTTCAACACCCCCTAAAGGAAACCCCATATCCTTCATCAGTCATTCCCCAGTCCCCCTCCCCCAGCCCCTGGCAACCATTAACCTATTTTCTGCAGGACTACTAATGGAATCTACCACAAAGGGCTAAAACACCTCTCCCTTGAGATTTTGTAAGTATGGATCGGCCCTTGCACTGGTTGGTAGCCCAAAGTCACACTACTGTGGTGGCCTGGACAAACCTTAAGGGGATAATTTAACTTTAAGTGATTTCTTGACTGGCAGAGACCCAAGACACCTAACAGAAACACAAGAACTTTCTGAAGAAGGCTTCATTAACATCAAGCCTTCATTTCTACACATATTTGCCAATAAAATGTGCAGTTTACATTAAAAAGTTACTATACACAAACAAGGAAACAAGGCCCCATGGGTGAGATCCAGTAGAAAGTACAGATAACCAAATAGGACCAAAAACTTCAGATATTGGAATCTGAGATTAGCTTAACATTAGAAAATGTACTAACTCAATTTACCATGTTAACATATTAATGAGAAAAATCATATTAGTATGTAAAAAATATTCAATGTAATTTCAGTATCTATTCATGGCAGTAAAAAAATGATTTTAACAAACTGGGCATAGAAGGAAGCATCCTTAATCTGATTTTTAAAGCTACTTGTAAAAAATCTACAACAACTATCTTACTGGTAAAAGCCAAAGGCATTTCCTTTAAGATTTTGCACAAGACAAGAATGCCTCTATAACCACCTTTTTTTCACATGTATTGTAAGTTCTATCCAGCACAGTAAGGTAAAATAGAAGTATAAAGGTATAAAGATTGGGAAAGAAGAAACAAAATTGTTATTATCTGCAGATACTTATTGTCTTTGTGAATATTAAAAATCTACAGATAAATTATTAAAATTTAAGGACTATCAGTAAGGTTGTTGGCTATAGTCATTACACAGAAATCAATTGCATATCTGTACACCAACAACACACAGAAAATATAATTCTTAAAAATACCATTCATTACATCTAAAATGACCAAATACCTAGGAATAAATCTGTCTGAATAGACTGTATGAAAAGAATTATAAAATTCTATTAGAATCCATTAAAGAAAAGCTAAACAAATGGAAAGATAAGTCGTGTTTGTGTTTTGGAAGACTCAGTTTTATGAAGATGTCAGTTTCCCCTAAATTGACCTGTGGATTCAATGCAATTCCAATAAAAAAATCTCAACAACTGTGTTCTGTGAAACTTGACCACCTAATTTTAAAACATGTGTGGAGTTGTAAACAAGAAGAATAGTCAAAGCCTCCCAGAGGAAGAAGGTGGGAAGACCTGCCTTCCAGATAGCAAGACCTGTAATAAAACTATGGCAACTAAGAGAGTGTGGTATAGGTACAGACATAGACATATAGACCAGTGGAAGAGAAAAGAGACTAGAAGCAGATTTATGCACATTTAGACCCTTCATAACATGACGGGTGGCACTGCAGAACAGTAGGGAAGAGACAGACTTGCACTAAGTGGTACCGGACATATTGGGGAGCCATATTATCAAAACAGAAACCGAAGCTGGTTAGAGGTGAAGGCAAACACTTTATGCAAACAACTACAGTAGGAAGAAGTTCAGAGAGGGTGACTCCTTGAGCAAAATTTAGTGACATTTTTTATTGAGGCAAAGCTCAAGGTGGAATGGTACTGGGAAAGCAAGTTGTCTGACTCAGAGGATAGATAGTTTTTTTCAACATTCCCATGCCTTTTCTGGTCAGTCAGTTCCAGTTTAAGGCACTCATTGCTCAGAATCTGGTTTTCTTCCTCAGAATTTATTGCTTCTGGGAATTTGTTGCAAGTATCTGCTTTTCTCAATTCCTAGAACTTCCTTTAGGCACAGAAGTTCAGTTCGAAGTTCATAAGTAAAAAGATAGCTTCTCAGAATATTATTGCGTTGGCCAAAAAGTTTGTTTTTTCTCTGTAAGATAGCTCTAGTAGTGCTTAGTTTTCTTTAACTTCACTCAAAAACAATTTTGTTAGATTGTATTGTGACAGCTGTCATATCAGCATGCATTTTAAAAAAACATCAAAATTGTTGAATTTTTGTGTAGTCATTTTAGTACTGCAGATGGAAGAAAATAAGCAACATTTTTGGCATATTTGCTTTATTATTTCAAGAAAGGTAAAAGTGAAACTGAAATGCAAAAAAAAAATGATTTGTGCAGTTTATGGAGAAGGTGTTGTGACTGATCAAATGTGTCAAAACTGGTTTGCAAAGTTTCGAAGTTTTGTGCTGGAGATTTCTCACTGGATGATGCTCCATGGTTGGGTAGATCAGTTGAAGTTGATGGCGATCAAATCAAGACAGTGATTGAGATCTATCAATGTTATACCATGCAGGAGATAGCCAACATACTCAAAATATCCAGATCAATAATGTTATTGGTGAAAATGAAAAAATATGTCTTTTATTTTATGGAAAAAACTAAACAAACTTCTTGGCCAACCCAATAAAAAAATAAAGGCAGACTCTACCTCACACCATACAGAAGTTAATTCAGAGTAGCTTAAGGACCTAAATATGAAAGGCAAAACTACAAAGCTGTTAGAAGACAGTACAGGAGGAGAGGTGGGAGGTGGGAACTGTTTGAAAGAAGGTGAAGGGATTAGTCAAGGAACATATATGCAGGGCCCATGGACATGGACAACGGGGTGGGGATTGACTGTGGGAGTGGGGGTGGGCTTAGCACAGGGGGTGAAGGGGGAAATAATTGAAACAACTAACGGCATAAACAATAAAACATATAAACAAATAAGACAATATAGGAGACTTCCTTGGGGTAGAAAAGGATTTCTTAAAAGGACAGCAAAAACACTAACAGAAAAATGATCACCAAATTTGACTACATTAAATTAAGTACTTCCACTCATCAAAATATATCATATCAAGAGTGAAAATACAATCCTCAAACTGGGAGAATATATTTTCCATAGCTATAGCCCACAAAACATTAGTATACAGAATATGTAAAGAATTCTGACAATTGTAACTGAATAAAAATTAAAAATTAAAAAAATAAAACACACACAAATAATAAAAAATAAATTATACCTCTATAAAGCTGTTTTTAAAAAAGAATTCTTACTGATTGATAAGGCATAAATGAAACTACAATTCAGAAAAAAGGACAAAATTCATTAACAGGAATTGTATAAAAGAGAAAGACAAATGATCCATAAATACAAGAAAAAATCTTCAATCTCATCAGTTATCAGGGAAATGCAAAGTAAGAAAACAGTAAGATACAATTTCTCATCCATAAGATTGGCAAAAAATTAAAAGACCGATGGTACTGCATTTCCTCAAGGATATGGGGTAATGGGAACATTGCACTCCAACTCGTAGTAGGAGTACGAATTGGTGCAATCGCTTTGGGAATCTCTGGCATCGTATAACGCAGTAAAACGTGCACTTACACTTTGACTCAGCAAGTTAATCACAGTCGGTATTCTTTAGAGAAATTCTTGCATGTGGTGTACTATCATACCGGCAATAATATTTATAGAAGCTTTATTTAGAATAGAAAAAACCCAGAAACAATCCAAATGTCCTTCTACAGTTGATGGTCTGAATAAGTAGAGCTCTTTTCACACAATAAGATGTTACACAGAATGGATGAAAACGGGCTAACTACTACTGCAAGCATCAACATGGATGGATCTGAAAACATAAAGCAAGTAAAAGGAGAAAACCTCAGAAGAATACACATACATGTCAGTTTTTATGAAGTTTAAAAACAGACAAGGTGCCCTGGCTGGTGTAGCTCAGTGGATTGAGCGCGAGCCTGCAAACCAAAGGGTCGCTGGTTTGATTCCCAGTCAGGGCACATGCCTGGGTTGCGGGCCTGGTCCCCAGTTGGGGACACGTAAGAGGCAACCACACATTGATGTTCCTCTACCTCTCTTTCTCCTTCCCTTCCCCTCTCTCTAAATATAAATAAATAAAATCTTTTAAAAAACCAGACAAGGCAATAGCCTTGTTGGGACACAGGTCAGAGGTTACATTAAGGGTGAGGAGGACGATGAATTTGTTTACTTTGTGGTAATGCTTAGAGCTGAAGGCTTATTATGATCTGTGCTCTTTTCTGTACGTGCATTATCTTTCAAAAAAGAAGTTTAAAAATTTGGGGGCATCAAACCTAGGGATACCTCAAGAATTTAAAAAGTACAGGAAAAATTAAATATATATTGCCAAATATAATAGGCAAAAATATAAAGAAAACCAAGGAAATAACACAATGTTCAGGAAAGTAGGAGGAGGGAGGCCTGTGAGCTTAAAGTGTAAATTGGTACAACCATGATGTGGAACAATATAAAAAAACATAAAATAGTCATAGCCTATAACACAACAATTCCACATTCAGCAAATTAAGGAACTTGGACAAGATATAAAACCTATAAAGTGGTGCGTAAGGATGCTGATCAAATTGTTGTTTGTGTAGCAGAGTCATAAATGCTACTAACACTGAAACTTGGATGTTCAGAAAAAATGCAGCTCTTCTGTTTTATTGTAATTTATGACTTCCCAAGCTCCTGCCTGCTGGTTCTTGGGGAAAAATTTGAGTTTATGTCCAATCCCATTTAAAGCTCAGTGTAAGGTGATAAATTAAACAGTCATTTCAGGTTTGATAAGAATGATGGTGTCCTGACATGTGGGGGTGTGGGACAAAGGATGAGTGGCTTTTACTATTCTTTGCAGTGAAATTGACCCCCTTGTCTCAGCTTGCAAGTGTGAACTGGCACCCATGGGTGTCCACAGGGATGTAGCTTATCCTTCTGTCCCTCCCGCCCCGCTTGGCCTCTAGGGCAGCCCGTGGTCTTTCAGTTTGAACAATGCTCCCGCTAGCCTCTGTCAGGCCTCCTGCCTAGCTTTGGTGTAGTCTTTTGTTTTTTAAAGATTTTATTTATTTATTTTGCAGGGAGGGAGAGAGGGAGGGAATTATCAACGTGTGATTGCCTCTTGCATGTCCCCTACTGGGGACCTGGCCCTCAACCCAGGCATGTGTCCTGACTGGGAACCGAACTGACGATCCCTTGGTTTGCAGGCTGGCACTCAATCCACTGAGCCACACCAGCCAGGGCTGGTGTAGTCTTAACCAAATTCACTTTGCCACTGAACAAGCCAAGTGACTGGCAGCTGGCTGGATCTGACCTCAGTATGCATTATAATATGACCTCAGGCTTTCTTTCTCTTTACATTTTCCATGTAGTAAACTCCTAATCTCCTGTAGTTTATCAGCCCGATAAATGACTACACATCCTTTCACTTCCTCAGGTCAAAAGCCTGAGAGGCATCCCTGGAGCCTCACTCTTCCCTATACCTCATGCTCCCCATAAGCAAATTCTTCTGGCTTTCTTCACAATATCTCCAGAATCTGACACTTCCTGTAACTCTGTTGCTCCCCACCTGAGTCCAAACAAAATCATCTCTCACCTGGATCTTGGTAAAGCATCCCCACTGGTCTCCCTGCTTCTTTCCTCACTCCCCTACATTCTCAGCATGGCAGCTGAAATGACCCTTTAAAAATAACTATCAAATTATGTCCCTTCTCTGCTCTAAACCATCTAGTGGTTCCCTTATTGTCCCCAAGAAGAGCCCAAATTCTTTCAATGGCCCACAAGGCTCTATTCTGCCCCTTGCTGACTCCGGTTTCTTTGCTGCTACTTGAATATACCAGGAGTGCTCTCATCCCAGCACCTGTGCTCTGCTGCATATTCTGCCTGGAACACCTAGTGTTGCTGTTTGAATACTCTGAATCCTTCCACTAGCACAGACGCTCCACAAGAGCCAGGATTAATCTGTTTCGCTGCCTGCCCAGAATAGTGCCTGGCTCATGGTAGGTGTTCAGTAAGTGTCCACTGAGTGAATGACTTCAAATGCAGAACAGCAAAGGGGAAATACAAATTAATAATTTATAAAACTATTACCTGAATTATATTTATAATAGTGAAAAAGTAGAACCATCTTAAACACAGTCACGCACTGCTGAAGGATGATATTTCTGAGAAATGTGTCTTTAGGTGGGTGCATTGTTATGCAAATGTCATAGAGTACATGTACACAAACCTAGATGGTACAGCCTACCGCACACCTAGGCTATATGGTATAGCCTATTGCTCCTAGGGTACAAGCCAGTACAGCATGTTACAGTACAAAACAACACAAGATTAAATCAAGCACAAGAGAAAATGATGCAATCAAGAGACAAGATGTATAAGGCTCCTGCTGATATGGTACAACATGCTGTCTTACAGAAAACTTTTTAAAAAATATATTTTATTGATTATGTTATTACAGTTGTCCCATTTTTTCTCCCCTTTATTCTCCTTGGCCCTGCACCTGCCCTATCACCAGCATTCCCCCACCTTAGTTCATGTCCATGGGTCGTACATATGAGTTCTTTGGCTTCTCCATTTCCCATACTATTCTTAACCTTCCCCTGTCTATTTTGTACTTACCAATTATGCTTCTTATTCCTTGTACCCTTTCCCCCATTCTCCCCTTTCCCCCTCCCCACTGATAACCCTCCATGTGAGCTCCATTTCTGTGGTTCTGTTCTTGCTCTAGTTGTTTGCTTAGTTTGTTTTTGTTTTAGGTTCAGTTGTTAATAACTGTGAGTTTGTTGTCATTGTACTGTTCATATTTTTGATCATCTTCTTTTTCTTAGATAAGTCCCTTTAACATTTTATATAATAAAGACTTAGTGATGATGAACTCCTTTAACTTGACCTTATTTGCGAAGCACTTTATCTGCCCTTCCATTCTAAATGATAGTTTTGCTGGAAAGAGTAATCTTGGATGTAGGTCCTTGCCTTTCATAACTTTGAATACTTCTTTGCAGCCCTTTCATGCCTTGTAAGGTTTCTTTTGAGAAATCAGCTGATAGTCTTATGGGAACTTTTTTGTAAGTAACTGTCTCCTTTTCTCTTGCTGCTTTTAAGATTCCCTCCTTATCTTTAATCTTGGGTAACTTAATTATGATGTGCCTCTGTGTGTGCTTCCTTGGGTCCAGCTTGTTTGGGACTCTCTGAGCTTCCTGGACTTCCTAGAAGTCTATTTCCTTTGCCAGATTAGGGAAGTTCTCTTTCATTATTTGTTCAAATAAGTTTTCCATTTCTTGCTCTTGCTCTTCTCCTGGCCCCCCTATGCTTCAGATGTAACGTTTAAGGTTGTCTCGGATGTTCCTAAGCCTCTCCTCATTTTTTTGAATTCTCATTTCTTCATTCTGTTCTGGTTGAATGTTTATTTCTTCCTTCTGCTCCAAACTGTTCATTTGAGTCCCAGTTTCCTTCCCATCTCTGTTGGTTCCCTGTGCATTTTCCTTTATTTCACTTTGCATAGCCTTCACTTCTTCCTCTATTTTGTTACCATACTCAACCATTTCTGTGACCATCCTCATTACCAGTGTTTTGAACTCTGTATCTGATAGGTTGGCTATCTCTTTATCACTTAGTTCTATTTTTGGAGCATTGGTCTGTTCTTTCATTTGGGCCATATTTTCATGCCTCTTACATTGTAAGGGGCAGAACCTTAGGTATTCACCAGGGCGGGGCAACCCAGGACGCTATGTTGTGATGCTGTGTGTGGGGGAGGGGTCCGAGAGGGAATAATGCTGGTTGCTGGACTCTCAGCAGGCTTCAGTCACTTCCCCTGCTACCCATAAGCAAATTGGGCCCTTGTGGTGCTGATTCCTGGGTGGGTAGTTTTGTGTATGTTCTAGTATCCTGTGGGTCTCTTCAACAAAGTCTTCTGTGAGGCTGGGAGTTTCTCCGACTGCCACTACACCCACAGATTTTTTCAGTCAGAGGTTTTGAGGCTTTACTTCCCCTGGTTGGAACCCTGGGTTGTGTGGCCTGTCTCACTCCTCATTTGTTCCTTCCAGTTTATCTGCATGAAAATGTGGGACTGCCTGGTCTGCCAGCCACCACCTCACCTACCCTGGTCCTCCAGCTGCTGCCTTGCCACAAGTCCTCTCCACCCCATCTGCCCATCTCTGCCCTCTTGCCAGTCTGGATGAATATTTCTCCTTTAACTCCTTGGTTGTCAGACTTCCATAGAGTTCAACTTTCTGGGAGTTCTTGTTATTATTTTTTTTTTTTTACTTTGTTGTCCTTCTTTTGGTTTGCGAGGAGGCAAAGTGTATCTCTCTATGCCCCCATGTTGGATAGACAGCCCAGAAAACTTGTTTATAAGTAGAAAGAGTACACTCAAAAGTAATGATATAAAGAAACCATACCCATCCAGACTGAGCTGACAAGATGGTGCCATATCTGAGACTCCATCACAGTGGCTAACCCTGTTTGACTGCCTTGGAGATCCCCAGAGACTCTGCCCTACCCAACCTCCGGGCCCACCCTAGCTGCTTTTCCACATGAATGGCTGGTCTTGGCTCCTGCTGCACAACCTCCTAAATCCTTTCAAACAAGCAACAGCTGGTCTCAGTGAGCCCCAGGCCAGCACTAGCAGCAGCCAGCCTAGATTCATAGCTTGGCTTCACCTGGGAATCTCCAAGCCCAGCAGCCATCTCACATTGCTTTATAGCTCAGGCAGGGTTCCCTAGGCAAAACACAGGTGGGGACTGACCTTGGTCTGCACCACCCAGGAAACCCCAGGACCAGCACACCCAGTGGGCAGCTACAGACCATGTTGGAGCACCACCACCCTGCCCCTGCACTGCTGATCCTCCGCACAGGGCAGAGGTTGGTGGTCAGTAGTCGTAGCCAATCCTTGCACCTGACTGTCCTAAGTAAATCCCTCCCATTGACCTAACAACAGCTATCAAGGTTCAACTACAAGAGGAGGATGTACTCAGCCTACATGGAGGGCACACTTCGAGTACCCAGCTTGGGTGATAGGGGAGGCTGTGCCTCTGCACCCTATAGAACACCTACTACAATAGGCCACACTACCAAGACAGGGAGCCAAAGTAGCTCTACTGAATACATAGAAACAAACACAAGGAGGCTGCCAAAATGAGGAGACAAAGAATCATGGCCCCAATGAAAGAACAGATCAAAAGTCCAGAAAAAGAACTAAACAAAAATGAAGATAAGCAATCTACCAGATGCAGAGTTCAAAACACTAGTTATAAGGATGTTCAAGGATCTTAGTGAGGACCTCAGCAGCAAAAGATGCAGTCCGAAATGAAGGATACACTAATTGAAATAGAGAACAGTTTACAGGGATACAACAGTAGAGTGGATGAAGCTGAGAATCAATCAGTGATTTGGTATATAAGGAAACAAAAACAACCAATGAGAACATCAAGAAGAGAAATGACTCCAAAAAATGAGGATAGTATAAGCAGCCTCTGGGACAACTTCAAGAGGTCCAATATTCACATCACACGGATGCCAGAAGGAGAAGAGAAATAGCGAGAAATAGCAAGAAATTAGAAATCTATTTGAAAAAATAATGAAAGAAAACTTCCCTAATTTGGTGAAGGAAATAGATATGCAAGTCCAGGAAGCACAGAGAGCCCCAAACTCGACCCAAAGATGGACCCAAAGAGGCCCACTCCAAGACACATCATAATTAAAATGCCAAAGTTTAAAGATAAAGGAGAATCTTAAAAGCAGCAAGAGAAAAGAAGTTAGTTACCTACCAGGGAGTTCCTATAAGAGTGTCAGCTGATTTCTCCAAAGAAACTTTGCAGGCTAGAAGGGATTGGCAAGAAATATTCAAAGTCATGAAAAGCAGAGACCTACAGCCAAAATTGCTCTATGCATCAAAGCTATTATTTAGAATCGAAGGGCAGATAAAAAGCTTCCTAGACAAGAAAAAACTAAAGGACTTGCTCATTGCCAAAACATTATATCATGAAATGTTAAAGGGACTTATTTAAGAAAAAGAACAGCTCTGGCTGGTGTGGCTCAGTGGATTGAGAGCCAGCTTGCAAACCAAAGGGTCATCAGTTCGATTCCCAGTCAGGGCACATGCCTGGGTTGTGGGCCAGGTCCCCAGTTGGTGTCATGTAAGAGAAAACCACACATTGATGTTTCTTTCCCTCTCTTTCTCCCTCCATTCCCCTGTCTGTTAAAATAAATAAATAAAATCTTATAAAAAAGAAAAAGAAGACCAAAACTATGAACAATAAAATGGCAAAAAATACATATCCATCAAAAATTGAATCTAAAAAACAAACTAAGCAAACAAGAAGAACAGAGACAGAATCATGGATACAGAGAGCATTTTGATGGTTGCCTGATGGGAGTGTGGTGTTGGGGAATGGGCGAAGAGGTGAGGGGATTAAGAAGTACAAATAGGCAGTTACAGAATAGCCATGAGGATGTAAAGTACAGTATAGGAAATGGAGTAGCCATTAAGAACTTATATGCATGATCCATGGATATGAACAATGGTGTGGGGATTTCATGAGGGAGTGTGAGGCACTGGTTGAAGGGGGCAAAGGGAAAAATTAGGACAACTGTAATAGCATAATCAATAAAATATAATTTTAAAAAGTAATGATGAAATTTATGGTATAGTAAATACGTAATCCAGTAACATGGCTGTTTATTATTATTATCAAATATTATGTACTGTACATAATGGTATGTACTATACTTTTATACAACTGGAAGCATAGTAAGTTCATTTACACCAGCATCACCACAAACACATGAGTAGTGCACTGTGCTAGGATGTTAGGACCGCTACCTTGTCACTAGGTGATAGGAACTTTTCAGGTCCATTATAATCTTATGGGCCCACTGTCATATATGCTGTCTGTCATTGACAGAAACATTATTATATGGGGTGTTGCTATAATTAGTATTATATGCAGAGTGGTTAAATGACTTATGTCATACCCACTGCAAAGACTACTACACAACACTAAAATTATGTAGGCACGTATTTACTGACATGGAAATTTATCCATGATGTCATAGTGAAGAAAAAGTAAGCTACAAAAGAGCATGCATTGTATGTTATTTGGTAAAAGAAAAAGCATCTATGTGAATGAGTTACTGTGACTGTGTGTGCATCAGCATTTCTCAATCCCATGTTCAAATTTATTTTGGAAATTCTGCACATTATGTCCTCTCCTGGAGATTCATATTAGTCTTTAAAGGCTCTTAGAGGTCCTAGAACAAAGAAACAAAATAGAAACAGACTCATAGATCCAGAGAACAGACTGACAGCTGTGAGACAGGAGGGGGTTGGAGGCTGGGTGAAAAAGATGAAGGGATTAAGCAAAAAAAGAAAATCTCATAGACAAAGGCAACAGTATGGTGATTACCAGAGGGAAAGGGGGGTGGGGGAGGTAGAAGAGGATAAGAGAGATAAATAGTGATGGAAGGAGATTTGACTTGGGGTAGTGAACCCACACTCTAATATGCAGACAACGTATTATAGAATTGTATACCTGAAACCCATATAATTTTGTTAACCAGTCACCCCAATAAATTCAATAAAAAAGAACCATGCTTAAATTTGTTTAATCCAGCATCTTTCAAAACTTAATTGACCACAGAGCGCCTATTGTCTCATAACACTTATTAAAACAGAAATGTTGTTTCATAGAACAGATTTTGGAAAACTGGTAATATAAGCATAGAAAAGTTTGAAAGGAGATACACCACAATGTTAACAACGTTTATTTCTGGGCTCTGTGCTATGGGTACTCTTTCTTCTTTCTGTATTTTATGAAAAAACTTTACAAAAAGTATGTATTACTTCTATAATCAACACAGTAATAAGACTATTCCCATTTTTCAATTGCATATTTTAAAAGAGATAATAAGGCAACAATAGTCTCAGATAAAGACAATTTAATTTTAACTAATAGATATTTCTTTATTGTAAGCACATTCTCCACTCTCTTGGAATCCATCAAATTGAACTCCATGTTAGTCCAACTGAATCTTCTAGTACTTCATTAGTCTGGTTCACCTACAAGAATACTGGGAAAGGAAGAGAAAATAATGAGTGCTGAACAAAATTTAAATTCCTATACACTCTCCTGGTTTGCAGAGTTACTTTGTCATTACATCACCTTTTCCAAGATAGGATTTTAGACAGCTTCTTGTCTATAAACCACATGATTTTATATGAACAAAATGCTTTGATGCCTTGAGAAAATGAGTAAGAATGTGTTTCTGGTACGGTTGGGATTTGAGGTAGAGGTAGAAGTATGGTCAGACAGTTTCTCTTCTTCTTTTTTTAAAATCTTCACCCGAGGACATGTTTATTGATTTTAGAGAGAGAGGAAGGGAGGAAGAGAAAGAGGAAGAGAAACATGATGTGAGAGAGAAACATCTATTGGTTGCTTCTTGGAGGCATGTGCCCTGACTGGGAATCAAACACGCGACCTTTTGGTTTATGGGACGATGCTCCAAGCAACTGAGCCACACAGGGCAGGGCTTTGCTTTTGCTTTTAAAGTATCTTTTGAAAAATGTACTAATCAAACAATACAGATTATTGTGGAAAGATTAGAAAGTACAGATAGACAAAAATAAACATGAAATTAAATAACAACAATAGTAATAATTAAAACCACCTATTCACTACCAGAAGGAGATAAACAATACCTAATATTTTGGTAAAGTCCTTAAAGGCTTTTCTCCCATACATATAGTTTTTAATAACAAATTGGATTAAATTGTATATCCTCTGTTATAATCTGATTTTTTTTGTACTCAACAATGTTTCATGAGTATGAAACAATGTTCCATGTAATTGTCCCTCTACAACAATGTTTTGGTTACTATATAGTACTCATTGTATGAACTTATTGTATGCTTTCTTTAACCAACCAATGGACATTTATTTTTTCACTATTATGAACAGTACCAAAAATTCCTTATACATGTATCTTTGCATACTTGGTGGTGCCAGTCAGTCCCCCTGATTACCACTGGAGTGCCAAGAGGCTTCCACGTTGATTTCCTCAGGTAATCAGCAGCTGGATTAAGCCTTCATTACAGCTACAGCTAATAGTGTATTGGTGAGTACAGAGGATGAAAGAAGAGGCACGGAGCAACTATTTGCAATCCTTGCTGTAAAATGCAGTAATAAAAAATCAACAACTATTATTGAGAGCCTATTATGTGCCCATTGCCAAGTGCTAATTTTTCCTGTGACTTGATGTGCCCTTTGTGACTGTAGGCTCAAATCCTCCTTTATTTCTGCAACATTTAAAAATTATACCTTGAAGTATTTTTTGTTATATTGTTTCGCTTTTCTTCTACGAAGAAATTGTCTCCTGCATCTATCATTTTTTTCTTGGATCTTACTTTCATTAAAATCTTTATCTCTATTTAATAGGGCTGGCTTTTTTGATCCTGTATTTCAAATCTCCTTTTATATTTTTTCATCAATGTCTTGTTTTGTTTTGCTATCTCTGGTCTGCCCTCTTGCCCCCAATGCCCTGATGTTTCTTTACTGGGCAGTTCGCTTGTTCCCGACAAGGACTTATTGAATTTTCTCCTCAGGTTAAGCCATCTACTTCAAAGAAGGAAGTACTACTTCTCTTGGCATGTTGCCTACTTTATCTGCACAGAAGCCTTTCTGGATGTGCATTTTAACCAATATTTCCAGTGTTTCTGATGCAGTTGGCCCACTGGCCATAGTTTGAGTAACAATGACTTAAAAGATACAGAATCAGATATATCTTGACTTTGAGTCCTGGCTTCTTTAGTTAGGAAATGCACTCTTCCTCTGTGTTTGGGAAGAAGAAACAGGATTGGTGAGCATATACCCAGTCTCTGTCAGTCTTTCTTACTGATTCCCTGATATCTATCTGTTCCACTCTTCCTTCCATACGCGGAACACAGCCAGGCTGCAGTGCACACAGAAACATGACACTGAGATCCCTGCCCCTGGAAAAGGCCTTGCTGCTGAGACTGCTGTCAACACACAGCCCCTAGCTGTTAGCAATTTTAGGGTTTGCCTCAGCTGTCAAGAGCTGCCTGTATTTCCCACATCCATTAATGAATCAAGGCATGGTTATAAAAGTCCAGCTATTTCAGCTGGACCTTTATATAATGTGGGGACAGCTCTGATGGGGTTGACCACGGCTTTGTTGAACTTGCAAGGCAGTTTAACTTCTCCCTTTCTCCCCCTACCCTCCACAGGCATTGATCACTGATAATACCCTGCATAGCAAACTCCTCTCACTATCTGCTTCCAGAACACCTGGCTTGTGGCACAACATTTCCCCAAGACTCAAATCCATTCCTTACTGTGTCCAGCTCAAAGTCCAGAGCATCTGGGTGATGTTTGCTTCTCTCAAATCTGGGTGTAGCTTTTCTTGGTTAAGTGACCTATGAACTGAAACATGCTATCTGCCCCTGATTTCCACACCCCATATATGGTGGTTGGCACAGGAAGAGGATAACCACCATAAACATTTCCATATGGAAAGAGGAAGAATGGAAGACACAGCAGTCACTGCTCTGGAATTATCCTAGAATCCTGCTGGGCAGACATTGATTAGGCCAGGATCTTGCCTAGGAGTTCCCTGGCCCATTGCCCATCCTCTGTGAGGCCCTTCCTGTCCATTATTGTCTATGACTGCATCTGAAGCCAGTGTTGGGGAGCAAGCCCTCCTAGGAGCCTTCAAACCTGTGTTCAAATACTGTTTTAAGCCTCAAACAGTGAATTGCTCATTTCGTTTTGGTTTATGGTTTCTTTAGCAATAAGCTTCTCAAAAACTTCTGACTTCTATTTGGCTCCAATCAGTTCTATGTACCAGTAACTGTACCTAAGGTTGTTTCATAGATGCAGTTCTTGATCCTGTGACCATTTTGAGGTTCTTAGGAGTCATAGGTGGAGACACCACACCCTTCATCTAATCTTTGCTCTCAGCTACTTTATTACATTGCAAAGTCTGAACAGTCCTTTACTACACAAAACCTTCTTTAATCCCATCACCCACTTTTATAGGTTCCCACACTTGAACTGTCTCCCACCATAGCGCTGATCAACAGTCTGTAATTATTTCTCTGTCTCTCCAGCAACCAGGACTGAGACAGTCAGGTAGTTATCTCTTGGTAAGTACTGATTGAACTAATGAAATTTATGCTTTTGTAGCTATACTTAAATATATTGTCAACTATTTCAGGAATCTCTTTGGCTTCATGTGATTTATGTAGATCAGTGATTTTCAACCTTTTCTATCTCATGGCACACATAAACTAATTGCTAAAATTCTGTGGCACACCAAAAATATGTATTTTTGCCTATTTGACCAAAAATTAAGTATAATTTTGATTCATTCACACCAGACTGCTATTGTGTTAGCTGTTGTCATATTTTATTTGACACTCTAAGGAAAAGGAGGTCAGTGCCCCTGACTAAGTAGTCAGGTATTGCATGTTTAAAGATTTGGTTCGAGGAGTCCCAGCTCCACACCAGGACCCACGACCTAGGGTTCCAGTGCCAGGAAGATAAGTGCCCTCAACTTCTGGCTTCAAACACCAGCAGGGATTGAGTCAGTGTAAGAAACTTCTGGAGTCCCAAGCAGTTCCTCTTAAAGAACCCACACATGGGCTTACTCAGACTTACTCCTTCTGAGCTCCAGCACCAAGGTAGTAGCTTGAAAGTCACCAGTGGTGCACAGGGAGAAACTGAAGTGTCTGGCATCAAGGCAAGCAGAGGCCATTGTCCCTTTTCTGAACCCTTTCCACAGAGCCACAGAGCTCTGGTGCCGTATCTGAGACTCCATCAACCTGGCTAACACTGTATGCCCTACCCTGTAGATCCCAGAGACTCTGTCCCACCCAACCTACTGGCTCACCCAAGCTGTTAACAGTGGATTTTCCATATGAATGGCTGGTCTTAGCTCATGCTTCACAACTTACTAAATCCTCTCAAACAAGCAACAGCCAGCTTCAGTGAGCCCCTAGCCCCTGTACTTCTTGCTAAGTGGCCCCAGGCCCAGCACTAGCAGCAGCTAGCCTAGATTCACACCTTGACTTCACCTGGGAATCTCCAAGCCCAGTACAAGTAGCAGCCATCTCAGATTGCTTTATACCTTAGGCAGGGTGGTCCTGGGAAAAACACAGGTGGGGGCTGACCTTGGCCTGCACCACCTAGGAAACCCCAGAGCCTGCATGCCCAGTGGACAGCTACAGACCACGTCGGAGCACCACCACCCTGCCCCTGCACAGCTGATCCTCCTTGGAGGGTGGAGGCTGGTGGTCAGTGTTCACAGCCAGTCCTTACAGCTGAATGGCTCAGATAAATCCCCCCCATTGATGTGCCAACAGCAACCAAGGCTCAACTACAAGAGGAGAGTATACTCAGCCCGCATGAAGGGTGCACCTCAAGTACCCAGCTTGGGTGATAGGGGAGGCTCTGCCATTGCACCCTATAGAACACCTACTACATTAGGCCATACTACCAAGACAGGGAGTCATAGCAACTCTACCTAATACATAGAAACAAGCACAGGGAAGCTGCTACAACAAGAAGACAAAGAAACACGGTCAAAATGGAAGAACAGATCAAAACTCCAGAGAAAGAACTAAACAAAATGGAGATAAGCAATCTACCAGATGCAGAGTTCAAAACACCAGTTATAAGGATGCTCAAGGAACTTAGTGAGGACCTCAACAGCATAAAAAGACCCAGTCAGAAATGAAGGGTACACTAGTTGAAATAAAGAACAATTTATAGTGATACAATAGTAGAGTGGATGAAACTGAGAATCAAGTCATTGATTTGGAACATAAGGAAGCAGAAAACAACCAATGAGAACAACAAGAAGAGAAATGACTCCAGAAAATGAGGATAGTATAAGCAGCCTCTAGGACAACTTCAAGAGGTCCAATATTCACATCACACGGATGCCAGAAGGAGAAGAGAAATAGCAAGAAACTGGAAATCTATTTGAAAAAATAATGAAAGAAAACTTCCTTAATTTGGTGAAAGAAATAGACATGCAAGTCCAGGAAGCACAGAGTCCCATACAAGATGGACCCAAAGAGGCCCACTCCAAGACACATCATAATTAAAATGCCAAAGGTTAAAGATAAAGGAGAATCTTAAAAGCAGCAAGAGAAAAGAAGTTAGTTACCTACCAGGGAGTTCCTATAAGAGTGTCAGCTGATTTCTCCAAAGAAACTTTGCAGGCTAGAAGGGATTGGCAAGAAATATTCAAAGTCATGAAAAGCAGAGACCTACAGCCAAAATTGCTCTATGCATCAAAGCTATTATTTAGAATTGAAGGGCAGACAAAGAACTTCGCAGACAAGAAAAAAAAACTGAAGGAACTTATTATATGAAATGTTAAAGGGACTCACTTAAGAAAAAGAAGTCCAAAACCATGAGCAATAAAATGGCAAAAAATTCATATCCATCAAAAGTCGAATCTAAAAAACAAACTAAGCAAACAAGAACAGAAACAGAATCATGGATAAGGAGAGCATTTTGATGGTTGCCAGGTGGGAGGGAGGTGGGAAGAAGGGGAGGAAGTGGTGGGGGAATTAAGAAGTACAAAGAGGTAGTTACAGAATAGCCATGGGGATGTAAAGTACAGTATAGGAAATGGAGTAGCCAAGGGACCAATACACATGACCCACTGACATGAACAAACTGAGGGGATTGCCTGCAGGAGAGGGGGTGCTGGGTGGAGGGGAGCAAAGGGGTAAAAATTGGGTCAACTGTAAGAGCATAATCAATAAAATATAATTAAAAATAGAAATAAAAATTCTTCTGTCACACCAGTTGAAAATCGCTGATGTAGGTAAATAGTTTGGTAAATTTTCAGGCAATTGATAAAACAGTTAATTATGTATTCTTTGGTTCCTAAAGCAAAGGGAAGGAAAGTTAGGAGTTAATGAAGTTAGTAAAAAAAAAAAGAGCAGTTGCAAATACTGGTTATTAAATGTCACCTGTAAGTCATTGGTAATGGACAGAGCAGGTTGGAGGAAAGAAAGAAAGTAGAGGAGATGTTTTAAAAGACGGTTGCATGGCCTTTCAGAGTTTTGGTCCCAGAATCACTTTTCTTAAAATTTTCCCTAATTACTGTTGTGCTGGCTGGTGTGGAACCTGATTTTTCCTATCTGTTCCTCAGGTTCCCTCTCTCCTCCCCTTTACTCATCCCACAACAGCTTACGTGAGGCAGCAGAGAATCCCCAGTAGTGCTGTGCTGACAACAAAAGCAAAAATGGCTGCTGGAGGTATGGAACTTTTGAAGAGATCCCACAAGTAATCTCTGAAGTTACTCTGCCAGGACCTGTGGTTTTCTGTAGAAAGAGCATAAAGTTTCATTAAGGATAGGTCAAGTAAATGATGAGGCTGGGATTTCAACCCTGGTTCAAGGTCAAATTATTGTCCTAGATATAATGCTCTTATAGTTGCCCAGAACCTATATTCTTATGTACTCTGTTGTGCTTCCTCTAAAATGTTCAAGGGGCACATATTAAAGAAAAAAAGGTATCCTCAGATGGATATAATCTTTGCCTTCTCATGAGTCAAATAGGAACAATAAGCTCTGCCCTAGATAACTTAAGGGCTTACTTGAGGTCTTGGTGAATAAATGGGGCACTCTGTGAAAGAGGAGCAAAAATTAATAAGTAATGTGTTGTTTCCTGGAGTGTTTGGGAGTTCTGCAGGAGACTGAAGGTAGTGAGTGTTTCATGAAGAGAAAGGAGAAGGCCACCAGACCCAGGAGCATCCTGAGTGGGAAGGTGCCAGGGCAACTGGCGAAGGAACTTTAGAGGGAGTCTGCCAATTAAGGTAAGGCTAGAGATATTGGCTCTTTTCTTTAGGAAATGGGGAAGGAAGGAGTGGATACCATGATTTAATCCTAAGGAAAGAGGCAGGGAAAACAAAAGTGTCTCTGGTGTGGAGTCAAGAAGGTTCACCACTCACCAGCAAGACAGTTTCCAGAGTCGGACCTCTGGAAAGGGTCTGAGCAGCAAATGTGCATGTTGGAAGCTGGGCTTTGGGAGCACCTAAGCCGGATCAGTGGTCATCAGGTTTCCCTTAAATTCACTTCCGTTATCAAATGTTCCCTGACCGCTCCACCAAAACAATTTAAAATTATCCTTTTGTCTTGGGGGAGTATTTGTTATATTCCATGGGAAGTTGGCATCTATGGCTTTGGTGGTCCGCCTGTGAACTTGTAATTCATGTCATTTAGCAAAGGGCTTAGTGCATAGTAGAAGGGTTAGTGCTTGTTGAACTAATCTGAACCAAATCCTGATCATTTGCTTTCCTGTGAACATGATTTTTAAATACAAAATCAGTTTTTCCTGACCCGAGACATGTATGCTATCCCTTTGGAAGATAGGAACATTTGTTGTAACAGCAAACACACCCCTTGAGCGTGGTTTCAATCCTGCTTTGTCTTGTATTCCAAAGGCAGATGAAGGTAACACAGAGGAAACTACAGTTTCCAGTAAGAGGCAAGTCAGAGAGCATAGCAGAAATCCAATGCTCAGCAGCTTCTGGGGTTCCATGGGTTCCCCTGAGGGTTACTCAGCTGTACTCGCTCAGCCAAAGGGAGATGGATTTTTTCTTGGCTCTTTCCAAGGCAGCTTTGTCTGAAAAGTTAGAAAATGGTGGGTTAGTTTTTATAGCAAGAAACTTCTTACCTGTCACGAACACAAGAATAATTCACAGATGACAATACTGAACTCTGAACACAGTCAGTTTCTCAACTAAAATGCATCCACCCTCCCAAAAGCAAAACAACTCAAAACAAAAATTTACTATGCTCTATCAGTCAGACAGCTGACATTCCTTTCTAAACTGCATCCCCTTCAGACGTCCCTATCTCAGTTAATGGAAATCATTTCAGTTGTTCAATCCAAAACACATGGTGTCATTTTTGACTCTTTTTTTTTTTTACTCCCACATCTTACCTATCAGAAAAGCCTGGTTTATTTATCTACAAAGTGTACTCATAATCCACCATCATTTCTGTCTCTCTGCTTCCATTCTCACTTCCCTTCAGCCTTCTCCACCGAGCAGCCAAAGAGATTTTGCTTTGTTGTAAGTCAGATTATGTTCTCTTTACTTCCCTGAGCTCACATCCTATTACCTCTTCTTGATCACTGTGACTGAGCCTCATTTGCTCTTGAACAAGCCAGATGTGTTTCCACCTTGAGGCTTACTCATTTGCTATTCTCTCTCCAAGGAATGCTTTTCCCCCAGATATTCTCATGACTCATTTCTCACCTCCTTAAAGTACTCAAATGCCACCTCCTCAATGAGTATTTTCCCAAGAACCCTTTATTAAAATTGTATCATTCTCTCACAAACTTCGTAATTATCTTCCCTGATTTATCTTTCTCCATATCCTTTCTCGGAACAGATTTTATACGTATATAAAATAACAGTTATACATATATAACTTTTTTGTTTTATTTTATTATATACCTTTCCTGATGAGAATGTCAGCTACTTGAGGGCAGGGACTTTTGTCCATTTTGTTCACTGTTGAACGGTACCTCCCACACAGGGTGTTCAGGTGCTCAATAATTTTTTAAAAATAAATGAATCGATGGTGAATTTTGCAGATATTATTCACTGCCTGAGCCCCAAGGGTAGTTATCCCCACCCTTTTTTCATTTACTACATATAACTAGAAAAGAGAAAAGCTGGATCTTCCCTTTCGAGCCATCCTTGTAGCCAGCAATGGCTATGTTGACATAGTTCTGGACGAGAAAGTATAACAGAAATCTGGTGGGTAGCTTCTGGGAAGATTTTTAGCTGTATTGATCAAAGAGACAGTGCTACTGTTTTTCCTTTGTGCTGCCTTGAGCACTGTTTAGGTGTTAGCCGAAGTCGGAAGAGTCATCTGGTCACCATGAGGCAATGTACATGAGAGAAAGGCCAAGGAAATGACATCTATTCTGGCTCTGACAATTTCAAGCCACCAAACTAACATGTCTATCTGCCTACCTCCTGATTGCTTGGTATGAGAAAAATAAATTCCTATTTGAATCATTATAATTTGGCTCAAGTTACTTAAGACGTTTATAACAGATATACTCATTCACTGACAGGGTTTAAAGTGAACCGAGTTGGCTCAGAAGCTACTTACCTGAAAATTAACTTAGCACCAGGGGTCCAAAGAAGCCAGTGAATTAGGCCTCAGTCTTCAAAGTACAGCAGAAGAAGCTGGCCAGAATCTTCCCCTCAAGTCTCTGAAGTTCTAAATAGAATTCTACCACTCCTTATGATATCATTTACTGCATTTGACCCTCCCCCAGTCTCTATCTGACAGCTAAGCATACAGACATTTTTCTTTCTTTCTTTTTTCAAAATATATTTTATTGATTATGCTATTACAGTTGTCCCATTTTTTCTCCCCTTAATTTCCATCTGCTATGTACCCCCACCCCCACCATCATTCCCCCACCTTAGTTCATGTCCATGGGTCGTACATATAAGTTCTTTGGTTTCTTCATTTCCCATATTATTCTTAACCCCCCTGTCTATTTTGTACCTACCATTTATGCTCCTTATTCCCTCTATCTTCCCCCATTATCCTCCCTCCCTCCCCACTGATAACCCTCCATGTGATCTCCATTTTTGTGAATCTGTTCCTGTTCTAGCTGTTTGCTTAGTTCGTTTTTGTTTTTGTTTTTTGTTTTTTTAGATTCGGTTATTGATAGTTGTCAGTTTGTTGTCATTTTACTGTTCATAGTTTTGATCATCTTCTTTTTCTTAGATAAGTCCCTTTGACATTTCATAGAATAAGGGTGGGTGATGATGAACTCCTTTAACTTGACCTTATCTGGGAAGCACTTTATCTGCCCTACCATTCTAAATGAAAGCTTTGCTGGATAGAGTAATCTTGGATGTAGATCCTTGCCTTTCATGACTTGGAGTACTTCTTTCCAGCCCCTTCTTGCCTGTAAGGTCTCTTTAGAGAAATCAGCTGCTAGTCTGATGGGGACTCCGTTGTAGGTAACTGTCTCCTTTTCCCTTGCTGCTTTTAAGATTCTCTCTCTATCTTTAATCTTGGATAATATAATTATGATATGCCTTGGGGTGTGCTTTCTTGGGTCTAACTTGTTTGGGACTCTCTGAGCTTCCTGGACTTACTGGAAGTCTATTTCCTTTGTCAGATTAGGGAAGTTCTCCTTCATTATTTGTTCAGATAAGTTTTCCATTTCTTGCTCTAAACATCTGTGTTGATACCAAAACTGGTCCTTACAGTAGCTGTATCCTCTTAGGCTTGAAGAATTCAAAGATATTGGTATCTACTACATGGTATCTACTACAATTTATAATAGCATATATATGGAACTTAATAGATGATAAAGGTGGCATTTTATATCAGTGGGGGAAAGAGAGATGGTTTAATATTATGATTTGCACCATGGCTGGTGTGGCTCAATGGATTGAGTTCCGGCCTGTGAACCTAAAGGTCACTGGTTCAATTCCCAGCCAGGGCGCATGTCTGGGCTGCAGGCCAGGTCTCCAATTGGGGATGTGTGAGAGGCAACTGATGGATATTTCTCTCCCTCCCTTCCCCTCTCTCTAAAAATAAATAAAATCTTTTAAAAAAGTAAAAATAAAAACACAGGTGACTTAAAAAATATTACAATTTGTTATCCATTTGGATGCACTAAAGTGGGAACCCTATGCACAAAAATAAATTCTAGATGGATTAAGGACCAAACAAAAATTAATCCATATACAAATAAAATATGAAGCCTGGATGATGTGGCTCAGTGTATTGAGTGCTGGCCTGTAAACTGAAGGATTGCTGGTTTGATTCCCAGACAGGGAGTTGCAGGGCAGGTCCCCTAGTTGGGAGCGTGTGAGAGGCAACCTATTGATGTATCTCTCACACATCAATGTTTCTCTCCCTCCCTTCCTCTGTCTCTAAAAACAAACAAACAAACAAACAAACAAAATCTTTAAAATATGTGAGTGGAGAAAGCTACTTTATAAGCATGTCATAAAATCCAAAATCCATAAATGAAAACACTGGTAAAATTACCTCATATTGCATAAAAATGTGAAGCTTTCACACAGCAAAATATTGTAAAGATAGATGATTAATGACAAATTAAGTAATGCATTTTATTAACATATATGACAGATTCTCCAGGATCCTGGTTGGTCACAACCTCTAGAAAACTTATAAAAGGAGGGTTAGTGGGAGAAGCCACAGTTCCCACTGCTGCATTTAGTCCTAAGAGATACCTTATTGGGTCACTTAAGTGCAAGCATATTACTCCCTGTCCCTATTGTGTAGCACAAGCCCCAACCCCTCCTCATGAGTATCAGGGCCAACTACTCCTGACAGTATGGTAACCTTTATCTGTGAGATAAGAAAGGACAGTGTGCTGAGTAAGCATTTCTTTCTTGATCATGTATGGCATCTCCCAGTTCTTAGATCCTCTCTCCTACCTTCTTGATGGAATAAACTTCCAGGCTTCTGCTAGTGTTGCTGTGTGGAAGTGAACAGGACATTGCAGATTATAGTATTAGATCAGTTTTCAAATTGTCTAATTGAACAGTTTCTCAAGTAATTTCCCTTAGTTTAGCATGCCACCTGTACCTCCATTCCCAGAATTATTCAAAGCCACCAAGTCCCGGCTGTTTTGGAAGATTCTATAGTGAAAATCCAGCTTCTTCTTGAATTTCCCAGTTGGCAGCCTAAGGTTCTGCTTAGGGATTTCTAAGTTAGTCTCCACTTATGTTTATTTTTTCTAGTTCCAAAAATTTTATTACCCTGGTTTCCTCTTCCTTAAGAGTTTATGAAGCCCTCCCCCCAATTTTAAACAATTTTATGATTATTTTATTGGAGACTGAAGGTCAAGGCTTTCATTCAATTTACCATCTTTAGTTGGAAGTCCTCAAGCAATTTTAAAACTATAACAGGGTGCTGGAGGAGCATCGGGAGGAGTGTCATGCAACCAATATGAGCAGGATTCATGGGACAAAAAAGCTCCTCAGAGGAAATTATATTTAAGTGATATTTAAGTTGAGACCTAAAAGATGAATAGGAATTAGCTAGATTGGTGAAAGGGCAGGAAGAAACTGTTACAGAAGGAACAGTGTTATACAATAAAAGATGAGGCCAAGAGGGAGCAATTGCAAAGTGGGAGATGGAGGAGTGATGTGTGATGAAGCTGGATGTGAATTAAGAAATATTTGAGGGAAAATGGACAGCGCCTATTGAATTAATTATAGGAAATGGTGCACTGAGGGAGAGGGAGATGTTAAGGATAAAACTTGAGTTTCTGGTTTGGTGAATAGTCATATCAAATACTGCGTGGAGATCTAGTAGAGAGGACAATTAATATAATATGTGGGACATTCGAGGCAAAGTATACAATAGGCACTGGCATATTTAGATGTGCATAGGAGAAAGGTCGGCATGAAAATAGAAGTATGTGAATATATATACTTAGGCTGGAAAAAATCTTGGATTGCATTGAGGAAATGTTTTCTTCACATCTCTGTAAATATTTTCTCATTGTCTTGTTGAATTGAAGATTGCAATTGAGAATTATGAAGTTTAGAAGTATTGTTTGGGTTGCAATGGACAGAAACCCAACTTTTTGCTTAGGACCAAAAAGGAATCTTGGATCACAAAACAAGGACCAAGTAGGAATGTGAGAAGGGCAGTTTCCCACATGCAGGAATGCTAGCTGGACAAAGAACAGGTGACCACCATTGATATCCCTCTAATTCTTCCTGTTTGTAGGTGATCAATCTTGAGAGGCTGTTTTGAACATGTTATTCTTATAAAATAGACAAGCATGTGACTAAAAGTCTCAGTGTTGGTTAAGCAATATGGATTAAATCACACCCACAAGTTTCTGGGAGTGCTCTGTCAGTCATTCCCCTGAATTAGATAGCCAAAAAAGGAGGTTAAGAATAGTTACAATCAGTTCATAAACATTAAAGTTAACTCTGTACTTAATCTGTCATCAGAAAGCTGGGTTTCTACATACTTTGTTTTCCAAAAAGTATACAATGTTTCCATAACACTGAGAGATAGACTTGTTTTAATATGTATCTTCCAAAGAGTGTTGCCTTGTAATGTTGAGATTGTTTGATAAATGTTTGTGACAGAAAATTGTATTGGTTCACTTAAAGTTGCAAACTCTATTTGTCATAGAGATTGCATTTGCTTACCAATCTGATAATTAACTCGCTATGTTCTCAGTGATCTTATTAATAACTCAACCAGCATGATAAAAGTGGGTTTTTTGGTGTTAACAAGTGTCTGTCTTCCTTCTTGAATGGGTTGATGCCAGTAAACAATGCACAATCTCCTTCTTCTTTAATATCCCTGGATCTTTAACGTTGGTCCTAGGCTATGTTCTGTTGTGGTCTTTCTTTAATTCTGCCTTGTACTAAGAGACTCTGTTTGACCTGAAGATTCAAATTTTTCAAGTTATTATTATTTTACCTCAAAGAATATTTTCTATCATTTTATTTGACCATATCCCCTCTGATCTTTCCTTCAGGGCTTTCAATTTTTATTGTGATAAGAACACTTAACATGAGATCTATCTTCTTAACAAATTTCAAAGTGCACGATACCTTATTAACTATAGAAACTACATTGTACAGCAGATCTCTAGTACTTACTCATCCAGCGTAACTGAAACTATACCGACTGAACAGAAACTCCTCATTGCTCTCTCAGTCTCCGTCTATACAAGCTCTTCTTCTGGATCATGGCTTCATTCTAATTTAAAATATTTTTATTTTGCATCTCATAAATCATATCACTTTTTACTCTGAGTTCAACTTACTCTAACTCAGTAATTTGTTTTTCGAAAGTGTCCATCGTGCTATTCAGTGCCTCTATATTATAAATATCATTGTCCACATTTTTATTTCAAGTGAAACAACACGACTCCCAAAGTCTATTTGTTTGTATGTGTCAACGTCTTATTTAATCGCTTATTGAGGAAACCTGCAGGAAGACAAAAGAGCTGATTCTGACAACATCTGGGAAATAGAGATGTATATAGTCAATGGAAAAAGAATGCCAAAATGAGATTATTAAATTATACTATTTCAGATTAACCAAAGATAATTTGAGTAGCAATTGCCTTTTATAAATGTACTTTGTGGCGAAAGCTCCCTGAATATTCTCTAACAAAACTTACTGTGAATCAATGAAATAGTCAATAGCGTTACCCTTTGGAACCCATAAAAAAAGGATTATTAAATTAGACATAAGAGTGCTTAACCTTTCACAGAAAATAAAACCATATTACCTTTGGGGTTAACTTCTCTATCAGGCTATAAAGCAAAACAGTTTATTGATTTCTGTAAATTAACCTCTAACCTCAAAAGAATCTTATGGGACTATAAACCACTTGCACCTTGATCAGTTGCGCAATGTGGTTATATGCGCTGTGACGGCTACAGCATAGTCCCCCCAAAAGATGAGATTAGGGTCAAGCAGGATTATTAGAAAATGCTCTAGCATAGATAAAACCACAACTATTCTGTTGCCTTTTCTGGGACTGCAATACATTTTTTCTCTCTCCTATTAACTCCTGTTTTCAAATTGCCCTGGATTGCAAACTTTGGATGTTTCTTCCACCTGCTCTAGGGCATATCCCTGCCTGTAGCCCCCTTTACCATCCAGGAGATGTTGGTGTGTCATAGTGAAGGGAGCAGGCAGATATGAGAAGCAGTAAGCCCTTTAAAACCTTATCTGTTGGCCATGGAGCAAGTGGGGGCAGTTTCCTCTTGTGTGGTGGATGTGACAGACTGGAGTGTTTTCTCTCTGTTTTCACCAGCTCGAATTTCTTCTGACTTGATATTTCAACTATCTAAATGGGACTCTAGTTTTTAGTCCTGGTATAAAATTCCCCCCTGTGACATTCTTGTTGCGTCAGTTCAGCAGAAAGTTAGCTGACGGAAGAACTAAAATGAGTGCATTATTAGAATTACAGTGGTGTATCTCCTCTCCCAGATAGCCATGGATTTTCCTCATTTGTCTCTAGAAATATGAAAAATATGTACTTTAGAAGCCTGTTATTATTGTTATCTTTCTTGGTCACTACCATTTCAAGGGGATATAGTCATTTTATTTCAAGGTTCCTATTACCTCTGCGATTCTAACATTATATATTTTTTGTTGATTAGAATTAACACCACATGGATTTTTAAGAATATTTTTTTTATTTATTTATAGAGAGAGGGGAAGGGATGGAGAAAGAGAGGGGGAGAAACATCAAATGATTTCCTCTCTCATGCCCCCAACTGGATATCTGGCCCGCAACCCAGGAATGTGCCCTGATTGGGAATCAAACCTGCAACCTTTCGGTTTGCAAGCTGATGCTCAATCCACTGAGCCACAGCAGCCAGGGCCAAATGGCTTTATTTCTACTTCTTTCCGAGATTTTTTAAAGCTATGCACCCCTTAAACTCTTATTAAATCTTTGCACATTCCTGTCTGAAAAAGGTGCATATGCATTCATAGATAATGTATCTGACCCAGTGGGTTTGGGGGAGGCTCTTGAATCCCATCTGTGAGGTTCAGTTTAATAACACTAGTTTTTGAGGTAAGACTGTGCCACTAACAGTGATCCAAGATAGCTAAATAAGATAATTATGTCTATTTTTAAGGAGGCAAAAATAAACTTTTAGAGACCACCACCTGAGTATATATTTATTAATTTGAGAGGGGGAGAGAGAGGGAGAGAGGGGTGGGGAGGGAGGGAGGAATGGGGGTGAGAGAGAGAGTGGGGGGAGAAAGAAACTTCGATCAGTTGGATTGAACCCACAACCTAGGTGTGTGCCTTGACCAAGAATTGAACCTGCAACCGTTTGGTGTACAGGACAATGCTCCAACCAACTGAGACACCCATCCAGGGTCAAAAACAGACTTTAATATAGTAGTTCTTATATTATCTCTATTTTGCAGATTGTTCAAATGTTTTGCCTTTTAGCTTCAAGGCTGTGATGATATGATCCCCAAATATGTTTTGTTCCATGCTTGACTAGGATAATAAAAAAAGTGAGAGTTTTATTTTAAATATTCAAAGCCTAATCTGAAATGCTTACATCATGAATATCTCTGCCAAGTTTAAATACATTGTTTTTCTACAGAGGAGGAAGTGGTGGCTATGTGAGAGACCTAATTTGTCAGCAGGAGAATGCTTTCCAGATGGGTTTCCATATATATATATATATAAAATCAGTCTTCAAGCAGCTGTAGAAAAGCTTAGGAGTTAAATAGGATGCAACACTCCCATAAAATGCTGGATTAATGACAACTCCTTCGGGAAGCTTCAGGGCAGTGTCTGCTTGGACTGCATACTTGAAATACATAGAAAAATGATAGCGCTAAGGCAATGTAGGGCAGGAAGTAACCCAGAGGCCAGGATCAGGGGTAGAAGGCAAGTCTGAGAGGCATGCTGGACTGGAGTTAGGGAATGGTCTGGACCTAGGAAGGAAGGAAGGGGGCCGGCGAGGGCTTTGCTTAAACCGGGACAGTCCAGGCCAAACTGGGAGGCTTGGTTATGCTAGTGCTACCAAGTTAACAGGGGTGGGAGGGGGCACTTAAGACAATCCTATGATTATAATAAAATATAAACAATTATATTTCACTATATTTTATGGAGGAAATTCTACATTATAGTTGTTTTATTGGACCAGGAGAATTTATGAAGGTCTCAGAACTATTCCTTGAAAATGCCAAAGGTCTCATACTTTATTTCATGTTAAGCTCAGTACAGCTGCTGTGCCTCACAGCCCAGAACCTCCAGCCTCAGGGCAATCTGGTGCACCCAGCTCTGGGGGTGAATTCTAAGGTAGCGAGTCAGCAGTGGTGGGTCTAGAGAGTTTACCACAGGTCTGATGGAGTCTTGATTTCCCTGAAAAACCTGAAAGAGTAATGATAACATTCATTAGTTGTCCGACAGGAAAAAAAAATGATGTTTCCCCGACATGGCCAGGGAAAGTGGGTGTGACATCTAGAATTAAGAGCGCTCTGCTTGCTTGCTGCAGAGGCCTTTGTCTTTAATTCTTGGACAATGTTAACTCTTTTTATCATGAGAGCCTTTGTATATGTGGTTCTCTGTGTTCAGAACGCTCTTATGCCTTTTGTTGCTCCATTTTTATCTTTTGGGTTTCGGTTTAAATGCCATCTTTTTAGAGAGATCCATGCCACGTAAAACAGGACTCTTGTTGACTCTAAACCTCAACTTCACTTTCTTCACAGCGTTCAGTATTTTCTCCTTCATTCGTTTACATGGTTATTGACTGTTCCCTGTTTTCATCACCAAATGTCAGTCCCATGAGAGCAGAGACCTTACTCACTATAGAATGTAAAGCATAATGTATACACATGGCAAATACACTGTAAACATCAGTTGAAGCTTGAGAAAATTTTGAGAAACATTAAGGTTCCTGTTCTGAGATTGTTTGAGAAATGTTTGTGCTATATTTGGAGGCTTGCATATCAGTTAGACTTGTTTCTGGTTATTTCCCCTCACGGTTTTATTTTGAAATATTATCAACTTCAAGAAATGGAAAGAACAATAAAATGAACACTTAAACACTCAACTAGGATCATCAATTGTTAACATATTGATATATTTACTTTCTTTCTCTACACACACACATTTTCTGAACTACCTGAGAGGAAGTTGTAAAAATCATGGCATTTTACTCTCAAATACTTCAATAAACCAAACCTAAAAATAAGGTCATTTTATACATAACCACAGCATAACATTAGTGTACCTAACAAATGTGATGTTGATATCACAATGATATATTTATATAGGTTTTCCAATCCAGAATTTGATAAAAGATCACACGTTGCTCTTTAATCTATTGTAGCAGAGCCTCCTCTCTGGTCTTTTTTTGTTCTCCATGATATTGATATTTCGATGTATCTATCTATCTATCTATCTATCTATCTATCTATTTATTTGTATTTGGGAGATTTACTTTGGAAATTTTGGATACTTACTTTTTAAAAAAAGATTTTATTTATTTATTTTTAAGGAGCAGGGAAGGGAGGGAGAAAGAGAGGGTGAGAAACATCAATGTGTGGTTACCTCTCACGTGCTCCCAACTGGAGACCTGGCCTGCAACCCAGGCATGTGCCCTGACTGTGTATCCAATCAGAGACCCTTTGGTTTGCAGGCTGGCACTCAATCCACTGAGCCATACCAGCCAGAGATGGGCACTGACATTTAAAAAAGTCCAGGAACATTGTGCTGTAGAATGTCCCACATTCTAAATTTCTGTGCCTGTTTTCTCATTATTAGATTTTGGTTAAACATTTTTAGAGAATACTATAGTATGTGATGTGTCCTTCCTACCACATCACATCCGGGGACACATGATACAAGTTTGTCCCACTATTGATACAAAGTTTGATCACTTGGTTAAGGGGGTGTCTACCAGATCTCTCTGTTAAAAGGTGGCTATTTCCCTTTCGCAACAAACAATCTGTGAGACCTTGTAAATAATCTGTTTCCCATTAAGCTAATTTTATCCAAAGGTTTTAGTATCCATTTAAGTTCCTTACAAGAATTACATAGTATATTGATAGTTTCAAATTGATTTTCTAATCTTGTCATTTCTTCCACATTTGTATCTTATGGCGGAAGGCAGAGGCACAAGAGACTGAATCAAACACATAATCACGTTTAGAAATTCTTTATATTTTCTTGTTCCAGCAATACGAGGTGCTTTTGTAAAAGGTTTGGGAGACGTATTAGGTTTCTCAGTACAGGAGTACCCCCTACTGTTGATAAAATGAAACGCAATTTATTTCTTTAATAGATGGGGCTTAAGAGGCTTGTTTCTTGTGATTTTGTGATTTGTTTTTGGTTTTACAGGACACTTAATTTCCACCATTTGACTTTTTTTTTTTAATCGCCAAGCCTCCAAGATATGTATCTCCCTTCAACAGAAAAAAGTGCCTTTGCAAATCTGCCACCTCCAGTTCCACACACTTTCAATCTCTGTTTTCAGTTCTCCACAAGCCATTGCTACGATCCAGCAGGTCTCAAATACTGGTGTTTCTTCACTCAGGGTGTGACTTTCTCTTTTTAGAAGTGATTTTATCTGTGTTTTGCCACTACTAGGTCTTACACTGACATTTCCTCTTTTTTTCACAGTCTTTTCTGAACTCTCTTCATGGTGAGTTCTGGAGCTAGGTCAGCTAGCTTTGGAGGTTTATTTCCTAGTTACTTGCAAATTAAAACTTTAGTATTTTCTGTCTTCTAGTTATTCTGTAGGTGAGTTATCAATGGTTTTATTTTATATATATGTATGTATGTATATATATATATGTATATATATATATATATATATATATGAGAAAACTATATGGAAAGACTTAGGTCTTGAAGAGATAGCGTGTGGATAGAAACATCAAGACTTGTGAGGGAGGAAGCCATCTAGGAAGTGGATCTATCTCTTTATTCCCACTGATGGCACATGGATCACAGACAAACCAGCCAGCCAGACTGACCTAAATTCCTCACCCATAAAATTCTGGCCAAGTTTTTGGGTAGTTTGTTATGCAGCAATACATAATTGGTTCAGTGGGCATCCTTATCTTATTCTCAATCTCAAAGGGAAAGTTCTCTGTGTTTCACCTAAAATGTATTCACAATGTAAGTTTTGTGAATACCCTTTATCAGATTAAGAAATTTCCCTCCTAGCCCTGACTGGTGTGGCTCAGTAGATTGAGTGCGGGCCTGAGAACCAAAAGGTCGCTGGTTCTATTCCCATTCAGGGCACATGCCTGGGCTGCGGGCCAGGTCCCTGGTTGGGGGCGTGCGAGAGACAACTGATCCATGTTTCTTTCCCTCTCTTCCTCCCTCCCTTCCCCTCTCTCTAAAAATAAGTAAATGCAATCTTTAAAAAAATTTCCCCTCTAGTCCCATTTTGCTAACTTTTTCATTAAGAATAGATGTTGAATTTTATAAAAGGCTTTTTTTCAGCATTTATTGCTTATGTAATCCTTCAGCCCAGTAATGTGATGGACTATATTAATTTTCCAATGTTAAAGCCAACATTGCATTCCTAGGATCAATCCAACTTGGATACATATTGCTTATCTTTTATTTTAGATGTATAATCATGAATAAAATTGGCCTATTATTTTCCTTTCTAATAAAATTGTCCTTGTTGGGTTTTGTTGTCGTCATAAGAAATTGGATAATGTGCATTTTTTCTAAAAGAATATTGGTATTATTTCTCCCTTGAAAACTTGATCTGGATCTGGAGTTTTCTTTGTAAAAAGATTTTTGAACACCAATGCCATTTCTTAAAGGGTTTAGGAGTTCCAAGTTTTCCTTTTCCCTTAATAAGTTATATTTACTATGAATTAATTAATTTAATCAATTTTTTCAAATTTACTGATAAATGGTTAGTAAATATCCTATTAATTTTTATGTTGGGAGGATTTTACTGGGTGGTAAAATCACTCATGTATGTAGGAAAATTTTTTAGCTTTTGCTTTAATGCATTAAAGAAATTTTCACCTGACTTTTTTGTTTTGGCAGGGAGGTTTCATATTTTTCCTTAATGTAAATATTATTAACTATCTTCTGATTTTCATTCTTGTTTAGAAATCAGCTGTCAATTCGTCACCCTCATTATGGTAATGTATGTGTCTTCTCATTTGTTTTTTTGTTGTGGTAAAATGTATATAAAATAAAATTTACCATCTTGCCCATTTTAAAGTATGTTTTCTGCCTGTAGGTATATGCCTATTCTGGGTATTTCATATAAATGGAATTATACAATATGTGGCCTTTTATGTCTGGCTTCTTTCAATTAGCATGGTTAAAAGTTTCATCCATGTTGTAGCTTGTATCAGTACTTTTATCTTGTTATAGCTGCTAAATGCATTCATGTCCAAGTTTTTGTTAATTTCATATTTTGAATTCTTTTGGGTGTGTACCCAGTAGTGGAATTGCTGGATCATATGATAATGCTATGTTTACCTTATTGAGGGACCACCAAAATGTTTTCTACAGGGGCTGCCCCATCTCCCATTCCCATCAGCAATGTGGGTTCCAGTTTTTTGTACATCCTTTCTAATAGTTTTTATTTTCTGTATTTTAAAAAAATTATAGCCATACTAATGGGTGTGAAGTGATCTTATTTTGGTTTTGATTTGCATTTTCCTAATGACGAGTGATGTTGATGTTCATGTGTTTGTTGGCCATTTGTATAGTTCCTTGGAGAACTGCCTATTGAAATCTTTTGTCTATTTTTAAATTCAGTTGTTACTTTGTTATTGAATTTAACAGTTGTTTTATATCCTGGATACTAGACCTTTTATCAAATATGATTGGCAAATATTTTCTCGCAATGAGTGGGTTGTCTTTTCAATTTGTGGAGAGTAGCCTTTGATGCATGAAATTTTTTTTAAAGAAGTCTACTGTATCTATTTTTCTTTGGTTGTTTGTGATCATGGTGTCACACCTAAGAAACCATGGTCAAATTCAAGGTCATCAATATTTACCCCTATATTTTCTGCTAACAGTTTCAGAGTTTTAGCTCTTATATTTAAGTATTTGATCCATTAACTAGTTTTTATATGGTGTGTGGTAACAATTCTTTTGCATGTGGATATCCAGTTTTCCCAGCACTATTTGTTGAAGAGACTAATCTTTTTCTATTGAGTGGTCTTGGCATGCTTATTGAAAATCAGTTTATCGCCCTGACTGGTGTGGCTCAGTGGATTGAGCGCTGGCCTGCAAACCACAGAGTTGCTGGTTGATTCCCAATTGGGGCACATGCCTAGGTTGTGGACCAGGTCCGCAGTAGGGGGTGCGTGAGAGGCAACCACACATTGATGTTTCTCTTCCTTTTGTTCTCCCTCCCTTCCACTCTGCCTAAAAATAAAATAAATAAAATCTTAAATAAACACCGAATTTTTTTTAAAAAAGAAAATCAACTTATCATAGATGTGTAGGCTTATTTCTGGACTTCAATTCTATTCCACCGATCTGTCTATCTTTATGTCAACACCACACTGTTCTAATAACTGCAGCTTTGTAGTAAATTTTGAAATTGGGAAGTGTGAGTCCTCCAACTTTGTTCTTTTTCAAAATTGCTTTGGCTAGTCTGGGTCCCTTGAAATTCTATATGAATTACTAGAACAGCTTGTCCATTTCTGCAAAAATGTCCATTAGGATTTTGATAGGGATTGCACTGAATGTGTAGATAGCTTTGGATAGTATTGTCATCTGAACACTATTAAGTCTTCCAAGCCATGAACCTGGGATATCTTTCTATTTATTTAGGTCATCTTTAATTTTTTCAGCACTGTTGTGTAGTTTTCAGTGTACAAGCTTTGCGCCTCCTTGGTTAAGTTTATTCCTAAATATTTTATTCTTTTTTATGCTATTATAAATAAAATTATTTTCTTAATTTCCTTTTTGGATTTTTCATTGCTTGTGCAACTAATTTTTGTGTGTGGATCATGTATTCTGCAACTTTGCTGAATTCATTTATTAGCTCTAAAAGTTTTATTTTTGTGGATTCTTTAGGATTTTCTACATATAATATCATATCATTGGCAAAGGGAAATAGTTTTACTTGATTATTTCCAATTTGGATGCCTTTTATTTCTTTTTCTCACCTAATTTCTCTGGCTATAACTTCCAGTACAATGTTGAATAGAAATGACAAAAGTGGTCATCCTTGTTTGTTTGCCACTTCTCCACTATTTCGTTCCTTTCATTCTGAAATTCCAATTATGTATGTTAGGCTTTCTCTCCATGCCATATTTCTCCTAACTGATTTTTTATACGCTTCATCTTCTGTGCTGTTCTGGGTAATTTCTTCAGATATATCTTCCAATTGACTAGATTCTCTTTGTGCCTAATTTGCTATTGTCTTTTGATTTTAAAACTTCAACAATTAGGTTTTTTATTTCTAAAAGTACTGTTTTCCCCCAGAAACTACCTTATAATTTTAGATAATTTATCATTTATTTTTATGTTTCTATAGTTCATTGCTTTAAAGATTTTATGCATCACTATTTCATAATATATATCTGATAATGTCAATTGGACGTTGTTCAGGTTCTAAATCTGTACTGATTGTTTCTGCTCACTTGTAGTCGAGTAGTTTTGTTGTGTTTTATGATTGCTGATCTATGTTTACGATCTTATTACTTTAATATGTGGGAATCCTTGAGACCTAAACTAGGAGTGCTTTCTTCTAGAGTGGACTTGAAAATGGTTCTTCCAGATCTCGGGAGGTGTTACGTATTTGCAACTACTTTATTTTTTTCTTTAAATTTTTTTTTATTGTTATTCTATTACAGTTGTCCCCATTTTTCCCCCTTTGCCACCCTCCGCCTAGCCCACCCCCGCTCCCACAGTCAATCCCCACACTGTTGCCCATGTCCGTGGGTCATTCATACACATTCTTTGACTAGCCCGTTCCCCTTCTTTCCACCATTATCTATTTTAGCTCCTTCTGGGTTCAGTACTTACTCAGTGCCGAAGTCTCACATTCAGTTTTCCTTGCATTTTGCTCAAAGCTTTGTGTCCCAGTAACAACACTAATATAAGCATTTCCCTTAGGAAAGTTTCTCTATTTTACATTGTCTCATTTTCACCTCCCTTTGCTCTGATTTAAGATCCTTATTTTAAAATAAAAGTTTTTTTTTTTTTTTTTTTTTTTTTTTTTTTTTTTGCAGTTGTTGGTAGGGGTTATATACCCTTGCTTGGAGTCACTGTGTCCTCCAAAAATGCTTTTCGTGGTGTCACTCTATTACTATAGATACTCTGAAGTTTATCCTGAAAGTTTGATCATATATCAACCTTGCTATATCTCTAAATATCAAGCTTTAGGACAGATTTGTGCTTTTCCTATGATAGCAACGTACCTTGACTTTGCCATTCTGAAGAAATGGTGTCCAGTTATGGCCATCTTGACTACTGGTGATGAGGAACTCCTTCACATACATGCTGGTAAGGAGAGATTTCGCCCCCTGGGTGGTTATTCCTGTAACTTTCATTATCTTCTGGAAGTCCACTTGCAGCCACTCTTCTGGGTTATTCACCTGAGGAAGTTAGTTAGACGAGTATCCTGTTGGTCACTAGTTGCTCCCAGAGATACCCAAATCCCTTGTTATTAACCATGTCACAGCACTTACACTCTGCATTTTAATCGTCTGCTTGTCAGTCTCCCTTTTTAGACTCTAAGTTACTTGAGGGCTAAAATTTTCCTTATTTATTTCAGTATCCCCAGGCTCAGCTATTTAAAAGGTGCTTAGTAAATGTTTGCTGAATGAATATATGAGCCATATAGAGACTGACTACAGTATTGCAAGTTTAGCAATGTGTTATATAACCTGTTTTGTTTAAAATAAGCCCCTGGAGGAAATAAAATAAAATACCATAACATAAGCAGAGACCATTAACTCCATTCATCCCAAAAAGCTATTCAGTGATTGAAAAATCACATACTGAGTAGTTCTGGGAAAGAACTGTGCCCAATGAAATCTACACCACTGTGACCCTTTTCTTTGAGGCACTGAGAAACCTGCAAAGAGTTAATTGTTGATATTTCTCTCTGTAAAACCAGACTTTAGCTACTACAGTTCTTTGACAGATAATAGCCTATTACTGCATATAGAGATTCTGTTTCCAGATGGTTCAGTTAGTGATCGTTTCTCCCAATAAATGCTGTGTGAAATCACATGGCACCACTAAATATCTATGGGTTTTTCTGTTCACAGTCAACCTTCCTTGACACTCTTTTGGAACAACCAGGTGACAGAAATACCTCTGAAGAAACAATCAAGGGATTTCCTTATTGTTTCCCACCTACTACTTCCCATTCTGCATCAGTTAAATAGAAAATTTGTTGCCTCTTACCTGGGGTCTCCAGGCATTAGTCCTCCCCTGGAGGTGAAGTCGGGCTTGTGAAGGAGACCAGGTGGCAAACATATTGTTTAAGTAGGATGAGGCAGTAATCTGTGCATCTGATATTGCTTTGCTCTCCATTCCTAGTGGAATGCTGCAGCCTCAAAGAAATGAAAGCACAATGTAATCACAAGGACAAGAGGCAGCCTTGGTTCCACTAACCTGTCTCTCCTGGAACTCTAGGACTACTGTCACCATGATGTCGTTTCTCAGGTATTAACTTTTGCACTGATCCTGTCATTGTTAACATGCCCCCTGTTTTTCGGTCAGCCTTGCTCAGCTTTGTTTGACTTTGATTTGCCATATTAATAATAATGTAGGAGGTGGCTGCCCATGGGGAATCCCGTGGTTAGAATGACCAAGTCCTGGATTTGCCCAGGACTGGGCTGATTTTAGCATGAAAGTTCTATGTGCAGAGAAAACCTCCAGTCTCTGGAAAACTAGGACCACTAATGAATTATCCTACTCATGGTCGGGAGACGGCAGGACATGAGATGACTTGGCACTTACTGTTTAAATCACAACCCATCAACTCCATGCGAAGAGTACTGCGGAGGCTGTAGTGTGTTGGGTGCAAACGTATGTACCGAGCAATAATTGGAGGGTTAAAAATATTGTGTTTTATTCCAGATGAATCCACATTGCCAAAGAAAACCTGTAGAGAGGATTACCACAGATACATGGAAAATGAAGACAGAGCAAAAAACAATTCCTCCCAATTATATCTTCCTTCTAATTTTGCTTTGTGCATTTCTCAAAAGCAACCAACACTCAAAACCCTTCTGGCTAGACAGGTGTTAGGATAGAGTGCACGAAGGAGAAAAACACCAGGAACAGGAATGGAAAAAGGAAGAGTAGGTATGTGCAGGTGAAGCAGTCTATTTTGGGGCCCTGTAAAAGGTTCACCAACAGCTGAGGAAGCCGTTTAGGGCTTTGCTAATCCAGTGTGGGCTACAGACCAGCAATATCGGCATCACTTCGGAGCAGTTAGAAATGTAATATCTTGGGCCCTATTCCAGATTTACCAAATCAGAACATGAAATTTGAGAAGCACTAGCTTAGGGCAGTCAGCTGTGAAATAGGACTGGGACTCAGCAGCTTATCATACTAGTCTCAACAATCTTCTAAGAATTTGGGCTCTGCAGTCAAATGCTCCAACCAATGTCACCTCAATTGAAAAAAAAAAAAGAATGTGGGCTCTGTGTGTGTGAACTGTGGGGTTAATTAATTAATAATTCCTTATGTATGAATTCATGAGAAAATTGTTAATATCCAACATGTGGAACTTAGGACCTTGACATGTCTATATTCTAGAGAAAAGTACATGATGTATTTAAGGGAAAAGGAACACAGTTTGAAATATGGTAGTAATGCCAATTGAAAAGACCTAGAATTAAAACATACAGTATATATGGCATATAGTATAAGAAAAGTTGACAATTATATCTCATAAAATACCTGGTCCTCTGTATCTGCTTGAATACACTAATATACGAATCAATATAAGTTTGTTATACAGGGTGGGGAAAAGTAGGTTTATAGCTGTTCATATGGAAAATAATGCAATCATTAATAAACAATAATACAGGAATAAACTCTGTTTCACGTACTCATAACTGTAAACCCATTTTTGCCCCACCCTGAACCACATATCATAGTTACAGTATTACAAAGAATTTAAAAAACTTGTTCTGTCATGTAACAAATTTTTTTTCCTATGGGAGAAAAAACATTAAAAAGTGTATAGCATTTTCCCATAAATTACGGCATTATTTTTGATAAATGTATCTGCTTCATTTTTTACTCAGTCCTTGTGTCTTGAATAGAAACCTTCTTAGAGAGACAATGTATTAAGTCAACAAATAGTTAATGACTACACAAAATCTAGATTCTTTATATTTGTGCCAGGAACTGTGCTACATGGTTTCACTGGTTAATTCTACTAAATGTTTTCTTTTTTTTAGTATTAATTGGATCATTTATTTTCTTTTGAGTTTGTTTTTAACTTACCGTTGTTAAAAAACCTCTCACAGTGATTGGGTTTCTGTTTTTTTCCCTCCCTCCCTAGATTACCAGCTAACTGAAGAAAAGTTAGTGGTACATAAGAGAAATGCTTACAGAAGCAACAAAAGTAACATCACACAAATAAACAAGTGGCAATATTATAATAAAAGTAAGAAGTCAAGACAAATAAGTCATTAAATGATATGAAAATACCCTTTTACATTAAACCAGGTGGATACCATTACTAAGACAGTACTTACAAAACCTTATGATTTTTTAATTTGGCATTTATTTTATTTTATTTTTTGTATTTTCAAACTATGTCTTTATTTCACTTAAAAGATGAGGGAAATGGATAAGCTCATCTCTTGACCAAGGAAATGACAGTTTCAGCTTTCCAGTTCTTCAACAATTGATAAGTTTTTTTTTTTTTATATGGGTTCCATTACTTTTCTAAAATTTTTTTCAGTTACACTTTACATTCAATATTATTTTGTACTAGTTTCAGGTGTACAGCAGTGTGGTTAGACAATCATATACTTTACAAAGTGTTCCCCCTGATATTTTCAGTACCAATACACAGTTATTGCAATGTTATTGATTATATATCCTATGCTGTACTTCACATCCCTGTGACTATTTTTAAACTACCAGTATGTAATTCTCTTTTTTTTATTGTTGTTCAAGTACAGCTGTCTCCATTTCCCCCCCAATACTCCCTTTGGCTTTGTCCATGTGTCCTTTATACATGTTCTTTTATGACCCTACTCCTTTTTCCTCCCATTATCCCCTCCCCCATCCGCAGTGGTTATTGTCAGTTTGTTCTTGATGTCAATGTCTCTGGTTATATTTTGCTTGCTTGTTTGTTTTGCTGATTAGATTCCACTTATAGGTGAGATCATATGGTATTTGTCTTTCACTGCCTGGCTTACTTCACTTAGCATAATGCTCTCCAGTTCCATCCATGCTGTTGTGAAGGGTAGTAGCTCCTTCTTTCTCTCTGCTGCGTAGAATTCCATTGTGTAAATGTACCATAGTTTTTTGATCCACTCATTTAATGATGGTCACCTAGGTTGCTTCCAGTACTTGGCTATTGTAAATTGTGCTGCTATGAACATTGGGGTGCACAGGTTCTTTTGGATTGGTGTTTCAGGGTTCTTAGGGTATAATCCCAAGCAGTGGAATTGCTGGGTCAAAAGGCACTTTCAGTTTTCTGAGGAAATTCCATACTACTTTCCACAGTGGCTGCACCAGTCTGATTCCCACCAGCAGTGTAGTAGGGTTTCCTTCTCTCCACATCCTAACACTTGCTGTTTGTTGATTTGTTTTTGATGGCCATTCTGACTGGTACAATGTATAATTCTCAATCCCTTCCACTTTTTTCATCACATGTCCCACCTCCTCACATTTGGCAACCATCAGTATGTTCTCTGTATATGTGGATGTGTTTGTTTTGTTTGTTTATATTGATTTTTAGAATCCACCTATATGTGAAATCATTTGGTATTTGTCTTTCTCTTACTGACTTATTTTTCTCAGCATGATATCCTCTAAGTCCATGCATGCTCCTGCAAATGGTAAGATTTTGTTCTTTTTTATGACTGAGTAATATTCCACTGCATGCCTGTACCACAGGTTTTTATGCACTCGTGTATTGATGGGAACATGGATTTATTCCATAGCTTGGCTACTATACATAATACTGCAATGAACATAGGGGTGTATACAGTTTTTCAAATTAATATGTTGGACTTCTTTGGATATATACCCAGATGTAGAATTGCTGGGTCATAAGGCAGTTTCATTTTTAATTTTTTGAGAAACCTCCATACTGTTTTCCATAGTGCCTGTACCATTCTGCATTCCCACCAACAGTGCATGAGGGTGCCCTTTTGTCTACATCTTGCCAACACTTGTTGTTTGTTGTTTTATTGATGACAACCATTCTGACACATGTGAGGCAATATCTCATTGTAGTTTTACTTTTCATTTCTGATGATTAGTGATGTAGAGCATCTTTTCATATGTCTATTGCCCATCTGTATGTCCTCTCTGCAGAAGTGTCTACTCAGGTCCTTTGCCCATATTTTAATTGGATTGTTTGAGGTTTGCGGGGTTTTTTTTGTGTGTGTTGAGTTGTATGAATTCTTTATAAATTTCAGATATAAACTCCTTATCAGATGTATCATTAGCAAATATGTTCCCCCATTCAGTTGTCTTTCATTTTGTTGATGGTTTATTTTTAGTTAAATGTAGTCTAATTTGTCTTTTGTTTCCCTTGCCTGATGAGATATATCAGAAAAAATATTACTAAGAGAAATGTCTAAGATTTTGCTGCCTGTGCTTTCTTCTAAGAATTTTATTATTTTGAGTCTTAAGTTTAAGTCTTTAATCACTTTTGAGTTTATTCTTTTATGTGGTGCAAAAGCTGGTCTAGTTTTATTTTGTGCATGTATCTGTGCAATTTTCCCATCACCATTTATTGAACAGACTGTCTTTACCCCATTGTATGTTTTTGCCTCCTTTGTCAAATATTTGACCATACAGGCATGGGTTCATTTCTGGGCTTTCTATTCTGTTCAATTTATCTATATATCTGTATTTATGCCAATGCCATACTGATTTGATTACTATGACCTTATAGTATAGTTTGATATTACATAACATGATTCCTCCAACTTTGTTCTTCTTTCTCAGGATTGCTGAGGCTATTCAGGGTCTTTTGTGGTTCCATATAAATTTTTGGCTCATTTGTTCTACCTCTGTGAAATACATCATTGCTATTTTGATAGGAACTGCATTGAATTTATAGATGGCTTTGGGTAGTACGGACAGTTTAACAACGTTAATTCTTCCTATCCGTGAACACAGCATGTGTTTCCACTTATTGTATCTTCTTAAATTTCTTTCTTCAGTGTCTTATAATTTTCTGAGTACAGGTATTTTACTTCCTTGGTTAAATTTATTCCTAGGTATGTTTTTTAATCCAATTTTAAATGGTACTGTTTTCTTGGTTTCCCTTTCTGATAGTTCACTATTGGTGTATTAAATGCAACCAATTTCTGGATATTTATTTTATATCTTGTTACTTTACTAAATGTATTTATCAGTTCTAGTAGTTTTTTGGTGCACTCTTTAGGGTTCTCTATATACAGTATCATGTTATCTACAAATAATGAGTTTTACTTTTTTTCTTTCCAGTTTGGATGCCTTTTATTTCTTCCTCTTGTCTGATTGGTGTAGCTAGGACTTTCAATACTATGTTAAATAAGGGTGTTGAAAGTAGACATCCCTGTCTTGGTCTTGATCTGCAGGGAAATGCTTTTAGTTTTTCTCTGCTGGATATGATATTAGCTGTGGATTTGTCATTATGTTCAGATATGTTCCAACTATTCCCACTTTGCTGAGAGTTTTTCAGATCATAAATGGGTGCTGCATTTTGTCAAAAGCTTTTTCTGCATCTATTGATATAATCATATGATTTTATCATTTGTTTATGCGATGTATCACATTTATTGATTTGTGCATATTGTACCAACCTTGCATTGCAGGAATAAAACCCACTTGATCATGATGTATGACCCTTTTTTTCGGTTATTTATTTATCCATTGTCATTTAGTCCCCTTATACCTCCCTTACTGCTGCAATCACCACACTTTTGTCCATGTCCCCAAGTCCTTCCTGTATTTCACAGAACTAGAACAAATATTTTTAAAATGTATATGGAACCACAAAAGGCCCTACATAGCAACAGTAATCCCGAGAAAAAATGAACAAAGTTGGAGGAATCACGCTACCTAATATCAAACTATACCATAAGGACATGGTAGTCAAAACAGCCTGGAATGGGCATAAAATCAGACACATAAATCAATGGAACAGAATAGAGAGCCCAGAAATAAACCCACATTTTTGCAGTCAATTAATATTCAACAGAGGAAGCGAGCACATACAAAGATAGTTTATTCAATTAATGGTATTGGGAAAATTGGACAGATATGTGCAGAAAAATGAAACTAGATCATTTTCTTACACCACACACAAGAATAAATTAAAAATGGATTAAATACTTAAATGTTAGACCTGAAACCATAAAAATCCTAGAAGAAAAAACAGGCAGTACAATGCTGGACATTGCTCATAGCAATATATTTTTACTGATATATCTCCTAAGGCAAGGAAAACAACAACAAAAATCTCCGAATGAGACTACCTCAAACTAAAAAGATTTTGCACAAGAAAGGAAGCCATCAAGAAAATAAAAAGACAACCCACAGAATGAAAGAACATGTTTAGTGACACATCGGATAAGAGGTTAATATCCAAGCTTTGTAAAGAACTAACAAAAGTCAACATCAAAAAAAAAAACAAAACAAAACCCAAAACAAACCCAAACAAAAACACGAACAATAGAATTTAAAAAATGGTTAAAGGACCTGAATAGACAGTTCTCCAAAGAGGACATACAAATGGCCCATAGACATATGAAAAGAGGCTCAATGTCACCACTCATCAGAGAGATGCAAATTAAAATCACAATAAGGTATCACGTCACACCTGTGACAATGGATATCATCAATAAATCAATAAACAAGTTTTGGTGAGGATGTGGAGAAAGTGGGACCTTCGGTATGGAGTTCGTGTTGTTGGGAGGGCAAAATGGCAGGGCCACTGTGGAAATCAGTTGGGCGCTTCCTCAGTAAGTTAAACATAGAAATGCCATATGGCCTGGCAATTCCGCTCCTAGATACATACCCAGAAGAACTGAAAGCAGGTGTTCAAACAGAACTGTGGACAGGAATGTTCACCGCAGCGCCAGTCACAACAGCCAGAAGGTGAAAATTACCCAAATGGCCATCAGCTCATGAGCGGGAGCACATCGCGTACTCCATCCCTACAGTGGAAGGTTCCAGTGCTGGTGCATGCTATCATGTGAGTGAGCCACAGTGAGAACGGTATGCTAAGTGAAAGCAGCTGGACACAAAAGGCCGCCGATTTATTGTACGGTTGCGTCTCTAGAAGTCTCTGGAGGAGGCAAACGTCTGTGCACAGGAAGCAGGCTCCTATTTGCCTGGGTCAGGGGGAGAGAAGAGGTGGTTGGCCAGGGGCAGCGGGGAATGACTGCCTGATGGCTACAGGGGCTTCTTTTGGGGTGGTCCCAACGTTGTGGAAGTCGATGTTGTGCTGGCCGTCCAACACCACGAGTGTTTACCTGGTGTCAGCGGATCCCACACGTTTGTGGCTTTTTCCGTACAACGTTCCTGTGCAGTGGAAGGAGAGAGCTCCGTCGAAGAGAGGGTGGCGTGGGCCGCGTGAGCAGGGTGCCGCCAGCGCCCTTCCTTTGCAGGCCGGGCCGCCGGGGCCCCTGGGGAAGCGGTGACCTCATGGAACTTCTGTGTCGCACGCGTGTGCCTCCACCAACCAGGGGCCGTTCCATGGTCGCTGGGATACGGACTAGGGGCCTGTGGAGCCGCTGTCTACAGAGCTTGGGACCAGCTGCCCAATCTCCCTTACCGCACCCCACCGCACCCCACCGCACCCCACCGCACCCCACCGCACCCTAGCGCACGGAGACACCCCGCAGCACCCCGCAGCGCACTGCAGAGCTCGGCCGGTCGGACAGAGAGCACCCAACGCCCAGCATGCCTGGTCAGAGGAGCCGCAGGAGGTCGTCCGGTCACCGTCGCCATCACCAGAGGCGGACCCGCAACCGCACCGCCAGGGCCCAGCTGCTTTTCTCGGTGAGCCACGTGGAGCGCCTGCTGCGGGAAGGCCGCTACGCCCAGCGCCTGACCTCGTCCGCACCCATCTTCCTGGCGGCCATCGTTCAGTATCTGCTCGCCACGGTCCTGCAGCTGGCCGGGAACGAGGCCCGGAGAAGTGGCTGCCGGCGCATCACCTCACGGCTCGTGGACATGGCCATGCACAACAACGCGCAGCTCAGTGCCTTCTTCGGAACTACCACCATTTCCCTAGTGGCCCCGGGCTGGCAGTAGCTGCCCGACGGGACAGGGGTTCTCCGGGCCTGCCCCCTAGGGCGCCAGGCCTGTTCGCAGCCCAAGCAGCCCGGGCCTGGCTGGTGCCTTGGGCAGTCATGGCCAATAAACTGTTTACACTGCAAAGAAACCCATGTGCCTGCTTCGGTCACTGTGTGTGCGTGGTGGTGGAGGGACAGAACCCCCTGGAGGGTTGCGGGTGGGGTGGTGTCTGCCAGGGGGTGAGGGTGGAGTCAGGGATGGCGACAGGAGCGGCCTCGGGAGCTGACAGTGCAGGGCGCCGGCCTGGATGGGAGAGGCTGCCTGAGATGGGGATGGGCATGGGGTATGGAAGACTCCCCCATTGCCTCTGAGCGCGTCAAAGCCCATCACAGTCCCCCGAAGGACGGTGTTCATTGGGGTGGAGTGCAAGACCATGACTGAGGCATCGGGATAGGGTGGATGTGTCAGGCCGACTCGGGCGAGGGATGGAGGAGGGGACAAAGGGGTTGGCATGGACTGCAATGGGGCAGTGGATGGACGGGAAGATTGAGGAGTGGGGGTGGAGGGCAATCAAGAAACATGCAAAATCGGAATGATGGTCACGCGGGATCAGGAGTTTAGCTTTGATCTTGTTTTCTTAGAGATGCTGGGAGATACCATAGCAACCGAGATAACAAGCTGTCACCTAGCAACAGAGGGCGCTTGGCCAGGCCCCGCCCCAGGAACCTGATATTTTGCATATCACTAGGGCGACGTGGGGGCTCCGGGCTTAGGTGCGGGCGAGGTCGCGCGGTGGCCTGAGCCAGACGCAGGGCACGTCGCAGCCAAGTGCCAGCAGTTGCACGTCCACCAGCTGCGTAGGCGCGCCCGGAAGCTCTCGGGCTGGGAACATGGCGGCATCCGCGAGCGGCTTAGGCGGTGGGGGACCGGGGCCGGATGCCGGGGACTTCCTGGCCAGGTATCGTCAGGTGTCGAACAAGCTGAAGAAACGGTTCCTGCGTAAACCTAACGTGGCGGAGGCCGGCGAGCAGTTCGGACAACTAGGCCGCGAGCTGCGAGCCCAGGAGTGCCTGCCTTACGCGGCCTGGTGCCAGCTGGCGGTTGCGCGCTGCCATCAGGCGCTCTTCCACGGGCCCGGGGAAGCTCTGGCCCTCACCGAGGCCGCCCGCCTCTTCCTGCGGCAGGAGCGCGAGGCGCGCCAGCGCCTGGTCTGCCCCGCCGCCTACGGGGAGCCGCTGCAGGCAGCTGCCAGCGCCCTGGGTGCCGCTGTGCGCCTGCACCTTGAGTTGGGCCAGCCGGCCGCCGCCGCCGCCCTCTGCCTGGAGCTGGCCGCCGCCCTGCGCGACCTGGGTCAGCCGGCCGCTGCCGCTGTCCACTTCCAGCGCGCTGCTCAGCTGCAGCTGCCCCAGCTGCCCCTGGCCGCACTGCAGGCGCTCGGCGATGCCGCCTCCTGCCAGCTGTTGGCGCGCGACTACAATGGCGCCTTGGCGCTCTTCACGCGCTTGCAACGCCTGGCGCGCGAGCACGGCAGCCACCCGGTGCAGCCGCTGCCGCCGGTCCCGCTGCAGCCACAGCCTCAGGTACAGCCGCAGCCATTAGTCCTCCAGCATGGACTCGGCGCGGCCCCCACCCTGCAGGCTTCGCTGCTCCCTCCGAATGCGGGCTCTGCGGCCGCGCCCTCTCCCGCAGTACTGGGCGCCTTCTCAGACATCCTAGTCCGCTGCGAGGTGTCCCGCGTGCTGCTACTGCTGCTCCTGCAACCACCGCCCGCCAAGCTCCTCCCGGAGCATGCCCACACCTTGGAGAAGTACTCCTGGGAGGCTTTCGACAGCCACGGGCAGGAGACCAGTGGCCAGCTTCCCGAGGAGCTCTTCCTGCTGCTCCAGTCCCTGGTCATGGCTACCCACGAAAAGGACACGGAAGCCATCAAATCGCTGCAGGTGGAGATGTGGCCACTGTTGAGTGCCGAGCAGAACCACCTCCTTCACCTCGTTCTGCAAGAAACCATCTCCCCCTCAGGACAGGGGATCTGATGATTCACATTAACCAAGTGACTTTTTGCCTGTTACCAACCTCACGCACCTGCCTTTCCATTTGGGGGAAAATAAAAGACATTGATCACAGCAGTTCTACCTTGGTTTAGCTTATTCTTCTTGCCACCATAAAGACTTATTTCCACAGTAGTGGGAGAAAAAGACAATATGATAAGATCGGAATAGAACACATGCCTCGCTTCCCCAAAACTGCGACATAAATATGAGAATTCTTTTATCCATTTCCTCTTCCACCCGTTGCCCCGCTCCACGCCCCCACCCTCCGCAATCTTCATTTCATTGTCAGGACTTTATTTTGCACAGCTGTCGAAATATTTAAGCTATGTGATTTTTTAAAATTGTGACTAATTTCTTGGTGTATTTATATATCTGGCTATGTGATCACCCGTTTCTTTGTTATCTGCCCCATACGTATTCATGGGAATCATTTGATTCGTACAATCACTGCTATAGCCCTAAATCTGTGATAAAGCCATTACAATACTATTTTGTGGTTTAGATATCCTTAATCTATAAAGTGGGTATAACATCTACCTGTCAAGAGTCAGAAAGCAGAAACAGTTCCTTTTTAGTTTCGAGATGTATTTATTTATTTATTTGAAATTGACAGTGTGCCTAGTGTGTGGGCTATGCCAGTCAAGGAATCTACAGAGATAATTTGTGATGTGGTCCTTACTGAGACAGCTTCAATACAAGTGTATCTAGGTTAAGGTCGGGATGGGGGGGTGGATTGAGAGGGTGGGGGGCCCAACATATGTGTGAGGTGTGCATTGAAATTCATATATATGTTCTATTCTGAGAGGTACCTCTAATCCACATGACCATTTTAATTTGTAGTAGGGATCTTTCTGCAACTTTTATTTATTCCAAATATGTAAAATCAGCATGGTTCTTTGGTGTTGTGTGATTATTTATATGCAAGCCAGTGTCATCATTCCCCAAAACCACAATGGTGGTCCATTTTGAAACACCAAATATCCAAGGCTTTTTGGTCCAAATGTTACATGCAAACCCACTTAGCTGCTTTTTTAAAATTCAGTTTTATTTTCTTTACAGTTTCAAGAGTGATAACAAGAACTCTTCAGAGTATAATCTGGTTCTCAATCATTCAATTTTGAGAAAATGCATTTTTTTAAGCTGAAGTTGTATACAGTACTAATCTTTTAGGATAATATTTAAGGACAGTTCGGGAGTAGGCTTTTGTTTTGCAATTTTTGGGGGGAGCAGATATGTGGACAGTTGTCACTATGAGTTAAGTGCCTCAAAATGGGTGGGATTTTTGGGGTATTCTATTTCAAAAGTGTGGAAGCAATAGGTAAGGATCTACAGGGCACACCTATTTGAGACAGATTGAGCCACAATTCCTGTGCTCTCACTTGGCTGCCAGGAAAGGTCCTTTAGGGTAACCCTAAAATCCTAGTCCATCTTACTGAAAAAGTGGTAAGGGTGCATGCTTCTTTTTGCTTTTTCTTTTTCTGGTACACTCCTCTCACCCTGGGCTGCAGGCCTGGCCTGCTGCCTTACTGTCTCATGACAGGAGTGCTTAAGAATTATGTAATGGGACTGGGGATAGTTGGTTTGGGGCTTAAGAAAAGTCCTTAGGCCTCTGATATAAACTTCCATTGAGGAGGTGGGTGGAGGGGATTACCAGAGAGGCAAGTATTTGAGTATATAAGTATAATTTTAGGAAGCACTAAAGATTGTTTTCCATTTGTCATTGCCTCATTTATTTATGTCCCTCAGAAATTTTATAGTAGGGATAGCTGGACCAAGGTTGGATTTTAGTGGTTTTGACAGAGTTCTCTTGCTACCTATCAATTTAATATCAAAATTAACACTGATTTCTAACATGACCAAAAATAAATATTTTAAAGGACATGGTCAGTCTTCTTTTTAACTTGAAAACCAGAGGGAAAGATCTGCATCATGGAAAAATTCATTGATAATTCAAAATTAACATTTAAAATATTATAAACTTGAAAATGGTGGCAGTACCCTGGCTGGTGTGGCTCAGTGGATTGAGTGCAGGCCTGCAAACCAAAGGGTTGCTGGTTCGATTCCCAGTCAGGGCACATGCCTGGGTTGTGGGCCAGGTCCCCAGTAGGGGGCATGTGGAGAGGCAACCACACATTGATGTTTTTCTCCCTCTTCTCTCTTCATCTTCTAAAAATAAATAAAAATCTTTAAAAAATGGAGGCAGTAAATCACTGACCTTTGAAGGGTATTGGGGGTTCCCCTTTCCCTCCTTTATGAGGGACTTCTATGATAAAAAATATTTCTTACAAAAAATATTTTATATGTGAGTGGTACAAAGATATAAAAACATTTGAGAAATACTACACTGGAGGAAGATTACTACGACTGAAATTTATAAGTTAGGCAAGCTCTGGGTTGGAAGGGTTCCAGATAATGTTAACTGTCTGGTATCTACTGCCATTAGACTAGATCACCAGTCCACAAACTTTCTGTAAAGGACCAGATGGAAATATTTAAATCTTTACAGGTCACAAATGGTCTCTGTTGCATAGTTTTCTTTGTTTTTGCAACTTTAAACATGTAAAAATCCATTTTTAACTCACAGTCCATATAAAAGCAGGTTGCACACAAATCCAAATCCATGGGTTCTAGTTTGCTCACCCCTTTGCTTGAACCTAGAACATACTACAGTTGACCCTCAAACTGCACAGGTCCACTTGTAGTCGCATATTTTCAATTGACCCATGTAGTTCAAACCCACATCATTCAAAGGTCAATTGGCAATTGGGATTCCAGGTATGTGGATGGCCATCTTTAAGTTATAAATGGATTTTCAACTGCGTGGGTCATGGCACCCCAACCCTCCTAGTTGTCAAAGGGTCAACCATACTCAATAACTTAAACTAATGATCCTTATGAGAGTAGTTAATAACAGTTTTATCCTTATCATTGAACAAGAAAGACTGACAATAAATGAACTACTCATTCAACTGCAGATTTTAGGAAACAAAAATACACCAACAGAAAGTGAAAGACAGTTTTTAAAGTTTTGAACGGAAATTACTGAATTATAAAACAACACCTTAAAAGTCTATGTTCATTTTTAGACCAAGAGTTGATTCTTTGAATTTCCAAAAGAATAGACAAGCACTCACTAACTCTGATAAAGGGGGAAAAAGAGATATGTATGTGTGTATGTAGCTAAAGATATATAGCATGGGAAGGGAGATAGGACTCTAATGTATACATTTATAGCAATTAGTTACAGGTAACAAAATGAGAATGCCAATAACGAAGTATCTACCACTAAATAAGGCACAAGGCTTGAGCAGCTTTTCCATCTAACTTTCATTAAACACATGATTACTACATTAATTAAACTATTTTAGAGTAATAGTTTAATGGAAAAGAAAATGGAAGCTTTTCTACTTTATTTTCAAGTTTAGTATAACTTTCATGCCAAAACCTGATAAATAGAGCCTCTGAAAAAGGTAAACCAATTTTATTGATTAGTATAAATAGAAAAATTCTAGATAGGATGCTAGCAAATTAGGCAAATTAGATCCAGATAAGTTTTAAATGATTAACACACTGTGACAGAGGGCAGCTTTCCCAGGGATGTAGCACAGTACTGTGCTGGAGCTTGCTAGTACCAGCTTGTGAGAGGCAGTTATGCTCATGTGTTCCAAATTTACATTCAGGGATGTTACACCAGCAGCTTGGAACCTGGTGTGATGGGAATATTTACATCATAGATCAGCAAATGCTAGAGATAAGGCCTTTCCCCCTAATAGCTGCCCCCCTGCATTTTGCCCCAGAGCCAGTTGTTGAACCTTTGCCAGTACGCCATTGAGTGTAAGTATAGTTTGAAATGTGATCATATGAAAGATGCTCAAAAAGCATTTGATGAAATTCTGCAGCCATTCTAAACAAAGTAAGAATAGAAGGGAACTTTTTAAACATGATGAAAGGTATTTGTTTGAAACTAACAGTGAACATTATATTAAACAGTGAAATATGGGATCCATCCCCATTAAAGTCAGGAACAAGATAGTCTTATTATATACATACATTACATACAGGGTCTGGCACAAATAATGCCCCTTTCTGTTACAAAATCTTTTATTACAAAATCATAAGCATGTAATTCTGTAACATAACAATATCACACTTAAGCACACCATGTGACATTTTAGGTGAAATATTCAAATTAAAACTATAAATTATTACACGCATATTATTACCCTACTAACCACAGTCAAGCAGGCATTACTTCTGCAGGACCCTGTGTATCTGTGTATGAGACTTGTGTCTGTGTGTATGTAGATTAATATATTAATCATAGATACATTTAGGTTGCTTGCTATTTCCTGCTTAGCAGGTCCTATTAGCATAATGTCATTAATGTAACGGACCAGTATGGTGTTTTGTGTGGTATCAAGATGTTTGGATTAATTTGGGTCTATATTATGACAAAGAACAAGGAAGCTGACATCACCCTGAGGCATGAACAGTAAAGTTAGTATTGCTCTTGTTCCTACTTTATAAATGCAAATAGTTCTGAAGGAAAAAACATTTTCCCAGTCAAAAGTTCCACATCAGTTGCCTAGTTCTGTGTTAATTTGTTCCAGAGAAGATATCACATCTGGAATTACAATTTTTTTTTCATCACCACCTGATTAAATTTGTGATGATCTGTCATTTTCCCATGATTTTTCTGGGTTTTATAGTAACCAAACAGGGCTGCTAGTCAACTCTTCCAGGTACAGTCACTTAAAGACTTTTATGCAGAGAAAGGATGACTGCTTCAGAGACTGGGGAAAGGTTGCCTTCTTAGGCAAAGGAGGTTCAGGGGAATATGGAGGTTTGCAATTCTCAGCCTCATCCATGCCTACCTAAAAGTACCCATACCAGGTCTCAGAGTTCTACTCCTTTCCAGCAGTGCCCTTACCCTAGCATAATAGACCTTGTGGGGTTGAGCATTTAATTGTCTCCGCAACTCTGCAATTCATATGCTCAGCCCCTAGACTTGGTCTTAAGTCCAAGTATCTGCCTATAACCACAGGATATGGAAGACTCCTCCACAGCTCCATGGATGTGTCCTGATTCTCCATGTATATTCATCGGTGTTCTTTTTAATGTATATTCACAATGTTTAATTTCATTTTCCCTATGTATGCCATAAAAAGAAGGGCCATAAAAAGAAAAGTCATTCTGTAATGAGGTGATGCTACACTTGTTGCCACAGCGACTAAACACCACTGCCAATTTAATCTCCCAATGTCTTCTTCACCATCTGTAACTCATCCCATAATATAACTACTGATGCCATGGGAAATTGTGATGCCACCACATGTCACGGATTACCCAACACCCAACCTTCTCCCTAAGTAAGGAAATTATGCCTACATCCCTTGAATATATTAGCAACATAATCCTAGAATTCCATTTTGAAAGTCTGTTTCCTAGGACTACATCTGGCACCAATTATTGTATGAGATAGGGTTCTAACAAGAAACAGGTAACACTCAAGTTAGGATAATTTGAGGAAAGTTTAATGAAGGTTCTAGGTAGGAAGGTGGGGGCATGGTTTTACCATTTCTAGGCCTGGAGGGATGAGAGAAGGAGCAGATCCTAAAGGAGAGAATTAGGTAGATTCTTGTAGTGTTTTACAAAAATGACCACAAATTCTTTACATTACTCCTATTGAGAAGTGGGGTCTATAACTCTTCCCCTTGAATCTGGGTGAATGTGTGACTTGCTTATAACCAATAGAATGTCTTGACAGTGATACCACGTGACTTAGAAGAATAGATCAGAAAAGGTAATGTATTCTCCACCTTGTTAGCTGGAACACTCACACTTAGAGTGCCTAAGATGCCACATAAGAAGTCTAACTACCTTGACAAGGAACATGTATAAAGGACCTATGGTAATGGACAACAGGGTGGGAACTGACTGAGGGAGGGGGCATGGGTGGGGCAGGGGAGAACAACGGGGGAAATATTGGTACAACCGTAACTGAACAACAATACATAAAAAGAAGTCTAACTACCTTGAGACTGTCATGCTATGAGAAGCCCAGGCCTCATGGAAAGGTCATTTAAAGTCACTTCAGTCAACAGCCTCAGATGCTGTCCTAGTTAGGTTAGTCAGCACCAACCACCAGGCATGCAAGTGAAGATGCTGCCAGATGATCCAGCCTCTAACTGTCTAATCTTCCCAGCTGAGGCCCCAAATATTGTGGGACAGAGACAGGTTATCCCTGCTGTGCGCTGTTCAAAGTCCTGACCCACAGAATCCATGAACAAAACAAAATGGTTGTTTTTACTACACTAAGTTTTGAGGTGGTTTAGTTCTCAGCAATAACTGGAACAAGCACAGGAAGACACTTTGAGGGGAAGTGCGACCTTCAGTATAGAGATACAGCCAAGTCCTTTGCAAGGAGAGAGCCTGTAGAATAAATATTAGGAATGTTTTCTCAATCCATTGAGGTTTTGCTTCCCAGTCATTGTTGTCAGTTTGGCTCAAACTCAAAAATTCTCTGTGGTTTCAATGTTTCTTACATTGACATTTACTTGCCGTAGTCAGCAGGATTCCAAAGAAGCCCATCCAGGACCACCTTGTAGACCCAGATTCATGCTAGGTACCAGTAGCATGAGTACTTGTGCCTCACAGGCTCCTTGTTTGCAAAGGGTGAACTTGGGTGAGTTTCAGTTGGAATTCCAGACCTACCTGCTTTAAGATAAGAGGCCCTGACTTTATTTGAGCTGTCTTTTTAAATACTCGAGGTACAACTGAGATTAAGCGTTGACAGAACCCAGGCTAAGTTAGGACTGGAGGAAAAAATGAGTGGCTGGTTTTTAACTTTGGCTTTTCAATTGGAATTGCTTTCTGAGAGTCTGAAGTACAGACTCTACAGATCCCAACATAAAACTAAAATTAACATGACAAATTGTGCTTCAAAAGCCAGAACTCCCAGACCCTAGCCCTCATTAATACTCCTGGTAAGAGGCCTTGACTTGCAAGTACTGTACAGAAATGGGAAGATTTAACTAGAAGTGATATCAACCTAAAATGGCCCAAATGCAGTTTTCTTTTGGTGCCTAAATTAATTTTTTTGCATGCAAAATTAGAAAATGTTGGCTCTAAAACTAAACAATGAATGAGAAGTACATATTGATTTGGTAATTAAAAGTTTCTAGAGGAGCACAGATAAATTTTTAAAAGGTTACTAAGAAATTGTACAGACCGTCTCTGAACTAAAGGCTTCTGAAGCTAATAAATGCCAGTACCTCACTTCTCCCCTCTACAACTCTGAAACCAAAGTCTGTGAGTCTGTGTTTGAAATGCAAATACAGTGTACCTGGTCTCCAAAAACTCTTTCTTTAAAAAAATTTTATTGTATTTTTTTCCATTACCATTTAGCCTCCTTATACTCCACTCTGCAATCACCACACTGTTGTCCATGTCCATGAGTCTTTTTTCCTTATTGCTGTCCCTCCACCCCCTAAACTCCACCCCCTTCAGCTGTCATCCTGCTCTCCATCTGTAAGTCTGTGTCTATTTTGCTTGTTAGTTCAGTTTGTTTATTAGATTCCACATATGAGTGAAATAATATGGTATTTGTCTTTCTCTGACTGGCTTATTTCACTAAGCATAATGTTCTCCAGGTCCATCCATGCTGCAAAATCTCTTAACTGGACCATCTCTTAAAATGCAAATATTTTGGAAGGTAATACTTGTCAGAAAAATTGAAAAACCTTAACCATATCTGATCACATCAATTTTAATATATTTAAGCTATTCCTTTCTAAATTAGTGAATTTTGATTAAAGTTATTGGATATCTACACCCTGGCTGGTGTGGCTCAGTGGATTGAGTGCCAGCCTGAGAACTGAAAGGTTGCCTGTTTAATTCCCAGCCAGGGCACATGCCTGGGTAGCAGGCAGGGTCCCCATTTGGAGGCATGTGAGAGGCAACCAATTGATGTATCTCTCACACATTGATGTTTCTCTACCTCTCTCTCTCCCTTCCTTCCCCTCTCTCTAAAAACAAATAAATAAATCTTTAATAAGAAATAAAGGTATTGGATATCTAGATATTTTGAAATGCTAAAACACTGATTGCTAGACAAGTCTTGGGTTCCCCTGCTTTTGGCTTTTGTTGAAGAGAGACTGTGGAGTGGATTTGGAGCTGTTAATGAGTGTCTTGTTAGTAAATGTCTTTGTTAGAGGTGTGTTTCTTGAAAGTGAGTGTATTTGCCAATAGAGGAATCTATGTTTCTATTGGTTATTAATGTATTCATCAAAATCAACCTAGGGAATACTGACTGCTTATTTTTGGTTATCATGGGAAATTGAGGTTTCTAAAAATTAAAAATTTAAATTATGTTGGAAAGAAAAAAACAAATTAAGTTGGAAAGAAATTGCATAGCTTTGGTGATAGAAGGCATGGTAGGGAAATACTTTTGAGGGAAAAGGAAGAAAGTGAATTGTTATAAAGATAGTTATTTCTGAATGAGTAAGAAGTTTGTGAAAATATGAAAGTTGTAAAAAGGTTTGTAGAAAGTTGTGAATGTTATAGAAGTTTGTGGAAGTTTAAAGTTTGTAAAGACTGTCCCCCGCTCCAGCCAGTCTCTCTCCTGTTGCTTAATTCCTTAGATTGAGTTTTCCTTTCTTTCCACCACACAGTCACAGCCCTTGAAACTTTTACTGAAAGTCTCAACAGGTCTTCCTGCTTGGTGTTTAGGAACTTCCCTCCCTTTTGCAGTCTTCTCAAAAGTTATCAAGTAAATGAGAAAAATCTGGGTCTTCTCCACAAAAATTAGTAATTCAGATTATGTGTATGGTCTTGATGTGTTCATTTGTATATTATGTGTAGTGTAGTTTTTTTTCCTGCCTCCAAATGGCATTACTAGGGTGCAATATTTTATTGGCCTGAAGAGATTAAGCAGGATCTTGTGGTCCAGACAAAATATTTGAGCTGGTTTAAGTTTGATTGATGTCTTTTCAAGTTATTACCATAAAATATGTGCTTATTTTACCCAGATTTACAAAAACGGTTTATGTTATGGTCTTTTGGTTAAGTTTGTTTGACAAACCTTCCCAAAGTTTAAATTTTAAGAGAATTTTTAAACTGAGAAATGATTTTGAGTTATTCCAAGGGGCCCTGGAATACCTCAAGGATTTATTCTCTCTCCTTAGAGAGGAAAAATTTAAAACTAATTAGGCTTATTTGACATGCTTGAAGTTACATGGGAAGCTTTGCCAAATTAATAATAATAATAATAATAATAACATTCTATTTTTATACTTCTTTGTTTTCACGTGGGAAGATTACAAGTTTACTTGGACAGTAACGCCCCAGGTATATATGGGAGAGTCCCACCTATTGTCTTAGATACTAAAAGCTGATTTAGATGATGTTAACTTTCCTAGAGATTCCACTCTAATCCAATATGTGGATAATTTAGTTTATACTATAGGAAATTACTTTGGTTATCTGATATGTAATAATGAGTTACTAATTAACCGTGAGAGACCCAGAGGAATCCTGTCTTTTCCTCTTCCAAAAATAAGAAAGCAGCTTAGAGGATTCCTGGGTTTGACTGGACATTGTCACAGTTGAATTCCAATTTTTTATTAATGGCACAGCTTCTATATGTCTTGTTAAAATCAAATTGACCTGACCATTTTCTTCTTCCTAGGAATGGTTTATAGGAAACTGCCTGATAATGCTGATGTAATTTGGTTTACAGATAGATCCATGAAAAATAAACAGGAATCTTACTGAGCTGGATATGCAATAACTTCCATGGTGGATGTAACAAAGTTCTTATTTACCTGAGTAAGATCTGCCCAACAAGGCTAATTAATTTTTTAACTTGGATTTGTCAACTGGCCCAAGACCAAATAGCCAACATTTACACTGATAATAGCTATGCCTTTGGTGTAGCTCACAACTTAAGAATATTGTTGAAGCAGTGAGACTTCTTAATTTTCTTAGGACAGCCCATAAAGAGTAGAAAGTAGATTGCAAAGTTATTAAATGTCATACAGAAATTGAAACAGTTGGCAATTATCAAAATTCCAGGGCTTTCTAAAGCTGCCACCATGGAAGCAAAAGGACAGTATTTAGCCGATGTTACAGATAGACAGGCAGCATTAAACAGCCACATTACCTGAGAATGCCCTTTGCTTTCTATTAAATCCATAAAAAACACTCTTTACAGTTCCAATGGGCAGCTGTAGAGGAAAAGAGAACATGGCAACAAAAGGGGGAAACTTTGTCCCAGACAAAGGGATATGGCTTGGACCCAATCAGAAACCAATGTTACTTCTAGGAGTTTAATTACCTACACTGTACTTTAACATGTAGATGAGTTAAAATTAGAGTCCTAAAAGATGATTTCACGGAGTGAACAATATTACTGCTACTGTACCTCATAAAGTATATAGCAGATATTCTATCTGACCAAATATAACCCTGGACAATCATTCCATTGGTCCCAAGGACATTTCCTACTTCCTTTAGATCCAACTGAGGTATTGTAATTGGATTTTACCCAAATGCCACCATCTCAAGAATACAAAAAATTATTAGTTATGATTTTGTATGGGTTGAGGCATTTCCTTGCAAGAGAGCAACACCTTCAATGGTAGGTAAATTATTTTTATTTATTATTTTTTAAAAGATTTTATGTATTTATTTTTAGAGAGAGGGGAAGGGAAGGAGAAAGAGAGGGAGAGAAACATCAATATGTGGTTGCCTCTCATGCACCCCATCTGGGGACCTAGCCTGCAACCCAGGCATGTGCCCTGACTGGGAATCGAACAAGAGACCCTTTGGTTCACAGGTCGGCACTCAATCCACTGAGCCACACCAGCCATGACAGTAAATTTTTTTAAAGAATTTTTTTCATTTATTTTTAGACAGAGGGGAAAGGAGGGAGAAAGATAAGGAGAGAAACATCAATGTGTGGTTGCCTCTCATGTGTCCTCTACTGGGGACCTGGCCTGAAACCCAGGCAAGTGAGCTGAATGGGAACTGAACCAGTGACCCTTTGGTTCTCAGGCAAGCACTCAATCTACTGAGCCATACCAGCCAGGGCAGTAAATAATTTTTTAAAAATTAATTAATTCCCAATCGAGGAATTCCCTCTGAATTGGTGACTGAGAGGCTCCTTTACTAGACAAATAATGCAATCTCTTTGCAATATTTGTCCTATTCTACAGTATTTTCATTGTGCCTATCACCCTTGGTTGTCTGGATTGGAAGAACATACAAATGGCACAATTAAAACTCAACTAGGTAAATTTTCAGAAGCCTTTAATCTCCCTTGACCAGAAGCTCTCCTTATGGTACTCCTCAAACCGAAATCTATGGTAAACAACCTTTCTCTTCATGAAATTGTCACCAGCCACCCTATGAATCTAGATAAAGGGACATAGGAATCAACTTAGCTAAAAGGAGGCATTCTGCATTATTATCAAGGGCTCATTAACCAGCTTATAGCGACTAATAAATTACTAATGTTTCACACTGTGCTTCCAGGAGTCGAAGACTTCAAAGACCACGACTTATAGCCAGGAGATTTTTTCCATTGGAAAAGGCATTAAAGACTCTCCAACATTGTTGGAAGGCATTTTATCAGGGGCTTAACTGCCCCTGCTTTTGACACAAAAGGCCTACAAATTAATGTTAAACTTTGTTTGTCTTTACCTGTCTGCTAATATTAATAATTATACTTGTTTTAGCCCTGGCTGGTGTGGCTGAGTGGATTGAGTGCCGGCTTGTGAACCGAAAGGTGGCCAGTTTGATTCCCGGTCAGGGCACATGCCTGGGTTGTGGGCCAGGTCCCCAGATGGGGAAGTGTGAGAGGCAACAAATCAATGTATCTCCCTCTCTTTTCCGTCCCTTCCACTCTCTCCAAAAACAAATAAATAAAATCTTAAAAAAATAATTATACTTGTTCTTTAGACTTTTCCCAAACCTTGTACAAATAGCCCAACTGTTAATTGCTGAAGGTTTATAAGATAATTTTTGTATTATCAACAATACTATTTTTATGGTTCCTGTTTTGAAATTTAGAAGAAATGCTATTGCAAAAGGAAGGAAAAAATATATAAAAGATATATATAAAATATATGTATATATATTTTAGGAGAAGTTAAAAGGAGATAGTTTGTCCTGAAAATGCTTCCATAACTGTACAAAGACTACTAACTACATTACGTCAGATAAAAGCTGAAGTGACTATAAAAACATGGCTGTCTATAACTGCTACTGAGGCACAGGAAAATTTATTTACAAAGCTCTTCCTGTTCTCCTGGCCTCTGGAATTTTTCATATGGTAATTGTAAATTGAAGCATTGTGTTTTTATAGCTGTAGTCCTGATTAAAACTTAACGTTACATCCTCTGATTGTACAACTATTGGAAATCAAATTAATAACAGCATTTGAGTGCTTCTAATGGGAAGTAAATAGAATCCTATCTCATGGTCAAATTATGAAAACTGAAAAGGTGTATGGTGTGCCCTCAAACTATACAAGATGAGAAATATATAAAAGTGAGAAAGGCAATAAAACCAGGATTGTGATAGCTCATAGATTAGAAATGATTCAGAACAAACAAGTGCTGGTCAGGATGTGGAGAAAGGGGAACACTTTTGCACTGTTGGTAGGAATGCAAACTGGTGCAGCCACTATGGAAAGCAGTATGGGGATACCTCAAAAAGTTAAAAATGGATCTGTCTTTTGACCTAGTGATCCCACTTCTGGGAATGTATCTGAAGGAACTCAAAACACTAATTCAAAAGAACATAAGCACTCCTATGTTCACTGCAGCATTATTTAAGATCACCCAGATATGGAAGCAGCCCAAGTGTCCATCAGCAGATGAGTGGATAAAACAACTATTGGGCATCTATACAATGGAATACTCCTTGGCCGTAACACACACACACACACACACACACACACACACACACACCAATTTTACCCTTTGCAACAGTATGGACAGACCTGGAAAACATTATACTAATAAGCCAGTCAGAGTAAGACAAATAGCATATGATTTCACTCATATGTGGAATCTAATGAACAAACTGAAATAACAAGGAAAATGGGGACAGACTCTAGATGGAGAACAAGATGACAGCTAGGGTGGAGGAGGTTAGGGGGTGGAGGGATTGAGCAAAAGGAAAAAGGACTCATGAACATGGACAACAGTGTGGTGATTGCTGGGGGGAGTGGGGCTTAAGGGGACTAAAAGGTAATGTAAAAAGTACAATAAAGATTAGATTTAAAAAAGAAATGTTCCAGAGTGTTTTTCTCAATAAAGCCTGTAAGACTTGACTGCCTGCCAATTACCTATCTTTCACTTTGGAGAAAAAAATTTGGCCTAGACTTCCATCCAAGGTTAAAATCTTGCCGCAACCACAATGGTCCGTCATTCAGCAAGACAAATGCTGACTCTGAGGCTTCCTAGGACTGAGCCTTCCTAGCACAGTGGGACCTCGTTATCCAACCAAAATGTTGGTCATCAATGCATCCTTCGGATTGACTTATGACCAAAAGGGGGAAGCGTGGATGAAAAAGAGGCCACATACTAAACCTGACAAGTTCAGAGGAGGCCTGTGTGACCCCTTAAAAATTCAGAGACCTAAAGTAACCACAAAGGATGGTCTGAAATTAAAACTTAATAACTAAATGCAGGTCATGGTGGGCAGTCGTTGCCCTAGGCTCAAATCTCCGGGGATAAAAGTCAGTCTTTACCTTAATTGAACCTATCTGTGATCTTTTTTTTTATCTAAGATAACATAACTTTGGAATGTCAGGTAACATCCTTTTCTTTCTTTTTCTTTTTTTTTTTTTTTTTCAGTTTTTTTTATTTATTTATTTTTTTTTAATTTTTTTTTTTAATTGTTATGCAATTACAGTTGTATGCCTTTTCTCCCCATCCCTCTACCCCACCCCAGGTGAACCCACCTCCCTCCCCCCTCTCCACCCTCCCCCTTGGTTTTGTCCATGTGTCCTTTATAGTAGTTCCTGTAATACCCTTTTCCCACTATCCCCGCCCCCACCCCCCACCCCCACCCTGGCTATTGTTAGATTGTTCTTAACTTCAATGTCTCTGGTTATATTTTGTTTGCTTTTTTCTTCTATTGCTTATGTTCCAGTTAAAGGTGAGATCATATGGTACTTGTCCCTCACTTCCTGGCTTATTTCACTTAGCATAATGCTCTCCAGTTTCATCCATGCTGTTGCAAAGGGTATAAGCTCCTTCTTTCTCTCTGCTGCGTAGAATTCCATTGTGTAAATATACCATAGTTTTTGGATCCACTCGTTTGCTGATGGGCACTTCGGTTGCTTCCAGTACTTGGCTATTGTAAATTGTGCTGCTATGAACATTGGGGTGCACAGATTCTTTTGGATTGGTGTTTCAGGGTTCTTAGGGTATAATCCCAGCAGCGGAATTACTGGGTCAAAGGGCAGTTCCATTTTTAGTTTTCTGAGGAAATTCCATATTGTTTTCCACAGTGGCCTCACCAGTCTGCATTCCCACCAACAGTGCACGAGGGTTCCCTTTTCTCCGCATCCTCTCCAACATTTGTTTGTGGATTTGTTTATGTTGGCCATTCTGACTGGTGTGAGATGATACCTCATTGTGGTTTTAATTTGCATCTCTCTGATGGCTAGTGATGCTGAGCATCTTTTCATATGTCTCTGGGCCCTCTGTATGTCTTCCTTGGAGAAGTGTCTGTTCAAGTCCTTTGCCCATTTTTTAATTGGGTTGTTTGTCTTCCTGGAGTGGAGTCGAGTGAGTTCTTTATATATTTTGGAGATCAGGCCCTTGTCTGAGGTATCGTTGGCAAATATGTTTTCCCATACTGTTGGTACTCTTTGTAATTTGGTGCTGTTTTCTTTAGCCATGCAGAAGCTTTTTATTTTGATGAGGTCCCATTTGTTTATTCTTTCCTTTATGTCCCTTGCTTTAGGGGATATGTCTGTGAGGATGTTGCTGCGTGGAATGTCTGAGATTTTCCTGCCAATGTTTTCCTCAAGGACTTTTATGGTGTTATGGCTTATATTTAAGTCTTTTATCCATCTTGAGTTTATTTTCGTGTATGGCGTAAGTTGGTGATCGAGTTTCATTTTTTTGCACGTAGCTGTACAGATCTCCCAACACCATCTGTTGAAGAGGCTGTTTTTGCTCCATTTTATGCTCCTGCCTCCTTTGTCAAATATTAATTGATCGTATAGACTTGAGTTTATTTCTGGGCTCTCTATTCTGTTCCATTGGTCTATGTGCCTGTTTTTATGCCAGTACCAGGCTGTTTTGATTACAGTGGCCTTGTAATACAGTTTGATATCAGGTATTGTGATCCCTCCTGCTTTGTTTTTCTTTCTCAAAATTGCTGCAGCTATTCGAGGTCGTTTATGGTTCCATATGAATTTCTGCAATGTTTGTTCTATATCTGTGAAATATGTCATGGGTACTCTAATAGGGATTGCATTGAATCTATAAATTGCTTTGGGTAGTATGGCCATTTTGATAATGTTGATTCTTCCAATCCATGAACATGGTACATGCTTCCATTTGTTTGTATCTTCCTTAATTTCTTTCTTCAGTGTTGTGTAGTTTTCTGAGTACAGGTCTTTTACCTCCTTGGTTAGGTTTATTCCTAGGTACTTTATTTTTCTTGTTGCTATATCGAATGGGATTTTTTTCCTGATTTCTGTTTCTGCAGTTTCGTTGCTGGTGTACAGGAATGCCTTTGATTTCTGGGTATTGACTCTGTATCCAGCTGTTTTGCCAAATTCATTTATTAGGTCGAGTAGTTTTTGAGTGGAGTCTATAGGGTTTTCCATGTACACTATCATGTCGTCTGCAAACAGTGACAGTTTCATTTCCTCCTTTCCAATTTGGATGCCTTTTATTGCTTTTTCTTGTCTGATTGCTGTGGCTAGGACTTCCAATACTATGTTGAATAGGAGTGGTGAGAGAGGGCATCCTTGTCTAGTTCCTGATCTTAGTGGGAAAGCTCTAAGTTTTTGTCCATTGAGTGTGATGTTGGCTGTAGGTCTCTCATATATGGCCTTAATTATGTTGAGGACTGCTCCCTTTATTCCCACTTTGCTGAGTGTTTTTATCAGAAATGGGTGCTGTATCTTATCGAATGCTTTTTCCGCATCTATTGATATGATCATGTGATTTTTGTCTTTGCTGTTGTTGATGTGATGTATTATGTTTATTGATTTGCGAATATTGTACCATCCTTGCATCCCTGGGATGAATCCCACTTGGTCATGGTGGATGATCTTTTTAATATATTGCTGGATGCGGTTTGCTAATATTTTGTTGAGAATTTTAGCGTCTATGTTCATCAGTGATATTGGCCTGAAGTTTTCTTTCTTCGTTGTGTCTTTATCTGGTTTTGGGATTAGGATGATGTTGGCTTCATAAAAAGAGTTTGGGAGTCTTCCATCAGTTTGGATTTTTTGGAATAGTCTGTGAAGGATAGGGGTTAGTTCTTCCTTAAATGCTTTGTAGAAATCTCCTGTGAAACCATCTGGTCCAGGGCTTTTGTGTGATGGGAGTTTCTTGATGACTTCTTCAATTTCCTTTGCTGATATTGGTCTGTTCAGGTTTTCTGCTTCTTCTTCATTCAGTTTTGGAAGATTATATTTTTCTAGAAATGTGTCCATTTCATCTAGGTTTTCAAATTTCTTAGCATACAGGTCTTCATAGTAATTTCTTACGATCCTTTGTATTTCTGTGGTATCAGTTGTAATCTCTCCACTTTCATTTCTAATTCTGTTTATTTGGATCCTCTCTCTTTTTTTCTTGATGAGCCTACTTAAAGGCTTGTCGATTTTGTTTATCTTTTCAAAGAACCAGCTCCTGGATTCATTGATCCTTACAATTGTGCTTTTAGTCTCTATGTCATTTAGTTCTGCTCTGATCTTGGTTATTTCCTTCCTTCTGCTTGCTCTGGGCTGTCTTTGTTGTTGTTCCTCCAGTTCTTGTAGGCGTAGGGTTAGGTTGTTTGTGTGAACTGTTTCTAACTTCTTAAGGTAGGCCTGTATTGCTATGAACTTCCCTCTCAGGACTGCCTTTGCTGTGTCCCATAGGTTTTGGGTTGTTGTGAGTTCGTTTTCATTTGTTTCCAGGAAGTTTTTGATTTCTTCCCTAATCTCATTCTTGACCCATTCATTGTTTAATAGCATGCTATTCAGTCTCCATGCTTTTGAGTGTTTTGGGTTTTTATCCTTGGCGTTGGTTTCTAGTTTCAGACCCTTGTGGTCAGAGAAGATGCTTGATATGATTTCAATTTTCTTGAATTTGTTGAGGCTTGCTTTGTGTCCTATCATGTGGTCTATCTTTGAAAAAGTTCCATGGACACTTGAAAAGAATGTGTATTTTGCTTCTTTGGGATGAAAAGCTCTGTATATATCAGTTAAGTCCATTTCCTCTAAGGTATTGTTAAGTGACACAATATCTTTGTTGATCTTTTGTTTGGAAGACCTGTCCATTTTTGATAGTGGGGTGTTAAAATCCCCTACTATAATTGTGTTGCTGTCAATATCTTTCTTGAAATCCTCCAAGATTTTCTTTATGTATTTGGGTGCTCCTATGTTGGGTGCATATATATTTACAATGTTTATGTCTTCTTGGTGGATTCTTCCTTTGAGTATTATGAAGTGACCTTCTGGGTCTCTCTTTATGGCCCTTCTTTGGAAGTCTATTTTGTCTGATATGAGTATTGCTACCCCTGCTTTTTTTTCCTGTCCGTTTGCTTGGAAGATTTGTTTCCAGCCCTTCACTTTCAGTCTGTGTAAGTCTTTTGTCCTGAGATGGGTTTCTTGTAGGCAGCATATGTGTGGGTCATGTTTTCTTATCCATTCAGCTGTTCTATGTCTTTTGATTGGAGCATTTAATCCATTTACATTTAAGGTTATTATCGATAGGTAGTTATTCATTGCCATTATTTCCTACCTGTGTTCCTCTGTCTTTCTCTTTTCCTTCCTTTCCTTAAAGCAGTCCCTTTAGCATCTCTTGCAGAGCTGGTTTGGTGGAGCTGTATTCTTTTAGACTTCTTTTGTCTGGGAAACTCTTTATTTGGTCTTCTATCTTGATTGAGAGCCTTGCTGGGTAAAGTAGTCTTGGTTGCAGGCCTCTGGTTCTCAGTACTTGGAATATTTTTTGCCATTCTCTTCTGGCTTGGAGCGTTTCCATTGAGAAGTCAGTTGCTAACCTTATTGGGGCTCCCTTGTATGTTACTTCCTTTTTCTCCCTTGCTGCCTTTAAGATCCTCTCTTTGTCTTGGAAATTTGCCATTTTAATTATGATGTGTCTTGCAGTGGGTCTCTTTGGGTTCCTCTTGTTTGGGACTCTCTGTGATTCCTGGATTTGGGTGACTTTTTCTCTTCTCAGATTAGGGAAATTTTCCATCATTACTTTTTCAAACAGGTTTTCTATCCCTTGCTCTTCTTCTTCTCCTTATCCGTATAATAGGTATTCCTATTATACGGATATTGTTACGTTTCATGTTGTCCTGCATTTCCCTTATTGCCTCTTCATTCTTTCTGAGCCTCTTTTCCTTTTCTTGCTCCTTCTGGGTGTTTTTTTCTACTTTGTCCTCCAGCTCGCTGATCCGATCCTCTGCTTCATCAAGTCTGCTTTTAATTCCTTCTACTGTGTTCTTCAATTCAGAAATTGTATTCTTCATTTCCTCTTGGCTCTTGTTGATATTTTCTATTTCCTTTTTCATGTTGATATAGTTTGCAGTGAGTTCATTGTAGTTTCCTTGTAGTTTCTGGTAGTTCTCTTTGAGCTCAGAGAGCTCAGTGAGTTTCCTGATGACCATTGCTTTGAACTCAGTATCTGATAGTTGACTTGCCTCTTTTTCGGTTAGTATTCTTTCTGAGACTTCCTCCTTTCCTTTCATTTGGGAATTGTTTCTTTGTCTTCCCATTGTTTGTGAGGCTCTTCTTGTTGGCCTCTGCGTCTTAAATTGCTTTGTTCTGACTCCCTGGATTTATGATATGAACTTCTATGGTAGAATGCCAATGGGATTCGGTGGTGCTGTCTCCTTACTCTCCTGTGCTCACTGGTCTTGAGCTGACGTTTATGTGTTTAACACGGTCTAACTCTAGTCTTTTCAGCACTCCAGGTTTTGTTGTCTCACCTGTGGGAAAAAGAGAAAGGGGGGGCAAAAGAAAAGAAAAAAAAAACACCACACACACACACAAAACAAACCAAAACAAAGATGGGAAGGAGGGAAAAAGGAAATAGGAAAGGAGGAAAGGAAGGAAGGAGGGAAGAAGGAATAAAGAAAGATCGGAGGCAAGATAAGAAGGAATTTTAGCAAAAATTAAAACATAGAAATAGATAAAAGAAGGCAGGAAGAAGACATAAAAATGGTAAAGGATGGGAGGAAGAAGGAATGAAAAAAAAGAAAAAAAGAGAGAGGAAGAAGGAATTCAGGGGGAAAGGAAAAAAAAGAAAAAGGATAAAAAAAAAAAAAATCTTCTGTTGGCTTTAAACCGGTCAGGTTATTTCTGCTGGTGTCCTGTCTGTGCAACGGGAGGGGTTGGTTGGAAGGATTGGTTTCACTTTTCTCTCTTCCTGGGTCACCCTCTTCGCTGTTTTGTAGGTGTGGTCCCTGGCAGTCAATCAGTCCGTTGATCAGCCAATCCAGCTGCTTTGGCTTGTGACGCTTGCGTGCGCGCGCAGCAGGGGAATCCAGCCGCTTTGGGTCTGTGACGTTATTTTGTGCCCTGAGCGCGCAGCCAGCGGACCAATGGAGCTGCCAGGGCTTGGAACGCTGGCGCGCAGGTGGCGGATTCAGCCGCCTTGGGGTTAGGACACTCGCCAGTAGCTTTGTATTTGGAAAACAGGCACCCAGCCGGCCCTGTGCTTGGTGAGTGCGCGCAGCCCGCTGAGCCACAGGCTCTGTGCTTGGGGGCCCGATCCAGCCGCCCTGGGCTTGAGTCTCTCGGGCGGGCGGGGCCGCCCTGGGACTGAATCACGCGGCACTCGGTTCTGCGGTTTTGGGCCTGTGGGTGGAGCAGCTAGTCTCTGCTCCAAATTATCTCGGAGGTTTCAGGTGTGGGCGCCCCTCCGGGGTTTCAAGTGTGGGTCCCGTTCGCTAATCTGCTCGCGCGTGCGACCGGACCTCAGGTGAGCGTAGCAGTCCAGGGGTGGAGGGGGAGGGGCGCCAGGGGCCTCGGCTACTACCGAGAGTTCTCTAATTAGCCCCTGAGTGTCTCTATTTTCTTTTTCTTTTTGAGAAATTCCTCCTTTTCAAGCCCCCCTGGTCTAATCAAGCACCTGGCTGCTCACAGCGCAGCCTGGCCCTCTCCCAAGACTCCTGCAGGAGCCCCTGCGCCAGGGCTGGCGCTTCTGCCGCCCTTGTACCGCGCGGTCCTGGGTCCCGTGGACCTTATTGTCCTTGAGCACTCTTCTTACCGTCAGATCTTTCAGTGTCCTCTATCTTTGGTCTCTGATCTTCGTATATGCTGGAATACTGTTGGCTGTTCACTCTGCTCCTCAGATCAGCTAGGTATTTCCCTGGCGTTGAGGGGAAGTGGACTCCGCTCCCACCTATGTTGCCGCCATCTTCCGGGAGCTCCTTTCTTTCTTTTTTTAAAAATGATTTTATTTATTTATTTTTAGGGAGAGGGAGAGAAACATTAATGTGTGGTTGCCTCACGTTCGCCCTCTACTGGGGACCTGCCTGCAACCCAGGCCTGTGCCCTGACTGGGAATCGAACCAGCCACCCTTTGGTTCTCAGGCCAGCCCTCAATCCACTGAGTCACACCAACCAAGACAACTTCCCTTTTCTTCCAAACCCCTGAGGCACAAGCACCCTGGAGGCACAAACACCATGCCAGAGTGGGAGACTACAAATCTCACTGTTATTGTTACCATGTTTATTGTTGACTGTTAACTATCCTGTACCCACCCGTGTAAAAACACATGTCTATCATTTTACCTTTTTATTCAGTTCCAAAGGTTTCCCTGCTTTGCTTTCTCCTACCTCCCTAATTTGTCAGCAATGGATTTTACATAACCCCCTTCCTCTTTTGATTGTATTGTATAAAATAAGGTGCAAAACTGCCATTTTCTGGAGCACTTTCTCAATCCATTGAGGTTTTGCTTCCTGGCAGCTGTTGTCAGTTGGGCTCAAATAAACTCACCAAAATTCTCAAAAAAAAAAAAAAAAAAAAAAAGGAACAAATATCCTGATCTTAGTTTCTTTGTTTCCTATGACTTCTTTCCAGTGAAACCAAATCAAAAGCCAGAGAATAAGGTAGCCCATTAATGTATTCACACAGGTAAGGCTCACAGAACAAGGAGCAAGGTAGGGAAGCAGGAAAATGGATCTAGACAGCCAAACAGAAGTTATCTTGCACAGGGCCATCTGAGGACTTTGAACTTTATCCTGAAGAGAAGAGAGAGACATTGAAATGTTTTAGGTAGGAGAATAAGATGATTATCCTTAAAATGATGTGCAGCTTTATTAGAGAAGAGACAAGAGGAGAAGATTAGTTAGGAATGGAACATAATAGGTCACTTGTGAAGTGGTGGGGTTCCGGGCTATGGTAACAGAAGCATAAATGAAACAGAAGAGACAAAAGAGTCATTACAAAGAAAGAATTGTCTGGATTTGTGGATCAATTCATTAGAGGGCATAAAAATGAGGGAAGAGTAGACGATGATGATAAGGTTTTAAGCCCTGTTTAACTAAGGGTCTTTAGCTGGGCCCTAGAGAATTCACCATTTCCCAAGGTTTCACTCACCTCTTTGTGTGGAAGATGAAAATGTTCACCTTCATTCATGCTTTTGTCTTTTAAAGTCAATCTTTTCATCTACTGCTTGCTTGACATTTAACTTCATTGCCATACTCTCACCTCAAACTTAGAATATCCACAAGCAAACACAATCTTATCAATCTACCCAGTCCTGAATCACATATTTCTGTCAATAGAGCATCTTTTCATTTCTATTATCTATGAGATCCTTGGTACTATCATTTTTTTCCATATATCCATAATCACTCCTAGTATGCATATGTGGAAAACTCTGTTTTGGAATTAACTTTGTAGATGCTAGGAGTGTTTATCCCATATATGAAATCTGTCAAAAGCTGTTTAAAAGATTCATGCATTCTCTTGAAAGGACTAATTACATACCATTAAGGTCCCAGTTGAATTCCCACGATAACTCTGCCATGTAGTCCCATCAAGACTATACATGATGATAAACTGAGAGATGTAGAGGCTGGAGAACTTCTGACGGGCACCCTGGGTCATGATGCTGTGAATAATCATTGGTGCCAACAAATCCACCTGCCAATTAAAACAACACTTTATTTTAAGTGTATATCCCACCTTCTGAAATTAAGTATTGGCTCAAGAAGAATCTATATTGACACAGATCTGTCCAGTATTACCTTGGGTGTTCAGGTAAAGCAGATACCAATGTTGAAATGAGGGTGTGTGTGAAGCTGTGGGGTATATGATGGGAATGAGTAAGGAAGGTGGTTATTGAGTTCCCAGCCTACTTCCTGTAAAACCAGAGCACTTTGAAATAATTGAGCCCCCATTTCCTCTACTTACATCCTTTGTGCTGCACATATGAACTCACATAACCTAATGCTTTGTCTGTACCTCAGCCTAGCCAAAGCCAATTTTCTCCCCTCTGTCCAGACCAGCTTCCATCCTAACATTTCTATCAGTGATATACTGCTACCCCTTCTTCAAATGTTAGTTCAGAAACCATGTCTCCTCATTAGCCTTTCCTGACTGACTCAGGCAAATTTAATGCTGCTGCTCTACTCATATGCTTCCACTTCATTTTGTATAACAACTTCATTACATCAAATTATTGCACCATATTATAAAGGTTTCCTTGCTTATCTGCCTTCCTTGTTAGATTGAGATCCTTAAGGCAGTGAACCTGTTTGAGTCACCTAACCTCTTTGTGTCTCAACTTCTTTATCTGTAAAGTGGAGATAATAATGATGTTTATCTCAAAGGGTTACCAGAAGGATTAAAGAGTTAATAAATGTAATACACTAAGTTCACTGCCTGACACATACTAAGCAATGAACGTTAGCTTCGATATTCTCTCTAGCACCATTACCTAACATGGCACCTGTTATAATACTGATGTTTAGCAAATGTTTGGAATTAATGAGTGAGAAATGGCAGAGTAGTAGGGAATGATTTTTTTGTTTTAAAAGATTTTATTTATTTATTTTTTAGAGAGAGGGGAAGGGAAGGAGCGAGAGGGAGAGAAAGATCAATGTGTGGTTGTCCCTCATGTGCCCCCAACTGGGGACTAGCCCACAACCCAGGCATGTGCCCTGACTGGGAATTGAACCAGCAACCCTTTGGTTTGCAGGCCAGCACTCAATCCACTGAGCTACACCAGCCAGGGCGGAATGATTGGCTTTTAATGAAGAGGGCATGGACCATGCACGCATTAAAATGGGGTATCTACTACAGGAATTTTGGCTCTAGTTACTGCCTTAACAAGCAGGTGAGGCTTAACTTCTTACAGAAGCCTGGCACACTCAAACTGGATTGGTCATGACTATTTTGCTTAATGACTGCGTACTTCAGTTGACTGTAAGTTCCATCCGTCCATCCGTCCATCCATCCATCCACCCATCCATTCAAAGAATATATTTTTTGTACTTGTTACATGTCAAGCACTGTTCTAGGTACTGGGAATATAGTAGTGAACAAGAAAAAAGTCCTACCTTCATGGAACTCACATTACAGAAAAAGACTATCAAATATATGTTTTTTTTGGTATATTTATTGATTATGCTATTACAGTTGTCCCATTTCCGCCCCTTCATACAACTTCATCCTGCCCACCCCCTCCCTCCCACATTTCCCCCCTATAGTTCATGTCCACGGGTCATACTTATAAGTTCACTGGCTTCTACATTTCCTACACTATTCTTACCCTCCCCCTGTCTATTTTCCACCTATCATTTATGCTAACTATTCTCTGTACCTTTCCCCACTCTCTCCCCCTCCCAATCCCCTATTGACAACCCTCCATGTGATCTCCATTTCTGTGGTTCTGTTTCTGTTCTAGTTCTTTGCTTAGTTTTCTTTTGTTTTGGTTTTAGGTGTGGTTGTTAATAACTGTGAGTTTGCTGTCATTTTTACTGTTCATATTTTTTATCTTCTTTTTCTTAGATAAGTCCCTTTAACATTTCATATAATAAGGGCTTGGTGATGATGAACTCCTTTAACTTGACCTTATCTGAGAAGCACTTTATCTGCCCTTCCATTCTAAATGATAGCTTTGCTGGATACAGTAATCTTGGATGTAGGCCCTTGCCTTTCATGACTTGGAATACTTCTTGCCAGTCCCTTCTTGCCTATAAGGTCTCTTTTGAGAAATCAGCTGACAGTCTTATGGGAACCCCTTTGTAGGTAACTGTGTCCTTCCTTTTCTCTTGCTGCTTCTAAGATTCTCTCCTTATCGTTAATCTTGGGTAATGTAATTATGATGTGCCTTGGTGTGTTCCTCCTTGGGTCCAGCTTCTTTGGGACTCTCTGAGCTTCCTGGACTTCCTGGAAGTCTATTTCCGTTGCCAGATTAGGGAAGTTCTCCTTCATTATTTGTTCAAATAAGTTTTCCATTTTTTGTTCTTCCTCTTCTCCTTCTGGCACCCCTATAATTCAGATGTTGGAACGTTTCAAGATGTCCTGGAGCTTCCTAAGCCTCTCCTCATTTTTCCGAATTCTTGTTTCTTCATTCTTTTCTGGTTGGATGTTTCTTTCTTCCTTCTGGTCCACAACATTGATTTGAGCCCCAGTTTCCTTCGCATCACTATAGGTTCCCTGTACATTTTCCTTTGTTTCTCTTGGCATAGGCTTCATTTTTTCATCTACTTTTTGAACAAATTCAACCAATTCTGGGAGCGTCTTTATAACCAGTGTTTTGAACTGTGCATCTGATAGGTTGGCTATCTCTTCCTCGCTTAGTTGTATTTTTTCTGGAGCTTTGAAGTGTTCTGTCATTTGGGCGGCCTTTTTAATTTTTTTTGTCTTGGCACGTCTGTTACTTAAAGGGGCGGAGCCTTAGGTGTTCACCAGGGCGGGGTAACGCTGGTGGCTGCGCTGTGACGCTGTATGTGGGGGAGGGGCCGAGAGGGAGCAATGGCGCCCGCTGCACTCTCCACCAGACCTTGTCACTCCCTCTGCTACCCACAATCAAATTGGGCCCCTCTGGTGCTGGCTCCCGAGTGGGTGGGCTTGTGCACACTCTAGGCCCCTGTGGGTCTCTCCATCGACCTCTCTTGTGAGGCTGGGAGTCTCTCCTGCTGCGGCCCCAACCCCCACAGGCGCTTTCAATCAGATGTCTGAGGCTTTATTTCCCCCGCACTGGAGCCCTGGTTTACGCGGTCTGCTTCGCTCCCCACCCACCGTTTGTCTCGGTTTATCTGTGCTCGAATTTGGGGTCGCAGGGTCTGCTAGTGGTCTGACTGCCTGCCCCGTTGGTCCCACACTCCGCCAGTCTCAGTCCCGCCACGGCAACGCGAGTCCTCTCCACCCCGGCTGCCCGTCTCCACCCCTCCTACTGGTCTGGATGAATGTTTATTTTTTATTTACTTGGTGTCGGACTTCTTGCCGTTCGATTTTCCATCAGTTCTGGTTTTGCGAGGAGGCGCAGTGTGTCTACCTACGCCGCCATCTTGGTTCTCCCCCCAAATATATGTTTGTAAAAAAGATTTATTTATTTATTTTTAGAGGGGAAGGGAAGAGAGAAACATCAATGTATGGTTGCCTCTCACATGCTCCCTACTGGGGACCTGGTCTGCAACTCTCAGGCATGTGTCCTGACTGGAAATTAAACCAGCGACCTTTTGGTTCGCAGGCCAGTGCTCAATCCACTAAGCCACACCAGCCAGGGCCATATATATGTTTTTATTTACAGCATCATGTAGTAACAAGTGCCGGAGAAAAATGAGGCAGGGTAACGAGACAGAGAGTAGCAAATCTTCAGGAGCTACAGTGCTGTCTTTTCCCAAATTAGATAGTATTTCCAACTGAAGACACTTCATTTTTCCTCTTGGTCTTGTGGCATAAACAACTGAAAATGCCAGGTACAAAAATCATGGCTTTTGTTGAATTGGCTTTACTTTTTCTTCATGGAGCATATGAGAGGTCTTTTTTGGACCCCTGACTATTGTACCTCCTAGTAGTTTTAATAAAGACTTGCCAGCCCTGGCTGGTGTGGCTCAGTGGATTGGGCACTGGCCTGCCAATCAAAAGGTCGCTGGTTTTATTTCCAGTCAGGGCACATGCCTGGGTTGCGGGCCAGGTCCCCAGTTGTGGGCGTGTAAGAGGTAACTGATCAATGTACCTCTTTCATGTTTCTCTCCCTCTCTTTCTCACTCCCTTCTTGTCTCTCTAAAAGTAAATAAATAAAATCTTTAAATAAATACTTGTTGAATAAAGCCTCACCAGTCCCCCTTTCCACTTATATTCTGTAACTGATGAATTCTTGGCAAATTGCTAATCTTATCTATTTCATTTTCTTGTTGTGCCTCTTCTGCCTTATAATTGGAATGTTGGAGCAATTTAGCAATTACAGATTCAATATTTTTACCTATGTACCCATCCAAGTATTTGAATATAACAGCAAGACACATCTCTATGAAGAAGTAAGCAAGGTGGTAATGAGTCACATAGCATATAAATACAAACATTACAGTGGGATATCTCCATGGCCAACTGCCTGCTGCTGATTGCCTGGTCTTGGTCACCTGATGCCCCTCAAGCCAGTCCAGTGTTCTCATGCCTGGTGGCCTGGCTTTTATGCACCTGTCAGGCTTTATCGCTAGAATAGATGCCTACCCCAACTCCTCTTCCTGTCAGCACCCTCTTCAACATGGACTTCTTACCTGCTGGCTCTCTGGAACCATTTCTTTATTTCTTATTTATTTTTTTGCTTTTAATTTTTTTATTTTTCAATTATATTTGACATTCAATATTATTTTATATTAGTTTCAGGTGTAAAGCATAGTGGTTAGACATTTATATAATTTATGAAGCAGTCCCCCTGATAATTCTAGTACCCACCTGGCACCACACATAGTAATTATATTTCTTCTTTTTTTTTAAGATTTCACTTTTATTTTATTTTTAGAGAGAAGGGAAGGGAGGGGGGAAACAGAGGGAGAGAAACATGGATGTGTGAGAGATTCAGATTGGTTGCCTCTCACATGCCCCCAGCTGGGGACTTGGCCCGCAACCCAGGCATGTGCCCTGACTGTGAATCGAACCCGTGACCCTTAGGTTCACAGGCCAGCACTCTTGCCAGGGCTAGTTATTATATTTCTTTATTCTATAAAGTTACCAGATCAAGGAAATATGTATGTGAACTTTAGTAGGACAGATGGCAAAAAACACCTTAAGGATCAGTTGATTTAATACAGGTTGGATGATAATGCAATAAAGTAAATTCATAACTGGTTCAATTTCCATAAGCAAACAGTGGTAGTTAATAGATGGTTATCAACCTAAAAATAGCATTCTGGAAATGGGATAGTATAATTGTTATGAATTAAGTCTCTGGCTTCTCTGTGGCTGTGAAGCTGGGGAGATCCCAGCTGGGCCAAGCACATTGGATCTCATCCTCCCAGCCCTTCAACTTACGATACAATGGTTTGCACCCCCACAAAAAAATAAGGCTCTGGAGCCCAACTATCAAGGTGTTAATTTGGCTCAGCCACTTACTGGCTGTGTGACTTGGGGCAAGATATTTATAACTTTTTTTGCTTCAACTTCCTTATCTGAAATGAGGATGATAATAAAATCTGCCTCATAAGGTTGTGGTGAGGATTTAATAGCTTGCTTTGTTTTAAGGACATAGTAAGGAAGCCCTGGTCACTTCAATATTTTGATCATGACTGCTAAAATATAAAAGAGTCTAGTGATCAAGTCAATAAACTACGTGAAATGGGGAAGACTAGGAAATACTTTTGGAGACAGAATCTTGGCAAGCTGGAAAAATGGGTCAAATCTAATAAGCAGAATCTTTTTTTTTTTTTTTTTGTTATTCAATTACAGTTGTATGCCTTTTCTCCCCATCCCTCCACCCCACCCCAGGTGAACCCACCTCCCTCCCCCACCTCCACCCTCCCCCTTGGTTTTGTCCATGTGACCTTTATAGTAGTTCCTGTAATCCCCTCTACCCACTGTCCCCACCCCCCCACCCCCCGCTCTGGCTATTGTTAGATTGTTCTTAACTTCAATGTCTCTGGTTATATTTTGTTTGCTTTTTTCTTCTATTGCTTATGTTCCAGTTAAAGGTGAGATCATATGGTATTTGACCCTCACCTCCTGGCTTATTTCACTTAGCATAATGCTCTCCAGTTTCATCCATGCTGTTGCAAAGGGTATAAGCTCCTTCTTTCTCTCTGCTGCGTAGAATTCCATTGTGTAAATATACCATAGTTTTTGGATCCACTCGTTTGCTGATGGGCACTTCGGTTGCTTCCAGTACTTGGCTATTGTAAATTGTGCTGCTATGAACATTGGGGTGCACAGGTTCTTTTGGATTGGTGTTTCAGTGTTCTTAGGGTATAATCCCAGCAGCGGAATTGCTGGGTCAAAGGGCAGTTCCATTTTTAGTTTTCTGAGGAAATTCCATATTGTTTTCCACAGTGGCCTTACCAGTCTGCATTCCCACCAACAGTGCACTAGGGTTCCCTTTTCTCCACATCCTCTCCAACATTTGTTTGTGGATTTGTTTATGTTGGCCATTCTGACTGGTGTGAGATGATACCTCATTGTGGTTTTGATTTGCATCTCTCTGATGGCTAGTGATGCTGAGCATCTTTTCATATGTCTCTGGGCCCTCTGTATGTCTTCCTTGGAGAAGTGTCTGTTCAAGTCCTTTGCCCATTTTTTGATTGGGTTGTTTGTCATCCTGGAGTGGAGTCGTGTGAGGTCTTTATATATTTTGGAGATCAGGCCCTTGTCTGAGGTATCATTGGCAAATATGTTTTCCCATACTGTTGGTTCTCTTTGTAATTTGGTGCTGTTTTCTTTAGCCATGCAGAAGCTTTTTATTTTGATGAGGTCCCATTTGTTTATTCTTTCCTTTACGTCCCTTGCTTTAGGGGACATGTCTGTGAGGATGTTGCTGCGTGGAATGTCTGAGATTTTCCTGCCAATGTTTTCCTCGAGGACTTTTATGGTGTTACGGCTTATATTTAAGTCTTTTATCCATCTTGAGTTTATTTTCGTGTATGGCGTAAGTTGGTGATCGAGTTTCATTTTTTTGCACGTAGCTGTCCAGATCTCCCAACACCATCTGTTGAAGAGGCTGTTTTTGCTCCATTTTATGCTCCTGCCTCCTTTGTCAAATATTAATTGACCGTATAGATTTGAGTTTATTTCTGGGCTCTCTGTTCTGTTCCATTGGTCTATGTGCCTGTTTTGATGCCAGTACAAGGCTGTTTTGATTACCGTGGCCTTGTAATACAGTTTGATATCAGGTATTGTGATCCCTCCTGCTTTGTTCTTCTTTCTCAAAATTGCTGCAGCTATTCGGGGTCGTTTATGGTTCCATATGAATTTCTGAAATGTTTGTTCTATATCTGTGAAATATGTCATGGGTACTCTAATAGGGATTGCATTGAATCTATAAATTGCTTTGGGTAGTATGGCCATTTTGATGATGTTAATTCTTCCAATCCATGAACATGGTACATGCTTCCATTTGTTTGTATCTTCCTTAATTTCTTTCTTCAGTGTTGTGTAGTTTTCTGAGTACAGGTCTTTTACCTCCTTGGTTAGGTTTATTCCTAGGTACTTTATTTTTCTTGTTGCTATATCAAATGGGATTTTTTTCCTGATTTCTGTTTCTGCAGTTTCGTTGCTGGTGTACAAGAATGCCTTTGATTTCTGGGTATTGACTCTGTATCCAGCTGTTTTGCCAAATTCATTTATTAGGTCGAGTAGTTTTTTGGTGGAGTCTATAGGGTTTTCCATGTACACTATCATGTTGTCTGCAAACAGTGACAGTTTCATTTCCTCCTTTCCAATTTGGATGCCTTTTATTGCTTTTTCTTGTCTGATTGCTGTGGCTAGGACTTCCAATACTATGTTGAATAGGAGTGGTGAGAGAGGGCATCCTTGTCTTGTTCCTGATCTTAGTGGGAAAGCTCTAAGTTTTTGTCCATTGAGTGTGATGTTGGCTGTAGGTCTCTCATATATGGCCTTTATTATGTTGAGGACTGCTCCCTTTATTCCCACTTTGTAATAAGCAGAATCTTAACAGAGTGTATCACTCAGGGTTCTTTGGTGTGGAAAAGAAAATTTACTCGTTTCATCAGATTATATTCAGTGAGGGAAATATAATGGAAATGGAAATGAGGATGCTATTACAAAAAATAAATACATAGAATAGATGCAGGGCAGCCAAATAGATTGAAATGTCAACTACACAGGGGTATATGCAAGGCTGAATGAGTAATAAACACAGAAATACAAGGTGAGAACGTGTTTTGGCAGCCTCACGAACAAACAAAAATACTTAGGGGTTACTGAACAGTCCTCTGAAATTGGGTCATAATTAGCAGTGCCTACAAAGGAAACAAAAAAGAATGAGCTGATGTGGCTGTCTGGAAGTTGATGTTGCATTAACAGATGTGCTCTTTGCATCTGTTTAGTGGTAAGCCACTTTATTTTTCCTGGTTTCCATTTATTATTTTGACCTCAGGAGAAATAGAAGAGCAGATGCCATCTCACAAGGGAGAAAATATGGAGGGGAATGTCCTCAGGCAACTAAGAAGAGAAAGAAGAAAGCTGCTGCATTATTAGAAGTGGATAGAGCTGTGGGAAGTAGGTGGTAAAACGTGTGTACATTAGTCCTCCTTCAGGCTGTAAGTATCAGAGGTGGGAGGCATGTTAGACAGGTTGAGAGAAAAGCTGTAAGCAGAAAAGTTTACTCCCTTTTCCTGTTTGGGCTCTAGAAGGAATCTACCCTCGCGGTTAGGCAGAGAGGTTGAGTTGGTGATTCCAAGCTGCCCTCAGCTCTCATGTGGCATGGAAGAGATCCAGAAATTCCCATACGTATGCCCCTGCAGAGGCCACTGTCCTGACTGATCACATGTTGACATGATAATATTTTTGCATATGTTGTATTAAATAAAACATTATTAAAATGATTTCACATGTTTCTTTCATAATGTGTGTACTAGGGAATGTAAAATTACACATGTGGTTTGCATTATATTTCTATTTAACAGTGCTTCTCTAGAAAAAATGTTAGTTTACAAGATTGGACTAACTTTAGTAAGTGTTTTCTATTACTTGGTGGTATAGAATTTGTGAAGAAGATGGATTCAGTTCTTTAAAATAAAGAAGCCACCTTTTGGGGGATTGTGTGACGAGAGATTGAGCCATTTGTTTTTGTGTTAAAATAAAGAGATAGGAGTACCATAGGACACCTAGGCAGTTGGAGACATCGAACAATAGAATGCACGATCTTGGGAGGTGGTGAGTTTGGTGTTGGAGAAGTATTCAGATGTTCTAATCCCGGTAAAAGATTAAAAACACATAAATAAAACTCATCAGCATGCTCAATTCTATTCTTGAGCTCTTTCCTCATTTGCCACCTGGAGTTTGATGAAAATATATAAAAGATATATTGTGCTGTGAGCTTGCAAGAGGAATATGTGATGTATTTTCTAACCTTGATCCAGGAAAAGGGATCCTTGGTGCTCCAGGCATTGATTGATCCAGAATAATGAAGTCTGGCCAGCTTTGGGGCCCACTGTCCTTTTCCCAAGAAAGGGGAGAGATTAGATTCAGTTGGGTTGGTTCTAGACAGGAATAAAATTACTCTCTTGAGAAAGGTTAATCCTAGCTGTGAAGAAGATAAAGGCATCAAGCACAGTAATACCAATTACTAACTAGCTAAGTGTTTTGCTTTCCTTGCCCTTTTTATTTTCTAAAATTTAATAGTTTTGTTGATCATTAGCACCTCTAATTAGCTGATACTGGAATGTGTTACCGGCACTACCAACTATTATTTCTTTTTAAAAAATTTTTTATTGTTATTCAATTACAGTTGTCTTCCTTTTCTCCCCATCCCTCCACCCCACCCCAGCCGAACCCACCTCCCTCCCCAAATATTATTTCTTTATTACACAATGTACTTTCATTGTGGAAAAATTAGAAAATGAAAAATGAAAAATAAAATAGAAGTAAATATAAAAATAGAAAAAATATCCTTACACTCAGAGAAAAACAATACTATTTTGGTGTATAACACTCAGGCCTCTTCTGCAAAGGAATTTTTTTCCCTGTAAAACAGGGGTTGGCAAAATTTTTCCTGTAAAGGGGTTAGCTTTACAGATCATCTGGTCTCTGGTCTCTGTTGTAATTACATAACTGCTAGTGTAGAGTGAGAGCAGCCATATGATTGTAAATGAATGGATGTGGTTGGATGGCAATAAGAGACTTTACTTATGAATACTGATGTTTGAATTTCATATAATTTCCACACGTCATAAGATATTAGTCTTCCTTTGTATTTTCCCAATCATTTAAAAATAGAAAATTGTTCTTATCTTGAAGGCCATGCAAAAACAAGTGATTGGCTAGATTTGGCCAGCAGGCTGCAGTTTGCCGATCCCTGATCTAAAACAGTGTTTGAGAACTCTCTACAGATCCTATTCAAGTTTAACTATCACTATTCATAGAAAAGGGTAGCTTCCTGTTATAGTGAAAAGAATGGACTTGAAGGGTACAACACTGAAGGCAGGCAGGACATTTAAGGATACAGTGGTTTTACCAAGGTAAACAAGTGATGGTGGCCTAAATTAGGACAGCTCACAGTGGAAAATGAAAACAGATTTGAGAGGCACCTATAGAGTAAAATTAATAGATGATGGACATGGAATGGTAATTAAATTTCTCTAACAAAAGTAAGGAAGGTATTATTAGTCCAGTTCTTAGAGAGAGAGAAAATAATAATATTTACCATATTGTCCTGAAGCTGTAATCTGAAAATCTCTAATGCGTCCAGAAGCCATTCCCAGTGGCATCTGACACTCTGTAATCAAATGAGGGAGACACAATAGCTAGAAGTGCAGAAAACTGAGCTTCACAAGTGCAAGTCAATGAAAATGGGAGAATGCCAACAAATACTTTTATTTTTTAGTGTTTACCATGTGCCAAGAATTATATAAAATATTTTATTATATAATCTCATTTAAGTCATCCCAACAAGAAAGTGCTAGAACTATTCACATTTTTTAGCTGAGGATACTAGGGTCCATACATAAGTAGACCAGTGGTTCTCCTGTTTAGGGTTAAATCTCAAGCTCTTCCAAGCAATGTTTGTAAGTTATCTTAAGTAATTGAACCAAAATTAAGTTTCGAAATTTGCTCTTGGAGATCTTGGAGCTTCACAAAGTTGTGAAAATGAAGAGACATTTTTAGCACCCATTTGTTAAATGTAAGGTGGGGCAAAAGTCAGTTTACAGTTGTTTATATGGAAAATAATACAATAATTAATAAATAATAATACAAGAATAAACTCTGTTTTATGTACTTACAACTATAAACCTACTTTTGCCCCACAGTGTATTTAGAGCATCAGGTTCCCAGTGTTCAAAGCTTTAAGCCCTCCTCTGAAGACTCTTATGATTTCTACCAGCAATATGAATTTCAGATTTGATGACTTTGAGCTTGTACTTATGTCTTGACAAAGGCAACCATTCTAGGAGGAAGAAAAGCTGTATAGATGTATGCTGAGTAGGCAGGGAGCTTCTGCCCACATTGCTACTCACGCTTGCTATACACCAGAAAAAGAGTGCTCATCCCAGCTTGTAGGTGTTCGCCAATAAGGCATTCTATTCTCCAAATTCCAACTTTGGATGGTAGCATTTCCACTGTCTCAAAAACACCTTAACAAAAACAAAAGGAACAAAAAAATTTCTTTTCACTAAAGAAATGAGAACAAGACCCTTAGCTTATATAGAATATTGATGGAAATCTACCTAAGTCATTTCCACCACTATTGGACCCCTGAAACCCAAAGTGCTTGTGGTCAGACCCCTACAGTTGCAGACACTAGAGATTGAGTTCTGACAGCTCCCCACCCTGGGAAATAGGAGAAATGGCATCAGAATGCTTTGGTGATAGGGACAGGTGGAAGCTACTTCATTAGGCCTGTTCCCTTAGGGTTTTTCAGAGCCACAGGTTTATTTCTCATTGACCAGATGCAGGCTCCTTGGGAAAGAAAAGTCAGAGAGGTCCTCCCAGATCTAGTCTAGTAAGGCTGCCTTAAGGGTTAAAGTAACCCTAGCAGCAGAAAGCTGGAAGAGAATGCAGAGGGTTTGACGAATGAGTGGCTAACCACTTGGAGTAAAGGTGGAACCAACCAGGTCAAAGGGATTTCATCAGAGAGGGTCCCAAAATGGAGTCTCTGAAGAGCCCCTGAAAGTTGTCTGCAAGAAGATGAGTCAGTACTTGAACAACAATAATAAAAAATTTAAAAATTTAAAACAGAAAATAAATAAATAAAAAGTAAAAAAAAAAAACAAACACAAAAAATCCTGCCAGGTGTGCAAAGTGTGAAGCTTGCTTACAACAATGGTGCTAGTTATAAGTAAATATCATCTATCCTATCCCTTACCTTAACCCTTTGCATACTGGAGGTCAAAGCAGAAGCCAGCAAGGAGTTGGGAGAAGCACAATAAGCATAGATTAGAGAAACAGAGGACTCAACTGTGCCTCCCTTCCCCAAGGCAAGCTTTCAGCCTGGTGGAAGCTCAAATTAGAGGAGAGATTCAAGTTAAATCAGGTTCAGAAATTGTATAAATATCTTAGAGTGAACACTGTAATTTCTGATGAACTATATTTGTGATGTAAAGTGACCACAGGACTTCTTATTACTTGAGAGCGAGCAGAAAAGTCACTGGTCTTAACAGAAGTTTTATGCAGAAATAGGGCAAGTTTGCTCCCACTCTTAAATCTGTTTTAAAGGGACGGTGAAGAACTAAAATGAAGTTGTGTTTTGATCAACCTTGTAAGTAGTGTTTAATCGACATATTGGTAATAGACATAAACAAATCACTCCTTGGATAACTACTGGTGCTATGTGAGATTTGAGATGGAAAAAAAAAATCCCCTTTTTCCTAGGAAAGTGCTATGACATTATTCATTTATTCTGCTCTATTTACTTTATAGCACATTATCTGTATCTGAAATTTTCATGTTCATTTGCTAACTTATTTATTATTTCTCTGTAGGGTAAAGTTAGTTGAAAAGTAAGTTACCCAAGAACAGGAAGTTTGTCTGCTTTGTTCACTGATCATATCCCCAGTGCCCTAGACCATTTCAAATAAATACTCAACCAGTAGAGTAGGTAGAAGAGCACGAACTAGCTCATACCTGGATAGAGGTTGTAGACTGCCATTTTATACTCCTCTTTTTTCCGTACAGTGAATACATGTCCACTGAAATGAATAGAATGGATGTTTTCACTGCTGCCCATACTGAGCAGATACCATCGAATCCTTTGATCCTGAGCCATTACTAACCCAGGTAGAGTATCCATCACATAGCCATTGATTGCTGAAGAAGAAAAACATAGTTAGAAGGCTCTTAAACATCTATCGTAGAAGTTTCTTTTCCTCCACTCCAGTCAAAAATATTGATTTCTAGGAGTATTCCACTCCCATACACATACTCTCAATTCATGCAATGTCCAAGCCTCAGACTCAAGGCTCACTTGTCATAGCGCATGCTGCATTTCACAGTGAGTAATATTTGGGTGTGGGATATATTACCATGGAAGCGATAATTTTCTTTAAAAGTGGGGTCCTCCATCTGGATATTGCAGGGAGCCCTGCAGTTCCTTTCCATGTTTTCAGTGAAATACCAGCTTTTGGTCTCATCGAAAATAGTGAAAAACAGAACAAATTCTTGCACTGTCACTTGTCTCCCATGAGCAGGGTTCAGCGTGTTAGTGCGGCAGATCAGAAGAGGTCCAATCAAGCCTGAGTGCACATCTTTTTCCTGAGAGGGAAGACATCAATTCCATGAGTAGAAGCTCTGTCACCTATGAGCCAGAGTGGGTTGGTATCATCTTTTATGCTACTTCAACCTACTCTTCATCTTCTCATAGAACAATTCATCCTCCTCAGTATATTCCAGAATAGTATTTGTAAAACAAATTTGATGCGACCTCCCCTATTTGAAGCTTCCCATTATGCTTAGGATAAATACCAAAATTCTTAGCAGATATTGCAAAGACCATTTCTTCTAACCAGAAAGTGGCCGGCACAATGTAGACCTGCTTACCAGATCAACATCAGAAAAATAAGCCCAGGCTTTGCAGTCAAACTCATTTTTAGTGGGTGCCATATGATGTTGCACTTTCCAAAAGTAAGTCTGGGTTTCATTAGGCTTGACAAACTTTTTTCTAGGTTCTTCTCCTCGCCTCTGATCTTCCTCATAAGAAATAAGGCTAGAATAGAAGGAGTAGGGACGAGAGGCCTGGTTTTTGAAAGTTACCTGCAGAACAAAAAATGTAAAAAAAGAATGCAAGCATTTTAGTGTTTATATCCCTAATAGTAATGTTTATTTTGGGGTGCTTTATCCATATTTTAATACCCAGAGGAAGTGGTACATAGGATGGATGTTGTTAGAACCTAAACTTAAAGCTCTATAAAAGAAACTATGGAGAATTTTTGGATTAAGAAAATTTGAAGACATGCACTCAAAGTTGCAAAGGAGAAAAATTCCTAAATACTGAAAAGTAATCCCAAAGTAAAAGGGAAAATATCACTATAGGACGTTTAAGAGACCATAATCTCGGGACTTGATACCTAGGTTAAGGCCCTGGCTGGTGTGGCTCAGTGGATTGAGCACTGGCCTGCGAACCTAAAGGTCACTGGTTGGATTCCCAGTCAGGGCACATGCCTGGGTTGTGGGCCAGGTCCCCAGTAGGGGGTGTGTGAGAGGCAACCACATACTAATGTTTCTCTCCCTCTCTCTCTCTTCCCCTCTCTCTAAAAATAAATAAATAAAATCTTTTAAAAAACCCCACTACATATAAAGTTGAGAAAACAAACATGGAAAATTACTATTCACTAAAATGATCAATGATCATTAATACATCAATTATCTATAATATATATGAGGTAATATAAATTAATAAGGAAAGCATGCCCTCCAAAAATGTCAAATGTGAAAAGGACATTAGTGGATAATTCAGTACAAAAAGTCTTAAAATATCCATGTATTGAGTACATTGTATTTTTAGAATTTTTATCCTAGGGAAAGAGTTGTGATTGCAGCATTATTATTATTTTTTCTATTTTATTTTATTTTATTTTTTAAATTTTTTATTAAACATTTTTTATTGCTGTTCAATTACAGTTGTCATTATTTTAAACAGTGAAAAAACTATTCAAAGTAAATAGTTAAGTAGATCATAAATTCATGTAGTAAACTATTATATCTTCACTTGAAAAGATAGTTAGGAAATGTTTTTAGATGACATAAGAAATGTTTATGACATACATTTAGTCAAAAAAGTAGTAGAATTATACATTGTATAATTCTGAACACACAAATAGAAGAATACTTTGGAAAAAAGATAAGAACATACAGCAAAATGGTAATTGTGAGATTATTTTACAATTTCTTTATTTTCTATATTTAAAATTTTTCAGAAGTGAGAATACATTATTTTTATAATCAGAGACAAAAATGTACAGGATTAATTTTCTTGTGATTCCATTGTCCTCAACTCACCATGATATTGTCTTGGACTTCTGCTCTTATACACGGACCCAGGAGTCCTAAGTGTTCGTTTAGTTCTCCACGATATAAGGGCTGAGTGAAAGAGCCATCGGTAAATTCCTGGAAAACCACCTTCTTGAACTGAGGGATATTTCCATTCTGAGCCCTGAAGAAAAAAAAAACAGAGGAAAAGTAATATCCTCATGGGCTAGGTATGTAGAAACACTTCACATTCTTGCTTTCTCTACATTTGAGATACATTTAGAAGCACTGATTATAAATTGGAAGTGTAATGAGGAAGGGGGGGAAGAGGGATTAAAGATAACTTTTAGTTTTCTGATTTGGGCAAATGGGTGGATGGTGATGTGATTCGCTGAGATGAAGAACCCTAGATGAGGAGTAGGTTGGGGTTTACAGTTTTGGACACACAGGTCATCTGTGTGTATTAAACTGGCAAATACACAGAGATTGGGAGATCACAAAAGAGGTCTAGATGAAGCTCATTCATATTTAGGTGGTATCCAAATCATCTCAGTGACTTATCAAAGTCAATAGTCAATTTTGTTATGTCCTCATCTTACTTTCCATCTAAGAACCATTTGAATAGTTATCCACTCCATCCTCCTTGACACATTCTCTCTAGGCTTCACTAGTATGTAAGTTCCATGAAATCAGGGGTTTTTCTCCGTTCTGCCCACTGCCATATTCCATGTAGCTGGACCAAGTGCCTGGCATAAGGTTGGTGCTCAAAAACTCTTTCTTGAGTGTTGAATGGATGTAGGGTTTATAAATATATTCTAAATATAAGAGAGCTCTAGGGTTCAGTCCTTGGATCTACTTTCTTTACTTAAAATATTCTGTTAAAATTGTGAACTAAAACTGTAAAACAAGCTGCATAAAACAAATGCTTTTGGTACAAAAATGCAACCATCATCTAGATTAAGAATATTGCCAGCAACACAGAAGACTCACTCCGTGTACCTTTCCAATCACATTCTCTCCCTTCCCACTAAAGGTAACCACCATTTTAATGTTTATGATAATTATTTCTTTGCTTTTCTTCATAATCATACTATTTATGTATACATCCCTAAGAATATAGTTTAGTTTTGCCTGTTTTTGAAGTAAGTAAAACCATATTGTATGCATTCTTTGGTTTCTGGATTCTTTCATTCAGAGTGATGGTTGTGAGATTCATGTACATTGTGTGTATCTATAGTTTGTTCATTCCCATTGTGGTATAGTATTCTGTTATGTGAATATACCACAGTCATGGACATTGGAGTTGTTTCTAATTGTTGGTGTTTACACAAAGTCCTGCCATGAACCTTCTTGTAAGTGCATTTTGCTGAACGTATATATGCATTTCTGCTGGGCACATATCTCGGAGTGAAATAGCTGAGTAAGTAGATGTTCAGCTTGTTAGATACTACCACACTGTTTTCCAAAGTTTTTGAGCCATTTTCCATTTTCATTAGCAATGTATGAGAGTTCAATTTGATCCAAATCTTCACAAACACTTGGTATTAACTGTGTTTTTACATTTTGGCCATTCTTGTGGCTGCATAGCATTGCATCTGTTGTTTTATTTTTCATTTCCATGATTAATAATGAAGTCGAGCATATTTCCTTATGAGTAGTAGCCATGGGATTTCCTCTTTTGTGGAATGCCTATCCAAGTTTGTTTGCAGGGTTTTTTTTTGCCAATTTTTCTATGGGATAACCTGCTTTTTTTCTTATTGTTTCGAGGGAGTACTGCATGTAGTCTTTACTTAACTTTTAAAAATTATTTTTTTATTTTTTATGCTATTACAGTTTTCCCAATTTCCCCCCTTTATCTCCTCTCTGTCCTGCCCCCCTAACCCTCCAGCATTCCCCCCTCTTAGTTCATGTCCATGGGTTGTACATATAAGTTCTCTGAGTCCTCTGTTTCCTATACCATTTTTTATCTCTCCCCATCTATTTTATGCCTACCAATTAGGCTTCTTCTTCCCTGTACCTTTCCCCGCTATTCTTCCCTTTCCCTTCCCCACTGAAATCCCTCTATGTGATGTCCATTTCTCTGATTCTGTTCCTGTTCTAGTTGTTTGCTTAGTTTTTGTTTTCATTGTTTTTCTTTTCTTTTAGGTTCATTTGTTGATAGTTGTGAGTTTCTTGTCATTTTATTGTTGATATGAGTTTTTGTTGGCTATTTATGATGCAAATAGCTCCTATTCTGTGACCAATCTTTTAATTCTATTTCCTTATCTTTCGAAGAGCATAAGTTCATAATTTTTATGTGGTGATATTTATCAAAAATCCTTTCTGGTTACTGCTTTTTGTATCTTGATGCCAATTCTCTTTATTTCCCAATTCTGAGGTTATTAAGATACTCACTTTTTTTCATCTAAGAGACTTTTGGTTTTATGTTCACATTTAGACTTGTAAACCAATGTGAGTGGATTTTTGTGTCTGATGTGAGTTAGACATCCAATTTAATGTTTTTTTCATGTGGGTATCAAAAATTTCCAGCAACTTTTATTGAAAGCTGCTATTCTATAACATCTTTGTTATAAATCAAGTTTCAGTATGTTATACAGCAATTCCTTCCACCTTGTTCTTCTTTTTCAAGAGGGTCTTGGCAATTCTTGGCCCTTTGTGTTTTAAAATCAGCCTGTTGAGTTCTAGAAGAGAAAGGACTTGTTGAGATTTTCATTTGGGTTGTATGGAATCTATAGATCAGTTTGGGGATAATTTACATTTTTACAATATTGCATTTTTCAGTTCATGTACATGGGACATCTTGGCTTTTAACTCTTCTTTAAAGTTTCCTATTAAATTTCCATTTTTTTCCATAGAGGTCTTGAGAAAATTGGTTATACTTATTTCTAGGTACTTGTGACTATTTTATCCCATTGTAAATGGGATGTGCTGTTAATTTTATTTTCTACCTGTCTGCGACTATTATATAGATATATAATTATCTTTTTATATTGGTTTTGCATTCCACAAATGTGTTAACCTTCTTAGTTAATTCTAATCATGTACATGTAGATGTTTACTTTATGTACACAATTCATATCATCTGTAACTTAGGACTGTTTTGTTTCTCCCTTTCCAACCTTTATACCTTTTATATATTTTTATTGCTTTAGTGTGTTGGTTAGCACCTCCAGTACAGTACTGAATAGAAGTGATCATAAAGAAGGGTTCCTAACCTCCAAAGGAAACCTTTCAATGGATCAGCATTAAATATGATGCTTGGTGTAGAATTTGTAGATACTGTTTCTCAGAATAAGGGAATTCCTTTCTATTCTAATTTGTTAAAAGTTTTAAAATCATGTGTGGATGCCAAATTTTAAGCACTCTTTTCATGAAATGAGAAAATTATATGTATTTTCTACTTTATCTTGTTAACATGACAAATTATAATGATTTAAAAAATGTTAAATTAACCTTGCAATTCAGAGATTACATTGACATATTTGTCTATCCTTATATCAACATTACACTTTATTAATTATTGTAGCTTTGCAATAACTCCTGATATCTGACAATGTCATTCTTTCCTCTTCAAGATTTCTCTCTATGCACTGCTTTAGCTACATATCACACATTTTAATACATGATATTTACATTTTCATTTGGTTAAAAATATATCTGCTTTGACAAACACATTGTTTAGAAGTGTGTTGCTTAATTTCTAATTAATCTTCTAACTGATTTAATGTCTAATTTATTAGAGAACATATTTTATGTTTTATGTTTTCAATTCATTAAAATTTCTTGTTTTGTGGCACAGCATGTTGTCTACTTATTAAATGTCCCATGTGAACTTGAAAAAAATGTTAAACCTGCAGTTGTTGGGTGTGCTCCATTAATCATGTTCAAATCTTCTATATTCTTATTGATGTTTGGGTGTTCTTTAAATCAGTTATCTCTAAATATGATTTTGAATTTACCTATTTCTATATTTAATTATGCCAAGTTTTGCTTTATGTATGTTGAAGCTATATTATTAGGTTAATACAAATTTTAGAATGTTATATCTGACTATTGAATTGACCTTTATATTATTATAACATTTCCATTTTATCTCTAGAAACTTTGCTTTAAAGTTGACTTTGAATCTGAGTCCTATTTCAAATGTGTCTATTGTAGACACTATAAAGTTTTGGTTCAAATTCATTCTAAAAGCACTACATTTTTACTCCCCCCTCCCTGCTTTATGTTTTTGACATCATATTTTATATCTTTTTGTTTTGTGCATTCCCTATTTATTATAGTTATAGTTAACTTTGCTACTTTTGTATTTAACTTTCATATTGGTATTTTAAGTGGCTGATTCACTGTGTTTATTACATATTTGCCTTTAAGAGTGAGATTTTTTCCTTTCCTGTATTTTCTTATTTCTTGTTATGCCCTTTTTTTTCTGCCTAAATAAGACCTTTTAACATTTCTTGTAAAGCTGGTTCAGTGGTGGTGAATTCTTTTAGTTTTTGCTGGTCTGGTAAAATCTTTATCTCCCTTTCATTTCCGAATGATAACCTTGCCCAATAGAGTACTCTAGGTTGTAGGTTTCTTTCTTTCAGCACTTTGAATCTTTCCTACCACTCCCTTATGGCCTATAGAGTTGCTGCTGAGAAATCAGGGGATAGCCTTATGGAGTTTCCCTTGTATGTGACTTGTTGTTTCATTCCTGCTGCCTTCAAGGCTGTCTCTTTAACTTTTGCCATTTTAATTACAATATGTCTTGGTGTGAGCCTCTTTGGGTTCATCTTGTTTGGAACTGTGTTTCCTGGACCTGAATAACTGTTTGCTTCTCCAGATTAAGAAAGTTTCAGCCATTACTTCTTCAAAAATACTTTCTGCTCCTTTCTTTCTTCTCTTTCTGAAATTCTTATATTGTGATTGTTAGAGCATTTCATGTTGTCCCAGAGGTCCCTTATATTATCCTTATTTAAAAAAAAATCCTTTTTTCATTTTTGCTCTTGTGATTAGGTGATTGCCCCTATTCTGTCTTCCAGGTCACTAATCTATTCTTCTGTATTAACCAATCTGCTGTGGATTCCTTCTAATGTATTTCATTTTCATTATTGTATTCTTCATATATGACTGGTATTTATTATATTTCCTAACTCTTGTTGAAGTTATCTCTGATTTCCTTTATTCAATTCTCAAGTTTGTTGAGCATAATTATGATTTAAAAAAAAATTCTATATCAGGCAAATTACTTATCTCCATTTCATTAGAGTTTTTCTCTGTTTTTTTCTTGTTCCTTAATTTGGGGAATATTCTTCTGTCTCCCCATTTTGTTTGGCTGTCAGTGTTTGTTCCCATGAGTTAGATAACTTATCTTTCCTAATCTTGGAAAGTGGCCTCTGTGTAGACTGTGTGCCAGATGGCTTTGGCAGGTTGATTGTAGTCAGGACGGGTGCATGTGGTGCCTGATAGGCCTTCTGATCAAAAGGAGTGGGTTTTTGCTGGAGCAGACTGATGTACATGTGTGCACAGTAGCTCAGTGTTGTTCTGGCTGTGGACAACACAATTGACCTCTGGTTTATTGCTGTTTTTAAGGCATGGCCCTACCAGACTTTTGATTGAGAGTTTAGAAAGTCTTTGTTCTCTCAGCACTAAGACCTTTCTGCAAAGGCCACCAAGAAAGAAAACATATAGTGATCATATAGAAAACACCTACTTGAGGTGATGATCACTTCCCCACTTAAATTTTCCCCACTTAAATTTTAATTTGCCTTATTCCTATTGCTCCACAGCTTCCCATGATTATTTAAGATATGGATTTAAAACTTTTCTTGTCTTTATAGTTGTTGCAGCAGGAGTGTTGGCTTTCTGTTACCTAGTCTCCACCCAGAAGCAAAAGCTACACTAGCTTTCTTTTGATTAACATTTAAATGGCATGCCATTTCCCATTCTCTTGCTTTCAACCTTTTATACTTTTATGTTTCAGATCCGTAGCTTGGAAACAGTATCTACTTGTATTTTGTTTCAATGTCAGGTATACCACTCTTTTAACTGGATTATTTAGTTCATTTATAATTAATATTATTTCTAATACATATAGATTTGTATCTACCATCTTCTTTTTCTTATTCCATGTTTCTTTCTCTCTCTCTTGAATTTTTGTATTGATTATTTTTATATCATTTCATTTTTCCTTTACTCCAAAAAGTTGCAAACTTGATGTCTATCATTTTAGTGCTTACCTTAGAAGTTGCAACATGTGTCTTTAACTTAGCAAAGTCTTCATGTAATCAATATCTTTAAAAAAAAGATTTCCAGCCTTACCAAGATGTAATTAAAATACAACTAACTACAGGGGTGGTAGAAAAAAAACATACAACTAACTACATATATTTAAAGTGTACAATTTGATGGGATTTTTATATATGTACACAGTTATAAACCCATCACAATAATCAATATAATGAACATGTTTATCACTCCAAAACATTTTAAATCAATTTTTACTGTTATTCTGAACAATAAATACAAGGGCATTTAACCCTACATCACTTATAAGCTCTTTTTTGGTATAATTTTATTACATGTCTTTTTCCCATTAAAACGTTTTAATGCATCTCAAAATCCTGTTAAGATTTTAGTCAAGTTGTTTCCATAAAAAAATACTGATTTTAGGGAGTTCCGGCCAAGATGGAGGCATAGATATCAATGCTTGGCTTCCTTGCACAACCAAAAGAAGGAAAACAACCACTTTAAAAACAATAAACAACCATGGTGGCGAGGTAGGTGGGAACTGAACTCACTTGCTCGTGAACCCAACTGTGACACCTAGCTGATCTTCTGAAGAACAGATTGAACAGCCAATGGAATCCCAGCTGATATGAATTTTGGAAGCCAAAGATTGCAGAGGATATTTAAAAACAGATGGTAAGGAGATTGGGTAGGCCCGCGGGAAGGTCCCTGGGACCTGCGCTGGAGATGATGGCTGCTGCGGACCGTGCCTGCAGTGCCAGGGACCATGGATGCAGCAGGAGCTTTGGAGGAGAGGTGGATCAGTGATTGTAACTTCACAGCTCCCTTCCCTCCCAGAGCAGGGAAGTCAGTTCCATATCAGGAGAGACCTGAATGCTTGAAGTCACTGGGGGAATAAAGACTCAGTGGGAGACCCACAGAGGCGGTGTTCCCCAGCTGGGACTGTGGTCGCTGGCCGGGACAATACCAGAGAAACTGGGGAGCTGGGTGACATCTGGAGATGGGAGAAGAGGTGGGCTGCGACTGATCCTGACCCAGGTAGTCTCAGGACTGGTCAGAGAGTTGGGCTGTGTGAAAAGCCTGAGCTTGTTAAGAACTGTCAGCCACAACCAAGGGGAATTCGTTTAAAAAAAAAAAAAGGGCTCTCAGCCGCTAGGCAAGGAACTCTCCCGCCCTGTGACTGGGCCAGCAAAGAGGGAGGAGGAGGGGCATGATTTGCTCCAAATCAGGGTGCCTCACCAACTGATCAAAGTGGGTCAGCAGGGGCTCACAGGAGTAGCAGGCCCCAGAGAGACTTAATTTATTAGGGGAACTAAACTGACCTGAATGGACTTTGTGCATGTGCAGTACTCAGGCCAGCAAAGGAGGAGGAGGGGTGCCAATTGCCTCCACTTCGTGCACCTCACGGACTAATAAAAGGGTGGCACAACAGGGTGGATTAAAGGTGCTGGCCTGTCACATATGGACAGTGGGGGTCATGCAGCACTCTCAGGGCTTTGGCTGGAGGTTGGACACCTATGAATATTGTGACCCAGACTGAGCCCCCAACACAGAACCACAGGAAAGGAAAAAAAAAATCAGAGCCCTGCCTCCCTCTGCCTACAGCATCCAGGAAGACCAGCAGAACCTGCTTGGCAGATTTAAAGTCTGTAGGAGGCATTTTTTTTTCTTCCAAGTGTGAGACAATAATACCTGGAGCTGTGAAAGGACCAAAGACAGATCCAGAGAGAGATCAGAAGGCTAATGCCAACAATTGACAAAAATTCATTTTACTGTCCTATAGAACTTGCATTTTATTTTTAATTTTTATCTTTGTTATTATTTTTCATTATTATTTTATATTTTAAATTTCTCTTCCTTCTGTTTAGTGTGCTTTGTTTTTTCTGATACCATTTTGTGACTGGTTTTCTTTGTTCTCCCTTTCATATTACATTTTAATGTCTATTCCTTCACTTCACTTGTATTCCAATAACACACTACTCTTGGTCTTTTACTTTTTATTCTTTTTATTCGGATCATGTATGTCTTATCACATTATTGTTGTTTCAACTCCCACACAGTACCCTTCCCCGGTCTTGGTCCATTTCACTATCTTCCTGAGCTTTATTACTGTTTGGTTAACTTTATTCTCTTACTGCTAAGCCAAGTTTCTATCCCTTACTGTCACTATATCCCACCATCTAACCTCACATTAGTGCTCTGCTTTCTGGAGTCAGCTCCCATTCATTTCCCCTCTAATAAGAGTCTTATCTCTTTTTTACCTTTTATAAAAACTGGCTAGTTGGATAAATTTTCATGGTTATTGCTGTACTTCTCCAAAGGATCTCCTGTTTTCTACTTGTTGGTACGTTAAACCCCTTAAAATAGTCTCCTATTGTCTTAATCCATTTCACCTTTACCCAGCCCCTGATCACATACAAGATAAGGTGGGAGTTGTGAGTACCAGTAAACCCGCTGGAGGAAAGAACCCATCAACAAAGGAGCTACCAACAGGTAAAACCCAGGTACAACAAGAGAGCCCACACAAATGGAAGAAAGGGCAACCCTAGAGCATCCAGCCAAGGAGATCAAAGAGACTGCACCACTGAGTCCCACAGATCCTCTAACATAGAAGTTCACCCTACAAAGACAGCTAGCAAAGCAAAGCATCAGGAATCATAGAAACAAAAAGACTCACCTAAAATGGGGAGACAAAGAAAGAACCTGCAATTGAAAGGAATGGAAGATTCCTGACTAAAAGAGCTAAATGAAATGGAGGCAAGCAAACTATCAGATATAGAATTCAAAAGAATGGTTATAAGGATGCTCGAGGAACTCACAGAGGAACTGAGTGAGAACTACAACATAATGAAAAAGAAAATAGAAACTATAAAGAAGAACCAGGAAGAAATGAAGAATACCATTTCTGAAATAAAAAACACACTAGAAATAATTACAAGCAGGCAGGATGAAGCAGAGGAAAAAAGACTTAAAAAAATATGAAGAAAGCTTAAAAGAACTGCAAGACAACATGAAATGCAACAACATTCGAACCATAGCAATACCAGAAGGAGAAGAAAAGGAGCAAGGGATATAAAACTGAAAAAATACTAACAGAAAACTTTCTAAACCTGGAGAGGAGAAAAACCATGCAAGTTCAGGAAGCACAGAGGAAATCAAGATGAACACAAAGAGGCCTACTCCAAGACACATCATAATTAAAATGCCAAGTTTTAAAGACAAAAAGAAAATTTTAAAAGCAGCAAGGGAGAAACAAGAAGTAACATACAAAGGAGCTCCGATAAGGCTAGCAGCTGACTTCTCAACAAACACACTACAAGCCAGGAGAGAATGGCAAGAAATATTCCAAGTAATGAAAATCAAAGGCCTGCAACCAAGTCTACTCTACCCTATGAGGCTCTCAATTAAAATGGAAGGCGAAATAAGGAGTTTCCCAGGTAAAAGAAGGCCGTATATGAGAAACCTATAGCCAACATCATACTCAATTGGCAAAAACTAAAAGCTTTCCCACTAGGATCAGGAACAAGATAAGGATGTCTGTTTTCACCACTTCCATTCAACATAGTACTGGAAGTCCTAGCCATAGCAATCAGACAACAAAGAGAAATGAAAGGCATCCAAATTGGGAAGTAGGAAATAAAACTGTCACTGTTTGCAGATGACATGATAGTGTACATGGAAAATCCTATAGACTCCACCAAAAAACTACTCAACCTAATAAGCAAATTTGGCAAAACGGCAGGATTCGAAGTCAATATTCAGAAATCAAAGGCATTTTTGTACACCAACAATGAAAGATCAGAATCAGAAATCAGGAAAAAATCCCATTTGCTATAGCAACAAAAAGAAATAAAGTACCTAGGAATAAACATTACCAAGGAGGTAAAATATCTGTACTTAGAAAAGTACACAACACTGAAGAAAGAAATTAAGGAAGACACAAATAAATGGAAGCATATACTATGTTCATGGATTGGAAGAAATAACATCATCAAAATGTCCATATTACCCAAAGCAATTTATAGATTCAACACAATCCCTATTAAAACACCAATGACATATTTTACAGATATAGAACAAACATTCCAAAAATTTATATGGAACTGTAAATGACCCCAAATAGATGAAGCAATTTTGAGAAAGAAGTAGGAGGGATCACAATACCTGATACCAAACTATATTACAAGGCCACTGTAATCAAAACAGCCCGATACCAGCATAAGAAGAGACACATAGACCAATGGAACAGAATAGAGAGCTCAGAAATAAACCCAAGTCTCTATGGTCAATTAATATTCAACAAAGGGGGAAGAAGCATAAAATGGAGTAAAAATAGCTTCTTCAACAAATGGTGTTGGGAGATCTGGACAGGTACATGGAAAAAAATGAAACTTGATCACCCTTACACTGTACACAAAAATAAATTCTAGGTGATTAAAAGAGTTAAATATAAGTCACGACACCATAAAAGTTCTAGAGGAGAATATAGGCAGGAAAATCTCAAATATCCCATGCAGCAATATTTTCACTGATATGTCCCATAGGGCAAGGGATGTAAAGGAAAGAATAAACAAATGGGATCTCTTCAAAATAAAAAGCTTCTGCATGGGTAAAGAAAACAGCATTAAAATGAAAAGAAAACTAACCATACAAGAAAACATATTTGCAAATAAGACCTCGGACAAGTGTTTGATCTCCAAAATTTATAAACAACTCACACAACTCCACTTGAGAAAGACAAACAACCCAATTAAAAAATGAACAAAGGGCCTGAAAAGAAACTTCTCCAAAGAGGACATACGGAGGGCTCAGATACATATGAAAAGATGCTCAGCATAACTAGCCATCAGAGAGATGCAAATTAAAAACACAATGACATACTACTTCACACCAATCAGAATGGCCATCATAACCAAATCAACAAACAAAAAGTGCTGGTGAGGTTGTGGAGAAAATGCAACCCTGGTACACTGTTGGTGGGAATGCAGACTGGTGCAGCCACTGTGGAAAACAGTATGGAATTTCCTCAGAAAACTAAAAATGGAACTGCTTTTTGACCTGGCAATTCCACTTCTGTAATTGTATCCTAAGAATCCTGAAACACCAATTTAAAAGAACCTATGCACCCCAATATTCATAGCAGCACAATTTACAATAGCTACGTGTTGGAAGAAACCTAAGTGCCCACCAGTAAATGAGTGCATCAAAAAACTGTGGTACATTTACACAATGGAATACTGCACAGCGGAAAGAAAGAAGGAGCTCCTACCCTTTGCAACAGCACAGATGTATCTGGAAAGCATTATGCTAAGTGAAATAAGCAAAATGGTGATAGACAAATACCATATGATCTCACCTATAAGTGGTACCTAATTAACAAAATAAACAAGCAAGCAAAATATAACCAGAGATGTTGAAATAAAGAACAAACTGACAGTAACCAGAGGAGAGTGGGGAGAAGGATAATGGAGGAAAATACGTGAAGGGCCATCAAAGGACATGTATAAAGGACACACAGATAAAGCCAAAGGGGTTAGTAAGTTCAAGGGTGTCAGGTGGGAAAGTGTGGGAGGTGGGGGAAGGTGGGGCAGGGGGCGTGGTGGGATGAAAATGGAGAGAACTGTACTTGAACAACAATAAAAAATAAGTTAAGAAAAAGAATTTATGGAAGGAATTTAGAGAAGGGGTAGGGAAAAAGAAGAAAATGAGGTTACTAGTTAATATTAACATTGATTTTACTATGGAAGTGATAAGTTACAGATGCAAAAGAAGAGAACAATAATTTCAAAATATATGTGAATATAAAGGTAAACATTAGAATGAAAAATTTATACTTTCTGAAATAGAAAACAAACATTGTAACAAATTAAATAATTATAACCTACTGACCTTATTTTAGATCTTGATTAAAATAAACTTGAAACATTTATGATACATTCAGGGGACTTTTAATGCTAAGTAATGAATATTTGGTGATAGTAAGAAATTATTGCTTGTGTTTTGTAGTGTGGCTACAGTATGATATTTTTTAGAGTTCTTTAAAAATATACTGAAATTTTAATGAATAAAATAACAGATGTCTTTGGTTAGTTCACACGCACATACACACACACACACACACAAAAAAACCCAACCAGAACTTCCAGAATAGCAAACTTCATGGAACTCTGACAACCAATGAGTTAAAGAAACATTCATCCAGGCTGGTAGAAGAGGCTTAGAAACCTCTGGGACAACTTTAAGCTCTCCAACATCTGAAAGATAAGGCTGCCAGAAGGAGAAGAGGAAGAGCAAGAAATTGAAAACTTATCCGAAAAAACAATGAAGGAAAACTTCCCCAATCTGGTGAAAGAAATGGACTTCCAGGAAGTCCAGGAAGCCCAGCGAGTCCCAGAGAAATTGGACCCAAGGAGGAACACACCAAGGCACATCATAATTACATTACCCAAGATTAAAGATAAATACAGAATCTTAAAAGCAGCAAGAGGAAAGGAGAGAGTTACCTACAAAGGAGCTCCCATAAGACTTAGCTGATTTCCCAAAAGAAACCTTACAGGCAAGAAGAGGCTGGAAAGAAGTATTTGAAGTCATGAAAGGCAAGGACCTAGATCTAAGGTGACTCTATCCAGCAAAGTTATCATTTAGAATAGAAGGGCAGATAAAGTTCTTCCCAGATAAGGTCAAATTAAAGGAGTTCACCATCACCAAGCCCTTATTGTATGAAATGTTAAAGGGACTTACCTAAGAAATAGAAGAACTGTGAACAATAAAATGACAACAAACTCAAAACTATCAACAACTAAACCTAAAAACAAAAACAAAAACTAAGCAAACAACTAGAACAGGAACAGAATCACAGAAGTGAAGATCGTATGGAGGGTTATCAGTGGGGAAGGGGAGTGGGAAGAATGGGGAAAGGTACAGGGAATAAGAAGCATAATTGTTAGGCATAAAATAGACAGGGAAAGATTAAGAATAGTATAGGAAATAGAGAAGTCAAAGAACTTATACGCACTACCCATGGACATGAACTAAGGGGAGTGGAATGTTGGAGGGTGGGGGTGTACAGGGAAGAGGGGGGATAAAGGTGAGAAAAAAATTGGGACAACTGTAATAGCATAATCAGTAAAATAGACTTTAAAAAGTACTGATTTTAAAAACTAATAACTTAAAACTGCAAAACACAAAAACCAAGTGGTCCACAAAACATTCTTCTTTTCTTCTGAAGTTTTTAAATATTTTATTAATTATGTTATTAAAGTTGTCCCATTTCCCCTCCTTTATTCCCCTCCACCCTGCACACCCACTCCCACCTGAATTTCCCCCCCTTTAGTTCATGTCCATGGGTCATACATATAAGTTCTTTGGCTTCTACATTTCCTACACTATTCTTACCCTCCCCCTGTCTATTTTCTACCTACCATTTATGCTGCTTATTCCCTGTACCTTCCCCCCATCTCTCCCCTCCCACTTCTCCCACTGATAACCTTCCATGTGATCTCCATTTCTGTGATTCTGTTCCTGTGTTAGTTGCTTAGTTTGTTTATGTTTTTTGTTCTCATTTTAGGTTCAGTTGTTGGTAGTTGTGAGTTTGTTGTCATTTTATTGTTCATATTTTTTTATCTTCTTTTTCTTAGGTAAGTTCCTTTAACATTTCATACAATAAGGGCTTGGTGGTGATGAACTTCTTTAACTTGACCTTATCTGGGAAGCACTTTATCTGTCTTTCTATTCTAAATGATAGCTTTGCTGGATAGAGTAATCTTGGATGTAGGTCCTTGCCTTTCATGACTTTGAATACTTTTTTCCAGTCCTTTCTTGCCTGCAAGATTTCTTTTGAGAAATCAGCTGATAGTCTGATGTGAACTCCTTTGTAGGTAACTGTCTCCTTCTCTCTTGTTGCTTTTAAGATTCTCTCATCTTTAGTCTTGGACAACTTAATGATGATGTGCCTTGGTGTGTGCTTCCTTAGGTTCAACTTCTTTGGGACTCTCTGAGCTTCCTGGACTTCCTGGAAGTCTACTTCCTTTGCCAGATTTGGGAAGTTCTCCTTCATTATATGTTCAAACAAGTTTTCAGTTTCTTGTTCTTCCTCTTCTCCTTCTGGCCCCCCAATGATTTGGATGTTGCAATGTTTAAAGTGGTCCTGGAGATTCCTAAGTCTCTCATCATTTTTTGAATTCTTGTTTCTTCATTCTGTTCTGGTTGACTGTTTATTTCTTCTTTCTGGTCCAAACTGTTGATTTGAGTCCCAGCTTCCTTCCTGTCACTGTTTGTTTCCTGTACATTTTCCTATGTCATTTTTCATAGCCTTCATTTTTTCCTCTATTTTGTGACCATACTCAACTAATTCTGTGAGCTTTCTGATTACGAGTGTTTTGAACTGTGTATCTGTTAGGTTGGCTATCTTGTTGTCGCTAAGTTTTATTTTTTCTGGAGCTTTGATCTGTTCTTTTATTTGGGCCATTTTTTTTTTTTTTTTGCCTCAGTGCTATGGAGCCTTAGGTATTCATCTAAGGATGGGGCAACCCACCTCGCAGTGTTGCTGCACTGTATTTGGGGGAGGGGTCCACGATGGAACAATGCTGCTTCCTCAGCTCTCATGGGCTTTCAGTCCCTTCCTTGGATCCCCACAAGCAAATTGGGCCCTTCTGCTGCTGATTTCTGGATGAGTGTTTTTGTTTTTTGTACCTTCTAAGATGCTGTGGGTCTTTCCAACGAACTCTCCTGTGAGGCTGGGAGTTTTTCCTGCTGCTTCAACCCCCACAGGTGTTGTCAGTCAGAGGTTTTGAGGCTTTATTTCCCCATGCTGGAACCCTTGGTTGTGCAGCCTGTCTGGCTACCCAGTTGTTCCTCCTGGTTCATCTGCATGCAACTGTGGGACTGCCAGGTCCACCAGCCGCCACCTTGCTGCAAGTCCTCTCTGCCCAGCTGCTTGTCTCCACGCGCTCTACTGGTCTGGATGAATGTTTCTTCTTTAACTCCTTGGTTGTAGGACTTCCATACAGTTTGATTTTCTGGCAGTTCTGGTTGTTTTTTGTTTTTAAATTTGTTATTGTCCTTCTTTTGGTTGTGCGAGGAGGCACAGTGTGTCTACCTATGCCTCCATTTTGGCTGGAAGTCCTCTTCTGAAGTTTTATGACTTTTGTCATTAACCAGTGTTTTACTATTAAATTTAAATGGCCTATTGAGAGAGCTATTACCTCTTCAAATATTACTTCTCTAATCACTCTTTCTTTTCCTTCTGAGATTTTAAAAAAATTATTTATTTATTTTTAGAGAGAGGGGAAGGGAGGGAGAAAGAGGGAGAGAAACATCAATATGGGGTGCCTCTCACATGCCCTCCACCAGGGACCTGGCCCGAAACCCAGGCATGTGCCCCAACCAAGAATCGAACCGGCAACCCTTTGGTTCGAAGGCCGGCACTCAGTCCACTGAGCTACACCAGCCAGGGCTCTTCTGAGATTTCAATGAAAAATAGGTTAGTCTTTTGTATTTTCCATTTAAAAATCTCTGTATACTGCATTTCATATTATTTATTTTTACCTAACATACTAGCTTACCAATTCTTTCTATATGTTGCATAGGTGTTTTAATGACTATTTGATGATTCTTTGATCTCAAGTCTGTTAGATTGTTTTGGCTCTCTATCATTTCTGTGGCTTCTTGCTTATTTTTTATTTTGTTTTGTACCCAGTATCTCTGTGTTCTAGACATTGTATCTGAAATATTTGTGAAAATAAGTTGAAGCCTAGGATGTTGGTTTCTTTTACTAGAGAAGTTTATGTTTTCTTTTGCCACATGTCTGCACATACTGCCAACTCAAGACTGGCTTAAATCACGATCAAGAATGAAGATTTCATGGACAACACAGGTTACAGAAAACTGGTACATAAGTCAATGAAGTGCAAGTTAACTGATTCACCATTACCTTGAGTATGTAGCCCTTTGGGGATCTAGTTAAAATGGGAGTGGTTTATATGTACGTTTACTCCCTTGGTGATCCCATGAAATCTTTTTGAATGTTATCAACATGTTTATGACTCACAAATTTATATCTTTAAAACAGACCTCTTCCTTGGATTCCAGTCTCATATCCAACTTCCTACTTATCATCCCAATTTGGATATCTAATAGGCACCTCAAACTAAATATGTACAAAACAGACCCTTGAGTGTTTCCTCAAATAAATAAGTTGTACCTCAAGCCTTCCACATTTCATTAATTGTCACCATCATTCTCCTAGCTGCTCAAAACAAAAACTAAAAACCTTCTTTGACTCCTCTCTCCACATTCTCCCTATACTCAATCTAACAGCAAGCTCTATCTGCTTATCTTCACATTTTGGTCAACATCCTTCCATTTCTTTTGATTTTTACCACCACAACCCTGGTCTAAACAACTGTCTTCTTTTACCTGGATGACTGAAACTAGTCTCCCTGCCTCAGTTCTTGCCTTTGGAAACTGTGTTACGCAACTTAATTTAAGTGGTATTCCTTGGAGTTTGGACATATGTGAAACATCTGCTTTTGCCTCAGTGCATCCATCATATGCTAGTTAATTTAACAAATATATATGTTTAAGTATCTACCATGTACCAGGAACTGCTGAAATTTATGGGGATATATTATTGAACAACACCTTCAAATTTTGTGCTCTCAATGAGTTTACTTTCTTATTGGGGAAGATAAAAAATAAACAAATAAATGTATAATATTTCAGGTGCTAGAAAATTCAGTAAAAAAGAGTGGTGGGAGATATATGGGTTCTTCGATACACATTGTTCAGGGAAAGCCTCACTGATAAAATGAAATTTGATCAGCAACCTGAAGGAAGTAAGAGAACTAACATTAGGCTATCGGGGGAAGGAATTCTAAGCAGAGAACAGAAAGTACAAAGGCTCAGAGATAGCTGTATACTTGTTTCTTTTGAGGAAGAACAGTGAGGTCAATGTTGTTGGAGTAGAGTGAGTGAGAAACACTGGTAGGAGATAAGGGCAGAGAGGTTTCAGAAGGTCACATCTCATAGAAACTTGAAGGCCATCATTAGGGCTTTGGAATTTACTCAGGGTGAGATGAAAATGCACTGGGGGAGAACAATAATCACATACAATTTGAAAAATTAGCGGCTATATTGGAAAAAGACTGTATGAAGGCAAGGCTAGAAGATGGAAGGCCAGTTAAGAGGCTATTACGTTTGTCATAAATAGATGCTGGATTTTATCAAATGCTTTTTCTACATCTATTGATATAATTCAGTGGTTTTTATCCTTCATTATATTTATGTGGTGAATCACATTTATTGATTTGTGAATGTTGTACTAAACTTGCACTCCTGGAATAAATCTCATTTGATCACAAAAAAAGAGGCTATTACAATATTTTGGATAAGTGTTGGTTATAGTTTAGATCAGATAGTAGCCACTGAGGTGGAAAGAAGTAGCTGGATTTTGTGTGTGTTCGTGTATTTTTATAGAATTGATTTTATTACTTTAAATAGATTTTTGTTATCATAGAAACAGTGCACATGCATTGTAAGAAATTTGAAAATATAGACACATACCTTTTTAAAATTAAAAACATTACTTTTAATCCAGAGTGGCTATTTATTATGTTTTCTCTTGTTTTGTTACTGTTTTTTTCCCAGTCAACAATCTCTAACTTTCCATTTCAGTACATTTTTATCTTATGCAATCCTTAGTTCATAATCAAATTCTGGTTATTTTTTTGAAGTTACAGCCAACAGGGTTCTTCGATGGATTAGATGTGGTTTTGAGAAAAAAGGAATAATTAAGAATAACTTCAAGTTCTGGAGTTTGAGTAACTAAAAGGAAGGAATGGTCATTGACTGCCTTTAAGAAGCCTGGGCAAACAGATTTTAGGAAAGGGCATAAATTAAGAGTATAATTTTGTACATTAATATATGAACTTGATATTTGAATCTCAAGGTAAAGGGAGAGATGTGAGATGGAGATAAACAACAGGAAATTGTCATATACATAGTACATAAAACCATAAGGATAGATAGATCATCACAAGAGTGGGTGTAAACAAGAAAGAGGATAGTTTGGAGAACTAATATCCAGAGCATTCTAACAATTAAAGGTTAGGGAGATGAAGAACCAGCAGAGTTGACAGAGAAAGATTTACAGTGAGTTTAGTAGAAAAATGAAAGAAATGTGGTGTCAGAGAGACAAAGTGAGAACATGTATAAAAAGTGGAGTAATCAACTACTGAACACTACTGAGAGTTCAACTAAGATGAGGACTGAGAATTAGTCAAAATCAACAATGACCTTGAAAATATAGTTTTTATGGAATAATGGAGATAAAAAGCTCCCTTGGAGTGGCTTAAAGAAAGAATAAGAGAAAAAGAAGCAAAGGAAGCCAGTAGGGGAAATTATTTTAAAATGTTTTCGAAAAAGACAAGGGGAGAAAAAAATATAGTATGATTGATACTGATGAGACTCAGTGGAGAGGGAGAAACTGATGATGTAAAAAACAAAGAATTGCTAAAGCAACAGTTTTTATGAGAGGGAAAAGATGGAGTGTTTGGTTTTTAGGAACACAGTCCATTTATTGTCATAGGCATGAAGACAGTATATGGGTACAGATGTCAATAAATATGGTGTTGGAAGTCTGTGGAGGTTCATTGCACAGCATCAGCTAAGAGTGACAAGGGGTATTTGAGGATGGGCAAAAGGTATTGGAGATTTAAGGAAAAAGCAGAAAATGTAAGATAGAAGTCCAGGAGAATGGGAAGTCAATGAACTAGGGAATATTGCATGGTTGCTGTGCAGCAATCAGGGCACACTTAAGCAGAAAGCAAGATTGGAAAGTTGCAATGAGTACTGAAGAGGGCACCTGTATTATCTGACCACTGCTCATCTCTACTACATCATCTCCAATAACACCCCCCACTGGTTCTTCACTGTACTTCAGTCATACTAGTTTATTTTCATTCCTCAAACATGCTAAATATGTTCCATTTTCAGGGCCTTTGCAATTCCTGTTCCCTTTGCCTGGAAACATCTTCTCTCAGAGCTCTGTTAGCTGGTCTCTTATCATTATTTAGGTCTTAACTCCACAAAGGATTTCTCTGACCACAACAGCTAAAGTAACACCCCAATGTTACTCTACCATATTATTCAATTCTATCTTCTGAATAGCATCATCAAGACTCCCCTATTTATTTTTCTACTAATGTATTATCTTTTGCTCTCCCCAATAGAATGTCAGCTCCTGCTTTGCTGCACTCATGCCTACAAAATTGCCTGGCATAATAGAAGGTGCTCAATAAACATTTATTGACTGATTGACTCTCCTTATGTTTATCTTCCAAATTTCTTTGTGCTTTCTCTCCCCTGCCCAACCTCCTTCTGCTCCCCTGACTTTGCCCTCTGTACCCCTAGTACCACAGAAAACAATGTTTCCTATATCCTCAATGTTCTTACTACACACTTCTCTTCTTCCTCCTGTCTCTTCAGGGCTCTCTCATGTCACTATGCCTTCTACTGCAGCTCTTAAGGCTAATAGGTAAAGTTGACTTTTTTCCCACTCTCCACTGCTGCTTCTTCACTCTGACTCCTACCCTTTTGTAAGATCCTGTCCTCCTCCAACCCACCAGAGTAAGAGTTTCATGCCATCTGGATTTACCATCCTCTAACTTTCGTTGTTGGTGTCATCCTCCAACTTTCCCTTTACTCTGCAGATTCATCTAGATTTTGCCATCTAGTTCTCAGGGTTCTTCTATAAAGCATTCTTTGGAGTCTCACTGCTACAGATTGGCTGTGCCTTTCCTATTGTTTCAACACCTGGTAAAGTCAAAGGTCACAAGAGCAGGACAAAAGAATAATCAATGTACCCATACCTGTTTCTCAGTACATGGGGGGATTTACTCATTCCATAATCCCAGAGCCGCTCCACTGCAGCAATAAAATAGTGTCGTGTTCTCTTCTGAAAGCTGCGGGGGCTTTGATTTTCTTCCTCACCATATATGTCAAAATCTTCTCTCTTCATTTCAACTGAAAAGGCATCATAATAATCACTTTTGTCTTCTTCTGTCTGAAGAGAAGGAAGGGTTATTTCCCTTTCATAGCGTTTCAAGACTGGTGGGTTTTGAAAGAACAACTTTCCAGTCCATCCTCGCTTTGCCCAAGTGGCTTCTTTTCGGGGCTTATCTTGTCTTTCATTTATTGCTGCTATCAAATGATTGTTTTCATAAGGGTCTAGGGGTGAAATGGTGTCTTTTGTCTTAAAAACTACGTTTTTTTGTGACTTCTCTTGGGATTTCCCCTCTTCTCTTGGTGTCTGGGTAGCATATTGATTATCTGCAGCAAGGAGACCTATCAGCTTAGAGGGAGTCTTTTCAGAGGTTTTGGTTGCCCTTTTCAGAAAGGGCAATTTTCCAGGTCTATTTACTTTATTAAATTTAATAGTGTCCTGTGTTTTCTGAAGGAAGATCTCTTCTCTTAGATCCAGGTGGCCAGAAGATCTATTGCTAATTTTTGTAGGGAAAGAGTCTATCTGATGAACATGAACTTTAGGAATTACTTCAACTTTTCCAGTTGCTTCAGATAAACTCGGTTTCAAGAGACCAGTGTTCTCAAGTTTCTTGTAAATGAGTGAGATTATGCCACTTTCCCCTGGGGAGCTAATCTTTTCTTGATCTCCAATCATTTCTAAGATTAGGGAGGCTAAAGAAAGATTTCTTTTGGCTCCTTGTAAGAAATGACTGCTTTCTTGGACCCCAGAACTGCTCTCTTTAAAGGCATAACTACTAGCTGATGCTAGAAGATGAGAAGAGTTGTCTTGGGGTGGGGTCTTGGTCAGATCTGTAGGTCTAATTGACGGAAATTCCGATAACTTTGCCATGGGTATTGCAGAGCCATCTGTTTGAATGATGCCATGACTTCTTGTAGAACAATCTGATAAGAGGGACTGAGTAATGGTCCTTTTCTCCTTCTCATTGTACTCTATCTGTGTGATGGTGCCCTGGGTCAAATACTTCATGTTTTGGGGCCACTGTGTTGAGGTGTCATTCAATATCACCCCCACTTCAAGCTTGATTTCTTCTTTTGGGAGTCTGAATAGTTTTAAAGCTAAAGCCCGCTTACCACGTTGAGCAATAACATTCTGCTGACTTGGATTAGGAGGAGCTCTCCTTGGAGTGCTTGGATACTTCTCTACTACTTGCTTTGTTTGATTTCTCAAGCCTTCCAAATTTGCTTCCTCCCTTATTTTTGAGAAATGGGGCATGTGAATCCCTGCTCTATTTGCTGAATTGTTTAATGACCTGATGTCTTGAAGTGTTGGAGTATATGTCCCCTCATCTAAACCACTTACATTTTGCTTAGTGCTTAGTAAGAAAAGGTTCTTCAGGAAATTCTTAGTGTCATTCACTGTATACACATGAGGCAAAACTAAATCTTCTTGGATTAATTTTTCCTTCCTTTCTATCTCTTTCTGGGATTTTTTCCCTTGATTGTGTGTATCATTTTCTTGGATATTAGTCCAGTTAGTAAGAAATATGCTCTTGCTGTTCGCAGAAATTATCTCTTTGAGTCCAGGGTCCTTTGTAAATTCATCCTCTTCTACTACTGCTTTATTCTTCTCTGACAAGAAATTCTGATGATATTTCACAGATTTCTCTGATCCTGAAGATGTCAATTGCTTTTGTCTAGGCCTTTGTTCAGAGCTTAGGAAGTTCTTGCCATCAGTCCTTTTTATCCAATTTTCTGAATCTGGCAAGAACAGCATCTTGAAGTGTGCTGTATCTGGATTTTCTGCACCTACTGGAACAGGGCCCTCTTTTTTTTGGTGGACCATGTCCATAATTTTTGATGAAGTAGTTTTATTTGACAAATAATTTAGCCCCAAAGCTGTAGTATTTTTGTCCATAACCATTTCATCATGAATCAAAGAAGTCACTTCTTGAACCTCAGCATTACTTTTTAATATAATATCTTGCAAGACTGATGTACTATTCTCAATTAATAATGTTGGGCCATCAATGTGAGTCTTTCTATTTGTGGTTGAGGTAACTGGTGCCTTGTTTGACTTTACTAAAGACACATTATCTTTGAATAAAAAATTACCTTTGGTCAATGAAGTAGGTACATGAAATTTTTCCTCTTTAAATAACCTATCACTCTCCATTGATAATACATTTTCTCCCAATGAACTTTCTTGACTATTCATTAAAGCTGCTTCTAACAACTTAGAATCATTATCTCCCTTACTCAAACCCAAAGGCACACCAGACCCAATAAGATGAGATGCATTTTTGTCAAATACAGTGGTGCCCGATTGACTACTAAAGTAAACTGGCATATTTGGGGGTCCTAAGGAAGCTGCCTTTTCAGTAGCTGCTGCCAGCTCTTCTGGTGGAATTGCTGGTGAAGTCATTAGATTGTTTGATAAACTAGAAATTGTTAAATCAAGTTTCTTCAACTCTACTTTTATAGTTGAACTTAAATTCTCATTTAATCTTAATTGTAGTTCTGGCTTAGGAGTAAATACTCTGTCCCCACTGTTATGGGTCTCTGGTCTGAGATGTGCCACTTCAGGTGGGCCTTTGTTTCTTTCTCTTGCTCCAGGTAAATGATCATCAGCCTCATATGTGGCTTCTTGGAGATCAGGTAAGGGTAATCCCTGTGGAGTAGGATTCTGTCCCAAGAGCATCAACAAATCACTAGAGGAAACACTTTGTACTTCATGCACCAGTGTTCTTTCTCCAGACCAAGGATCAATCTTCTCCATATCATTTTCTGGAGTTGTAGTAGACTCAAATTGCTTTTGCCTAGTGCTGGGGTGCCTTAATTTCTGGGAGAAGCTTCTGGGTTCAATGACATTGTTTTCATTCAGTAGGGAAGTTAAAGCGTCTTCATATGTTTCCTCATAATAATCACCAGTGTTTCTTTCACAACTAGAAACCTTCAGTAAGGCTGTCATTCCTCTGTTCCGAAAGTCTGAGTTGTGGCATCCCAGAACCCACAGACCTGGAGATGAAGAAGAATAAGACTCTGGTTACTCATAACCCAGATCCCAAGTTAGTTTTCTGTTAGAGGGTATCTCCTATTCCAAGATAAATGAAAAAAAAAAAAAAACCCTAGCTGGTACCATTAAATTACAGGTAATTGGGTGAAATCTATGACAGTAGTTAAGCAACGGTAGCAAAAGTGGTGTTTGCATTGCTGCTGTGGTGGTATATCTGTTTGTGACCATAAGAAAGGGCTATAATTAAAATTGAATAGATGTTGGAATAAAAATGGAGAAATGTAATTAACATACACAATAGTAGAGAGTCTTAATAGTCACATAGAACTCTGATGATGACAATGACAATGAGGAAAGTTTATATAGACTAGCTGTTATTGCTATATAACATAGTGGCACAGGTTCTAGAGTCATATTGCCTGGGTTCAAATCCTAGTTCTACCATGTACCAGCTGTGTGACTTCAAGCACGTCAATTGAGCTCTCTGAGTTGCAGTTTTCTAATTTATAAATGAGGCTAATAGTATCCAGCCCATCATATAATGCATTGTAATCACATATCACACTGCCTAGCATCCACCATCACTAATTTACAGAATAAGTAAGCACAACAGAGCAGGACTTAGGTTTAGAATACACATGCAAATCCCATCACAATGTTAGCAATATTAATTTCTGCTGTGGACAGGATTATCCAAGTGAAGGAATTTCATGGTAGTAAAATAGATTCATAAATATAAGTGAAAAATACAACCATCAGGTACCTAAACAGTCTCATCATCTGACAAAATATCTGCAAGCAAAATCAGCTGAATCCAGCTTTCCCTCAAAGGGAAAACTTTCTTCAAAGAGCCCTTTGAAAACTATGGAACCCCATGGAAAAGGCCTCTATGGTCAAACACATTTTGGAGTTAATGCGCACTACACTCTATGTGCAGCCAGATAATCAATCAGATGGGAAATGAGAATAAAGACATTTTCTAACACACAAACATTAAGAAAATCTACCTCTACTGCAACCATCCTTGGGAAGTGATTAGAGAATGTTTTCTAGGGCTGGCAAGGATGTGGGGAAAAGGAACCCTTGTGTCCTGTTCATGGGAGTGCAGACTGGTGCAACCACTGTGGAAAACAGTATGGAATCTCCTCCAAAAAGTAAAAATGGAACTGCCTTTTGATCCAGTGATCCTACTGCTGAGATTATAACCTAAGAATCCTGAAAAAACAATTCAAAAGAACCTATGTACCCCAATATTCCTAGCAGCATTATTTACAATAGCCAAGTGCTGGAAGCAGCCTAAGTGACCATTAGTAAATGAGTGGGTCAAAAAACTATGGTACCTTTACACAATGGAATACTACACAGTAGAAAGAAAGAATGAGCTCCTACCCTCCAGCATGGGTGGATCTAGAGAGCATTATGCTAAGTGAATAAGCCAGGCAGTGAAAACAAATACCATATGATCTCACCTTTAAGTGGAACCTAACCAACAAAACAAACAAATGAGCAAAATAGAACCAGAGACATGGAAATAAGGAACAAACAGTGACAACAGGGGTGGAGGGAGAGGGATAATGGGAGAAAGAGGAGGAAGGGTCTAATCAAGGAACATGTATGAAGGAACACATATGGTAATGGACAACAGGTTGGGGATTGACTGAGGCAGTAGGGGGTGGGGTGGTTAGGGTAGGGGGAGTGGGTGGGGTGGGGAGAGTGACAGGGGAAAAATTGGGACAACTATAACTGAACAACAGTAAAAACATAGGAAGACATGAGATCTAGGAACCAGGCACCTATCCTAACAGAGGATGAACAAAAGTCCCAAGTTGATAACTTAGCCTCATACCTAAAGACACCCAGCCCACACTGGAGTAGGAGGATGCATGGGTCTAGGAGGTCAGTATCTAAGCAAGAAAGAATATTTTATATGATGGAACTATAGAAAAAAAAGATAATTAAAGGAAAAGCACAGGAAACATTACAAGAACAGGAAAAGCAATTAGAAGTTTCAGTTAAACAAGTTATAAAAATAGGAAATCTAATCCTATGTGGTTCTACAGTGAACATTTATGTAGTTTACTGTGATTTCACTAAAAATGGGGATATCATTATTCATAAGTTTGGGAACTGAAAGCACAGTTTAATGATATTTAAAGCATATTTCTGATGGTATACAATCAGGTTGGGTCAGAGTAGACCAGGATTAGAGCCAAGATGAGTAATTTAAACAAGGTTTTTGACTCTTAAAATATCACTGTTATAATTTAGGCAAAAGTAATACCTTCCTTTTCCTGAGGCAGACATTAATTGAGTGAGAAAAGGGGAAATGAAACTTCATAAACAGGAGTTCTGGCCAAGATGGAGGCATAGGTAAAAACACTTCACTTCCTTGCACAACCAAAACAAGGATAAAAACCAATTAAAAAACAATAAACAACCAGAAGTGTTAGAAAATCAAACTGCATGGAACTCCAACAACCAAGGAGCCAAAGAAACATTCACCCAGACTGGTAGGAGGGGCTGAGATGGGAGATGGGCAGCCCAGTGGAGAGGATGTGTGGTAAGGTGGGGCTGGCTGAATGGGAAACTAAAGACTCAAAACTAGCTTTAAAATACTGCAGGGGTTGCCATGGTGGGAGAAACTCCCAGTCTCACACAAGAGTTTGTTGGAAAGTGGGGCTACAGTGGAGCAAGGAAGCAGCATTGCTCCCTCTCTGACCTCTCCCCCACGGACAGCGCCACTAGGCAGCAAAGAGGGTTGCCCTACCCAGGGGAATACCTAAGGCTCTGCCCCCTTACAACATAATGGGTGTGCCAAGACAAAGAAATATGGCCCCAATGAAAGAACAGATCAAAACTCCAGAAAAATAGCTAAGCAATGAGGAGATAGACAACCTATCTGATGCAGAGTCCAAAACACTGGTAATCAGGATGCTCACAGAACTTATTGAGCTTGGTTGCAAAACGAAGGAAGAAAGGAAGGCTACCATAAGTGAAATAAAGCAAAATATACAGGGAACCAAAAGTGAAGGGAAGGAAACAGGGACTCAAATCAATGATTTGGAACAGAAGGAAAAAAATAAACATGCAACTGGAACAGAATGAAGAAACAAGAATTCAAAAAAATGAGGAGAGGCTTAGGAACCTCTGGGACAACTTTAAATGCACCAACATCTGAATCGTAAAGGTGCCAGAAGGAGAAGAACAACAGCAAGAAATTGAAAACTTATTTGAACAAATAATGAAGGAAAACTTCCCCAATCCAGTGAAGGAAATAGATTTCCAGGAAGTCCAGGAAGCCCAGAGAGTCCCAAAAAATTGGACCCAAGGAGGGACACAAAAAGGCACATCATCTTAAATTACCCAAGATTAAAGATAAAGAGAGAATCTTAAAAGCAGCAAGAGGAAAGGAGACAGTAACCTACAAAGGAGTTCCCATAAGGACATCAGCTGATTTCTGAAAAGAAACCTTGCAGGCAAGAAGGGGCTGAAAAGAAGTATTTGAAGTCATGAAAGGAAAGGACCTACATCCAAGATTACTGTATCCAGCAAAGCTATCATTTAGGATGGAAGGGCAGATAAAGTGCTTCCCAGATAAGGTCAAGTTAAAGGAGTTCACCATCACCAAGCCCTTATTATATGAAATATTAAAGGGACTTTTCTAAGAAAAATAATATAAAAATATGAACAGTAAAATGACAACAAACTCACAACTATTGACAACTGAACCTAAAAGAAAAGAAAAACAATGAAAACAAAAACTTAGCAAACAACTAGAATAGGAACAGAATCAGAGAAATAGACATCACATGGAGGGATTTCAGTGGGGAAGGGGAAGGGAGGAATGGGGGGAAAGTGCAGGGAAGAAGAAGCATAATTAGTAGGCATAAAATAGACAGGAAGAGATAAAACATGGTATAGGAAACAGAGAACTCAAAGAACTTATATGTACGACCCATGGACATGAACTAAGGGGGAGGGGATGCTGGAGGGTTGGGGGTGCACTGTGGAGCGGGGATAAAGGGGAAAAAATTGGGAAAACTCTAATAGCATAGTCAATAAAATATAATTAGAAAATAAGTTACTAATACAGACAAAAAACTCGATGTGGTGCTGTCATTAAAATACCTTGCAAATAGCAAAAATCATTTACACTACTTAGTATCTGCCCAAATATATTTAGTGGGCAAAAGTGCTTGAGGTGGAAGGGTGGGTAGAAAATGCAGACAACTGTAATTGAACAACAATAAAAAAATTAAAAAAATAACTAAAAAAAGTGCTTATGAATAACTAGTGAAGCCATCACAGCTGTTAGCAAAAGAATAATATAAATAACTAACCTGGGTTTTCCATTGACATGAAGACAGTTTCTCCTGAGAATGGGAATAGGGTAAGTGTGTCTTCATAGACCATTTTGTGTTTGAAGGTATATCCAGAGAAGAAGACAGAAAGGAAGTCAGTCTGTGCTCCAACACTTAGAATGTACCAGTATGCCACCTCATGTAAACACACTGACAGCTGCAAACTATCAAAAACATAGCCATTGATGCCTGCAAAACAAATGGATAACAAGAGGTCTTAGCAATATCAGGATTTATTATTTTGGATTGTCATAATAGGATTAAAAAGATTATATTATGCCTAAGAAGAGAGAGCATTATATCATCCAGAAAAGTAGATTGTTAATATTTGATCAGCTAGGTCCTAATACCAAGGTGAGGAGAGTCTTTACCATCATGGTAAAGATGGCTTTGGATGCTATATGATGGGAAGGAGCAGGGCTTTTGTATGGTCTCAAAGTGTCTCCCTACAAACTGCTTATTAGTTGCAAGGGGGGAAGTAGTAACCACACAGAGGAAAAACCAGGAAAAAAAGCAAACAAATCTCCATCAGGTGGTAATGCGGTAAGTATATGTTCAACTATAAAAGAAACTGTCAAACTGTCTTCCAGAATGTATCATTCATTACAAATCTCCACCAGCAATATACGAGGGTTCCTATTTCTCTGCACTCTTGCTAGCATATTTAATATTGTCTGTTTGTTTTATTTTAGCTATTAAAATAGGAGTATAGAGGTATCTCACTGTGTTTTTCTTGAATTTATTGGGGTGACATTGGTTAATAAGATCATATAGGTTTCAAGTGTAGGTTTCTATGATACATACTCTGTATATTGCATTGTGTACTCACCACCCAAAGTCAAATCTTATTCTGTCACCATATATTTGGTCCCCTTTACCTTTCACTACCCTCCCACCCTCTTCCTTCTGGTAATCACCATACTGTTGTCTTTGTCTATGAATTCCACTTTTATATTAGCTTTTTCTGAGTGACTTATTTCTCTTAGTATAATATTCTCGAGGTCCATCCATGTTGTTGCAAATGACAGTATTTTATCTTTTCTTATGGCTGAGTAGTATTCCACAGAATATATGCACCACATCTTCTTTATCCAATACCAATCCTCTAATGAAGGACACTTTGGTTGTCTGCATCTCTTGGCTACCACGAATAATACTGCAATGAACACAAGGGTACATAAGGGTGCAAATAAATATTTTTGAGTTTTTTTGGTAGATACCCCAAAGAGGGATTGCTAGGTCAGTATGGTAACTGTATTCTTAATTTTTTGAGGAACCTTCAAACTGTTTTTCATAGTGGCTGTACCTGTTTACATTCCCACTAGTAGTGAATGAGGGTTCCCTTTTCTCCACAACCTCTCCAACACTTGTTATTACTTGTCTCGTTTATAACAGCCATTCTGACAGATGTGAGGTGGAATCTCATTGTAGTTTTGATTTGCATTTCCCTAGTAGCTAGTTGAGCACCTTTTCATATATCTGTTGGCCATTTGTATGTCTTTATGGGAGAAGTGCCTTTTCAGGTCCTCTGCTCATTTTTAAATTGGATTGTTTGTTTGGTGTTGAGTTCAATGAGTTATTTATATATTTTGGATATTAACCCCTTGTTGGAACTGTTGTTTGCAAATATCATCTCCCATTTGATTGCTTGCCTTTTGATTTTGTTGGTGGTTTCTTTTGCTGTGCAGAAGCTTTTTAGTTTGATATAGTCTCATTCATTTATTTTTGCCTTTACTTCCTTTGCCTTTGGGGTCAAATTCATAAAATTTTCTCTAAGATGAAGGTTCATAAGATTAGTACCTATGTTTTCTTCTATGTAATTTATTGTTTCAGATCTTATATTTAGGTCTTTGATCCATTTTGAATTAACTTTTGTACATGGGGAGCAATTGTGATGATGGTGGTTTTAATATGCATTTCCTTAATGGCTAATGAGTTTTTTCAATGTAACACTTTGCCTTCCATATATCTTCTTTGATGATGTGTCTGTTCAAATCTTTTGCCCATTTTTAGGAGTTTGTTTGTATTCTTACTGTTGAGTCTCCCAGTTCAGACATGTGATGTGCAAATATTTTCTACCCATCTGTGGCTTGTCTTTTCATTCTCTTTGGCAGTATGAGAGCAAAAGTTTAAAATTTTGTTAGTTTATTTTGTTCATTAGATTCCACTTATAGGTGAGGTCATATGGTATTTGTTTTTCACCAACTGGATTACTTCACTTAGCATAATATTCTCCAGTTTCATTCATGCTGTCACAGAAGGTAGGATTTCCTTCTTTCTGCTGCATAGTATTCCATTGTGCAAATGTACCACAGTTTTTTGATCCACTCATTTACTGATGGGCACTTAGGTTGTTTGCAGCACTTGGCTATTGTAAATAGCGCTGCTATCAATATAGGGGTGCATAAATTCTTTTGAATTGGTGACTCAGGATTCTTAGGGTATATTTCCAGCAGTAGAATCACTGGGTCAAAAGGCAGTTCCATTTTTAGTTTTTTAAGGAAATTCCATACTGTTATCCACAGTGGCTGCACCAGTCTGCATTCCCACCAACAGTTCACTAGGGTTCTCTTTTCTCCACAGCCTTGTCAGCACTTGTTGTTTGTTGGTTTATTAATGATGGCCATTCTGACAGGTGTGAGTTGATATCTCAATACGGTTTTAATTTGCATCTCTTTGACTGCTAGTGATGTTGAGCATGTTTTCATATGTCTATAGGCCATCTGTATGTCCTCCTTGAAGAAGTGTCTGCTCAGGTCCTTTGCCCATTTTTTTAATTGGATTTTTTGTCTTCCTGGTGTTGAGTCAGATGAGTTCTTTATATATTTTGGAGATCAAAGCCTTGTCGAATGCATCATTGGCAAATACATTTTTCCATATGGTTGGTTCCCTTTTCATTTTGATGATGGTTTCTTTAGCCATGCTGAAGCTTTTTTAAAAAAAGATTTTATTTATTTTTAGAGAGGGGAAGGAGAGGAGAAATAGAGGGAGAGAAACATCAATGTGTGGTTGCCTCTCACTCGCCTCATACTAGGGACCTGGCCCACAACCCAGGCATGTGCCCTGACTGGGAACTGAAATGGTGACCCTTTTTTTTTGCAGGCTGGTGCTCAATCCACTGAGCCACACCAGCCAGGACTGAAGCTTTTTAAATTGATGTAGTCCCGTTTGTTTATTTTTCCTTTATTTCCCTTGACCTAGGAGATATATTGGCAAAGATATTGCTATGTGGGATAGCTCAAATCTTCCTGCCTATAAACATAGGAGTTTTAAAACTCCTTAAGGAGTTTCATGGTGTCATGACTTATATTTAAGTCTTTTGTCTATTTTGAGTTTATTTTTGTGGATGGTGTAAGTTGGTGGTCTAGTTTCCTTTTTTTTTTTTTTTTTGCATGTACTAGTCCAGTTCTCCCAACACCATTTGTTGTTTGTTGAAGAGACTATTTTTTACTCAATTGTATGCTCGTGCCCCCTTTGTCAAATATTTGACCAGGGAGACATGGGTTTGTTTCTGGGCTCTGTATTCTGTTCTGTTAAAGATGTTTAACTAAGTTCAGTGGGTTACAGAGGGTCACACATGCTTATTCCATCTTAAGCAGAACCAGAACCCCAAGAAGCATATATTTTTAACTTAATGCTTTCAATAAGATTGTTTTCCACTAACATTATATGGGAATACCCTTTCACTCACAAACCCACGAGTAATAATCGTCTTATAATTTTGCCAGTCTGATAGGTATAAAGTGCTATCACATTGGTATTCTATTTTGTATTTCCCTGTGAGATTGAAAATTTTTATCATATTTTTTACCATTCCTATCTGTGTGTTTATATAGACACACACATATGTATGTATGCTATAGGGTGAATTGTGCTCCCACCCAAATTCACATATTGAAGTTCTAACCCATAGTGGCTCATGTGGCTGCATTTAGAGATAGGTCTTTAAACAGGTAATTCATTCAAATGAGGTGATTAGGATGGGCTTTAACTCTATATGACTGATGCCCTTATATGAAGAGGAAATTTGTACACAGGCATGTTCATGCACAGAGGAAAAGACCATGTGAGGACCCAGGGAGAAGACAGCCATCTACAGGCCAAGGAAAAGCCTCAGAACAGACCAATCCTGAGAACGCCTTGATCTCTCAGACTTCTAGCTTCCAGAATTGTGAGTGAGGCAATAAATTTCTGTTGTTGAAGCCATCCAGTCTGTGGCGCCAGGCTTTGTTATGGCAGGCCTAGCAGAGTAATACAACATATATACATGCTTGCACAGAATTATATAATGATGGAGAAAATGTTTTAACACAGGCTACATAAATACAGAATGGTCAATAGAAAGGTGTAATATGGAAAGAGATGGAGAGATAAAAAGAAGGGGACAATCAAGTGATTATCAAAAGGATCACATTATACACCTTAAATATATAAATTTTTTATTTGTCCATTATGTATCAATAAAGGTGGAAAAAAAGATGTTGGCTTTTTTAAATGTACAATATCTTGATTAATTTGACTGTTAAATTGCTATAGCTGGCAATTGTTTTATATATGTAAAATTGTTTCCCTTTATATTTCATGTGTAATTTACCAGTTTAGTGTATTTTATATTAAGTATGAATTACGCATGTTTGTGTAAATGGAAGCCGTGCCTTATTTGATTTATCCTTTAAAAATAACGTTCTTTGAATATTTGACACTTTCTAAAAGAAAAAAAATATGGAGATCAAACCCTTGTCCAAGGTATCATTTGCAAATATATTTTCCCATACAGTTGGATCCCTTTTCATTTTGCTGATGTTTTCTTTAGCCATGCAGAAGCTTTTTATTTTGATGAAGTCCCACTTGTTTATTCTTTCCTTTATGTCCCTTGCTCTAAGGGATATATTGGTGAAAAATATTGCTGCATGGAATATCTGAGATTTTCCTGCCTCTGTTTTCCTCTAGGACTTTTATGGTATTGTGACTTATTTAAGTCTTTTATCCATATGGAGTTTATTTTTGTGCATGGTGTAAGTTGGTGGTCGAGTTTCATTTTTTTTCATGTAGCTGTGCAGATTTCCCAACACCATTTGTTAAAGAGGCTATTTTTACTCCACTTTATGCTTCTGCCCCTGCAGGAAGGAGCACCTACCCTTTGCAACAGCAGGGAGGGAACTGGAGAGCATTATGCTAAGTGAAATAAGCCAGGCAGTGAAAGACAAATACCATATGATCTCACCTTTACCTGGAACATAATCAACAACACAAACAAGCAAGCAAAATATAACCAGAGACATTGAAATTAAGAACAAACTGACAGTAACCAGATGGGAGAGGGATAATGGAGGAATATAGAGGAAGGGTCATCAAGGAACACATATAAAGGACCCATGGACAAAGCCAAAGTGGGTAGGGTCAAGGATGGGAGGTGGGGCTGTGTGGGGTAGAGGAGAGTGGTGGGGGGAAAATGGAGACAACTGTACTTGAACAACAATAAAAAATGTTAAAAAAATAAATAAGGTTAACTGGATATTAAAAAAATAAAAATATATTTCATGATCATATACATTTATATAAAATTATATATGTTCATATGTAACAATTTTTAAGGAACTATGACTCCTGCATGGCATATGAATTACTCCCTTATATGGGCATCAATTTGCTGGCTTCAATTTCCCTTTATCTATTACCCATTAGACTCAGGTGCTGCTTTACTTACTGTGCATGATGTTGGAAACTTGGAACTCTGGATCCTGGGGCTGTACCCCTTCTGCATTGGGGAGGAAGCGCTGCATATTCTCTGTGAGATACCAGCTTCGATTCTCATCGAATACAGAAAACAGGATGACATTTCTCTTGTCTGACATCATCTGTTAATTACATGCATTGAAAGAAGGAAATACTACTTATGAATTTCCAGGTAGGAATTCATAAGTAGTCTTATGAATTATCAGGTAAGAATCAGGTAGGAATTTGCAGTCTATAATAGAAACGATGGTATGCATGGGATATACCTACAATCCTTTAGTTCAATTCCATTTCTCCATAGGGTCAATATTATGGCATATACCAGGGCCTGGGAGTGGGAGTGGGTACTATGAGCAGTAAGTGTATGTCTAGACCAAATGTGTCCTTAGGGCAAGAGGGTGACTGGACCCATTAAACTTCATTTATTCTGGACCCAAAGCCAAATGCTGGCTGATTTTTCGGTACAGGCTGTAGGTTCATTCTTTCTATGTTCTTAATGGAGGGGTTTTACTCTTAAAAGACTCAGTTGATTATTCGGTATCTTTCTTAAAAAGTTAGTCATGCCAAATAAGATTAATGCCTTCCCTAAATGTCCATCTACCAACTGCCCTTCCACAATGCTACCAATCTATTAAAAAATTAAAAATAGAAAACAGAGACCAAATAACAAAGATAAGATGAATCATAAAATGTTAATTAACATGAATACCTTAAGTTTCCTATTTAAAAAATTTAAAGTATTTTTCAGAAGAGCAGTTTGTATATGAACTAAAGTTATGAGTTAGTCACTTGATAATTGAATCTTCTAAGATTTAATGTGTAAACTTCACTAATATGTATCAATTTATCAATTTTGTTTTGCATAACCTATTATTACAGAAACCAAAATGCTGGGGAGAAGAGAAGAATATAGAGGTACATTTTAGCCCTTCCCCCAAAATTAGTGGAAAAACTATAATTAGGAATATATTTTCAAGATAGGTACTTGGCCAAATTTACGCCTCTCTGCGTTTGTGTGCCACGTTTTTCCTGCATTAAAATTCATGTGCTTTAGTCTCTGAACCAATGAAATGTTTTCAGACTTATAGGAATCCTATATATCATAAATGCCCAAATGGACATGTCGTCAAGCCTTAGCAATATGGCAATGAGTTTTTGTGAGTAAGTAAGGTTTTCTTATTCAGAGAATTTAACTTCATGTTTTAAAGTAGCAGAAGTGGTCCAATTCTAGTCATATTCTGAAATATTATATATCTTTCCTTGCATTTTGCTCAACAAATATTCATTGAACTCTAGAGAAGTCTAGGCTGTGTTATAGATTTGTGTCATCTAAAAATAGGTGATAATTGAGCATGTTAAAATGGGCAAGGTCTATTACAGGGAGTGGAATTTTGGACTGGGTGTGAGTATTATAGAAATGATCTAGGGCCCAGGTCTCCTATGCATCCAGCAGGCAAGGTTATTATACCAAACTCAAAATGAATTAACAGCTGTGAGAGACCCAACTCATTTCTTTTATTGGTCAATATTGCAGATGACTATATTTTCTGCATGCATGCTACTGGGAGACATACACTGAAGGAGTAGGAAATATTATGTGGAAGTTCATATACATCATCATTCCATTTTTAGCTTCAAATCCAGCACTTGGGGGAGAGAAGAACTCACCTGGTTTCCTCTTTGATCTACAGATTCTTTGTAGCAGATGAGGAGAGGGCCAATGAGTCCTGAAGCTAGATCTCTCTCTAGATTAACAGAGCTCAAGTAATATCGGGTCAGGCACCGAGGATCTGATTTAGTTGGCCCATCTTCTACAGTCACTGTCCATTTATATTTGAATATCTTTCCTGGCAGAATTGGCATATCTTTCAGATGTTTCACACCTACCCACATCCAAACCACAAAATAGCTTGATTAGAGTATAACAAGACACATATTAGTAATCATGTTGGTATTGCAAGAGCTCTACAAAACTATATGTATGTATGACATTTCTCAATAAATGGAAACTAAATTAGTACTTATCATAAGTTTAAGATTTATATATATTTTTTACAATAAAAATGAGCCCAGGAGATTTCTGTTAGTATGTTCGTTTGAGTTGACATGGGCAGGTCTACCCACTATTACAAATATATAGAAATAATAAATAATAATTTTGTATATTTTAAATACATAGCTAAAAAAATCTTTAAAAAAAAATCTCAAGTGCTAAAATAGAGACATCAATGTCAGAGGGGAAGCTACACTTGATAATCCAGTTGACCATAAGACTTTCAGGCCTGAATATGTGCCAACGGACTGTGCACTGAAGTTTTAACTCAAATTTGGCATCAAAAGATGTGGTATATGCCCTTTGCAACAGCATGGATGGAACTGGAGAGCATTATGTTAAGTGAAATAAGCCAGACGGTGAGGGACAAATACCATATGATCTCACCTTTAACTGGAACATAATAAATAGAAAAAAAAAAAAGGAAACAAAATATAACCAGAGACACTGAAGTTAAGAACAATCTAACAATGGACAGGGGGGAGTGGGGAGGGGACAGTGAGGAGAGGGGATTACGGGAACTACTATAAAGGACACAAGGACAAAATCAAGGGGGAGGGTGGAGGTGGGGGAGGGAGGTAGGTTCAGCTGGGGTGGGGTGGAGGGATGGGGAGAAAAGGCATACAACTGTAATTGAATAACAATAAAAATTTAAAAAAAAAGAAATAAATAGAATGCTTAAGAATCTGGAAGACCTAAGGAATATGGTGAACAGGTATACATTTCTTCTAATAAAAGAAAAGAAAATCTTCCTTCAGGAATACAAACGCAAAACTTATGACATCAGCATGGCTCTAATATAAAGCAAACTAAAATGTAACATGGTTTTGAACTACCCATAGAGAATAAGGAAGGACAATATGTTTGACCTTAATAGTAAAATCATTGGAACTTTAGACAAAAGAACAATCACAGCATATCACATGGTTCTGTATTAAATTCACAAACTTATAATAAGAAATACATACTAAAATAATATCAATGCTGTTTTTTAATTTTTAAACTTTAGAATAAATACATAGACAAAGGAGGAAGTTATTCACCAATACAGTACAAAAGTAAGTGTTATCAATTTTAGTTTTATAAAAGTAAAGGTATGGCTGGCAGCTGTTGAGAAATGGAATAATGAGAGACAGGGAAAGGGCACTGTTGTTAATACACTTACCTTATAAATTATAGAGCCAAGAGTTATTCAATCATGAAAATACAAAAGTGGGTGTTTAGTATATTTTTAAAGTTCTAATAATGGCCATTTGAGGAACTAAAAACACTGACAAAAGTCTAAAAGAACTGGAATGGAAAGAAGCACAATGCTAAATCCTCATTTAACACAAAATAAAGTAAATATATAATGTGTAAAGTTGAAAATCAAAATATTATCATATAAGTAATTTTTTAGAGATGACCATCAAAAATATAATGCAGAAATACTTAAAAATGGAGGCCTCTAGAGAGTGGGATTTAGTCTCTCTGTAGTTTTAAGTATCTATTTTTTAAATCGTTTTTAATTTTTCAATTACAGTTGACATACATTATTATATTAGTTTCAGGGTACACTCCAGTGACTAGACATTACATAACTTACTGAGTGATCATCCTGATAAATCTCATACCATACATACTTATTAGAATATTGTTAACTATATTCCCTATGCTGTAATTTATATCCCTTTGGCTATTCTGTAACAACAAATTGTACTTAATTCCTTCATCTTTTTCACCCATCCCTCCAACCCTCGTCCTATATGGGAACCATCAAAATGTTCTTTGTATCAATGAGTTTGTTTCTGTTCTGCTATTCATTTGTTTTTTAGATTCAATTGTTGATACATATGTATTTTTGCCATTTTATTGTTCCTAGTTTTATCTCTTTCTTCTTAAAGAAGACCCATTAACATTTCATATAATACTGGTTTGGTGGTGATGAACTCCTTTAAGCTTTTTCTTGTCTGGGAAGCTCCTTATCTGTCCTTCAATTCTAAATGATAGCTTTGCTGGGTAACGTAACCTTGGTTGTAGGTCCTGGCTTTTTATTACTTTGAATATTTCTTGCCAATCCCTTCTGGCCTGCAAAGTTTCTGTTGACAAATCCACTGACAGTCTCATGGGAACTCCCTTGTACATAACTAACTGCTTTTCTCTTGCTGCTTTTAAGATTCTGGCTGTCTTTAACTTTGGGCATTTTGATTATGATGTGTCTTGGCATAGGCCTCTTTGGGTTCACCTTGTTTGAGACTCTGTATTTCCTGGACTTGTGGTTTTCTTCACTAAGTTAGGAAAGTTTTCTATCATTATTTTTTCAAATAGGTTTTTAATTTCTTGATCTCTCTCTTCTCTTTCCGGTACCCCCATGATGTGCATGTTGGAATGCTTGAAGTTGTCCCAGAGGCTCCTTACACTATCCTGACTTTTTTTGGATTGTTTTCCCTTTTTGGTATTTACATTGTGTGTTTTTTGCTTCCTTATAATCCAAATCACTGATTTCATTCCCAGCTTCATCTACTCTACTGTTGATTCTCTGTAAATTATTCTTCAGTTAGTGTATCCTACATTTCTGATTGGTCTTTTTTTAATTCTGTTTAGTTTATCACTAAGTTCATTGAGCATGATTATAACCAGTGTTTTGAACTCTAGCATCTAGTAGATTGCTTGTTTCCATTTTGTTTTTTTTTTTTCTTCTTTTTCTGGAGTTTTGTTCTTTCATTTGGGACATGTTTCTTTGTCTCCCCATATTGCAGCTTTTCTTTATTTTTTTTTCTATGTATTAGGTAGAGTTGCTACATTTCCCAGAATGGCTTAATGTAGTAGGTATTTCTGTAAGGTCCAACAGCACAACCTACCTGGTCATCCAAGCTGGGCCCTCAAGACGCATCCCCTCTGTAAGCTGTATACAACCTCCTCTTGTAGTTGAGCCTTAATTTCTGTTGGCATGTCATTTGGAAGGGGTGGATTTCCCCCCAGGCTGATAAGCAGGAAGGACTGGCTGCAACAACCAACCTCCAAACACCATGGAGTATCAGCTGTGCAGGGGCCCACCCCATAGGGCAGGACTTACTTCAGCAGGGCTCTAATGCCCATGAGTTGGCCCCTTGAGTGTATCAGTTGTGGAGGTTGTTGAGTGATGCGTCAATGTGGTCTGAAGCTGTTTACTGGGTGTGCTGGTTCTGGGGCCTCCCAGTAGGTGCAGGTCAAGGCCAGACACAGCCTATGTTCTGTCCAGAACCATCCAGCATTAGCTACAAAGTGATCTGCAGATGGCTACTACTTGTGCTGGGCTCGGAGGTGCCCAGGTGAGGCCAAGCTGTGAACCAAGGTCAGCTGCTGCTAGTGCTGGGTCTGGAGCCACTAAGTGAGAGGTATGGGTCACACTAAGGCCAGATACTGATTATTTGAGAGATTTTAGGAAAATCTGAAGCATGAGCCAAGACAGGCTATTCATATGGAAAAGACACTGGAAATAGCTTGGGTGGGCCTAAATGTTGGGTGGGGCAGAGTCTTAGGGAATCACTAGGGTGGGGCAAACAGTTTGAGCCAGGATGATGGAGTCTCAGATATGGTGCTGGTCTGCTGTCTTCTGGCTCTGTTGGGGGAGAATTCATCAAAAGAACAATGGCCTCTGCCAGCACTTCTGTCAGAGAGAAAGCTGCTCCCCCCACCCCAGCTCGTACCCCGATGCCAGACAATTCAGTTCTTTCATCTATGTCTCTGGTGTATTTTGAGCTAGTGCTCCTGTGCCAGAGCTCAGAAGGAGTGAGTCTGAGTAATTCTGTGTATGGGCCCTTTAAGAGAAACTGCCCGGATTCCAGCAACCCTCTGGTCTCCCTCAACCTTAATCCCATCTGGTTTTTACATCCATCGATTATGCGAACTTCTCTTTCTGGCAGTGGAAACCTGGGCTGAGGGGCCTGGTGTGGCACTAGGACTCCTCCTCAGAAGGGACCTCCACAGCTGAGCTATACCTCCAGATTTTTATCTGCCACATGTGGGTGTGGCACCAGATCATCCAAGTCTCTTTATTCCCTACCAGTCTTGATGGGGCTTCTTCTTTAATTCCCTAGTTGTGGGACATCCATTCAGTCAGATTTCAAGCAGTTATGAATGATGGTGTTCTGTAGTTTCATTGTAATTTTGACGTGGTTGTGGGAGGAGGTGAGTGCCATGTTTACCTATGCTAACATCTTGGCCAGAAGTCATTCTATTATTTTGATAAAGTAAATATTCACCCCAAAGTAAAGAATATATATAACAGCTAATTTACTAAAATAAAAAAATATATAGCAAGTAAAACTTCTTACAAAAGAAATAAAATGATAAAATAATTGTAAATAAAATATAAAATTACTGTAATACATACAAACATATCAGTAGTAACACAAATGTGTTAAATAGGGCTAAAATCCCCTATTAAAAAATGGAGATTGGGTATCAAAACAAAACTCAGATATACCAGGGTTGGCAAAATTAGGTTTACAGTTGTGAAAATGTGAGTTTATTCTTGTATTATCATTTATTAATTCTTGTATTATTTATTTGTATTACAACTGTAAATCTACTTTTTCCCACCCTTGTATGCTCTTTACATGGGCCAGCTCTAATATAAAATAAATAAAAATACGGAGAAATAATAGCATGGAAAAGATAAACTAGGTAAGGATGTATGGCAATACTAAAATTAGAAAACTAGCATTTAAGTTAAGGAACATAAAACAGAACCAAGAAAGATATATTTTTAAAATTTTTAAAATGTATGTATTTATTTATGTTTATTATATTTTTATTGTTGTTCAAGTACAGTTGTCTCCATTTTCGCTCCACCACACCCATCACTGTCTCCCACCCTCAAACCCACACACCTTGGCTTTGTCTGTGTGTCCTCCATACATGCTACTTGATGGCCCCACTCCTATTATCCCCCATTATCCCTCTCCCCCCTCCTCTCTGGCTGCTGTTAGTTTGTTCCTCATTGCAATGTCTCTGGCTGTGTTTTGCTTGCTTATTTGTTTTGTTGACTAGTTTCCACTTATAGGTGAGATCATATGGTATTTGTCCATCATCACCTGGCTTATTTCACTTAGCATAATGCTCTGCAGTACCATCCATGCTGTCACAATGGTAGGAGCTCCTTCTTTCTTTCTGTTGCATAATATTCCATTGTGTAAATATACTATAGATTTTTAATCCACTCATTTACTGATGGGCACCTATGTTGCTTCCAGCACTTGGCTATTGTAAATTGTGCTGCTCTCAACATTGGGGTGCAAAGGTTCTTTTGAATTCGTGTTTCAGGATTCTTAGGGTATAATCCCAGCAGTGGATTGCTGGATCAAAAGGCAGTTCCATTTTTAGTTTTCTGAGGAAATTCCATACTGTTTTCCACAGTGGCTGCACCAGTCTGCATTCCCACCAACAGTGCACTAGGGTTCCCTTTTCTCCATAGCCTCTCCAACACTTGTTTGTTGATTCATTTATGATGACCAGTCTCAGCCGTGTGAAGTGGTATCTCGTTGTGGTTTTTTTTTTTTTATATATTTATTGATTATGCTATTACAGTTGTCCCATTCCACCCCCCCACTCCACTCCATCTTGCCCACCCCCCTCCCTCCCACATTCCCCCGCTATAGTTTATGTCCATAGGTCATACTTATAAGTTCTTTGGCTTCTACATTTCCTACACTATTTTTACCCTCCCCCTGTCTATTTTCCACCTATCATCTATGCTACTTATTCTCTGTACCTTTCCCCACCTCTGCCCCTCCCACTCCCTTAATGACAACCCTCATGTTCTAGTTGTTTGTCTAGTTTGCTCTCGTTTTTGTTTTATGTGTGGCCGTTAATAACTGTGAGTTTGCTGTCATTTTTACTGTTCCTATTTTTGATCTTCTTTTTCTTAGGTAACTCCCTTTAACATTTCATATAATAAGGGCTTGGTGATGATGAAGTTCTTTAACTTGACCTTATCTGAGAAGCACTTTATCTTCCCTTCCATTCTAAGTGATAGCTTTGCTGGATAGAGTAATCTTGGATGTAGGTCCTTGCGTTTAATCTTGGGTAATGTAATTATGATGTGCCTTGGCGTGTTCCTCCTTGGGTCCAGCTTCTTTGGGACTCTCTGAGCTTCCTGGACTTCCCAGAAGTCTATTTCCTTTGCCAGATCGGGGAAGTTCTCCTTCATTATTTGTTCAAATAAGTTTTCAATTTTTGTTCTTCCTCTTCTCCTTCTGGCACCCCTATAATTCGGATGTTGGAACGTTTCAAGGCGTCCGGGACGTTCCTAAGCCTCTCCTCATTTTTCCAAGTTCTTGTTTCTTCATTCTTTTCTGGTTGGATGTTTGTTTCTTCCTTCTGGTCCACACCATTGATTTGAGTCCCAGTTTCCTTCTCATCACTATTGGTTCCCTGTACATTTTCCTTTGTTTCTCTTAGCATAGGCTTCATTTTTTCATCTGGTTTTCGAATAGATTCAACCAAGTCTGTGAGCATATTGAAAACCAGTGCTTTGAACTGTGCATCCGATAGGTTGGCTATCTCTTCCTTGCTTAGTTGTATTTTTTCTGGAGCTTTGAAGTGTTCTGTCATTTGGGCCTTTTTTTTTTTTTTTTTTTTTTTTTTTGTCTTGGCGCATCTGTTACTTTAAGGGGCGGAGCCTTAAGTGTTCACCGGGGGCGGGGTAATGCTGGTCGCTGCGCTGTGACGCTATACATTGGGGAGGGGCCGAGTGGGAGCAATGGCGCCCGCCTCACTCTCCTCCGGCTTTCAATCTTTCACTCCGCTACCCACAATCAAACTGGGCCACTCTGGTGCTAGTTCCCAAGTAAGTGGGCCTGTGCACACTCTAGGCCCCTGTGGGTCTCTCCAACAACCTCTCCTGTGAGGCTGGGAGTCTCTCCTGCTGCCGCCCCAACCCCCACGGGGGTTTTCAATCAGAGGTTTGAGGCTTTATTTCCCTGAGCTGGAGCCCTGGGTTACGCGATCTGCTTCGCTCCCTGACGTTCGTCCGGTTTATCTGTGGGCGAATGTGGTGCTGCAGGGTGCTACCCGCTGCTCTGCCTGCCCTGTTCTCCGCCACTCTGAGTCCGGCCCTCTGGGTTTATCTGTGCAAATGTGGGGCCGCAGGGTCTGCTAGTGCTCAGACTGCCTGCGCCATTTGTCCCACACTCCGCCAGTCTCAGTCCCGCCACAGCCACGTGAGTCCTCTCCACCCTGGTGCCCGTCTCCGCCCCTCCTACCAGTCTGGATGAATGTTTATTTTCTATTTCCTTGGTGTTGGTCCCCCTTTCTGTTTGATTCTCTGTCAGTTCTGGTTGTGCGAGGAGGCGCAGTGTGTCTACCTACGCTGCCATCTTGGTTCTCCTTGTTGTGGTTTTAATTTGCATCTCTCTGATGGCTAGTGATGATGAGTGTCTTTTCAGATGTCTCTGGGTCCTCTGTATGTCCTTCTTGGAGAAGTGTCTGTTCAAGTCCTTTGCCCATTTTTTAATTGGGTTGTTTGTCTTCCTGGAGTGCAGTCATGTGAGTTCTTTATATATTTTGGAGATCAAACCCTTGTCTGAGGTCTCATTTGCAAATATGTTTTCCCATATGGTTGGTTGTCTTTTCCTTTTAGTGTTATTTTCTTTAGCCATGCAGAAGCTTTTTATTTTGATGAGGTCCCATTTGTTTATTCTTTCCTTTATATCTCTTGCTCTAGGGGACATATTGGTGAAAATACTGCTGCTTGGGATATCTGAGACTTTCCTGCCTATGTTCTCGTCTAGGACATTTATGGTGTCATGACTTATATTTAACTCTTTTATCCACCTTGAATTTATTTTTGTGTATGGCGTAAGTTGGTGATTGAGTTTCTTTTTTTTGCATGTAGCTGTCCAGATTTCCCAACATCATTTATTGAAGAGGCTATTTTTACTCCATTTTATGCTTCTGCCCCCTTTGTCAAATATTAATTGACCATAGAGACTTGGGTTTATTTCTGAGCTCTCTATTCTGTTCCATTGGTCTATGTGTCTGTTCTTACGCTAGTACCAGGCTGTTTTGATTACAGTAGCCTTGTAATACAGTTTTATATCAGGTACTGTGATCCCTCCTACTTTGTTCTTCTTTCTCAAAATTGCCACTGCTTTTTGGGGTCATTTATGGTTCCATATAAATTTTTGGAATGTTTGTTCTATATCTGTGAAATATGTCATAGGTACTTTAATAGGGATTGCATTGAATCTATAAATTGCCTTGGGTAATATGGACATTTTGATGATGTTGATTCTGCCAATCCATGAACACGGTATATGCTTCCATTTGTTTGTGTCTTCCTTAATTTCTTTCTTCAGTGTTGTGTAGTTTTCTGAGTACAGTTCTCTTACCTCCTTGGTTAGGTTTATTCCTAGGTAGTTTATTTTTCTTGTTGGTATATCAAATGGAATTTTTTCCTCATTTCTGATTCTGATCTTTCACTGTTGGTGTATAAAAATGCTTTTGCCCTGGCTGGTATAGCTCTGTGGATTGAGCATGGGCATGTGAACCAAAGGGCTGTGAGTTCAATTCCCAGTCAAGACACATGCCTGGGTTGAGGGCCATGTACCCAGATGGAGGTGCATGAGAGGCAACCACACATTGATGTTCCTCTCCCTCTCTTTCTCCTTTTCATTCCCCTCTCCCTAAAAATAAATAAATTCTTTAAAAAATTTAAAAAATAAAAATTCCTTTGATTTCTGAATATTGACTTTGAATCCTGCTGTTTTGCCAAATTCACTTATTAGGTCAAGTAGTTTTTTGGTGGAGTCCATAGGGTTTTCTATGTAAACTATCATGTTATCTGCAAACAGTGACAGTTTTATTTCCTCCTTTCCAATTTGGAGACCTTTTATTTCTCTTTCTTGTCTGATTGCTGTGGCTAGGACTTCCAATACTATGTTGAATAAAAGTAGTGAAAGTGGACACCCTTGTCTTATTACCTGATCTTAGTGGGAAAGCTTTTAGTTTCTGCCCATTGAGTATGATGTTGGCTGTATGTTTCTCATATATGGCCTTTATTATGTTGAGGAATGCTCCCTCTACTCCCACTTTGCTGCGAGTTTTTCTTATAAATGGGTGCTGTGCCTTATCAAATGCTTTTTCTGCATCTATTGGTATGATCATGTGATTGTTGTCTTTCCTTTTGTTTATGTGATATATTACGTTTATTGATTTGTGAATGTTGTACCACCCTTGCATCCCTGGGATGAATCCCACTTGATCATGGTGTATGATCTTTTTAATGTATTTCTGGATGCGGTTTGCCAATATTTTGTTGAGGATTTTAGCATCTATGTTCATCAGTGACATTGGCCTGTAGTTTTCTTTCTTTGTTGTGTCTTTATCTGGTTTTGAATTTAGGATGATGCTGGCTTTGTAAAAAGAGCGTGGGAGTCTTTCTTCTTCTTGGATTTTTTTGAATAATCTGAGAAGGATAGGGGTTAGCTCTTCCTTAAAAGTTTTGTAAAATTGTCCTGTGAAACCATCTGGTCCAGATCTTTGGATGCCGGAAGATTTTTGATGACTGCTTTGATTTTATCAGCTGTTATCAGTGTGTTCAGGCTTTCTGCTTCTTCATTCAGTTTTGGAAGATTATATTTTTCTAGAGATTTGTCCATTTCACCCAGGTTTTCAAATTTTTGGCATATAGTTCATAATAATTTCTTACAATTCTTTGTATTTCTGTGGTTTCAGTTGTAATTTCTCCTCTTTCATTTCTTATTTTTTTAATTTGGTTCTGCTTCCCAAGAAAGGTATTGTAATTGATAAAGGCTTCAACCCATGAGACAGATATATCATGAATCTTCAAACAACAAACAACATAACAAATAAAAACTAAAGTTGGGAACTATTCTAAAATGAAATGTAAAGAGAGTACTAATTATCAAAAGCATGGAATGCAGTAAAAAACTGTATTCAGAGAAAAAAATTATGCCCTTATATATACATTTACCAGGAAAAAATAATGTGTATAATTAAGGAAACTAAGAAGATAAATGATAGATAGATAGTTAGATAGATAGATAAAGGAGAAATAAACAGGAAATTTGTAGTACAGGAAACCCAAATGGCCAATAAAAATGTGAAAAGATGCTCAACTCTACAAGAAATTAAAGAATTCAAATTAGAGCCCTGGCTGGTGTGGCTCAGTGGACTGAGTGCTGGCCTGAGAACCAAAGGGTCGCTGGTTAGATTCCCAGTCTGGGCACATGCCTGGGTTGTGGGCCGAGTCCCCAGTAGCAGGTGCTTGAGAAGCAACCAAACATTGATGTTTCTCTCCCTCTCTTTCTCCCTCCCTTCCCCTCTCTGAAAATAAATAAATAACACCTTTTTTTAAAAAAAAGAATTCAAATTAATGCAGCAATGAGATACCACTTTTCACCCACCAGATTGGCAGTATTTAAATAGTATTGATGTCTAGCTGTCGAGGATATGGGAAATTATATTTTCATACACAACTGGCAGAAGTACAAATTATTACTTCATTTGGGAACATAGGTCTGGCTATCCTTTAAAAATAAAAATACAAATACTGTGACTTAGAAATTCCAGTTTGAGGTCAGTGGACTTGAAGATGTATCAATAGAAATTATGTAATCTACAGAAGAAAAGGAGAAAGAAAAAATATGATCAAACATTAAGGTATGTGGGACAATCCCAAAAGATCCAACATACATGTAAATGTAGGCCCAGGAAAGGAGACAGAGGACAGAGTAAAAAATATTTGAAGAAGTAAGGACGACAACTTTTCCAAATTTGTTGAAAAACATTAATTTATAGACCCAAGAATATCAGTGAACCTCAAATAGATTAAATATGAAGAAAATCACAGACAGAGAAAAATGACATATAGGGGAATCTATGGAATCTAGACATAGCTTGAATAGGCCAATAAAATGATATTTTGAAAGTGCTAAAAGGAAAAAACCCTCTCCATCCAGAATTCTATGTCCAGTGAAATTATCCTTCAAATGTGAAGACAAAAAGACACTTCCAAATAAAATAAAACTAAGAGAATTCATGTCTAGCATACTTCCACTGTAAGGAATGTTAAAGAGAATTTTAGGCTGAAGGGAAATGATCTGAATGGAAGTGATGCCAGAGAGAAATCTGGATCTCCAGGAAGGCGTGAAATGCATTGACAATGGTAAATAGCTGGATAAATGTCAAGGAATGCTTTTCGTCATAATTTTCTAAGACTACATATGTATGTTTAACTTTAAAGCAAAAAATATAGCATTTTCTTCTGGGTACTATAAATCACATAGATATAATACATCTAGAAATTATAGTATAAAGGATGGTATGTGACAAATATGCCTACATGGTACATTACTCAGGGAAAGCACCAGCATAATTTTAGTTATTATTGAGACTGTGACTTCATCTGTACCTATAGGTAAGTAAGAAGTATAAAATTCAGGATGTACTTACCTTTTGGCAATCTCCCTGAGTGCAAAGGACTGACATCAGTGATTCCATGAGGGAAGATGTTATATGGTCGGCTTGCTTGATTCTTAAATATAATCTGAAAGTATAAATGAACTATAAGATCAAGTCTTGTCCATGTCTCCTTTATAGTAGTTCCTGAAAACCCTTCCCCCCACACATGGACAAAACCAAGGGGGAGGGTGAAAGCAAGGCAGGGAGGTGAGTTTGGCTGGGGTGGGGGGGAATGGTGGGGGGAAAATGCAGACAACTGTAATTGAACAACAATAAAGTAATTTAAAAAAAAGATCAAGTCTTAACAACTAGGATCAAGAAGAAAAATGTGGCCTAGCTCTGGAAAACAAAAGCTTCTTACTGTTGTTCAAGTACAACAATAAAAAAAAATGTGAAAAAAAAAAGAAATGGAAAGGGGCCTTTACTGAGAAACCTAAGTAGCTGTCTGAGCAATCTTGTGAAAAGAATAAATAATGTGAGCTTTATCTATACTCAAACTGCTGTAATGTAGATGCAAAGAAGCTTTTGGGTTTGTTTTTTTTTTTTTGAACTGTGCTCTTAATAAGAGTACGTTTTAAATAAAAGTAAAGTATAAAATACACTTAAGAAAAAGAACTTTGTTTAGTCTTAGGCTCCTGCTGATGTTAGTAACATGTTCTCCCAGCTCCTAGAATGTTTGTGTCAGAATACAGAAATTTTAAAATCAACCTTTTTGAGGTATAAATCACAAAATAAAACATACAGTGGAGAGGGAAACAATGATTCAGGTAGTAAAATATTCACTGAATGAGCAAGCATGACCAGAAGGACAGTTGATTACAGCATTAAGCAAGTCATCATCATCTGATTGCATGAGGTTTAAAAGAGAGGAGGGGTGGAAAGCATTAACACAGACACAGCGGTTGAGAACCCTGAGGACATTATCCCAGACTCTAGATATGAGGATTAAAAATGAACTTCCACTTGAATTCTTGTCTTAAAACCCACTCATTTGGTAAAACCCAGTAAACAGCCTATTTCTTACCTACACCTAAGCAGAACAATGGTGTCGAAAAAACATCACACAGCTCTGCAACTACCTTCTGCATTAATGCATAGCCCACGGGCAGAGAACAATGTGGTGAAGTCCAGGGGGTGGGGTGGGTGGAGTGGGGCAAAAAGGGACATCTGTAATAGTGTCAATAATAAAAAATTATGATCATCAATCTCAAATGGGCACTCAACCTACGTAGCCATCCTATTATGTTTTCTTAGAAGTTCACCTTCTCACTTACTTAGTTGACTATTTGCTTCCTGATTCTCATTCTCAGTTGTTTCTTTTTTCATTGAGAAGAGAAGCATTGAGAATAGACATTCCTCATCTTCCTACCATCAAATCTACCCACCTCTACCCAGGCCATATTCTCTCCTGTTAAAATCAGCTCCTATCTAATGCCAACATCTCTTCTTTTGTATTAGTACACAATAAGGTTGTAGCATCTTCCATTGAAAAAAATTCCTATTGGAATAGAACAGAAAGCCCAGAAATAGACTCATGCATATATAGACTCAAGCTGATCTTTGACGAAGAAGACCATAAAAAGGAGTAATAATTATGTATTGTGCCAGTTGGGTTACTGGAAATATCAGGGGGAACATTTTGTAAAGTATATACTGAACACTTGAAAGTAATAAAAAATTATATTGACTGTGGCCTTGGCTGGTGTGGCTCAGTGGATTGAGCACTGGCCTGCAAACCAAAGGGTTGCCAGTTTGTATCCCTGTCAGGGCACATGCCTGGGCTGCAGGCCAGGTCCCCAGATGGAGGCACGTGAGAGGCAACGACACATTGATGTTTCTCTACCTCTTTTTCTCCCCCTGTTCTCTAAAAATAAATAAATAAAATCTTTTAAAAATATTGACTGTAAACTATTTTCCTTTTAAAAATTTTAAAAAGGAAAAAAGACAAGAAAAAAGAGAAAAGAGTGTGAGAATGGGTCGAAATGGTGAAGGGAGTAAGAAGTTACAAAATAGTCACAGGGAAGTAAAGTACAGCATAGGGAATATAGGCAATAATATTGTGATAACTATATAGTGCCAGATGGGTATTAAAATTATCAGGGAGAACACTTTGTAAAGTATATGATTGTGTAACCACTATGCTGTACACCTGAAAAAATATATAATATTCAAAAAATTAAAAAAGAAAATGAAGCAAAAATAGTCTTTTTTTAACAAATGGCTCTGGAACAACTAAACATCCACATGCAAAGAAAAAATCTAGTTACAGACCTTATATCATTCATAAAATTAATCCCAAATGGATCAAAGACCTATATAATTTTTTTGGAATTCTTTTGTATGTAAGATTTGTCTCTACTCCCCATCTATTTATTTATTCAATCATTTATTTATTTCACTACAGACTCAGGGATATTTATTTTATACTTTGGGGTATAATCTGATACTTATTTATTTTATGCTCAAATTCTTCCAGCTGAGACATTAGAAGTTCTTTAAGTTGTCTCCTCTATGACTTTGACATTGTCCCATCATTTTTCTCCTAAGAACACTTGCTAGGATTTCTAGTAAAATATTAAATAAAGTTAGTGTTACCTGTAAATGGTGTCTTGTCCTGATCTTAGAAGAATTTCCGAGTTTCACCACCATGTATGGTGGTGACTATAGGTATTCTGCAGATCTTTATCAGGATAAGGACATCCTTTGCAATCCCCATTTCTTATGAGTTTTAATTATGAATGGATGTTGAATTTTGATAAATGTTTTGCTGAAACTATTGAGATTAACAGATGATATTTTGCCCTTTTATGTGTTAATATAGTAGATTACTATATTTCATTTTCTTTTTTAAGTATATCTTATTGATTATGCTATTACAGTTTTCCCAATTTTTTCTCCTCTTTATCCCCCCTCCACTCTGTATCCCCCCACCCTCCAGCATTCCCCCATCCCCTTAGTTCATGTCCATGGGTTGTACATATAAGTTCTTTGGTTTTTCTGTTTTCTATACCATTCTTAACCTCTCCGTGTCTATTTTATGCCTACCAATTATGCTTCTTATTCCCTGTACCTTTACCCCTCCATTCTTCCCTTCCCACTCCCCACTGAAAACCCTCCATGTGATCTCCATTTCTCTGGTTCTATTCCCGCTCTAGTTGTTTGCTTAGTTTTTGTTTTTGTTTTTTAGGTTCAGTTGTTGATAGTTATGAATTTGTTGTCATTTTACTTTTCATAGTTTTTTTCCCCTTTTTTTTAAAAAAGATTTTACTTATTTATTTTTAGAGAGAGGGGAAGGGAGGGAGAAAGAGAGGGAAAGAAACATCAATGTGTGGTTGCCTCTCGCACGCCCCCTATTGGAGACCTGGCCTGCAAACCAGGCATGTGCCCTGACTGGGAACTGAACTGGTGACTCTTTGGTTCGTAGGCTGGCACTCAATCCATTGAGCCACATCAGCCAGAGCCTGTTCATACTTTTTTATTCTTTTCTATTTCTTAGGTAAGTCCCTTTAACATTTCATATAATAAGGGTTTGGCAATGATGAACTCCTTTAACTTGACCTTATCTGGGAAACACTTTATCTGCCCTTCCATTCTAAATGATAGCTTGCTGGATAGAATAATCTTGGTTGTAGGTCCTTGCTTTTCATCATTTTGAATGCTTCTTGTCTGCAATGTTTCTTTTGAGAAATCAGCTGATAGTCTTTTAAAAAAATTTTAGTGTATTTAAATTATTTTATTTTATTTTATTTTTTATTTTTGTTCAAGCACAATGGGTACTCCTTTGTAGGTAACTGCTTTTCTCTTGCTACTTTTAAGATTCCCTCTTTATCTTTAAATTTTGGCATTTTAATTATGATATGTCTTGGTGTGGTCCTCTTTGGGTCCAACTTGTTTGGGACTCTCTGAGCTTCCTGGACTTGTATGTCTATTTCCTTTGCCAAATTAGGGAAGGGTTTTTTTTTTCATTATTTTTCCAAATAAGTTTTCAATTTATTGCTCTTCCTCTTCTTCTGTCGTCCCTATGATTTGGATGTTGGTACATTTAAAGTTGTCCCAGAAGTTCCTAAGCCTATCCTCACCTTTTTTGAATTCTTTTTTCTTTCTGCTGTTCTGATTGAATGCCTTTTCCTTCCTTGTGTTCCAAATCATCAGTTTGATTCTCAACTTCCTCTTCTCCACTTTTGGTTCCAAGTTGATTTTTCTTTACTTCACTTAGTGTAATCTTCACTTCTTCCCTTGTGTTTTTGCTGTACTCAGTGAGTTCCTTGAGCATTCTGATCACCAGTGTTTTGAACTCTGCATCTGATAGGTTGGTTATTTCTGTTTCGTGTAGTTCTTTTGTTTTTTTTCTTTCCTGTTCTTTCATTTGGGCCATATTTCTTTGTCTCCTCAATTCCGTAGCCTCTCTGTGTTTATTTCTGTGTATTAGGTAGAGCTTCTGCCCTGTAAGAGGCACCTGTAATTGTGTGGGGTGGAGCCTGAGGTAATCACCATGGTGGTTCAACCTGCTTCACTGCTTTTTGGCTCTGTGAGGGAGGGGGAGGGCTTGGAGAGAAGACAATGCTGCTGTCTGTTTTCTAGAGGTTTGCCTGTTATTCATCCCATTTCCAGTCACACTGCCCACTTCCCATATGTGACTGGCATCCTTCCAAATGTTGCCCTGGTGGTGAATCCCAGAGTGGGTGGGATTGCATTCTAAGTTGGTGCAGGCCCTTAAATGAACTCTCCTGAAACCCGGCAGTTTCTTCCACTACACCAACCCCACCCCCACTGGTTTTTACAGCCATAATATATGGGGATTTATCTTCCTGGCACTGGAACCCTGGGCTGTGCAATCTGGCCTGGGACTGGGATCTCTCACTTCCAAGGTATTCCTCCTGATTTTCATCCAACACACATGAATGTGGGACTGCCTCTGGCTTGTGCCACCTCTCCATGCCACACTGTGTCTCTGTGCCTCTCTGTCCATCTCTGTGACTCCATCCCTCCTACCTGTCTGGATGAATGTGGCTTCTTTAAATCCTTGGTTGTTGGACTTCCATACAGTTCAAGTTTCTGACAGTTCAGGTTATTCGTTTTGAGAAATAGTTGTAATTCTCTCTGTGGTTGTGTGAGAAGGTTAAGCATGTTTACCTATGACTCCATTTTGAGAAGCCTCTATTTATTCTTTTTGATGTTACATTAAATAAAATTGTTTTCTTAATTTCATTTGCAGAGTATTCATTGATAAGAATATACAGAAATATATAGAAATAAAACTTAATTTTTAATATTGATTTTGTATATCACAATTTGTTAAACTTGTTTATTAGTCCTAACAGCTTTTTAGTAGGACTTTCTACATATAAGATCATGTTATCTGCAAATAAAGACAGTATTATTTCCTCCTTTCCAATTAAAATGCCTCTAATTCCTTTTCTTTTTTGACTCATTTCATTGGCTTCTAATACAATATTAAATAAAATGGTAAGAGTGGATATCTTAGCTCGTTCCCAATCTCAAAGAGAAAATTTTCAGTTTTTTATCATATTATAAATTTTTCTTTGACATTCTTCATCACTTAAAGACCTTGACTCCTGTTGCTAGTTCACTGAGAGTGTTTCCATCATGAATGGGTAGTGAATTTTGTCAAGTCCCTTTATCCACCTATTTATTATATGATTATGTGCTTTTTGTCTTTTATTGAATTATGATATATTTAATTAATTTTCATATATTGAACCACCCTTGCATTCCTGGGATAAATCCCACTTGATCATTGTATAATCTTTTAAAAATGTTGCTAGATTTGGGTTACTAATGTGTTGTAGAGAATTTTTTATCTATATTCACAAGGGGTATTAGACTCCAGTTTCCTTTAAAAGTTTTGAGATTTTTTGTGGTGTAAGGTATCGTTTATCCTTGAAAATGTTTCATGTACACTTGAAAAGAATGTGTATTCTATTGGAGTTGTGTCAACTTTCTATAGATGGCTGTTATGCTTAGTTGTTTTTTTAAATATATTTTATTGATTATGCTATTACAGTTTTCCAATTTTCCCCCCTTTATTCCCCTCCACCCTACATACCCCCTCCCACCATTTTTCCCCCAATTTATATCAAGTCCATGGGTCATACATATAAGTTCTTTAGCTTCTACATTTCCTATACTACTCTTAACCTCCCCCTATTTTCTACCTACCATTTATGCTACTTATTCTCTGTACCTTTCCCCCTCTCTTCCTGTCCCACACCCCCACTGATAACCCTCCATGTGATCTCCATTTCTGTGATTCTGTTCCTGTTCTAGTTGTTTGCTTAGTTTTGGGGTTTTTTGGGATTTTTTTAGGTTCAGTTGTCAATAGCTGTGAGTTGTCATTTTACTGTTCATATTTTTTATCTTCATCTTCTTAAATAAGTTGCTTTAACATTTCATAGAATAAGGGTGGGTGATGATGAACTACTTTAACTTAACCTTATCTGAGAAGCACTTTGTTGGCCGTTCCATTCTAAATGATAGCTTTGCTGGATACAGTAATCTTGGATGTAGGTCCTTGCCTTTCATGACTTCAAATACTTCTTTTTTTTTTTTTTTTTTGTTATTCAATTACAGTTGTATGCCTTTTCTCCCCATCCCTCCACCCCACCCCAGACTTCGAATACTTCTTTTCAGCCCCTTCTTGCCTGCAAGGATTCTTTTGAGAAGTCAGCTGACAGTCTTATGGAAACTCCTTTGTAGGTAATTGTTTCCTTTTCTCTTGCTACTTTTAATATTCTCTGTTTATCTTTAATCTTGGGTAACTTAATGATGATGTGCCTTGGTGTGTGCTTCCTTGGGTCCAGCTTGTTTGGGACTCTCTGAGCTTCCTGGACTTCCTAGAAGTCTATTTCCTTTGCCAGATTAGGGAAGTTCTCCTTCATTATTTGTTCAAATAAGTTTTCCATTTCTTGCTCTTGCTCGTCTCCTGGCCCCCCTATGCTTCAGATGTAACGATTAAGGTTGTCCCGGATGTTCCTAAGCCTCTCCTCATTTTTTTGAATTCTTGTTTCTTCATTCTGTTCTGGTTGAATGATTCTTTCTTCCTTCTGCTCCAAATCATTGATTTGAGTCCCAATTTCCTTCCCATCACTGTTGGTGCCCTGTACATTTTCCTTTATTTCACTTTTCATAGCGTTCATTTCCCCCTCTAATTTGTGACCATATTCAACCATTTCTGTGAGATTTGTGATTACGAGTGTTTTGAACTGTGCATCTGATAGGTTGGGTATCTCTTCATCACTTAGTTGTATTTTTTCTGGAGCTTTGATCAGTTCTTTTATTTGGGCCATTTGTGTGTTTGTGTGTGTGTGTGTGTCGGTCCACCTGTTGGGCCTGTTAAGGGGTGGAGCCTTAGGTTTTCACCAGGGTGGGGCAACCTATGTAGCTGCGTTGTGGAGCTGTATGTGGGGGAGGGGTCCGAGAGGGAACAACGCTGCTTGCTCTGCTCTCTGCCAGTTTTCAGTCACTTCTCCGGCTGCCCACAAGCAAATTGGGCTCTTCTGGTGCTGATTTGCTTGTGGGTGGGTTTCTGTTCATTCTAGGACCCCATGGGTCTCTCCAGCAAACTCTCCTGTGAGGATTGGAGTTTCTCCTGTTGCCTCAACCCTCACAGATTTTCTCAGCCAGAGGTTTTGAGGCTTTATTTCCCTGCACTGGAACCCTGGGTTGCATGGTCTGTCTCACTCCCCAGTTGTTCATCCTGGTTTATCTGCACGTGAATGTGGGACTTCCCTGTCTGCCAGCCACTGCCTTACCATGAGTCTTCCCTGCCCAGTTGCCCATCTCTACCCCTCCTACTGGTCTGGATGAATGTTTCTTCTTTAACTCCTTGGTTGTCGGATTTCCATACAGTTTGATTTTCTGTCAGTTCTGGCTGTTTTTTGTTTTTAAATTTGCTGTTGTCCTTCTTTTGGTTGTGCAAGGAAGCACAGTGTGTCTCCCTATGCCTACATCTTGGGTGGCACTCAGTTGTTTAAAAAAACAGCCATTTGGTGATAACTTTGGAGCTGAGTGATGGGTTCAAAGTAGTTTATTTTACCGTTCTGTTTACTTCTGGATATGTTTGAAAATTTCTACATAAAGTGTAAAGAATAATCCTCAAATTCTTACATTAAAATAAAAACTCAATAGGATTCAGCAAGGTGTGCAGAGGGTAACTTACATGAAGCAACAAATGAGGTAGATCTGTATTCTTTATGTGAAATGATATCCAAAATATATTGTTAAATTTTTAAAAGTCAAAGTACAGAACAATTTCTATGCTGTTCCTGTTTTGTGTAAAATATATATACATACACTTGTATATTTATATACTATTTCTGGATGAGAATATATAAACTGACTGCTATGATTGCTTGTCAGACTACAGAATTGGAAGTCTGAGAGAGTGGATAATTTGATTTTCATTGTATGCTCTTTTTTTGCCTTTTGAATTATTCTTAGTGGCTAATTCAAAAATAAGTAAATAAAATTTATGAAGAAAAAATGTATAAGAATAGCTCATTAAAATTTTGAAGAAGTACAATGATGAAAGACTTGTCCTAAAAATATGAAGACATATTACAAATTGTTATTGTCATTAAAATAGTGTGATAATAGATCACTTAAAGAGAACAAATTTTAGCAATTTAGTATTTTATGAAGAAGGAATTTTTAAATTAGCAAAGAAAGAACTGATTGGCCAATTGGCTGTCATTTGGGGGATCCTTATCTGACACTAGGCACTACACCCAAAAGAACCTCCCAGAGCAATTAAATTGCTTATTGTAAAAATAAAACTATAAAAGTAAAAGAATAAAAATAATAGTCTATTTTTTAATCTCTTGGGGGTGGTGAAGATATTCTTAGGCAGAAAACATAAGTGAAAAGATTAATAAAAGATTGACTATATATAAATAAAGCTGTTAACAACATCTGTGCACAGGTTTTTGTGTTGACATAAATTTTCAACTTCTCTGCATAAATATCAAACAGCTGGCTCATATGTTAACAGTATCTTTTAAAAAAATATATTTATTGATTATGCTATTACAGTTGTCCCATTTACCCCCGTTCACTCCACTCCGTCCTGCCCACCACTTCTCTCCCACATTCCCCCCCTATAGTTCATGTCCATGGGTCATACATATATGTTCTTTGGCTTCTACATTTCCTACACTATTCTTACCCTCCCCCTGTCTATTTTCTACCTACCATTTATGCTACTTATTCTCTGTACCTTTCCCCCTCTCTTCCCCTCCCATTCCCCTATTGATAACCCTTCATGTGATCTTCATTTCTGTGGTTCTGTTCCTGTTCTAGTTGTTTGCTTAGTTTGCTTTTGTTTTTGTTTTAGGTGTGGTTGTTAATAACTGTGAGTTTGCTGTCATTTTTACTGTTCATGTTTTTTATCTTCTTTTTCTTAGGTAAGTCCCTTTAACATTTCATATAATAATGGCTTGGTGATGATGAACTCCTTTAACTTGATCTTATCTGAGAAGCACTTTATCTGCCCTTCCATTCTAAACGATAGCTTTGCTGGATACAGTAATCTTGGATGTAGGTCCTTGCCTTTCATGACTTGGAATACTTCTTGCCAGTCCCTTCTTGCCTGTAAGGTCTCTTTTGAGAAATCAGCTGACAGTCTTATGGGAACTCCTTTGTAGGTAACTGTGTCTTTTTCTCTTGCTGCTTCTAAGATTCTCTCCTTATCTTTAATCTTGGGTAATGTAATTATGATGTGCCTTGGTGTGTTCCTCCTTGGGTCCAGCTTCTTTGGGACTCTCTGAGCTTCCTGGACTTCCTGGAAGTCTATTTCCGTTGCCAGATTAGGGAAGTTCTCCTTCATTATTTGTTCAAATAAGTTTTCCATTTTTTGTTCTTCCTCTTCTCCTTCTAGCACCCCTATAATTCAGATGTTGGAACGTTTTGAGATGTCCTGGAGGTTCCTAAGCCTCTCCTCATTTTTCTGAATTCTTGTCTCTTCATTCTTTTCTGGTTGGATGTTTCTTTCTTCCTTGTGGTACACACTGTTGATTTGAGTCCCAGTTTCCTTCCCATCAATATTGGTTCCCTGTACATTTTCCTTTGTTTCTCTTAGCATAGCCTTCATTTTTTTTTTCATCTAATTTGTGACCAAATTCAACCAATTCTTTGAGCATCCTGATTACCAGTGTTTTGGACTGTGCATCTGATAGGTTGGCTATCTCTTCGTTGCTTAGTTGTATTATTTCTGGAGCTTTGATCTGTTCTTTCATTTGGGCCATTTTTTTTTTGTTTTGTTTTGGCATGCCTGTTATATAAAGGGGCAGAGCCTTAGGTGTTCACTGGAGTGGGGTAACGCTGGTTGCTGTGCTGTGATGCTGTACGTGGGGGAGGGCCCGAGAGGGAGCAATGGCGCTTGCTCCACTCTCTGCTGGATTTCAGTTACTCCCTCTGCTACCCACAATCAAATTGGGCCCCTCTGGTACTGATTCCCGAGTGGGTGGGCTTGTGCATGCTCTAGGCCCCTGTGGGTCTCTCCAACGAACTCTCCTGTGAGGCTGGGAGTTTCTCCTACTGCTGCCTCAACCCCCATGGGTGTTTTCAATCAGAGGTTTGAGGCTTTACTTCCCTGAGCTGGAGCCCTGGGTTGCATGGTCTGTTTTGCTCTCCTACTGTTCCTCCTGGTTTATCTATGCACGAATGTGGGGACGTGGGGTCTGCTAGCTGTCACACTGCGTGCCCCGTTCCACAATCTGCCACCTTGCTGCGTCCACCAGCTGCCACCTTGCCACGAGTCCTCTCTGCCCCAGCTGCCCATCTCTGCCCCTCCTACCGGTCTGGATGAATGTTTCTTCTTTATCTCCTTGGTTGTCGGACTTCCATGTAGTTTGATTTTCTGTCAGTTCTGGTTGTTTTTTGTTTTTAAATTGTTGTCCTTCTTTTGGTTGTGCGAGGAGGCGTAGTGTGTCTACCTACAGCTCCATCTTGCCTGGAAGCTGTTAAAATTATCTTTAGCTTTGTAAGAATCTGCTGATTTGTCTTCTAAACTGGCTACACCATTTTAATTTCTACCAGCAATAAATGCAAGTCCTTCTTGCTCCAAAACTCACCACCCTTTGTTGCAATCAAAATGTCCTTCAGTAGGAGAATAAATACACTTTTGTGCATTCAAACAACAGAATATTATTCATCACTAACCATTAATAAGCAATAAAGCCATTCTGATAATGTTATATACTATATGATTCTAAATATGTGACATTCTGGGAAAGGCAAAACCATGAAGTCAGTAAACAGATTAGTGGTTACTAGGGATTGGAGAGAGGGACAGATGAATAGGCAGAGCATAAAGGATTTTCAGGACAGTGAAACCACTGTGTCTGATACTGTAATGATGGATACGTGTCATTATACATTTGTCCAACATCAAGTGTGAACCCTGATGTAAAATATGAAAAAAGACTATATTAATATCAAAAATCTTTGTAGGACAAAATACATCATAAAGGAGTTAAAGTACAAGTGACAGACTAAGAAAAACACTTGAAAGATAGTGTGCCAATATCTATATGCATAAAGCCTTTTACAAATATATAAGCAAAGATGTCCATTCTAATAGAAAACTGGGCAAAACTTAAAAGAAGGAAACTTATTGGAGGGTGTCATGTAAATAGGCGACAAATATGAAACACTTGGCAATTTCACTACTAACCAAGCAAATGTGAATGAAGACAATATATAATCTTTTGCTTATCAGATTAGAAAATATTATGCAGGTTTATAATATATGTTGTTGGCAATGATGTGGGAAAAGGGGCCCTTGTATAGTCTCAGTGAGGGTATAAATTGACACAGAACTGTTGAAAGGCATTTTGACAATATCTAACAAAATTCCATATTGGGAATGGCAGTCTCATGTGCACAGTCTTTTGACCCTCGCTTAGCTACATAAAAATGGGCTTGGGCCTGGAACTTTTACTTCTTAGGAAATAAAGAGCCCACACAGCCTGTTCCAGGCTTGTCACCTTGTATGAGTATATCTTTTTCTGTTTCAGTCTCAATGAATTTTCTTTTGTTCTGCATAAGCATGTGTATCTGTGGGCCTCAGTCATGCCCCCAACTTTCAGTATTTTAGACTCCACGGGGTGGGGGGAAGAGGGAGTGGTTGGGATCCCACTGCTGCAGTAGGAAAGGGGTGCACATAGGCAAACTGCCCTGTGTTGGCTGCCAGGTGAGATCCGCTAGCCATGGGAACTCATGCACACTATTGGAGCTGATCTTGCTCTAATATGTCTCTTCTGTATGTGAGTAAAAGCCTTATTCCATCCAGTGTTTGACTATGTTGTGTCTACCTTGGCTACTCCAATTTCAAGATGTAGTGGACAGAGGTGTCTGGAATTTTTTTTCCTGATGGCTAGTATAGCAGTGATATTTGCTATGCCCCATGTAGAGTCCTCCTCTGGCATAGATAACTAGTGCATGGTGTTTTGCTGAAAACTCTATGTATAATAATCAGCATCCTTTGTGACATTCTTTTTATTTTTTGAAGATTTTATTTATTTATTCTTAGAGAGAAGGGAAGGAAGGGAGAACAGGAGGGAGAGAAACACTGATTCGTTGCCACTCACACTTGCTCTGACCAGGGACAACCCCACAACCCAGACATGTTCCCTGACCAGAATCAAACCAGAGAACTTTTGTTTTCTGGGATGACGCTCAACCCACTGAGCCATACCAGTCAGGGCGTTCATTACATTCCGGAGCTGTTGAATTGATGTAACCAACCATCTAGCTCCAAAGTCATTGTGGAAAAATGAACCCTGTTTTTTCTTTTTCTTTTCTTTTTTTACTTAAAAAATTTTATTTATTTTTATTCAGTTACAATTGTCTGCATTTTCTCCCCATCCCACCACCCCACCCCAGGCAGTCCCACCTCCCTCCGCCACCTCTACCCTCCCCCTTGATTTTGTCCTTGTGTCCTTTATAGTAGCTCCTATAGACCCCTCTCCCCACTATCTCCTCCCCACTCCCCTCTGGCTATTATTACAATGTTCTTAATTTCAATGTCTCTGGTTATATTTTGTTTGCTTTTTTCTCTTGTTGATTATGTTCCAGTTAAAGGTGAGATCATATGGTATTTGTCCCTCCCCGCCTGGCTTATTTCACTTAGCATAATGCTCTCCAGTTCCCTCCATGCCATCGCAAAGGGTATAAGCTCCTTCTTTCTCTCTGCTGTGTAGAATTCCATTGTGTAAATGTACCATAGTTTTTGGATCCACTCATTTGCCAATGGGCACTTAGGTTGCTTCCAGTACGTGACTATTGTAAATTGTGCTGCTACGAAGATTGGGGTGCATAGGTTCTTCTGGTTTGGTGTTTCAGAGTTCTTAGGGTATAATCTCAGCAACGGAATTGCTGGGTCAAAGGGCAGCTCCATTTTTAGTTTTCTGAGGAAATTCCATAATGTTTTCCACAGTGGCCGCACCAGTCTGCATTCCCACCAACAGTGCACTAGGGTTCCCTTTTCTCCACATCCTCTCCAACATTTGTTTGTGGATTTGTTTATGTTGGCCACTCTGACTTCTGTGAGATGGCACCTCATTGTGGCTTTAATTTGCATCTCTCTGATGGCTAGTGATGCTGAGCATCTTTTCATATGTCTCTGGGCCCTCTGTATGTCTTCCTTGGAGAAGTGTCTGTTCAAGTCCTTTGCCCATTTTTTGATTGGGTTGTTTATGTTCCTGGAGTGGAGTCGTGTGAGGTCTTTATATATTTTGGAGATCAGGCCCTTGTCTGAGGTATCATTGGCAAATATGTTTTCCCATACTGTTGTTTCTCTGTGTATTTTAATGCTGTTTTCTCTAGGCCTGCAGAAGCTTTTTATTTTGATGAGGTCTGATTTGTTTATTCTTTCCTTTATGTCCCTTGCTTTAGGGGACGTGTCTGTCAGGATGTTGCTGCATGGGATGTATGAGATCTTCCTGCCAATGTTTTCCTCTAGGACTTTTATGGTGTTACGAGTCATATTTAAATCTTTTACCCATCTTGAATTTATTTTTGTGTATGGTGTAAGGTGGTGATCGAGTTTCTTTTTTTTGCACATAGCTGTCCAGATCTCCCAACACCATTTGTTGAAGAGGCTATTTTTGCTCCATTTTATGCTCCTGCCTCCTTTGTCAAATATTAATTGACCGTAGAGACTTGGGTTTATTTCTGGGTTCTCTGTTCTGTTCCATTGGTCTATGTGCCTGTTTTTATGCCAGTACCAGGCTGTTTTGATTACAGTGGCCTTGTAATACAGTTTGATATCAGGTATTGTGATCCTTCCTGCTTTGTTCTTCTTTCTCAAAATTGCTGCAGCTATTCAGGGTCGTTTATGGTTCCATATACATTTCTGAAATGTTTGTTCTATATCTGTGAAATATGTCATGGGTACTCTAATAGGGATTGCATTGAATCTATAAATTGCTTTGGGTAGTATGGCCATTTTGATGATGTTAATTCTTCCAATCCATGAGCATGGGACAATGCTTCCATTTGTTTGTGTCTTCCTTAATTTCTTTCTTCAGGGTTGTGTAGTTTTTTGAGTACAGGTCTTTTACCTCTTTGGTTAGGTTTATTCCTAGGTACTTTATTTTTCTTGTTGCTATATCAAATGGGATTTTTTTCCTGATTTCTGTTTCTGATGTTTCATTGTTGGTGTACAGGAATGCCTTTGATTTCTGAGTATTGACTTTGTATCCAGCTGTTTTGCCAAATTCATTTATTAGGTCAAGTAGTTTCTTGGTGGAGTCTATAGGATTTTCCATGTACACTATCATGTCATCTGCAAACAGTGACAGTTTCATTTCCTCCTTTTCAATTTGGATGCCTTTTATTTCTTTTTCTTGTCTGATTGCTGTGGCTAGGACTTCCAATACTATGTTGAATAGGAGTGGTGAGAGAGGGCATCCTTGTCTTGTTCCTGATCTTAGTGGGAAAGCTCTAAGTTTTTGTCCATTTAGAATGATGTTGGCTGTAGGTCTCTCCTATATGGCCTTTATTATGTTGAGGAATGCTCCCTCTATTCCCATTTTGTTGAGGGTTTTTATCAGAAATGGGTGCTGTCTCTTACCAAATGCTTTTTTGGCAACTATTGATATGATCAAGTGGTTTTTGTCTTTGCTTTTGTTTATGTGGTGTATTATGTTTATTGATTTGCAAATATTGTACCATCCTTGCATCCCTGGGATGAATCCCACTTGATCATGGTGTATGATCTTTTGAATGTATTGCTGGATGCGGTTTGCCAATATTTTGTCGAGGATTTTAGCATCTATGTTCATCAGTGATATTGGCCTGAAGTTTTCTTTCTTTGTTATATCTTTATCTGGTTTTGGGATTAGGATGATGTTGGCTTCGTAAAATGAGTTTGGGAGTCTTCCATCTTCTTGAATTTTTTGAAATAATCTGTGGAGGATGGGGGTTAGCTCCCCCTTAAATGCTCTGTAGAATTCTCCTGTGAAACTCTCTGGTCCAGGGCTTTTGTGTGTCGGAAGCTTTTTCATTACTGTTTCAATTTCATCAGGTGTTATTGGTCTGTTCAGGCTTTCTCCTTCTTCTTCACTGAGCTTTGCAAGGTTATATTTTTCTAGAAATTTGTCTATTTCATCTAGGTTTTCACATTTCCTGGCATACATTTCTTCATAGTAATTTCTTACAATCTTTTGTATTTCAGTGGTATCCACTGTAGTCTCTCCTCTTTCATTTCTGATTGTGTTTATTTGGGTCCTCTCTCTTTTTTTCTTGATGAGCCTCCTTAAGGGCTTGTCCATTTTGTTTATCTTTTCAAAGAACCAGCTTCTGGATTCGTTGATCCTTACAATTGTGGTTTTAGTCTCTATGTTATTTAATTCTGCTCTGGTCTTGGTTATTTCCTTCCTTCTACTTGCTCTGGGTTGTCTTTGTTGTTGTTCCTTGAGTTCTTGTAGGCATATGGTTAGGTTGTTTATTTGAGCTGTTTCTATTCTTTTTAGGTAGACTTGTATCACTATAAACTTCCCTCTCAGGATTGCCTTTGCTGTGTCCCATAGGTTTTGGATTGTTGTGAGTTCATTTTCATTTGTTTCCAGAAACTTTTTGATTTCTTCTCTAATCTCATTTTTCACCCATTCATTGTTTAATAGCATGCTATTCAATATCCATGTTTTTTAGTGTTTTGGGCTTCGATTTGTTGAGATTTGTTTCTAGTTTCAGTCCCTTATGGTCAGAGAAAATGCTTGATATGATTTCAATTTTCTTGAATTTGTTGAGGCTTGTTTTGTATCCTATCATGTGGTCTATCTTTGAAAATGTTCCATGTGCATTTGAAAAGAATGTGTATTTTTGTTTCTTTGGGATGAAAGGCTCTATATATATCAGTTAAGTCCATTTCATCCAAGGCCTTGTTCAATGCCACAGTATCTTTGTTGATATTTCACTTAGAAGATCTATCCATCTTTGACAGTGGGGTATTAAAATCCCCTACTATAATTGTGTTGCTGTCAATATCTTTCTTGAAGTACTCCAAGATTTTCTTTATGTATTTGGGTGCTCCTATGTTGGGAGCATATATATTTACAATGTTCATGTCTTCTTGGTGGATTCTTCCTTTGAGTATTATTAAGTGACCATCTGGGTCTCTCTTTATGGCCCTTTTTTTTGAAGTCTATTTTGTCTGATATGAGTATTGCTACACCTGCTTTTTTTCCCTGTCCATTTGCTTGGAATATTTGTTTCCAGCCCTTCCCTTTCAGTCTGTGTAGGTCTTCTGTCCTGAGGTGGGTCTCTTGTAGGCAGCATATGTGTGGATCATGCTTTCTTATCCATTCAGCTATTCTATGTCTTTTGACTCAAGCATTTAATCCATTTACATTTAAGGTTATTATTGATAGGTATTTATTCATTGCCAATTCTTTGTACCTGTGTTCTTCTCTCTTTCTCTCTTTTCCTTCCTTTCCTTACAGCAGCCTTTTTAGCATGTCTTGCAGAGCTGGTTTGGTGGAGGTATATTCTTTTAGACTTCTTTTGTCTGGGAAACTCCTTATTTGGCCTTCTCTCTTGATTGAGAGCCTTGCTGGGTAAAGTAGTCTTGGTTGCAGTCCTCTGGTGTTCATTACTTGGAATATATTTTGCCATTCTCTTCTGGCTTGGAGCGTTTTCATTGAGAAGTCAGTTGCTAACCTTATCGGGGCTCCTTGTATGTTACTTCCTGTTTTTCCCTTGCTGCCTTTAAGATTCTTTCTTTGTCTTGGAATTTTGCCATTTTAATTATGATGTGTCTTGCAGTGGGCCTCTTTAAAATGAACCCTCTTTTTTAAAACCACTGTTCATTGAGTATTTTATTCTTTGCAGCATACGCATTCTTAATACCTTATATCAAGGGTCAACAAACATTTTCTGGAAATGGCTGAACAGCAAATGCTCTAGGCTTTGTGAGCCACATCTAGTCTCTGTCACATATTCTTCTCCTTCTTATTCTTTTCTTTACGAGTCTTTAAGAGTGTAAAATCCTTCTAAATTCATAGGCTATCCAAAAACAGCCAATGAACCAAATTTGCTGATTCTTGTACTATGTAATTGGTGGAAAACGTTTCAGAAGGATATGTATCAAAGTCTAAGCAATGAATATTTCAAGGAAGTGTGGCAGGTTTAGAGGGTGTCAATAAATTTGTATTTTATATACTCATATTTTAAAATAAATTTATAATCCACATTTGTTTGTGCAACACATAATTTTTAAAGGACAATAGCCAGAGGGGAGTGGGGAGGGGATAGTGGGGAGATCGGTTTACAGGAGCTACTATAAAGGACACATGGACAAAATCAAGGGGGAGGGTGCAGGTGGGGGAGGGAGGTGGGATTGGCTGGGACGGGGTGGAGGGATGGGGAGAAAATACAGACAACTGTAATTGAATAACAATAAAAATTAAAAAATATATAATGAAGATTTAAAAAGTCATGAATAAGAAAACTCAAAAAATAAAAATAAAAAAATAAAAAGTGATGCCCATTAGAGATAAGGCTGAATTACAAAGTTTTAAGAAACTCAAAACCTTCCAGACTTTTTCATCTTACCCAACCTCATATCTTTTCCTCAACTTACCAATAGTGTGTCTCCAACTTCTCCATAAAGTAAAGGTCCTAGGATTCCTGATTCATACTGAATAGTTTCACGAGTTTTAAATGTTTCATCTGTGTATGCCATAAATCGGACTTTCTTGTACTTCCTGCCAATGCGCTGAGGACCATTATTCAAATATAAACTTTTATAACTTCTGTATGAGACACAAAATGATGAGAGGTTGGAATGGAGAATTCAAAGTAGATGATAGGTGGCTAAAATCCAACTCTAAAACAGCTGATATGATTTAATTAAGGATAAGAGTGGGAAAAATATAAGCATCCTTGATGCTTAGCTATTTTAGTTTGAAAACATCAATTGTCTGGACATTGATTCCATACCTGCATCTTCCCTAAATGTGGTTTGAGGATTTCTCTTTTTGAATAACTAGGAAGAACCTTTTGAAGTATGGGGAAGAGATAGTATCAAGAGTCAAAAGGTACTTACTCATTGTTGGAGGTGGGGACTGAGGGAGCATAGTCCCAGTCCTCCTCTTCAGCAGCAATATAGTGAACCCAAGTTTTAGGATGCTTCTTGGCAGATGAGCGAATTTGGAATAATGGAGGAGAGTTGTCATCATCAATCCTGACAATATCCATGTCAGAGTCATAAAAATCATCATCATAATATTCCTCTTTTTTATTATTCTTCATTCGTAGGTGGGGTTCCTCTGGGCAACTATCCACTTTGACATAAGCTTCCATACCGTCTGGTGTCAGACAAACCAAACAATGTCAGATTCCTACAAAATTTTATTGCCTTAACTTCTATGACATTATTATCTCTCATTAGGTCTTCAAGGCTCTCTCTTAAGTGTTCTCTTCTCCACAGCAATACTCTTTCTTGCCACTCTTCCACATGGATGACCTTTGCCATATCTGGTACTTCCTGGTTTCTTCCTGTGGTCTTTGCACTTATCATTTCCCTTCTACTTGACTCTCCTTCAATATACATTTTACCCCCTTTTCAAGACTCACTCATTTGCTTTTGTAATACATGTGAATATTTCCTTTGTGGAACTGGCTCTGAGCCTATCACTCCACAACTCCCAAATTATAAACAAGGAGACTTGAGGAACTACATATTTTCAACACCTAGAAGCTTCGGTCAAACCTAAGCATTCCCACTGTCACCTAATGATATCTATTGGGTTGGCCAAAAAGTTAGTTCATTTTTTCCCTATAAAATGGTTCTAGTGGTGTTTAGTTGTCTTTAACTTCATTTGAAACAATTTTGTTACACCGTATTGTGACAGCTGTCATACCATCATGTACTTAAAAAAAACTTATCAAAATTGGTGAATTTTTGTATAGCCATTTTACTATTGAAGATGGAAGAAAATAAGCAACATTTTTGGCATATTATGATTTATTATTTAAAGAAAGGTAAAAATGCAACTGAAATGCAAAACGAAAAAGATTTGTGCAGTGTATGGAGAAGGTGCTGTGACTGATTGAGCATATCAAAAGTGGTTTAAGAAGTTTCGTGCTGGAGATGTCTCACTGGACTGTGCTCCACAGTCAGGTAGACCAGTTGAAGTTGATAGCAATCAAATTGAGACATGAATTGAGAACAATCAACATTATACCATGTGGGAGATAGCCTATATACTCAAAATATCCAAATTAAGCATTGAAGATCATTTGCACCAGCTTGGTTATGTTAATTGCTTTGATGTTTGGGTTCCAACCTAAGTGAAAAAAACCTTCTTGACCATATTTCTGCACGAGATTCTCTACTTAAATGTAAAAATAACATTCTGTTTTTAAAACAAATTGTGATGGGTGATGAAAAGTGGATACTTTGTAATAATGTGGAACAGAAGAGATCATAGGGGCAAGTGAAATGAACCACCACCAATTACACAAAAGGCCGGTCTTCATCCAAAGAAGGTGATGTTGTGTACACGGTGGGATTGCAAAGGAGTCCTCTATTAAAAGCTCCTTCTGGAAAACCAAACAAATAATTCCAACAAGTACTGCTCCCAATTAGGTTAACTGAAAGCAGACTCGGTGAAATGTTTCCAGAGTTAGTCAACAGAAAATGCATAATCTTCCATCAGGATAACACAAGACCGCATGTTTCTTTGATGACCAGGCAAAAACTATTACAGCTTGGCTGGGAAGTTCTGGTTGATCAGCTGTATTCACCAGACATTGCACCTGCAATTTCCATTTATTTCAGTCTTTATAAAATTCTCTTAAAGGAAAAAAAAATTCAATTCTCTGGAAGACTGAAAAAGGCACCTGGAACATTTCTTTGCTCAAAAAGATAAAAAATTTGGGGAAGATGGAATTATGAAGTTGACTGAAGGATGGCAGACGGTAGTGGAACAAAATAGTGAATAAATTGTTCAATAAAGTTATTAGTGAAAGTACAAAATATGCCTTTTATTTTTACTTAATACCAAGTAAAACTTTTGGCCAAAATATATTTACTCCATTGAAGTATGACACAAAACATTGATTTAATAACAGCTTATCTGGAAAAATGTTATGGTAGATATAAATTTCAAGATGCATTCCAAGTCCATAAAATCATGAAAAGGTAGAACATAAAATAAAAGAAGTTTGTTGTATATTTGAAGAGCATATCTGCCTGTGACCAGCTGGAAGCCCTATCAATCTCATCTTTATGCTTTATAAAATGTAGATAATAATTCCTACCCTATCTATACCATAGGGCTATTTTGAAGATCAATACTAACAAGGGAAATCCATTTACTGGATGATTGGGAACAGGGAAGACTTCAGAAGCAGCAAAACACTAGTCTGGGGCTCATATAGCTTTAAATATAATTTATTGTAAATCTAAAAATGAAGGGTTTATTTGAGGTCCAATAAGGCAAAACTTTTTTTTTTCTGAAAAACAAGGATTAAAGTCAGTGAAAACAAGTTATCAAAGAATAAAATAAAACAGGACATAAAACAAATTCCTCTTAAATTGAATCTGGCTCAGACTAGACAATGACCAAACTGTATACAAATGAATGACTTATTCCTCTGTGCCTATATGATCAACTTCCTGTCACTCACCCAGTAAGACACACTTTGTCCCCTATGTTTTGTCAGAAATTCCATAAATATTATATAACAGATGAAGAAAAGGTATCCTTATTCTTCATCACTATATTGTGTCACTCACAAAACATAAGGACAAAATGCTGGCTGCATAGCAGGATCAAATCTTTCATCGAAGACAACCAAGGAACCTGAAGAGAGGGTTAATTCAAGAGTGATAGGACAGATCCAAGATGGTAGCAGGGTAGCTGGCAGCTCTGTTCTTCAGCTGTCAGACATGGACTGGATTGGAAGTCAGAACACAGAGGGGAGAGTGAGTGAATGCATCTATGAGTGAGAGGGTACATGGAGGACAGCATGGGGAGTGTGCAGGAGAACACAGAAACTGGTCCACCTGCGAGGTGCATGGGGGTGGGGGCTGATGGCCCAGGCTTTCTAGGTGGGCTGCCACTGCTACCCAGCCTGGCACTGCTGGCTGCCCAGAGTGGGGTGGCTGTAGATCCAGTCAGGACCCATGAACTACCAGGGCGGCGAGAGAAGGCCTGGAGGTGTGGGCTCCAGAAATAGCATAGTGGGTATTTGTCCCTCACCACCTGGCTTATTTCACTTAGCATAATGCTCTCCAGTTCCATCCATGCTGTTGCGAAGGGTATAAGCTCCTTTCTCTCTGCTGCATAGGGGATAGTGGGGAGAGGGGTTTACAGGAGCTACTATAAAGGACACAGGGACAAAATCAAGGGGGAGGGTGGAGGCGGGGAAGGAAGGTGGGATTGGCTGAGTTGGGATGTAGGGATGGGGAGAAAATGCAGACAACTGTAATTGAATAACAATAAAAATTTAAAAAAAAGTAATGTCAACTTAAGATGAAAGCATATCCTTAAATTATAACAGTTGGGATTCCTGTCAGCAATTTACATTTATAAATCAACCATTAATGCTCCATTAAAAATAAAAAAAGAAATAGCACAGTGGGAACAGGCAGGCCTGAGGCTGGAGACCTCTGGAGGGAGCAGGGACAGCAGGCCGTCACTGCCTTGTTCTATAGTAGAGCTGAGGGAATCTCCCCAACGCCATCTGGAAATGATTCAGAGAGAAACTTTACCTGAACTTGTTGGAGGCCCTGTAAGGAGGTGGCCGGCCCTGACCAAAAGAGATCATGTGATTTTTGGAGAGAGGGAGCACAAGGAAAACAGGACCCCCTGGGATCTGCACTGCAGCGTGAGGGCCATAGGGAAACACTTAAAAGGGGCACTGAGACATACCAGAGGCTTGGTAGGGATCTGGGTGCGCAGGCCTGTGCATGCCAGTGGCACACAGCAGGTTTGCTAACCAAAAAACTCAGAGGCAACAAATACACTGAAGGAACGGGAGGATCCGACCCAACACAGCTTGCAAACAGAGGGCAGAACAGAGTGGAGAATTCAGGCCAAACCCCTTGTGAGAGAGCAGCAGGCTTGATCTCCAAGGCAGGAGCTGAATGCCTGAGATTTGCTAGTCAGTCAGAGAGCCTTTCACAGACAAGCAAACCCAACCCCCACCTGTGGGAGGCTCTGCAGAGCAGCAAAGTCAGGCCCAGGAGTTTCCTGCAGCGTACATTTCCTCAGGGTAAAGAAGAAAAAGGCCCTTCACCAGCCACTACATGCTACACAGCTCCTTGGCCCTGATTTACTAAACCCATCAGAGCAGAGAAAATAGACACAGGCACAACAAGACACTATCTTTGCTCCTGCATAGCTGTTTAACGTTTGTTTCATATCCTTCAACTCTGGGCATAAAACTCAGGTTTTCTAATATAGTTTATTTCAAATCTCATATATTGCTTTTCCCGTCTCTTACTCCACACTACCTCCTTCCTCCTCCTTCATATATTTGTTTTAAATTCTATTTTCTTTTTTGCTGCGACTTGTTTCTATTCCACACTATTACTATTGCTCCCCCTCCAGCCTCTCAAAACGACTTGTAATTGTCATTAGTCATCTCACACTCCTTCACCCATTCTTAAATACCCTTATTCTCTCTCCACCTTTATCAATCTTTACTCATAGGTAGTGGATAAGGTGGTTGTTGTTACAGTTCCTCAACCTTATTTCTAGATAATGACTATCTCTGTATTTCAAATCTCATATTTCCATTTGCCTTCCTCTTGCCTTTCCCTTTTTTCATTTTAAAGGTTAATTTTTTCCTGTTAGCGGTGTTTTCATCCCACACTCTTAATATTCCTTCTCCCTCAATCATCTCAAAATAACTTCTCTTTCCTCTAGACATCTCTTAAACTCTTCTTTCTGTCCTTGTGCCCTCTGATTCCCATTCCACCTATATAAATCTTAGCTCATTGGTTGTCGATATCTCTGTGGTGCAGATTTTTCTGCAATTATATATTTTGTTGTGGTTCTCTGTTTTTTCTCTCACTAGATATATACAAATATATATTATTTCTTTAAATTTTGGGTTTAACCTAATAATACACACTTCTCTCTTACTCCATTCCACCTTCCTTCCTATCTTTTTTAGTTATGAAGTAAATTTTATTTTATTTCCCACTTTGCTTTGTCTCTATTCCCTATTCTTATTATTGTCCCTCTCTCTACCCTTGCAAAAATCTCCATTCTTTCAGTTAGTCATCTCATATCTGTGTTTCCTTTCTTATAGTAGTCTTAATCTCTTTACACCTTTATTGACACATTGGCTGTTGATAGTCTAACAGTGGGTGGGGGATATCTTTGTGGTGTGGGTCTGTTTTCTGGGCTGTTTGGTTTTTATTCTGGCAGAACCTGTACAACAGCATACAAGATGTAGAGGGTAGAGTGACCCTCAGTCAGTCAGCCAGAGGGAAGGACCCCCCAAAGAGTGACCCAACAACCAAAACCCAATTACAACCACATAAAAGGCATAAAGGTCAGTGCAAGAACATCAAGCACAGGTGGTCAAAGAGATTGCACCATTGAGTCCCACAGATCTCCTATCACAGAAGATCACACCATGAAGACAGGGAGTCAAAGCAGATAAATCTAATAAGCAGAAACAAACAGGAAGAGTCACCTAAAATGAGAGGATAAAGAAACAACCCCCAATCGAAAGGAAAGGAGCAATTCCCAGAAAGACTGCTAAATGAAATGGCGGCAATCTAACTATTAGACATTGAGTTCAAACTAATGGTTATGGTTATAAGGACACTCAAGGAGCTCAGTGAGAACTTCAAATAACTCCAGGAAAGCTTCAAGGAACTTACTATGAACTACACCAGCATGAAAAAGTACATAGAAATTATCAATAAGATGATGGGAGGAAATTAAAAATACAATATCTGAAATGAAGAACACAGTAGAAGGAACTAAAAGCAGGTTAGATGAAGTAAAGGATCTAATCAGCAAGCTGGAGGACAAGCCAGAGAAAAATTCCCAGACAGAGGACAAAAATTTTAAAAGACTCAAAAAGAACAAAGAGCGGTTAAAGGGAGCTGCAGGACAACATGAAACATAATAATATCTGGATAATAGGGATACCAGAAGGGGAAGGAAAGGAACAAGGGATAGAAAACCTGTTTGAAAAAGTAATGACAGGGGATTGGAAGATGGCGGCAACATAGGTGGGAGCAGAATTCACTTCCCCTCAGTGCCAGGGAAATACCTAGCTGATCTGAGGAGCAGAGCGAACAGCCAACAGTACTCCAGCATATACGAAGATTAGAGACCAAAGATAGAGGACACTGAAAGATCTGACGGTAAGGAGAGTGCTCAAGGACAATAAGGTCCCCGGGACCCGGGACCGCGCGGTACAAGGGCTGCAGAGGCGCCAGCCCTGGCGCAGGGGCTGCTGCAGGAGTCCTGAGAGAGGGCCAGGCTGCGCTGTGAGCAGCCAGGTGCTTGATTGGACCAGGGGGGCTTGAAAAGGAGGAATTTCTCAAAAAGAAAAAGAAAATAGAGACACTCAGGGGCTAGTTAGAGAACTCTCGGTGGTGGCCGAGGTCCCTGGCGCCCCTCCCCCCTCCGCCCCTGGACTGCGAACGGGGAACGCGGGATAAGCAGCACCGGCGCTCACCTGAGGTCCGGTTGCGCGCGGTAGCGCGCGCGCAGATTAGCGAACGGGGCCGTACATGAAACCCCGGAGGGGCGCCCACACCTGAAACCTCCGAGATCTTTTGGAGCAGAGACTAGCTGCTCCACCCACAGACCCAAAACCTCGGAACCGAGGACCGCGTGATTCGGTCCCAGGGCGGCCCCGCCCACCCGAGAGTCTCAAGCCCCGGACAGCTGGATCGGGCCCCCAAGCGTAGAGCCTCTGGCTCGGCGGCGGGCTGCGCGCTCACCAAGCGTAGGGCCGGCTGGATGCGCACTTCCCAAGCACAAAGGGGCTGGCGAGAGACGTAACACCAAGGCGGCTGAACCAGCAGTTTGCGGCGCGCCAGCCTCCCTAGCCTGGGCGGCTCGATCGGTCGGCCGGCTGCGCGCTCAGAGCCCAAATAACGTCACAAACCCGAAGCGGCTGGATTCCCCTGCTGCGCGCGCACGCGTCCGGAGCCAAAGCGGCTGGAGCGGCCACTCGAGAGTCCCAAGAACAAAGCTGCTGGATTGGCTGATCAACGGCCTGATTGCCTGCCAGGGACCACACCTACAAAACAGTGAAGAGTGTGACCCAGGAAGGAAGAAAAGTGAAACCAATCCTTCCAACCACCGCCTCCCGTTGCACAGACAGGACAACAGCAGAAATAACCTGAACGGTTTAAAGCCAACAGAAGATTTTTTTTTTTTTTTTTCCCTTTTCTTTTCTTTCTTTTTTTTTTTTTTTTTTTTTTTTTTTTTTCCCTTTTCCTTTCCCCCTGAACTCCTTCTTCCTCTCTCTCTCTTTTTTTTCTTTCATTCCTTCTTCCTCCCATCCTTTACCATTTTTATGTCTTCTTCCTCCCTTCTTTTATCTATTTCTATGTTTTAATTTTTGTTAAAATTCCTTCTTATCTTGCCTCCGATCTTTCTTTAATCCTTCTTCCCTCCTTCCTCCCTTTCCTCCTCTCCTATTTCCTATTTCCCTCCTTCCCATCTTTGGTTTTTTTTTGTTTGTTTGTTTGTTTTTTCCTTTTCTTTCTCCCCCCCTTTCTATTTTTCCCACAGGTGCGACAACAAAACCTGGAGTGCTGAAAAGACTAGAGTTAGACCGTGTTAAACACATAAACGTCAGCTCAAGACCAGTGAGCACAGGAGAGTAAGGAGACAGCACCACCGAATCCCATTGGCATTCTACCATAGAAGGTCATATCATAAACCCAGGGATTCAGAACAAAGCAATTTAAGAAGCAGAGGCCAACAAGAAGAGCCTCACAAACAATGGGAAGACAAAGAAACAATTCCCAAATGAAAGGAAAGGAGGAAGTCTCAGAAAGAATACTAACCGAAAAAGAGGCAAGTCAACTATCAGATACTGAGTTCAAAGCAATGGTCATCAGGAAGCTCACTGAGCTCTCTGAGCTCAAAGAGAACTACCAGAAACTACAAGGAAACTACAATGAACTCACTGCAAACTATATCAACATGAAAAAGGAAATAGAAAATATCAACAAGAGCCAAGAGGAAATGAAGAATACAATTTCTGAATTGAAGAACACAGTAGAAGGAATTAAAAGCAGACTTGATGAAGCAGAGGATCGGATCAGCGAGCTGGAGGATAAAGTAGAAAAAAACACCCAGAAGGAACAAGAAAAGGAAAAGAGGCTCAGAAAGAATGAAGAGGCAATAAGGGAAATGCAGGACAACATGAAACGTAACAACATCCGTATAATAGGAATACCAGAAGGAGAAGAAGAAGAGCAAGGGATAGAAAACCTGTTTGAAAAAGTAATGATGGAAAATTTCCCTAATCTGAGGAGAGAAAAAGTCACCCAAATCCAGGAATCACAGAGAGTCCCAAACAAGAGGAACCCAAAGAGACCCACTGCAAGACACATCATAATTAAAATGGCAAATTTCCAAGACAAAGAGAGGATCTTAAAGGCAGCAAGGGAGAAAAAGGAAGTAACATACAAGGGAGCCCCAATAAGGTTAGCAACTGACTTCTCAATGGAAACGCTCCAAGCCAGAAGAGAATGGCAAAAAATATTCCAAGTAATGAGAACCAGAGGCCTCCAACCAAGACTACTTTACCCAGCAAGGCTCTCAATCAAGATAGAAGACCAAATAAAGAGCTTCCCAGACAAAAGAAGTCTAAAAGAATACAGCTCCACCAAACCAGCTCTGCAAGAGATGCTAAAGGGACTGCTTTAAGGAAAGGAAGGAAAAGAGAAGGACAGAGGAACACAGGTAGGAAATAATGGCAATGAATAACTACCTATCGATAATAACCTTAAATGTAAATGGATTAAATGCTCCAATCAAAAGACATAGAACAGCTGAATGGATAAGAAAACATGACCCACACATATGCTGCCTACAAGAAACCCATCTCAGGACAAAAGACTCACACAGACTGAAAGTGAAGGGCTGGAAACAAATTTTCCAAGCAAACGGACAGGAAAAAAAAGCAGGGGTAGCAATACTCATATCAGACAAAATAGACTTCCAAAGAAGGGCCATAAAGAGAGACCCAGAAGGTCACTTCATAATACTCAAAGGAAGAATCCACCAAGAAGACATAAACATTATAAATATATATGCACCCAACATAGGAGCACCCAAATACATAAAGAAAATCTTGGAGGATTTCAAGAAAGATATTGACAGCAACACAATTATAGTAGGGGATTTTAACACCCCACTATCAAAAATGGACAGGTCTTCCAAACAAAAGATTAACAAAGATATTGTGTCACTTAACAATACCCTAGAGGAAATGGACTTAACTGATATATACAGAGCTTTTCATCCCAAAGAAGCAAAATACACATTCTTTTCAAGTGTCCATGGATCTTTTTCAAAGATAGACCACATGATAGGACACAAAGCAACCCTCAACAAATTCAAGAAAATTGAAATCATATCAAGCATCTTCTCTGACCACAAGGGTCTGAAACTAGAAACCAACCCCAAGGGTAAAAACCCAAAACACTCAAAATCATGGAGACTGAATAGCATGCTATTAAACAATGAATGGGTCAAGAACGAGATTAGGGAAGAAATCAAACACTTCCTGGAAACAAATGAAAACGAACTCACAACAACCCAAAACCTATGGGACACAGCTAAGGCAGTCCTGAGAGGGAAGTTCATAGCAATACAGGCCTACCTTAAGAAGTTAGAAACAGTTCACACAAACAACCTAACCCTACGCCTACAAGAACTGGAGGAACAACAACAAAGACAGCCCAGAGCAAGCAGAAGGAAGGAAATAACCAAGATCAGAGCAGAACTAAATGACATAGAGACTAAAAGCACAATTGTAAGGATCAATGAATCCAGAAGCTGGTTCTTTGAAAAGATAAACAAAATCGACAAGCCTTTAAGTAGGCTTATCAAGAAAAAAAGAGAGAGGATCCAAATAAACAGAATTAGAAATGAAAGTGGAGAGATTACAACTGATACCACAGAAATACAAAGGATCGTAAGAAATTACTATGAAGACCTATATGCTAAGAAATTTGAAAACCTAGATGAAATGGACACATTTCTAGAAAAATATAATCTTCCAAAACTGACTGAAGAAGAAGCAGAAAACCTGAACAGACCAATATCAGCAAAGGAAATTGAAGCAGTCATCAAGAAACTCCCATCACACAAAAGCCCTGGACCAGATGGTTTCACAGGAGATTTCTACAAAGCATTTAAGGAAGAACTAACCCCTATCCTTCACAGACTATTCGAAAAAATCCAAACTGATGGAAGACTCCCAAACTCTTTTTATGAAGCCAACATCATCCTAATCCCAAAACCAGATAAAGACACAACGAAGAAAGAAAACTTCAGGCCAATATCGCTGATGAACATAGACGCTAAAATTCTCAACAAAATATTAGCAAACCGCATCCAGCAATATATTAAAAAGATCATCCACCATGACCAAGTGGGATTCATCCCAGGGATGCAAGGATGGTACAATATTCGCAAATCAATAAACATAATACATCACATCAACAACAGCAAAGACAAAAATCACATGATCATATCAATAGATGCGGAAAAAGCATTCGATAAGATACAGCACCCATTTCTGATAAAAACACTCAGCCAAGTGGGAATAAAGGGAGCAGTCCTCAACATAATTAAGGCCATATATGAGAGACCTACAGCCAGCATCACATTCAATGGACAAAAACTTAGAGCTTTCCCACTAAGATCAGGAACAAGACAAGGATGCCCTCTCTCACCACTCCTATTCAACATAGTATTGGAAGTCCTAGCCACAGCAATCAGACAAGAAAAAGCAATAAAAGGCATCCAAATTGGAAAGGAGGAAATGAAACTGTCACTGTTTGCAGACGACATGATAGTGTACATGGAAAACCCTATAGACTCCACTCAAAAACTACTCGACCTAATAAATGAATTTGGCAAAATAGCTGGATACAGAGTCAATACCCAGAAATCAAAGGCATTCCTGTACACCAACAACGAAACTGCAGAAACACAAATCAGGAAAAAAATCCCATTCGATATAGCAACAAGAAAAATAAAGTACCTAGGAATAAACCTAACCAAGGAGGTAAAAGACCTGTACTCAGAAAACTACACAACACTGAAGAAAGAAATTAAGGAAGATACAAACAAATGGAAGCATGTACCATGTTCATGGATTGGAAGAATTAACATCATTAAAATGGCCATACTACCCAAAGCAATTTATAGATTCAATGCAATCCCTATTAGAGTACCCATGACATATTTCACAGATATAGAACAAACATTACAGAAATTCATATGGAACCATAAACGACCTCGAATAGCAGCAGCAATTTTGAGAAAGAAGGACAAAGCAGGAGGTATCACAATACCTGATATCAAACTGTATTACAAGGCAACGGTAATCAAAACAGCCTGGTACTGGCATAAAAACAGGCTCATAGACCAATGGAACAGAATAGAGAGCCCAGAAATAAACTCAAATCTATACGATCAACTAATATTTGACAAAGGAGGCAGGAGCATAAAATGGAGCAAAAACAGTCTCTTCAACAGATGGTGTTGGGAGATCTGGACAGCTACGTGCAAAAAAATGAAACTCGATCACCAACTTACGCCATACACGAAAATAAACTCAAGATGGATAAAAGACTTAAATATAAGCCGTAACACCATAAAAGTCCTTGAAGAAAACATTGGCAGGAAAATCTCAGACATTCCACGCAGCAACATCCTCACAGACACATCCCCTAAAGCAAGGGACATAAAGGAAAGAATAAACAAATGGGACCTCATCAAAATAAAAAGCTTCTGCATGGCTAAAGAAAACAGCACCAAATTACAAAGAGAACCAACAATATGGGAAAGCATATTTGCCAATGATACCTCAGACAAGGGCCTGATCTCCAAAATATATAAAGAACTCACACGACTCCACTCCAGGAAGACAAACAACCCAATTAAAAAATGGGCAAAGGACTTGAACAGACACTTCTCCAAGGAAGACATACAGAAGGCCCAGAGACATATGAAAAGATGCTCAGCATCACTAGCCATCAGAGAGATGCAAATTAAAACCACAATGAGGTATCATCTCACACCAGTCAGAATGGCCAACATAAACAAATCCACAAACAAATGTTGGAGAGGATGCGGAGAAAAGGGAACCCTAGTGCACTGTTGGTGGGAATGCAGACTGGTGAGGCCACTGTGGAAAACAATATGGAATTTCCTCAGAAAACTAAAAATGGAACTGCCCTTTGACCCAGCAATTCCGCTGCTGGGATTATACCCTAAGAACACTGAAACACCAATCCAAAAGAATCTGTGCACCCCAATGTTCATAGCAGCACAATTTACAATAGCCAAATACTGGAAGCAACCGAAGTGCCCATCAGCAAACGAGTGGATCCAAAAACTATGGTATATTTACACAATGGAATTCTACGCAGCAGAGAGAAAGAAGGAGCTTATACCCTTTGCAACAGCATGGATGAAACTGGAGAGCATTATGCTAAGTGAAATAAGCCAGGAAGTGAGGGACAAATACCATATGATCTCACCTTTAACTGGAACATAAGCAATAGAAGGAAAAAGCAAACAAAATATAACCAGAGACATTGAAGTTAAGAACAATGTAACAATAGCAAGGGCGGGGGTGGGGGGTGGGGGCGGGGACAGTAGGTAGAGGGGATTACAGGAACTACTATAAAGGACACATGAACAAATCCAAGGGGGAGGGTGGAGAGGGGGGAGGGAAGTGGGTTCACCTGGGGTGGGGTGAAGGGATGGGGGAAAAGGCATACAACTGTAATTAAATAACAATAAATAAATTTAAAAAAAAAAAAAAAATAAATGTAAGTTGCACCAAAAAAAAAAAAAAAAAAAAAAAAAAAAAGTAATGACAGAAAACTTCCCTAACTTGATGAGAGAAAAAGTCACACAAGTCCAGGAAGCACAGAGGGTCCCAATCAAAATGAACCCAAAGAGCACACATCATAATTAAAATGGCAAAATTTAAAGACAAAGAATCTCAAAGGCAGCAAGGGAGAAACAGTAACATACCAGGGAGTTCCAATAAGGCTAGCAGCAGATTTCTCAACAGAAACACTACAAGCCAGAACGTAATGGTAATAAATGTTCCAAGTAATGAAAAGCAAAGGCCTGCAATCGAGACTACACTGCCCAGCAAGACTTTCATTTAAAATGGAAGGCAAAATAAGGAGTTTCCCAGACAAAAGAAGGCTGAAAGACTACACCTCCACCAAACCACCATTTCAAGACATGCAAAAGGGACTGCTTTAAGAAGATGAATAGAATGAGTGAGAGAGAGAGAAGAACACACATACAAAGGGGAAAAACAGCAATGAATAAGTACCTATCAATAATAACCTTAAATGTAAATGTTAAATGCTCCAATCAAAAGACATAGGGTAGCTGAATGGATAAGAAAACATGACCCGCACATATGCTGCCTATAAGAGACCCACCTCAGAACAAAAGACCTACACAGACTGAAAGTGAAGAGTTAGAAAGAAATATTCCCAGACGGACAGGAGAAAAAGGCTGGCATAGCAATACTTATATTGGACAAAATAGATTTCCAAACAAAGTCCATAAAAAGAGACAGAGAAATTCACTTCATAATACTGAAGGGAAGAATTCATCAAGAAGACATAAACACCCCAGCTGGTGTGGCTCAGTGGATTTAGTGCTGGCCTGCTAACCAAAATGTCTCAAGTTCGATTCCCAGTCAGGGCACATGCCTGGGTTGCAGGCCAGGTTCCCAGTTGGGGGCAGGTGAGAAGCAACAGATTAATGTAGCTCTTGCACATCAGTGTTTCTCTCCCTATCTTTCCCCTCCCTTCCCCTCTCTCTAAAAGTAAATAAATAAAATCTTTTAAAAAATGAATTAAAAAAAAGAAGATCTAAACATTGTAAACATATATGCACCCAACATAGGAGCACCCAAATACATAAGGAAGATCTTGGAGGACTTCAAGAAAGATATAGACAGCAACATAGTTATAGTAGGGAACTTTAACACCCCACTGTCAACAATGGAGAGATCTTCCAAACAGAGAATCAACAAGGATATTGTGATACTGAATGACACCCTAGATCAAATGGATTTAACTGATATATACAGAACCTTTCACCCCAAAGAAGCAAAATACACATTCTTTTCAAATGCATAGGGAACATTCTCAAAGACAGACCACACGATAGGACACAAAACAAGCTTCAACGGATTCAAGAAAATTCAAATCATATCAACCATTTTTTTTTATCACAATGGCTTGAAACTGGAAACCAACCTAAAAGAAAAAAAACTTAAAAACAGTCACACTAACTGAATGACAATAAAATAATTAAAATTGTTAAAAAAATAAAAAATAAAACCAAGTCAGAGGAGAGGAAAAAAAAACAGTCACATTGATGGAGACTGAATAAGATGATATTAAACAATGAATGGGTTAACAATGAGATCAAGGAAGTCAAAAAGTTTCTGAAAACAAATGAAAATGAACACAAAACAGCCCAAAAGCTATTAGGCACAGCGAAGGCAGTCCTGAGAGGGAAGTTCATAGCAATACAGGCCTACCTGAAAAAGATAGAAACATTACAAATAAACAACCTAACCCTACATCTACTAGAACTAGAGGAACAACAACAAATAAACCCCAGAGCAAGTAGAAGGAGGGAAGAATTAAATGACATAGAGATGAAAAGAACAATCCAAAAGACCAATGAATCCAGGAGCTGCTTCTTTGAAAAGATAAACATAATTTGCAAGCCTTTAACCAGACTCATTAAGAAGAAAAGATGGAGGAACCAAATAAACAATATCAGAAATAAAAGTGGAGAAATTACAACTGATACTGCAGAAATACAAAGGATTGTAAGAAGTTACTATGAATAACTATAGGCCAGGAAATTTGAAAACCTGGGTGAAGTAGCCAAATTTCTAGAAACATACAATATTCCAAAACTGAAGCAGGAAAAAGCAGAAAGCCTGAACAGACAAATAACAGCTGGTAGAATTGAAGCAGTAACCAAAAAACTCCTAGCACACAAAAGCCCTGGACTGGACAGCTTTACAGGAGAATTTTATAAAACATTTAGGGAAGAGCTAACCCCTATACAGCTTAAACTATTCCAAAAAATCCAAGAAGAGGGAAGACTCCCAAACTTGTTTTATGAGGCCACCATGATCCTAATTCCAAAACCAGATAAAGACACAACAAAGAAAGAAAACTACAGGCCAGTATCACTGATGAACATAGATGCTAAAATCCTCGACAAAATATTGGCAATCTGGATCCAACAATATATTAAAAAGATCATACAACATGATCAAGTGGGATTAATCCCAGGGATGCAAGGATGGTACAATATTCACAAATCAGTAAACATAATATATCACATAGACAAAATGAAAAACAAAGATCACATGATTATATCAATAGGTGCTGAAAAAGCACTTGATAATATATAGCACCCATTTATGATAAAAGCCCTCAGAAAAGTGAGAGTAGAGGGAGCATTCCTCAACATAATAAAGGCCATATATGAGAAATCTACTGCCAACATCATACTCAATGGGCAAAAACTGAAAGCTTTCTTCCTAAGATCAGGCACAAGACAAGGATGTCTGCTTTCACCACTTCTATTCAACATAGTACTGGAAGTTTTAGCCACAGCAATCAGACAAGGAAAGGAAATAAAAGGCATCCAAATTGGAAAGGAGGAAATGAAACTGTCACTGTTTGCAGATGACATGATAGTGTACATAGAAAATCCTATAGACTCCGCCAAAAAACTGTTCAACCTAATAAATGAATTTGGCATAACAGCAGGATACAAAGTCAATATTCAGAAATAGAAGGTATTTTTGTACACTAACAATGAGATGTCAGAAACAGAAATTAGGAAAAAAATCCCATTTACCATAGCAATAAGAAAAATTATGTACCTAGGAATAAACCTAACCAAAGAGGTAAAAGACCTATATGGAGGAAACTACAGAACACTGAAGAAAAATCTTAGGGAAGACACAAATAAATGGAAGCACATTTGTTCATGGATTGGAATAATTAACATCATCAAAATGGCCATACTATCCAAAGCAATTGAGAGATTAAATGCAATCCCTATTAAAATACCATGATGTATTTCATAGATATAGAACAAATATTTCAAATATTTACACAGACCAGTAAACAATCCTGTATAGCCTCAGCAATTTTGAGAAAGAAGAACAAAGTAGGAGGGATCACAGTACCTGATATCAAACTATATTACAAAGCTACTATAATCAAAACAGTCTGGTATTGGCATGAGAACAGACACATAGATCAATGGAAGAGAATACAGAGCCTAGAAAAAACCCCCAAGTCTCTATAGTCAATTAGTAATTGACGAAGGGTCAGGAGCATAAAATGAAGTAAAAAGAGCCTCTTCAATAAATGGTGTTGGGAGATCTGGACAGGTACATGCAAAAAAATGAAACTAGACCACCAACTTATACCATACACCAGAATATACTCCAAATAGATAAAAGACTTAGAAATAAGTTATGACACCATAAAATTCCTAGAGGTGAACATAGGCAGGAAAATTTCAGATATCCCATGCAGCAATATTTTCACCAATATGTCCCCTAGGGCAAGAGATATAAAGGAAAGAATAAACAAATGGGATTACATCAAATTAAAAGGCTTCTGCATGGCTAAAGAAAACATCAGCAAAATGAAAAGGGAACCAACTGCATGAGAAAACACATTCGCCAATGATACCTTGGACAAGGGTTTGATCTCCAAAGTATATAAAGAACTCACATGACTCCACTCCAGGAAGACAAACAACCCAGTTAAAATATGGGCAAAGGACTTGAACAGACACTTCTCCAAGGAGGACATACAGGGTCCCAGAGACATATGAAAGGATGTTCAACATCACTAGCCATCTGAGAGATGCATATTAAAAACACAATGAGATACTATTTCACACCAGTGAGAATGGCCATCATAAACAAATCAGCTAACAAAAAAATGCTGGTGAGATTGTGGGGAAAAGGGAACCCTAGTGCACTGTTGGTGGGAATGCAGACTGGTGCAGCCACTGTGGAAAATAGTATGTAATCTCCTCCAAAGAGTAAAAATGGAACTGCCTTTTGATCCAGCAATTCCACTGCTGGGATTATACCCTAAGAATCCTGAAACACCAATTTGAAGGAACCTATGCACCCCAATGTTCATAGCAGCATTATTTACAATAGCCAAGTGCTGCAAATAGCCTAAGTACCCATCAGTAAACAAATGGATCCAAAAACTGTGGTACATTTGCATAATGAAATTCTATACAGCAGAAAGAAAGAAAGAAGGAACTCCCACCCTTTGTGCAAGCATGGATGGATCTGGACAGTATTATGCTCAGTGGAAATAAGCCAGACAGTGGAAAGCAAAGACTATATGATCTCCCCTGTAAGTGGAACCTAATCCATAAAACAAATAAATGGGCAAAAAAGAACCAGAGATGTGGAAATAAAGAACAAACTGACAGTGACCAGAGGGAAGGGGGGAGGGTGATAATGGGGGAAAGAAGTGTCAAGTCAAGGAACACGTAAAGGACCCATGGACAAGGACAATGGGGTGGGGATTGTCTTTGGGAGTGGGGGGTTGGACAGGGTAGAGGAGAACAATGGGGGAATATTGGAACAACTGTAACTGAACAACAATAAAAAGAGAAAAAGGGAAAAGAAAAGAACAGAGAATAATAAGGAAATAAAAAGAATGATAGGAGAAACAAGTGCTATTGAACATGGAAATTAGGCCTCCTCCACCTTCTCCTCCAAGAGCCCCCAATGACCACAACAGAGGAGTAGGCAAAGAGTCTTGATTGATTGACTCAAAATTAAGAGTTAGCATAATGAATATATAAGGAAAATGGGGGTGAGGTGATTATATAATGTGAACTTTTACAGCCTGTATCTACAAATGAGGTCATATTAACAATAATTTGAAACTCTAGGTACCATTGTTCGAAAGTGATTTCAGAGGAACTTTGACCCTTTGCAAAGTCCCCATCATGTAGTCCTTAAAAGCTTCATGTGGTACTTCAAGTATACTCACCAACTCTATTCCCATGTTGCTTCTCCCAATATCCACTATCCCCTGACATGATCTGAGATTTCCAGCTGTCTCTCACCTCTGACCAGGTATCTGCAGCGTGCCTCCATGCGCACTAGTTGTCTGGTGTCTCATATTGAGCGTTGCAGTATCCTCTTACATTTGCTAGTTATTGTTCTGAGTATCTCTGCTGATATCCTGGAGCTCTTGTGTTTACAACCTGAGCAGTGCTGGTATTTTTCCATCTCCCTAAATTTCTCATAAAGCACCTCTTCAGCTATGTATGACCTGCCTCTCTCCCCACAGGATCAAAGTCTAGTTAATGGGATTTGGCTGGAAAACCAGTAATATGCTGTCCTCACTTTTGCCACCTAATTTATCCATAAACCATCTGTCCTACCTGTATTCAAGCCCTCTTCTACCCAAGGCAAAATCTTTACTCTGAAACCTGGTAACCAGGGAATCTCAGTTGAGGTCAAACTAACATAATCCTATAGTGGACAGTGGACAGGAAATTCCAATAAATAAGAGTTAGAGACTTATATTATTAGTTTTTAAGATCCACAGATATTACCATGTTGGTGGGAAGAGATATGGCAATAGAGTAGAAACTGGCCAAGCTCCATTAGAAGTGTCTGAGCGGTAAGGAAAGTTATTGGTGAGATCTCCAAGGAGGCCTGTCGATGGTTCCTCACAAGAAATGTGTGACCTTCAAGGAAAATTGAGTGCACTTCGGGGGTGGTGCCAATTCCAATCACATGCCAATATATTGATTTCTTGTGACACCCAATTAGACCTGTAAAATAGGAATAAGATAGCTATGATCATGAAGAGAATTTGAAACGGGAAACATTTCCTAGGGTAGGATGAACAAATTGACCTTATATATTTTATTATCTTGACTTGGAACCAAACTTTCTAAGGACACTGGGGTGAAAGCAACAGCTCTTGCCAAAGTCATCAATGACTATCATGCTGCTAAATCCAATGGATAAATTTTAGTCTTCATTTACACCTGTTGACCATTCATTCCTTCTTGAAATTCTCTCCTCCCTTGGCTTCCATGCCAACACCTCTCTGGGTTTTGTTCCCCTGTTGCTTAGATTACTCCTTCTGTCTCCTTCCCTGATCCTTCCTTCTCTACTCACCCATTAGATGACAGATCACCTCAGTGCTCAGCTTTGGCCTTATTCTCTTGTTAACCAATATTTTCTCCCTAAACAATATCATCCACTCTTGTGGTGTTAATGATCATCCATATGCTAATAACTCTCCTGTTTCAGACATCTCCTATAACTCCGGACTCATACTATAACCTTTCAATATCTTTGCCTGGATATTTTATAAAACCTACATGTCCAAAAAGCAAATTTGAGATATTCATTACCTCATCTTCTTCTAGAGTTCCTTATTTCAGTGAGTGGCACCATCCTGTATTCAATTATTCAAGTGAGAGTTATTCTTGTCTGCAATCTCACTTCTCACATCTAATCTAACACCAGTTATGACAATGTAATTAATAACACTAATATTTACTTGTTTTCTTTCAAGCACTGTCCAAAATTTTATAAGTTTTAATTCATTCACTCCTCACAACAACCCTATGAATGTAGAAATTATTATCATCATCCTTCTCTTAGAGGAGAGGAAACTCATGCTCAGGGTGGTTAAGCAACTTGCTCAAATTTGAACCCAAGCAGCTGTATGTTTAGATCTCATATTGTTAACTTCCATGGCACATCTGTTTTCCATTTTGGCTCCTGCAGCTTTTATATGTGTGTGTATCATTACTGTCAGTAATTACAGTAAAAAAATGACATTTTACTGCCATTACAATCCCTAATATCTGGAGCCAAGCTAGCAAGCTACCATTAACTCTTATCTGAACCACTGGAATAGCTTCTTTACAGGTCTTTCCACATCTTGTCATACTCCCTTCTAAACTTTTCACCCACAAGGAAACTAGTGTGATATGTTTGCATTTCAGATGATTATGGCATCCTTCAGCCCAAAACTCTTCAGTGGCTACCATTCCATATAGGATCAAGTCCAAACTTTCTAGGAAGGTCTAGAAAGCCCTAAATGGCTTGATCCCTAGTACCTCTCCAGTCTCATCCCATATCATCTCATTTCCCTGTTAACAATCTTGTTTCAAAGCTCAACTTAAATGGCACTTCCTTAGGGAATCCTTCTCTGATTCCCCAGTCTAGCTCAGTCTCCTTTATTATATGTTCACATATAATTATGTAATTTTCCTTCAAAGAAATTCTTGGTTTGTAATTTTGAATTTATTATTATAATTATTTGATTACTACCTTTGCCTATTATGCTATAAGCTAACGTGAGATCAGGGATTCGCATGATTTGAAAGTTTATTTTCTAATTCTAAAATCATGCATGTCATTGTAGAATTATTGGAAATACAGAAAAGAGTTATGAAAATATCCATCCTTGTCCTTTATTATTTTCTTGTGTTTCTAAATTTTCCAACTTCCTCTTTTGTGGTTTACACTCCAGTTATACTGCAGTACATCTTCAATGGCTTCTAAGGACTACCATTTCTAAAAATGTCTCTATTCTTCTCACATTGCTGATTTATAATTTGGCTCTGAAGTCTAGGTTGAAAATTACTTTTACCGTAGAACTTTAAAGGTATTGCTTCATTATATTGCCAGTCTAATTCTCATGTTTTTGTATGTGGCCTGTTTCTCCCAGGGGAAGCTTAAATATCTTCTCTGTGTTCTCTGAAATTCCACAATCATTATTTTGTATTGAGATCTTTTTTTAAAAAAATTATCCTGTTGGGAAATTTTAATATAAAGACTCAAATCTTTTCATTCTTAACACATTCCTTTAATTTTCAAAATCTGTTTTTAAATATTTTATCAATCTCTTTTTGTTTTACTTTCTGGGAGATTTTCTCTATTCTACCTACCTTGTATTGAGTTCATATTTTGACTATTGTATTCCTAATTTTTGTGAGCATATTTTTGTTTTGATTGTTTTTTATAGAATCCTATTATTACTTTATTGATGCAGTATTTTGTTTTTTTAATCTTTAATGTATTTTTCCATTACCATTTAGTCCTTTTATATACCCCTCCCTGATGCACTATTTCATTGAATCTTTATGCAAATACAAATTAGAGCTTTTGAAAAGTTCTCTTCTGTTCCAAGTATTATCTCTTTTTCTTCTGGGATTATTATTTTCTTTGTTTATCTTTGAATATCTTTTTTATGTTTCAGACTTTTTAAAAATACCTCTTCGTCATTTAAGCAAAAAGAAAGAGAAATCTGTGAGCTTTGTGTACATAGGCAGGCCTTCATTTTTAGGAATCTGGAAGAGGAATCAGCCATTGTACTTTAGGACCCTCCACCAGAGGCCCGGATTCAGTGTGCCTTCCTCTGGTGTGGAGAACTGGAGAAAAGAGCTCTGGTAGTGAATGCTGAAGACCCTGAGGATTCTTGAGCAAGTGTGTACATACCTGGGAGAGACCGGTTTACATAGCCATTGATTGTGTGCATTTCAGACCGGGCCGAAGCAGATACAGGATCCATAGCTTGTGCGGAGGACTCATATGTTTCTGAATGCCAACTTTTCCCTGATGAGAGAGGATGCAAATGCAGGGCTAGCTAAGTGTTTGTCTCGTGACTGGCCCTCCCTTTCTCCTTCCCTCTCTCACACAGGGCAAAGACTGCTCACACCTTAAGCATTTTTGTCAGCACAGTAGGAATGGATGACTTGTCCTCAAAGTCAGTAGGAGAAAGGGAATAGACAATTACCAAAAGGCAGACATTTCTGGCTCAAACTGATGATTTCTCTATTTGCCCGTGACAGGGAAGGGATAATGACACATGATAACTAGGAGAAGGGAGAATATTTGCCCCATAAGGATTTCATTCTATTCATTAGCTTATTTAAAAGGAAAGGAGGTAAAATCATCCTAGGAAAGGTCTGTCAGTTCCTGTCCCTGCCCTAATTGTTTCATAAAGCTCATAGTAACAAAAGCCCAAGAACCCAAAACCTCCCAACCTATTCCATGAAATTAGTAAGAATGAAAACATTGTAAACCTCATTACTGGACAATAGGTTCTTAAAGTTGGCCTTTTGTGTGAAGGACTGGCAGCCAATGCTGAAACTTCCTGAAGCACCCAGTCTTAGGAGGAAATTCTCATAACTTCATTTATCTCTTCATCCACTAATTTGTTCATTCATCCAAATATATTTACTGACCACTACTGAGTGCTAGGCCCTGATAACAGAGAAGGCAGCCTCTGCCTTCAAGGTACTTACAATTTAGCCTGAATAGACAGAGAAGCTGACAAGTATAATAAAAAGTGAGGAGTGATGTGATAGAGTTGAGAACAGGGTACTATGGGAACAGAGAGGATAAGAAACTTCACTTTGCTTAAAAGGAAAGGGACATAAAGTCAAAAAGATAAATATATATTTTTCTTTTTTTGTTGTTGTTCAAGTATAGTTTCCCCAATTCCCCCCCCCTGACTACTCCCCCCACCCCAGCCATCCCCACCTCCCACCATCGATCCTACCCTGCTTTGGTTTTGTCCATGTGTCCTTTATAAATGTTCCTGAAAACCCCTTTCCCCTCTCCCCCCATTATCACCTCCCCCCACCTGGTTACTGTCAATTTATTCTTAATTTCCATGTCTCTGGTTATATTTTGCTTTCTTTTTTTGTTGATTAGGTTCCACTTAAAGGTGAGATCATATGGTATTTGTCCCTTACCACCTGGCTTATTTCACTTAGCATAATGCTCTCCAGTTCCCTCCATGCTGTTGCAAAGGGTAGAAGCTCCTTCTTTCTTTCTGTTGCATAGTATTCCATTGTGTAAATGTGCCATAGTTTTTTGATCCACTCATTTACTGATGGGCACTTAGGTTGCTTCCAGCACTTGGCTATTTTAAATTGTGCTGCTATGAACAATTGGGGTGCATAGGTTCTTTTGAATTGGTGTTTCAGGATTATTAGCGTATAGTCCCAGCAATGGAATTGTCGGGTCAAAAGGCAGTTCCATTTTTAGTTTTCTGAGGAAATTCCATACTGTTTTCCACAGTGGCTGCACCAGTCTGCATTCCCACCAACAGTGCACTAGGGTTCCCTTTTCTCCACAACCTCAGCAGCACTTGTTGTCTGTTGATTTGTTTATGATGGCCATTCTGATTGGTGTGAAGTAGTATGTCATTGTGTTTTTAATTTGCATCTCTCTGATGGCTAGTGATGTTGAACATCCCTTCATATGTCTCTGGACCTTTCGTATGTTCTCCTTAGAGAATTGTCTGTTCAGGTCCTCTGCCCATTTTTTAATTGGATTGTTTGTCTTCCTGGAGTGGAGTTGTGTGAATTCTTTATATACTTTGGAGATCAAAACCTTGTCTGAGGTCTTATTTGCAAATATGTTTTCCCATACGGTTGGTTCCCTTTTCATTTTGCTGATATTTTCTTTAGCCATGCAGAAGCCTTTTAATTTGATGTAATCCCATTTATTTATTCTTTCCTTTATATCCCTTGCTCTAAGGGACAGATTGGTGAAAATATTGCTGCGTGGGATATCTGAGATTTTCCTGCCTATGTTCTCCTCTAGGACTTTTATGGTGTTGCAACTTGTATTTAAATCTTATATCCATCTTGAGTTTATTTTTGTGTATGGTGTAAGTTGGTGGTTGAGTTTCATTTTTTTCCATGTACCTGTCCAGATCTCCCAATACCATTTGTTGAAGAGGCTATTTTTACTCCATTTTATGTCTGTGCTCCCTTTATAGAATATTAATTGATCATAGAGACTTGGATTTATTTCTGGGTTCTCTATTCTGTTCCATTGGTCTATGTGTTTGTTTTTTTTGCCAGTAGTTGACTGTTTTGATTACTGTGGCCTTGTAATATAGTTTGATATCAGGTATTATGATCCTTCCTACTTTGTCAAAGAAGATAAATATTAAATAAAGCAGGCAAAGGTGATTTAGTATGTTAAGGAAGAAATCAAGGTATTGTGGAAATATATAAAGAGGCATAACCTACAACTAGAAGTGATGGGGGAACTCAAAAGCTGGAAAATTTTAGTTTTAAGTAATAATTAATAAGCTTAGTAGTTAATGAATGTAAAAAGCTATTTTTCCTGAAACTGAAGGTACGGTCCACCCTAACTCCAGGAGACTGCAGGAAATTTGACCTTTGTGCTCCAGAAGAGACCATAAGCAATCAAGGTGGTATCTCAGCCATTGTATTCCAGGGAGAGACATCTCCCTCCAAGGACACAGACAAAGAAAATCACCCAGGGTACAGGACACAGAACAGAGATAGAAAATTGCCCAGGACAGCCCTGGCTGGTGTGGCTCAGTGGATTGAGTGCTGGCCTGCGAACCAAAAGGTTGCAGGTTTGATTCCCAGATCAGGGCACATGCCTCGGTTGTGGGCCAGGTCCCCATTAGGGGGCATGTGAGAGGCAACCACATATTGTTGTTTCCCTCTCTCTATCTCCCTCCCTTCCCCTCTGTCTAAAAATAAAAATAAAATCTTTTAAAAAAAGAAAAGAAAATCCCCAGGTCAAAGATGCCCAGGACACAGATAAAGAATCAGTGGTCAACGGATGAAAGGATGCTATGAAAATTGATGGACTGTAGCTTTTATCTGATTAATCTCTTTCCTGAGTTCCAAATCCCCGACCTCCACGTTTTTCTCCCTGAATTCCAAATCCCTTACTACACTTTTTCCTCCTTATAAAAAAGGCTGGCTTGAAAAGACATGGAAGATGGTCTTTTAGGGTAAATAACCCACCATCTTCTCAGATCGCTGGCCATCTGAATAAAGTGCCCATAAAGATTCAACTCCTGTCTCTGCTTATTGGCTCTGGTGGTGACAAGCAGTACAAATGCTGACTTTTCCAGTTTCATATTCTGGTGACTCTGTTCCAGGACAAGCTTTGGGACTTTCTGGTAAATCTGGGTATTTGGTGGGGAGTCCTGTTGGCTGCCTGGACTGGGCAGCCCTGGGGAGCAGATTTGGAGACTCCCTAGCAGCTTGAAAGTGATTTTACTTGGGGACTCTATCCAACTCTCAGCACTACCTGTTGCCTTCACCTTTAGATTGAATCACTGCACTTTCTGGTCCAGGATTACAGTCTGGGATCATGACTTTGGATCATCAGAAATTAAGGTGCCTTCTTGTTTGGTTTGTGTGATCTTATAGAGATCTGCCAATAGAATGGAGGGAAAAGCCTCCGTTCCAGAAAACAGCCCTTTGGGACGAGTTTTGGCTAGTTGGTGAACCTATGCTTACAAACCTATGACTAAAAAGAAAATAGTTTTTTATTGTAATACTGTTTGGCTTATGTATAATCTGGCCTCAAGAGAGTGCTGGCTGCTGAATGGGTCTCTAAATCACTGTATTATTCTGCAATTAGAGCTGTTCTGTCAAAGATCAGGGAAGTGGGATGGAATGCTTTACATGGAAGCTTTTATGAGTTTACATAATAAAGACACAGGATTAAAAGAAAATTAATAGTCCAGAGAAAAGGGAATTAGTCTGTGGCAGATAGCAGAAGCTCAGACGAGAGGGACCAGGAAGATCTAGATATGGCTGCTGTGAGCATGGTCAGGGTTCCCACGGCCAGTCCAGCCCTGGGGGATCTTCCTCCTTACTCAGCTGAGGGAGCCGGGGGAAGTTAGCCTGAACTGGTCTATCTCAAACCAGTCAGGGAACCAAATTCAGTGCAGGACAAGCCCCTACCGGGGCAGGGCAATACCCTTTGCGAAGACACCAGTGGGAGCAGGGCCAGAGGGCCAGCCCACTGGATATTATTGGGCACATACTCCATTTTCTACATCAGATCTGCTAAACTGGAAAAGCTCAAATCCTTCTTATAGGGATGATCCTACTAAAATGACTGACTTAGTTACATCAGTTTTTGTCACCCACCATCCCAATGGGACAGACTCATACAAGCCTTACTATATATTTTGCTTAGGGGGGATGAGTGCAAGCTGGAATTGGATAAGGTAAATGAGGAGGTTCAGAATGTACCAGCCTTGGGACTTCCAAACCTACTAAAGCCCTTTCAATTATACGTTCGTAAAAGGCAGGGAGGGCATTGCCCTAGGAGTCCTCACCTGAATGCTTAGTGACATTCCTCAACCCATTGCACACTTGTCAAAGAAACTAGATCACACTGTCCAGGGGTGGCCATCCTGCTTGAGAGCTGTGGCAGCCACCTGTGAGCTCTTGTAGGAAACTAAAAATGTTCCTTGGAACAGCCTATAACCGTTTATGCACCCCACTGAGTGCTGAGCCTGCTGGAGCAAAAGGGAAAGTTGTGGCTCACTGCTGGAAGAGTGGGTATGTACCAAACAATTCTTCTTGACAATCCCAAAATCTTCCTCAAAACTATAAGTAAGTTAAATCCTGCTTCTCTTCTCCCAGAGTCTGACTTGGCTTTGCTAACACATGAATGTGCTGAGATAATTGATGAAGTGTATTCTAGCAGAATTGATTTACAGGACCATCATGTAGAAGAGGTAGACTGGACTCTCCATGAAGATGGAAGCAGTTATATGGACAAAGGAAACAGAAAGACTGGGTATGCAGTTGCGATTCTTGAAGGAATAGTACAGGCCAAGGCCTTGCCGCCGGGAAACTCTGCTCAGAAAGGTGAACTGATTACATTGATGAGGGTGCTGGAATTGTTGCACGAAAAGAGAGTGAATGTGTACACCGACTCAAAGTAAGCTTTCCTAATTTTGCATGCACATGGTTCCATTGGGAAGAAGAGTACTATTAGCCTTCAATAAAAACATTAAGCATGCAGCAGAAAATTTAAAATTATTAGAAGCTGTTCAGGTACCTTTACAGGTGGCAGTTATGCACTGCCCAGGGCATCAGAGAGAGGACACAAAGTGCCTAGAGAAAACAATCTGGCTGATTGAGCACCAAAAGAGGCTGCTAAAGGAATGTTTATAATGCCTTTGGTACCTGTTCTAGACTTGTCACAATTTGACCCTGAATATTTTAATATTTGCAGGATGATTTCTTTATTTTTTATTGTTAAGTACAGTTGTCTACATTTTCACCCCACCACGCCCCACCACTCTCATCTACCCCCTTTGGTTTTGTCCATATGTCCTTTATACATGTTCCTTGATGGCCCTTCCCTTATTATCCCCTATTATCCCTCTCCCCATTTCTCTCTGGTTACTGTCAGTTTGTTCTTAATTTCAATGTCTCTGGTTGTATTTTGCTTGCTTGTTTGTTTTGTTGCTTAGGTTCCACTTATAGGTGAAATCATATGGAATTTGTCTTTCACAACCTGGCTTACTTCACTTAGCATAATGCTCTCCAGTTCCATCCATGCTGTTGCAAAGAGTAGGAGCTCCTTCTTTCTTTCTGCTGTGTAATATTCCATCATGTAAATGTACCACAGTTTTTTGATCCACTCATCTACTGATGGGCACTTAGGTTGCTTCCAGCACTTGGCTATTGTAAATTGTGCTTATATGAACATTGGGGTGCATAAGTTCCTTTGCATTCATGTTTTGGAATTCTTGGGGTATACTCCCAGCAGTGGAATCGCTGGGTCAAAAGGCAGTTCCGTTTTTAGTTTTTTGAGGAAATTCCATACTGTTTTCCACAGTGGCTGCACCAGTCTGCATTCCCACCAACAGTGCACTAGGGTTCTCTTTTTCTGTACAACCTCGCCAGCACTAGTTGTTTGTTGATTTGTTTATGATGGTAGGATGGTTTCTAATATGTGGGAGGACTGTATGTTCCTATGTTCCAGCAAACAGTTCAAGGGGACTGTGCTCTCTGGGAAGACTGATGGTGTTTATACTTCAAAAGCCACACACCGCCCAGGCTCGATGGGAACTCTACCTTGCACCTGATTGTAACAGTGATTTGCACTTTTTTAGCCCTGCTGAATATATATCCTTGACTATATTTTTAATGCAAGCCATGTTACCTCTTTGAATATAGAAATAAGTAGACTGGCCTGCATTATGGCAGAAGCTTTGAATGCCACCTCACAGCCATTAATGCCATCAGTCAAGAACTAGGTCAAGTTAGAGAAGTAGTATTAGAAAATTGTGCAGCTATAGACTACCTCCTTTTAAGACATAATCACAGATGTGAAGAATTTAAAGAATTCTGCTGTTTCAACTTGACTGGTAATTTACAGCTCATGAAGCATAAAGTAAAGCAAGTAAATGAAGTAGTGTCCTATATAATACAAAGAGAGGAATTCTTTGATACTGATTTATCTAAACTAACCTGCTGGCTGTCTAGTATAGTATTACTGGTCTTAGAGAGGCATTTGTTGTTTTTATTCTTTTCATTTTTTTTCAGTATCATAGCTTGTTTTATATGGATCTGCAATTAATTGTATTCTTAAACCCTCTTCCAGACTATGTAATGCTAAGATACTTGCTCAACAGAAAGATGATTACTTCCACATGAAACTGACCTCATAGAAATAAGATAGTTTAAACTAACAGTGGGGGAATGATGGGGGAACTCAACAGTTGAAATTTTTTTGTTTTAAGTGATAGTTAATAAGCTTAGTAGTTAATGCATGTAAGAAGCTATTATTTCAGGAACTGACACTATGGCTCACCCTGACTCCAGGAGACTGAAAGCAATTTGACTTTTGTGCTCCAGAGGGGACTGCAAGCTATCCAGATGGTACCTCAGCCATTGTGTTCCAGGGAGAGACATCTGCCATCCAGGACACAGATAAAAGAATGGCCCAGGACACAGATAAAGAAAATGACACAGGACACAGGACACAGATAAAAAGAATGGCCCAGGACACAGATAAAGAATCAGTGGTGAACAAATGAAAGGAGGCTAGGAAAATTGCTGGACTGCAGCTTTTATTTGTTTAACCTTTCCTGAGTTCCAAACCCCTTACCTACACCATTTCCTCCTTATAAAAAAGGCTGGCTTGAAAGGAAATGGAAGATGGTCTTTTAGGGTACATAATTCACCATCTTCTCAGATCTCCAGCCATCTGAATAAACTGCACATAAAGATTCAATCCCTGTCTTTGCTCATTGGTTCTGGTAGTGACAGGCGGCATAGACGCCAACTTTTCTGGTTTCAGAAGGAGAAACTAACTTGTTGTGAAGGAGGAAACAGGCTTTCCAGGGAGAGGAAACAACATAAGCAAAGGTCTGGATGAAAGAAAAAGCATGGCACATTTGAGTGAAATACAAAATGTGTTCTGTGTGGCTGGAGCCTGGAGAGTGAGGCAGGAAGAGGAACAAATTTAGGCATCCTTGTGTTAACAAGTTTGCATTTTTCCTTGAAGTAAAATGGAAGGATTTTAAAGGCTGGAGTGGCAAGATCAGTTTTGCATTTCAGTAAGCTCCCCCTGGCTGCTATAGTAATAATGGAGTGTCAGGACACGCAAAAAGACTGGGAGACCAGTCAGGAAAGAGATTATGGGGGCCTCAAGTCATAAGATGAGCCCTGGCTGATGTGGTTCCATGGACTGAGTGCTGGCCTACGAACTAAAGGGTTACTGGTTCAATTCCCAGTCAGGGCATGTGCCTGGGTTGTAGGTTGGGTCCCCAGTGGGGGGTACACGAGAGGCAACCACACATTGATGTTTCTTTCCCTTTCTCCCTCCCTTCCCCTCTCTATAAATAAATAAATAAAATCTTTAATGAAAAAGAAGATGGCAGTGTAGGAGGATGAGAAAATAGATGATCATGGTGTTATTGTTGGTTATATGATGATTAGGAGGAGAAAGTGGTAGAAGTACTAACACTATTGAGGACCTACTCTGTGCCACATAGTGTTTTAAGCTACTAATTGAAATCATTCACAAATATCCTATGAAAAAATACAGTTGGGCCTTGAATAACATAGGTTTTTAACTATGCGGATCCACTTATACACAGATTTTTTTTTTCAATAATATCTAGTCAGCCCTCAGTATCTGTGGGTTTCACCTCCTTGGAGTCAACCAACCATGGGCTGAAAATGGTACAGTTGGATGTGGAGGGCCTACTGTGTGCATTTGTTTGCCATTTTATATAAGGGACATGAGCATTCACAGATTTTGGTATCTGAGGGAGGCTCCTGGAACCAATTCCTTAAAGATACCGAGGGATGACTATGGTTAAGTTTTGGGGGAGCCAAAAGTTATACGTGGATTTTTGACTGCACAAGGAGTCCGCATAACCCCCATGTTGTTCAAGGGTCGACTGTAATATTTCAATTTTAAATTTTGAGGAAACTGAGACACAGGGAGGTTAAGTAACTTGCCAAGGTTACTTAAAAGTTAATAAATTAAGATAAGAGAAGGTATACTCATTGAAGATGAGAATAGAACTGTGGCTGCCAGGAGCTGGGGGTGGGGGAAATTGGGAGATATTAGTCAAAGAGTACAAACTTTCAGTTCTACAGTGAATAAGTTCTGGGGATCTAAGGTATAGGCATGATAAGTATAGTTACAAATAGTGTGCTGAACACTGGAAATAAGCTGAGAGTAGATTTCAGGTGCACTTGTCACACACAAATGGTAACTGAGGAGATAGATGTTAATTAGCTTGACTGTAGCAACCATTTCACTATGTATATGTATATCAAATCATCATGTTGTAAACCTTAAATATACACAATATACAACTTTTATTAAAATTTTATTAAGCTGAGTAAAAAGTCTTTGCTAGTGGATTTATGAGGGGGATGAAGCTAACCAGTTACCCAGCTCCTGTATCTTCTTACCTCATAGCTGCCAATGAAACTAAGGGTGCATTTGGGGAGGGGGCATTCATTATCATTTGCATCTCCTTTATTCCTGAATAGAAATGTAGTTTATGATCTTTTTATAATCATTTCCTCTGAACAATTGCAGCTCTTATCTCAAATACCAGAATAAATTATTTTATTTATTTTCTTTCAGGAGCCCAACATTCAGATCGCAGCTCACTAACCTTCATCAAATACAGCAAAAAGTAGTACAAATTCATGCAAGGTCTGTGTCCTTTCTCTGGCCAGACTCCCTGGAAAAGAAGTGAGAGCATTTATCTTCTATTAAAAATCATTTTATAGCAAATTGACACCAAGAGGAGACCTTACTTCATCAACAGCTTAAAAGTAAGTCCTTACAAATATAGTCCTTTGTCTTCTGTTAACTTTACCATAACATCATTTCTTTAATGACAGGTCTCCTTTATCATTGCTTCTAAAACTATTTCGGGTAAAGACCTTTTTTTAATTTTCAAATTTGTTGCAGACCACTACTTTTGTAAAATACAATAAAAATAATTATTAAAACATGAAATTCAAGAGACATACAAAATATAAGCCCATATAATCATATCTTATTTACAGGGTGGGGCAAAAGTAGGTTTACAGTTGTTTATATGGAAAACAATACAATAATAAATAATAAAAGAATAAACTGTGCTTCCCATACTTACAACCTAGTTTTGCCCCGCCCTGTATGTATGTATGTGTTCAGAGTAAGTATAAAAGAGGAAAAGCAAAGTTATAAAAACAATGCACACTGTTCATGGAAAATGTACATATAAGCAATTAGTATAGAGAATTTCTATTATGTTTTAATATTTTTTTACTTCTGTAATTGTAAATAAACAAAAAGTTATGAGCAAAATAACAGCTGTCCGTATTAAACACCTGTAGCCACACTTCAAATGAACACCATGTACACCAATATTTAAATTGTTAACGTTAAAAATGAGCTTGCTTCATGCTTTCATAGGTTGAATCTGTTGGTTGTTTTTCTTAACATTGTATTTCTTCACTTTATTGAAAAGTTTTCTTTGAAAGCTTATTTCAAGTAGCAAGATTTTTGCTTATGATAGTCCGCTTTTGTGTCTCTTGTACCCTTGATGCTTGGAAAGTTAAAAGTTATATTGAATAAAGAAAGTTACTCACTCATACAAATTTAAAAATACAAGCAAAGCTGTCTGAAAACATTTTAATTCTTCTTATTTTATTGTTTAAATTATCCAATAGTAAAATTGACTTTCACTTTTTGGTGAATAAGTCTATGGGTTTTAACACAGGTATAGATTCATGAAACTACCACCACCAGCATACAGAACAGTTCCCAAAGCTTCCCAAACTCCCTCCTTCTATCCCTTTAATCCCTTTAACTCATATATCTAGTATGTGTATGTGTATATCCTGGAGTGTGTGTGCGTGTGTGTGTGTATACATGCACACACACACACTATATAGTTGCATTTTTGAGAATGTGATATAAATTGAATCACACAATATATAAGCTTTTGAATCTCACTTGTTTACTTGGTATAATGCCTTTAAGATTCATCCATTTTGTTGCATGTATCAATACTATATTTGTTTTATTTCTAGGTAGTAATTTGTGATACGAATGTACCACAATTTGGTTAACCATTCACTTACTGAAGGACATTTAGGTTGTTTCCATTTTTTGGCTATTACAAATAAAGCTGCTGTGAGCATTCAAATACAGATTTTGTATGAAGGTTAAGTTTTCATTTCTCTAGGTTAATACTGAGGAATGGAAACAAAGTTTGTATTTAATTTTATAAGACACTGACTACAATTCTAACACCAATTTCAGTGTGTGGGGGTTTTTCCCCAACATCAAGCAATTCTGGGACATGAACTGGGTGTCATACAATTCAACTCAATTCTGACCCTATTTTCCTGAAGTTGGCATCAGACCCCACGGGTTAAGGACTCAACAATAAGGAAAAAAAAAAAAACATCAATGTTTTAAATGGGCAAAAGATTTGAATAGATACTTTACCAAGGAAGACTCAGGAAAATCAACTCAGTCCTACAAGACAGCCCTCTCTCCACCACTTCAGATGCCAACTGCAAGTCCAGGTTCTTACCTTTGCTTCTGATCAACCAGCTGTAAATCAGAGGTTCCAGTGACCCTCCCTTGGGTTCCATTAATTTTCTAGATTGGCTCGCAGAACTGAGAGACACATGTTACTTACTAGATTGCCAGTTTATTATAAAAGATTATAAAATAAACAGCCAGACAGAAGATATGCATAGGGCAAGGTACTGGAAAAAGAGATGAGAGTTTCCATGCCCTCTCTAGGTGCATCACTCTCAGGGTACCTTCAGGCGTTCACCAACCAGGAAGCTCGCCAACCCCACCCTTTTAGGTTTTTACAGAGGCTTCATTACATAGGCATAATTTATTAAATTACTGGCCATTGGCAATTGGACTCAACCTCCACCACCACCCCCCATCAAGCAAGTAGGACTGAAAGTTCCAACCCTCTAATTACATGGTTGGCTCCACTGGCAACCAGCTCCCAACCTTAGGTGTTTTTCAAAAAGTCACCTCATTATTGTAACATTTATTGCTATCATCATAGGACATTACAAGAGTTTTAGGAGCTCTGCCAGGAATGGGATGAAGATCAAATACATATTTTTTATTTTAAATCATATATCACACCACTAAATTGTTTTCCAGAGTAGCATTACCATTGTGAATTCCCATGAACAATGTTGTTCTGCATTCTTGCCAGCATATTTGATAATTTAAAAATTGTTATTTTAGCTATTCTAATAGGTATGTAGCAGTATTTTGCTGTGGCTTTAATATGCATTTTTATAATGGTTAATGGCATTGAGCATTTTTTCACATATTTATTTGCCACTTGTATATCTTCCTTGGTAAAGTATCTATTCAAATCTTTTGCTCATTTAAAAAATTAGGTTGTTTTTTTCTTATTGTTGAGATTTGAGAGCACATTATATATTCTGAATATAAGTCCCTTGCCAGATATGTGATTGGCAAATATTTTCTCTCAGTCTGTAGCTTGTTTTTTTCATTCTTTTACCAGTGTTTTTTTTTTTTTTACAAAACAAAAGTTATTATTGTTGATAAGGTCAAATTTATCAATTTTTTAAATGAATGGTGTTTTTGGTGTCTTCTCAGAACCCTTCTCCTAACCCCAGGTCATGAACATTTTCTGTTATATTTCCTAAAAATTTTATGGTTTTGATGTTACATTTATATCTACAATCCATTTGAGTTAATTTGTATAAGTAGTAAGGCTTAGAATTGTTGCATATAGATGTCCAATTTTTCTAACACCATTTGTTGAAAAGTCTATCCTTCCTCCATTGAATGGTTTTTGTACCAAATCAATTGGGCACACTTATATGGATCTGTTTCTAGACTATTCTGTTCCATTAATTTATGAGTCTATTCCATTAACCAATACATGTTATGATTAATGCAGCTTTGCAGTAAGTTGTAAAATTGAGTAGAATTATTCTCCTAAATTTATTCTTCTTTTGCAAAATCATTTTAACTAATCTAGTACTTTCGCCTTCCCATATAAATTTCAGAATCAGCTTTCTATAGCTACAAAAACCCCCCATCATTTTGGAATTTTGATTGAAATTATAGCTCAGTTGGTTAGAGCACTGTCCCAATACACCAAGGTTCAGGGTTTGATCCCCAGTCAGGGCACATACAAGAAGCAACCAATGAATGCATAGATAAATGGAAAAACAAATCTCTCTCTCTCTCTCCCCCTCCCTCCCTCCCTCCATTCCTCCTTTTCTTTCTCTAGAATCAATAAATAAACATTTAAAAAATCTATAGATTGGGGAGAATTAAGGATTTCACTATGTTGAATCTTACAGTTCAAAAACAGTATTTCTTTCTACTTAGGTCCGCTTCAGTTCTTTCATCAGTACGTTGTAGTTTTTACCACACATGTATATGTTTTGTTACATTTACCTAAGTTTTAGATTTTTTGAGTTACTGCAAATATTATTCTTTTTAAAATTTTGATTTCCAGTTACTAATTGATAGTATATAGAATGCAATTTATTTTTAACAGCATTATTGAGATATAATTGATATACAAAGAACTGCACATATTTAATGTGTATACTTTGATGAATTGGGACATAGGAAAACACCCCATGATACCATCACCAAATCAAGGTAATAGGCATATCCAATATCTCCCAGGGTCTCTTTGTGCCTCTTAGAGGGTGTGTGTGTATTAAGACCATTTAATGGGAGATCTACCATCTTAAAACATTTTGAAGTGTACAATATCATATTGTTAACTATACAAACTGTTGTACAGCAAATCTCTAGAACTGACTCATCTAAAATAACTGAAACACCATACCCTTTGAATACCAACTCGACATTTCTTCTACCCCACCTTCTGGCAACCACTATTACATTCTCTGCTTCAATGAGAATTTAAGACTATTGAACTTCTGGCCAAGATGGAGGTGTACATAGATATGCTTTGCTACCTCGAACAACTGAAAGAAGGACAAAAACAAATTTAAAAACAAAAGAACAACCAGAACTGCCAGAAAATCAAACCGTATGGAAGTCTGACAACCAAGGAGTTAAAGAAGAAACATTCATCCAGATTGGTAGGAGGGACAGAGATAGACAGCTGGGGCAGAGAGAACACGGTGCAAGGCAGTGGACCAATGCCAGTGAGGTGGCGACTGGCAGACCAGGGCAGGCAAGGCTGCAGCTGGCAGACTGGGCGGTCTCACATTTGGGTGAGGATAAAATGGGAGAAACAACTGAGGAGCAAGACAGACCACACAACCCAGAGTTCCCGCACAGGGAAATAAAGCCTCAAAAGCTCTGGTAGTAAAAACCTGTGAAGGTTGTGGTGGTGGGAGAAACTCCCAGCCTCACAGGAGAGTCTGTTGGAGAGTCCCCCAGGGTCCTAGAAGGTATACAAGCCCACCTACCTGGAAATCTGCACCAGAAGGGCCCAATTTGTTTGTGGGTAGTGGGGGAAGTGACTGAAAGCCACCCAAGAGCCAAGCGAGTGGAATTGTTCCCTCTCAGAGCCCTCCCCTACACACAGTGCCACAACACAGCTACGTGGGTTGCCCCACCCTGGTGAATACCTAAGGCTCCACCACTTACTACATAACACACATGCTGAGACAAAAAATATATATATGGCCCAAATGAAAGAACAGATCAAAACTACAAAAAGAGAACTAAGTGATGAAGACATAGCCAACCTATGAGATACAGAGCTCAAAACAATGGTAATCAGCATCTCAGAGAAATGGTTGAGTATGGTTGCAAAATAGAGGAAGAACTGAAGGCTATGCAAAGTGAAATATAGGAAAATGTACAGGGAACCAACAGTGACAGGAAGGAAACTGGGACGCAAATCAACGATTTGGAGCAGAAGGAAGAAAGAAACATCCAGCCAGAAAAGAATGAAGAAACAAGAATTCAAAAAAATGAGGAGAGGCTTAGGAACCTCTGGGACAACTTCAAACATTCCAACATCCAAATCATAGGGGCACCAGAAGGAGAAGAGGAAGAGCAAAAAATTGAAAACTTATTTGAACAAATAATGAAGGAGACTTCCCTAATCTGGCAAAGGAAATAGACTTCCAGGAAGTCCAGGAAGCTCAGAGAGTCCCAAAGAAGATGGACCAAAAGAAGCACACACCAAGGCACATCATAATTACATTACCCAAGATTAAAGATAAAGAGAGAATCTTAAAAGCAGCAAGAGAAAAGGAGACAGTTACCTACAAAGGAGTTCAGGTGAATATCAGGTAATTTCTCAAAAGAAATCTTGCAGGCAAGAACGGGCTGAAAGAAAGTATTCCAAATCATGAAAGGCAAGGACCTACATCCAAGATGACTCTATCCAGCAAAGCTATCGTTTAGAATGGAAGGGCAGATAAAGTGCTTCCCATATAAGGTCAAGTTAAAGGAGTTCATCATCACCAAGCCCTTATTAAATGAAATGTTAAAGGGACTTATCTAAGAAAAAGAAGCTGATCAAAAATATGAACAGTAAAGTGACTACAAACTCACAACTATCAAAAACTGAACCTAAAATATAGACAAAAACAAACTAAGCAAACAACTAGAACAGGAACAAAATCACAGAAATGAAGATCACATGGAGGGTTATCAGTTGGAAGAGGGAGGGGCAGAATGGGGAAAAAGGTACAGGGAATAAGAAGCATAAATGATAGGTACAAAATAGACAGGGGGAGTTTAAAAATAGTATGGGAAACAGAAAAGCCAAAGAACTTACATGTGCGACCCGTGGACATGGTGGGGGAATGCTGGGGGGGGGGCAGGGCATGCAGGGTGGAAGGGAATAAAGGGGAGAAAAAAATGGGACAACTGTAATAGCATAATCAATAAAATATATTTTTAAAAATTGCAGGGATAGGTAGTACCGTATCTTCCCATAAATTCCCAGATTCGTAACTGGGACAAAATAAAGTCCAGTGAAGCTGAATTCACCATTAAAAATTTAAGATTAAGATAGATTATACAACGTTTCTTCTGTAATTTAGTTTATACTATGAAACTATAAATTAAAAGAAGACAATTCAAATTAAGATTATTTTTAAAATAACAACATAAACATAAACAAATGCTTATTTTCTCAGATTTTTATATGCTTTTGGGTTAGAGATGACAAACTAACCTCCCAAAGTAGTCTGTACACCATTGATCACACACTTGGTCATGTCCACCTTCATGCAGCTTTCAAGAAACCTAACACGAAATTTATAAAAGGCACTACTGGGATAGTCCACAGGGTATTTGAAGTGGAAAGCGACAGTGGTTTAAGAGGAGAGACATAATTCAAGAAGTTGGCTTTTCTTGACCGTGAAAGTGCAGTATGGCAACATAGGGTGGGCATTTGTTCCTTTAAGAAACTAGATTATTCTCCTTTTTATGGGCATGATGCTAGAGAAAGGGAGCCTCTTACACATTAAAGAACATAAATACTATCTTTTATTAATAGACCCAGATACTTCCCTCCTTATTTCCTCTCATTCCTACCCTTTCTTACACTTACCTTCTCTACAAACCAGCAGGGTTCCAACGAGGCCTGAATTCAGGTCTTTCACCAGGTCTACATGAGAAAAATAGGAGTAGGTGAGACACGGTGGGTCTGAGGCCATTGGACCATTCTCTTTCAGGACCTGCCAGACGTAGGTGTGAGTTTCACCAGGAATGACTTTATCATCTTCCTTCTCCCTTTTCATGGTCTGATCCTCATATTCAGCACCTAAAGCAAGAATGCATAAAATTGTCATTTTTATGCCCATTGTCCACTCAGGGAAACATATCAAGTTTATTGTCACCAGTAGATTCTACACAAGAAACAGACTTTCTGCAACTTAATTTAGAAGACTAGCAAGGAGCAGCTATAAATGGGGAGAAGCCTCATGTACTCCAGGGGAGTTCTAGACCACTAATGCAAACATAAGTGGTTGACTGTTTCTCAATGAGACCTCCACACTCTAACCAACTATTTGCTTTTATTATTGCATATTTTAACCTAACTGAAATCAGTTTAACTCAACAGACACATATTGGGTATGTACTTTGCCTCAGACTCTTTAGTAAGCACTGGGGAGGGTCAGGGAAGGAGAAGATACAGAGATTTTTTAAAAAGATTTTATTTATTTTTAGAGAGAAGAGGAGGGAGGGAGGGAGAAAGAGAGGGGGAGAAACAATGTATGGTTGCCTCTCATGTGTCCCCAACTGGGGACCTGGCCCGCAACCCAGGTATGTGCCCTGACTGGGAATTGAACTAGCAACCCTTTGATTTGCAGGCTGTCACTCAATCCACTGAGCCACACCATTCAGGGCTAGATACAGCCATTTTTAAAAATGTTTTTAACTTGGTTCTCTCTAGAGGGGCAGATCGCATAAGGGGCAGATATCTTCTGTCTTTCCTGTCTTTAGCGATATTAAATTTGATCCCTGGATTAGCCTGATACTTCTATTGTAAATTGAGCACTGTATGTGTTCATTGCTAGTGAAGTGTCATTGCATCTAAGTCTTCTATTACTTCTATTGAAACATTTTACTAGTAACTAACCATAGCTTTATAATGGTCCTTGAAGTTCCACAGCAGCAAAAGCATTCAGGGTACTCTTCAGTTGTACCCCATCTTATCCCACAATATTTGTACACCATCTCCAACACAGCAGCGCAAGGGACCCCTGTACTGCCCCTCTTCTGCCAATATTTTTACTACAAATTCTCAGCAGCCAAAGGCCACCCCCAAAGTCCAGATGGGTGGTCCCCACTATAAAGTCAGCCTCTCTGGGGTATAGAGAAACCCCCTCCAGTGGGGACTAGGGACAACTGGTTTCATCGATAAGCAACAGCAGACCAATACCTGTGCTTGGAAAAGCTTGGTGGACATTTAGAAAAACCTAGTGGCACCTGGGGACAGAGAGTGTGGTTCATCTGTCTATGTGATTGTGGGTCAGTATGAAGTTCTGGATAATGGATATGTTTGAATAGGGAGGGAGGGGATCATGGAGGGGTACTGAAGGGGCTTCAACTATATCTATAATGTTAAATTAATAAAGATGGCCAAATGTTAAGTTTTGGCAAAGTAAGGTGATGAGCACATGTTTGTTTGCAATATTATTTCCTATAATTTTCTTTGTTTGAAATATTTAATTAAGAAAAGAATACCCTTTTTCTTAATACTAAGGTTGGGAGAGGGGTATAAGAGGTTTGATGAGAGGCCAAGAATGTGTGAAAGAGTATAGCCTTCTTGGGGAGAAGGACAGTGAATGGATTGGGAGAAACGTAGCATTAGGACGGTCAGGCAGTGCTGAGGAACCACTTCAGGTAAGATATTATGAACTTAGTGATACAACTCTATTTGGTTGTGTGATTTTTATTTCAGTTATGCTATTCACTTTGATGGCTAGCAGAATAGGTGATGAACAGATTTAGCCAGGGTAGAGGTTTAGCCAAGTGAACAGAATTCAGATCAAGGAGGCCAGGAACTTGAGAATGCATGTAAGGGAACCATGGTTGTGATGAGCCGGGGCATTTAAACTGCGCAAGGAGGGAAATGAAAAATTAAGGGGCAAAGTGATGGTGAAAAAAATGAAGGATCAGTGGGTGGTAGGTCTGAATGAGAATAAAGAGTTTTTGGAGTGGGCAGTAAGAGAATGAGAGCTGAAAAAAATAGGAGATGATACTCAAAATGTTGAAGGCTTGAACTTGAAATTTCAGGGGCTGTACAAGCTGCTAATAACAATGTTTATCCTTTAATGAAGACAAAGTTGATTGTGAAGACCAAGTGAAGTAAGTGGTGCTTGGGAAAAAGCACTGTGCACAGCCCTTAAAGTTTACATACCTACTTAATGTGTATTTCGTTTGGATATTTCTGCCTCCATCAGTCTTTTCTGAACTTATATATCAGCCACCTACAAATTCTAAGTAGAATGTGTTTTGTGTAATTTTCATCTTCTATTATACAAGGAAAAACACTGTTCACACATTTGAGACTTCAGGGAGTCTGACTGTCTGCTTCCAATGTGCCTTTTGCATGGAAGATAACCTAAGGAGTATACTGAAAAAACAGAAATCCACTTCTGAAAGGAAGTCATTTTATCCCTTGAGCCAGTCAAAGCCTTTTTAAGTGCTTGTAGGTTTGAGATACACAATAAAAAGAGAAAAGTTGAGTAGGAAATCATGGGACTTCCTGTTGAGAAAACTGAATAACCATCGTAAATGTAATGGTGTAAACAGCCACTATTATATCATGCTCACTGATTCTGTGGGTCAAGAATTCAGACAGGACACAGGCAAGATGGTTGCTCTGCTCCATGATGTCCAGGGCATCACCTGGCATAACTCAAATAGCTGAAGAATGGAATCATCTGGAGGCTTTTTTCACTCACATATCTAGTAACTGGGCTGCAATGACTTGAAAACTGGATGCAGCTGGGACTGTTGACCAGAGCATCTACACATGGCCTTTCTATTTGACTTTTGCTTTCTCACAGTATGGAAACCTTAGGGACTAAGGCTTCCTACATGGAATCTCAGGATTCCAAGAGTTAATGTTCCCACAAACAAGTTAGAAGAAGCATGTTTTTTTATGACTCAGCCTCAGAAGTCACATGACATACACTATTGGTCAAAACAGTTACAAGCCCACTGCAGACTAAAGGGGAAGAATATAGATTCTTGCTTTTGATGGGAGGTGTGTCAAGGTACCTGCTACCATGTCTTAAAACCACCACACCAGGGCATTGTGAAAACGAGCAACCTTTGTGTGTTGAAGTTGACAGGTGTCTCAGCAATCAACGTACTCTCAGTAACCAAGAGTGTTGGGTACTTTATACAAAGACCTTGTGGTTAGGGGCCATGGGAATTGTGTCTCCACCTTCCACCCCAATCCTAATCCTTTTGTGTCCTCTGATGTCTGTCTATGGCTTTTTATCTGCATCCTCCCTCTGCCTCTGCCGCACTGTCTGTCCTAGATAACCCTCTATTCACCCCCCTGCAGCTGGTGGGTCAGCCTTGCCCCTGGCCTGGCCCAGGCCCCTGGATGCTAGCCTGCTCAGACATCCCAAATTCCTGTGTCCAGTAGGAGTTGCAACACATTCTGAGCCCACATGCCAGAGATTTTTGTTGGTCTCAGTCCTGGAGGGCCACAGCTTAGTGACCCCTGGGCACAACTGTTCCAACACAATCCAAATGCTGTGCTTTAGGGGCTACTCCACCCTACTCTCTGGTGCCTTCAGCTATTTATCCTTTGCCTGATCTCTACTCAGCAGCTTTGTGTTGATACTTCTTGAGTTGTGTGTCCGCATGCTGTCCTTCAGATCTCCCTCAAAGTTTTTCAGCTCTGGCTCCTTTCACAGACACTTCATGTGAACTATCTTGGATTAAATCATGTGCTTTTATATTCTATTAGCCAAACCACATCATATGATTAAGCCCAACATCAATATGGTGGGGAAACGTACTCCTACTCTAGGGTAGGGGATGACTATTTGCCGAACAGTAATACACTTTACCAGAGTTGGCTTGGGAGATAAAAACTACAGGCTTGCAAAGCCATAGAGATACAAAGAATATCAGCGGTTGCCTGGGACCGGGAGCAGGAATGAGGCTTGAACTGCAAAGGGAGACCTTCTTGAAGTGCCAGAAGTATCATAAAGCTAGATTGTGCTGATGACTACACAACTGTCTAAATTTACTAAAAGACATCAAACTACCTTAAATGGGTAACCTTTGTGGTATTTAATTTGTACCTCAATAAAGCTGTTTAAAAATGCTACGAGGTAGTCATATACAAAAGTTAATTTGAGATGGATCACAGACCTCAATGTGAAGGGTACAATAATAACACTTCTAGAGGGAAGCACAGAAGAAACTCTCCATGACTTTGGGACAGGCAAATGTCTTAACAGGACACAAAGCTCTAAAATAAAAGGTAAATGTGATACATTTTTGTGTTTCATTAAATGTTGAACCTTCCATGCTTCATTAAGAACTTCTGTTTACCAAAAAAAAAAAAAAAGACAGTGAAAATTCAACCCTCAGACTAGAAAAAGATAAGCAAATATTTGTATCTGTCATGACATTTATAGTCAGAATATATAAAGAACCTCTACAAATCAAGAAGAAAATGATAAACAACTCATTGGTTTTCAACAGGACAAACACTGCAACACTTGATCAGATACTTTACCAAAAGATATTAGAAAGGTCAACAAACATATAAACTGATATTCAACATCATCACAGATTTACTTAACAATATGGGACCCCCAGATTAGTATAAGAAGGGCATAAGCTTGTGGATCATAACATAAAAATATAAAGGCTTGTGATGGGACATAAATCACATGGGCATTATGCCATCACCTCAGTGTTGTTCCTGGGCAGAACCACTGTAGATGCCCTGTGAGAGATTAGATCACCCATTTTCCCAGACCTCACCTGGATTGGGGTAGAAAAGAGTCATCTCTATGCTCAGTCCCCAGCTGCAAAGTTGTGAGAACCATGGCCTCTCTAAAATGCCCCTAGATTTGTTCTAGAAGCTCCCAAGTGTATAAACCTCATGGAAGTAGCCAGCCAGGCTCTAGCCAGAACCTGGGATGACTTCTCCTCTTTATTACCTGCCCATCCTGTATCCTTCCCCCAATCCAGGTCGGCCCTGGCCACATGAGTGCAATCCGGAAAAGGCCTTCCAATTTCAGAAGGAGAAATTAGTCAACATGTGAGCACAGTTAGGCTGTGCAACATAGGGCCTGTGCTCTAATAATTTATTAATGATTTCCTGGAATCTTCTTGATCTATATATGTTATAATCTATCTGGACAATATCATAGTCAATTGTGGCACCCTCTTCACTCCCTTCCTGAACTATGAAATTTAAGGAGTAGATAGTTGAAGTGGGGACTTTGGCCAAACAGGTCATTTGTTTTATCAAGGTCAGCTTGTGCTTCTGCTATTTGGCTCTCATCACATGGTGGCAACCATATTTAGAAATTGGGAGTAGGAGAAGGAGAGGAAATATCTGAAAAGTCAGAATCTAAGGAAGAAGGAGAATTCTGTTTCAACTTTATACCATGAGTCTTGACTGTTCCCTAGGAAGTTTCCTGGGCATAGGAAGGCAGATGAAGTGGGCATTTTAGAATCTGTTGCCTGGCTCCCTATGGGAAAACAGAGGACCAAATCAAAACTTTGGGGATGAGACTAAAATGACAATATTCTTAACTTCATGAAATGGGCCTAGGTTTGAATTCCAATTCTACTGTTCACTAGTTGCATGACCTTATACTCAATATTCTTCTATATCTAGATGACAGGACAATAGGAGGACATTTGACTCACCTTCAGAAGCTTTCCAGTAGGATACACCGACAGCATGAAGACTGACAGCATGAGAAGCCATGTTTTTAAGTGTAATGAGTACTGTGTCATAAACCTCAGCCCGGATGGTAGGACCCAGCAGACCTGCAAGAATGAGATGGTTTCCAAAGGTCACTTGGATGGTGTCACTCCAGAAAACCTATTGTTATGAAAGTCATGGGCAAAGTCAAAGCGAAGAAGCATGCCCCTATGATTATTGATAAAAAGTAGTTAAATGAATTAATATAGAAACTGCTGTCATCAGCTCAACCTCATGGTTGTTCTGAGGACAGAGTTCTGGCAATTCATTCAATGCATTCATTCATTTAACTAATACTAGTTAGAGTTCCTACTATATCCTAGAAACTGTCTTAGGGAGTGGAGATGCAGTAGTCGGTAAGACATCATGGAGATCACATTTGAGAGACATTAAGCACATAAAGAAATAAACAAGAAAGTTCCAGGTTATAAATACTAGAAAATATGGTGATATGCTAGAAAATGATGAGGCTGGAGGTGAAAGATACTTTAAGTATAGTCATCAGGAAGGACCTCTCTGAGGATGTAGCATTTTAGCAGAGATACAAGTTATAAAAAAAGCAAGACTTGCAAAGATCTGGTGGAAGAGCATTCAACACAGATAAAATAAATGCAAAAGTCCTGAGACAGGAATAAGCTTCACATAGTTGAATACATGTGGTTGAAACAAGCAGGGGAGTAACAGAAAATAAGGCAGGCAGGGAACATAACATGTAGGACTTTGTAGGCCATGGGAGTTTGGAGGAATTTAGAATTTATAAGAAGCAAGCAAAAAAAAAAAGAGAGAGAGAGAGAAAAAAATGAAAAAAAAAAAAAAACCAAAGAAGTAAGCAGACTTAGGACTTGTTTTGGAGGAAGAGTCGACAAGACTTGCTGATGGATTGGATGTTGGAGATAGAAAAAAAAGAGAGAGGATCCAGGGGTGACTGCTGTGATTTTGGTTTGTGCAACTGGTAGTCAGGCTGTGATACAGAAAATTAAGAGAGAAATCCAGACTCCTGACTTACAGACATATTAAGTATAAGATACCTAGAAATGGCTTATTGAATGAACTGAATTCAGTGGGATGAAAATATGAAATGCTTTATTTTTCATTGCATTAGGTGGAATTTCCCTTTCTTGCAATTTGAAAAATTCTCAATTTTTTACAGTAACCTTTACATATCAACAGTATAATTTTTAGGTACTAATAAGTCCAGTCCAGTCTAATACAAAACTTTTGATCTCCCCTGCAATTTAAGGGTTCCTCCCTCCTCCAGCTAAGTTCTGACAGGCACAGAAAACTTAATGGGAAAAAGGTTGTTTGGTTGGTAGTTTCACTGGTTTTCACCTTTGTCTCCTAATCCTTCTCCCCCACTCACCTTACTGACTCTTGACCCTCTAAGGTTGGAGCTAGTGCGAAAAAGAACAAGGATGAAAAAAGAAGTGTGATGACAAGATCTTTCTTAGAAGGAGCAGTGGCAAAGTGGCTTTGGTACCCCCTAGTTGTGGCACATGCCAAAATTCTGGCTCTTTCTTTCTTAGGGAACTTACATGTGTTCTTTGGAGATTCTCTCCCTTCAAATATATGTGTACCCCACTCTACCACCCCCTGGCATGAGATATGTCTTCTCCACTTGTCATTTGTATCTCTCCTCTCACTTCTTGTTTCTGGCAATACAATCACATTGTATAACTTTTTTCTGTTGGGGTCACCTAGCTCTGGAAGGAAGACCTCTCAGACAAGGTCTTCTTGACACAAATCTTGTCCTGTGACCTTCCTGGCTTCACACCTAACAGTGGAAGTACAGTTAACTTCTGCTATAGCCTACTCTCCTTATTATGCCATTATGGGAAGTTCCCTCAAGACTCTGGCCTTAAAGGTTTTTCCAAATAAAACCAGGCACTAGTCCACTAGTCATTTTCTCCTAAACTCCAGAGGTCCTATTTCAAGTCTTCTAAATAATTCTCCTGAAGCCTCCCTCACTATAGCTTGATATGAGGGGGAAGCCTCCCTCCCCTCATGGGTAGGGGACATACGAAACATGAAAAATCTTTTCCAAAGAAATTCTCAAATCTAAACGCTTTTATAAGTTCCTAGCTTTTGTATATATAGGCTGGTGGTGCATGAGAGGCAAAGGGTGGCAAAACCAATTTTGGACCACAACCTGAATGAACAAGTCCTAAATAGATGGGCTGATGTCTCTCTTTAGAATTTGGGGATGCTTGTCACCTATAAGTTTAAGCAATAATTCTAAGGTAGAAAATGTCTCATCTTAATGTCTTGTTACATGCTTATTTGACATCTAAGTGAAGGTATCAAGCAAGCAGTCTGAACAGAAGATATAAGCTTGGGAGTTATTAGCATAGAGATATTTTAAAGCTATGAGACTGGACAAGATCATCTAGAGATTGAAGGTTGAGAGAAAAGAAAAAAAAACAAACTCAGGTCCAAGACCCAGAGCACTCCAGTAAATAGAGAATAAGCAGAGGAGGAGAGTCCAGCAAAAAGATTGAGAACATTCAGCCAAGGTATTTCCCTGAGATGTGGTAGTAGGGAAAAACATTTTCTTTGGCAGCTGTTCACTTCAACTGCAGGCCCAAGAGTGATAAATCCTCTCTTGGAAATAAGACACTCAGTTTTATAATAAGCAGTCAATATTTCTTTCATTACCCATCCATGGTGGCCTGGGCTTGGTAATGTTGAAAAGGTGATCTGTGAACTCTATAAAGACAGTCTTTTTGTACATGACTGAGGTGCTGAGTGGGAAAGATTTTGGCACTCCAGGAGGAAACCTGTGTGAAGAAAGGAAAAAGTCATTCATTTAGTAGACTTTCTTTGAACCCACTTGGAAAGGAAGCTGGAAGTAATGTTTCCACCCCACTCTCCTTGACTGTTAAAGCAAATCGGAAGTTGTATATGAATTCCTACTATAGACTGAATGTTTCTGTGCAGAGCACTCATGAATGGGATTAGTGCCTTATAAAAGAAACCATAGAGAGATCTCTCACCTCTTTCACCATATGAAGTTACAGTAAAAATATGACCATCTATGAACTAGGAAAAGGGCCTTTACCAGATACCAAATCAGTACTTTCATCTTGGACTTCCACCTTCCAGAACTGTGTGAAATAAATGACTGCTGCTTATAAGCAACCCAGTCTGTGGTATTTTGTTATAGTAGCCTGAACTGACTAATATGATCCCTAACATCTATGAAAGCAAAACCCTCTTTTTTAAAGTCATCTGATACCTTAGGTTCCATATGAAAAGATAAATCATAAAATTGATACCCATACACTGAATCAGCCAAAAAAAAAAATCTTTTACCAAAATAATAACTACAGCATTCTTCAATTTCATCTTTAAAACAGACTAAAATGGGAAATTTTGGCCAAGATGGAGGCATAGGTAATTACACTTTTCCTTCTCACAAAACCAAAAAAAAGACAACAACAAATTTAAAAACAAAAATTAACCAGAACTGCCAGAAAATCAAACTGTATGGAAGTCTGACAACCAAGGAGTAAAGAAGAAACATTTATCCAGACCAGTAATAGGGGATGGAGATGGGCAGCTGGGATAGAGAGGACTCATGGCAAGGCGGTAGCTGCAGGACCAGGTGATCCCACATTTGTGTGTAGGTAAACTGGGAGGAACAACTGGGGAGCGAGACAGACCACGCAACCCAGGGCTCCAGTGCAGGGAAATAAAACCTCAAAAGCTCTGGCAATAAAAACCTGTGAGGGTTGTGATGGTGGGAGAAACTCCCAGCCTCACAGGAGAGTATGTTGGGGAGACCCACAGGGACCTAGAATGTACACAAATCACCCAGGAGTCAGCACCAGAAGGGCCCACTTTGCTTCTGAGTAGTGGGGGAAGTGACTGAAAGCCAGTCAAAAGCTGAGTAACTCTTTTACCCCTCTCCCACATATAGCCCGACAACACTGCTATGTGGGTTGCCCCGCCCTGAGGAATACCTAAGGCTCTGCCACTTACTACGTAACAGGCATGCTGAAAAAAAAAAAAATATATATATATATATATGGCCTAAATGAAAGAACAGATCAAAACTCCAAAAATATAACAAAGCAATGAATAGATAACCAAACTATCTGATGCAGAATGCAAAACACTGGTAATCAGAATGCTCACAGAGATGGTTGAGTATGGTTGCAAAATGGAGGAAGAACTGAAGGCTATGCAAAGTGAAATAAAGGAAAATGTACAGGGAACGAACAGTGGCAGGAAGTAAATTGGGACCCAAATCAAAATTTGGACTAGAAGGAAGAAATAAACATCCAACCAGAACAGAATGAAGAAACAAGAATTCAAAAAAATGAGGAGAGGCTTAGGAACCTCTGGGACAACTTCAAACATTCCAACATCCAAGTCATAGGGGTGCCAGTACGAGAGAAGGAAGAGCAAAAAATTAAACACTTATTTGAAAACATAATGAAGGAAAAGTTCCGTACACTGGCAAAGGAAATAGACTTCCAGGAAGTCCAGGAAGCTCAGACAGTCCCAAACAAGTTGGACCCAAAGAAGCACACACCAGGGCACGTCACAATTACATTAGCCAAGGTTAAGGATAAAGAGAGAATCTTAAAAGCAGCAAGAGAAAAGAAGACAGTTACCTACAAAGGAGTGCCCGTAAGACTGTCAGCTGATTTCTCAAAAGAAATCTTACAAGCAAGAAGGGGCTGGAAAGAAGTATTTGAAGTCATGAAAGGCAAGGAGCTACATCCAAGATTACTCTACGCAGCAAAGCTATTGTTTAGAATTGAGGGGCAGATAAAGTGCTTATCATCACCAAGCTCTTATTAGATGAAATGTTAATGGGACTTATCTAAGAACAAGATGATCAAAAATGTGAACAGTAAAATGATTACAAACTCACAACTCTCAACATCTGAACCTAAAAAAATAGAAAAAAAACAAACTAAGCAAACAAGTAGAACAGGAACAGAATCACAAAAATGGAGATCACATGGAGCGTTATTAGTGGGGAGGGACTGCGGGGAAAAGGTACAGGGAATAAGAAGCATAAATGGTAGGTAGAAAGTAGACAGGGGGAGGTTAAGAATAGTACAGGAAATGGAGAAGAAGCCAAAGAACTTATATGCACGACCCATGGACATGAACTAAGGTGGGGGAATGCTGGTGGGAGGGGGGTGCAGGACAGAAGAGAATAAAGGGGAGAAAAAAATGGGACAACTGTTACAGCATAATCAATAAATATACTAGAAATCAATAAAATAAAATCTTAAAAAAAATTAAAAAATAAAATACCAGTGACACATTTCATAGATATAGAACATTTCAAAAATTCATATGGAACCATAAATGACCCCGAATACCTTCAGCCATTTTGAAAAAGAACAACAAAGCAGGAGGGATCACAATACCTGATATCAAACTGTATTACAAGGCCACGGTAATCAAAACAGTCTGGTACTGGCAGAAGAACAGATACATAGATCAATGGAACAGAACAGAGAGCCCAGAAATAAACCCAAGTCTCTATTGCCAACTAATATTTGACAAAGAGGGCAGGAGTATAAAATGAAGTAAAAATAGCCTCTCCAACAAATGGTATTGGGAGATCTGGACGGCTACATGCAAAAATATGAAACTCAACTACCAACTTACACTATAAACAAAAATAAACTCAAAATAGATAAAAGAATTAAATATAAGCCTTGACGCCATAAAAGTATTAGCGGAGGACATAGGCAGGAAAATTTCAGATATTCCACACAGCCATATTTTCACCGATGTTCCCTAGAGCAAGGGATATAAAAGAAAGAATAAGCAAATGGCACTACATCAAATTAGAAACCTTCTGCACAACTAAAGAAATGAAAAGAAAATGAAAAGAAAACCAACCATATGGGAAAATATATTTGCAAATGATGATTCCTCAGACAAGGCTTCGATCTCCCAAATATAGAAAGAACTCACACAACTCCACTCCAGGAAGACAAACAATCCAATTAAAAAATGGGCAATGGCCTTTTATTATGTTGAGGAATGCTCCCTCTATTCCCACTTTGCTGAGTGTTTTTCTTTTATCACAAATGGGTGCTGTATCTTATCAAATGCTTTTTCCACATCTATTGATATGATCATGTGGTTTTTGTCTTTTCTTTTGTTTATGGGTGTATTATGTTTATTGATTTGTGAATATTGTACCATCTTTGCATCCCTGGGATGAATCCCACTTGATCATGGTGTATGATCTTTTTAATGTATTGCTGGATGCGGTTTTCCAATATTTTGTTGAGGATTTTAGCATCTCTGTTCATCAGTGATATTGGCCTGAAGTTTTCTTTCTTTGTTATGTCTTTATCTGGTTTTGGGATTAGGATGATGTTGGCTTCGTAAAACGAGTTTGGGAGTCTTCCATCTGCTTGAATTTTTTGAAATAATCTGAGGAGGATGGAGGTTAGCTCTCCCTTAAATGCTCTGCAGAATTCTCCTGTGAAGCCGTCTGGTCCAGGGCTTTTGTGTGCCGGAAGCTTTTTGATTATTGTTTCAATTTCATCAGGTGTTACTGGTCTGTAACTGGATCACCAACTTACACCATACACAAGAATAAATTCAAGGTGGATAAAAGACTTAAATATAAGTCACAACACCATGAAAGTCCTAGAGGAAAACATTGGCAGGAAAATCTCAGACATTCCATGCAGCAACATTCTCACAGACACGTCCCCTAAAGCAAGGGACATAAAGGAAAGAATAAACAAATGGGACTTCATTAAAATAAAAAGCTTCTGCATGGCTACATAAAACAGCATTAAAATGAAAAGAGAACCAACAGTATGGGAAAACATATTTGCCAGGGATACCCCAGACAAGGGTCTGATCCCCAAAATATATAAAGAACTCACACGACTGCACTCAAGGAAGACAAACAACCCAATTAAAAAAGGGGCAAAGGACTTGAACAGACACTTCTCCAAGGAAGACATACAGAGGGCCCAGAGATATATGAAAAGATGCTCAGCATCACTAGCCATCAGAGAGATGCAAATTAGAACCACAATGAGGTACCACCTCACACTGGTCAGAGTGGCCAACATAAACAAATCAACAAACAAATGTTGGAGAGGATGCAGAGAAAAGGGTACCCTAGTACATTGTTGGTGGGAATGCAGACTGGTGAGGCTACTGTGGAAAACAGTATGGAATTTCCTCAGAAAACTAAAAATGGAACTGCCCTTTGACCCAGCAATTCCACTGCTGGGATTATACCCTAAGAACTCTGAAACACCAATCCAAAAGAACCTATGCACCCCAATGTTCATAGCAGCACAATTTACAATAGCCAAGTACTGGAAGCAACCTAAGTGTCCCTCAGAAAATGAGTGGATCAAAAAACTATGGTATATTTACACAATGGAATTCTACGCAGCAGAGAGGAAGAAGGAGCTCCTACCCTTTGCAACAGCATGGATGGAATTGGAGAGCATTATGCTAAGTGAACTAAGCCAGGCAGTGAGGGACAAATACCATATGATCTCACCTTTAAATGGAACCTAATCAACAAAAGAATAAAGCAAACAAAATATAACCAGAGACATTGAAGTTAAGAGCAATCTAACAATAACCAGAAGGAGTGGGGAGGGGATAGTGGGGAGAAGGGTTTTCAGGAACTACTATAAAGGATACATGGACAAAACCAAGGGGGAGGATGGAGGCGGGGGAGGGAGGTGGGTTTGGCTGGGGTAGGGTGGAGGGGTGGGGAGAATAGGCAGACAACTGTAATGGAACAACAATAAAAATGTTTAATTAAAAAAAAGAAATAAATAGAAAGGGCTTATGAAAATAAAATTAAACAAGCAGAAAAAAAAAATGGACAATGGACATCAACAGATACTTCTCCCAGGAGGACATATAGAGGTCCTGGAGACATACGAAAGGATGCTCAACATCACTAGCCATCATAGAGATGCAAATTAAAACCACAATGAGATACCACTTCACACCGGTCAGAATGGCTATCATTAACAAATCAACAAACATTAACTGTTGGCAAGGATGTGGAGAAAAGGGAACCCTAGTGCACTGTTGGTGGCAATGCAGACTGGTGCAGCCACCGTGGAAAACAGTATGGAAATTCCTCAGAAAACTAAAAATGGAACTGCCTTTTGACCCAGCCATTCCACTGCTGGGATTATATAAGAACCCTGAAACACCAATTCAAAAGTACCTATGCCCCCAACGTTCATAGCAGCACAATTTACAATAGCAAAGTACTAGAAGCAACCTAAGTGCCCATCAATAAATGAGTGGATCAAAAAACTGTGGTACATTTACACAATGGAATAGACAGAAAGAAGGAACTCCTACCCTTCACAACAGCATGGATGGAACCCAAGAGTATTTTTGTAAGTGAAATAAGCCAGGTGGTGAAAGACAAATACTGTATGGTCTCAGCTATAAGGGGAACCTAATCAATAAAACAAAGAGGTGAGCAAAATAGGACAAAAGACATTGAAATAACGAAAAAATTGGGGGGGAGTGGGGAGGGGACAGTGGGGAGAGGGGATTACAGGAACTACTATAAAGGACATATGGACAAAATCAAGGGGGAAGGTGGAGGTGGGGGAGGGAGGGGGGTTTGGCCTGGGTGGGGTGGAGGGATGGGGAGAAAAGGCATACAACTGTAATTGAATAACAATAAAAAAATTTTAAAAAATGCTGGGAAAAAAAAGGAAAAATTGACAGCGAGCAGAGAGGAGGGAGGAGGGGGATAATGGGAGACAGAAATGGAAGGGTCAAGTCAAGGAACATGTACAAAGGACCCATGGACAAAGACAATGCGGGGAGGGAGGACTGAATGTAGGAAGTGGGGGTGGGTAAGGTTGGGGAGAGTACTAGGGGGAAAATGGGGACAAGTGTAATTGCACAACAATAAAAAATAATAAAAAACAACAGCAAAAGTCTCTTAAAATGATCAAAGAACTACCAAATTGCCTATCCTCTTTGGAGAATACATTGGCCTTGAAATCATTTATTATTTGTGGTTCCTTCAAGAATCACATGATCGTAAAATAAATTTAAGTAAAACATTAAGGAGAAGAGGGAGAAAGGTAGAGAAAGAAACTGAGAGCTAGAGGGGAAAAAAGGGAATCTCACTGATGGTAGCAATGTAATCACGGTTTCTGGTCTCTGCTGAAATGTCCCCTCCTCAACAGAGATTTCCTTGACTACCCTACATAAAAGAGTGCCTAGCAACAGTCTCTTTACCCCCACTATGCTTTTTCTTCACTTATTTTTATTCAAATTATAGGTTTGTTTCTTTGTATGTGTTTTGACTGTCTCCTGGCAATAGAATACAAATGTGCACAGGGACAGGGTTTTTTCCCCCGTTTTGTTCACTGATGAATCTTAAGTGCTTGACGTGCAGTAAATAATATTTGTTGACCGAATGTGGATGCATCTTTTCATTCTCTACTCCCATTGCAGATGGAAAAAGTGGGCTTCTGGCATAAGGTCAGTTCCCCATTAGGGTTCTATAAATTCCACCATCTCTCTCCTGATCCAGTCACTTACTCTTCAAGAAAAAATATTGACAAACAGTATACAAGGCACGAGGGATACAGCCACATGCAAAAACAACCTGTTTCCAGGCTTCATGACCTGAGAAGGTCTAGTCTACAGGTCTAGGGGTGGAGACATACCAAATAATCGCATGAAGAAATGTAAAATCAAAGTTGTGAAAAGTACTATTAAAGAGAGGTACTGGATACTCCGTGTTTAAGCAGGGGAGTCTGACCAAGTCAGGGAGGCTGGGGAAGCAAGCCTTCCTGAAGAAAGTAGCAGTTAAGCTGAGAAATGAAGGACATCTAAGGGATAAGGAGAAGAAGAGGAGAGGAATGAGCATTGTAGGTCGGAGAACAGCATGTGCAAAGGCCCCAGGAAGGGCATATGACACAGACCAAGAATAAAGAGGAACCATGTTGCTAGAGAGGGCAAAGGGGAATGTGAGTGAGATGAAGCTGGAGAGTAGACAGGGTTTAGGCAATGCAGGATCTTAAATTAAAGGCAATGTTGGGAGTTTGGACACTCTCTTAAGAATACTGGGTGGCCACTGCAGGGCTTTTAGGTGAAGGGTGAAAGGATCAGATCTGTGTTTTGCAAGCTATCAGATACGCATTATGGTTGCGTTGTGTAAAACAAACAGCAGGGGGCAGAATATATGGAGGCAGACTGGAAAGTGAGAGATGATAGAAGTTAGGGTGATGGTGTTGCGGCAAAGAGAGACAGAGGTGGGCAATGAAATGCCACTTGGAGGAAGGTTTCATGAAGGAGTTGTTTACAGAGCTGTGGGTAGGGCTAAGGGAAGATTCTGAGGGGAAAACGGGAGTGCTATTAATGATTACAGTGGCGGCACAGGTATTAAGAAGGGCAACAAGCACATGGGCCTGAAAACAGTCAGAGGAGCCTGGATACCACTCAGTGCAGAGGAGTTGCCAGAACAAGGCAGCCAAGCAGAAATGTACTCAGAGGGGGCGAAAATGTAGGGACCAGGAGAAGACCTTCCCAGGGATGCATGATAACAACATATACCCCCTGAGCACAGAAGAATCAGAGCAACCATCCCTTCACAGAGCTCACAGGCCCCTCTGCAGTGGGCAGAGCAGAAAGTCTGAGGCCCAGGGTGAACCTCAAAGGTTCAAACACACAAGATAGGCAGGGAGTGGTAGAGGGCCCCCCAAAATGATCAGGGGACTGCCAGTGTCACCAGGGCAAACACGCATTTGGCACATGGACCAAGTATTTCTGTTCTGGTTCATCCCCTCAGGCATTCAATAAGTATATAACAAAGTAACGAACACAGAAGAAATAAGGTAAAATAAATATCAATATTTGAACAATATTGATTAGAAACATTGTTTTTCATCTGATGTGCTTTCAGACACTTCAGTGACAGCTATAAATTTGTGCAGATGCTGCCACCCGAGGTCAGCAGATGTGATTAGCAGAACACTGCTTAGAATGACTGAACACGTAAAATGCACCAAGGTGCTTTACAAGGAAAGGGTAGCTGTGAGGCCATAAGGCCTCTTCAGTGAAGCACACAGCTACCCTCCGCCGCCCCCCCCCCCCAAACCAGCAAGCGCTGTGGGAAGGGTGGGAAAATGCAGCCAGGCACACATCAGGGTGAAACATGAATAGGTCCCCGAATTTGTGCCCCTGGAGTTTTGATGAAGATTGTGGCCCAGAGACGTATGTTTGAACTATTCTAGTGAAAAGTAAAAATACATCAGGTTGCAGACAGAGCAGACCCTTCTACGTGAGTCACACCTACCACGAACTGCACTGAATGGGTGAAAGGACAGGGATGGACACAGCTGCTCCCAGGAGGAGGCTCTGTGAGCCCCAGACAATGTCAATGAAACCGAGGCAGAAAGGATTAGCTGAGGAAACCAGGGAGAGTGCCTTGGAAGAAAACAAAAGGGGTTGAGTGAGCCTTAAAATGGTGAGCCTACACCTAACAGCATCTACTCACTTAAAGTAAAGACTGTTGGAAGCACATGAAGAAACTGGCCAGTGTACAGTCACAGAGGAAGACCTGAACACCCTTCGAGGGATGTAGTGGCGGATTGGCTGAAAAGGCTTCTTGAATTCGTGCATTGTTTTGAGTAGACGTCTCTCAGAGACCAAGCAACTGGGGCAAAGGTGAAGATGACTTAGTTCCCATCTCTCTAGGCTCCCTCCCCTCCCACAGAGCCTTGCATTTCACTCCATTCCAGGGTTTCCAGGGCACCTGAGAAAGCACGTAGCAGGAGCAGCTCTGCCAACCCAAGGCCACAACAAATGACTTTCAGTACTGGCTGAGGGCCAGAGGCCAGAGTACTGATAAGAAATCTCTTCCAGTAAAAGGAATTGATTTATGGAGGGAGGAATGGGGATGTGCATTGACCAGGGGGCGCAAGCATGTTGCAGGAGCATGTTGTCAGAGGCACATCTTGCGCACTCCTGTTACACTGCCACCTCTACTTCAATTCACAACCATGGCCATATGGAGATCCCTGCTTACCAATCACTAGTGTAAGAAAAATCCTGAGCTATATCTTCATATGCAGGTATAAGCCAAAAATTGACTGTTGTAAATCCCCAAAAGGCCAAACTTTGGCAATTGCTGTTGATTTTATCCACTTTGTGCAGAAAGAAATGGCTGAAGTTTCAAATATATACAGACTAATGGACAGCAGCAAATGGCTTGGCTGTCTGGCCAAGAGCCTACAAGAAAAAAAAAAAAGGGGGAATATTCAGGGACAAGGACATCTCTGGTAAAGGCTTGTTAGTGAGAGGGCACAAAATAGAAAGATCTTCATGTCATATGTTAATGCCATCACAGAGCATCTACCATGGAAGAAGCACATAACAGTAATGTGGACAAAATGACTAGCAATTAACATCAGCCAGCCTCTACATGGGCCTTCACAGTGCTAGCAAGATATGAGCTAAGTGTCTATGGTGGCAGGGAGAGAATTTATGCATGGACACAAAAATATGGCTTCCTGGACCTCCAGTCAAGATGTCGGCATAGGCAGAAATGGCTCACCTCTTTGTACAACCACATCAAAATTACAACTAAAATATAGAACATGCCCTGGCTGGTGTGGCTAGGTGGATTAAGCACTGGCCTGCAATCCATAGGGACACCGGTTCGTTTCCCAGTCTAGGGCACATGCCTGGATTGCAGGCCAGGTCCCCAGTGGGGGTATGTGACAGGCAACCATACTTTAATGTTTCTCTCCCTATCTTTCTCCCTCCTTTCCCCTCTGTCTAAAAAAATAAAGAAATAAAATCTTAAAATATAGAACAACCATCACTCAGAACTGTCAGAAATCGAGTTGAATGGAAGTCTGACAACTATGGAATTAAAAAAAAACAACAACACATCCATCCAGGCTGTAGGAGGGGCAGACACATAGAACCAGCTGGTGTCATCCACTACTAGTGCATAAAAACTTGGGAGGGATATCTTGGGAGTGAGGAGTCCCAGCCCCATACCACGACTCCCAGGCCAGGGTTCCAGTGCCAGGAAGATAACTCCCCACAACTTCTGACTTCAAAAACTAGTGGGGATTGAGTCAGTGGAAGAAACTTCTGAAGCCCCAAGCAGTTCCTCTTAAAGAACCCACACATGGACTCACCTACTCACACTCACTCCCTCTGAGCTCCAGCACCAGAGTATCAGCTTGAAAGGCACCAGTGGCATACTGGGAGAAACTGGGATGTCTAGCATCAAGGCAGGCAAAGTCCATTGTCCCTTTTCTGAGCCCTCTCCCAACAGAGCCAATGGGCCAGCAAGCTAGTGCCATACCTGAGACTCCATCAACCTGGCTAACATTGTTTGGCCCACCTTGGAAATCCCCAGAGATTCTGCTCCATCCAATTTGCGGGCCCACCCAAACTGCTTTTCAACATGAATGGCTGGTTCTTGGTATTACTGCACACTTAGTAAATTCTCTCAAACAAGCAACAGCTGGCCTCCATGAGCCCCAGGCCCATCACTAGCAGCAAACAGCCTATATTCACAACTTGGCTTTGCTGGGAATCTCCGAGAGCAGCACAAATAGCAGCCATCTCAGATTGCTTTATAGCTCAAGCAGGGTGGTCCCGGGCAAAACACACGTTGGGACTGACCTTGGCCTGCACCACCTGGGAAACCCCTAGGGCCAGCACACCCAGTGGACAGCTATAGACCACATCAGAGCACCACCACTCTGCCCCTGCACAGCTGATCCTCCACAGAGGGCAGAGGTTGGTGATCAGTGGTCACAGCCAATCCTTGCAGCTTACTGACCTGGGCAAGTCCCTTCCATTGTACTGTCAATATCAACCAAGGCTCAACTAAAAGAGGAGGGTGTATTCAGCCCACATGAAGGGTGCACCTTGAGTATCCAACTTGGGTGATAGGGGAGGCTGTGCCACTGAACCCTACAGGACACCTGCTACATTATAGGCCACACTACCAAGACAAGGAGTCAAAGAAGCTCTACTGAATACATAGAAACAAACACAGGGAGGCTGCCAAAATGAGGAGACAAAGAAACATGGCCCAAATGAAAGAACTGACCAAAACTCCAGGAAAGGAGCTAAACAAAATGGAGATAAGCAATCTATCAGATGCAGAGTTCAAAACACTGGTTATAAGGATGCTCAAGGAACTTAGTGAGGACCTCAGCAGCATAAAAAAGATCTAGTCAGAAACAAAGGATACACTAATTCAAATGAACAATTTACAGGGAAACAACAGCAGAGTGGATGAAGCTGAGAATCAAATCAATGATTTGGAACATAAGGAAGCAAAAAACAACCAATTAGAACAACTAGAAGCAAAAAGAATCAAAAAAAAAAAAAACCCAAAATGAAGAGAGTATAAGCAGCTTCTTGGACAACTTCAACAGGTCCAACATTTGCATCATAGGGGTTCCTGAAGGAGAAGAGAAAGATCAAAAATTAGAGATCTATTCAAAGAAATAGTGAAAGAAAACTTCCCTAATTTGGTGAAGGAAATAGACATGCAAGTCCAGGAAGCACAGAGAGCCTGAAACAAGATAGATGCAAAGAGGCCCACTCCAAGACACATCATAATTAAAATGTCAAAGGTTAAAGATAAAGAGAGAATCTTAAAAGCAGCAAGAGAAAAAAAGTTATCTACAGGAGAGTTCCCATAAGACCGTCAGATGACCTCTCAAAAGAAACAAGAATTCAAAAAAATGAGGAGAGGCTGAGGAACCTCCAGGAAACCTTTAAACCGAATTATAGGGGTACTGGAAGAAGAGGAAGAGCAAAAAATTGAAAACTTATTTGAACAAATAATGAAGGAAAACTTCACTAACCTGGCAAAGGAAATAGACTTCCAGGAAGTCCAGGAAGCTCAGAGAGTCCCAAAGAAGCTGGACCCAAGGAGGAACACACCAAGGCACATCATAATTATATTATCCAAGATTAAAGATAAGGAGAGAATCTTAGAAGCAGCAAGAGAAAAGGACACAGTTACCTACAAAGGAGTTCCCATAAGACTGTCAGCTGATTTCTCAAAAGGGACCTGGCAGGCAAGAAGGGGCTGGAAAGAAGTATGGGGTGGAGGGATGGGGAGAAAAGGCACACAACTGTAATTGAGTACCAATTAAAAAAAAAAAGTATTCCAAGTCATGAAAGGCAAGGACCTACATCCAAGATTACTCTATCCAGCAAAGCTATCATTTAGAATGGAAAGGTAGATAAATTGCTTCCCAGCTAAGGTCAAGGTAAAGGAGTTCATCATCACCAAGCCTTTATTATATGAAATGTTAAAGGGACTTATCTAAGAAAAAGAAGATAAAAATATGAACAGTAAAATGACAGCAAACTCACAGTTATTAACAACCACACCTAAAACAAAAACAAAAGAAAACTAAGCAAACAACTAGAACAGAAACAGAACCACAGAAATGGAGCTCACACAGAGGGTTTTCAACAGGGGAGTGGGAGGGGGGGAGAGGGGGGAAAGGTACAGAGAATCAGTAGCATAAGTGGTAGGTAGAAAATAGACAGGGGGAGGGTAAGAATAGTGTAGGAAATGTGGAAGCCAAAGAACTTATACGTATGACCCATGGACATGAACTATAGGGGGGGAATGTGGGAGGGAGGGGGTGGGTAGGATGGAGTGGAGTGAAGGAGGGTAAATGGGACAACTGTAATAGCATAATCAATAAAATATATTTAAAAAAAGAAAGAAACTTTTCAGGCTAGAAGGGATTGGCAAAAAATATTCATGAAAAGCAGGGACCTATAGCCAAGATTGCTCTACCCAGCAAAGCTATCATTTAGAATTGAAAGGCAGAGAAAGAGCTTCTCAGACAAGAAAAAACTAAAGGAGTTCATCATCACCAACCCATTATTATATTAAATGTTGAAGGGATTTTTTAAAGAAAAAGATCGAAACTATGGTATAGTATAGTATAGTAAACTATAGTATAATGGTAAAAATATATACCTATCAACAATTGAATCTGAAAAACAAACTAAGCAAACAAGGACAGAGACAGAGTTATGGATACAGTGAGTGTTTTGATGGTTGCCAGATGGGAGGGGGTGGGGAGAAGGGGAGGAAGAGGTGAGGGGATAAGAAGTACAAATACGTAGTTACAGAACAGCCACAGGAATGTAAAGTACAGTATAGGAAATGTGGTAGTCAAAGAACTTATACACATGACCCGTGGACATGAACAATGGTGTGGGGTTTTCCTGAGGGAATGGGGCTTGCTGGGTGGAGGACAAAGGGGGAAAATCAGGACGACTGTAATAGTATAATCAATAAAATATAATTAAAAAAAGAAAAGCATTGCTTCCTAGTGATGAAGGCGAATGTAGTTAGTGTTGCCCCCCAAAGTCCAACCTGTCAGCAAGAGAAACCAATGCTGAGTTCCCAATATAGCACTGTCTATCATGGAGTCCAGCCAGCAAGTTGACCGCATTGGACCCACCCCTTCCACCCTAGAAGGCATAGCACTTGATTCTGATTGGAGGAGACACATATTCTAGGTATATGTTAGCCTTCCCTGCCTACAAAGCTTCAGCCCACACCATTATCTAAGGGCTTACAGAGGGTTTGAGTCACTGATGTGGGATCCCATATAACATCCTGTCAGAGCAGGGGACCAACTGTACAGCAAAGTATGTGCTGGAGTGGGCCCTGACCATGGTGTCCACTGGCTTTATCACATGCTGCTCTACCCAGAAGCTTCCAGACAGAGCAGTGGAATGACCTCTTTAAGGTACAGGTAAAGATTCAGCTTGTGCAAGACCCTGTGAGGATGGAAGGGTAATTTCTATGTTGCTGTATATGCATTATTTCAAAGATGGTTGTGTCCCCAACACATGGGTTTAGGAACCAAAGAGTGGCAGCAAAAAAGCTCTACTTACCATCACTGCCCATGTCCCACCTGGGAGTCTGTTGCGCTCCTCCCTGCAGCTCTGGGCTCAGCAGGTTAGAAGGTCCCACAGCAGAAACACAAGAGTCTCTTTGAATTAGAAGCTAGGGGCGCCCCCTGGGCACCCAGGGCTACTCGTAAGTACCAAAGAGCTGTCAGGCCAGATTTGGAGCCCCAAGGGAGTGATCATGAGGAGGGGGCCCACTATCACACAGGAGAGATGGGGGATGTACTGCATCCAAGGACAGCCATGTCACCTGATGGGCACAGTACCACAGCCACTGGGACCTGGAAAAGCTGCTCCCACTACAAGTAAGGACAGTGAGTGAGTAAGGGCTGTGATGGAGACAGGGATGGGATGGCCAGGAAAAAACTCGACCCCCAGGCACTTTCGAGGAGGAGGTCACTGGAAGATGGCCTTCAGCTGAGGTTTCTTCACAGAGCCTCCTGGCCTGGGGTAAGGACCTGAGAACCCCTCCCTTTCCCAAAGCAGCCCACAGGCCCTTCCCCGAGAAGGCTACATCGCTTATGAGAGCAGGCCATGCCCCCTTACCAGGAGGCCCATGCCATGCCCCTTCCCAGGATAACCAGTGCTTAATGACCAAACAGTGCAGAGATATGAAGTCCTTGCCAGGTTGACCCAACTTGGGACAACTCAGAAGGGTCATTTCAGCTCCCTGTAGAGTCAGCCTGCACTGCAACCCAGCTTTTCCCTCTGCCCACCCCTGTCTTCCCTGTCCTATCCTTCTCTCCCCTAGTGATGGTCCTCAGAGCACTCCAAAGAAATTTTCTGCACATTTATCTGTCTCACCATATGCTTCCGTGGATTACAACCAGTGATATTAATTCATATTTATATGTGCTCTAAATTCATCCATCTCTAAAATTTCCATGACACTAGCTTTGGCATAGACCTACATGGCTTTTAGTCATTTCACAACATTATTTGATGCCTATATCATTGTGTGCACTCCTCCCTTCTGTCCATTTGTCCTATCTCCTGAGCATTTTGAGACTTATGTCCTTCCAAACATATGAACTCATCCCTACTTTGCTCCTTTTCCTCTTTTCCCATTTTGTCTCCTAGGTTCTTCTGAGTCTACCTTAGCCAGTTTCTCCAAAGTTTCCATTGGTTTCTAACAAGACTCAGATCCATGCCCAAAGATAGGTATTTTGACATACACTATCCCAGTTCAATATTTCTGACTAAAAGGAAAAGATGACACATAGAAAATATTTACTAGAACAAGAACTTGGAAGAGCAGGGAGGGAACAGGATCAAGAGTACACAGAAACACGTTTTTCTCCTGTGGGAAGAGTGAAAAAAACAGAAGCTAGATGAAGAAACAAGGTTGTGAGACAGAGAAACAGAAGGCCCAGGACTAGGTTCAGAGTAGGACTCTATTCAAAGGGACGTACTAGAGTCTCCTAAGGGCATCAGCACCATCCAGGTGTGAGATTCGCTTCAGAGATGAGCCTATCAGGATCATATAGCACCCCGACCTGAGACCTCTGCCATTAGAGTGAATATTTTTTACTGGAACAAAAACACGTGATTTATGTGCCTGTCTCAGTTTCAGGATAATCTACACAGTAAGTGACAAAATGTTCCATGCTTCACAGGTTTTACTCTTTCCTAAGTTTTGTGGAGATTTTTTTTTGTGTGTATTTCCTTTGGGATTTGATATATAAAACTTGCCAAATATATTTGGCAACAATGTCCTTGACATGAACTGTTCTTTCACATTTTATCTAAAACCAATCAGAAGACCTATTATATTCCCTGACCCTTGCTGAGAAGAATTGAGCAGCTGCAGGAACAGATAATATGAAACTGAATTTTCCCAGATGTTTATTGCAAACCTTGGCAGAGGTTGTCAGGATGTGTCCAGAGTCAGCTTATCCTGTTAATCAGTATCAAAATAATCTTGACTGTAAAATGGTGTCATCAAATTAAAAATTGCATCAACTTTTTCTTGGTAAATACATGTGACTGCCTACACAAGAACAGAAAGCTAGATAACAAATAAATCATTTTTTCCATTCAGTTCAATTTTACACTCAGACTACTATTCACTATGCCACAGATTGCATGTTAGATGGAAGCTACAAAACAAAGCACAATGTATAAGTAGAGTTATCTCAATATTAATTTTTAACAAGACCAACATTAATGGATACATGGCTAAATGTTCAGTTAGATACGAGGTTATTGACCATCTGGACCTCTACTTCTAGATCATTAACATTGCTCAACTTCCAGCTATAATGAACTATAGAAAGAACTTATAAACCTTTCTCATACCATATACATACAGCAAGATACCACTATACAGTGATTAAAATGGTGAAAATTAAATACTGGCAACGTCAAATGTTGTCCAGGATGTGTCAAAACTGACACTTTCACACGTTCGTGGGAGTATAAAAGGAACAATGGTTCCGGAAATCTGCTGGCAGACTTGTATAAACTTAAACACGCATTTACCATATGATCCAGCAATTTCACTCTTAGATATTTAACTAAAACAAAGCAGATGTCTACACAAAACCTTGTGCAGGAATATTCATAGCAGGTTTATTTATATTAGCACCCAAACCAGAAACACTCCAAAGGTCCATGTGAACAGTGAACAGATATACAAATTATAATATATTCCCATAATGGAGAGATAATTAGCAATAAAAAGGGCAGAATTACCCTGGATCCATGACTAAGTTGGCTGGAGCATCGTCCTGTCCACCAAAAGTTGTGGGTTCAATCCTCAGTCAGGGAATATATCTAGGCTGCAGGTTTGATCCCTGGTCAGGGTATGTAAGCAAGGCAACCGTTGATGTTTCTCTCTCATGTCAAGGTCTCTCTCTCTCTCTCTCTCTCTCACTCACTCTCTCTTTCTCTCTGTCTGTCTCTCACTTCCCCTCTTTCTAAAATCAATAAACATATCCTTGGGTGAGGATTTAAACAAAAAGGATAGAACTACTTCATGAAACAACCTGTATGAATTTTCAAATCATGATGCTCAATATAAAAACCCAAACACTGAAGAGTACATACATGATTTTACTGATATAAAAGTCTTGAAAAGTCAAGAATTGATAGAGGAACTCAAGAGTCAAAGATTTTAGTTGTAGTTATAATTGATAGGCTTAAATGATTAATGCCTGTGGAAAGCTGTTACTTCAAGAACTGGAATACATGACTCCAGGAGGTGAACAAGAAATTCAACCTTTGTGCTCCAGGGGGTCTGGAAGTTATGGATCTGAGCCATTGTGTTCCAGGGAGGGAAGGGCCTGATGCAGATAAAGAATTGTTGATCATCAGATAAAGAAATGCTAGGAAAATTTCAACTCTTATCTGATTAACCTTTCCTTTCAAACCCCTTACCTATCCTTTTCTTCTCCTTATAAAAAGCTCTCAAACTATACTATAAGGCCATGTAATGAAAACAGCATGGTATTAGCATAAAAACAGACACATAGATCAATGGAACAGACTAGAGGGCCTAGAAATAAACCCACACCTACATAGTCAATTAATATTTGACATAGGAACAAGCACATACAATGGGCAAAAGATAGCTTATTCAATAAATGGTGTTGGGAAAATTGGAGAGAGAAATGTAGAAAAACGAAACTAGACTACCTTCTTATGCCACACACAAGAACTCAATGCCAAAAAAAAGAAAACAACCCAAATAAAAAATGGGCAGGGGAGACATGAATAGACACTTCTCCAAAGAGGACATACAGATGGCAAATAGACAAATGAAAGATGCTCAATGTCACCAATCATGAGAGAAATGCAAATTAAAACCACAATGAGACATGACCTCACACCTGTCAGAATGGCCATCATCAGTGAATCAACAAACAACAAGTGCTGGCGAGGATGTGGGGAAAGGGGAACCCTTTAGCACTGCTGGTGGGAAGGCAGACTGCTGTAGCCACTGTGGAAAGCAGTATGCAGTTACCTTGAAAAATTAAAAATGGAACTGCCTGATGACCCAGTGATTCCACTTCTGGGAATTTATCCAAAGAAACCCACAACACTAATTCAAAAGAAAACAAGCTGCCCTGGCTGGTGTGGCTCAGTGGATTGAGGGCCCACCTATGAACCAAAAGATGGCTGGTTCGGTTCCCAGGCAGGGCACATGTCTGGGTTGTGGGTCAGGTCCCCAGTTGGGGGCGTGTGAGAAGCAATTGATTGTTTCTCTCTCTCACACATTGATGTGTCTCTCCCTCCTTTCCCCTCTCTCTAAAAATAAATAAAACCTTTAAAAAAAGAAAAGAAAAGAAGCACACATATGTTCACTGCAGTGTCATTTACAATAGCCAAGATTTGGAAGCAGCCCAAGTGTCCATCAGTAGATAGTGGATAAAACAACTATGGCACATTTACACAATGGAATATTACTCAGTCATAAAAAAGAAAAATCTACCCTTTGCAACAGCATAGATGGATCTGGAGAAAATTATGCTAAGTGAAATAAGCCAGTCAGAGAAAGACAAATATTGTATGATTTCACTCATATGTGGAATCTAATGAACAAACTGAACTAACAGGCAAAACAGAGACAGGTTCATAGACAGAGAGTGGGCTAAGAACAGTGGGTGGGGGGTTTGGGGGTGGAGGGGTCCAACAAAAAAGAAAAAGGTCTCATGGACATGGACAACAGTGTGGTGATTGTCAGGGAAAGGGGGGCTGGTGGAGGTGGGAGAGGGTATAAAGGGGACAAATGGTAATGGAAAAAATACAATAAAAATAAATAAATTTTAGAAAAAGGTCAGCTTGAGATCAGATGTTAAGATGGTTTTTGAGGGTACATAACCCACTGTCTTCTCAGGTCATTGGCATCTGAATAAAGTGCCCATAAGGATTTAATCTCTAATTATTGGTCCTGGTAGTGACAGGCAGCACAAACACTGACTTTTCCGGTTTCAAAATGAGTCTGTCATTCCACAAAGCAGCTTGTTTCCTGGGGGCTGGGTCAGGGTAGGGGGACTCACTGTAACATTGCAGGATGGTTGATGTAAATGTTTTATATGTTGATTAGGGTGGTGGTTATGCATTTCTGAAAACTTACCAAACTACACATTTAAAATCTGTGCATTTCATTGTATGTAAATTATACCTGAGGTAGGCAAAATGTTGTCCCTAATGACCTTTGTCCTTTGTTGTTATGCCCATGAATATGTTACATGGCAAAAAAAAAAAAAAAAAACCATAACAACTTTGCAGATGAAATTATGGTTGCTAATTAGCTGACCTTGGGAGAAGAGATTATCTGGGTGGGCCCAATGTAATCACAAAGGTTCTTAAAAGTGGAAGAGGGAGGCAGAAAAGGTCAGAGAGATGGAGTGGAAAATTAAGTCAGACAGATTGAAAGCATGAGAAAGACTTGATGTACTCTTGTTAGTTTGAAGATGGAGGGAATTACATGGAAATTGAGAGAAGGAGATGAATTCTAAATAAACCTGGAAGTGGACTCTCCCCAGAGCCTCCAGTAAGGAACACAGCTCTGTCGACACCTTGGTTTTGGCCTTGTAGGAACCTGAGCAGAGTACCCAGTTCTGACTCACTGAAACTGTGAGATAATAAGTGGGTTTTCTTGCGAGCTTCTAAATGTGAGGTAATTTGTTACACAGTGATAGAAAACTAAGAGGATACTCAAAATTGATCTAAATATTAAAAATGACTTGACAAGTAAATTAAAAATGCAATTAAAAATCGTGTTTCTAAATGAAATCAAAGAGGATATTACAAACTATACTAAAAACATGAAAAGAAAACTTTTCATACCATAACCTACGGGAAACCTTGTTCTCAGAGAAAAATGTATAGCATTCTGTGCCTTCACCATTGAAAAAAGGACAAAAAAAGAGAAAAGAACATATCACTTTTCCTAAGGTACTAGAAAAATACAGCTCAATAAACCAAAAGAAACTAAGAAGAGATCTTTGATAAAGAGAAAAATCTTAAAAAATGAATTAAATATTAAAAATAACTAGGAAGAACAAAGAAACCCAAAGGCTCATGTTTTCAAAAGAGCGTCATCAATAACAAAGGAGACAAATCCTTGGCAAAACTGTTCATTGATACAGATAAATAGCAAAGATATAGGAATTTAAGAATGAGAAAGGGCACGTAACTACAGATACTGTGAGGTAAAAGAATCATGAGAGAGTGCTATAGGCCAGTGGTGCTCAACATTTTTGGCACCAGGGACTGGTTCTGTGGAACATAATTTTTCCATGGACTGAGGGTGGGGGATGGTTCAATCATTTGGGATGATTCAAGTGCATTACATCCAAGCTCGCCTCCTGCTGTGCAGCCCAGGTCCTATAGGCCACAGACTGGTACCAGTCCTTGGGCCAGAGGCTGGGGACCCCTGCTATAGGCAACATGGGGGAAACAAAATTGAAAAACAAAGGAAATCATTTCTTGGAAAAGTATAAAGTTATTAAAGGTGAGTCAAAAAATTTGAAACTTGGTTGGACTAATTATGATAGAAGAGCCTGAAGAGATGACTAGAGATATTGCAAAGTCACTTGGACCACATGAAGTTATAATTGAGTCTTACCTAACTTTTAATGTTATTTGAGCTATTCTAGGTGATAGAAAAAGATGGAACATTCATTAATTCATTTGATAAACCCAATAAACGTTTAATGTTAAAATCTAATAAAAATAACAAAAAATAATGCTATAGATCAATCTCACATAATAAAAGGACACAGTATCTAAAGAAATATTAGGACATAGACCTCAGCAATAATGACATTATATGAACATTAGATTGTACTCCAAAAATGTAAGGGTATTCAATATCAGGAAATCTATGAACAATCTATTTGTGTATCGACATATTGAAGAGTAAAATTCAGGTGATGCTAAATGCTGAGAAGTCATTTCCAGTAAAAAATGCATGCCAAATGGGAACAGAAGTAACACAGACTGTCAAAAAAAAACAGCAAGTGCTATTCTAAAAAGCAAAATATTAAGAATATTTCAAGTTAGGAATGCTTGCTTTTACCAGTATCACTTAACATTTTATTGTATTTCTAATTATTCAGTAAGATAAGAAAAAATAATTGGAAAAGAGCTAAAATCTGACTCATTTTGGATATGATTCAATACCCAGAGAGACTCTAGAGTAAAATTACTAGAATTATTAAGAGAATTCAGTTAAGGTAGCTGGATTAAAGGTGAATATATACAAACAAAGAGCTTTTCTCTATTCTGATACTAAATATCAAGAAATAGAAATAGGAGAAAACAATGTATTAATGATAGAAACACATTTATAAAATGCATTGAAATAAATGTAATTACAAATTACTTACATTTATTATATTATTAAACTTATGGGTAAATGAAATGAAATACAAATTAGAATCATAATAGGGCTTGACTCTTTTTGATTGGAAAATATTTTAACATTTTTACATGGAAAAAATAAAATTCCTAAGAAATGCCAAAAGAAAAAGTACCAAAAAACCAAGAAATGGTTGATTTCACTTACCAGATACTAAAAGATATTATAGACCCACTGTAATCAAATCAGTATGGTATCCACATAGCAAGATATAAGTACATCAGTCAGACAGCCCAATGAATCCAGAAATAGAGAGTAATGTATATGAGAATTTTATATAGTGAATATGCCTATTCAGATCAGTGGCAAAAGATGTATTATTTGATAAATGGTGCCATTGTAATAGGCTATTCATCTAGAAAGAAGTAAGACTAGACTCACCCTACTCCCATACCATACACAAAAGTAACTATCAAGTGAATTGAAGCCATAAATGTAAAAAGCAAAACAGTAATTTTATTGCAAGAAAATCTGAAAGAATACACATACAATCTTGATGTGCAGAAAACATGTTTAGCCAACACTGGCAATTCTGAAGCTGTGAAAGAAAATATAGATATATCTGTAAAAATTAAAAACTTTTGTTCATAAAGGTTATAAACAAAGTCAAGAACAAAAAGTTAACACTTGTAAAAATAAGTGTTCTCATAATTTAAGAAAATGAAAAGCCCAAAGAAAAATGAACAAAACATATAAATAATCAAATCTCAAAATATAAATGCAATAGCCAAAACACATTTGAAAAGATGCTCAATCTCATCTGAAATAAAAAGAATGTGATTAATGATGCAATATCATTATATACCTACTAGACTGGCAAACATTAAAAAGCAAGATAAAACTTATTGCTGATGCAAATGCAGGGAGCGGGCCATTTCCATACACTGATGGCATAAATGTTTGAAGAGTTCTGACCTTTTTGGAAATCAAAACTAAAAAGGAAATATTACCTTCATTCCAGCAACATCACTTTTGAGAATCTGTCCCATAGGAATAAAAGCACCACGATGTAATGAGATAGGCATAATGTCAAAACAAAACAAAACGAAACAAACCCCCAAACCCTAGAATAATACGGAATCTTATACGGCCATTAAAAAGAATAAACTGAAGCTATGCCAAATGACTTGGACAAAATTCCGCTACGTGTTAATGAGCAATAAAAGTGTTGTAGTATACTATATTTGTGAGAAAACCCCAATGACTGAGAAAACCTTTATTTGCAAATACATGTATATGTGTGTGTGCATGAATATATATTATTATACTAAGGTTACCTGACTGAGGATAAGCAAGAAGGGGGCTAATGTAGAAGGAGGGTGGAGAACCAAACAGAAAGAACAAAAATGACTATAAAGTTTGTATGACATGGCATCTAATACTTATATGGTCATTACGTATGTATTGAATCTAAATCTTTGTAATACACATTTAAAGAAAACAAAACAAAATTTAAAATAAATGATTTCAGCAGACAACTTAATAAGCAAAAAATAGATCAACAAAATGAACCAAAGGAATTTAAGAAGAAGGAATGAAACAATAAAGGTAAAACCAGGAAACAACAGAACCAAAATATGGCTCCTGACAAGACCAGCAAAGAACTGAGAAAGTTCCTGGAAAGATTATTTTTAAGAGCAGGAAAGAGAATACACACAATACAAAAATGAAAAAAGAGCCCTGGCTGGTGTGGCTCAGTGGACTGAGTGCCGGCCTGTGAACCAAAGGGTCCTTGGTTCAATTCCCAGTCAGGGCACATGCCTGGGTTGCAGGCCAGGTCCCCAGTAGGGGGTGCAGGAGAGGCAAGCACACATTGATGTTTCTCTCCTTCTCTTTCTCCCTTTCTCTAAAAATAAAAAAATAAAATCTTTTTTAAAAAAACCTCCTTCCTTTTAAAAAAAAAGAATCAAAATGAAAAAGGAGGTATAACTACAGACACAGAATAGTTTAACAGTATCCCAAGACTATTATGTAACTTCATATCAATACATTATTGAATGTAGGGATAATTGCTTTCCAGGAAAATATATATAACCCCATTTGACTGAAGAAGAGGTACAAAAATCTGAATAAATCAATGCCCATAGATAATATTGAAAAGGTTATTTAATACTATTTTCCCAAAATGCACCAGAGCCCCCAAAAGATGAAAAGCTTCTGAACTCATGGCTTGCACTATCCTTATACCAAAATTGGGCAAAGAAATCAAAACCATAGCGCACACACACACAATAGAACTAGAGACTAAACTGTGTGCAGTATTGATGGGATCTCATTGCTCTGCTTCCTTCTATGGAAACTTTGTTCTCTCTTATGCTCCTTGACTCTTTGCCCTTTCTCTACTCCACTCTCTAGTTTCCAGAGTGGCAGCATGTGACAATAAAAATCAATAGACAATAAAGAAGCCAAAGAACTTATATGTACAACCCATGGACATGAACTAAGGGGTGGGGGGAGAGTGCTGGAGGGTGGGGTGGTGCAGGGTGGAAGGGGGATAAAGGGGAGGAAAAAAATGGGAAAACTGTAATAGCATAATCAATAAAATATACTTAAAAAAGAAAAAATCTGTAGACAAAACAGAACAAAATATCAATGCATAGGTCAGATCTTTGAAAAGGATTGGCAGTTAGCGTTTGTGCTAATAGCACAGATGGCCATCCCTTCCTGGAAATGCTTTTCAAGGCTTAACTAGCATCATAGCCATTCTAACCTAATGTCTGCACCTTCCTTCAACTAGAGTCACATCCCCACAATCCTGGTTGGACCCTATAGAATATGTCTTTACCTCGTATCCACGTGGAGGTCACCGAGCAGTTCACTATGCACGTAGTCCCAAGATAGTTCAACTGCGCCCAGGTAATATCTTCTGGTGGCACTAAAGCTGAACGGCAAAAGACACAAAAAGAAGCAGGTGGAGAGCTCTGTTTGCATGGCTCTTAAGGCTAAGAAATGTTCAACTGGAGAAAAGAAGATTAATTCTTCTCTAAAATATCTTTGGCTCCCAAGACAGAAAAGGTAAATTTTCTATGATTTAATGAAAAGTTCCAAAAGTTTTGCTGAGAATTTTAGGGAACTTTACTTGCTGGATGTGACAGCAGCAGCACTAAACAGTAAGGGATAGGATTGCTTCCTTTTTGGCAGTGGGAAGCAGCCACAGGAAGAACTGAATAGGAAAGGGTGGCTGAGCTAAAGCTTAACCCATTCACCTCTGAGAGCAGTAGGTGCACAAGAACACTGCTTTCATCGGAACCTTTAAGGAAAAGAAGAGAGGGAGGGGGAGGTCCAGGTGAAGAGGATCTTTTTAAAAAATAGATTTATTTATTTTTAGAGAGAGGGGAAGGGAGGGAGAAATAGAGAAACATCAATGTGTGGTTGCCTCTCATACACCCCCAACAGGGGACCTGAGCCTGCAACCCAGGCATGGGCCCTGACTAGGTATTGAACTGGCGACCCTCTGGTTTGTAGGCCAGCACTCAACACATTGAGCCACACCAGCCACGGCAAGGATCTTTACTTTGTACCCATATTCTTAGCTTACTCCAGCCCTCTTCCTTAGTTGTAGCAGCAGGTTCTGGAATCCACTTGCGTAAGCAAGAGTAACGAGTATCGTAATAGTCTCCCTATTTCTACCCTTGTACCTCACATAACCACCACAAAGTGACTTTTCAAAACTATAAAGCAGATCCTGTCATTCCTTTGCTCAAAATCCTCCACCGGCTTCTGACCTCACTTGTAGTAAAATCCTATGTCTCTACCAGGGCCTAGAGCATCTGCCATGATCTGCATGTCCCTTTCTCTGACCTCCATGGTCACATCTCACTCTGGCTACTGGCCTCTTGCACCTAGACCTTAGCACTAGCTATTTCCTCTACCTGAAACTTCTCCCCCCCCAGACTCCACGCATTTCACTCCCTCATTTCCTTTAAGTCTTGGCTCAAATTTTGCCTTCCCAATGAGCTCAAATATGGACCACACTTCCATGGTAAGCTGTCTACCCGCACTGACACTACTGATATTCCTCCTGGCTTCATTCTTCTACATAGACCTCATAACCATACAGACTTAATATTTTATTTATCTTTCATTGTTGTTACTTGATGCTTCTTAAGGTTGTTTACTTTGGCCCAGGTATAGGATACTGTATCTCCTTAAGTGAGAATGTAGCCATGCTTAGTTCAAGCAGAGACCCTACTCAGGTTAATATATATCAGGAGGAGTGAGGGACTCTCCAAGGGCCTCAAAGTATAGGAGATAAGAAGAAACTTGGCCAGGACTGCATTAAGAAATGTTATCACTGAGAGTCCAGTTCTACATGAGTAAGAATGTGTTTGGGAGCAATTAGTGAAATGTTGTCCAGCTTGGAAACAAGCTGGAAGAGGGTGCTTTGTTAAAAATTTGCTGTACCTTCTCTCTGCCAGGCACTAGGATGCAGAGGTAATAGCCGGCATGTACTACATGCCGGGAACAGTTCTAAGTGGTTTCTAATGCAGCTGTTATTCTTGTCTTCATTTTACAGGTGTTGAAACTGAAGCACAGACAGGTTAGGCAACTTGGCCATTGTCATGATAGGGGAACTCAGAGTTAAAGATTTTAGCCTTAATTATAGTTGATAGGCTTAAGTGATCAATGCGTGAGGAAAGCTGTGATTCCAGGAACTGGAATGCATGACATATGTGACTCCAGGAGGCTGACAAGCAATTCCACCTTTGTGCTCCAGGGGGTCTGCAAGCTATTGGAGATGATATCTGAGCTATTGTGTTCCAGGGAGAAAAGGTCACAATGCAGATAAAGAATTACTGATCAACAGATAAAGAGGTACTAGGAAAATCACAGCCAAACCGCAACTCTTATCCATTTAAACTTTTTTTCAAGCCCCTTATCTATCTATTCTTCTCCTTATAAAAAGGTCAGTTTGAAGTGAGATGCTAATACAGTTTTTGAGGGTACATAACTCACCGTCTTCTCAGAATGCCAGCATCTGAATAAAGCACCCATAAAGATTCAATCCTTGTCTCTACTTACTGGTTCTGGTAGTAACAGGCAGCACAAATGTTGGCTTTTCTGGTTTCAGTCACACAGTTTGTAAGTGGTAGCATTTAAACCCATGTAATCTGGTTCCAGAAGTCATGATCCTAACCCCTATGCCTCAGAGATGGATAAAATCCAGTTCCTACCTTCTGGGAGATATAGTCCAGTGGGGGAGACATAAAGGTAGCCCAAAGTTACAGTACAGGGTGATAAATTCTCTGCCAGATACTTTGCACATTATCTGATTTAATTGTCACAATGAGACTACAAAGTGAGTAGTACAGTTGAATCATCTGAGGTGCAGAGAGGTTGAATGGTTTGCCTGTAAGGCCGCGCATCTACCAATTTATCCTAGCCAGACACCGTCCCAGGCACTGGGTGCACAGTAGTGAAAAATAAAAACAATTGAGAGACAATAAGTCATAATTGTAATATTTATAATACATGAGTATCTTATACACTGCGTTAGAAGGTAAAATAAGTATTATGCACAAAAGGAAAGTACAGTCAGCCTTCTTTATCCATAGGTTCTGCCTCCTAGGGTTGGGAATCCTCAGTTGCGGGAAAGCCAATGGAAAGCATTGTTCTACACAATTTCACATAAGAGAATTGAGCATCTGAGGATTTTGGTATCTGTGGGGGCCCTGGAACCAACCTCCTGTGGATATCAAGGGATGACTTCAAGCAGGAGATGGAGAAGGAGGGGTGTACCGGGTTGCAATTTTAAATGAGGATGGGTCATGGAAGATCTCGCTGAGAAGATCACATTTCAGCAAAGGGACTTGCAGCAAAGGGGCTTCTACACTGAGGGCAAGAGGGAGCCAGGGTAGGGTTCTGAATACAGGAGGGATCTGATCACATTACCTCTTATTTTTATCTTTTATTGAATTTATTGAGGTGACATTGGTTAATAAAACTATACAGGTTTTGTTAGGGTGGTTGATGATGTGGGCTGTGAAAGAATTCACAAAAAGAAGAAAGTGTATGGAGTAAAGATTTTATTTACTCTCCAAGAAAGGAGAGGGCATGGTGTGGAGAGATACACCGGCACTGAGGGGTGGGGGCTTTGAGCTTTTATTGGATTATAATTGGATTTAAAAAGGGTGGGAGGTTGCCGTTGTGTGGCCCCTGGGCTGTTGAGACTTGTAACACAAGGCTGCAGTGTGTCCCAATGTTATCTCCTGCCTGTGGCTGTAGGGAGCAATTAGTTGTGGTCTGTTTTTGCTTTCCAGTAATTTCCAGTCCTGGGGACATTAACTGAGAAGAGTAGAACGGCAGTCATGTCTAACAAGGTCACAGGCCTGCTCAGCAAATGGTACCACGATAGCAAATGGCGCTGGCTTTGTCCTTTCTTTCCCCCCTCTGGTTTTAAAATGGCTTTATTCTTAATGACCTGGCCCAGTTTTGGTTCTGGGGAGTAGGTACAAAGCTCTCTTCTTCTGTAACTACTTCAGATGGGCTAGGGGTGTAGAGCTGTCCCTACCTGGGGGTCCGGTTCTGGGTTGTTAAGGAGAAGAGGTGGGATTGGACAGTCTGGAAAGTGAAAGCTGTGGCTGGAGGCCATTTGTGGAGGGAATCTTTCAGAGCCCGGACACTCTGTTGTATGAAGGATATGAGATATTTGAGGAGACAGGAGAATAAGAGACATCTGAGGATAGGATATATTTAGGAGGCCTAAAAACAAAAGTAAAGGAAAAGGCTGCTATAGGTCCTAGGAAGGGAATTAGCCAAGAAAACCAACACCAGATATTGAACTTTTAAAATCCCCAAAAGGGAGAGACAGAATAGCAGGTGAATTCTGTATGGATGACACTGCATCAGTAGTTCCCAATAATTCCAAGTCAAAGGATGAAAGAAAAAAATGAAACATTAGCTTGGAAGAAAACTAGGAAAACTAAGATTCAATCCATTTGTGGGTGACAATTGGACATTGTGATTTCCATCAAATCACAATTTCTCTCCCTAAAATCACCTTCATTTTATCAAAGAGACTGTATTAAGTTCAGTTTCAATTTGGCCTGATCATTTGCATGAATACAACAAGAATAGTAATTGACCATATAGGCTCTTTCAAATCTGCTTTGCTGGAATTTTGCAAGGAACCTTCAGATTGAGCTTTAGTCAGCCCTTCAGGGCACAGAAGCCAAGCCACACAGTTGACATATGGCTTTGCCTGTAATCCCTATAGGTTTGGTTGGATTCCTCAAATTCTTGACGTCCTTGAAACGTCTTTAGGTTCCTTCTTTGCCATCTTTCAGGAACGCAGCCTTTGTTCCTTACCTAGAAAGACTATCATGAACCACCGTGACCTAGCGAGGCACCAGGCCATTTCTCCAAGGGGCTCTTATTGGCTTCAAAAGTCAATCTTAATGCTTTAAGGCTTCCTGGTGACATCCAGAGTCCAGGCATGACTCTCTTGGTTATGACATTCCAGACAAAGACTTGATTAATAAAACCACATTTGAAAACTGGTGCTATTATAAAGAGAACAGTTTCTTATTGGGTTTATGCAAACAAACACGTTGCCATGAAAACAATACTCACTCATTAAGAGTTGCCGAATTCTGGAGGGATTAGGTAGGAGAAAAATATAAATTTCTCAATATTGTTTATAGGGGTATAACTTACAAATTGTTCTAAGGAAAGAAACAGGTTTTATTACATCTGGAAAACAAAAAGATTTAAAATTAGCAATAGTTTGAACAAAGTAATAAGAATAACAATTATCTTTAGTTCATTCAGGCCCATATAACCAATTTTGTTTGTGCTAACTATTTGCCAGTATTTCCATGAACCCAGTTATTCTAAGGATTCCATAAATCTTCATTTCCTTTAAAGATATGACCTACTTAGATACCTGCAATTTAGAGTAACTCAGTCTTCTTCATGAACCTATCCAAAGTACATTCACGAATGCATTAAAGGAAAACAGTGACTGTTTATAAATGACCAAATTTAAAATGACATGGTTATAGATTTGATTAAAATGCAACTGATAAAGAACTTTGCTTCTTTGTAAGATATAATATTTCAAGATAACAGTTTCTTGATAAGACTTACTATGAAATGACATAGAAGAACAATATAAAACGTATATTTTTAGATTTAACACACAATCTTAATATATATAAAGACCAAACAGTATGCAAGGTTTTAAGATGTTGTACAGGACTCACTGGAAGTGCGCATCGAGCACTGGACACAATTCATACATTCCCAGTGCATTGGCTACGACACCCAGAGCACCACTGCTTGATGTCCCCACAGGGAACATCACTCTTGGCTTGTCCAGTGTCACTGACGGGACCCCTGCTACCCCTGAATACACCCTGTTTGGACTTGGTTCTGAATCTTTGCAAGCTCCTTTTTGGGGTAGGTTGAAATTGCTAGAAAATCTATTTTGATAAAAAAAATATATGTATACAAATAAAATAGTTCTTATTATTCTGTTTGGCAAAGCTTCCCATGTAATTTCAAGCATATTAAATAGGCCTAATTAGTTCAAAAACTTCTCTTTTGTAAGGAGGGAACAAATCCTTGAAGTATTCCAGGGGCCCATTGGAATAACTCAAAGTTATTTCTCAGTTTTTTTAAATTTTAACTTTGGGAATGTTGTCAAATATACTTAACCAAAAGATTATAATATAAATTTTTTTGTAAAACACTTTTTTGTAATAACTCTAAAAGACATTAATTAAACTTAAAACTGGTTGTAATATCAAATATTTGGTCCAGAACATAAGATCTTGCTTAGTTTATATAAGTACTTAATATATTAGGCCAGTAAAATATTACACCCTAGTTATGTCTTCCAGAGTCAGAAAACGCACCACATATAACACACAGACAAATACATATCACATAAAGACCACACACATGAAGACTGAACACATAAAGACCATATACATAATTTGAATTACTAATTTTTGTAGAGAAAGTATTAGATTTCCCTTATTTGCTTTTGACAACTTTTAAGAAGACTGGAAAGGGGATGGAAGGCCCTGGATGGTGTGGCTCAGTGGACTGAGCGCTGGCCTGCAAACCAAATTGTCACCAGTTCCATCCCCAGTCAGGGCACATGCCCGGATTGTGAGCCAGGTCTCCAGTAGGGGGCGCTCAAGAGGCAATTACACATTGATGTTTTTCGACTTCTCTTTCTCCCTCTCTTCCCCTTTCTCTAAAAATAAATAAATAAAATATTTTTTTAAAAAGGGATAGAAGGTCCTAAATACCAAGCAAGAAGACCTATTAGGACTTTCAATGAAAGCTTTAAGGACTGCTAATGAGTGATGGAAATAAAGTCTTGGCTCCAAGAGTCTAGCAGCAGCGAAGAGCCTGGGAGGGGTTGCTTTGGCCCCTGAAATGTCAGAAAGCTGGTGACAGAAGATATATGCTGCAGATGGAGGACCAAGAGTTACAATCTACACCAGCAGAGAAATGCAAAGAGATAGATGTGTTTACCCTGTGTCTGAGGGTGACCTCACCAATGACAAGAGCACCAGCCAGATGCCCTGGGGATGGATTTAACCCACACAGACTGGGGATTCCATAGAAAGCCAATTTGAGAGAGTCACACTGGAGGAGAGTGAAAGCATGTTTGAGAGAGAAAGCCTGTTTGACCCATGGATGTGTTTACCCCATGCCCTGATTGTGCCCTTACCAATGACCAGGACACCAGCCAGATGCCCTGGGAATGGATTTATTCCACTCATACAGGGGACTCAACTCCACACCTCCCCGTGGATGTGTTTACCCCATGCCCTGAGGGTGGCCTTACCTTCTATTTCAGCATTGACAAAATGCATTTTGATGAAGGATTTACTCCACAGTTGACAGGAAGGTTTCCCCACATTGATGAGGGCAAGAGAAAGTGTAATGAAAACAACTCCAGGTACCCCCAGAGTCATCAGAGAATGTCACCAGAGAGAAATTAGGTGGAGGAAAGATATTGCAGTCAGACTGAGGTTGTTTTCTTTACAAATTTAAAACTTTTACAAATTTTTACAAACTTCTACAATTTTCACAAACCTTTCTGCAACTTTCACACTTTCTTATCCCTTTAGAAATAACCATCTTTAGAATAACTCACTTTCAATCCCTGTCCTTCAAAATTGCATCTCCATGCCTTATGCCTTCTATTATTAAAACCATACAAACTTCTTTCCAACTTAATTTTAACTTTTAGAACTCTCAATTGCCAATAGTGACTAAAAAGTAAGCAACCGGCATTCCATAGATTAGCTTTCATGAACACACCCTTTGACCTTTAGAAACATAGGTTGATTTATTAGCAAACACATTCCCACCTTCAAGAAATACACCTCCAACAAAGCACAAGATATTTATCTACAGCTCCAAATCCATTTTACAGCCTCTGTGTAATAAACAGCCAAAAGCATGTCTAGCAATCAATGTTTCAGTATTTCACATTATTTCAAAATACCTAGACATTCAATAACTTTTTATTAGAATTTACTAACTTAGGAATAGCTGAAATAAATTAAATTGATTTGCTCAGATATGGCTAAGGTTTCTCCCCTTTTGATAAGAATTATCTCCCCCAAATTTGTATTTTAAAAGGTGGCCTAGACAAGAGTTCCAGAAGAAGACCAGGTGTGTGATTTCACACATGTAGGGAAAGAAAAGCAAGCTTCTCCTAGGAAGACTTTGGTTTCATAAAGCCAATTACCTGTAAGTTTTTCAAGGTGAAGAGGGTAGGCTTTGGAAAGGAAAAAGGGTTTGGTGGGCTTTGATGTTCTGGAGCCACACCTCTGGCCCCGTAAAGACTTTATTCATAAAACAAAGAGTTATTTTTAATACCTCAACATTCGGCTGGCCACTCAAATGTTTGAAGAGAACTGACAAATCCATTTACCTGTATTTGAAATGCTTTTTACATCTGGGTATATTTTGCCAGTTTACTGACAGCATATAGCTTAGGGTCATTTCTGAGAGCCATACAAGCATAAATGTATGAAACCTCTGTCCAGGTCCAGTTGTAAGATAGGATCGAAATTAATGGTGTCATTGACTGGCCAAACCTCTCCATTGCCCACTTTATATTAAGACCAGGCCGGCCATGTTACAAAAGATTAGCCTTATTCTTCAGGGACTCAGGGTCAAATTCCTCCCAACTAGTAAGTACCCCAAAAGGGGACTCTTCAGGCACTGTGGACTGGTTCAGGTTTCAAGTGTACAATTCTATAACACATCATCTGTATATTGTATTGTGTTCACCATCCAAAGTCAAGTGTCTTTCCCTCGCCATTTATTCCCCATTTACCCTCTTCTACCTTCCCCTCACCCAGCTTTTGTCTATGCGTTTTTAAAAATGTCTTCACCTTTTTCATCGCCACTACCTTTTAGACTGATCTTTCTGGTCATGGTGGAGAAAATAGATTTTAAAAGGGGTACAAGAGTAAGAGCAGGTCAACCTGGTAACTGGGGTGAGACATGATTGTGACCTGGGCTAAGATGGTAGCAATGGGGGAGTGAAAAATGGCTGGATTCACTGTAAAGGTAGGGTTTATGGGGTTGCTCATGAATTGGATTTGTGGGCTTTGAGAGGAGTTCAGAATAACACCAACGTTTTGGGAATGGTGAAGTTGCCACTAACTGGGATAGGGTGACAGCGAGGGTAGTTTAGGGGTAAGGTGGGGAGATGTGCCCTGGCACAAAGTTAAAGCACCCCCGTAGACACTGCAGACAATGAAGCTCTTTTCTTTCAGAGAGCTTCTGTTATCATTTATGTTTTTAAAACGACTGTCTTCCTGCACTACAACAGCATTAGGCACAGAGCCGGTACTGGTAAATATCCGCTCAATGTTCACATGAACAAAGATGACAAGCCTGTTTCCTTTATTTTTAGTAAATAGGTAAAATAACATTTACTAGTGAACGACTGAGTCACGACCACGCGCATGAAACTTCCTACCTAAGTGCGTATCAGGCTCATCAAGGTTCCACGGAGAAACTCCTCGGGAGAGGCTTTCTGCGCATGCGCGTCTCGATGGAGACGCTGGGCGGGGCCTTGGGGCTTGTGACACCGCCCCGGGAGCCTTGTGACGCACTTGTGCGCGGGGGAGGGGGGGTAGGGAGTGACTGCCGGGAGTCCAGCCCGCCCTCTTCCGCTGCGGCCCTGGGAATGGAAACATCTGCCCCACGTGCCGGAAGCCAGGTTGCGGCGAAAACGGCTCGCCACTCAGTGTCCTACGGCGCTGAGCCTCCGCGGGAGTCCTCGCGAGACGAGATCGCTGAAATGGCCGTGTCCACTCAAGGTAGGGACGGGCGCGCGCGCCGCCGGCGCCGCGGGGAGGCGCCTTCCTGGGCTGCGCACGGGGAATGGCTCCACACGCCCGCAGAGTCCCCAGGGAACCTAAAGAGCTCAGGGGAGGGGAGGGCGGCCAGGCTTTGTCCCGGCCCTGCCGATCCCAGGGTCCGGCCAAGGTCAGGCGCCAGGCTGGGGCGAACTGCCCCAGCGTGTTATCTCCTATTGGGCTCAGACTTCTGGCGCCGTCCCCAAAATCCTAAGCCCCGGGACGTTCCGTCACTGTTCTCGGAAGGCTCTGGCACGTTGAGGCTAAGGCGGCTACTTTATCACTTTGGACGTTCATCACAAACCCCTGGCAAGTGTTTGCGTGCGAGGCGCTTTCCCTGGCGCTATTGATGATTTTGAAAGAGTAGTACACTTTAGATGGTACTTTGAAATAGTCTTTTATTTAGTCTAACTAGCCAAAAGATTTCCAATAATATATTGCGCAGTGGAGCACGTGTTTATATCGTTCTTCTTACCCTACTTCTTTGAATGCTTCATGGTTATATTCAACTCAGTACTTGCTTACAAGAACTGATTACTGAACAGAGCCATCATCGAAAATTTAATTATGTAAACTTAAAATTGCATAAATTATGTTTAAAACGAAGGCAGTGGCCCTGGCCGGTGTGGTTCGGTTGGTTGGAGCGCCGTCCGGGAAACCGAAAGGTTGTGGGTTTGATTCCTGGTCAGGGCACATGCATGGGATACGGTTCCGGTCCGGTCCGGGCGCGTTCAAGAGGCAACCCATCTATATTTCTCTCTCATATCTATGTTTCTCTACCTCTCTCTCTCCCTCCTTTGCCTTCTCTCTCTAAAATCAATAAGCATGTTTAGACACACGAAACAGATGGACAGCTGCCGGAGGGGAGAGTGGGGGACGCGATGAAAGATGGTGAAGGGGTTAACCGAAGAGCATTTTCATACACCCCCTAGACACGGACAAAAATATGGGGATTGATTTGGCGGGGGGCCGGGTAGCAGTGGGGAAAGGGAGAAAAAGCAGGAACAACTGTAATACCATGAAAAATTAAATAGTAAGCATTTCGTCGGGGGAGGGGGGAATTTTTAAAAAGCAGTGAAAATACTCAAAACTCACCACTTGTTTGCCATGTTTTACTATTACTATACTCTTAAGGCTATTTACATTTATTGTGTCTATGTGGTGACAATAGTATGCAGCGCTACTGAGCATCTCTTCCCAAACTCTGTTTAGTGATGTCACAATTCAGTGATGTCACACAGTGAATGAACACACCATGGAAATTGGCATACACTACAAATCAGCCCTCTCCCCAAACCAGTTTGTAAACATTTACCAGCATACCACTGAATATAGGTGACTAAGGGGTTGGAATACACAATATAATTATTTTCCTGCAAAACAGACTGCTTTTATTCACTTAAAATGTGTAGGTTGACCAAGTATTTGCCCCTAGGAAATTGGAGAAATTTCAATCTTCATCCTCGTGATGATCACATAACACTGTGATCATTGATACCCATAAGCAAGGCTAGTGACTTATTTTTGTCTATATAGTACTTTGTATGTTTGTTGAATGACTCAAGTTGTGTGAACTAAATGTCTAATTTGATCCCCCCTTTGACTGGAGCTCTTTTTGAGTAAGGGGCCTGGTAAAACTACATGAAAGCACAACTCAAGACTCACTCTTCCCTTCATTGATACTTAACCCACAGAGAGAGTTCCTTCAACATAGCAGTAATATTTGTTAATATAATTTGTTATTATGTTAGAATTTTTTTTTCATTTAACTACCTGTAAGGCCATAGAAGGCCCAGTTCCTTACATTCATATTTTGATTCTGCTGAATTGGGATCTATAATACATCTTGAATTAATTCTTGAATTATATTTTGTAGATATATGTAAGGTGGGGATTGAGGTGGTTGTTTTTTCAGATACTTAATAGTTCTAACACAATTTGTTGAAAAGTGTTTTTTTAAAAAATTATTTCATTGTTCAATTTGGAAAGACTTTTTCCCCACACTGAATTACCTGGGGGCTATGTTTTGAAAATCAAATGACTGTATGTATAGATCCACTTCTAGACTCTATGTTCTCTTCCATTTATATGTTTGTGTATCCTTAGGTGAGGTGTACATTGTGTCATATATGGTAGCTTTGTAAGTCTTGAAAGCCCTTGACCTTTGTTCTTTTTTTCCAAAAAGTGCTTTGGCTACTTATGGCACATTGTCTTTTCCTGAATGACTGCAGCAATATCTTCCATTCCACATGCTTTTTTTTTTCCCATTGTGGCTTTGACACCCCTTCCACTGAGTGATGGGGTCCAGAGTTCCTCTTGAATCTGAGGGGGAGTTTGTGACTGCTGCAACAGGGTGCAGTGGAAGTAATACTGCTTGGCTTCAGAGGCTAGGTCTCAAATGGTAATATAGCTTCTGCCCACCACTCGGACTCCCTCGCTCTCTCACTTCCTCCTTTGGGACAGGCACCGTTGACCCTAGACACCATGCTACCCTTGACCCTAGACACTATGCTTTAAGGAAGCCTAAACGAACCCACATACAGGGGCAGACTGTGTGTGTGACTGGTAGATGATTCCAGACCCCTACCTGTAAGTCTTCCAGTTGAAGCCCCAGACATCAGGCAACACGTGCTGTGATGCCGTATCCTGTCTGAATTCCTGATCCACCGAGTCTGAGAGCATAATAAACAATTGTTTTGCTCCATGAAGTTTTGGGGATAATTTGTTGTATAGCCACAGTAACTGAAACAGTACTCTAGGCCCTTTGCATCTCCCCATAAGTTTTAGAAGCAGTTTGTCAGTTTCTAGATAAAAACCTGCTTTTTGATTGGGATGACATTGAGTCTATAGATCAATATGGAGAGAATGAACATCTTACAAATAGAGTCTTGCAAAACATAGAAATGTATTATATATCTCATTCAGTCATTTTTCAGTTTCTGTCTGGTATTTTGTTATTTTACAGTGTAGGGGTCTTGTGCATCTTTCATTAAATTTATTCCTATTTTATCTTACCACAGAGAAAAGGGATTAGACATTTTATTTTATTAAGTCTTCCCTTCTTGGGTGAATAACTTCTGAGCTTCCATTTCTTAGTTATATAATGGGATTAATAAATAGCACCTTGTTCTGTGGATTTAATTAGATACACATTTTTATTGCTTAGCACATTTTCTGGTAACTAGTAAGAGCGTAATGAAACATTACCTCATTATCACTAGAGATCTTCATAATAACTGAGAATTTGTGAATTTCTGGGCTATGGAATAGTATTGAGTTACTCCTGAAAAGGAGAAGAAAAGGAAGAAAATCCATTTCATTTAGGATGTATTATTAAAAATTACTAGCAGTTTTTCCTAGATCCTCTTGGCTGTTTTTAAATTTGAGAGGAAAGGCTAGAATATTGATTCTCTATTGTCTGGTTTTTTTTTTTCCTCGAACAGATATTATCTGTTGATTTTAGTCTGATTTTTAAAAATTGCCAGTCAGAATTTCAGAGTTAATTTACTATTTAAATTAGAATAATATTTGGAGGTTTTTACTATAACTGCCTTTTAAAAAATCTCTTAATCTAGTTGGGAATGGTAGTGATTTATTGTAAAAGTAAATATTTTCTTATTCAATATCTTAATTATTGTAGGAAATTTTGACTCACTAGACCTTGCAGAACTTGCTAAAAAGCAGCCATGGTGGCGCAAGCTGTTCGGCCAGGAGTCTGGGCCCTCAGCTGAAAAGTATAGCGTGGCAACCCAGCTGTTAATTGGAGGTGTCACTGGATGGTAAGTAATGTGAAAGATGTCCAGTGTCTGTTTTTTTACATGGTTTAGTGTTGCGGTTATAGGAATCATTTTCTTTAACCGATAAAAAGCACACTGACTTCTGTGAAATCACTTAATGTGTAGCATTTATCTAAACATCATGTTTAAGTGCCATTTAATGGTCACATGTAGATTTTACGACAAGCCCAGTACTGTTTAAAATTATATAATATATATTATTACATATACTATATAATATTATATAGTATATGTAATAATATATATTATATAGTATATGTATTCATAATGTGACAATATATAATATTGTGTATAATACTATACGATCTATAAAATATATATATTTTTTCTTCTTACAACAACTCTAAGATTGGTACTGTTATTATCTATTTTCATTTTACCCCAGCTTTATTGAGAAATCACTGGCACACATCACTGTATAACTTTAAGGCATATAGCATGATGGTTTGATTTACATATATTGTAAAATGATTACAATAGATTTGGTTAACATCCATCCTTTCATATAGACATAATGAAAAGGAAAGAAAAAAATTCTTATGATGAGAACTATTTGGATTTGCTCTTTTAATAACTTTCCTATATATCATGGATATTATATCCCTTGTACGTACTTGTCTTATAAGTGCAAGTTTCTACCTTTTGAGTACCTTCCTCCAATTCTCCCTCCCCTTGCCCTCTTAACCCTTTTTCTAGGATTCCACATGTAAATGAGATCATACAGTATCTGCCTTTCTCTAACTTACTTCACTTAACATAATGTCCTCTAGGTCCATCCATGTTGTTGCAAATGGTAAGAATTTTTTCTATTTTTTTATGGCTGAATAATATTTGATATATATAAAATATTTATATACTTAATGCATATATCTCACAACTGTTTCCATGTACCTGATAGCCTGTCAACTTGTCTTTTGTTGGTTTGGTTTTTGTAGGTGTACGGGTTTCATATTCCAGAAGGTTGGAAAGTTGGCTGCAACAGCTGTGGGAGGAGGATTTTTTCTCCTTCAGGTCTGTATGTGAAACATTGTTAGATGTTTGGAATTTCCATTTGACTGTAGGGATGTGGTATGAGGAGCTGTAATACAGTCCTGGGTCTGTTACACTAGAACAGCCTTGGCACTTGTTTACATGTACTATTTGAAATGCTAGTGACCTTTGAGTCAAACTTCACCAATTACTAGTTGCATTTTATTTTGTCATTTGTAAAATGGGGACATAAGTACATATTTCTTATAGATCCCTCACAGGGTCTTCTTTAATGTCTTTGCATAGACTTTTATTGTTTTTTAGGATATTTTATTTATTTTTAGAGAGAGAGGTGGGAGGGGGAGAGAGAGGAAAAGAAACATCAATGTGTGGTTGCCTCTAACATGCCCCCTACCGGGGACTGGCCACAACCCAGGATTGTGCCTTGACTGGGAATCGAACCAGTGACCCTTTGGTTCACAGGCTAGCACTCCATCCACTGAGCCATACCAGCCAGGGCTATTGATTTTTTTCCATATAGTTCCTGTATATCTGTGCTTCGATTTTATTTCTAGATACCTGATAGCTTTAGTTGCTCTCGTGGCTTTCCTTGTGCACTTGTCCTCAGTCCTAAGGGTATCTCCCAATTGATAGGTAACTCTCTCAGTAAGAGTGGATAAGAGTGTCTATTTTCTGCCCCGGCTAGTATGGCTTCTGCTCCAGTTTGGGGTGTGCAAGAGGCAACCACACATTGACATTTCTTTCCCTCTATTTCTTCCTTCCCCTGTAAAAATAAATAAAATAAAATCTTTTTTAAAAAAGAGTGTCTATTTTCTCACATCCTTATGAATGCTGGATATTTTCAATCTTTTAATTGCCTCCAATCTGATAAAAATTAATAGTTGCACATTAATTGTAATTTCCTTAATGACTTGTGAAGTTGAACTTTTCCTTTTATTGGCCACTTTCTTCTGTTAGTTTCCTTTACCCATTTTTCTAGTGGGTTTTTTCTTACCAATCTTTAGGAGAATTTCACTTTTTATGAATATTAATGTTTTGGGTTTTTTTATACTTTAAATTTTTTATTGAGTTTATTGGGGTGACTGGTTAATAAAATTATATAGGCTTCAAGTGCACAATTCTATACTACATCTTCTCTAAATTGTACTGTGTGTTCACTACCCCAAGTCAAGTCTCATTCCATTACCATTTATCCCCCTCTTTACCCTCTTTTACCTCCCCCCACCCCCATTTCCCTGTTTTTTAATATATTTATTGATTATGCTATTACAGTTGTCCCATTTACCCCCCTTCACTCCACTCCATTCTGCCCACCCCCTCCCTCCCACATTCCCCGCCTATAGTTCATGTCCATGGGTCATACTTAGAAGTTCTTTGGCTTCTACATTTCCTACACTATTCTTACCCTCCCCCTGTCTATTTTCTACCTACCATTTATGCTACTTATTCTCTGTACCTTTCCCCCCTCTCTTCCCCTCCCACTCCCCTGTTGATAACCCTTCATGTGATCTCCATTTCTGTGGTTCTGTTCCTGTTCTAGTTGTTTGCTTAGTTTGCTTTTGTTTTTGTTTTAGGTGTGGTTGTTAACAACTGTGAGTTGGCTGTCATTTTACTGTTCATATTTTTTATCTTCTTTTTTCTTAGATAAATCCCTTTAACGTTTTATATAGTAAGGGCTTGGTGATGATGAACTCCTTTAACTTGACCTTATCTGAGAAGCACTTTATCTGCTTTTCCATTCTAAATGATAGCTTTGCTGGATACAGTAATCTTGGATGTAGGTCCTTGCCTTTCATGATTTGGAATACTTCTTGCCAGTCCCTTCTTGACTGCAAGGATTCTTTTGAGAAATCAGCTGACAGTCTTATGGGCCCTCCTTTGTAGGTAACTGTGTCCTTATTTCTTGCTGCTTCTAAGATTCTCTCCTTCTCTTTAATCTTGGGTAATGTAATTATGATGTGCCTTGGTGTGTTCCTCCTTGGGTCCAGCTTCTTTGGGACTCTCTGAGCTTCCTGGACTTCCTGGAAGTCTATTTCCTTTGCTAGATTAGGGAAGTTCTCCTTCATTATTTGTTCAAATAAGTTTTCATGTTTTTGTTCTTCCTCTTCTCCTTCTGGCACCCCTACAATTCGGATGTTGGAATGTTTCAAGATGTCCTGGAGGTTCCTAAGCCTCTCCTCATTTTTTTGAATTCTTGTTTCTTCATTCTTTTCTAGTTGGATGTTTCTTTCCTCCTTGTGGTCCACACCATTGATTTGAGTCCCAGGTTCCTTCCCATCACTATTGGTTGCCTGTACATTTTCCTTTGTTTCTCTTAGCATAGCCTTCATTTTTTTCATCTAATTTGCGACTAAATTCAACCAATTCTGTGAGCATGCTGATTACCAGTGTTTTGAACTGTGCATCTGATAGGTTGGCTATCTGTTCGCTGCTTAGTTGTATTTTCTCTGGAGCTTTGATCTGTTCTTCCATTTGGGCCATTTTTTTTTTTTGTCTTGGCGCACCTGTTACGTAAGGGGCGGAGCCTTAGGTTTCACGGGGGTGGGGTAAGGCTGGTGGCTGCGCTGTGACGCTGTACGTGGGGGAGGGTCCGAGAGGGAGCAATGGCGCCTGCTCCCCTCTGTGGATTTCAGTCACTCCCTCTGCTTCCCACAATCAAATTGGGCCCCTCTGGTGCTGATTCCTGAGTGCGTGGGCTTGTGCACACTCTAGGCCCCTGTGGGTCTCTCCAATGACCTCTTCTGTGAGGCTGGGAGTCTCTCCTGCTGCCGCCCCAACCCCCATGGGTGTTTTCAATCAGTGGTTTGAGGCTTTATTTCCCAGCGTTGGAGCCCTGGGTTGCACGGTCTGCTTCACTCTCCCACTGTTCCTCCCGGTTTATCTGTGCGGGAATGTGGGGCCGCAGGGTCTGCCAGCTGCCGCCACACAGCGAGTCCTCCCCACCCGGCTGCCCATCTCCGCCCCCTCTACCGGTCTGGATGAATGTTTCTTCTTTAACTCCTTGGTTGTTGGACTTCCATACAGTTTGATTTTCTGTCAGTTTGGTTGTTTTTTGTTTTTAAATCGTCGTTGTCCTTGTTTTGGTTGTGAGGAGGCACAGTGTGTCTACCTATGCCTCCATCTTGGCTGGAAGCTCCTTACCAGCTTGTTTGTATGAATATTAATGTCTTGTTGATTATATATATTGCAAATAATTTCTCCAGCCTGGTTCGGGTAACTTAGTTGGCGGTACCATTAACTAAAATAGAGACTAGACACAGGGGTGTCAGACTCATTTTCACGGGGGCCACATCAGCCTCGTGGTTGCCATCAAAGGGCCGAATGTAATTTCAACTCCTTAACACTTAAGGAGTAGTGACATTTATACAGTCCTAAAATTATTTCAGCCCTTTGGAGGCTAATGTGGCCCCTGGTGAAAATGAGTTTGACACCCCTGGACTAGAGGAAGAGCAGCAATGCAGGAGAAGAGCTTTAGATATTTAGAGATATTTAGGTAGATATGACTTAACAAAAATTCAGTGGAGAGAAGTGATATTGATGGAGGATTGATTGATAGACTGTCATCAGTTTCTTGGTTCCATGGATAGTACTAATCCACCAGAAAACTGCATATTTGAATGTTTTCTCCAGTTCACACATTCTCGATGAAATTATTTTAGCTGAATTTTAGTGTTTGTGCCTGCCATCTTTGCCAAGGGAAATAGGCATTTTCTATAGTTATATTTGGGTGTACTTCTCCCAGTACCCCTTATATGAAGTCGTTTGTGAGAAATCTCTGTGGGGCCATGTGCTACATTTTCTAAAGCAGTCATAATTACTACCTGACAGCCTTGCTGTGTTAAAAAAAAACTCAGACTTACGTTGGCTGTAAAGTTTTTTTTTTAACCTTATGTCTTTTAAAAAAGATTCTATTTATTTTTAGAGAGAGGGGTAAGGAGGGAGAAAGAGAAACATGATGTGCGAGAGAAACAGTAATCAGTTGCCTCTCTCTCGCCCTCTCCTGGGGACCTGGCCTGAAACCCCAGCGTGTGCCCTGACTGGGAATTTAGGTCAGCGTTTAGTCCACTGAGCCACACCAGACAGGGCACTCTTTCATCTTGACTTCCAATTCTGATTTTTTATCATTTTATTTTTTAAAGCTAATTTAAAACTTTAGAGAGGGGTAAGAGTATAAATAAAATAGAAGAATTGTCAGCAGTCAATGAGAGTCAATTTATTGATTTCTGGCATCAGACATAGGGCCTTGCACGATGTTGAGTAATGTCATTGTCAAAAGAACTGGATGTCAAATGTCTCCAAAAATGGAAAGTCAGAAGGGTTTTTGATAATGTACTTCAGTGATTTATCCTGACAAAAAGAAACAACAAGCCCATGTTCCTTATTTCTTGCTGATGTTGAAACTATAGGTTGCAAACCATACCGGGTACATCAAAGTTGACTGGCAACGCGTAGAGAAGGACATGAAGAGAGCCAAGGAACAGCTGAAGATCCGTAAGAGCAACCACTTACCCTCAGAGGTGAAAAGCAAAGCCGAGGAGGTGAGACTGGTTTTGTTTACGTGAAGTGTGTGAAGAGTGCAGACAATTTTGTATGTATAAAAATGGGGCTAGATACACCTACTTGCTAGATTTGGAAAGAACAGCTTCACCTCAGAGATGTTTTTTAAAAGTTCGGTAATTGAAGTGTTTGGTGACTTGTCAATGAGTGAGAATGCAGAGTGATATATGCACGTATGTGAGTCAGTCATCTCTTGAACTGGTTCTTGTGGGGATGGGGACAGTGCAGCGAGCGGGAGGATAACGATGCAGATTGTATAGCCAATATGATCATTTTATATCCATACACATCTCTGAAATGTCCGTACTTTACTTGTCCTGCATAGAACTAGTGGGATGTCGAGCCCGCAGGTTGGCAACCTTTTTTTGTAAAAGGCCAAATGGTAAATAATTTTAGCTGTATAAGCCACGTGCTGTCTCTTACAACTACTGACCTACACTGTGTAGCAAGAAAATAGCCATAGATGATATGTAGACAACTGAGTGCAGTTCTGTTGCAGTGGGCTTTTATTTAAAAACATGCAGCCAGCTGGATTTGGCCCATGGGGTGTAGTTTGCTAACTCCTGGTCTAATGCATAAAAAGCAAGTTAGGTTGTATTGGCTGGCACAGGAGAAACGGAAATTTTTTCCTTTTTAAAAGGATGCATTTTGCTGCTGCTTTATTACCTTTAGAAATATGTCAAATGTCCCAAACACATAAGTGCCGTGAACTTGAGGGAAATAAAGCAGCATCAAGGTTGCTGGCACCTTTTATAGCCGGAGCAATGGGGTTCTGGATTCACAGAGAAAAGAGGAGGGACTTTTGATTTAAGGGTAGATTGAAATAGGCCTTGTTCTTTTATTTTTTTAATTTTAATTTTTGTTGTTATTCCATTACTGTTGTGTGCCTTTTCTCCCCATCCCTCCACCCTACCCCAGCTGAACCCCCCTCCCTCCCCCACCTCCACCCTCCCCCTTGGTTTGAGGCATTCACACTCCAGTAGCCATGAAAGGAGGAAGTCGTATAATCAGATAGAATAGGTGTTAGTAGGTGAACTTAGGTTAAACATGGCAGATTAAACACATGCATTTATCTCTGCTTCCTTCTGAAATATAAACAAAATAAAATTCATTAAGCCCACAAGGAACAAAAGCACAGGAGAGGAATACCAGTAGACAACAAATGTCAGCAAATATTGGGGAGTTGGAAAGCAGATGAGTGGTAAATGACTTAGCAGACTAGAAAAATCCTGAACAAGAGCTCCACCAAGTACAGGATGACAGTTTATGTGGTGGCGAATGGTTGGCTAAAGGTGGTCCTTTACGCAGAGTGGAAAGTGGCATTTTTCAGGGCCCAGGATCACAGATAGTCCCTCCCCTTCCTTCCCTTCTTCTATCCATCTTCTTCAAGCTCAGGTTACAAAAGTTATACGTTTCTCATTTTGCCAAAACTTTGTTATTCAAACAGTTACAAAAGTAAAAGATGATTGTTGAAAACGTCTTTCATGATAAGGTTAATGTTTGATTAGAACTAACTGTTGACTCACAGGGGGAACTTGTTATAAACTAACCAAAAGGTTTGGAATTGGTCTATTCCACAAATTTCTGTATTTCTTTTCTCTTTAAAACATATTTCTTATTTTTTTAGAGAGAGGGGAGGGAGGGAAAGAGGGAAAGAGGCTCAGTGGGAGTGAGGAGGCTAGAGGTTCCCAGGAGGATGGAGTAGAATGTGGAAAAGGTCAGGGGAAGGTCAGGATGTGAGTGGCTTTAAATGGTTGGATGATGAGGTCATTGTACTTGAGTTGAAGAAATGATTAGGCTAGAATGCCAGATGTGTTGTCCCTATGAACGCCTTCTAAGGTGGTGGTTGTACTTGGAAGAAAGTTCTCTCTGAAATGAAGATTATAGAGTAGGGACATGGGAGCCAAAGGGTGCTGAGTATATTCTCTGAGTTTCAGATGAGTGGAAACTTTTATAGGAGTTTGGAGGCTTTGGGAATTTAAGAAAATAAGGACTTCTCCTGTTAATTGTCCTGTGATGTGAAGTATTGAGAATAAGAATTGAGAGCATCTACTTGAGATGAGGTCTCAGAGGGGGTGGGTGGATAGGTGGACAGACGAATGGATAGGATGAATATATGGAGAAATTTGGAGGCGAGACCTTAGAGTGAAGAGCCTCCACTGGAGAGGAGGTATAGAAAATGGAAGGAGTAAAATTGGAAATCATGAATCGCCTCTGTAACCAGTTTATTGAATGCAGCTTTACTCTTTCCCCATAACTGCCCCCGAGAACTTTGTCTTTCCCTGTGCCTGCATGAACTTTTCGGCGTATTTCTTAGCTCTGTCACTTAAGAGGGAATCCATTGTGTTGCCTTTGACTTCTCCTCAGCCCCCATGTGGCCATTACCTGGTTACACAGAGTCCTGCCCCGAAAACAGCACTTGAATTTGATCGCTGTGTACTAGCAGCTCCATTACCACCTTGATCCAAAGACCTGTCATCTCACCTGCTTCCTTTTGGGCTCCCCACAGCAGCCAGGGGTCATTGTCACATGTTAGTCTGTTCATGGCTAGTATTGCCCTGTGGCTAAAGTCCAAACAACACATGAGGGTATCCACATTGTCAGGATTACAGAGATAATAGGGATGGTTTCTAATACTAATATCCTTAGTAAAATAGCCCATTGTGCTATCTTCTGTTCATAGGTGGTGTCATTTGTGAAGAAGAACGTTCTAGTGACTGGAGGATTTTTTGGAGGCTTTCTGCTTGGCATGGCATCCTAAGGAGGACGACTCATTGTTCCTGCTTTTTCCAACTAGCAGCCTCTTCACTCCATCGTAGGACATCGAGTCTCCTCTTCCTCCTCTTCTCCTGTGCCTTCCTCCCTGCTGCAGCATATCTGAACGGCTTCTGTAGGCATGTGGTGGTACAAACTGATACGGCCCTACTGTGGGCCTCATGACAACAACGGAAGAGACAATAGACATTAACTCTCCTCCCAGAACACTCCCCATTTGACTAGTCTGTAGGTCAGCAAGAATGTTCCTTTCCCCCTGCGTAAGATACTTACTAGAACATACTGCAAGATGGCTTATGGTGGAGGATGAGTGGATCCTCAAAAGTGGTCCCAAACGATTTGGAAAAGGCATAACAAGTGCATAGATACCATATTATATGCTGCATGGAAAGGAACTGAATACATTTGCCTTTAAGCATGAAAGATTTTGGTATCTTGGTGTCTACTTTCCTTTTTAGTTGGTTTTAGATTTTAGAAAAAGATATTTATACCTGATAAATTATCCTGACAGAATAGTGGCATAAGCACTATAACTGAAAAATTATGAATATAGAATGAACTTGTGCTAAAGGTATATATGCTGAACGGAAGATACTGTGTTTGGTGGGAAAATCTTTAGGGAAATCAACCAATAGGTGCATCGTTGGATAGTCAGACTTAATCATTCAGGGCATTAAGATATATTATTCCGGAGGTGGGGGTTTCCACCACACAGGATAGTGCTCATGTCTCTTCCCAAAGGGTTTATTTATGGTAAAAGAAGTGACTTTTAGGTGGGAGAAGGAAGAAGCTTTTGGATTATTTCATAAAAAAGGTTTTAAGCTTTGAAATACGAAGTATTCTTTACTTGTCAAATCATTGGATGGTCATAGCTCCTCTGCAAATTCTATTTCTTTATCCAGTTAGCATAAAATACATAACATTTGAACCAGAGTTTTAAAGAGATAGCATTTTAGGTTTTCAGAATTGAGAATGGTGGCAATAGCGCATGTAAAATAAATTATTTACATCATGAATTGTAACCTGTCTCATGATGACTCTGACTCTTAGACTTAATTCTTTAAAATAAAAGTTTATAGAAACACATACGCTTAGAATCTTAGCACATTTTGCTGTCGTGGCCTGATACCACGTCTGCAACCCTATCTAGAATATGTGCTTCCAGAGGGCAAGGCTTGTGTGTTCACCATTATATCTATCGGGGCTGGCACTTAATGGGTACTCACTATTTGTTGAATATATGAATAATGACCTCATACAAAGGTGCCTGGAAAAGGGACTGATGCAAAAAAGTGAGACTATGGGTTCTGAGAATGCAGAAAATTTGGAATTAATTTGTAAACTTGCAGGTGATCCCTTGCAAGTTTAAGGCCTGCCTTTTAAAATGTTTGCCTTTTAACTTAGCTTGGGAATGATGTGGTGAATGTGAATATTATAGCTACCCGTGGATTTGTGCAAGTTTTTAGAATTCATGCATTCACATTTTTCTCATTACATGACAGTAGTACTTTAAGGCAGCATAAGCTATTTTGCTTATAATATTAATGAACTGTCCCCAATAATACTATGAGCCTCTTTGTTGCATATTTTTATACAAGAACTTAAATTTTTTCACATTTTATTATGGAAACTTTTAAACATAAACAAAAATAGAGAAAATAGCACAGTGATCCCCTATGTATCCACCACCCACCTACAATGATAATCAAATTATAGCTTGTTTGATCAATTATTTTGAAATAAATGCCAAATGTGTCATTTTACCATATTTAGCATGTATGTCTACAAGGTAAGAACTCCTTAAAAATCATAAATGTAATACCTTATTATCATACCAAAACCCTATACTTCTTTAATATCATCAAATATCTAGTCAGTGTTCAAGATTATCTTAAGTTTTACATTTGATTTGTTTGAATCAACATCCATATAAGGTCCACATTGAATTTGGATATGTCTCTTAAGTCTCTTTTTTATATGTTCTTTTTATTTTGACTTCCATTATATTTATTGAAGACACTGATTTATTGGTTCCCTAATCTCCCACATTCTGCTTCTGATGCCTGGGTGCCTGCCTTATGGCAATCAAGGCTGAAGCCATTTGATGACCCTACTCATGTGACTCACCTAGACCGATGGAATGGTGACTGAAACCTAACTAAAGTGCCCTGTGTACCTTTGAGTTGCATGTGGGGGAAGAGTTGCCACTGAATGCCTCTCCAGTAAGGTGCGGGTTGCCTGTTGTCCATTTATCTTGTGATTATTGGCGATGACAACAAAGATTAGCAGGTTGGTCTAAGCTGCTTTGAGTGAGTTGTTAACAGTAGATAATAGGCTGAAATAAGATCAGTAGGTCCTTCCTAAAGTTTATTCCCAGGTGTCTGCTTCTGGGACCCTGAGGGGAATGGTTGAGGTTAATATTCCATGTTGGCCTCAGCCTGCTGCTATGAGAATGGCCTTGAGTTCTGCCCACTTGTGGCTGTGCAGGGCTGGTTCTGAGGTTGAACAGTGGCAGTACTCTGGCACACTGGGTTTCAGCTGAGATGAACCGCCAGTGAAGTAGGCCCGGGCTTTAGGGGAGCCTCTAAATTGAGGCCCTATTGCCAGCAAGCTTTGCTTCAGGTGGTGAAATGGGAGATTTCTCTCAAAAGAAGAGCTCTCACCCCTTCATGCATAAACAAGATACCGGGCCAGGCTACTGCAGCCATGAATTCACCATTTTCATTTGACTAGCGAGGCACGTATTTTTCTCCAGAGTCCAGTTATGTGCTAGGCGTCCTTTTGAGTGGTGGGGGTGGGAGTGGGGCGAAGAAACAGCAGTTTTACTTTGATTAAATTGAGGGATTCAGTGTGCTGGGTAAGGTTCCTAACCCAGCAACTTCATTTTGAACATGTTCAGAGTTTCATCGCCCCCTGCTGGCAGGGATGTGGTAACGCCGGACTCGGTTTATTTAGCTTGACCCAGATTGGGAGAATCTCCTCTGGCACAAAACACATTCATCCATCCACAACTGGTGGCTGGAACCTCTATGAGGCTCTTCTTTCCTTTGGCTCCTCACACCACGGCGTCCTCGCCACTGTGGGCCACCCTTTAACCCAGCGTCCCTCCTGCGATGGAACCGGATAGGGTGGGGATTTGGGGCCAGGTGCAGTAGAGCTATAATGCTTGACTCCCTTCTCCTCAAAGTTCTTCCTGGTGCCAGGGGAGAGGGAGCTGGGGGGGTTTTCGTTTTACATGGCTGCGTTCAGGTTCAACAAATACTCCAATGTTTTCAGTCTCCTTAAGGAGAGACTCCTCATTGGTTCCACAGTTTTGAGTTCACGGGATTCCTGCCTGACCACCCCTATTGTAATGAGTGTCACTGCCATTGTAACATACTAATAACATTTTGCTCCTGCTGCTCTCTGCTTCAACCTCTCACCACTCAGCCTAGGACATTTCACTACAGGACTGGCGGGGCGGGGCTTGACTTCCCATGTGGCCTAGCACTTGGGTGAAAACCCTCCCTACTGGACCCATCTCATGGATGCTGGCAGAAGACAGGAGGTGTTACAGTTTGAGAATTATTATTATTGTTTCAAACGTTTTACTGTATAATAAAATTAGCTAACATTATTCTCACATATGGATTTGTTCACATCACTTAACAGATATAGAAGAAAGGATTGGATTATTCATATTCATGCTCTCTCCCTCTCCCATTCCCCCTCCCTCCACCACCCCTACCTTTATCCACCCTCTCTTTTCTCTTCCCTCCCTTTTTCCCTTATTCTTTTTTTTTTTTTTGAAGGAATGAATCTTACATAATTGTAGTTAAACTCTTTGGGAGGGTGCTTATGGTTTTGAAATAGTTACTGTGTAGTTATAAGAATGTTTTCACCATCATCCTTTTGTTTGGCATTTGCCAGAAAAATGGACATGACTAATGGTTGGGTTCTTATTTGAAATTCTACTTTTGTATAGTTTGGGAAAATACAATAAATCTCTGGTTGAAAAAAGTGGTATAGGGGTGGATTTGAAATTTCTGAGTATCATTAGTTTTCATGAGGATCTCTGTGTCTTCTCTGAGGGAAACTCACTTAAGGCCAGTTTTAGACCCTGTAGCGAAAACTAGACTGCTGCCCTCTGCTTCCTCCGCCACCCTACCAGTTTGTTTCTTTGTCATGAAGTCCAGGTTTGGGGCCTTCTTAATCACTTCTGAAATGTTCGTGAGATCTCTTGGAGAATTGGGCAGAAAATATATCTGGACCTGATTTCCCAGGTGTGGCTTGTATCTGTGATGTTTGATTCTTAAGGAATCATGAATTTTAAGATCACTGTTTTTCTAAGGAAAACTGAGTGTTTCACTTTTTTCTCTTTTATATAAAATGTAAGTCAGCTTATGGCTCACACAAACTGTCTACCTTTCCGAATTTGAAATGCTAAGAAATGTCACTAGGATTATTGAGAGCCGTGGTTCTTGTCCTTGCCTGCACATGCACACATGGGAATCAACCTGTGGAATTTTGAAAACTACTGACACCTGGCTGTCATTCTAGAGACTCTTGATTCACTGGTCTGGGGCACCAGTGAGACAGACTGAGTATTTAATATGCCTTAGATGTTTCTAATGAGTAGCCAAGGTTGAGAATATCTGAAATACAGAGTTGGAAGCTAGTGCTAATAAAATTATAGTTCTGCTGTTAAAAGTGACTGCTTAACTGGCCTTTTAAAGCCTTTTAAGTGCCATGTAACTTCAGATGCTGAACATAAGTGTAGAATTACAGTTTATTAAATGTTACAGGAATAATCTGGAGTGCATGCTGGGAAGAGCATTGTCACACTGTAGCATAATGGCAGAGCAGGGGCTTTTATCATCAGTTGATGCCAAAGCTATTAGGTGAAAGGTTGTGGGATCAACATATAGGGCACCAACATATCACTTCACATATTATCCATTACAAAGGGAAAATTACCTTTCCAGAGAAGAGGTCTGTCAGTCTCTACTTAACCAAGTGATTAAACTTAATATCACTAAAAACCTACTTACAAGCTTTTTCATCACTAAAATGCAGATGAGATCATAGTTCCTACCTTCCCAGTTCTTCCATGAAGACTGAGATTCAGAACCAATCATGGTCCCTAACACATAGAAACAATCATTAAATGTTAACCTTGTCTGATGGCTACTTTTCTGTATGTCATAATAGCTAAGAATAAGATTTAAATCAATGTCTGCCAATAGATGTTGACTTAAACTGAGACAGGACTGAATTTAAAGATAGGAAGGAATGATTGATTTGAAGCTTTAAAAGCCCTAAATAAAGTAATATACCTTAGGGAAAATTTTGAAAGTCTGAAATTTGAGCAGGTAACTCAATAAAAATAATTTTGTAATAAAGCACAGGGAAGCCATCTGTTTATTGACCATGTGATTCCTAATGTAAATCCTAGCACCACTATCAAGTGATAATTTTATTTTTCCTTTTTTAATCCTTTCCTGAGGACATGCTTACTGCTTTTAGAGAGAGGAAGACAGACACTGATATGCCAGGGAAACATAAATTGGTTGCCTTTTGTATGCGCCCGACCAGGCACTGAACCTGCAGCCTCGGCATGTGCCCTGACCAGAGTCAAACCCACCACCTTTTGGTTTACTGGATGACACACCAAGCGAGCCACACTGGTCAGCGCATCAACTGATAATTTTAAATGTAGTTTAGATTTGTGTATGATAGTTTTGAAATACTTTATTGTTTCATTAACACAAGAGTTCATTTAAATGATTTCATGAACGTGTAGCACTGTTAACCTGGTATGTGGACCAAACATCTCTCAGGCACCATTTCTCCAAGTCTCTCTGGAGAACATTCACCCTGAGAGATGCTGTCTGCAAGGTAGGTTTGCTGGGTACGCTTTGGGAAGTACTGCGTACAATAATCCTCCCCAAAGAATCTTAACTCACATTAGCATATGAAAAGCTCTGAAATCTTACAGGAAAGAAACCTGTTTTCTTCTAACCTAGCATTCTCCAGACTAATCTAACCAGGCTTTTTTTCCCTGTCATAGTAATTCCTAGAAACACTTTGGGGAATGCTGTTTTAAAGAACAGTTGGTCTCAAATAATAATGGTATTTGAACATCAGCGACTATCTCACTCGATTCATAGCAATGTAGGCTTTTTCTAGTGTGCTGGAGAGGCAAGGAAGCATCTATCCTGGTGTGGTATTTGGCTGTGGGACCTTTGGCATGTGATTAGTTCACGGGGGTGGAGCCCTCGTGAAGGGTTAGTACCCTTGTAAGAGACCCCACAGAACTCCTTCGCCCCTTCCACCATGTGAGGACACAGCGAGAAAGGCAGCCATTTACAAGCCAGGAAGTAGGCTTTCACCAGACACTGAACCTGTGGTGCCTTGGCTTTGGCCTTTCAGCTGCCAGAACTGTGAGAAATAAATGCCTTGTCTGTAGTAGTTTGTTACAGCAGCTTGAACGGACTAAGACCAGAGTCTGTCAGAATTTGTTTCTGCTCTTGCTTAGGAAGTCTTTTTCTTTTTTTTGGTGAGGGGCAAAGAGGAAAGCAAATGGCCTGTTTGATGCTGTCACTCCCCACCCCATCCGTCATCCACTACATGGAGTCACTGACAACTGTCAACAGGTTTCCTCTGGCAGCCTTCTATTAACATTAGGATCTGCTGTAATAGGCTTTCATTTTAATGATACAAAGACAGATAAACCATCTAAGAATTCTAATTCTGTTGCTGCCTGCCTGACTTCCAATAAAGTTGTCTTGATAGACTAGGGGTCATTAAACAAGAATCATTTCTATGCCTTTCCTACTACACACTAAGTAAGTATGACATGATGGCGATGCGAACACAGAAACATTCTTACCTGCATTTGGGAAAACACTGCTCTAAGTTATTGGAAATACAACAGGTATTGGGTTGGGTTAGAGAAACCTTTGAATATAGCACCTAATCTATGAAAGGTGTCACGACTGTGACACTGGAGGACTGTTTTCACCTGACACCTTATTTGATTAAATTATTGACTAGTGGTGATTGAACTCAAAATTCTCCAGCCCCTCTCCCCTCCACAAAAATTGGGGGGGTGGGGACTAAAAGCTCCAACCCTCCAATCATGTGGTTGGTTCCCCTGACAACCAGCCCCCATCCATGGGTTACCTAGTGGCTTTCCTCGTTAAAAGTCACCTCGTTAGTGTAACAAAAGACACATTGATCACTCTTATTTAGGAAATTCCAAAGGGTGTTAGGAGCTCTGCCTGGAATGGAGACAAAAACCACATATGTATTTCTTATGAGTGACACTGTCACAAGTACCAAACCAAAAGTTTTTCACTTAGCAGGTTTATTTTCACAGGTCAGTTTTATTACATTCTACATATTTAATATATTTCTATCTGTTCTGCATAGATGGCATATTTATTAACTTTTATAGTTGACTTTTTCCTTTGATATTTGCTGCTACCTGGCCTGAAGAATAGGAGGATAAACAAAACTCGCTTGGTGGAAACACGGTGCAGCATTTAACTTCTCCGCAGATCTTTACTGTGATGTGGGCTCCAGTTTCAGCTTTTCTACCTCTTCTTTGTCATATCCTGAACAGACGAGGGATCTTCCCTTGGGATAGCGAGCACAACACTTACGAAGTTCTTGGATGACAGCCTGACACTTAGAGTCCCTGAAGTTGTTGGCTGAAAAACAGACAGGCAGACCCTAGTCATGATCTCATTGGAATAAGGCACAGGGAGTTTTAGATCATTGCTTCCCACTCCTTTTTACATTATTGTATGCACAGATCTGGGACAAAGAGGATCTATCTAAGTCCAGTAAATTCTTTCTGATTTAGAGACCAGTCAACAGGTTAATTAGGAAGAAAAGTGTGATTTACAAAGTGGTCAAAAGGTATTTTTCTATATAATTTTGTTTTCTTTAAGGCTGAGTTAATAGCTTATGTACCTTTTTCTAGGGCAGTGTTTCTTAGCCTCCCCCCTTTTGGTTAGCTCCTTTATAATTTGGTGAATCAGAAAAGTGCCCATACCATGCATGTTATTTTGCACACAGTTTTCATGTGGCTGGTAGACCCTTCCCTACCAAGTCTATGCATCAGAGGTTTGAAAACTGCAGCCTCAGGGTCAACCCTTTTTTACAGCTGTGAGCTAACAATGGTTTTTTACATTTAAAGGGTTGTAATCTCTCTCTCTCTCTGTGTCTGCCCAACAAAGACCTCCTGGCCTCCAAAGCCTAAAATATTTTGTTTGGTTCTTTACAGAAAACATTTGCAGACCCCCTAGTATATATAAGTCAAGGAGGAATTGACCTGAGTCCCTCGATAAAAATGGGGTGCATGGGAGTTAGTCTGTGGTAGGAAAGACTATTCTGATTACAAAGCGAGTATAGCAGGGTGGATGAGTCCAGGCTTGGAGTCAGACCAACAGGATTCAAATCCTCACTGTAACCCTTACTAGTTGTGTGACCCTGAGCAACTTATATAACTTCTGTGTTAATTTACTCATCTGTAAAATGGGGAGTCATAGTTAATATCTATCTCATGGATGATATGATTAAATGACTTAATATGTTTAAAGCCCTTTTGGCTGTGCTTGTCATCCAGGGGATGCTTAATGCTAACTCTTAGTCCTTCCAGCCCTCCATTCTTCCACACTGTAGCAAGGGGTGCAACTACTCTAACTTGATTCTTGTTCTCCTTTAACTGATGGTTGCTAATTCAAATCAGTTAGGAATTTATTTGGGAGAAGGAATTAATTGTGAAAAAGATTTTTGGTTTTTCTTAAATTTGGAGAAAGGGATGAATAAGATGGCATTATTATACATTAACACTTTAGATTAAAAGATTAAAAAAATAAAAGATTTTAAATAAAATATTGCTTACTTCATAAAATGAAAAGTTCAAGCATGGAAGTTAAAAGTCAAAGGAAATACACAAATAAGGGTTCCTTTGGTGCTGAGTCTTTGGGGGAACTCAACGTTTTTCCTTTCTACCTTTCTATATATTCATGGGTATCCATCTCTATTACTCTACTTTAATAATGGGAAATTATTTTAAAAGTCAGTTTTCAAATTCCGATAGTCTAGAAGCTTTTTCTATTTGTACTGCCAATAATCATTCACTGATTGAAAAAAATGAAGTCCTCTGGCATTTAGTCAAACATTGGCTGATTTAAAACCAAACGAACAAATCATATCAAATATACTTTAGCTGAAATTCACTTTTGCCTTTTAAGACAGTTGCTAGACTTCTGGTCAAGATGGAGGCATATGAAAATATACCTTGTCTCTCTGCACAACTACAGAAAAAACTACAACTAGACTACAAAACAAATATTACCCAGAAATGTCAGAAAATTGAGCTGTATGGAAGTCCAACAACCAAGGATTTAAAGAAGCCACATTCATCCAGATTAGCAGGAGGGGTGGTGACGTGGAGACATGCAGAGAGGCACATAGAGGTGCAGAGATGTGGAATGGGCGGTCCCACATACATGTATGGTGAATAAAAATTGAACGGGAGACCTCGGGCATGAGGAATTCCAACCGCAGACCAGACCACCACCCAGCCCAGGGTTCCAGTGCCAGGAAGTTAAGTTCCTATAACTTCCAGCTGTAAAATCCAGTGGGGATTGGGGTGGCAGAAGAAACTGGGACTCACAGGACACTCCTCTTCAAGGACCTGCAACTGTCTTAGGACTCATGCAGACTCACTCCCTCTGGGCTTCCGCACAGGGGCGGCAGCTGGAAGGGCACCAGTGGCATATGGGGAAGAAGTGAAATGACTGGCACCAGGGTAAGTGCTGAGAGTAAGCTTGCTCCTGGGCAAAATTCCAGAAGCCAGGCAGCAACATTGTCCCCTCTCTGAGCCCTCCCCCACACAGAGCCACAGAGCAGTGTAACGGTTACCCCGCCCTGGCCATTACCTAAGGCTCCACCTCATTCAACTCTCAGGTGCACTTTTCTACAATAGGCCATGCTACTAAGGCAGAGAGTTAAAGCAGCTCTACCTAATACACAGAAACAAACACGGGGAGGCTGCCAAAATGAGGATACAAATAAATATGGCCCAAATGAAAGAACAGAACGAAACTCCAGAAAAAGAACTAAACAAAATAGAGATGAGCAATTCATCAGATGCAGAGTTCAAAACACTGCTTATCAGGATGCTCCAGGAACTCACTGGATACTTCAACAGCATAAAAAAGACCCAGGCAGAAATGAAGGTTACATTAAGGGAAATAAAAAATCTATAGGAACCAACAGTGGAGGGGATGAAGCGGAGAATCAAATCAATGATTTGGAACATAAGATAAAAAAGCATTCAATTACAATAGCAAGAAGAAAAAAGAATTAAAAAAAATAAGGACAGTATAAGGAGCTTCTGGGTTACCTTCAAGTGTACCATACCAACATTCAAATCATAGGGATGCCAGAAGGAGAAGAGGAAGAGCCAGAAATTGAAAACTTATTTGAAAAAATAATGAAAGAAAACTTCCCAATTTTGGTGAAGGAAAGAAGACATTCAAGTCCAGGAAGCACAGCAAGTCCCAGACAAAATGGACCACACCAAGACACATCATAATTAAAATGCCAAAGGATAAAGAGAGAATCTTAAAAGCAGCAAGAGAAAAGGAGACAGTTACCTACAAAGGAGTGCCCGTAAGACTGTCAGCTGACTTATCTCAAAAGAAACTTTGCAGACTAGAGGGGGACTGGCCAGAAGTATTCAAAGTGATGAAAAGCAAGGACCTACATCCAAGATCACGCTATCCAGCAAAGCTATTATTTAGAATAGAATAGATCATTTAGAATTATCATTCACAGAGAAGATAAAACTAAAGGAATTCATCATCATCAAGCCATTATTATATGAAATGTTAAAAGGAATTATGTAAGAAGAAGAAGATCAGAACTATGGACATTAAAATGGAAATGAATTCACAACTATCAACAATAGAATCTAAAAAACAAAGTAAGTGAACAAGCAGAACAGAAACAGAATCATAGGTACAGAGATCATTTGGAGGATTATTAGTTGGGACTAGGAAGGGGAGAGACCGGGGGAAAGGTGCAGGGATTAAGAAGTACAAATAGAAAGGGTTGCCGGTTCAATTCCCAGTCGGGGCACATGCCTGGGTTGCAGGCTGGGTCTCCGGTGGAGGCCACGTGAGAGGCAACCACACACTGATGTTTCTCTCCCTCTCTTTCTACCTTCCTTCACCTCTCTCTAAAAATAAATAAATAAAATCTTTTAAAAATTATTTTAAAAAAGTACAAATAGGTTGTTACAAAATAGACAGGAGGATGTTAAGAACATTATAGGAAATGGAATAGCCAAAGAACTTACATGCATGACCCATGGACATGAACTAAGGGGGAGACTGCTGGAGGGAATGGGTGTACTTGGTGGAGGGGGGCAAAGGGGAAAATTGGGATAACTGTTATAGCATAATCAATAAAATATATTTTTCCAAAAGACTTAGTTGCTGACTTTGGCAGCTTGAATTGCAATTGTATTTTTAACACCCTCCTTCTAACCTGACTGCTTTTAAAAAGTGAGCTGTCAGCCACAGGTAAGTATAACCAACCCATTTTAAAACAAGTCTTTTTTTAAACTGAAGAAGATACAAATAAATGAAAGCATAAACTGTGTTCATGGACAGGAAAAATTAATATCATCAAAATGTCCATACTATCTAAAGCAATCTACAGATTCAATGAAATTCCTATTAAAATACCAATGGCATATTCCACAGAACTAGAACAGATACCATGAAGACTCTAAATAGTCACAGCAATCTTGAAAAAAAGAACAAAGTTGGGGGAATCATGCCACCTGATATCAAAGTAGACTACAAGGCCATGGTAATCAAAACAGCATGGTACTAGCATAAAAACAGATATACAGCGCTGGCTGGTGTAGCTCAGTGAATTGAGAGCATGGGCCTGCGAACCAAAGGGTCGCAGGTTTGATTCCAGTCGGGGCATGTGCCTGGGTTGCAGGCCAGGTCCCCAGTTGGGGGCGCATGAGAGGCAACCACACATTAATGTTTCTCTCCCTCTTTTTCTCCTTCCTTTCCCTTCTCTCTAAAAAAATAAATAAATAAAATCTTTAAAAAACAGACATATAGATCAATGAATCAGAATAGAGAGCTCAGAAATAAACCCACACTTTTATAGTCAATTACTATTTGACAAAGAAGGCAATAACATGCAATGGGGTAAAGATAGTCTATTCAATAAATGGTGTTGGGAAAATTGGACAGATATGTGCAAAAAAATGAAACTAGACCACCTTCTTACACCATGCACAAGAATAAACTCAAAATGGATTAAAGACTTAAACGTTAGACTCGAAACCATAAAAATCCTTGAAGAAAACATAGGCAGTAAAATCTTGGACATTTCTTGCAGCAATATTTTTTCTGATATAGTGCCATGGACAAAGGAAACCAAAGAAAAATAAACACATGGGACTATATCAAACAAAAAAGTTTTTGCACAGCAAAGGAAACCACCAACAAAATGAAAACACAACCTACTGAATGGGAGAACATAACTGCCAATGATACATCTGATAAGGGGTTAATATCCAAAATTTATAAAGAAATGCCAAAAAATCCAATTAACAAATGGTCAAAGGACCTCAACAGGCACTTCTCCAGAGAAGACATAGAGATGGGCTATAGACATATGAAAAAATGCTCAATGTCACTATTCATCAGAGAAATGCAGATTGAAACCATACTGAGATATCACCTCACACCTGTTGGAATGGTTATCACCAATAAATCAACAAATAACAAGTGCTGGAGAGGATGTGGAGAAAAGGGAACCCTAGTGCACTGCTGGTGGGAAGGCAGACTGGTGCAGCCACTGTGGAAAGCAGTATGGAGTTACCTCAAAAAATTAAAAATGGAACTGCCTTAACACTATACTTTCAGGGATCATTTCTATAGTTTGTTAAAAATGGAGCTGCCTTATGACCCAATGATTCCACTTCTGGAAATACAGCCAAAGAAACCTCAAAAACTAATTTGAGAGAATATATGCACCCCTATGTTCACTGCAGCGTTATTTACAATAGCAAGATTTGGAAGCAGCCCAAGTGCCCATCAATAGATGAGTGGATAAAAAAGCTGTGGTACATTTACACAATGGAATACTAGTTGGTCATAAAAAAAGAAGGAAATCTTACCCTTCGTAATAGCATGAATGGACCTGGAGAGCATTATGCTAAGTGAAATAAGCCAGTAGAGAAAGATAAATACCATATAATTTCACTTATTTGTGGAATCTAACAAAGAGAATGAACTATCAAGCAAAACAGAGACAGACCCATAGACAGAGCAGTCTGACAGCTGTCAGTGGGGAGTAGAAGGATTAAGCAAAAAAGGAAAAAAAAGAGAAAAAACTCATGGACACATAACAGTGTGGGGACAACAGGGGTGGCTGGGGCAAGGTAGAGGAGGGTATAGGAGGGATAAATGGTGATGCAGGAGACCTGCCTTGGGGTGGTGACCACACAATACAGTGTACAAACGATCTGTTGTGGAATTGTGCACCTGAAACCTGTATAATTTTGTTAACCAGTGTCATTCAAATCAATTCACTAAAAAGGAAAAAAAATAGTTTTTTTTTTTTTTTTAAAGGACTTTGCTCAGCTTGGTAATTCTCAACTCTGGCTGCACATTAAAATCACTTGGTTAGCTTCTTAAGACAGATTCCTGCCTAGACCCTGGCAACAGGCAGCTTGATTTCATTGTTCTAGGCAAGTTTTTATAGCGCTCCATGAGATTCTACTATACACCCAGGACCGCAAGCTCCAAGCTTAGATCATACCACTTTTTATTTTCTGTATCTTTGATTATACATTCAGGAAGATCTTCAGGCTAAATTAATTACAGAAATATATTCTGAGAGGAGTTAATATAGTTTGCTGATAAAAAGAACAATTGGTCTCTTTAGTTAGTTCACAGATAAAGGGGAAAAATATTTTAAAAGCATTGAACATGGTACCTTGTAAACATTTCTGTATTTCACAGGCTTGTTTCTGGCACGGATCCTTCTGCAGCATATCCAGAAAACTAAAATAAGAAAAATGATTTTTATTTTGTCTTTTATTCATAAAGACTTTAAAGCCCCTCTAGAAGGAATTTTCTTCAGAGACAGGCAGTATGCACTTCCAATTGCTGGAAGACAATCACACTGAAAAATACTCTTCCCATTCATAGGATGAATCAACTGTATTTTTATAATATCCATTTCACTTGATTCGGAAGATATAAGTAGCTTTACATGGAAATAAAAACCCTTGAACTCAATGAACTCATTTTGAATATTGTAAACCAATGTTGGGCTAGAGGAGCGACACCGCTGCCCAAAGTGCCTGCCCACTGCCCGACTCTATCATTCACAAAAACACCCTTGGTAAATGATCAAGTTCCTTGAGCCTTTTTTCTTATCATTTGTGTGTAAACTGGGGATCTTACCTACCTCAAAGCATTGATGGAAGAATTAAATGTGATAAAGTATACAAAGTGCATAGAATAGTGTCTGGAAGGCAGTAAGGACTCGCTACATGGTAGCTATTGTTCCCAAGATTTTTAAAAAGTAAAACTAAGGTTTTTACATATAAACTGTTATAGCTATTTTAACTCAGGAAATTCTTTATCAGGCAGTAAATGCTTTCCTAGGAAGCAGCAATATTTGGCCCTGAGAAAGGTGCTAGTTAAGCAGCTAAAATGTTTTTTTGGAGCTCTTACAGAAAAGACTATTTAAAATATCTGTAACCAGAGAATGAACTTAAGTGCCCACGATTTTGATCAGCAATTTCTAATAATTTGAAGACACAATTTCAGAAAGAAAAAAGGCCCAGGAGCCTCTGTAGCTGATTTCATTAATGCAAATGACCTCTTTCCCCCGCCCAGATCCCCCTAAGTTCTCAGTAGATCCAAGTTAGGCCAGTACTGGGATGGGAAACACTGGAGCAAAACCTAGAATATTTACAGGATGGGAGAAGGAAAGGCAGGTGAATTGCTACAGGGCAAATAAGCGACCAATAGATGTTGATGCTGCTAGGAGCTGCTCTCTTCTCTCTAAATCAGTACCAAGTCCTTGGTGATCAGATCATCTGTTCTGTAGCAGGTGCTGACTTTTGTGGGATTCATCAGATCCCAGTTCCAGCTGATGATGTCCATTAAAGGTTCTATGGCAACTTCCAATGGAGTCAATTTCAAGTTACGTATCCTGACTAAGTGCTTTTGTTGACTTGCTTTCTGCCTGCGTAACCCTCTCTCTGCAGTTCCACTTGAGGTGTTCTTCATGACCCTTCCTAAACTTCTGTGTTCTTGAGCAGTTTTTCAACCCACTCCCTCCCCCAGGCCCACAGGTGGGTGCACTGCAGTGGTGGATGAAGTGATTGCCATATACTGAACAGATCAGAGGAGCATATCTTCCTAGAATTCCAGCACCTGGAAGAAAAATAGATCATTAAAATCACCACAACCAAACAGACTTAAAAAGACGAAGGAGAGACAGTGGAGAAACAAAAATACATACCAGGTTAATCATCAGGCAAAAGCTTAAGCAACAGCTCTTCTACTCCCCTGACCTGTCAGAAGAAGAAAAGTTTATAGAGTACTCTGTTGTAAGAGTCCCAATACAATGAAAAATGATTAAGCAACATGTGTACCATTAAATGATGCTGGATCTGCCACAAGCGGGAGTTGTTATCCATGTAGCGCTCCCCAGGGTAGAGTTGCCACATGAGAGGTAGCTGGGAGGTAAGAAGGTGACTTGGCCTAGCTGCGTCACCTAAGGGAACCTGAATTTGCTGGACCCGTGCCCTTAGGAAACTCGTCCCCTAATGGAAAAAAATGATCAAAAATAAAACCAAAGACTTTAGGATATTGAGGCTAGTTAAAAACCAAGTTTCTTGAAAGCAAAATCAATAAAGAAATAAGCAAAATATAAACAGTTACCTCTTCCACGACGGCCACCCACGTGCGCTGGTATTCGTCGCGGTAGATACCCTCTTGGTGAACCCAGAGGTGATCGGGTGGAGCCCCCACATCCTCTCCTGCCATTCTGGGCTTTGAGTTCCAATTCTAGCCCTGCTTTTCTCCACCTAAGCCTGCAGCACCCGCGCACAGGACACAGGTGTGACTTTTTGGGTTTGAATGAACTCACCAGTGAGCAAGGTGACCTGGTACTAGCAACCACCAACCAGTACCAAACCTCATATATGTCTACTTGAACAGCCTAAATAGAACCAAGGACATCTGAAGCTCCCTGTAAGACACTGAAGTGACACTCAAGCAGAGCCTTGGGTTGACTACAAAGCACTCAAGGATTCGGTTAGGTAAGGAGTTCTGTGTAGCAAATGTAGGACTACGAGTGGGGACCCCCCAAAAACTGGAATTATCTTCTGGAGGATGGGCCCCTTGTAGTACAGGCTTCCCCCACTAGGAGAGTATTCTAGGCACGCATCTGTATCAGTATACCAGCTAGCCTTGTTGGGAGAGGCTGCGTTTAGCTTCAGTGATTTTTTTTTTGAAGACTCTTTCAATGCATTTGCCCATTTCATGATGGGTGATTTACAAGTACACCTTGCTGAGTGTTCAGCAGTTTTTGACCAAAATGGCATAACCCCCATGCCCCACCCTCCCTAATCACCCAATCTTGCCCTGAGCAAATTTTTTGTTTCCCTGGATGAAAAAAGTCTTCAAAGGGAAATGTTTTGCCAATGTGGAAGAAGTGAAACAAAAACCAGCAGAAACACTAAAAAGCATCAAAATCCACGAGTTCAAAAACTGTTCTGAACAGTGGAAAAAATGTCTTGGTAGGTGTATAGTATCAAATGAAGAGTACTTTGAAGGTGACTGAAGTTTAAACATGTAAGAATAAGTATACAATTCTTTTATAAATAAATTATGTTTTTGGGGGGCTCCTTCATAGCAGCACAGGAAGCTGGCAGTGATCTCAAGTCTGCATTCAAAAAGCAGTGTCTTATAAAATATAGTTAGCAACAGAATATGCACAGGAGTGTGCCTATGGGCACACTTAATTGGCAGGAATGCAGTATAACAGGTACATGGATGCCATCTTCCCCATGTAAAAGCAGTTTTCATTTTAAAAGGTTAAGATTGTAAAAGCTGAATCATGTGCATGGCTTTCTAAATTTGAATCAAAAGTTTGTTTTAACAGCAAACAATGTATTTGTCAGTTTACTTAGAAAGGTTACTTATAGCAGATGGGCATTTCCAGAAAAGGGTTTTCATATTAGGGAAAATATTTAAGGTAGCTTCACAGAATTTTTGAGCTGCAAGAGACTTTGGGGATCATGGTGATTTGGAGCTGAGAGAAAATGATAGTTATCCATCTAGGTCCTTGTTTCATTTTCATAATGCTTCAGGATGTCACAGAAGCCCATTTTCCATACTAGTGTGAGTTTTAATTCTGATTTTCCAAGTCAAAAGGCCAGAAAAATTCCTCTGCCCTTTGAGAGGTATAGAGGAAACCCCCCTCCTGGACAAGCTCTTTACATAAGGCAGGCTAGGCTCTAAACCCACAACGATGCTCTGCCCAACCCTGGATCTCATTTCAGGGCCTTACTATAACTTCACCTGCATTTTGCACTTTGTACAGCATGGTTTTTCACTGTGTTTCTACTTATGGCAGAGCAAAGAGATACACCACTGGGGGATCTACACCCCCCCCCCACCTGCAAAACAAAGGCCTCCTATTTCCATTAGGTGGGAAAGGAAGTGCAGCACAGCTTGGGAAGTTGTTAAACCCTCAAGTGAGACTGTCAAGGGCAAATGAGATGCCACAACACAGTATGATGCAGCCCAGGACAAAGTTAGCCAGGAAGAACTGAGTTAAACCAAGCCCCTTTTTCAAAGACAACAATGAGTCTGATTTTTTCTCTCTAAACAGTTAGTTTATCTTCCTTTAAAGGGAAAACAGAAAATATCTTTTATAGATTTAAGAAATGGTCTGACTTTAGCAAATAATTTAAGAACATCACCGTTGTTTTGCCCATTGTACCCTGATTCTGAGCCCATCGTAAGCTCCCACCTTATAGGGCTCTCTCATTTCAAATTTCCCATATTATATGACTCTCCCATTTCAAACTCATCTAAAGTGAAACCCCTTCTCCTTAATTAAATTCTGGCTTCTCTCAATGGCAACAACACCCATCCTGATCCTGCAGAAATTTACGAGTTCTCTTGGAATTCTTCATCAGCTTCAGTTGCTACATCCTATCTGCTGCCAATTCCAGGAAGCACCACAACCACCATATTTGAGATAAACTTTCTCCCAAATACCAGGCTCATTTTTAGCCTCATATTCTTGATCTTGCTTTCCACTTGCCTAAAATGCCTCCTCAGGCCTCTCTATCTCAGTACTAGCAAGTATGGCAGAGTGCAGGTGCCTGCCTTCTCTACAAAAGCTTCTTGCCTCTCTGGCTACTATAGCATTTATGTCTAAACTAAAGTTCATATTTTGGCATCTAATTATAAACTGCATTGCGTATTTGTTTTGCTTATTTCAGAAGTATTGTCTCTCCCCAAATACAGTATTTAAGCTCTTAATTGCAGGAATGATATAGTACTGGGCACTCCAAATCTCAAATACTAGTCAAATAACATTCCTGCAAGTGGGTGGATATATAAGGTGAGTAGAGATGGGAAACAGATGAAGGCCATATATACTTGAGTAGAGACTGAATCTCTAGGTGTGAGTATTACATAGCTATATATATTTTTTTCAAAGGTATTTTTTCCATTTAGTAGATACAATTGTTCTGCCTCTCCTCCTCCCCAGATTTTTGGGAAGGAGTGATACAAACAAAACCCCAGTGCTAATGTCAAAATAAAATATATTATTAAAGTCTGGATTTCAAGTACAAAAGAAATAAGTGTGACTACTTTGAAAGTAGAAACCAAGTGTTGCAGATTTCAGGGCCATCTCAACTTTACAGATATGTCCTAGCAACTGTATCATTACAAAATATTCTTAGAAGAAAGGCAGCATGGTGTGCTGCTGTGATCCAAAAGCCAATATGCTGGGCACCAGCAGGATGACCCTGGGAACAAATGCCAGCACATGACCCTGAAGTTGTGTCTGCTCCCACTCAGAGATAGCATGAAGGCCCAGTAAAAGGCAATTGCAGTGATCAAGGGACCGACCGAGAAGCTGTGGTATGAACATGAACTAACATCCTCAGCGGAGAAACACAAAGGCTGAGGGATAGGGATTGAGATCAAAGCCCACAGAATTACAGGTTGTGTAAATGTGATTCTTGGAATACCTGCCCCTAACCTTTTCCTTGGTCAAATAAGTTTGGGAATCTTGTAGAGTCATAAAGCACATTAACATAGTAAAAGCTCTGGCAAGTTATACAAAAAAAGAAACTTTATTTTGTTTAACATTTCCCAAATTTATTTGACTAGAGAACATTTCTCTGCATGTGACACTTGATGAATCTCTTAAAACCTCAAAATAAACTGAAGTACAAGGTGCAATATAATAGACAGAACATAACTTTGTTCCATGCAACTCAAGGAATACTACCAGCTGCAAATTCCAATGGATTTTAAAACGTGTTTTTATATAGCTTTATCATCCATGAAGGCACGAAAAGAGATTGTCCCCATGGGGGTCACCTCGATGCCACAGAGACCACACTGGCCTAGAGAGACTATTTCTTAGTAAGGCATTTTGTAAATTATATTTTAAATGGATGATATACAACATAGAAGGCTTCCTTAGGTACTAATCTGAGTAAGACCGTTACTTTTCCTTTACAGAATGAATTATTTTGTCTTTTTTGAAAGGATAATTAAATTTCCAGGTCTTTTTTTTTTTAACAGTTTTAAACATTAATCAGTTGAATACACTTATTTCATTTGAAGTCAATTAATGAACTCACCCAATTATAATGGGTGAGGTTACCAAGAACAAAGGCCCTGGAGTCAGCCTGGCCTGTGTATAAATGCTGATTTTGCCACTTACTAGCTTTGTGACCTCAAACAAGTTAACCTTTCTACACCTCAGTTTTCTGAGGCGTGAAACGGGAATTAAAGAACATATTGATCATGATAGTCACACTTATTTAGCACTTCTTAAAGTTTTATATATAGATACTTTTCATCTTCATAATCACCTGATTATTTTCCCCACTTAAAGATGAGGGCAGTAAGGCACAAAGAAGTTAGGTAACTTGCTTGAGGTTACACTGCTAGGAAGTTGCAGAGCCTGATTCCAACTGGGGCAGTTTACATATAAAAGGTATATAAATGCTTAGTAGATTTTCTAACCCATAATAAGTTTGCCATAAATGCTAATAGTTTTTTTTCTACTCCAATTAAACATTTAGGGTTGTAAAATGCAGCCATTAGCATTATAAAATTTAGGGAATGTCATTTTAGATTATGAGATCAAAATCAACAACAAAGGTGGTTTTCTTTTCGAACGTGCCTAAAAACAATTTATAAACTCAAAATATCCCATGACTGAACATAATAACATCCATTCTAGCCCCATGAGGGCAAAGCATACTAGCCACAAACAGTAATTGAAAATAATATATGGTGCAAAATCGAAACTTAAAGAGAATATTTAGATGGGTCCAATGTAATTGCAAACGTAAAATTTCTCCCAAGCTTCATTATCAACACTTATCGTGGAAAGATGTGCCATGTGATCCTTAAGCATTTGGCAAAAATGGGGGTTACTGGAATGCATATCAAATAGTTCTACTGTATGAGGGCCTTATCTGTAGCGAAACTTGTGTTGGAACTGATTTGGGAGAAAAGAGCAAAGCATCAACACCGCTTCAGGTAGCACCTTGGGAATGTTCCCTTTCCAGTACTTCCAGGTCTGCCTGGCTTCAAAACTACACAGGGAAAATGAGATCAAACAAAACATAAACACTGGTGGGCTGTGGAGGCGGCAAGGCATATATTTTTCTTTGATTTAGAATCGTTCCTAAAATCCACGTGCAATTCCTAAACTTCGGAGTTAAAAGGTCTGTGCTTTCAACCCATGGCACGTTAGGCACACGTCAAAAGAAAATCACTTTTACCTATAATTTCACCATGTCCGAGCATCAAGACAAGGAGAGCTGAAAAAGGTGGGTAACTACTGTGACACATCCGACTTTCAATCAAAACTGAAGTCCCCCACTCCTCTTCCCCGTAACAAATACTCAAAAGCCTTTGTAGAAAGTAGCAGCAGCCCAGGTTAACAATGATACTTTTTCAGATAGAGTACAGCACTTTCTGCAAGAGGTTACTCACATGAATATAATGTTTCTTGGGCTAATTAATCCGCCTCGAGATCAGAGAGGCTAAAACTTCCAGGTCCCCACCTCGGGCCAATCAAGCTGGTATCAGGGCCGAGGTCACCCGAACCGAAGTTACGAGGCAAGTGCCGGCAACCGGAAGAGGTCCAGGGAGAGTGGTACAAAATTCAGGGGCCGTAACTTGGAAACAAAACAAAATAAAACCTTAACTATCCTAGGACTAAATTTCAGAGAGCGTCCCACTAGCTCCAGGGACTGGTGCGCGCGACGATGCTGCCTCAGGACTGCACCCAGAGCGTGTAGGCCGCGTAATGCTCTCCTTAGCGGGCGGGTAAAATGGGCGACGGCACAGGGGAAACGCCTACCCGACCGCCCCGGAGCCGCTCACGTACCACGTCCGCCTACGGCCCGAGAGCACCGCCTCCCAGCCACCCCCACCGCCCCCGCCGCCCGGCCTAAAGCCCCGTCAGCGGCCGGCCACCGCCCTCCGTCCCGACGGCCACGCCTTGCCCCAACCGGCGCGGGCGTTTCCCAGGTGCCGCCGGGCAGCCCCGCCCCCGCCCCCAAGCTCCGCCTCCACGCTCCAGCCTAGCGCCCGCCCCGCCCGCGCTCCCCAAGTCCCGCCTCCGCGGAACCCGCTAGCTGGAGCTCCGGGTTGTTCAGGCCTGAGGGGGCCTGAGGCGGACGTGAGCAGCGTCGGACCAAGATGGCGGTGCAGGTAGTGCAGGCGGTGCAGGCGGTTCATCTTGAATCGGATGCTTTCCTAGTTTGTCTCAACCACGCTCTGAGCACAGAGAAGGAGGAAGTGATGGGACTGTGTATAGGGGAGGTGAGTAGCTCGGCCAGCCTGGCCGGAACCCTGAAGAGCAGTCCAGCGAGTCCTTGGAGTTGACGTTAGTTAGCGCCCAGGGCTGCGGAGGCCTCGGGCTTAGATCCTGACGTAGATCCTTGGACAGATCCTTTGGATGGCCTTGTCGCGAGGGTCTGGTTTGTGGTTTCTTGACGCTAGTTTAGCCTCACGTCACCCCCAGCGTTCCGCTTAAGTCTGAGGATGGAGGAGGGCTTTTTTCTCTGGTAATCTCCGGTCTCTTTTTTAAATCTGGAGTTAGCACCCCATTGACGGAAACCGCAAGTCAGGTCAGAAAGACATTATGGTATAATAGGACGTCAGTGTATTAAGAAGCTATTGACCACTATTAGGGCTCCTTACCTCACCTCCAGTCTTCCCTCCAGGACGCATTTTAATTGTATCTACCTGAGAGGAGAGGGTTTCAAAGACGCGTAAGTTTCCGCGCCCGTTAGGTGTTGCAGAAGGGCGAAAGAGGATGAGGAATTAGAGCTTAGTTGTTTACAATCCGAATTAAAAATTCTCCAGTTTTTCATGTCCGTGAACGGGCCCATATGACCTAATTTTCGTATAATCTGCATCCATGTACGTCAAATAAGCGTAATATGATCAATAATGTTTTCTCCTCTTTCCCACTCTAGTTGAATGATGACACAAGGTAAGACAGCATTTGTTTACTCATGTCTTTTGGTCTGCATGTCATTATTAACTCAGAATTATGAAGGGCTCAGCAACATTGTGTATGGATTGCATTTTTTATGGATTATATTTTAAGTTACCATTATCGGTCCGGAGCTCCCTCAATGAGGCACTTTGAGTAAAGCCCCAACGGGCAGGTTGCTTTACACCCTACTTCCTGGTAGGAGGATTTTTAGTTGAGATATGTATCACCTTACATGAAAAATGTGGTTGAGGGAAACAAGATTGCGTGAAACTGTGAAAGCTCTTACAGATAGAATTTTGTTGACTGATATGGTGCTGTTACTTTCCATTTTCTTGCTTGTTATGTTTTATGTTCTCTCTTCCTAAAATGGCAATGAGATACTGGTAATCTTTTGTGGCAGATAATATGCATATTAACAGACATTTCCCCCTATTGGTCCATTCCTCCGTCTAAATTGGCTCTTCCATCTCCATGGCTTTCTGCCTCCCCATGGTGAGCCCTATAATCTCAGAGATCCCCAGTAGCTTGGATACTTGAGGTGGTGAAAACTTTGGGTTATTTTAATTCTAACTTTGAAGAATGGCAGGATGTGTACTCTCAAACCCACCTCTTTAATACCAAGGATTATAGGAGTTTAGCTTTGCCCTTGAAAACTTTATGCACTCAGCCACGTATGCATGTGCCCCAGACTGCTACTAGTGGATGGATGGGCACAGGTTTAGCTTCAGTTTACTGTTTCTCCTCCTTCTTTGTCTCTGCTAAGGTTTTATTGTTCCCTTTTTTTCTAATTTATCTCCAAAAGGAGTGACTCTAAATTTACGTATGCTGGAACTGAAATGCGCACAGTTGCTGAAAAGGTATGTGTACTAGAATTTTGCATGATGGAAACTTGCAGTTGGGGAGGGATTTCTGTGCTCTGTTTGATGAATTCAGCCAGGGATTAATCCATTCTGTGTAGGGCCACATTGTGGCTGGGTGGGGTGTTCTCCTTAGTAAAGTCTAGTCACTAGGAATAGTACCTAATTTTCTGTTCTTTGTAGCAAATTATTACTACTTGATCAAGATGAATAATCACTGTCAGCTCTCCTCCTTGCTGACATCTGTCTGTTTTCTGGTTGGTTCATGCCATTGTTATCTTTTTATCCTGAGTCCCAGGGTCTACTGGGCAACCCTTCTCTCCTTATAGGCAAACTGTCCAAAGCTCATAGTTCTTAGTCTACCTTGACATTCTCTTTTCTGGTATGTTCTAGCCTTTATGGTCTAGTGTAATGCTTCTCAATCTAATTGTTGTATAGGAACAGTTAATTTTTTTTTTCCAGTATGGTGCAGACCAATGCTTTTCTAAAAGATAGTAAAAATAAGTTATGTCCTCTCCTCCTGCCAAGCATATAATGGAAGTGATACAAGCTATAGGGCAACAAATCCATCTACTTATTACCCCTGTATACAAACTTCATCCTGTTGACCACTTTGCCTCCTTTCTTCCCATATGAAGGAAAGAAGTTCACTTCCTATTCAGAGCTTCAGCTTCTTCAAAGACCTTACTTATAAAATATCCTATCTTCTGATTTCTTCTGAGTCTTCAACCTTTTCCCGTTGTCGGGCTCTTTTTTTAAAAAAATACTGATTTTAGAGAGAGATGAAGGGGGAGGGGAGGGAAGGAAAGGAGGGAAAAGAGAGAGAGAGAAACTGAGAAACATCATTTGCTATTCCAGTATTTATGTATTCACTGGTTGATTCTTGTATGTGCCCTGACAGGGATTGAACCTGCAACCTTGGGGTATTTGGAGGGTGCTCTAACTAACCGAGCTACCTGGCCAGGACCTGGCTCTTTTCCCATATGATACAAATGCAGTTAAATTACTTTCATTTTCAGAAAGGAAAGAAAAATAACTTTTTAATTTTGTATCATCCTGTAGTCACTACTCTTACATCCTTCCTTTAATAGGCAGACCTCTTATTTTTTTTTAACTTAATTCATTTTTATTTAGAGAGAGGGGAAGGCAGGGAGACAGAGAGGGAGAGAAACATCAGTCAGTTGCCTTCCATATTTGTCCCAACCAGGGACCGAACCTGCAACCTAGGAATATGCCCTGACCAGGAATCGAACTGGTAACGTTTCAGTTTGTGGGATGATGCCCAACCAACTGAGCCACACCAGCCAGGGCAATAGCCAGACCTCTTAAAAGAATAGTCAACAATCATAACTTACTTATCTTCTCCATTCAGACCCACCAAAATCAGGTTTCTAATTCTACCTCTCCAGCCATGTCTTCATTGCTACATTAGTGGGTTATTTCTTGGTGCTTTTCTTAATCTTTTAACTTGGAACTCAGAACTCTCATGAGGTTTTGTTTGTTTGTTCTGTTTTTGCTGTGTCTCCCTATTCCTCCCCCTTACCCCCATCCTTTTTGGACTCTTCCTTCCCTGCCTGTACATTGAATATTCTCCAAGTTTCTGCCTTGGCCTCCTTCTCTTTCCAGAATATCTTCCTAGGCAACGTCACCTCCCTTGTGGCTCTAGCTGTGACAGACATTGAGGTGAGAGAGATCTACCTTCAGATCCTTTTTCTGATACTTACTGTGTGACTTTAGGATATGCCATGCCAACACTAACTAAAAAGGTGAGGTCACTGAACTCATGAAGTTTAATATCTGTTCGGATGGCACAAATTGACATAGAATTCAAGGTAAGGGAATAGACTGCTGAAAAAATAAAATTATGTCATTAAGATTGGAAATGCATTTTAGTAGGAGTTGATGCCAAGGGTGAATATTCTCTCTCTCTAGTCAGAGAAGGTTTCAGTGCCTAAGAGAAGTGAGCAAAAGAAATTCAGGAGACAATGGCAAGACCAGCCCAGGAATAGATGAAAACCAAAATATAACAAGTGTAAATAAAGGCCACAAAGGACTGGCAGATGTCCCTGAAAGCCACGGGTAACCGAAGGGCCTGAGGAAGACTGTTCTGGTCATAGTCACATAAGAAGAAAGATATTCCACCTTGGCTAGATCGGCCCCTACACCTTTTCAGTCTTGGAATTAAGATACTAAAGCCCAGTTCCTTTTGCTCCTGTGTCTTGCTCCTGTGTATAGATCAAGGGTAGGCAAAGAATGACCTGCCCTGGCCTCCTTTGGGCCAAATCTGGCTACGTTCATTCGTTTATGTATTGCAGCTGCTTTGGTACTATAGTGGCAGAGCCAAATGACTGCAACAGAGACTGCATGGCCCACAAAACTAAAAATATTTACCATCTGGCCCTTTTCAGAAAGTTTGCACTCCCTGGCATGGCTTTCCATAGGTAATGGTCAGGTAACACTAATTTCCTACTGTAGGGGGATGTACATGTGGGAGGATGTACATGTGATTCATATAACATGTACTTATTGAGTACATACTATATGGGAGGCACTACATGGTGGCCTAAGTATATAGTGATAAACAGGATACAGTAGTCACATCGAGGAAGAGAGACAGTATATAAACACTGTAATGGATATGCTCAAGGAGCTAGCGTTGCACAGAAGGGGCTATCTAATCTGGGCTGAACTGGCAGGGATAAATTGTTACCCAAACAGAAAAGAGGGAAGCAGTCCATTCATAACACTCTGTAGATACAAGGAGTGAAACAGCACAACATAATCTGGAAACTGACATAATTTGCCATGGTTAGAACTTGGATCCATGTAAAGAAATGGAAGGAGGTAACAGAAATGAGATCTTGACGGGCCCTGAATGCTTCACTAATGAGACTTTATTCTAAGGTAATGGGACACTCATTGGATTTTGAGCAAAGGTATGTCAGACTCATGTAAGAAAGGACTAGAGGCAAGAGAGATTTGAGGCAAGAAGACCAGTGGAGAGGCTAGCACAGTAGTCAAGGAAAGAAGTGATGAGTATCACAGATAGGGTAGCAGTAGTTGGGATGAAGTGTTGGAAAGGAATATGAAAGCAGTTTAGGTTAATGGTTCTGAATGGCAGGCAGTGGTTCCCAAACTTGGCTGCGCATTAGATTCACCCGCGTAACTTTTCAAAATTCTGCCACCCAGGTATCATTCCAGACCAACTGAATGAGCATCAGGATTTTGTAAAGACAACTGGGTGATTCCAAGTTGCAGCCGGGCTTTTTGGAACTACTGTAGTAGGAGGAATGTTGAAGGGTTTGAGGAAGAGGAAAGGTTCAGTTTTGAACATGTGAGTTTAAGATGTCTGCGTCTGGCTAAACTTGGATGTCCAGTAGGCAGTTGAGGATGATGTTCTAGAGCTTGGAATCATTTATACTAATTAGCATCTATGGGGTATTAATAACAGCAGTCAGAATGACCAATATTTATTGGCTACCTGCCATGTGTCAAGCACTTGTAAAGGTGCTTTGCTTAAATTCACGCTCCCGATGACCCAGTGAGGTTAGTCCTGTTGTACCCATTTTACAGGTGAGTATTTTACATACATTACCCAAATCCAGCTCTCCCAACAACTCTATGAGTTCGCTGGCTATCATTATCCCCATTTTACAGATACAGAGTGCAGAGCTCACAGATGTTAAGTAACATGCCTAAAGTCACACAGTTAAGTATCAGAAAAAGGATCTGAAGACAGATCTCTCTGACCTCAATGTCTGTTGCAGCTCTAGTCTGGTAATCTTTTTAACTGGCTTATTTTGTCCAGTTACATTTATTGTAATTGTCGATATATGTGAGTTATTGCTGCCATCTTTTTGCTTTCTGTTTGACCCACTGCTTTCTTTAAAATTTATTTTTATGTATTTTTCTGTTATTTACCCACTTGTTTTATGTTTGTCTCTCTGTTCTTGCCTTCTTTTGAATTTATCAGCTATGTTTTATTATTCCACTTTGATCCTCCATTAATTAGTTATAACATTCTTTTACTTCACTTTTAGTGGTTGTCCTACATATTATAATATGCATCCTTGATTTGTTAGTCTAATACAAATGGCTATTTTTACCATTTTTCTGATAATACTAGAACCTAAGAACACTTTCATTTATAGCCTCCCACCTTTGGGATTATTGTTGTCACACATTTTAATTCTGTGGATATTTCACACCCCGCATGACATTGTTATTATTGTTTTGTACATTCATTATTCATTTATATTTACATACATATTTTACCCTTTATGGTGTTCTTCATTCCTTCCTTCATAGCTGGGACTTTCCTTCTGCCTGAAGAACTCCCTTTAGGATTTCTGTGCTGATAATGAATTGTCTCAATTTTTTTTTGCATCTGAAAATGTCTTTATTTTGCCTTCATTCCTGAAGTTTGTATTCTTTGAATATAGAATTATCAGTTCCTAGATCTTTTCTTTTTGTATTCTAACATATTACTCCCTTCTCTTTAGGCTTGGTTTCTGTTGAAAAATCAGGTTTTTTCTCTTTTTTTATATTAAATGTATTGGGATGACATTGGTTAATACAATTATATGGGTTTCAAGTGTATAGTTCTACACTACGTCATTTGTATATTGCACTGCGTGCTTACCACCCAGAGTCAAATCTTCTTTCATCACCATGTATTTCTCGCCTTTACCCTTTCCTCCCCCTCACCCACCTTCTTTCTGGTAACCTCCATACTATTGTCTGTGTCTGTAAGTTCTTGGGTTTTTTTTCTTGTTTGTTCATTTGTTGCTTTTAGTTTTATATCCCACATATGAATGAAATCACATGGTTGACTTTTTTTGTCTGACTTATTTGATATGATATTCTTAAGATCCATCCATGTTGTTGCAAATTGCAGTATTTCATCTTTTCTTATGGCTGAGCAGTATTTCATTGTATATACGTACCACACCTTCTTTGTCCAATCATCTATTGAGGGACACTTCGGTTGTTTCCATGTCTTGGCCACCGTGAATAATGCTGTAATGAACATAGGGGTACATGTGGCTGCAAATAAATGTTTTCAAATTTTTCGGGTAGATACAGAGATGAGGGGTTGCTAGTTCATATGGTAACTCTATTCTTAATTTTTTGAAGAACCTCCATACTGGTTTACATAGTGGCTGTACCTGTTTACATTCCCACCAGCATTGAATGAGGATTTCTTTTTTCTCCACCACCTCTCCAACGCTTGCTATTACTTGTCTTGTTGATAAGAACCATTCTAATAGGTGTGAGATGGTACAATGGAGAATAGAAAGCCTCTTCAATAAATGGTGCTGGGAAAATTGGAAAGCCACATGCAAAAGAATTAAACTAGACCACTGTGTGTCCCCATATACAAAAATTCACTCAAAATGGATCAATTATAAAACCTGAAACAGTAAATTACATAGAAGAAAACATAGGTACTAAACTTACAGATCTTGGTCTTAGAGGAGATTTTATAAATTTGACCCCAAAGGCAAGGGAAGTAAAAGCAAAAATAAATGAATAAAATTATATCAAACTAAAAAGCTTCTGCACAGCAAAAGAAACTGCCAACAAAACATAAAAGACAACCAACCAAATGGGAGAAGATACTTGCAAAGAAAAGCTCTGACAAGGGGTTAATATCCAAAATATATAAAGTACTCATACAACTTAAAACAATCCAATTAAAAAATTGGCAGAGGACCTGAACAGACACTTCTCCCAAGAAGACATACAATTTTACAACAAATACAGGAAAAGGTGCTCAACTTCACTAGCTATTGGGGAAACACAAGTGAAAACTACAATGAAAATTCAGCTTTGTCTTGTTGCTCCTTGGAAGGTCAAGTCTCTTTCTGTGTCTGCTTTTGAATTTCTTTTTTTAAAATTTTTTACTGTATTCTTTTCCATTACCATTTAATCCCCTTACACCCCCTCACCCCCGCAATCACCACACTGTTGTCCATGTGCATGGGTCATTCATACATGTTCTTTGACTAGCCCCTTCCCCTTCTTTCCACTATTAGCCCCCTCACCCCTCCCCTCTGGTCACTGTCAGTCTGTTCCATGTTTCCATGTCTCTTGTTTTGTTGTTAGTTTATTTTGTTCATTAGATTCCTCTTATAGGTGAGATCATATGGTATTTATCTTTCACCAACTAGCTTATTTCACTTAGCAAAATATTCTCCATTTCCAACCATGCTGTGGAAAAAGGTAGGAATTCCTTCTTTCTTTCTGCTGGGTAATATTCCATTGTGTAAATATACCATAGTTTTGGGGTTTTTTGGTTTTTTTTTTAAATATCCACTCATCTACTGATAGGCACTTAGGCAGTTTCCAGCACTTGGCTATTGTAAATAGTACTGGTATGAACGTAGGGGTGCATAGGTTCTTTTGAATTGGTAATTCAGGATTCTTAGGGTATAATCCCAGCAGTGGCATCCCTGGGTCATAAGGCAGTTCCTTTTTTTTTTTTTTTTGAGGAAACTCTATACTGTTTTCCACAGTGGCGGCACCAGTCTGCATTCCCACCTACAGTGCACTAGGGTTCCCTTTTCTTCATACCCTCTCCAACACTTGTTTGTTGATTTATTAATGGTACTCATCCTGACCAGTATGAAGTGATATCTCATTGTGGTTTTAATTGGCATTTCTCAGATAATTAGTGACATTGAGCATCTTTTCATATGTCTGTGAGCCATCTGTATGTCTTCTTGGAGGAGTGTCTATTCAGATCCTTTGTGCATTTTTCAGTTGGGTTGTTTGGGGGTTTTTTTGGTGTTGAGTTTTGTAAGTACTGTATAAATTTTGGATACTAACCCCTTATCAGATGTATTGGCGAATATGTTCTCCCATTCTGTGGGTTATCTTTTTATTTTGTTGATAATTTCCATTGCTGTGCAAAAACATTTTAGTTTGATGTAGTCCCATTTGTGTATTTTTTCTTTTGTTTCCCTTGCCTGGGAGATATATCAGATAAAAAAAATTCTACCAGCAACATCCAAGATGCTCCCAACACCTATTATTGAAGAGGCTGTTTTTACTCCATTGTATACTCATGCCCGCTTCGTCAAACATTAATTGACCATAGAGACTTGGGTTTATTTCTGGGCTTTATATTCTGTTCCATTCATCTATGGGTCTGGTCTTATTCCAGTACCAGACTGTTTGGATTACAGCGACCTTGTAGTGTAGTTTCATATCAGGTATTGTGATCCCCCTACTTTGTTGTTCTTTCTCAAGATTTCTGAGGCTATTAAGCGTTTTTTCTATTCCTTGTAAATTTTTGAAATGTTTGTTTTAGATCTGTGAAATATGCCATTGGATTTTAAAAGGAAATTGCATTGAATCTGTAGATTGTTTGGGGTAGTATGGACATTTTAATTATGTTAATTCTTCTAATCCATGAACACAGTATATGCTTCCAGTTATTTGTGTCTTCCTTAATTTCTTTCTTCAGTGTTCTGTAGTTTTCCGAGTACAAGTCTTTTACCTCCTTGGTTAGATTTATTCCTAGGTACTTTATTTTTCTTGTTGCTATAGTAAATGGAATTTTTCCCCTGGTTTCTTTTTCTGATATTTCATTGTTTGTGCACAAAAATGCCCTCAATTTCTGAGTATTGACTTTGTATTCCTCTTGTTTTGTCAAAATCACTTATTAGGTCAAGTAGTTTTTTGGTGGACACCTAGGGTTTTCTGGGTACACTATCATGTTGTCTGCATATAATGACAGTTTTACTTCCTCCTTTCCCATTTGGATGCCTTTTATTTCTTTCTTGTCTGATTACTGTGGCTAGAACTTCCAGTACTACATTGAATACAAGTGGTCAAAGCAGACACCTGATCTTAAGGGGAAACATTTTAGTTTTTGCCCATTGAGTATGATATTGGCAGTAGGTTTCTCATATATGGCCTTTATTATGTTGAGTTATGCTCCCTGTATTCCTACTTTGCTGAGTGTTTTTAACATAAATAAGTGCTGAATTTTTTTTCAAATGCTTTTTCACCTTGTATTGATATGATCATGTGATTTTTATACTTCATTTTGTTTGTGTGATGTATGACATTGTATGTGTAATAGCGAATATTGTACCATCCTTGCATCCCTGGAATGAATCCCACTTGATCATGGTGTATGATCTTTTTAATGTATTGCTGGATCCAGATTGCCTACATTTTGTTGAGAATTTTAGCATCGATATTCATTGAAGATAGTGGCCTGTAGTTTCTTTCTTTGTTGTGACTTTACTTGGTTTTGGAGTTAAGATAATACTGGCCTTGTAAAAAGAGTTTGGGAGCCCTCCCTCTTCTTGGATTTTTTGGCATAGTTTGAGAGAGATAGGCATTAGTTCTTTAAATGTTTGGTAAAATTCTTCTGTGAAGCCATCTGGTCCAGGTTTTTGTGTGCCTGGAGCTTTTTGGTTACTGCTTCAATTTCACTGGTTGTTACAGGTCTATTCAGGCTTTCTTCTTCTTGATTCTGTTTGGGAGATTGTATGTTTCTAGAAATTTGTCTGTTTCACCCAGGTTGTCCAATTTCTTGGCATATAGATGTTCATAGTAATTTCTTACAAATCTTTGTATTTTGTGGTGTCAGTTGTAACTTATCCTGTTTCATTTCTGGTTTTATTTGTGGAGGGCCATTCTCATTTTTTCTTATGAGTCTGGCTAAAGGTTAGTCAATTTTGTTTATCTTTTCAAAGAACGAGCTACTAGATTCATTGATCCTTTGAATTGTTTCTTGTTTTTTGGGTTTTTTTTTTTACTGTCTATGTCATTTAATCCTTTTCTGATCTTGATTATTTCCTTCCTTCTACTTGCTCTGGGGTTTGTTTGCTCTTGTTCCTCTAGTTCTTATAGATGTAGGGGTAGGTTGTTTATTTCAAATGTTTTTACCTCTTTTAGGTCGGCCTGTACTGCTATGAACTTCCCTCACAGGACTGCCTTCTCTGTGTCCCATGGGTTTTGGGTTGTGTGTTCATTTTCATTTGTTTCTAGATACTTTTTGATGTGTTCCTTGATCTCATTGTTAACCCATTCATTATTTAATAACATGTTATTCAGTCTCCATGTATTTTAGTGTTTTTGAGTTTTTTCCTTGAGGTTGGTTTCTGGTTTCAAGCTATTGTGATCCTTGAAGATGCTTGATATGATTTTAGTTTTCTTGAATTTGTTGAGGTTTGTTTTGTGTCCTACCATATGATCTGTCTTTGAAAATGTTCCATGTGCATTTGAAAAGAATGTATATTTTGCTTCTTTGGTGTGAAAAGTTCTGTATACCCCTCTTCCCACTGCCCCCCCCCCCCGGCTATTGTTAGATTGTTCTTAACTTCAATGTCTCTGGTTATATTTTGTTTGCTTTTTTCTTCTATTGATTATGTTCCAGTTAAAGGTGAGATCATATGGTATTTGTCCCTCACCGTGGGGGTGGAGGGATGGGGAGAAAAGGCATACAACTGTAATTGAATGACAATAAAAATTAAAAAAAAAAAAGAAAAAAGTTCTGTATATATCAGTCAAGTCCATTTGATCCAGAGTGTCCTTCAATACCACAACATCCTTATTGCTTCTCTGTTTGGAAGATCTGTCTGTTGTTGACAGTGGGGTGTTATAATCCCCTATGATGAGTGTGTTGCTGTTGACATCTTTCTTGAAGTCCTCCAAGATTTTCCTTGTATATTTAGGTGCTCCTATTTTGGGTGCATGTATGTTTACAAGCGTTATTCCTCTTGTTGGACTATTCCCTTAAGTATTATATAGTGACCTTCTTTGTCTCTTCTTATGGATTCCTCCTTTCCTTTCAATTGGGGGTTGTTTCTTTTCTGCCTCATTTTAGGTGGCTTTTCATTTGTTTCTGCATATTAGATTGATCTGCTTTCACTCCCTGTCTTCATGCAGTGGCCTTCTGTGGTAGGAGGCCTGTGAGGCTCAGTAGTGCAGTCTTACTGATCTCTTGAGCTGAGTGCTCTTGGAATGCCCTTTATGCCCTTAATGTGGGCTCTCTTATTGTAATTGGGTTTTGTAATTGGGTATTGTAATTTGGTTGTTGTTGGGTCACTCTTTGGTGGGTCCTTCCCTCTGGCTGGCTGACTGAGGGTCACTCCACCCACCACGTCTTGTGTGCTGTTGTGCAGGTGCTGCCAGAACAAAACCACAGCCCAAGGAACAAACCCACATCCACAAAGATATCCCCCCCACACAACCCCACTATCAACAGCCAATGAGCAAATATTAATAAATGCGGAAAGACATTGAGACTATTGTAGGAAAGGAAAAATGAATATGAGATGAGTAATGGAAAGAAAAATTATTTTGAGAGGGTAGTGGGAGGAGAAATAATAAGAGTAGGGAATGGAAACAAGGTGAAGAAAGAATGAAAGTGAAATTTACATTGTAAATTAGAATGGGGCTGGGGGAGAAGGCAAAATGGAGTAAGAAAAGGAAAGAGTATAATATGAGGTTTAAGAAAATTTTTTAAGTAGTGAAAAAATAGGAACAACATTAAAGAAAAACATCCATCACAGCAATATCAGTGACAAATGAGCAAAGATTAATTCTGGTGGAAAAGAAATAAGAAAAAAGAAAGAAAAAAAAAAGGAAAAGAGATTTTGAGGGGATAGAAGGAGAAAAAATAATAAGAGTGAGGAATGAAAACCAGGCAATGAAAGGGAACAAGTGAAATTTAAAATTAAAAAATAAAGGGCAAGAGGAAAACAAAATGGAGTAGGAGAGGGGAACAGTGAAATTTAAGATTTGAAATATAAAAATAGTGAACATCTAGGAAGAAAATTGAACAAATGCAACAACAACCACCTTATTAACAACCAGTGAGCAAAGATTAGTAAAGGTGGAGAGAGAATAAGGACATTATAAGAAAGAGAAAAAAGAATGTGAGATGACTAATGGCAAGAAAAATCATTTTGAGAGGCTGCAGGGAGGAGAAATGGTAAGAGTGTGTAATAGAAACAAGTTGTAGAAAGGGAAAAATAAAGTTTAAAATAAAAATAAGAAGGAAAAGGGAAAATGGAGTAAGAGAAGGGGGAAGCAAAATACGAGATTTGAAATAAACTAAAATTAAAAAAATAGTGAAATAATAGGAAGAAAGTTGAAGAAAAACAAAAAAAAATGTTAAAAAGCTATGCAGGAGAGAAAGATAATGAAGATGACCGCGGTGGACTTCATCTCAGCAGAGTCCAGTGTTTGCCTCTGTCTTCTCTTTCTGGATCCGCCCCTGGTGATGTCAGATGGTGTCCTAGTCTAGCCCTAGGCAGCCTTTTCGAGACTACCAGTGATCCCCCATCTATTGCTGTCTCCTTCAGGTTTGGCTGGTCCGCACTGTTCTGCCCTTCTGGCTTTTCCATCAGCACAAGGCACAGGAGTGGTTCATCTGATGTCTGAGAGCACTGCCAGTGCTGCCTCTGCCTGCCTCCAGAGTGGGCCTCTGCTGCAGTCGGGAGGGTGGAATCCCTGGGTCACCCCTGGGGGATGCTATTCAGTCTAGGGAAGTTTCCCTGCCCCCCTGCCACAGGTCTTGGTTTGTCCCAGATTGTTTTCCAATAATGTGTAGTTTCTCATGGATTAGCTGTCCGTTTCCTGTGAGGGGCAAATCTGTGTAAGAAGGGCAGCTCTGTATAAGAGCTGAGGCTGGGTGGGGCCCTAAACCCCACTTGTTGCGCCTGTCTCTCATCCCTCTGCTCTGCTGGTTTCAGTGGACCAGGGCCCGAGGAACCAGCGTAGCTCGTAGGGTCTGATAGAAGTTCAGAAAGGGCCCTTTCAGAGCTTCTCCTTTCCCCTGTGGGTGTGGCTGAACAGGGGGCTCCTGAGCTGGCCTCACTAATCTGCAGAGTTTGCAATCCCACAGGTGGGGGTCAGGCACACTTGCCTGTGAGGGACCTGCCTGGCTCCAGTGAATCTCAGACATTCAGCTCCTGGCCTTCTAGTCCCCAGCCTGCCACTCTCCCTGGAGATTCAGACCCAAACTCTCCACTCTGCACAGCCCCCTGCTTACCAACCATGCTGGGTTAGGTCCCACAGTCCCTTTAGCGTGACACTTGCCTGTGAAGTTGGACTCAGTGGAACCAAATTGTGCTTTCGTTCTGGTTTCTTTGTTGGTAGAGCTGCTGTGTGCACTTGCGTGAGCACAGGGTCCCTGGCAAGTCTTACCTCAGCTCCTCTTTTAAAAGAGTCTCTATGTGGCCCCTACACTGCAGCACCAAGCCCTGGGCCCCTTCTCCATGCACTCCATCTCCCCAAAAGCATGAAGTCTGTCTTGGTCAGGGCTGGCTGCAGCCTGCCAGTGCCTCAGACGGTATTAGGAGATAGAGTTTCTCTCTGGAGCTCTCCCAGTTGGCACTGCAGCTATGGATGTGCTGCTCACTGTGTGTGTGCGTGCGTGTGTGTGTGTGTGTGTGTGTAGCCTGAGTCTCCCAGACTCTGTATATCCTTCCAAGTCTCCCAATTAGGGTTGGTGCTTTGCCTCTGTGGGACCAGGGCCCTGCTCTGGGAGGGGAGGGAGCCACTAAGCTGTGTTTTCTATCTGTTCTCTCCTCGGATGCAGGTACCTCACACAGGGTATTTTCCCCTCGACTTAGAAAATCTCTTACCAGATGGTGCAAAGCATCCTCTGTATTCCTTGGCTTCAAAAATTCATATCATGTTCAGGTCACTTGTGGAAAGATCAGCTGAAAATCCATGCTGGGGGCATAGGCAAGTGGGCTTAGCTTCCACCTGCTTGGCTTCTGTCATCATCATCTTTTTAAAAAAAGATTTTATTTATTTATTTTTCAGAGAGAGGGGAAGGGAGGGAGAAAAAGAGGGAGAGAAACATCAATGTGTGGTTGCCTCTCACGTGGTCCCCACTGGGGACCTGGCCTGCAACCCAGGCATGTGCCCTGACCAGGAATCGAACTGGTGACCTTTTGATTCACAGCCCACACTCAATCCACTGAGCTACACCAGTCATGGCCTGGCTGCTACCTTCTGAATCCCCATTTTCTATATTGTGTACTCCATGCCTCCCAGATACTATATGGTCACTGGGGTACAAACATAACTAAAACAGGTTCCTGCTCTTAGGATCTTGCATTCTAGTAGAGGAAGAAATAATTAGGTCAACAAAGAGAACCCAGCGTGGTATAAGTGCTAGCAAAGGTGTGTATTGGTATTATTTAATAATGTCATATTGTGAGGAGAATGATTAATTCTCTATAGAATGAGCATTTAATGACTCATCAAAGGGAATTTAAAGGCTATGAAAGAGTTTGCCAGGTAGAAAAGGCATGAAAGGGGACCACATTTCAGGCTCAATAGCCATAGGTGTGTAATGGCTGCTGTACTGCACTGTAGTAGGTCTAAAAGTCTCCTCTCAGATCTTACCCACATCCCTGCAACATCTGGCAATGCCACACCCATCTTTTCCCCTGTAACTTTTGAACCATTTCATTGTTCTTGTTTTGACTCCTGTGTCTTCCCTCCTGGCTCCTTTTATTGTACCCCATCCAAAATATGGGCACCCTCCTTGGTTTAGGCCTGGACCTCTGTTCCCCCTCTCCACACTATTCCTTGTTTTTATTTACATCCTCTCATCCCAGACCAGCTCATCCGAAAACACTCTCATCTTCCTTCCTGATCCTTGCTAAACTTACATCTGCCTGCCATGTTTTACCATTTCAGCCTTGAAGAGTCATCCTTGACAATTTCCTGTCCTCTTATCACCCATGGTCCATAAGCTACCAAATCTTGTGGATTCTTCCTTCTTAATGAATCTCAATTCTGTCTCTTCCGTTTCCGCCATCCAGTTAGTCTGGTACTTTATCATTACTTCATATCCAGGCTATCTGAAATAATTTTCCTCTGTCCAGTTCATCCTGCACATCATGGCTTGGCATTTGGCGGCCTGTATATTTTTATCAATACTGTAGCGATCTTCCTTAGCCTTACTATCTGCCATCCCATCTAAACTTTTATACTAATGTTAAAATCAGGTGGCCAACTTGTCTTTCAAATATATTACTAGCATCTATTTAGCGTCTACAGAAATTCTATCTGCACGCACAGCAGTCAGGAAATACATACACTCGTCTGCCTTTTCTGTGAAGATTTTTGTTCTAATTTAAGTGACTCCTTCCCTCTGAGCTTCTATAGCATTAATCTACTACATTATTTTATTGTAGTTTCATGTGTGATACTTGCACACACCAAACTATTAGCATTTTGACTTGTATTCTTTTGTGGGACAGTGTCTTGCACATATTTGTAAATAAATGATTATTAATTGATCGTTCAAAAAGTCCTTCCTTGATCTAAATATTAGCTTTAGTATTTTTTTTTGAAATGTATATGTTGATGTTGAATATCTTTTATTTGAAACATTCCATTATTCATGAGAAAAATATCAGTTTTATACGATGGAATCTTTAACCTGATGATGTAATACAATACAATTCTGTAAATGCCGGGAGAGATATTACTGGCGAGAGACTGAACTAAACATTTCTGTGGATTTTCCTTTAGGTCGACACCGTCAGAATTGTTCACATTCATTCGGTCATCATCCTGCGACGCTCTGATAAGAGGAAGGATCGGGTGGAAATTTCTCCGGAGCAACTATCTGCCGCCTCAACAGAGGCAGAGATATCCTTATTGGTTGATAAGAAGCTTTTATGTGCTATGGGGCTTCTAGGCCAGGTTCCTCTGTTACCTTAGCCGGCTTTAGGAGATTTCACAGGTTCTCTTCCTGGTGGCTCATTCTCAGTTTTCATATTTACCCCTTAGATCCAATTGCTTGGTTAATCAGAATGTTTGCCCACTTCTCCTTTTGAGTGGCTTTAATTGGAAGAATTAAAAATTTCTAATGTTCCTGCTCTTAAATACCAAAAGATCCCTAGGTCAAGTCCTATGACAGCGAGCTCTGTGGGGAGTCCCTTCCTCCTTCTCCCCACTAGACCTCTTCAGTCCCCTCTCCCCCCACCAATTTTCCTCATATCATTTAATTTTTAGGCTTTTTACTATCCTGGTCTCTATCATTTCGGAGGATTCTCTTTTGAGGCTGTCTCAAAACAAATGCCATGCTGAAAACTGAATGTAATATTCCATGTTAAATACCACCAAAAAGTCATCAAACGGGACATTTACTTGCTATGATTTCGACTCCCTACCTCAGCTATACCAAGTTAAACTTGTATCAGTGGTTTTAGTAATTTATCAGTCTCTCTTTTTTTTTTTTTTAGGTATTTAACAAGTTTTATTTATTTATTTATTTTTCTATTTTGCAGTTACTTTATTGTTGTTCAATTACAGTTGTCTTCATTTTTCTCCCCACATCTCTACCCAACCCTAGCCAAACCCACCTCCCTCCTCTGCTTCCACCCTCCCTCTTGGTTTTGTCCATGTGTCCTTTGTAGTACTTCCTGAAAACCCTTCACCCCACTATCCCTTCCACCCTCGCTCTGGCTATTGTTAGATTGTTCTTAACTTCAATGTCTCTGGTTATATTTTGTTTCCTTTTTTCTTTTGTTTATTATGTTCCAGTTAAAGGTGAGATCATATGGTATTTGTCCCTCACCGCCTGGCTTATTTCACTTAGCATAATGCTCTCCAGTTCCATCCATGCTCTTGCAAAGGGTATAAGCTGCTGCTTTCTCTCTGCTGCATAGAATTCCATTGTGTAAATATACCATAGTTTTTGGATCCACTCATTTGCTGATGGGCACTTAGGTGGCTTCCAGTACTTGGCTATTGTAAATTGTGCTGCTGTGAACATTGGGGTGCATAGGTTCTTTTGGATTGGTGTTTTAGGGTTCTTAGAGTATAATCCCAGCAGCGGAATTGCTAGGTCAAAGGGCAGTACCATTTTTAGTTTTCTGAGGAAATTCCGTACTGTTTTCCACAGTAGCCTCACCAGTCTGCGTTCCCAACAACAATGTACTAGGGTTCCCTTTTCTCCGCATCCTCTCCAACATTTCTTTGTTCATTTGTTTATGTTGGCCACTCTGGTGTGAGATGGTATCTCATTGTGGTTTTAATTTGCATCTCTCTGATGGCTAGTGATGCTGAGCATCTTTTCATATGTCTCTGGGCCCTCTCTATGTCTTCCTTGGAGAAGTGTCTGTTCAAGTCCTTTGCCCATTTTTTAATTGGGTTGTTTGTCTTCCTGGAGTGGAGTCATGTGAGTACTTTATATGTTTTGGAGATCAGACCCTTGTCCGAGATATCATTGGTAAATATGTTTTCCCATAGTGTTGGTTCTCTTTTCATTTTATTGCTGTTTTCTTTAGCCCTGCAGAAGCTTTTTATTTTGATGAGGTCCATTTGTTTATTCTTTCCTTTGTGTCCCTTGCTTTAGGGGACATGGCTCTGAGGATGTTGCTGAATGGAATGTCCGAGATTTTCCTGACAGTGATTTCCTCTAGGAATTTTATGTTGTTACAACTTATATTTAAGTGTTTTATCCACCTTGAATTTATTTTTGTGTGTGGTGTAAGTTGGTGATCGAGTTTCATTTTTTCTGCACGTAGCTGTCCACATCTCCCAACACCATTTGTTGAAGAGGCTATTTTTGCTCCATTTTATGCTCCTGCCTCCTTTGTCAAATATTAATTGACCATAGAGAGTTGGGTTTATTTCTGGGCTCTCTGTTATGTTCTACTGGTCTATGTGCCTGTTTTGATGCCAATACCAGACTGTTTTGATTACAGTGGCCTTGTAATACAGTTTAATATCAGGTATTGTGATCCCTCCTGCTTTCTTCTTCTTCCTCAAAATTGCTGCAGCTATTCAGGGTCGTTTTTGGTTCCATATAAATTTCTGAAATGTTTGTTCTGTATCTGGAATATGTCATGGGTACTTTAATAGGGGTTGCATTGAATCTATAAATCGCTTTGGGTAGTATGGCCATTTTGATGATGTTAATTCTTCCAATCCATGACCATGGTACATGCTTCCATTTGTTTGTGTCTTCCTTAATTTCTTTCTTCAATGTTGTGTAGTTTTCTGAGTACCGGTCTTTTACCTCCTTGGTTAGGTTTATTCCTAGGTACTTTATTTTTCTTGTTGCTATTTCAAATGGGATTTTCTTCCTGATTTCTGTTTCTGCAGTTTCGTTGTTGGTATACAAGAATGCCTTTGATTTCTGCATATTGACTTTGTATCCGGCTGTTTTGTGAAATTCATTTATTAGGTCGAATAGTTTTTTGGTGGAGTCTATAGGATTTTCCATGTACACTATCATGTCATCTGCAAACAATGACAGTTTCGTTTCTTCCTTTCCAATTTGGATGCCTTTTATTGCTTTTTCTTGTCTGATTGCTGTGGCTAGGACTTCTAATACTGTGTTGAATAGGTGTGGTCATCTTTGTCTTGTTCCTGATCTTAGTGAGAAAGCTCTAAGTTTTTGTCCATTTAGAATGATGTTGGCCATAGGTCTCTCATATATGGCCTTTATTACGTTGAGGAATGCTCCCTGTACCCCTACTTTGCTGAGTGTTTTTATCATAAATGGGTGCTGTACCTTATCAAATGCTTTTTTTGCATCTATTGATATGATCATGTGGTTGTTGTCTTTGCTTTTGTTTATGGGTGTATTATGTTTATTGGTTTGCAAATATTGTACCATCCTTGCATCCCTGGGTTGAATCCCACTTGATCATGGTGTATGATCTTTTGAATGTATTGCTGGATGCGGTTTGCCAATATTTTGTTGAGGATTTTAGCATCTCTGTTCATCAGCGATATTGGCCTGAAGTTTTCTTTCTTTGTTATGTCTTTATCTGGTTTTGGGATTAGGATGATGTTGGCTTGGTAAAACGAGTTTGGGAGTCTTCCATCTTCTTGAATTTTTTGACATAATCTGTGGAGGATGGAGGTTAGCTGTCCCTTAAATGCTCTGCAGAATTCTCCTGTGAAGCCATCTGGTCCAGGGCTTTTGTGTGCCGGAAGCTTTTTCATTACTGTTTCAATTTCATCAGGTGTTACTGGTCTGGTCAGGCTTTCTGCTTCTTCTTCATTGAGTTCTGAAAGGTTGTATTTTTCTAGAAAGTTGTCCATTTCACCTAGGTTTTCAAATTTCTTGGCATACAGGTCTTCGTAGTAATTTCTTCCAACCCTTTGTATTTCTGTGGTATCAGTTGTAGTCTGTCCTCTTTCATTTCTGATTGTGTTTATTTGGGTCCTCTGTCTTTTTTTTCTGCATGAGTCTACTAAAAGGCTTGTCGACTTTGTTTATCTTTTCAAAGAACCAGCTACTGGATTTATTGATCCTTAGAGTTGTCCTTTTAGTCTCTATGTCATTTAATTCTGCTCTGATCTTGGTTATTTCCTTCCTTGTACTTGCTCTGGGCTGTCTTTGTTGTTGTTCCTCAAGTTCTTGTAGGTGTAGGGTAAGGTTGTTTATTTGAAATGTTTCTATTCTTTTTAGGTAGGCCTTTATCGTTATGAACTTCCCTCTCAGGACTGCTTTTGCTGTTTCCCATAGGTTTTGGATTGTTGTGAGTTCATTTTCGTTTGTTTCCAGAAACTTTTTGATTTCTTCCCTAATCTCATTCTTCGCCCATTCATTGTTTAATAGCATGCTATTCAATCTCCATGTTTTTAAGTGTTTTGGGGTTTTCTCCTTGAGATTTGTTTCTAGTTTCAATCCCTTGTGGTCTGAGAAAATGCTTGATATGATCTCAATTTTCTTGAACTTGTTGAGGCTTGTTTTGTGTCCTATCATGTGGTCTATCTTTGAAAATGTTCCATGTGCATTTGAAAAGAATGTGTATTTTGCTTCTTTGGGATGAAAGGCTCTATATATATCAGTTAAGTCCATTTCATCTAGGGCATCGTTCAATGCCACAATATCTTTGTCGATATTTTGTTTGGAAGATCTATCCATCTTTGACAGTGGGGTGTTCAGATCCCCTACTATAATTGTGTTGCTGTCAATATCTTTCTTGAAGTCCTCCAAGATTTTCTTTATGTATTTGGGTGCTCCTATGTTGGGTGCATATATATTTACAATGTTTATGTCTTGGTGGATTGTTCCTTTGAGTATGATGAAGTGACCTTCTGGGTGTCTCTTTATGGCCCATTTTGAAGTCTATTTTGTCTGATATGAGTATTGCTACCCCGGCTTTTTTTTCCTGTCCGTTTGCTTGGAAAATTTGTTTCTAGCCCTTCACTTTTAGTCTGTGTAGGTCTTTGTCCAGAGGTGGGTCTTTTGTAGGCAGCATATGTGTGGGTCATGCTTTCTTATCCATTCAGCTATTCTATGTCTTTTGATTGGAGCATTTAATCCATTTACGTTTAAGGTTATTATTGATAGGTACTTCTTCACTGCCGTTTTTTTGTACCTGTGTTCCTCTCTCTCTCTGTTCCTTCCTTTCTTTAAGGCAGTCCCTTTAGCATCTCTTGCAGAGCTGGTTTGGTGGCGGTATATTCTTTTAGACTTCTTTTGTCTGGGAAACTCTTTATTTGGCCTTCTGTCTTGATTGAGAGCCTTGCTGAGTGAAGTAGTCTTGGTTGCAGGCCTCTGGTTCTTATTACGTGGAATAGTTTTTGCCATCTCTTCTGGCTTGGAGCGTTTCCATTGAGAAGTCAGCTGCTAGCCTTATTGGGGCTCCCTGGTGTGTAACTTCCCATTTCTCCCTTGCTGCCTTTGAGATTCTCTCTTTATCTTGGAATTTTATCATTTTAATTATGATGTGTCTTGAAGTGGGACTCTTTGGGTTCCTCTTGATTGGGACTCTCTGTGTTTCCTGGATTTGTGTGACTTTTTCTCTCATCAAAATAGGGAAATTTTCCATGATTACTTTTTCAAACAGGTTTTCTATCGCTTGCTCTTCCTCTTCTCCTTCTGGTATCCCTATTATATGGATATTATTGCGTTTCATGTTGTCCTGCATTTCCCTTAACCCCTCTTCGTTCTTTCTGAGCCTCTTTTCCTTTTCTTGCTCTTTCTGTGTGTTTTTTTCTACCTTGTCCTCCAGTTTGCTGACCTGGTCCTCTGCTTTATCGAGCCTGCTTTTGATTCCTTCTACTGTGTTCTTCAGTTCAGAAATTGTGTTCTTCATTTCCTCTTGGACCTTTTTGATAGTTTCTGTTTCCTTTTTCATGTTGATAGAGTTTGCAGTGAGTTCATTGTAGTTTCCCTGTAGTTTTTGGTAATTCTCTGTGAGCTCATGAAGCTTCCTGATAACAATGCTTGAACTCAATATCTGATAGTTGCCTTGCCTCTTTTTCATTTAGCATTGTTTCTGAGACTTCCTCCTTTTCTTTCATTTGGGGGTTGTTTCTTTGTCTTCCCATTGTTTGTGAGACTCTTCCTGTTATCCTCTGCTTCTTAAGTTGCTCTGTTCTGACCCCCTGGGTTTATGGTGTAAACTTCTGTGGTAGGATACCTGTGAGATTCAGTGGTACAGTCTCCTTGATCTCCTGAGCTTACTGATCTTGGGCTGTGGTTTATGTTGGCTCTGTGTATGTCTTTGGTTTTTGGTTATTTTTGGGTCTTTCTTTAGTGGGTCCTTCCCACCAGCTGGTTATCTGAGGGTCAGTCTGTCCCCCACCTCTTGTTTTCTGTTGTGCAGGTGTGGGCAGGTTGTGGTGGAGCTGGTTCTTCCATGTGTGCACGGTTTTGAGGCTTTTCTCTTGCTCTTGTTCATTTGTTTGTTCTGAGTAATTTCTTCACTATTTAGTTACTTTTCCAGATAGGTCCTGGGTTGAGTTAGTGTGACTTCCACCCCCTCCTTCGCCTTCTTCAGTTCTTGGCTGTTGGTGTTTCCTTTGTTGGTGGGTTTCGTCTTCCAGGAGGTATCCTGGTTTTCACAGCTTCTACCTACTCTTTTTTGTGATAGGTTGTAGGGGCAAGGTGAAATGGTTTAAGACAGCAGGAGTGTATTATGTGGTATTTAAAGTTCCAGCCCTTAGAGAAGAGATAGGAGATTCTTTTGATATGTATAGTGTTAACTGTGATAATTCACCCATCTAGCCACTTTTTAGAAAGGGTGGAAAGAAGATAAGACTCTTGTTTGTGTGTGTGGGGGGAAGATTGTGAGTTGGGTCTAGAAAGGTGTGAGCTTGTGGGAGGTCAGATTATGGGGTAAAGTGAGAGTAAAGGGTAGAAAATAGGTGTAATGTGTGAGGGAATAGATTTAACCACACCAGTAATAAAGTTCAGGAAACAGTGAAGTGGTCTGAGATCTGGGAGGGGTTCTGTGTAGTATTTACAAATGTATGGAACAGCTATTATTTATAATAGTAATGGAGCAACAGTCATATGACAATCTATGTGATCTCAGTAACTAGAATAGGGCGTGTAGGTCCTAGAGTAGTGTGCTAATGGAACCCAAGTGAAGTGAAAGACAGTTAATTAACAATACACTGTGAAAGAGAGAACAGGGGAAACCAGTCAAACAATGCAAATTAACCAGTCAAGCGAAGAAGACTAAACAGAAAGAAGAGAGATACAAAAATACTAATAAAATGAGTGATGTAATAATGAAAAAAAATGATAATACAAATATACAATAACTTGCAAGTTGTCTGGAGTAGCAAAGGGAAATTTGTCTCACTGTCTCTGCTGTTGGGATGCCCCCTCTTTGGGTCCAACTCTGGTCTTTTCACAGTTCCAGGTTTTATTGTCTCACTTGTGGGGATTAAAAAAAGAAGACGGAAGGGAGAAGAGAGATAAAGGGAAAGAAAAAAGGAGTAGACCAAAAAACCAGGAAAGAGAGGAAGAAGGTGTTGAAAGAAAGAAAAAATAATATAAAAGTAATAATAACTACTTTAAAAACAAACAAACAAGCCTTCTAACTTCAAACTGGCCAAGTCAGTTTTGCTGATCTTTTTGGCTGCAGCCAACTCAGGCGGCCTAGCCCAGCTCTTCTCCGTGGGGACCAGCACTCAGGCAGCCTCAGGCCCAGCTCTCCAGCAGCCCCTGGACCCACAGATTCAGGCGGGCACCCTCCTCCGGGCTACCGGTGCGCGGGGCCTTCCATGGTGCGCACTCTCCCTGGTGCCTGGGTCTCAGGTCCCTCTGGGTTGTACTCTCCCTGGTGTTTAGGATGTGGGCTGATGCCCCCCACGCCCCCGTGGGAGTGCCCGGCGGGCTGCCGGGTGGAGAGGAGGCTGGAGCCGCTGCTGCAGGGGAATTCCCCAAAGTGCCCCCGAGGGTCTTTTTCTTTTTGAGAAAATCCTCCTGCTCAGTCCTGCTGCTCCATACAAGGAAGGGCCTGTCCTCTCGCACAGCCCACCTGTCCCCCTAGACCGGGACTGTCCCGGTCAGGGCCCCACACGGCCCAACTCTCAACTCCCCCCAGCCGGCCCACGGTCTCCGTGGGTTTACCACTTCGTCCTTTTTCCCCTTCCAAGCAACCAGGTCTCTCTCCGTGCTGCTCGGCCTGTTTGGCAGGGGAGGGAGCTGTAACCCGGCTCTCCTGGGAGTCCTGCGGCAGGCCCGGTGGGAGAGGGCCTGGGGCTGCAGTCACCTTGGTCCCCACGCTGGTCCCAGGGACCTTTTTGTCCTGAAGCAGTCCCCTTACCGGCTGTTTTTTCAGTGTCCTCTATACTTTTTGGTCTCCTATCATAAATGCTGCGGTGCTGTTGGCTGTTCCCTTTGTTCATCAGTAGATCGGGTAGGTGTCACCCGTGTGCAGGGGAAGGGGACTCCGTCCCGCCTACCTTGCTGCCATCTTAAGTCTAATTTATTGGTCTTTTGGATTAAGTTAATCTTGTAGTCAATTTAAAAGTAACTTTTAAAAATAGGTTGTATGTATGTATGCATAGTATAAACTTTTAACAGGAACAAAAAGGTACACAAAATAAATATTTTTCTTTTTTTTTTAACTTCTGTTGTTGTTCGAGTACAAAAATGAGCATTTTTCTCCAACCTCTGTGCCCCAGTTTTCCCCACGGTCCGTCCCTCGACATAACCAGGGTTATCAGGTTTTCATGTATCCTTACAGATAAATTCTGTGACTATAGGAATTTATGATTATTTTCTTATTTTTAGAAGTACTTAACATATTCTGCATTTCACAAATGTGTACATGTGTCTGTAGGACTAATTCCTAGACGTGAAATTGCTGTTTCCCTGCACACTCACAAACGGTGTGTGTTGTCAGAGTTTTGTTTTTGTGTTTGTGCTACCAGGCCCTGGTAGATCAAAGTTTTTGATTGTTGTCACTCTGTAATTGTATCTCATTTTTTAAAGGGTTATTTGTATTTTCCTCTGAAGTATCTGGTTATTTCCTTTGCCCATTTTTCTATTTATTTGGAAATCTTTTTCTGAATTTATAGGCACTCCGTGTGTTAAGAAAATTAGCCCTTTGTGATAAGGATAATGATTTTTCTCATCTTACTGAGGGTGTATGAGTTTTTGTCCAGATTGTTTTTGCGTTTTTATATAATCAAACGTAGCGTCCATTTTTGTGGCATGTACCTTTTTTAAAGCTCTTTATTTTAAAATAATTATATAGATTCATTGGAAGTTGCAGAGATAGTATAGAAAGGTCCCTGTTTCCTTAACCTTGTACCCTTCTCCTGAAGGTTACATTTTACATAATTTACAGAATAATATGTAAACGGTGAATTGACATTGATACAATGGGTTGTTCTACGCCCAGTGTATGGATATGCGTTACCATGTGTGGATATGCGTAACCACCATCTGGATGGTGATGTAGAACTATTCCACCGCCATAAAGACCTGCCTCGTGCTCCTCCAGTATAGTCACCCTACCCCAACCCTTGGAAGTCACTCATCTGTTCTCTATCTGTATAATGTAATTTCAAGAATGTTTGGTAAATGGAGTCATACAGTATGTGATCTTTTAAGACTGTTTTTTTTTTTACTCTGCGCCTCCCCACGTTCCTACCCTTACCACCACTAACCTCTTTTCCATCTCTTCTTTAAGGATTGGATTTTCTTCTTTCTCTACATGTCTGGTAATTTTAGGTCACATGCCATACATGTTTTTTCTCTTGGGTTCTGGATGTCTTTGTACTTCTACACATAATTTTTCAGCTTTCTTTTCAATGCTATTAAGTTACCCAGAATAGTTGGACCCTTTAGAGTCTGGCTCCAAAGGTTTGCTGTGTGGGCCCTTTCAGAATGGGAGTCATTTCCCCCCACACTGCTGACGCAAAACCTTTCTGAGCGCCCTGCCTGAAGCCTTCCAAATTGTGAAGGTTACCATCCTGGCTGGTGGGGACAGCCACCAGTCCCTGTCCTGCCTGAGCACGGGGCATGGTGACCTTTCATCCCTTCAGCTAGGTCTCCGCCCCCAACACCCCCCCTCCCCCTGGCCTCCTGTAGTTTCCTCACACGCTTGTGCTGATCTGTGGTCTGCGGATCACTCCAGGGGACCCTCTGCAGTTAGGCAGTGTTCTCGCCCTCTGCCACTCTCTTCCCTGCCGTCCTCCGCCTCGCTAGCCCTGCCTACTGGACTGTCCTAAACCCAGGGAACCGGCGAGCTCCACCTCAATCCCCTTTCTGCTCTGTGGCCTGGAAGTTTTCTCAAGCGCTCATCTTGTTTGTTTCCCATTTACTGGCTTTTCTGTTTCATATAATACAGTTTGTTTGCTTGTCTCAGGCAGGAGGGTAAGTCCAGTCCCTTTTATTCCATTTTAGCCAGAAGCAGAAAGCCCATTCATTGGTATTTAAACAAACAAAAACAAACTTTGCCAAAATAAAATTCCCAGAAAATAATTGTATAAAGGATATTTATTATTGTGATGATAATCTATGAATAATCTATAATCCATAAAATATAAATCTATAGATTATTAATAATCTATAATAATCTATAAAATATAAATCTATAATCTATAGATTTATAGATTATAAGGTTATAATCTATTACAACTTTAAAACTAGTCCAGTCCCAAAGTGGGAGAGGGATGGCTGGACGCATTGTCGCGTGTTAATGTGCTAACACGACAGTGAGTGCTGTTAGGCACTTGACTCAGGGCCAGGCATGATGCTAAATGCCTTGCTGGGGTTGCCTCAGTTACTCTTCGCTGCTGTGTGAGCTGGATTTGCCCAGTCTGCAGCTGAAGAAATGAGTTTACAGTAGTTAAGTGATTTCTTTTGGCATTTGGAAATAAAAAGTTACTTAAAATGTGTCCTTTCTCAGACTTACTTGTACAGAAAGGATTATTGTGTTTTAATGTAACTCGCAGGGAAGTGAGCCAGTGGGTTACACTTCAGCAGCAGCAGTCTCAGTGAGCAGCGGAAGGGGACACCTTATGTCTGAGTTGATATCTTATCTCAAGTTAGAGACTCAGAATTCTGGGAAAATTTTATTTCTAGGACTAAGGAGGAAAGTATTCCTTTGGGAGATATTTCCAGACAAATGGGGAGACTGAACTAGGTTTATTTGGTCTCTGAAACTACCCTACTTGCTATTGTTGACATTGGCAGCCTGCCGGAGAGAAATCAAATGAATTTTTAAAATCTTGTATTTCTTTTTCAAAAATCGGAGTAGGATGGAGCTAGAGAGAGAGTGGAAGAATACTCAAGTTAATAATGTGACTTCCAAAGATTAAAAAAGTTCTTCAGATAGCACACTAATAAGTATTTGAGTGATCAACCATTAGCTAAATTGGATTAAGAGGATGTAACTATATATAATAATGGAAACCAAATGGATTCCATTTATAAAAAAGAAACACCTTTGTTTGTTTTATTTTAAATGGGAAGTCCATGAAATTCTGGGCATCAACCTTATTTCATTCTTTTATTGATCTTACATTGTAAATGGTTTGTTTTAAACCTCAGTATACTCTGTGAGCCATTGTTAGCATCACAGATTTTGTTCCCACCAAGTTGAAGAAAATACCTTGACATTCACACAGGTTGGCTGAACTAACAGGTCGCCCCATGAGAGTTGTGGGCTGGTATCATTCCCATCCTCATATAACTGTTTGGCCTTCACATGTTGGTAAGTATAATGGGGTTGCAATGTTTATTGTTCTTAGAAATAAATGTAGTTTTCCTTTTCCATGATATGGGCTATGGTTGTTTTAAACCAAAATCTAATTTTCCTTAATCAGGTGTCCTTATTTTTATTGTGCTATATATTTTTTTAAGATTTTATTTATTTATTTATTTTTAGAGACAGGGGAAGGGAGGGAGAAAGAGGGGCAGTGAAACATCAATGTGTGGTTGCCTCTAGCACCTCCTACTGGGGACCTGGCCTTCCACCCAGTAAAAAAAAAAATGTAACTTTGCCCTGGCCTGCGTGGCTCAGTTGGTTGAGCATTGTCCCCTAAAGCCAAAGGTTGCCTGTTCAATTCCCAGTCATGGCACATTCCTGGGTTGCGGGCCAGGTTCCCGATTGGGGTGTGTGCAAAAGGCAACCAATCAATATTTCTCTCCCTCTCTTTTGCCTTCCCTTCCCCTCTCTCTAAAATAAATAAATACAATCTTTTTAGAAAGGTAACTGAAAATTGGTGATTGCTGAATGCCACTGTCCCACATGCTCCTGTATGAAGGGTGAAATTTACCAAACTGATGTTCACAATCTCTGTGTAACACACATTCAGTCCTAGCTGTTGGAGTTCTCAGCCTGCCTCCTTACCACTCTAATCAGTATAATATTACAAAATTACTTTCTTTCTTTCTAGCTTTACCCCTTCCCTGAATCGTGGTCATTTTTTTGTTTCTACCTGACTTTCCTGAAGTAGAATAACTGTACTTGGGGAAAGTAAAATAACCTTCTTGAACATTTAACTATGTGCTACTGGTTTATGAATGTTTTCTTCTCTAATCCTCATGGCAACCTGTGAGTTGGAAATTTTTCCCTCTTGGACTGAGGATTAAATAGAGACTCACAGGCTTAACTAAGCAGCAGAGCTGAGATTTGAACCCAGGTCTGTCTTCTAAGTCTGTGCTCTTCCCATGGTGATGCTCTGTTTCTAGTTATAGGGGCTTGAGTTGATTGCAAATTCTATGTTCATCTTTGCTGTGATACGAATGCCAAAAATCCACAGCGGTGCAGTCTCCGACTTTAATAATAGATGGGTGGTTCTGTATCTAGAGTAGTGATTCTCAGTGTGGGGAGGGATACTTCTCAGAATCACCTGGGAGAGATTTTGTAAAATGTACTGTACTAAATTCATTTTTTCCAACACTGATATACTGTTAGAACCTCTGGCAGCAGGTCATAGGTGGGTGTATTGTGAAAAAGCTCCTCGAGGAATTCTGGTGCATGGCCCCAGCGCAATACTAATTTAGGATAAGGGAGGTAATGCACTTGCTCTGTTTCTTGCCGACAGAAACGTATACCTGACCACTGTAACATAGTAGTGGCATGCCTAAGATACCCTGTATTAACACAAAGTGTATTATCAAAGTGGTTCTTTCAATGGAAAAGAAAAAGTTTGAAAGTAGAACTTGAAATAACAAGAGTAGAGATGTCTTTAACTTTTATTTTGACATAATTTGAGGGTTAAAGTTGGTAAAATAGTACAAAAAATTCTTGAATACTCTGTCCCTAGATTTTCCAAACGCTAACATTTTACAACATTGGTGTGTCATTCTCTCTTTCTACTATATCCGTGTGTACCTGTATGTGTGTGTATTTGCATCTGAGAACAATGTTTTCCTTGAAGTATTTGAAAGTAAGTTGTAGACACTACTCTCCTTTACTCCTAAATACTTTTCAGTGTGAATTCCCTAAACACAAAGATATTCTCTTATATAATTATAGTACATTTATCAAAATTGAGAAATTAATATTGATATAATACTATTATTGAAATTATTGACCTTATTTAAATTACTGACCATATTCAGATTCTTTTGTTGGCTCACTAATGTCCCAGTAAAGGTTGTTTTTATGGCTATGAATGTATTCCTGTAAAACCTTAATATCACTGAATAAATTCAGTGTTTGATCGTACCTAACTTTTACTCAGTAATAAAAGCTATTGCTTTCCTGCTACCATCAACACTAAAGTCAGATTAGGCTCACATTTCTCCTGTGATAGTGCCGTCAGCCAGAAAGAGGCAAGTACCAACTGCTAATGAACATGGAGTGTGTATTCCTGAGCAATTATTAAAGTGTATATTTCTGAACAGTTACTGTCACTCTGGTAATAAGTTAGAATTGAAAGGATGTAAAATTTTGTGGTAAGAAAAGTATCTCCCTGAGAACTTAAGGAAACAAAAAACATGTTATCGGTCTCTGAAGTTTAATACCGAAAAAGTGTTCATAATTCAGAGAATGATTGGATTTTCCTCTCAGGGGTGGAAGAGCCAAGCTGTTAAACAAGAACCTAGGGAAGCATTTGCGATGCGGCGGTGAGAGTAGTTAGAAAACCAGGATACTGCGGAATGTAGCTGAGAAAATCAACTTTAAATCACAAAATGATTAAGGGGCCAAAAGAAAATAATTCAACACAGTGGCTTTGGAGACTGGAACATTGAGATCTTACTTGGAAACAGTAATTCTTAATGGGTAAGCCAAAGGAACAAATAACAAACTGTAATAAAGGCTATGCTCAAAGAAACGTCTAAGAGTGTTAATATTTTAAACTGCATGTAGCAAGTTCAGAGAGTTATTGTGCCATGAGCGTTGGGAACACCAGCTTTGGATTCTGTTACGAAGTAGGTCTGTGTTAAAATGTCATTTCAGTCACTTACTTTTTTTTTTTTTAATCCCAGTTCTTAATATTTTATTGTTTATGCTATTACAGTTATCTCAATTTTCCCCTTTTGTTCCCCTCCACCCAGACCCCCGGGTAATCCCCACACCGTTGTCCATGTTCATGGGTCATGCACACATGTTCTTCGGCTCCTCCCTTCACCTTCTTTCATCCAGTCTCCACCCCCTCCCCTCTTACAGCGGCCAGTCTGCTCCATGTTTCAGTCACTTACTAGCTGAGAAGACCTTTTAACCTCTCGGTGGCGTACTTTCCTCTCTGACAGAAATGGAGAGCATGTTATGGTCTCAGAGTTGTTAGGAGCAGTATATGAAATCATGTATATGGCATTTTATTCTATGCTTATGATACCAAAGATAGATACCAAAGCATTTATTTATAAAACTCTTGAAGACAAAACACACACACAGAGAGTACGATTAAATACCTAAAGTTGAAGGGCAGACATTTGAAGAATTAACAATAAGAATATATCACGTCTCTCAACTGCATCTCAAAATATTTGTGGTAATAAAACTATGGGTAGAACTAAAGAAAAAATCATCTCCCAACTAAGCTGGTGTTCACAGTGAATAGATTGCTGTGGATTTTAGAGCCTAGGGGACTTCGTAGATAGAAAGATACAACTCATCTCCAAATAGCTGTTCAAGAATTGAGTCAAATGGGCCCTATATTAGCAAGCCTTGGGGGGAAAATGAGTGATGACTAAAAACAGGTTGATTTTAAATATGTACAGTAGCTATGTTTAATAGGAAAATAAGTCCAAGCTATGTTAAAGAATGACAAGAGAGAAGGAGTGGAATTTTTTTTCCATTAAAGATAAGGTGGGGAGGGAGAGGGATGTGGCGGTGATGTGCATTTGTGTGTGTAACAAACATTTTAACGCTTTTTATGATGAGGTTATTAGTAGAATTAGGTTAAGTTGCAGTGGGTTAAATAAGACAGTGTTTTAAACATTTTATAGGATTATTGCATAAATGATTATTCAACAAATATTGGATACCTCTATGGAATAATGCAATCATGGTTTCTGCTGTCTTGGAACTTAGGATTTGGACTTTATGATTTTGTGGGGAAGAAAAACACAGTATTAAGGTTAAAACAAAGAGCAACGACAATAAAGAAGAAATAGAACATTTGTACCAGCAATTTAAACATGGTAAACACCTATAAAAATAAAAGCCTCAGGATTAAGAAATAAACACAATAATATATCCTTAAAGACAAGCTATAAACCTAAAAACTTGATCAAAAAGTAGCAGGCTAGGTTAAACTGTATGGAGAAAATAAAAGTAGCAGTTACATCATTAGCAAAAGGGTGAGAGAAGATAGGTCATTCTGCAATAAAAGGCACAGTAAGTAATGAAACTAACTGTTAAATTATGTTCCCCACCATAGAAATAAAATATACAAAGGACAAAATTTTCCGTGTAAGGAATGGAAAAGAAAGTATTCATTCCTTTAAGAGTATAAAGCGAGGTTTTTTGTTGTTGTTGTTGTTGTTGTTGTTTTGGTCTAGGGTTTCCAAAGGCAAGGGTAATATTAATACAGGTCAAGGAGACACAGTGAGACTTTGAAACTTGGAGCAGACTGACAGCTGTCAGAGGGTTGGGGGGCAGACTGGATGAAAGAAGATGAAGAGATTAGCCAAAGAACATATGCATAGCCCATGGGCACAGACACAGGGAGGGCCAGAGGGAGGGGAGGGCGGGGTCTGGGTGGAGGTGGGCAAAAGAGGGGAAAATAGGGGACATCTGTAATAGTGTCAACAATAAAAATAAATAAAATACAAACTAATAAGAACTGTACTTGAACAATAAGCTAAGAAACCTAAAGAAAACAACGAAACCTAAGAAAACAACGAAAATCAGACTTGCAGAAAAATTGCAAGAATAGCATGAAGAACCAGATTCAACAATTGTTAACCTTTTGCCATATTTGCTTTATCATTTCTCTCTGTATCCCCCCAACACACGCAGTATCTGAAAGTAACTTATTTCTCAAGAAAAAGGATGTTCATGTTCATGACCACAGTGCCGTTATTCAAATCAGGAAATTTGATATAATTCCCTTTGTAATGTACCAAATTTATTCAAATGTTGCCATTTATCCCAATTTTGTTCTTTATGGCAATTTTCCCTTTCCAGTCCAGGATCCAGTCTGAGATCGTGCATGGTATTTAGTTTCGTGCCATTTTCGTCTCAAATCTGGACTTTTTCTCATTCTGAAAGTTCTGAACTCCCCACTTCCTCCTTTACTTTCGGCAGAGAGCACCCTTCCTACTTTAATAGAGGAAACAGGAGTAATTATAAAGGAATTTTCTCCATTTGTCTTTACTCACCTACTTATTACTGTACCCATATTCTTCTTTTCTCTCTTGTTACAATAGAGAGTGTATCCTTTCTTTTGGCTAATACCCATCCATCACCCCTGCTCTCAATTTCTGTCTCCCATGTTCTCAAGAACCTTACACTGTTCATTATACTTCTCTCTGTTACATCTGTATTCCTTTCTGCTGTGCTGGATTCTACCCATAATTTATTTGTTGCTTCCACAAATAAGTTAGAGTGTCTGCTATGTGTCTGGCCCTCTTCAAGGTGCTGTGGATAAAGCAGTGAAGGAGAGAAGTAAGGTCTCTACCCTCAGAGAGCCTTCGAACATGCTCATACCTCACATGGTGAAGAAAACACAACAAAAAACTTCTCCCAGTCCCACTTCCCCGTCAGGTGCATACCGTCTCCTCACCTTCACAGCCAAACTCAGAGATGTGTCTACACTTACACTTTCTCACCATTCACCCACACTCCGCACTCCGCTCTGGTCTGGCTTTTAGCTTATTGCATTGTTGAAGTGGATCTTGCTGAAGTCGTCTGTGACATCCATGTTGAAAATCTAGTGAACATTTTAAGTCTCTGTCTCATGTAGCATTTGACACTACAACTATTCTCTGCTTCTTGAAACACTTCCCAAGTAATCATGAAGAGTGTGTGACTCTTAAGGGAAGAAGCTAAGTGAGGCTCAGAGTTGAAATATATTGTCTAAAACCAGACAGCTAAGTAAGTGGTAGAATCAGTATCTGAGCTGGGGTTTGTATGCATCGGGCCCAAGCATTTTCCAGTGTCTTGCTTTGATCCAGAATGGAAGTGGTGGTGCCTTTGTTGGAGCGTGGTAGTGGCCGAGGAGGGAGTGCTATTTATGAAAACGGGAAATGGAGGAAGCATAGGTTTGGGGCTAGGGAAAGAGAGTTGAGTTATATCATGCTCACACAGTTAACTTACCTGAATTTTACCTATCCATGGTTTGCAAAAGTAAAAGGAAGGTGATTCAAATAATGCAGGCTGCTTCATAAATCTCATGAGACTTGGCACTATTTTAAAATTACTCTTAAAATTCAGGCTGTCCCTAATTTTCAGACCTGCTAAATTCTTTCATACAGAGTCAGGTAATAGGACAGCTATAAACAGTGAGGCAGTGACTGAATTTATCACCAAAGTTGGTGGGTTAGATCAGCCTCCCATGACAGATATAGGCTGCAACTTTAATTAAGCAGTTTTGTACAACCAGTCATTTTAACAAATTCATTTTTCCCAAGCAAGCATTCTGTTCTACAGGCTACAAGTCAATACTCCCTAGAATCATTATAAACAATTTTTTGATATTATAATACATTTGTAATGCCTTTTTTAGCAAACAGGATTAGCTGGAAACACTATTAGGACAAAGTATAGAATAAGTGAAGGCTAAACTGTAATTTTACTGTAAGATAATGGCTATCTCAGGGCTTGTATTTTTTTATATTGACTGAATTTTTTAGAGAGGAAAGGAGAGACAGAGAGAGAGAAAGTAAAACATTGATTTATTGTTCTACTTACTTGTGCATTCATTGGTTGCTTCTTGTATGTGTCCTGATGGGAGATCAAACCCAGAACCTTGACACATTGGGACAATGCTCTAACCAACTGAGCTACCCAGCCAGAGCTTCAGGGTTTGTAATTTTTTTTAAGATTTTATTTATTTTTTTTAGAGAGAGGAGAAAGAGAGGGAGAGAAACATCAATGTGTGGTTGCCTCTTGTGTGCCTCCTACTGGGGACCCGGCCTGCAACCCAGGCTTGTGCCCTAACTGGGAATTGAACCAGTGACCCTTGGTTTGCAGGCTGACACTCAGTCCTTTGAGCCACATCACCCAGGGCATGGGTTTGTATTTTTATAGCATCTGTGTATATTGTCTCCCATTCTTTTAAAATTCTTTATTGTCACCTGTGTGGCCTGTGGTTTCTGTTTCAGGAAAATTTTTAATCAAGAGTAAATGAAAAAATACTGTGTTTATACTATTCTACTTTCATACCAGGAAATAGGAAGAGTGATTCTTTTGTCCATTTAGACTGTTTCACTGTCCTGTACTTCTCATAAATGTGAACATCTCCTCTCAGAATGTGTGCGTAGTGTTTAAAAACAAATATTTTTCATATACTGTTGTCCCTCAATGCAGGGGAACTACAGCATATGGTATTCAACTGACGAAATAGGGATCTGTCCTAATGGTGAAAGAAAAACTGGACAGTCAGTTGCAGAATGTTCTCTTGGGTGGCACTAATTTAGACTGAACGGTATCTTATGGATTTGGCATTTCGGAGGTCAATTAAAAGTAATTAAGATACCTGAGGCAAATAATGTAAAGCAGGGTGAGGGGCATAGGACGGGCCTGTGGGGTGGGGGTGATTAAGTCTCATGGAGAGGTTAACAGCTGAGCAAAAATACGAAGGAAGTGAGGGAGTCGGCCATGCAAATATCTGGGGAAAGTGTTGCAGTCAGAGAGGAATAGCCAGTGCGAAGGCCCTGAGGAGGAGTGCCTGGAGTGTATGAGGAAAAGCAAGGAGACCAGTGTGGCTGCAGCTGAGTGACAAAGAGGCAGAGTGGTAGAAAATGAGGACAAGGTGGTATTGGGTGCACCAGGAAGTATGTAGGCAATTGTAGGACACTGGATTTCTAACTGTTACTCTTAAGTGCAATTGGGATGGCATGATCTGGCTTAACTTTAGGAAGGATTGCTAGGTACGGGGTTGAGAACAGACTGTAGGGTGATAGCAGACTGTTGCAGTGATCGAGGAGAGAAGTGGTGGCTTTGTTGAGTTGTGGTAGTAGTTGAGGTGGTGATAAGAAGTGAGCAAATTCTGGTTATGTCTTGAAGGTAGAACTAACAGGATGATGAATTGGTTATAGGGTATGAGAGTGAGGAATAAAAAATGTGCAGAAGTGTTTTTTTTAGCTTGCACACCCGGAAGGATGGAGTTGCTGCTGATCAAGGTGGGAGAGCTTTGGGAGGTATTAGATTTTGCGGGGGAAATCAGGTGTTTGCTTTTGGACCTGTTGAATTTCAAATGTCTGTTAGGCAAGTGATACCTAGGCTGGCATTGGTTTATGAGCTATCTGTGATCAATAAGATAAGGAGCTTAATACTGAACATCAATCATCTGTTACACTAAGCACATAGTGTCATTTCCCCCCCTTAAGACTTTATCAGTGAAGGAAGCAGTGCATTAATTTGCATGACAGCTCAAAGTCTTGACTCCTTGTGAATAGGTAACAGATAGTTCATGGACCTGCTATTCTGCATATCACTGTATTCACACAACTAAGTCAAATTGTCAGGTAGATAATTGATATACAATTCTGGAGTCTGGGACTACAGTTTATTGGGTGTGAGTTGGGAGTGGCTAGTGTAGAGATGAGGTATGAAGCCATGGAACTGGATGAAATCCTCCAGGGAGCGAGTAGAACTAGAGAAGAGAGAAGGACTGAAGGCTTAGTCTTTGGTATGCCGATATTTCGGGAGTGGGAAGAGGGGAAGGATCCAGCAAAAGAGACTGGGAAAGATTAGCAAGGAAGTTAGGATAGTTGGGAAGAGTAGGAGTGTGAGGCCAAGTGAAGACAGTTTCAAGGGGGAGGCAATCTGGTACATTGAGGACCAAGAATAGATCATTGGTGATCTTGACAAAAGCAATTTGGCTGGGAGGTTACGGACAGTCATCCTTTTTAGACTCAGATAGTAATTCTTCAACGATGGTTGTGGATGAGGTCGAATGGGAAGAATGCTTACGAAGTACCTTTGATGTGCTAGGCATTGTGCTAAAAAAACCTTGCAATTTTTAAAATACAAAACCCTTTGAGAGCAGGGATTGTCTATATCCTTATTTAACTTATGAAGAAATAGGCTTAGAGGTATTAAGATTTTTACCAAGGTTCTATAGCACTACGGAGATTGTTCATACAATGCTTTTTATTTTCAGCAACAGTTTTCAGTATTCCCTTCATATTCATTGCTAGGTACTGTTTGGTCTCGCTCTTTACTTAGGAAGGCACCAGGGAGAAGTCCCAATCCAGATCAAAAGGTGTAAGTGCAAAAGAATGTTTAAGGACACATTGTCAAACAAAGTGAGCGTAAGTCACTGGACCAAACCATGCACTGCAGTGTTTTCTTATAATACCTGGTCTTTTATATCCTTCATATTAACAGTGGTCTGAAGGCTTCAGATCTTTATATTTTGCTTCTGTTTAGTCTTTCCTAATCTTTTAGTTAATCCTTTCAAATGTTGTTATCTGGTGCCTGTTTATGATTTCCTTTGCAAAAATTGCATAAGCATATTGTGGAATTTTGTTTCTACTCCTTGAAATGTTGAATTTAATTCTATTGCAATCACTTTTATACAGTGGTTTCCTCTTAAGAATTTCCTCTGTAGTAGTTCTACACTTCATTCTTTAGTATCAAGTCTAATGTATTCACTTCCCTAGAAGCTGTCCATTAAAAAGTTTATTCTAGGAAATCTTTTTGTTTCCTTCCAATACCTTCCTTTCTCTTTGAGTCCCCTGAGAAAAATTATTGAGTTTTGGGGGCTAATTGAATTTTTCCATTTTTCTTTTTCTATGCTACATTTCATAGCAGGACTAGTGTTGCGCTAGGCAGTCTACAGTTATTAATAAGTTTTCTTATTTAATTGCAGGCCTCCCATAGTATTTCTCTAACCTAGTAGAATATTTATGCTTTGACAATCATATTGTCCTGAATATACCTCTTTTTTTGCCTACAGAATCTGAATCCTGGGAGGATTACATACCACACAGTTTCTTGACAGCAGATTTTTATTTTTATTTACAGATGTTCGTACACAGGCCATGTACCAGATGATGGATCAAGGCTTTGTAGGACTTATTTTTTCCTGTTTCATAGAAGATAAAAATACAAAGGTATTGTGTGTGTGCGCACATGTGCACATCTATATCGTGTGTGTGTGTGTTTATACACACACAGAGAAAAATCATTTTGCAATTTTAATAGGGTGGCCAGGGAAGGTTTCAGTGAGAAAGGTCATTGAGTCAGGACCTGAAGAAAATGAGGGAGCAAGTCTTGTGGATTTCTTGGGGGAAGAGTGTTCCAGGCAGAGGAAATAGCCAATGCAAAGACTCTGAGGTGAGTGTGTCATGTTCAGGGGACATCAAGGAAGCCAGTGTGGCTGCAGCAGAGTGAGGAAGACCGTGACCATATGTCCCAGTTTGCCTCTGTTAGTCCCAGTTTTACCTCATTATCCCAGTCTCCTGTTCAGGTAATTCACTCCTTGGAAGTGTCCTGATTTGCACCATAACTCATTTGGTCATGTGACATGGAGGTGAGGAAGATAACTAGGGCCAGATCTTGTAAGGCCTTGACTTTGACTCTGAGTTGAGAAGCCACTAGAGCCATGATTTTCAACCTTTTTCATCTCATGGCACCCATAAACGAATTACTAAATTCTGCAGCACACTAAAAATATATTTTTCTGCCCATATGACAAAAAAAATAGGTATAATTTTGATTCATTCACACTGGACAGCTATTGTCGTGTTGGCTGTTGTCATTTTTTTGTTTGACAATCTAGGGGAAAGAGGTCAGTGCCCCTGACTAAATAGTCAGGTATTGCATGTTTTAAAAATTCTTGCAGCACACTGGTTGAAAATCACTGGGCTAGAGAGTGATTTTGTATTTTAATGGGATATTTTTGGTTACTGTGTTAGTAGTAGATTGGACAGGAGGGTTGGGAGCATGGGAGGGAGGAGGTTATGGAGTCCGTGGTATACGTGAAAGCAGTTAGGAAGATACTGCAGTCATCTAGAAAGAGATGATGGAAGTTTGACCATGGTGGTAGGAATGGAGGCAATGAGAAGTGGCCAGATTCTGCATATATTTTGATTGCTAATGATAGTAACAGGCGCTACCATTTATCACCTGTTGTTGTATGGCACACATTCATTAGGTGTTTTACCTAAGTATGCTCTAACCCTGACAACAAGCCTGTGAGGATTATTATGATGCATTATTTTATGGATGAGCAAACTGAAGCTCAGAGAAGTTAACTCGATCAATGGCTGGTCTTGCCTTTCCCTATTTAGAGTACTTTTTGAATTTTATGTTCATGTCGAGGTTTGGTATGTGTCCGTTCAAACAAAAAAATTACTTTTTAACATTGTAGGTATGAACTTTGCCAAAAATATCAAGTGAGTCCTATCTTTAGTACATTAGATATATTCTCAGAATCTATGTTAACAATGAATATTCTTCACAAAATCACTTTTCCACAAACTGAAGTTCAGTATTTTGAACTTTATACTTCGTATGAAATGCTTTTGTTTTTGTAATCATAAATTTATTTTTTTATTATAAATACTTGTTGAATAAGTTTGTCAGCTTCCAACAAAGCAGTTTGAATACTCTCGTTCTTAGTTTCTTGGTCCTCATGTTTGTGAATAGTTCTCTGCCGTCACGTGAGCAGATACTTGATTGTGGCCATTTCAGGTTGAGTTAGTTACACGGTTCTTACAGAAACTGATTCATGGCATATTCCATGTTTGTAATCTCTTTTAACCTTCCACTTTCAGAGTGGCCTTTGAGTTTAGGTTAGAATCTACTACGTTGCTATACATTTTTCAAAATTAATCCTTCACTGTGTGACCATTCTTTTTTTTTTTCTTATTTATTTTTTGTAGACTGGCCGGGTACTCTACACTTGCTTTCAATCCGTTCAGGCCCAAAAGAGCTCAGAGTAAGTATGACAGAGATGCATGTATGTATCAGTGCGTTAATCTCTAGTCCCGGAACTTGATTCTTTTGTTTCATTTTATTTCACTGGTAAGACACTAAGAATTCTGTAGTCTACTTATACCCATTAACATCTCTGTAAGGAGTTAGAATCTTTTTTAACATCTTGGATATTGGGGACCCAGAGAGCTGGGATCATATAAGCAGCTTTTACTGCAATTACATCATCACAGCCCAGTCCTGCATTTCCTTTCCTGCAATTATTCTGAACTGAGATGCAGTGCTACTTTTCCTTTTTTCTGGTGGGTTATAACACAAAGACTGAGTATGTGGAGTATTATAGATTTGTATAGATGCACTGTCTTTGCTGTTCCATAAACTTGATTTTAGAATTATAGTATCACATTCAAATGTTCACATAGGTTACTTTTCTCATTTAAATTCAATTCAACCTAAATTAGAAAATCTTAGTATATACTCTATGCTAAGCATTATGGTAGGCACTGAGGATGCAAAGATGAAAGCCAAGTTCATTATCTAATTGGGAAACAGAAGCAAAGACTCTCTTAAATTCTTTTATAATAATTGTTAATTTTTTATAATAGCATTGTAGCATTGCTCGAAATAGCAGTGAACTGGAAAAAACAGATGTCTGTCAGCACAGAGTGATTAAAGTATGCATCCGAATAATGGATTAATGTGTAGTCATTAAAAAATGCAAGGAAGCTCGATAGTAATACAGAAATATCTCTAAGATACGTTTGTTGAATAAAAAAGGTGAGGTACAAGAATGTTGTATATATTATGCTACTATTCATGTAAGACTATGGAGGGAAATATATACCAGCATACTTGTTTATAGATACATAGAATATATGAAAGGAAACACAATAGCAGAGAGGAAGTGGGAATGAGGAAGCAGGGGGTGTGGAGACTTCGTTGTACCCTTTATATAGCTTTGGGATGTTGAACCATGCAAAAGTGTTGCTTCATCAAGTAACTTTAATTTCTAAAATTTTCATCAAAGTAATGCATGCACATGCACACAACTATCAAATAGTATGGAAGCTTCAAATAAGTAGTCTCAGTCAAAAGGAACTGCTTCTTTCTCCTAATTCTGTTTTTAGTTCTGATGTTTATTTTGATATCTCTAAATAAATACACTTTCAATACCCTTTCTTGATTTACTAATTTCAGATAATATCTATTCTTATTATTACATCATCTTGCTCTCACAAATGAAGGTTTAGTTCACTTGCACTGCCCCTTCTTCATTTTCTTTGGGGCACTTTTATTACTACTTTTCACTTTTCTGTTGGTTACTTTTCTAATCTTTAATGAAGTTTACCCTTTTTATTTATTTTATCAACAACAGACAATAGACAATATCTTTTGGCTCCCTACTGTTAAAACTTGCAGTTTTACCACAAACCTTTGTATTTTCACAGTTGCAAATATTTTTGTTCTGTGTTGTAAAAATAATTGTGTTTTCTGTGCTTTGTCTACTAGTTGATTCTAAGAGTAGAAAATAAAGCATTTATATTATGATTATGTAAATATTATTCCATGTACAATCAAGCAGTATAAAGTGATATTTTCTTTCTTGTATATCTTACTTTTTCATAAGGTTTTGGAATGGCTTTTCCCCCCTTATTTTTGTGCCTTCATCACCTTACTGAGCTCCAAATTCCTTAGGAGTAATATAAAATTCTTTGGATTCCCTACTTTTCCTAGGATTGCTCCCCGAAACCCTCCTTCTTTCCACCCTAACCTGGTCTCAGCTGACGTCCTGGCACTTTCCTTCACTATCCTCCTGGGCTGGATCTGTTGCTGCCTGGATTTCATGACCTTTCTTGATTCACTCTGTCATTTTGCTGTTAAAGATTTCTGGTAGCTTCCTAAGAAATGTGCACATTTGAACTAAACCTTCTCAGTCCATGCTTGTCTGAGAAAATTTTTTATTATTTATTAATAATCTTAATGGAGAAAGAATTCTATATCAACATTTTCCCTCTCAGAACTTTAAAGGCATCGTTTCATTGTTTTTAAACATCCAGTGTTGTTGATGAAGTCTTTTAACCAGTCCAAATCTTGTTCTTTTGTAGGGGACTTTTTTTTTCTTTCTGTTAGCTTTTAGGAACTTCTCTATTCTTGAGGTTGTGAAATTTTCTATGATATAGCTGGATTGTGGTTGTTCTATGATTCAAATTGGTAGATGCTTTTAATCAAACAGCACGTGTCCTTCAGGTCTGGGAAATTCTCTACTATTGTTATTTGCTTGTATCCCCAGATAAAACAATCCATAACCTACCCACTACCTGGGAAGAAGAAATATTATTTATAATTCAATCCAATCCCATAATTTAAAGATTCTCCAAGTTTAAATCACTCCAGGGGATAATTTCCCAGTCCTTCAGTTGCTTCCCTTTCTCCCGATGTTTGTCTCCATAAGCTGGCATCTGCAGTGTTGGGCAGGTGACGTGAACAATCCTATGCGGTAGAGAAAGAAGACGTCCTGGCATTGTGCTGGTTTTAGGAGTCAGGGCAGTAGTCCTTCTATTCATGGTCAGTGCTCACCTTCACTTAGCCAATATACTTCTTTTTTTTTAAAGATTTTATTTATTGATTTTTAGAGTGAGGGGAAGAGAGGGAGAGAAACATCAATGTGTAGTTACATGGCCCCAACTGGAGACCTGGCCTGCAACCCAGGCGTGTGCCCTGACTGAGAATCAAACTGACAACCCTTTGGTTCGCAAGCCGGCACCCAATCCACTGAGCCACACCAGCCAGGGCCCAATATACTTATCTCGCATGGACTTGAAGCCCCAACATAAAGTGATACATTAACAGCTTCCTCTCTCATGACTTTCTCTCCTTCTCCACTAACTTAGGACAGATGTGTCATATCCTTTTCTCTATGCTTTTTTAAAAATATATTTTATTGATTATGCTATTACAGTTGTCCCATTTTACCCCCTTTTTTAATTTTTATTTTTTATTTTACCCCCTTTATTCCCCTCCAACCTGCACACCCCTCCCACCTGCATTCCCCCCCTATAGTTCATGTCCATGGGTCATACATATAAGTTCTTTGGCTTCTACATTTCCTACACTATTCTTACCCTCCCCCTGTCTATCTTCTACCTACCATTTATGCTACTTATTCTCTGTACCTTTTCCTCCTCTCTCCCCACCCACTCCCCCTGCTGATAACCCTCCAAGTGATCTCCATTTCTGTGATTATCTTCCTGTTTTAGTTGTTTGCTTAGTTTGTTTTTGTTTTAGGTGTGGTTGTTAATAACTGTGAGTTTGCTGTCATTTTTACTGTTCATATTTTTTATCTTCTTTTTCTTAGATAAATCCCTTTAACATTTCATATCATAAGGGCTGGGTGATGATGAACTCCTTTAACTTGACCTTATCTGGGAAGCACTTTATCTGCCCTTCCATTCTAAACGATAGCTTTGCTGCATAGAGTCATCTTGGATGTACTTCCTTGCCTTTCATGACTTGGAATACTACTTTTCAGCCCCTTCTTGCTTATAAGGTTTCTTTTGAGAAATCAGCTGACAGTCTTATGGGCACTCCTTTCTAGGTAATTGTCTCCTTTTCTCTTGCTGCTTTTAAGATTCTCTCCTTCTCTTTAATCTTGGCTAATGTAATTATGATCTGGTGTGTTCCTCCTTGGGTGTGTTCCTTGGTGTGTTCCTCCTTGGGTCCAACTTGTTTGGGACTCTCTGGACTTCCTGGACTTCCTGAAAGTCTATTTCCTTTGCCAGATTGGGGAAGTTCTCCTTCATTATTTGATCAAATAAGTTTTCAATTTCTCGCTCTTCCTCTTCTCCTTCTGGCACCCCTATGATTTGGATGTTGGAATGGTTGAAGTTGTCCCATAGGTTCCTAAGACTCTCCTCATATTTTTGAACTCTTGTTTCTTCATTCTGTTCTGGTTGAATGTTTATTTCTTCCTTCTGCTTCAAACCGTTGATTTGAGTCTGGATTTCCTTTCCGTAACTGTTGGTTCCCTATACATTTTCCTTTATTTCACTTTTCATAGCCTTCACTTTTTCCTCTATTTTGGGACCATACTCAACCAATTCTGTGAGCATCCTGATTACCAGTGTTTTGAACTGCATCTGATAGGTTGTCTGTCTCTTTATTGCTTAGTTGTATTTTTTCTGGAGCTTTGATCCGTTCTTTCATTAGTGCTATATATATATATATATTTTTTTTTTTTTTTGTCTCAGCCCACCCTTTTGTAGTAAGGAGCGGAGTCTTTGGTATTCCCCAGGGTGGGGCAACCCACGTCACTGCGTTGTGGTGCTGTATGTGGGGGAGGGGTCAGAGAGGGAACAGTGCCGCTTGCTTGGCTCTTGGCTGGCTTTCAGTCACTTCCCCCGCTACCCAGAAGCAAATTGGGCCCTTCTGTTGCTGATTCCCGGGTGGGTGGTTTGTGTACATTCTAGTACCCTGTGGGTCTCTCCCACGAACTCTCCTGTGAGGCTCGGAGTTTCTCCTGTTGCCTTAAGCCCCAGTTAAGCCCCACAGGTTTTTTCAGTCAGAGTCTTTGAAGCTTTATTTCCCTGCGCTGGAACCCTGGGTTGTGTGGTCTGTTTCGCTTCCCAGTTGTTCCTCCTGATTTATTCGCATGGAAATATAGAACTGCCCGCTCATCTAGCCGCCACCTCACCTGGTCCACCAGCCGCCACTGCGCCCACCCCGGTCTTCCACCCACCACCTTGCTGCGAGTCCTCTCCACCCCAGCTGCCCGTCTCTGCCCTTCTACTGGTCTGGGTGAATGTTTCTTCCTTAACTCCTTGGTTTTTGGAATTCCAATACAGTTTGATTTTCTGGCAGTTCTGGTTGTTTTTTTGTTTTAAAATTTGTTGTTGTCCTTCTTTTGGTTGTTGAGGAAGCACAGTGTATCTATCTACATCTCCATCTTGGCGGGAAGTCCACTGTTGTCCCAATTTTTCCCACTTTGCCTCCTTCCACCAAGCCTGTCCCCCATACCCAAGTCAGTCCTCACCATTGTGCATGTCCACGCATCATTCATATATGTTCTTTGACTAATCCCTTCACATTCTTTGATCCAGTCCCCGCCCAAACCCTCCCCTCTTACAGCTGTCAGTGTGTTCCATGTTTCCATGCCTCTGGTCCTATTTTTCTGGTTAGTTAATTTTGTTAATTGGATTCCACTTATAAGTGAGGTCATACCATGTTTATCTTTCACCAACTGGCTTATTTCACTTAGCATAATAGTTTCCAATTCCATCCATGCTATTGCATCTCTTCAAATAGAGCTCAAATAGCTCTATTTAGCAGCTCTTCAAAGAGATGCTATTTTGTCACAAAGGGTAAGAATTCCTTCTTTTTTACTGTTGAGTAGTATTCCATTGTGTAAATGTATCGGTTTTTTAATCCACTCATCTACTGATGGCCACTTACGCTGTTTCCAGATCTTGGCTATTTGTAAACAGCACTGCTATGAACATATATTCTTTTGAATTGGTGTTTCGGGATTCTTAGGATATATTCCCAGCAGCGGAATCGCTATGTCAGAAGCCAGTTCCATTTTTAATTTTTTGAGGAAATTGCATATTGTTTTCCACAGTATGTACTAGGGTTCCCTTTTCTTCACATCCTCGCCAGCGCTTGTTTGTTGATTAATGATGGCCATTTTGGCAGGTGTGAGGTGATATCTTAATGTGGATTTAATATGCATCTCTGTGATTGTTAGTGATGTTGAGCATTTTTTCATATGTCCCTGGGCCCTCTGTGTGTCCTCCTTGGAGAAGTGTCTATTCAGGTCCTTTGACCACTTTTTTGATTGGATTGGTTGTCTTCCTCGTGTTGAGTCATCTAAGTACTTTATAAACTTTGGAGATCAAACCCTTGTCCTATATATCATTGGGAAATATGTTCTACCATGTAGTGGGTTCCCTTTTCATTTTTATGACGGTTTCTTTAGCTGTACAGGAGCGTTTTAATTTGAGGTAGCCCCATTTTTTCCTTTGTTTCCCTTGCCCTAGGAGATATATCACCAAAAATGTTGCTGTGTGAGAGATCTGAAATTTTACTGCCTGTGATTTCCTCTAGGATTTTTATGGTATCGTGTCTTACAGTTTATTCTGGTATAGTCTTTGTCCCTTTTAACAGTTTTTGACTTATAGTGCATTTTGTTTGCTCTAGTAAAGATAGCCCTGCTTTCTTTTGGTTATTATTTACATAGAATATCTTTTTCCATATTTTCACTTTCAGCCTAATTGTACATATAAAATGAGTTTCTTATAGACAGAATTTAGTTGGGGCCTATCTATTTTAAGTTATATTTTATTGATTATGCTATTACAGTTGTCCCAATTTTTCCCCTTTGCCATCCTCCACCTGGTACCTCCCACTCCCTCAGGGAGTCCCCCCACCCTTGTACCTGTCCATGGGTCATGCGTATAAGTTCTTTGGCTGCTCCATTTCCTATACTGTACTTTATATCCCCATGGCTATTCTGTAACTACCTATTTGTACTTCTTAATCCCTTCACTGCTTTACCTATTCCTCCACACCTCTCTCCCATCGGGCAGTCATCAAAATATTGTCTATCCGTGGTTCTCTGTTCTTGTTTGCTTAGTTCGTTTTTAGATTCAATTGTTCATAGATTTGTATTGTTTGCCATTTTATTTTCATAGTTTTGATCATCTTATTTTTCTGTGTGTGTGTGTGTGTGTGTGTGTTTTGAAAGCCGATCATCTTGTTTTTCTTAATTAAGTCCCTTTAACATTTCATATACTAATGGTTTGGTGGTGATGAACTGCTTTACTTTTTCTTGTCTGCGAAGCTCTTTATCTGCCCTTTGATTCTAAGTGACAGCTTTGCTGGGTAGAGCAGTCGTGGCTGTGGGTCCCTGCTTTTCATGACTTTGAATATTTCTTGCCAATCCCTTGTAGCCCGAAAACTTTCTTTTCAGAAATCACCTGACAGTCTTATGGGAACTACCCGTTAGGTAACTAACTTATTTTGTCTTGCTGCTTTTAAGATTCTCTCTTTATCTTTAAACTTTGGCATTTTAATTATGATGTGTCTTGGAGTGGACCTCTTTGCATCCAATCGTTTGGGACTCTCTGTGCTTCCTGGACTCTCCCGTCTATTTCCTTCACCAAATTAGGGAAGTTTTCTTTCATTATTTTTTCAAATAGATTTCTAATTTCTTCCTCTTTCTCTTCTTCTTCTGGCACACTATGACGTGAATGTTGAACCTCTTGAAGTTGTCCCAGAGGCTGCTTATACTATCCTCATATTTTTGGATTCATTTTTTCTTTTTGTTGCTCTGATAGGTTGCTCTTTGCTTCCTTATGTTCCAAATCATTGATTTGATTGTTGGCTTCATTGATTCAAATGTTGTTTCCCTATAAATTGTTCTTTATTTCAATTAGTATACTCTTCGTTTCTGACTGGGGCTTTTTTATGCTGATGAGGTGCTCACTAAGTTCCTTCAGCATCCTTATAACCAGTGTTTTGAACTCTGCATCTGATAGATTGCTTGTCTCCGTTTAGCCCCTTTTCTGCAGTTTTGATCTGTTCTTTCATTTGGGCCATGTTTCTTTGTCTCCTCATTTTAGCGACCTCCCTGTGTTTGTTTTATGTATGAGGTAGAACTTCTTGGACTCCTTGTCTTGGTAGAATGGCCTAATGTAGTAGGTGCCCTATAGAGTCCAGTGGTACAGCCTCCCCTATCACCCAAGCTGGGTACTCACGGTGCACCCTTTGTGTGGGCTAGTACAAACTCCTCTTGTTATTGAGCCTTGATTGCTATTGGCAGATCAATGGGAGGAATTTACCCAGGCCAGTGAGCTGCAAGGATTGGCTATGACTACTTCCCACCAACCTCCACCCTCTGTGGAGGATCAGTTGTGCAGGGGCAAGGTGATGGTGCTCTAACTTGGACTGTAGCTGTTGTCTGTGTGCGCTGACCCTGGGATTTCCCAGGTGGTGCAGGTCAAGGTCAGTCTCCACCTGTGTTTTGCTTGCGGCCATCCTGCCTGAGCTATAAAGCAATCTGAGGTGGCTCCTACTGGTGGTTGGCTTGCAGATTCCCAGGTGAAGCCAAGGTGTGAATCTAGGCTGGCTGCTGCTGTTGCCGGGCCTGGAGCTCACTGAGGCCAGGTGTTCCTTGTTTGAGAGGATTTAGGAAGTTATGAAGTATGAGCCAGGACCAGCCTTCATGTGGAAAAGCAGCTTGAGCGGTCCCATTGGGACAGAGTCTCTGGGGATCTCCAAGGCACGTCAAATGCTGTTAGCCAGGTTGATGGGAGTCTCAGATGAGGTACCAGGTTGCTGGCTCTGTGGAGAGAGGGTTTAGAAAAGGGACAATGGCCTCTGCTCTCCTGGATGCCAGACACTTTGGTTTCTCCCTGTATGCCACTGGTGCCTTTCAAGCTGGTGTGCTGGTCCTGGAACTCAGAGGGAGTGAGTCTGAGTAGGTCAGTCTGTGTGTGGGTTTTTTAAGAGGAACTGCTTGGTTATCCAGCAGTGTCTTCCACTGACTGAATCCACCCTGGTTTTTGTAGCCAGAAGCTGTGAGGACTTACCTTCCTGGCACTGGAACTCTGGGCTGAGGGGCCTGGGTCTCCTCGCTCCTGAGATATCCCTCCCGAATTTTTATCCACCACACGTGGGTGAGAGACCAGCCTGTTCCATGTCTGCGCCCCTCCTACCAGTCTGGATGGATGTGGTTTCTTTAATTCCGTAGTTGTCAGACTTCCATTCAACTCGATTTCTGATGGTTCTGAGTGATGGTTGTTCTATATTTTAGTTGGGATTTTGATACGGTTGTGTGAAGAGGCAAACCATGTCTTCTCACGCCACCATCTTGACCAGAGTCTTCAAGACTAATTCTTTCTTCTGCCTTATTAAATCTGTTGTTGAATCCTTCTAATGAATTTTTCTGTTGATTTATTGTATTTTTCCTCACTAGAATTTCTGTTTGGTTCTTTTTAATAGTTTCTGGTTTTTGATATTGTTATTTTGTTCATGCATTGTTTTCATAATTTTATTCAGTTGTCTGTCTTCTCTTTTTACTCATTGAGCATCTTTATGATGGTTATTTTTAATTCCTTTTCTGGCTGCTCATAGATTTACATTTCTTTAGGGTCAGTTTCTAGAGTTTTATTTTGTTCCTTTGATTGGGACCTGTTTCCTTGTTTTCTTCATACGCTTTGTGATGTTTTGTTGTTGAGGCTTGGGCATTTGAAAAACAACCATGTCTCTTTATGGACTGGCTTTATGCAGGGGAAGACCTTCAGTGATCAGTCTAGCTAGAGATTCTAGGACCTCTCAGAGCATTTTAAGGATGTATCTTCTCTGTGCTTGTGCATGTGCTTTTAGTTGCCTCAAATTCCCTAAGGAAGCCAAAATAAAATTCCCTGAGGATTTTGTCCCTGCTTCTCAGAAGCCTGTAATCTCTTGCTCTGCTTGGCCTATGTCTGTGAAACTACAGCTTTAACATGCAGCAGTGGTTGTGTTTCTTTTCAGTGACTTCCAAGCAAGGCCACTAAGAAACCATTCCCTTGGGTAGCCCCCAGACAAGCAAGAATGTTAGATGCAAGGTCTACTCTTTTGTTTCCATCCTGAGAGAGGATCCACAGTATGGGAGGTTTCTTCCCAGTTCTACCATGCTACATCAGCTAGAGGGGTGGGCATGAAGAGGCACGCAAGGTACCATAATTTTTGTACCCTTCACTGGGATCTCTTCTTGGTTTTATACTGGTCTGGGTGCTGTAACTTCTTAACTGATCTCTGGAGTTCTCTTGAAGATATTCTGTTCCATATGTCATTGTTAACTCAGTGATTCTGTGTCAGTGTGAGGGCCTGAAGCCCATTAGTTCACCATCTTGCTCATATTCACCCCATTTGATTCCTTTTTGGAGCTTGTATTTCTGTGTTGGAATTCTTCATTTTTTTCATCCATTTTTGTCCATCTTCCCTTCTAATTTCTTAACACATATCATTAGTTATTTTTAAATTCCTTGTCTAGTAATTCCGATATCCATGTCATCTGTGCATCTTCCTCTATTGATTTTTTTCTCTGATCATTTGTCATATTTTCATATTTCCTCTTTTCTCTTCTTAAGCCTTTTATGGCAGAATGATTAAAATCTGGAGATTAGACTAAATGTTATTATTCCCCAGAGATGGCACGCCCATTCCCCTATCAAACAACTAGAATGGGAGACTCATCACTTCCATCCAACCAAAAGTTAACTGTGTTAGAGCTGTGTTGCTACTTTTGTTATTTTCTGTTTTACTTTCCTTTTGCCGGGATTTTAGCACAGGGTGAGACCTGTCCCATGTGTATTCCAGTTCCCACCTTTTAGCAGCAACTTTAAGTGTAACCAACACGAAATTACAAGTATCTTTCTGTGTTCTAGCTCAGGTCACAGCTTCCTCTGTGTCTGTATTTTTAGCAAGTCCTGCCTGTGGGGTAAAATCAGCAGGAGGAGAGAACTGACTGTTTTTTAGGCTTCTACGTATTTCAGTTTCTCACACTACCCCATGATTGTTACAAGCCCCATTACATTCCTCTTAGCCCAGCATCATTCATCTGTGTGTGACAAGCCGCACCCTGTGTCCCCAGACAACACAGACACCCACAGGGAGGAGAGCAGCCACTGGTCTCTAACCGTCTCATTGTTTTTCTCAGGAATGTAGTTCATTTAGATTTATCTTTGTATCCACAGTTCTCTGGGATCTTTTCTTAAATCTACATATTTTTTTATCTGTTGTTTTCTTGTTATTTTGGAGGGTATAATGGTCTTTGGTGAGCTACATCATAACTGGTAGCAGAATTATCAGCTCATATTAATCCATTTAGGAATTGGGATGATTCAAAGTTGGGCCACCCTAATTTTACTCTTAGTACATATTCTGTTAAGGTCCCAATCCAAAGCCTGGAAACAACTTACCAGGGCCTCTCCCATCTGACAAGCCCTGAATGCCTATTTTGTCACCTAACACCTGTAAGCCCTTTTGGGAAATTCTCTTCAACTTCCCAGCCAGTAAGCTTCCTCCTCTGAAACCAGAAAATGCTTTTCTAGGAATACTGTCATTGAATGTCAGGCTCATCTCTGGATTTTCCTCCTTTCCCAGATCTTGACCCCACAATTACTAACTGCTTTGGTAGTTACCTAGTAACTTCAAAGAGATGCTATTTTGTTTTGCCCAGCTGTTGTAGTTGCTCTCAACAGGGTGATTGGTCTTAACCATCTAGTTCATTAGCAGAAGGACAATCCCTACTAAGCTTTGGATCTCTAAAGGTCCTGAGATGGTAGTTTTGAATAAACTGATAGAAGTTCTAGCTCTTTCCACTAGGAGTTTATGAAGATGTATATTCAGTCTCAGTGGGCCACTGGAACCATTACTGCTCATTGGTTCTGACAAACTCAGTGGGAAACACTGCTAAGCAGACTAACAGCAGTAGCAGATTGACTTCTTCAGGGTTTCTGGAAAATCAGTAATAATAGTCACAGTGTATTACTTTAAAGAACCTTCTGCAAACCACAAGCAGCTATGGCATACTCCTTCATGAGTTCCTCCTTGACTGCTTAGATGTAGGGAGGGTGTTTGTAGTCCTCCATCATTTGTGTTCCATCTGGATTGTGGTATGGGGCCCAGACACATTCTGCTGGGTGGGAAAGAAAGAGAGGAGAGCTAGATTTTGTGCTGCTGTATGACAGTGTGCCAATGGGGTCTCACAGTGCCAGAAGCCCTCAACCTGGATGCTACAGTGAACCCACTAGCAGGTTGAGTTTAGGTGTATTTGGGGCGAGAAGTAGATGGAGGTGGATTGGTTGGCCTTAGTAGTAAGCAAAGCTGATTCTCCCACGTAGCATGAAAATGCAAGTAATTACGAATTTCTTACCTTTTCCCCCCCAGGAAAGAGAATGGGAAGTAAGTGCCACTGGTGAACACTAAGTTAGCACAAGTAAACATTTAGATGAGTAACCCCACCTACATACTGAATCTAATGGAGTCATCAGAGGCTGCAGTTCCTCGTCCTCAGGCTTTGTGATCAGTGTTCAATCTCACTGACAACTTCCTGACTGCAAACAGTATTAACTCGCTATTACCCTGGTCTTGGGAACAAACCATAAGGACCTTGAGGGCCCAAAGCTTCTGTTAAGTTTGTAGAAGTGGCCTCAGATTTTCTGTGAGATTAGAGTATACTGGCTCTGCAAATGTACTTCCAATTTCCTCCCCAGATGGACTCCGTTTGAACTCTATCCACTTTGAAGTTGAGCTACTAAATGAATTATAGGAATGTTTAACCTTTGAAGCATGCCGTATCCCCAGATTTCTATTAAAACTACAAATAACTTCTGATTATGACAACTCAGCATTAAAAACTGAGCCACTTCTTGGTACATATCCAAAGGAAATTAAATACGGATCTCAAAGTGATATCTGTACTCTATGCTCATTGCAGCATTATTCACAATAGTTAAGCTACTAAAACAACCTAAATGTCTGTCAGTGGACAAACGGATAAAGAAAACGTGATATGTGTGTATGTATGAGTATATATATACACACACCATTTTCATCAACATAGATGAACCTGGAGAACATTATACTAAGTGAGATGAGCCAGACACAGAAAGGCAAATACCATATGATCTCACTAATATGTGGAATCTAAAATAGTCAAACTCACAGAAGCAAGTAGTAGAATGGTGATTGCCGGGGTGGGTTGGTGGAGGAGAAACCGAGGAAGTGTTGGTCAGAGGATGCAAAGTTTCAGGACGATTTCTGGAGATCTAATGTACAACATGGTGACTAAAGATAATGATACTGTATTATAACTTGCATTTTGCTAAGAAAGTAAATCTTAAGTGTTCTCACCACAAACATAGTAATTATGTGAGTTGATGAGTATGTTAATTAGCTTGAGTGAGGTGATCATTTCACAATGTGTGTCAAAATATCAATTTGTAAACCTTAAATATATGTGATTCCTATCTGCCAATTATACCTCAAGAAAGTTGGAAACAAAAAAAAAAAAACCCAAAAAACTGACTTGAATTGATTGTCTTTCAGGTATGAGAGAATTGAAATCCCAATCCATATTGTACCTCATGTAACCATTGGGAAAGTGTGCCTTGAATCAGCAGTTGAGCTGCCCAAGATCCTGTGCCAGGAGGAGCAGGATGCATACAGAAGGATTCACAGGTAGAAACTTCCCTGGCTCCTCTTCTCCGCTTCTAGATCCCAGTCTCAGTTATCCTCTTCTGTCCTTTCATCTTAGCAGCTCAACTCTTGAGCACACTTTCCTTTTCCCTCTCTGTGAGAATGCTTTATAGCGGTCTTCAAACACAACGCTTCTCACGCTGTATGAAAACAATTTTGTTAACATTTGTGTGTCTCCTGCTGCACTTTGGATCCTCCAAGGGTGAAGACACTTTTTTGGATGTAAAAAAGTAATAAATTACAACATCTTAGTAGCCCTGATGCCAAGCACTGGGTCTTGCCCAATATTATGTGAAGGCTTCAGTGAGACAGTAATTTCAAAATTATCTCTTTGAATTATATCAAAGTTCTGAATAGAGTCACGTCTCAAAAATCATGAAAAATTTAACAATAATGGGAATTTCGGTTACACATATTCATCTAATCCAGATTGGCAGAGGTCTGGTGCAGTTTATCATTTTGTTATATAGTCCATGACCCTTCACTGCTGCTTTGTTACTAACCTCAACTATTTTATCCCTTTAGTCTTACACATCTGGACTCGGTAACCAAGATCCATAATGGCTCAGGTAAGATTTTTTTCTCGAGTATAAACAGTTATCTCTGAAATACTCAGCTGACGGGAGTAAATTTTGTTTCAGTGACTGAAGTGTTGAGTACAAGTTATCCCCAAGTTTCACTTCTCAAAAGCTTTGCCATTCATTAGTTCTGCTCCCAGTTTTACTATTGAATGCCCTGGACTGGAGGAAAGACAGGAACAAGTTTTATGATAGACTTCCTCAGCGGTGTGCTGGTACATGTTTAATAACCAGTTCTCAGGGAGCAGGGAGGGCCCTGATTTGGTGTTTTTGCCTGTTTCCATGGTATAATACCCCTCCATGGCTCATTTCAAAGCACTAACATGGCCTCAGTCAGATCACGGACTTTCTGAAATTTCAACAGTTGGCTTTCGTGAGGTAGTCTAAGTTGGTTCTAGCACAGCACTACCATCCTATGGTGGTGGGAGTTGAAAGAGATGGATAGACAGACAGACAGATGAAAGAGAGGGCATGAGGGAGGAAATTCTTTCATGCCAATAAATATAGAAGGAATATCTATGCAAGCCCAAGGAACAGCAAACTCAATACAATACACAAAATTACTTTTCTGCAACATATACAGCTATACACCCACACTTCCTCTCTAACCCTGACTCTCAGGCCATTCTGTGCAATCTTCCCCAGTGGCTGACAAAGTCACCAGTGAAGAAAGGGAGGCTTTCGAGTGTTACAGATAATTACTTTGCAGGGGAAAGAAGAGAGAGATGGCTCAGTATATTTGTCCCATAATATCTGTCTAGAGATAAAACCTGACAAATAATTAAAAGTTGGTAATATACCAAACCCTGTCCAGAAAGTATCCAGCCACTTACTGTGAAATGTAGAAACATTTATGGGAGAAGATACAAGAAACATTATACATAGGACAATGATGCCTCAGTCCCCTTCAAAGTAAGCACCCTGAGACCTAACACAGTTCTCCCAGCATCTCTTCCACTGTTCAAAATACTCTGCAAAATCCTTTGCTGGAATCGTCATCAGCTGCCCCATTGTATTTTTCTTGAATCTCACTGATGGTCTGAAATCATTTCCCTTTCAAAGGTGATTTTAGTTTTGGGAAAAGCCAGGAGTTGCAGGGTGCAAAATCTGGGCTGTAGGGGGACTGAATCACCTGGGTGATTTGATGTTTTCCCAAAAAACTGAACAAGACATGATGCATGAGCAGGCATGTTGTTGTAATGAAGCTGCCAATCACCAGTTGCCCATAGCTGCAGCCATTTTCATCGTATTGCATCCCTCAACTGGTGAAGAACACTGAGGTAGTATTTCTTATTGTTTGGCCTGGAGCAGCATACTTGTGAGGGACAACACCTTCCCAGTCAAAAAATACAGTTAACATGGTCTTGATCTTGCTGCGACTTTGCCACGCCTTCTTTGAGCACGGAAACCAGGCGACTTCCATTGGGATGACTGAGCCTTCGTTTCTGGATCATAGCCATAGTCCCACAATTCACCTCCAGTTATGACCTTCTTGAGGAAATCTGGTTCATTGGTAGCGGTTTGAATCAAGTCATTAGCAACTGCAGCACAATATTCCTTCTGCTCTGGAAGCAAAAGCCACAGAATGAATTTTGCCACAATACATGTCATGCCATGATCCTGAGTCAAAATCTCAGACACAGTAGTTTTTGTAACCTCCAGATCAGCTTCTGGTTTGCGCACTGTCAGTTGTCCATCTTTGTTGATTGCAGCCCGTACATGTTCAACATTCTCAGGTGTTCTGCTTGCTGCAGGCCTTCCAGAATCAACAGATTCTCACCCATCTTTAAAGTGTTTGTGCCACACTTTTATTTACACTACGTTCATTGCATCATCCCCAAAAGCCTTCTTAATCATCCAAATAGTTTCCAGGGAGGAATGTTCAAGCTTAACACAAAATTCGATGCAGATTTGTTGCTCAATCATTTTGAATGCAGTGGCCACACAGTATACATGCTAAGTGAACGGCATCTACCACCCCCACTGACTAGTACAGTGAAGTTGTCATTGTTCACGCACACTCATTCCAGTCCACTCTTCCTGGCTGCCAGGTTACATTAATGTCACGCAAACCATTCTATTAACAATGGCTGGACTTTTTCCAGACAGACATCATATATAATGTAGCCATTCTCTAAAGCCACAGTATTGTAATTTAAGTCAGAAGTGGACAAATCAGTACAACCAAGTAAAGCCGAGAAATAGGGATGTGTGTTTGTGTGTGAGTGAATTTATATTTAAGAAAGATATTACTTCAAATCAATTTTAAAAGGATGAATTATTTACTAAATAGTATTGGGATAGTTCATTTTTAAGTTTATTCATTCAAGAAACATTTGAACTAGGTACTTACTGTTCTAGGACTGGGTCACAGTCCTGAACAAAAGAGACAGTCTTAACCTTCATGGACTTATTATATATTCTATTTCCATTAGGGGGAAATAGATTCCTAGCTAACTTCCTACACAAAAATAAATTCTAGCTATATTTAAACTTTTACTGTTAAATATGGTAAAACCACTTTGGGAAAGGGGTTAGCAATTACAATTACCAAATGTCCCACCAACTCCTCTTCTAGGCATACACCCCAAAGAGTTGAAAGCACGTGTTCAAACAGAAACATGTACAGGAACGTTCATAGCAGCATTATTCGCAATAGCCGAAGAGTGGAAACACCCAGGTGTCTGACAGTGGGTGAATGGACAAAGTGTAATCCATCTGTAGAATGAGTACTGCTCAGCAACAAAAAGTATAAACTACTGTACTGGTACAGGAACAACCTGGATGTAGCACCACACAAAATGCTATATATTCTGTAGTTCCATTTATATGAAGTTTGAGAATAGGCAAAATTATACTGTGGTGACAGCAAGCACATTAGTATCTGCTGGGGCCAGAGGTGCATGGACTGCAAAGGTACCTGCAGAGGAGCCTGTGGGCTGATAGAAGTGGTCTATACCTTGACTAGGAGTGGTTACAACGTGTGTGCACTTATCAAAACTTACTGAACTGTACATTTAAAATAGGTTCACTTTATTGTCTGTAAATTATACCCTTGTAAAGCTCATTTTAAAGTGAAAAAAATACAGCCCTGGCTGGTGTGGCTCAGTGGATTGAGTGCCGGCCTGCAAACCAAATGGGTGTGGGTTCGATTCCCAGTCAGGGCACATGCCTGGGTGGTGGGCCAGGTCCCCTGTAGGGGGTGCGCAAGAGGCAACCACACATTGATGTTTCTCTCCTTCTCTTTGTCCCTTCTTTCCCCTCTGTCTAAAAATAAAATAAATAAAATCTTTTAAAAGGAAAAAAATATGGGAGGAAACTATAAGAGGGTACTTTTCAAAGTCTAAGGAGGTAATGGCCTAAATATAATCTGAAACCCTGAACTCAGAAAGAAAAGGAATAAAGACTTTTATAGACCCCTACAGAAAAATCAAATTGCTCATAATAATTTTTAAAAGAAGTATGGATTAAGACAAAATTATTAGTTTTTCACATTTTTCTTTTGGCAAAGATTCAACTGAGAAAAGTGAACATACCCATGTACTGTTCCTGGAGGTATAATTTAGTATAATCTAGAAAATGCTGGATAATCAGTTTTTAAATATGCATGGACTTGTATATAGCAACTCCACTTCCAGAAATGTATCCATCAAAACTTTGTAGGACCAAGGGTACAAAAATAAATTGAAAGGGTATTAACTACAGTCTTTATAATAGCGAAAAACCAGATGCCACTGAAGCGTCTCTCAATAGAGGGTTTATTAAATTGGTACATGCATTCCAATGAGTATTGTACAGCTGTTAAGAAGGAAAGCTAGATCTTTACTGAAACAGAAAGATGTCTATAGCATATTGTTATGTGAGGAAAAGGTAACATCCAAAATCAGTTTTTATTCTAAAGTATATATACATACATGTATGTACACATACACATATACACATATCTTGGAAGATATATCCCACCATATTACAGGGGTCATTTTCAATAAGTCATATACTAGGAGAGAGAAAAAGATACTTCTGTTAGGTGGAATTTATTTTAAAAAATTAGAGTGCCATTGAATCCTTGTCTCACTATGAAGCTAAACATTCATAGTAAGGCATGAAAGATGATGAAACTCTCTTAGTCTTCATCTATGGTTTTTCCTCATTTTAAAGGAGGAGATTTCAAGTGAGTTAAAGTAATGTATTTATTTCTTCAATGTACATAACATTTGCAAAGCAGTTTCCTACTGGACTTGTGGAAAACTAAGTTACAGAAGGCAGAGTTCTAGCTCTCTAGGAAGCTAGTGTCATTTACACTGTGGGAAGGGCCGAGGGTTTGGAAAAGAAACCCTTCTATAGCTCTTAGCCTTTTTGCCTAAAGGAGTAAAGAGCTGGTCATTTTCTGCTCTCTGCTTAGCTGGGCTTCCCTCTGGCCTACAGATGCAGGGACGTTCAGGAATGCCTCAGAATAGGTAACTTTGCTTAGCTGTTCTTTCTTTCCTCTGGCTGGCTGTACAAAATTGTCTGGCAGTCCTACTTATTGCACTTTTTCTACTTCCTCCTCCAACTCCTTCTTTCTGTGCGTACAGTTGAGGGGCTGCTGGTGGTGGAGGGTTATCTCATGTGTTTTTTCTATTGAAGTGTTTACCAAGAACCTGTGCAGTCAGATGTCAGCAGTCAGCGGGCCTCTCCTACAGTGGCTGGAGGACAGACTGGAGCAAAATCAGCAGCATTTGCAGGAGTTGGAACAAGAAAAGGAAGAGCTTATGAAAGAACTTTCTTCTCTAGAATAAAGTGGAAGACAAAATGGGGTAAAAAATTTTTTCAATGTTCTGAAAATTCACACACCTCATGTGTAGGCAGACAATGGAGCATCTTTTTTTTATATCCCAATGGATGAGTTTTATGTATGGAATAAAAACAAGACGTCTTCCTAAAAGTTTCATAGGGGCTTAATGAACCCTCTACTTGTAACTGGCTTAGAAAAAACATTGCAAGTTTATTTAAGGAGAAAACTAAATGTTATTTTCAAAGGCTATGGAATGTGCATTGGCAAGGATAACCTGTAATAAAATTTCTGGGGAGGGTATATTTCAAACTTTTATTCTCCCCTTATTTAACTTGGAAATATTTATATTCATTTTTAGAGGCACTCACTCCCTAGAATAAGCTGAAGGAAGAAGAGTATTTAATGTTTCAGTTTTGTAGTTACAATGTTTATGTTACATAAGTAAATAAGTATATAAGGATTATGTCTTCCTTCTTGATCTCTGAAATACATACTCTGAGATACATATCAAAGTTGAATCTACGTGAGTGCCTTTCTAACCAAATAGATGAGTTCTAGAATATTTGATTCTAAAGTAAAATTGTATCCAGAAGATCCTATTTACCTAGGAACTTCATTATAGTATAAATGTGTTTTACCAGAGGTATTCAGGATTTAGAATATAACAAAAACCATACTTTATAAAGTTCTGTTGTATTATTCTTACCATGTGTAACCATAGATGGTAAGTGTATCTTCAGGAAAGAGTCAAGCCTAATTGCATACTGGAAATTAGTGGGAACTGGAGGAGGTATAAAGAAAGTAAACAATAAGAGCCCTAATCCCAACATCAATGACAAAGTGTTGGATTTTGTTTTTGTTTCTTGTTTCTCCTTAGAGTATTATTTTTCATGTTTTAAAATATAGTCCAGAACTACTTGCACCAGAATCACTCGGAGGTCAAATTGCATCTCTGGGTGGAACCCCAGCTGCTTCTAAGGCAAACCACTACCCTAGGGCATATGCAGTGTAAGTGCTGTATTTTCCCTAATTTCTCAAAGCCACAGTTCTTCTCTATTTTTTTTCTTTCCCTATAGGAAAAATTAAAGTATCCAGGTATAAAATTAAATAAGCTAAATCAATTTTGAAGAAAAAGTTGGAAGGACTCACATTACCTGACTTCAAGACTCACTATAAAGCAGTAGTAATCAAAATGATATAGTATGTGACCAACTGATTTTTGACAAGGGTGCAAAAGCAGTTCAGTGGAGGAAGGACAGTCACTTCAACAAGTGATGCTGGAAAAAATTGGACACCCAAAGGCAAAAAATTAACTTTGACATAAAATGCAGTTTATATAAAAATTAACTCAAAATCTACCATGGACTTAAGATATAAGATGTCAAACTATAAAAATTTTAGAATTAAAATCTTAGCAAAATTTTCATGATCTTGGGCTAGGCAACAAGTTTTCAGCCTTCACCTCCAAAGCAGAATCCTAAAAGGAAAAGTTAGTATATTAGACTTTATCAAAATGAAAAACTTTTGCTCTGCAAAAATTTCAGAGGAGGAAATTATTCAGAGAATTATTTGTAAACCATACATCTGATCAATCTAGAATATATAACAGTAAAAACCAACAATCCAATTAGAAAATGAGCAAAAGACATTTCACTAAAGAGGATAATATGGATAGCAAGCACAGGAAAAAGATCTTGAACTTCATTAGTCATCAGGGAATACAAATTAAAATCACAGTGATTTATTACTACATATTTATGAGAACAGCTAAAGAAAAACTTTTGAAAATACCAGATGCTGTTGAGCATGTAAACTGGATCTCTCATTCATGGCTGATAGGAAAGTAAAATGAAATTTTAATAAAGTTAAACATACATATACCATACGACTCAGCCATCTAACTCCTACACATTTATCATAGAGAAATGAAAACCTGTGTTGGCAAGAAAACTTGTACACAAATGTCCTTATCATCTTCATTTGTAATAGCCCGAAACTGGAAGCAACCCATATGTCCGGCAATTGAGTGGTTAAACCAATGAAACCAAGCATCCATACCATGGAATACTACTCTGTAATCAGAAGGAATAGACTATTGACACATACAACTTGGATGGACCTCAAAGGTGTCATGATGAATATTTAAAAAAACAGTCTCAAAAGGTCACATACTATATAATTGATTTATAAACTTCCTTGAAATGACAAAATTACAGAAATGAAGAACAGATCAATAGTTGCCAGGCATAGGGATGGAGGGGTATGGAACATATGTGTTAAGGGATAACACAAGGAATTTCTTTGTACTGATAGAACAGTTTTGTATCTTGATTGTAGTGTTGATTTAGTGAATTTATACCTGTACTAAAACTACATAGATGTACACACACCCACAAATTTTAATGCATGTAAAATTGAAATAAGTTCTGCAATCTAGTAAGTAGTATTGTACCATTTTCAGTATGTAGGTTTTGAAGTAGTACTATACTTACGTAAGCTCTTATTAATGGGAGATATTTGGGTGAAGGGTATGTGGTACTCATATTATTTGCAACTTCCTGTAAAACTATAATTTTGCAAAATAAAAATTTATAGTCCTGGCTAGTGTGGCTCATTGGATTGAGTGCCAGCCTGCAAACCAAAGGGTCGCCGGTCAATTCCCAGTCAGGACACAGGCCTGGGTTGCCGGCCAGGCCCCCAGTAGGGAGTGCATGAGAGGTAACCACACATTGATGTTTCTCTCTCCCTATTTCTACCTCCTCCCCTCTCTCTAAATAAATAAAAAAATATTTTTAAAAGTTATAAGTATTAAATCAGGTACTAGAAATTATAGTATTTATTTTATGAAATAAGAGTGATAAAAAATCTAAGGGCAATAAAATGATTTGAATATTTTTACAGGCCACCCTTGAGCACACGTCCCTTTTCCTTTCTGGGCTTTATTTTCTCTCTTTTTATAATGTTAGAGTAGGTGACCACCAAGGTTCCTCTTAGCCAAGTGTTCAGTCTTTAAGTGTTAAGCATTACAAGGAACAGTGATGTAAACAAGATGTGTCATTACTTACCACCCGCACCAGTCTGGCTTACACAATATATTGCATTCCACTCACAACCCTGTATTCCCTTCTGGCTAGCAGATTCTGTTTTAAATCATAGCCAAGACTAATGGGAACAATAAACACTTGTTTTCTTTGTTTTCTCATATTTATTCAGCTCATTGCATTCTGACCTTTGCCCATACCACTCCATTCAAACCACTCCTGCCAAAGTCACCACCGTCCTCCACACAGTGAAAGTCAATAGATGCCTTTCCTGTCCTTAATGAATCTCTCAGTCTAGACACAATTGGCCACTGTTGCTTGAAATCTTATCTCTTGGCTTCTGCTGTTCTAATCTTTTCTGGTATTTCTCTTTGGCTGTTTCTTCTCAAATTCATTCAAAGGCTTCTCTATCATTGTTTACCTATATGCAGTTAACAGACAAATCTGTTTCTCCATCTGGACCTTTATTTCAACTCTAGACCTACATTTCCACCTGCTTACTATATATGACCTCTCAGCTGTCTTGGTGGTACATCAGCCAGGAATCAGTTAAACTAAACAAATAAGTAAGTGAATTAATTGAGCAAATAAGTAAATGTTGATGAAAAAAGGGTGAGGTAGGTTTTTCAGTGTCAGAGAAACAATTTACGGATGTGACAACAGGGAAGGGTAAAATGAACCTTATGGTGTTGGACTGAAAGTAGAAGCATTGATATAAACCTTTTTCCAAAGAAAAAAAATAGAATCAATCCAAGATGTCGGCAGAGTAGGAGGAAGTTACACTTAACCTCCTTCCAGGACCAAACTGGAATTAAAACTAAAATATAAAACAATCAACGTGAATAACCAACTGAAGACTCACTGAACAGAAGTCTCATCACCAAAGATTTACAGAAGCCATTTCAAGACTGGTAGGAAGGGCAGAGCCATGGGCATTGGTGAGATTCGGGAGGGACATCCCAGCTGCAAAGTTCCCCCGTGAGGAGCGTGGGGTCTTAACCCCATGTGGGGCTCTTCAGCCCAGAGCACCAGAGCCAGGAGAAGGAGCCCACATAATATGTGGCTGTGAAAATCAGCAGGGATTCAGTCTGCGAGGAAGAGATGGGATTCTGTTAGAAACCCAGGGGCCCTCTTAAAGGGCCAGTGCACAAAATCTAGTTCACAGCCATTCCCCTAGGCTCTGGCAGAAGGTGAGTAGAGTGGACTAGAGTCATGTGAGGAGAGACTGGGTTGTGTGGCTCTGGGGAGAGAGCCGAAGGGACAGCTGATAGGGCCACTGTGCTGAGTTCCTCTCCCACACCAAAGATGCCATCTTTCTTGGATCAAGAACTCTCCTCCATATGGCATCAGCCTGAGGGAATGCACTAGCCCCTCTTGCAACACCTTGCAGAGCACATTCCCTTCAGAGGAGCCAGTTGCCTGAGCCCATGGTGTAGAGGTCCAGGAGGACTCAGGAAGTGTCAAGGACTGAATGGTGGGGCACTGGGGCAGGGGCCTTCCTTTCCAAAAGCCTAACGTGCACCACCCCCCCATAGGAGATCTACTAGCCCCACTCTCCTGACCCCTATTCCCCTCTGTCAAGCTAAGGCATTCACGGAGCTCTGGGCAGAATCAATCACCCACTTCATGCAAGCCTGACCTGCACCACCCCTCCAGTGGAGATCCACTAGCCACACCCTCCTAATTGCTGGGGGCCCGGACCTGTTGAGCTCAGGTTCTTGAAGAGGTCTAGGCGCAATCCAGGAGAGACTGGTGTGGCTCTAGGGCAGGTGTTTTCTTTCCCTCACGTGCTGGACTGGTGCCACTGTGCCTCTGCAGATCTTTGCTTTCATATGGCCAAATCTTGGTCTGTATGGGTCTAAACTCTGCTGACCTCCTGCTGCTGAATCCCTGAGACCCTTCCACACCAAAAAGGTCTGTGGGAACTTGGGGGTGGCAGCTAGCCTTGGTGTATCCTGGGACATTTGCTGAGTGACCTCAGACCTAGCACTGGCATCAAGTTTAAATCTGTATCAATCTGGTGAACACCACTTGCTCCCTACCTGGTGACACATGAGAACCTACCTCATGCAACTTGGGTACCACCAGAGGCCCGAACTTTCAGTGACTGAGCCTAACAGGCAGCTGGCAGGTGGACACAGGTGGAGGTGGATCTTGGGGTGCCTTTTGCTGACTTGTCCCCATGCCCAGTGATGGTGGAAGCCAGCCTTGGTGCTCAGCTTGGCCCTTCCCATGTACACTCAGGACCAGCAGAGGCAGCCACAATCTGTGGATAGCTTTCTAGCTTCAAATGGGTAGCCCAGGGGCAGTCGCAGGCAATGCCTGATATTGGTTGCACCAGAGTCCATCCCAAGAGGCCCTAGAACCAGCACACCAGGTGGCAGGCATCAGAAAACATCAGAGCAGGACCCAATTAGCTCCAAAGGCAGCACATCCAAAGGGAGATCACAGCAAGTACCAGAATCTGCTAGGGCAAATTCCGCTTCATGTGGTTAGCATCTGCACAGCAGCCCTTACACTGTGGTTGGGGGTCAATCCTCACAGTCAGCCACCCTGAGGATTAACCCTGAGCACAGATGGACCAATAGCAATCAAGACAACTAAAGTAGGAGAGGCACATAACCCATATGAAGAATATTCCTGGAGCACCTTGCTTGGGTGATCAGGAAGGCTGCACTATTGAGCCCAACAGTATACCAACCGCATAAGGCCATCATAATGAGATTGGGAGACATAGCATATCTAACTCATACACAGAACAAACACAGAGACAGCAAAAGATGGGGAGACAAAGAAACATGCTCCAGATGAAAGAACAGGAGAAATGCCCAGGGAAAGACCTAAATGAAATGTAGAAAAGCAATCTACCAGATACAGAGTTCAAAAGAATGGTTACAAGAATGTTCAAGTAACTGAGGGGAAGCATGGATGATCTCAGCAAGAACATGAGATAGTAAGCATGAAAAAAGACATAGAAACCATAAAAAATAGAAATGAAGAACACAGTATCTGTAATGAAGAATACACTAGAAGGAATCAACGACATGTTTGATGAAGCACAGGACTGACTCGATGACTTGGAAGAGAACATAGAGAACACACAATCGGAGCAGAAAAAACAAAATATTTCTTTAAAAAAAAGGATAGTCGAAAGGGCATTTGGGACATGATGTGTCACAACATCTGTACTGTAGGGATACCAGAAGAAGAAAGGAGAGATTAAGGGATTGAGAACCTATTTGAAGAAATAATGATTGAAAACTTCCCTAACCTGGTGAAGGGAAAAGACACACAAGACCAGAAAGTACAGAATCCCAAACAAGATGAACCCCCAAACAGGCCTACAACAAGACACATCATAATTCAAATGCCAAAGGTTAAAGATAAAGAGTCTTAAAAGCAGGAAGAGAAAGGCAGTTACCTACATGGGAGCTTCCCTAAAAATGTCAGCTGTTAACATAAATATTTCAGTCTAGGAGGGAGTGGTACAAAATCTTCAAAGCGATGAAAAGCAAGGGCCAACAACTAAGACTACATTACCCAGCTAGGCTATCATTAAAATTGAAGGAGCCTATGTACCCCAATGTTCATAGCAGTGTTATTTACAATAGCCAAGTGCTGGAAGCAACCTAAGTACCCATCAGTAAGTGAGTGGATAAAAAAAACTATGGTACATTTATACAATAGAATGCTAGGAGCAGAGAGAAAGAAGGAGCTCCTACCCTTTGCAATAGCATTGATGAAACTGGATGGCATTATGCTAAGTGAAGTAAGCCAGGTGGGGAGGGACAAATACCATATGATCTCACCTTTAACTGGAACCCAATCAACAAAACAAGTGAGCAAAATATAATCAGAGACATGGAAATAAAGAACAAACTATCAGTAACCAGAGAGGAGAGGGGAGGGGCATAATGGGGGAAAGAAGGGGAAGGGTCATCAAGGAACATCTGTAAAAGACCCATGGACAAAGCCAAAGGGGGGTAAGATTGAGGGTGGCAGGTGGGGATCTGTGGAGTGGGGTAAAGTGGTGATGGTAAAATGGAAACAATTGTATTTGGACAATAAAAAAAAGTACAAATGGGTAATTACAAAGTAGTCACAGGGATGTGAAGTATAGCCTAGGGAATATAGTCAATAATATTGTAATAATTATGTATGGTGTCAGGTGGGTACTAGATTTACCGGAGTGATAACTTAGTAAGTTATATAATGTGTAGTCACTGGGTTGTACACCTGACACTAATATAAATATTGTATGCCAACTGTAATAGAAAAATAAAAAATTGTATAATACCAGAAAAAGACAAAAAGAAAAACTTACATACAAAGTTAATATCCCAGTTTCAACCAGAAAAAAATAAAATAAAATAAAATAGAAGGAGAAATAAAGAGCTTCCCAGACAAGAAAAAGCTAAAGGACTACACTGTCACCAAACCAGTATTACAAGAAATGTTAAGCAGTTTCCTTTAAGAAGGAGAGACAGAGAGAATGACTATTATAAACAATAAAGTGGCAATAAATATGTACCTATCAATAATAACTTCAAATGTAAATGGCTTAAATGCTCCAACCAAGAGACAAAGGGTAGCTAAATGGATAAGTAAACAAGACCCATATATATGCTGTGTACAAGAGACCCATCTGAGAAGGAAAGACACACACAGGCTAAAAGTAATGGGATGGAAGATATTTAATGCAAATGGAAATGAAATAAAAGCCTGAGTAGCGATACTTATATCAGACAAAATAGACTTTAAAGCAAAGGCTATAATGGGACAAAGAAGGACACTACATAAGGATAAAGGGATCAATCCAATGAGAGGATACAGCCCTTGTAAATATTTATGTACCCAACATAGGAGTTTTTTCTACAAACATAAAATCTGAACCAAAACTGAACCAAGAAGAAGCAGAAAGCCTGAACAGACTCATGACAGCTAGTGAAATTGAAGCAGTAATCAAAAAAACTCCCAGCACACAAAAGCCCTGGACCAGACGGTTTCACAGGAGAATTTTACAAGACATTTAAGGGAGAGCTAACCCCTGTCCTTCTCAAACGATTCCAAAATATCCAAGAAGAGGGAAGACTCCCAAACTCCTTTCATCCTAATCCCACAACCAGATAAGACACAACAAAGAAAAAACTATAGGCCAATATTGCTGACGAACATAGACACTAAAAGCCTCAACAAAATATTGGCAAACAGCATCCAGCAATACAATTAAAAGATCATACACTGTAATCATGTGGGATTCATCCCAGGGATGCAAGGATGGTACAATATTTGCAAATCAATAAATGCAATACATCACATAAACAAAAGGAAAGATAAAAATCACATCATATCAATAGATGCTGAAGAAGCATTTGATAAAGTACAGCATCAATTTATGATAAAAAAACACTCAGCAAAGTGGGTATAGAGGGAGCATGAATCAACATAATAAAGGCCATACATGAGAGACCAACAGCCAACATCATACTCAATGGGCAAAAAACTAAAAGCTTTCCCACTAAGATCAAGAATAAGACAAGGGTGTCTACTTTCACTACTTCTATTCAACATACTAATGCAAGTCCTAGCCACAGCAATCAGACAAGAAAAAAGAAAGAAAATGTATTTGAATTAGAAAGGAGGGAGTAAAACTGTCATTGTTTGCAGATGAAATGATAGTGTACATAGAAAATCCTATAGACTCCACCAAAAAGTAGTTGACCTAATAAGGGAATCTGGCCAAACAGCAGGATACAAAGCCAATATTCAGAATTAGAAGGCATTTTTGTATACCGACAATGAAATATCAGAAACAGAAATTAGGGGGAAAATCCCATTTATTGTAACAAAAAGAAAAATAAAGTACCTAGGAATAAACCTAACCAAGAGGTAAAAGACCAATACTCAGAGAACTACTGAACACTGAAGAAAACAATTAATGAAGTAAAAAATAAATGGAAGCATATACCATGTTCATAGATTGGAAGAATTAACATCATTAAAATGTCCAAACTACCCTAAGCAATCTATATATTCAACGCAATCCCTATTAAAATACCCATGACATATTACACAGATATAGAACAAATATTTCAAAAATTTATCTGGAACCATAAATGACCACAAATAGCCTCAGCAATTTTGAGAAAGAAAAACAAAGTAGGAGGGATCACAATACCTGATACTGGAACATGTATAAAATCTCCATGGACAAAGATGACAGGGATGGGAGTATTAAATGTGTGTGTGGGGGGAGTTTGGGCAGGGGAGGGTAATGGGGGGAAATGTGGACAACTGTAATTGAACAACAATACAAAATTTAAAAGGGGAAAAAATAATACCTGATATCAGACTATATTACAAGGCCACTGTAATCAAAACAGTGTGGTACTGGTATAAGAACAGACACATAAATCAATGGAACAGAATAGAGAGCCCAGAAATAAACCCATGTCTCTATGGTCAATTAATATTCAACAAAGGGGTCAGGAGCATAAAATGGAGTAAAAATAGCCTCTTCAACAAATGGTGTTGGGAGAGCTGGACAGCTACATGCAAAAAAAAAAAACAAACCAAAAACCAAAACGAAACTTGACCGCCAACTTATACCATACAGAAAAATAAACTCAAGGTGGGAAAAAGCCTTAAATGTAAGTTGCGACACCATAAAAGTCCTAGAGGATAACATAGGCAGGAAAATTTCAGATATTCCACACAGCAATATTTTCACTGAGATGTCTCCTATAGCAAGGGATATAAAGGGTAGTATAAACAAATGGGACTTCATCAAAACATAAATGCTACTGCATGGCTAAAGAAAACATCAGCGAAATGAAAAGGGAACCAACAGTATGGGAACGAGTGGATCAAAAAAGTGTGGTACATTTACACAATGGAATACTATACAGCAGAGAGAAAGAACATGTTTGCCCGACAGCATGGATGGAACTGGAGAGCATTATGGTAAGTGAAATAAGCCAGGCGGTGAGGGACAAAATACCATATGATCTCACCTATAAGTGGAACCTTATCAATACAACAAACACACAAGCAAAATATAACCAGAGACATTGAAATTAAGAACAAACTGACAGTAACCAGAGGGGTGGAGGAGGGGCATAACAAGGGGAAAAATGGGAAGGGTCATCAAGGAACATGTATAAAGGACACACGGACAAAGCCAAAGAGGGTGGGTTCCAGGGTGGGCGGTGGGGGTGGGTGGGGCAGTGGGCGTGGTGGGGTGAAGATGGCGACAACTGTACTTGAACAACAACAAAAAAAATAAAGAATTCTAAAAATAAAGAGCAAAAGAAAGTGAATGCAAATAGAAGACAAGGAATAATAAAGAGCAGAAATCAATGGAATATTAAACAGACTATAGAAAAAAATCAATGGAATATTAAACAGACTATAGAAAAAAATCAATGAAATCCAAAGTTTCTTCGAGAAAAATCAAATTCATAACTGGGCACACCTATCAAGAAAAAAAAAAAAGAGATAGGACCCTTACATTACCAATATGAGGAACAGACGTTAACATCACTACAGATTCCAGAGACGTTGAAAGCATAATAACGGAATACTATTAAACAAGTGTATGGACCTCTGTATCCGAGCACATCACCTCTGGAAAGATACTGCGCACATAGTGTATGATGGAAGCTTCTAAAAATGCCCCAGTAAGGATTCCCGAAGTACCGTCTTACAACTGCTTAACTTCAAAAGATCTGAAGATGTCCAGAGCGTTCACCTGGAGCCGCCAAAATGTCCCCCTCCCTCAGACCACTCATTCCATGATTGTTTGTTTTGAGCGCCTACTGCGCAGGGAGTCCCCCTGCCCCGCCCCGGGTCCGCCCCGCCCCAAGCCCCATCCTGTCTTCAGAACTTTTTCTGGGGCCCGCAGCCATTTTCCCAACTTTCTTGCAGTACCGGGGCACCTCAGACTTAGAATCCCACCGCACGCTGTTGCAGATCTGCATCAAGCTCCACAAAAAAAGTCATTTGGTGAAAACTACACGCAGGGCCAGTCGTTTCTTCAGTCACCTCAGGCGCCCCATCGGTCACCAGGGGTGCCGTCCGTTACTCAGTCGGCAGGTCCGGAAGGGGAGGGGCCAGGCTCTGGAGCCATCGCCCTCGTGGCTAGCGGTCCACCGCGGCGACGCTCGCATGGGGTCATCTGTGGCCAAGGCTGCCCTCGCGGCCACCACGGATGAGTTAACGGAACCTGAGCCGAAACACCTGGCTGGTAAGTAGGAGCTCCAGGGCCGGCGGCTCACAGACGGCTGGCCTGCTCCGAGCACCTGTAACGGGGGACCTCGCCCCCGGCCCCCCCCAGCCCTCCCCTCCATAGTCCGCGTGGCTGCAGGCCCCGAGGGATTGGGCTCTCACTTCTGGTGAATTTCGATTGCAGCTAGAAGAGAACCACTGGGCTTTTTAACTCCAAACTATAATTCTGAAGTAACTTAGTACACAAGACGTGATACAGTAACACCCCGGGTTTCGGAGAGAGGTTTCTATTCCGAAGTCCACCCCAGGCCCCTGTATAAGTCATGACATTAGAGAGGCTTCTGAAATGAAGGAAAGTCTATCAAGCAGATCGTCCCACAGGTAGTCCTTAACCTAAAGTTCGTGAATATGCAACCTTTCGGCGTCTCTGGGCCACAAAGGAAGAAGAAGGAAGAAGTTGTCTTGGGCCACACATTAAATACATTGTGACACATAGTCACAAAAAAAAGTCCTAATGTTTTCAATAAATTTACAGTTTTGTGTTGGGCCGCATTCACAGCCATCCTAAGCCACCCGCGGTCCGTAGTCCGCAGGTTGGACACCCCCGCTTTAAAGTGTCCCTTGCAACACTTTTTTTTTCTGTGTATGTTTCCAGGGAAAAGTATTTTGATTCTTAAAGTTACCTTTTGTTCAAAGACAGAATAGCCTCCAGGATCTCCCCACTCCCTGTCGTTTGAGTTCATTGTGAACAAGGACTTATTTAAATAATATGTGCTGTAGGCAATTTACCCAAATCCTACCGCTGTTGAAACCTTCATAGCTGACTCAGTCTTTTCATCACATCTTGGCATTTTACTTTAAAAGTCCATTGACTTAATATATATTTGCCTTCTGAAATTGTATCTTCTTATCATCATGACAGTGCGCATGTATAACAACAATTTCAAATCCCTGCCACTGCCACTTAACTACTTGTATGTCCTTGGGTATGTTACCTTCTTGAGTCCTATTCAGTTAACAAGTATTTACCGTAACCTGTTATGTACCAACTACTGTGCTGCATCTTGGGGGAACACTGGTGACCAAAGTGAGCACAGTCCCTACCCTCATCAAGTACACAGAACTATAGGGTACATAGGTTTTAAATATCATGTAACACGTCATTATAAATGATAATACTTGTAATGAAGAAAATGCTTAGGTTATTCCCTTTGTCATTACTCTGAGATTTGATTGCATCTGTCTTTAAAGTTACCAATTATGATTTTGAAAATTATTTCTCAGTCTACATTTTAATACTTGTCGTTTTCTCTCATTTAGATCTAATACAGTACATCAATGAAACAAATAAGAGTGTTGAACACCTGGCTGATGTTCTTTCTGAGAAAACCAGGAGCAGCAGCTGGGTGGTGGTGTTCAAAGCCCTAGTTACGGTGCATCACCTTATGGTGCATGGGAATGAGGTGAGCACGGTGGGTATGGGAGTGGTAGTCATTTACAACTGCAGAAATGTTCTTGGTTTGACAAAGGCTTACCACATTTTACTTTCAATTGTGACAAATAAGAGAAGCGAAGAGCAGTGGGTATTAAAAACTGATTTTTTCATTTTGTATATGAATATATCTTTATAAGCAGTATTTAAGGTATACTATTTTAGCCAATGGATAATAAAGTGGACAAAAGGTTGGATATTTTACTCAATTCTTTAGATGATTTAGACCAAAAGGGAAAGCCCCCCAAAATGTATTGTTACGTAGCAGCTTTATTTTACCACAAGATACTGGATACCTGAGTGTATTACATCATCACCTGTCCACCTCTTCCCACATACACTTTTTATATTTTATCAAACAGCCGAAATGTTCCATAACATTAAATTACTTACTGTTTTCTACTTTAAACTAACATTTTATCTCAGTAAACTTTGCATTAAAAATTAGGATTTGAGCCCTGGCTGGTGGGGATTCAGTGGATTGAGCACTGACCTGCGAATCAAAGGGTCACTGGTTTGATTCTCAGTCAGGGCACATGCCTGGGTTACAGGCCAGGTTCCCAGTAAGGTACCCAAGAGAGGCAACCGCACACTGATGTTTCTCTCCCTCTCTTTCCCCATCCCTTACTCTAAAAATAAATAAATAAAATCTTTAAAAAATTAGGATTTGGAAATTTACTGGATTTTGAAACTTACTATAAAGCATTAGTAACTACATAGCATGGTATTGGTAAAGATACAACCTTTGTATAAATGCAACACAGTAGCGAGCTCAGAAGTAGAACTATACTTATGTGGGAGCTTGGTGGCACTAAAAACATGGGGGGAAGTATGGAATTTATTTATTTTTTTACATTTTTAAAGAAAAAGGTGTTTATTAAGTACATTTCATTGAGACATCTTTTTTTTGGAATTTAAAATAAAGCCTTTTGGTACAAGTAACATCCCTATGGAAAAAATAGAATGAGATCTTTATCTTACTTCATATACAAAAATAAATTCCACATGAATGAAATATCTATAAATGCAAAACCTAAATTTTAAAATCGAGGAAAATGTAGGAGAATATGCTTATGACATTTTAGAAGGGAAGGTACTATGAAGTTGGAATAAGATTTTATATATTACAGACAAAAGATTAATATTTAGAATATATTATCAATAAGAAAAGGGCAGCCCTGGCTGGGTAGCTCCAATGGTTGGAGCACTGTCCCATACACCAAAAGGTTGCAGGTTCGATCCCCAGTTAGGGTGCATATGGGATGCAACCAATTGATCTTGACCTGTCTCTCTCCTTTTCCCTTCCTCTCTCTCTCTTAAAACTCATTTAAAAAAAACATATCCTCAGGTGAGGGTTAAAAAAGAAAGAAAGAAAACAGCAGTACAACAGAATAATGAACAAAAAACTAAACAGACAATTCTTGGATAGGGAAACCAGAATGACTGATAGCTGTCAGAGAACATGCTCAAATGAGAAAAATCTAAAATGCATGGCAGTGTCAAGAGTTGCAGAGATCTTGAGGAAATGGGAACTGATACACCGTTGGATGACATGCAGATATTACTTGCTGCAGTTTATCACTGTCAAAGGAGAGCGTTGAGACATGTTTAGTAAAACTGAAAATGCCCAGCCTAGTAACCCAGCAAATCCACTACTCATAGGATATTTATAATATTTAGAAAGTAGAAATCACCTAAATTTCAATAAGTAGGGAACAGATAACTAAAATGAGGTGTGTTTGTATAATGAAATACTACATTGCATTAAATGGGATGTATACCAACCAGGCTAGAACTCAAAAAAAAAAAATGCTAATAGAGGCAACAAATTGTAAAATCATAGAGTATAGTACCATTTATATAAAATTTAAAAATGCATTTAATATTTTTCTATAGAACAAATATATATGAAGCTATAAAGAAAATAGAGTAAAGATAGCATATTACAATTACAATACAGGTCTATTCCAGGTAGGAGAAAGAAATGGAACTTAGGGATGGGGCTAAGGGTATTTTTAACTTTATCTCTAATACTTTAATCCTCTTATTTTAAAATAGACTTGAAACAGATATGTCAGAAAGGTAGCAGTTGTCATTTCTGGGTAGAGGAGTGGAGTACACAGGTGTATATATATTTTAAAAAATTTTCTGTAAATTAAATTATCAAGTAATGCACTATGAATTAGAATAACTCTGTAATTAATTAAATGTTCTCAAAATCAAAAAGGAGGAATGGCTAGATAGGAAGTCTTGGGAGAAAAGGGTGTGTATACACATGAGCTTTACTGTTTAACCCCTTATTTACTTGGGAGCATATAAACAGAAGACACCGCTGCAGGTCCTTATGCTGTGTAGCCCAGGATATGATCATGCTTGCCTTAATCAGTGCTTGTGAAGTACCTGTATGATAGAATTATGTTAAGAACTCTTTCACAATGACAAAAATCATTAAAGCACTCTTATTTGTGGGAAGAAACTAATTTTTGGATTTGGCACATTTGTTCGACAGCGTTTTATCAAGCATCTTGCATCCAGAGACTCTTTGTTCACTTTACACAACTTCCTGGATAACAGTGTCACAGAAGGTAAGCTGATTCTTTGATGGAAATATTCCTGTGTGGCAAGGAGGGAAGAGTTCTGAAAACCATGCCTGGTTTTTAAAGATGGTTTCAAATTATAAAGGGTGTGGTATGTTATACATTTTATGATGGTAGATAATTTCTAAATTCATTAATACAGCACACTTGAGTGCTTACTGAGAATAATGGAATGTGCTATGTGCTAAAGATAGAGGAAACTGAACTCTCCAGGTATCGATATTTACTCAGCAAGGCCTTCCTTGTTCAGTCTACCAAAAATCGTGGCACAACCCTATGTCACTTCTCTGCCTTGGTTTTATTCTTTCCACTTCCCACTGACTAACCATCTCGTGTGTTTCTTTTCTTTTGCTTGTCCGTCAGTTCCACATCGGATGTAAGTTTCATGAGGGCAGGGATTTTTATCTATTTTGTTTACTGCTGAACTTCCAGCATCTAGAACAGGCCTGGCTCAGTAGGCACTCAACAATTGTTGAATGAATAAATAAATTTAATAAATGAATCAAGGTACGTTTGGAAGTTGAGTTTCCATCATGGCCTTTTTTCCCCTCCATTTTGCTTATTCAGTAGGAGTCAAGGTCATTTGCTGCACGGAGGGAGAGCGAGGGAGGGATGACTGCAATGAGATGGGGAGTTTTAGGGAAATGCTAAAAATTTCCAGTAGATTTTATGGAAATGTGAAAGAAATTGATAAAGTTTAATTATTTCCTCTGTTCAGGAATGTCACCATCAACACCACATCATGAGGTGATACCAAGGCTTTTAGAAAATAAAAAATAATACTTAACAGAAAGTTTGAGGAATGTAGGACTAGATGATTAATGAAGGCCATTCCAGCTTTTGTACTTCAAAGATATTGTTGAGATATACGGGTAAATGTGGAGTGAAAAGTCCTTGCATTTATTGACATATGTTGCAAATGGTTAATATTGGTTTATTAAAAATAATTAAAATATTTTATTTTTAGGCCCTACTATGTCAACTTTCATCAGACAGTATAGCAGGTACTTGAATGAAAAGTCACTCGCATGTAGACTGATTTCATCTGACATCACCAAAACCAAGAGAGGGTCAGTAAATATTATTCATGTGTAATCAAGAAATACTGAAATACATATGTGCAATAATATGTAGTTTGTCAAAAACACAGATGATTTCTTCTTTTTAAAATTTTTTCACAGCTGTATTTCAATATGCTGATGTCACAGTGCTTCTCGAACTCTTAATTATTGATGTTATAAATTTCTTTGGTCTTTTACAGGATGGATGGTATGATGAGAACTATGAATACTAGAGAGCTGCTCACCACACTTCAAGTAATTCAAATTCAATTTGATGCTCTTCTTACTTTTAAGGTAAGAGCTTTATAAATACTATTTTAAAACTTTGGTAAATGGCATTGTTTAACTATAGGTCGGGGAAGAAATTTTGTTAAACTGTGCTGGTAACTGACTACTCTTTTACTTAACTTCCAGGCAAATCCTGAGGAACTAACTAATGGTATAATACATGCTGCTTTCATGCTCCTCTTTAAGGATTCTCTTTGCCTCTTTGCGGCCTACAATGAGGGAATCCTTAATCTGCTAGGTAGGCTAAAGAATAAATGTTACATACTTTAAAAAACTGGTAAAAACAATTTATTTATAAAAATCTTTTATGTCTATATTTAGATTCACATTTGTTTTAGGTTAAAAACAGGAGATATTTGCAAGGTCATAAGTGTTAACTGATATTTCTGGGAAATTTACCAGGGAATCAATATGGGTTGCCATATTTATGTATTAGTCATTAAGGCCCGCTCCACCAAGGTCAAAATACAGTTCAGAGTTTTCTAAGAAAATATAGCCTATAACATAAGTAATTGTTATTGATCATATAGAAGCATATATTTTGTAGGCTTTTCAGGAATTATCTGTCATTGTTTTGCCCTTACGAATGATTCATTTCATAGTTATGGTTCTCCAGACTTCATTGATGAGAACTTGAGATGTTTTTCCTATACTGCAGTGTAAGTGCCTATACATTTGTAGAGTTCTAACAGAGTAGGAAACACAGCCCCTTCCCTCAGAGAGCTTCAGAGTTTTCAAAAAGATTACAGACTAGAAGTTACAGAAGTTGATACTAAACTATCCAAACAATCTCTGTATGCTATTAAACTTTAGATGTATTTCCAGCACCAGTGTTCGCATGCAGTAGTTACTCCATAGAAATTTGTTAAATATATAAATTGAGTGGTATTGTTGCTTTTTAAAACAAAAGAGCTGGATTAAAACTGTAATTATTTGGAACAAGTTAAAATAATATCCAGAAGCAATTAAAATAGAATCATCAGAATGGAGGGAAACTTGAAAATTGCTAAGTTATTGGCTTCTACATGATAATATTTTTTCTATTTTTAGGCAAGTTTTTTGACATGAGGAAGAGCCAATGTGAGGCAAGTTTGGATATTTACATCAAATTTCTTGACAGAACAACCAGACTGGCACAGTTTCTAAAAGTCGCAGAGGTATACAACTCTATTTCTATCCCAGGCTTTTCTGTTTTGTATAGTAGCTTAATATCCAATGTAACTATCCCCCCTACCACTACCACCATGCAAACACTTAAACTATCTTGTAAACAGTAAAACTAAAAACTAAAATTAAGTACCTCAAATGTACTTTTCAATGCACTTCTGCACGAAAGCGGTCTGACAAGGATTTCTGTTTGCAGCCATGATGATAACCGATCATAAGCTCACCCTCTCAGCAGAAACGACTCTAAGACTGGGGCAAACTATATATGATGTCTTTTCAGGTAGAACAGGTCTGTGATCAATGAGAGAAAGAAAGACATAACGTGAGCCCCACATCTACCCTGATACTTAGAAGAACCCAAGCAGGATAAATACAAAGAGAACCACGCCTAGGCAACCAGTAGTAGAACTTCTGAAAATGGGGAAAAAAGACGTATTACCCACGGGAGAACAATATGAATAATAGCTAACTCTGATTCATTAAAAATTAGAACACATTTGTATGATATCGAGACAGCAAAGACTCAATATCTGATGAGTCTTTTATTTTATAGTTTTATCCTTAGGATAAGTATAAGGTTGTGCTTAAGTGTTCAAGGGCTACTTTATTTAGCCTGGTGTTTTTGTTGATCTGTTGGGTTGGCCAAAAAGTCCATTTAGTTTTTTCTGTAAAATAAGAGACTTTTTTTTTTTCATTTTCACCAATAACTTTATTGCTTTGGCTATTTTGAGTGTGTCGGCTATCTCCCACATGGTATAGCATTGATTGTTCTCAATTAATGTCTCGATTTGATCGCTATCAACTTCAACTGGTCTACCTGACTGTGGAGCATCGTCCAGCGAGAAATCTCCAGCACGACACTTCACAAAACACTTTGACACATTCAGTCAGTCACAGCACCTTCTCTATACACTGCACAAATCTTTTTCTGTGTTTCAGTTGTGTTTTTACCTTTCTTAAAACAATAAAGTTGAAAGTTTTGCTTATTTTTTTTCATCTTAAATATTCAAATGGCTACACAAAAGTTAACCAATTTTTAAAAAAGATTTATTTATTTTTAGAGAGGAAGGGAGGGAGAAAGAGAGGGGGAGAAACATCAATGTGTGGTTGCCTCTTGCATGCCCCCTACCGGGGATCTGGCCTGCAACCCAGGCATGTGCCCTAGACAGGGAATCAAACCAGCAACCCTTTGGTTCTTAGGCCAGCACTCAATCCACTGAGCCACACCAGCCAGGGCAAAATCTCACTGATCTGATAAATTGTTTTTAAGTGCAAGCTGGTTTGACAGCTGTCACAATACACTCTTAACAAAATTCTTTCAAATGAAGTTAAAGACAACTAAGTGCTAGTAGAGTCATATTTCAGAAAAGAAACAAATGAACTTTATGGCCAACCCAAGTAGACAGGTACCAGCCTAGCAATGCATTCATGCTTTTGGGATGTTTTCTCTTTTGTGGATACATTGGTCTCACAGTTACTTTCTTTGTTGCCATGCTCTGCTATAATGTGTGCTTCCACCCACCCTGTTGTGAATTCAGGAAGTTGGAATTGACCAAAACAACATTCCATATATTACTCAGGTCAGTGTATCTCTCTTGTGTATTTAAATGACTTTTCTATCTTTGTGTGTTTATTACATTAATTATAATCTGAGAATCCATCCTTTGCCATATACTTACATGTGTATTATCTATTTTTTAATTTTAATTTTTTAATATATTTTATTATTTAAAAATGTTTAAAGATTTTATTTATTTATTATTAGAGAGAGGGGAAGGGAAGGAGAAAGAGAGGGAGAGAAACATCAATGTGTGGTTACCTCTCACATGGCCTCCACAGGGGACCCGGCCTGCAACCCAGTCATGTACCCTGACTGGGAATCGAACAGGCCACCCTTTGATTCGCAGGCCAGCACTCAACCCACTGAACCACACCAGCCAGGGCTAAATATATTTTATTGATTATGCTATTACAGTTGTCCCATTCCCTCCCCCGCTTTATTCACCTCTGCCCTGTACCTCCCAAAGTCTATTCCCTTTGCGAGATTGGGGAAGTTCTCCATTATTTTTTCTAATAGTTTTCAATTTCTTGCTCTTCCTCTTTTCCTCTGGCACCCCTATGATTTGGATATTGGAATGTTTAAAGTTGTCCTGGAGGTTCCTAAGCCTCTCCTCATATTTTTGAATTCTTGTTTCTTCATTCTGTTCTGGTTGAATTATTATTTCTTCCTTCTGGTCCAAAGTGTTGATTTGAGTCCAGGTTTCCTCCCCATCACTATTGGTTCCCTGTACATTTTCCTTTACTTCACTTTTCATAGCCTTCACTCTTTCCTTTAATTTTCAACTCAACCAATTCTGTGAGCATCCTGATTACCTGTGTTTTGAACTGTGCATCTGATAGGTTGGCTAGCTCTTCCTTGCTTAATTGTATTTTTTCTGGAGCTTTGATCTGTTCTTTCATTTGGCCATTTTCTTTGTCTTAGTGTGCCTGTTTCGTAGTAAGGTGTGGAGCATTAGGTATTCACCAGGGTGGGGCAACCCACTTGGGTGCTGTACGTGGGGGAGGGGTCCTAAAGGGAACAATGCCACTGGCTGGGCTCTTGGCTGGCTTTCAGTAACTTCCCCCACTACCCACAATCAAATTGGGCCCTTCTGGTGTTGATTCCCAGGTGGGTGGGTTTGTGTGCATTCTGGGACCCTGTGGGTCTCTCCAACGAACTCTCCTGTGAGTCTGGGTGTTTCTCCCACCACTGCAACCCCCACAGGTTTTTTCAGTCACAGGCCTTGGGGCTTTATTTCTCTGGGCTGGAACCCTGGGTTGTGCAGTCTTGTTCTCTAGTTGTTCCTCCTGGTTTAGCCACATGCAAATGTGGGACCACCCGGTCCACCAGCCACCACTTCACCTGGTCCATGAGCCACGGCCTTGACCACCCCAGTCCTCCAGCCACTGCCTTGCTGTGAGTCCTCTCTGCCCCAGCTGCCCATCTCCACCCCTCCTACCAGTCTGGATGAATGTTTCTTCTTAACTCCTTGGTTGTTGGACTTCCATACAGTTTGATTTTCTGGCAGTTCTGGTTGTTTTTTTGTTTTTAAATTTGTTGTTGTCCTTCTTTTGCTTGTGCGAGGAGGCACAGTGTATCTACCTACACCTCCGTCTTGGCTGGAAGTCTTATATGTGTATTTTCATTTCCACATGAATAATATATGTATATACCAGCGGTCTCAACCTTTTTCATCTCATGGCACACATAAACTAGTTAGTAAAATTCTGCGGCACACCAAAAAAATTTATTTTTGCTGATCTGACCAAAAAATAGGTATAATTTTGATCCGTTCATGCTGGATGGCTGTTGTTGTGTTGGCTGTTGTCATTTTTTTCTTTGACAATCTAAGGGAAAAGAGGTCAGTGTCCCTGACTAAACAGGTATTGCATGTTTTAAAAATTCTTATGATGTACTGGTTGACAATTGCTGGTATATACACATAGACTTATGTCTTCTGAATAGGTCTGTGAGCTGTTGGTCTTATAAAGAGGCTGTTTTCTTCTGAGTGCTAAATGGTGACTCATAGTATGAGTATAACAACTAGACCATGCTTTTTAAGTGCACAAAACTGATCAGTGGAAACAGCAGAATATTTGGAATAATAAACTTAGGTTTGAGGCTGCGTTGTCCACCCTTCAGGTGTGTAATCTCAAACAACTCATTCCATTCTCTATGCCTCATTTCTGCAACTGCAAAATTGGTGTAATAGTATTGTCTGTCTAATAGCAGTGTTGTAAAAATCCAATGAACTCAGGTTTTTTCCTTCCCTAGAAGTTGGTCATGAGGAATCCCTCACATGGAAATGGGTGTGGATGTGAGGTAGAGGTGGAAATGCAACAGGTGGGGATGAAACGAGGGTCTGGCAACCTGCTCATGCAGCCTGCTTGTGCCCTCCGGACCCGCCTGTGCTCCGTTCCAGCTGTATCATAGGGCTGGCCAAGCCAGAAGCTGTACAGAGACCTTTATTGCTTTGAGCCCCAAACTAATATGGCAGGATTTTAGATCACTTGGGCTACGGACCAAAGCAGTCTTCCCTGGTGTGGGAACATGTTGCCTCCAGAACCCAAAGAGGCCTACCAGGTGTTGTGTTTCCTTTTAAATGGTGGAAGGTACTGGATGCAGTACTTTATGTTTTGGGCAGGATTTCCTGATAGACCCCTGGCCACTGAAATCTTACATATTTTATTGATGTAGAAGGCTCCTGAATCTTTATCAACTACCCTCTGGAGGACGTGTAGCTCTCCAAGATCTCTACTGTTCTGGCCACTTCTTGCTCATCTGACTCAGTCAGCATGATGTCATGGATGCAAGTGCATCCATGTGATTTTCTGAGGGTTAACTAAATGGTCTAGATGTGTTCTGACCATTTTATGACAGAGGATTGGGTCAAAACTGTAAATGTATACTGTTGTTTATTCCATGTGCCTACCAACTTTTTCTCATCCACACTTTTGATAGCAATGGAAAGTAGGACATTTACCAAAGTTTTACCTACCTATAACATACCTGAGACTGTTAAGCCATCTCTACCAAAGAAACTGCAGTGGCTGGCACCATGACTGCGATTGAATTACTGCTTGATTGAGTGTGCTGTAGTTTGTCGTTCTCCAGGGCCCAACTACTTTGGGGGCCATATTGGTGAATTACATTGAGATCATGAGGATCATCATCCCTGCATCCTTTTTATCTTTAAGATTGCCACTAAGTTCTTCCATCATCCTAGAGGGTGATCTTGTTTTTTATTTACTATTCATCCTGGAGGGCAGCTGGAGGCTGATTCAGAGGCATGTCCCTACCTGGGCTCTGCTGCGACTTAACTGTAGTTAGAGTCCTAGAGACCAGGAGCGGAATAGGGGCAGATCCTGATGGAGCGTATAACCTGTGGGGCATCATCTTCACCAAAGTTGGGGGAGGACACTTCTTCAGGCTCAGAGGTTTCTAGGGGATCTGGAGACTCAGGACTTTAAGGACATCCCCGCAGCTCTCCCCATTTCATAAATCAGGGCCTTTATTCTTTATCCAATCAGGTTCCTGACTCTGGTGTGCAGACCTGCCTTAGTGGTGACTGGAGGAATGTACACTGTTCAGGCAGAGCCTGGATTAGGGGGTAGTCATGTGTATGGGAAGAAGCCTGTGAAGAGAGGTACTAGATTGAGGTCCCCTAGGGAATGAGAGGATATTGGATCCAGAACACAAGTGGAAGCAGTGGTCTCAAATAAAAGGATGGAGGAGGCAAGGAATAGAGGATGGTTGCCAATACAAATATTAGGTGTGGTTGCAGAGAAGGAGGGAGTTTCTGCCTGATGTCTTCTCCTAAATATATACACCTCTCAGGTATCAGCACAAGCATTCCTCAAGTACAGATGAGGGACTTGTACATAGACATTGAACCCCACAGAGTGGTCCACAATGGGAACCACTGTTGGGTAAATCAGTGCATGGCTTCCTGAATGAGAAGTCAGATAAGCAGGCAGAGAGACAGTGAGGATATCTCAGTTAGTAGGGGAGAAGATGGAGTTTCATTGCCCAAAGGCACCATAACCAGTGGATTTCAATCAACATTCATTCACAAACACATGCTTGACCCCTACCAGGAGGAGGCTGCTGTAATGAATGAGACACAGTCTGAGCCCTCGAGTTCCTGAAAAAGACAGAACAAAGACTACAAAAACACGATTGGATACCTCCCAAAATGTAGTTCTCTTATTTTTCTCTACAATGAACTTAGTCCCATAAGGCAATGGTGAAGGGTTTCTTTGCTGAGAACCACAGCTCAGCCAGTATGGGGACAGGCAAGCATTAACTGACCTGGGCTCGACCTCCTTCAGTGCTCTGCACCTGTAGCTGGATCTTGAGGGGGACATTTGAGTGGAGGAGCTCCAAGAGGGAGGTCCGTGTTTCCCACTGTGCCACCCTCTCTCCTTACCCTCGCTCTGGTCTCTAGGACACCTGAATCAGAAACAAAGTAGACGGCCTGTCAGAAAGGCTGCAGAAGATAGGTGAGGGTCTTTGTTGGTAAACTTTCATGCAGATCCCCATTCCTTCCTCCATAAATCATCTCCTTCTAACTAAAAGCTAAAAAAAAAGATTTTATTTATTTTCAGAGAGAGGGGAAGGGATGGAGAAAGAGAGGGAGACAAACACTGATGTGTTAGAGGATGTTGATTGGTTGCCTCTTGCAGGCCCCCAGCCAGGAAGTGGGCTGGCAACCCAGGCATGTGCCCTGACCGTATTTGAACCTGCAACATTACGCCTTGCAGGATAATGCTTAACCAACTGAGACACTCTAGTCAGAGCCAGAAGAGCAAAAAGGCATACAACTGTAATTGAATAACAATAAAAATTAAAAAAAATAATAATTGTTCAATTACAGTTGTCCAAATCTCCCCACCTTGCTCTATCCTGCCCTGCCCACCCCCCTAGAAGAGCTTTTTTCTTAGTACTGTGGTCTCTGGCCCTCAGCCAGTACAGAAAGTCATTTGTCATGTATGGCCTTCAGTAGCTTTCTCAGGTGCCCTGGAAACCCTGGAATGGAGTAAAATGCAAGGCTCTGTGGGAGGGGAGGGAGCCTAGAGAGATGGGAACTAAGTCATCTTCACCTTTGCCCCAGTTGCTTGGTCTCTGAGAGACGTCTACTCAAAACAATGCACGAATTCAAGAAGCCTTTTCAGCCAATCCGCCACTACATCCCTCGAAGGGTGTTCAGGTCTTCCTCTGTGACTATACGCTGGCCAGTTTCTTCATGTGCTTCCAACAGTCTTTACTTTATGTGAGTAGATGCTGTTAGGTGTAGGCTCACCATTTTAAGGCTCACTCAACCCCTTTTGTTTTCTTCCAAGGCACTCTCCCTGATTTCCTCAGCTAATCCTTTCTGCCTCGGTTTCATTGACATTGTCTGGGGCTCACAGAGCCTCCTCCTGGGAGCAGCTGTGTCCATCCCTGTCCTTTCACCCATTCAGTGCAGTTCGTGGTGGGTGTGACTCACGTAGAAGGGTCTGCTCTGTCTGCAACCTGATGTATTTTTACTTTTCACTAGAATAGTTCAAACATACGTCTCTGGGCCACACTCCTCATCAAAACTCCAGGGGCACAAATTCGGGGACCTATTCATGTTTCACCCTGATGTGTGCCTGGCTGCATTTTCCCACCCTTCCCACAGCGCTTGCTGGTTTGAGGGGGGCGGAGGGTAGCTGTGTGCTTCACTGAAGAGGCCTTATGGCCTCACAGCTACCCTTTCCTTGTAAAGCACCTTGGTGCATTTTACGTGTTCAGTCATTCTAAGCAGCGTTCTGCTAATCACATCTGCTGACCTCGGGTGGCAGCATCTGCACAAATTTATAGCTGTCACTGAAGTGTCTGAAAGCACATCAGATGAAAAACAATGTTTCTAATCAATATTGTTCAAATATTGATATTTATTTTATCTTATTTCTTTTGTGTTAGTTATTTTGTTATATACTTATTGAATGCCTGAGGGGATGAACCACAACAGAAATACTTGGTCCATGTGCCAAATGCGTGTTTGCCCTGGTGAAACTGGCAGTCAGTCCCCTGATCATTTTGGGGGGCCCTCTACCACTCCCTGCCCATCTTGTGTGTTTGAACCTTTGAGGTTCACCCTGGGCCTCAGACTTTCTGCTCTGCCCACTGCAGAGGGGCCTGTGAGCTCTGTGAAGGGATGGTTGCTCTGATTCTTCTGTGCTCAGGGGGTATATGTTGTTATCATGCATCCCTGGGAAGGTCTTCTCCTGGTCCCTACATTTTCGCCCCCTCTGAGTACATTTCTGCTTGGCTGCCTTGTTCTGGCAACTCCTCTGCACTGAGTGGTATCCAGGCTCCTCTGACTGTTTTCAGGCCCATGTGCTTGTTGCCCTTCTTAATACCTGTGCCGCCACTGTAATCATTAATAGCACTCCCGTTTTCCCCTCAGAATCTTCCCTTAGCCCTACCTACAGCTCTGTAAACAACTCCTTTGTGAAACCTTCCTCCAAGTGGCATTTCATTGCCCATCTCTGTCTCTCTTTGCCGCAACACCATCACCCTAACTTCTATCATCTCTCACTTTCCAGTCTGCCTCCATATATTCTGCCCCCTGCTGTTTGTTTTACACAACGCAACCATAATGCATATCTGATAGCTTGCAAAACACAGATCTGATCCTTTCACCCTTCACCTAAAAGCCCTGCAGTGGTCACCCAGTATTCTTAAGAGAGTGTCCAGACTCCCAACATTGCCTTTAATTTAAGATCCTGCATTGCCTAATCCCTGTCTACTCTCCAGCTTCATCTCACTCACATTCCCCTTTGCCCTCTCTAGCAACATGGTTCCTCTTTATTCTTGGTCTGTGTCATATGCCCTTCCTGGGGCCTTTGCACATGCTGTTCTCCGACCTACAGTGCCCATTCCTCTCCTCTTCTTCTCCTTATCCCTTAGATGTCCTTCATTTCTCAGCTTAACTGCTACTTTCTTCAGGAAGGCTTGCTTCCCCAGCCTCCCTGACTTGGTCAGACTCCCCTGCTTAAACACGGAGTATCCAGTACCTCTCTTTCATAGTACTTTTCACAACTTTGATTTTACATTTCTTCATGCGATTATTTGGTATGTCTCCACCCCTAGACCTGTAGACTAGACCTTCTCAGGTCATGAAGCCTGGAAACAGGTTGTTTTTGCATGTGGCTGTATCCCTCGTGCCTTGTATACTGTTTGTCAATATTTTTTCTTGAAGAGTAAGTGACTGGATCAGGAGAGAGATGGTGGAATTTATAGAACCCTAATGGGGAACTGACCTTATGCCAGAAGCCCACTTTTTCCATCTGCGATGGGAGTAGAGAATGAAAAGATGCATCCACATTCGGTCAACAAATATTATTTACTGCACGTCAAGCACTTAAGATTCATCAGTGAACAAAACGGGGGAAAAAACCCTGTCCCTGTGCACATTTGTATTCTATTGCCAGGAGACAGTCAAAACACATACAAAGAAACAAACCTATAATTTGAATAAAAATAAGTGAAGAAAAAGCATAGTGAGGGTAAAGAGACTGTTGCTAGGCACTCTTTTATGTAGGGTAGTCAAGGAAATCTCTGTTAAGGAGGGGACATTTCAGCAGAGACCAGAAACCGTGATTACATTGCTACCCTCAGTGAGATTCCCTTTTTTTCCCTCTATCTCTCAGTTTCTTTCTCTACCTTTCTCCCTCTTCTCCTTAATGTTTTACTTAAATTTATTTTACGATCATGTGATTCTTGAAGGAACCACAAATAATAAATGATTTCAAGGCCAATGTATTCTCCAAAGAGGATAGGCATTTTGGTAGTTCTTTGATCATTTTAAGAGACTTTTGCTGTTGTTTTTAAAATTTTTTTTATTGTTGTGCAGTTACACTTGTCCCCATTTTCCCCCTAGTACTCTCCCCAACCTTACCCACCCCCACTTCCTACATTCAGTCCTCCCTCCCCGCATTGTCTTTGTCCATGGGTCCTTTGTACATGTTCCTTGACTTGACCCTTCCATTTCTGTCCCCCATTATCCCCCTCCCCCCTCCTCTCTGGTCACTATCAATTTTTTCTTTATTTCAATATCTTTGGTTCTATTTTGCTCACCTATTTGTTTTGTTGATTAGGTTCCCCTTATAGCTAAGATCACTTGATTATGGTGTACTATCTTTTTAAAGTATTGCTGGATGTGTTTTGCCAACATTTTTTTAGGATTTTAGCATCTATGTTCATCAGTGATATTGGCCTATAGTTTTCTTTCTTTGTTGTGTCTTTGTCTGGTTTGGGGATTAAGATGATCCTGGCTTCATGAAAAGAGTTTGGGAGTCTTCACTCTTCTTGGATATTTTGGAATAGCTAGAGAAGGATAGGGGTTAGCTCTTCCTTAAATATTTTGTAAAATTCTCCTATGCAACCATCCAGTCCAGGGCTTTTGTGTGCTGGGAGTTTTTTGATGACTGCTTCAATTTCACTAGCTGTTATGAATCTGTTCAGGCTTTGCTGCTTCTTGGTTCAGTTTGGAAGATCATATGTTTCTAAAAATTTATTCGTTTTGCCCAGGTTTTCAAATTTCTTGGTATACAGTTGTTCGTAGTAATTTCTTACAATCCTTTGTATTTCTGTAGTATCTGTTGTAATCTGTCCTCTTTCATTTCTGATTTTATTTAGTGGGGTCCTCTCTCTTTTTTTCTTGATGAGTCTGGTTAAAGACTTGTCAATTTTGTTTATCTTTTCGAAGAACCAGCTCCTGGATTTATTAATCCTTTTTGTTGTTCTTTTAGTCTCTATGTCATTTATTTCTGCTGTGATCTTGATTATTTCCTTCTCTCCACTTGCTCCTGGCTTTGTTTGTTGTTGTTCCTCTAGTTATTGTAGATGTAGGATTAGGTTGTTTATTTGAAATGTTTCTATCTTTCTTAGGTAGGCCTATATTGCTATGAATTTCCCTTTCAGGACTGCCATTGCTGTGTCCCATAGGTTTTGGGCTGTTGTGTGTTCATTTTCATTTGTTTCCAGCAACTTTCTTATTTCTTCTTTTTGTCTCATTATTAACCCATTCACTGTTTAATAACATGCTATTCAGTCTCTATGAATTTGACTCTTTTTGAATTTTTTCCTTGAGGCTGGTTTCTAGTTTCAAGCCCTTATGGTCCGAGAAAATGCTTGATATGATTTCAGTTTTCTTGAAGTTGTTGAGGTTTGTTTTGTGTCCTATCATGTAGTCTCTCTTTGAAAATGTTTCATGTGCATTTGAAAAGAATGTGTATTTTGATTCTTTGGGGTGAAAGGTTCTATACATATCAGTTAAGGCCATTTGATCTAGGATGTGTTCAATGCCACAATATCGGTGTTGATTTTTTTTCGAAGATCTATCCATTGTTGACAGTCGGGTGTTAAAATCCCCTACTATATGTGTTGCTCTCTATATCTTTCTTATAGTCCTCCAAGATTTCCCTTATATATTTGGGTGCTCCTGTGTTGGGTGCATTTATTCCATTTACATTTAAGGTTATTATTGATAGGTAATTATTCATTGCCATTTTTCCCCTTTGTACCTGGGTTCCTCTCTCTCTCACTCTTTTGTTTCACCTCCTTAAAGCAGTCCCTTTAGCAGATCTTGCAATGCTGGTTTGGTGGAGGTGTATTCTTTCAGCCTTATTTTGTCTGGGAAACTCCTTATTTTACCTTATATTTTAAATGAGAGCCTTGCTGGGTAGAGTAGTCTTGGTTGCAGGCCTTTGCTTTCATTACTTGTAATATTTCTTGCCGTTCCCTTCTGGCTTGTAGTGTTTCTGTTGAGAAGTCAGCTGCTAGCCTTATTGGGTCTCCCTTTTATGTTACTTCCTGTTCCTCCTTTGATGCCTTTATGATTCTCTCTTTGTCTTTGAATTTTGTCACTTTAATTATGATGTTTTTTGAAGTGAGCTTCTTTAGGTTTATCTTGATTCAGACTGTCTGTGCTTCCTGGACTTGTGTGACTTGTTCTTTTCAAATTAGAAAAGTTTTCCATCATTACTTTTTGAAACAGATTTTCTATCCCTTGCCCCTCTTCTCCTTCTGATATCCCTATTATACGGATATTATTACATTTCATGTTGTCCTGCATTTCCCTTTAACTCCTCTTCATTCTTCATTCTTTTTGAGTATCTCTTCCTTTTCTTGTCCTTTCTGGTAATTTTTTTCTCCCTTGTCCTTCAGCTTGCTGATCGATCCTCTGCTTCATCTAGCCTGCTTTTGATTCCTTCTGCTGTGTTCTTCAATTCAGAAATTGCATTCTTCATTTCCTCCTGGGTCTTATTGATAGTTTCTGTGTCCTTTTTCATGCTGATATAGTTTGCAGTAAGTTCCTCATAGTTTCCCTGTTGTTTTTGTAATTCTCAATTTAAATCTTTGAGCTTCCTTATAACCATTGTTTTGAACTCAGTATCTGATAGTTTACTTGCCCCCATTTCATTTAACACTCTTTCTGGGGATTCCTCCTTTCCATTCGATTGGAGGTTGTTTCTTTGTCTTCCTGTTTTAGGGAGTCTTCTTGTTTGCTTCTGCTTCTTAAATTGATCTGTTTGACTTCTTGAGTTTGTGGTGTGAACTTCTATGGTAGGAGACCTGTGTGTTTCAGTGGTGCAGTCTCCTTGATCACCTGAGCTTGATGCTCTGGGATGCCCTTCATGCTGTTTATGTTGGCTCTCTGGATGTAATTGGGTTTTGATTGTTGTTGGGTCATTCTTTGGTGGGTCCTTCCCTCTAGCTGGCTGACTGTCACTTCACCCACCACATCTTGTGTGCTGTTGTGCAGGTGCTGCCACAACAAAACTACATCTGTAAAAATAACTCGCCCCCCACAGTCCCACTGTCGACAGCAAATGAACCAGTATTAATAGGGGTGTAAAGGGATTGAGACTATTATAAGAAAGGAGTGTGAATATGACATGACCTACTGAATACAAAATAATTTTGGGAGCATAGAGGGAGGCGTACTAATTAGAGGAGAGAATTGGAGGAATGCGAAGAGAGAAAGTAAAATTTACATCATAAATAAAAAAGGGAACGAAGAAGATGGAATGGAGTAAGAGAAGGGAAGCATATAGTGTTAAGTTTAAACAGGAATTAAAATAAAATGGAGTGAGAGAGAAAGAAAAAGAAAAAAGTAAATAAATAGTAAAAAAATAGGGACCAAATTGGAGATAAAGATCCACCATGGCATGAACTGGAGAGCATTATGCTAGTGAAATAAGCCAGACGGTGAAAGACAAATACCATACAATCTCACCTATAAGTGGAACCTAATCAACAAAACAAACAAGCAAGCAAAATATAACCAGAGACATTGAAATAAAAAACAAACTGATAATAACAAGAGGAGGCGGGGAGGGATAATGGAGATGAATAGGGGAAGGGCCATCAAGGAACATGTATAAAGGACACATGGACAGAGCCAGAGGGGGTAGGTTTGGGTGTAGGAGGTGGGGATGGTGGGGTAAGGGGGCTGTGTTGGGGTGAAAATGGAGACACCTGTACTTGAACAACAATAAAAACACAAATGAGCTAAAATTTTATTAATTTTAGGTGGAATGGAAATAAGAGGGAAAAAGGAAAGAAAGAAAAGCTTAAGAGATATCTTGAGGAAAGGGAAGTGATTTTGAGATGACAGGGGGAGAGGCAATACTAAGAGTGAGGAATGAAAACCAGGCTAAGACAGGGAAAAACAAAAATATGAGATGAAGATAAAAAGAAAAACAGGGCAGCGTGAAAGATAAAGAAAGAAAAAAACAGGTTAAGATGGTGCAAAAGTAAAATTTGAGACGAAAAAGAGTAGTAGAGAGTAACAGTAAAATTGAGATTTAAAATACAAAATCAGTCAAGATCTAGAGATAAAATTTTAAAAATGCAACAACAACTAACCTATCCACAACCAGCAAGGAAAGATTGCAAAAGGTGGAGAGAGAATGCAGGTATTTTAAGAGTGAGAAAAAAAATGTGAGATGCCCACAGACAAGAAAGTTGGTTTTGAGAGGCTGGACGGGGGAGAAATAGTAAGAGTGAGGAATGGAAACAAGTTGTACCAAGAGAGAAAACACAATTTAAAACGAGAATAATAAGAGGAAAGAAGAAGGTAAAGTGGGGTAAGAGAAGGAAGGGGTAAAATCTGTGAATTGAAATAAACTATAGTATAAAATCTAGTGACTTAATTTGCACAAACTTGAAGGACAAAAAATGAACATGGAAAAGCTATGCAGGAAAGAAAATACTGCAAATCATGGAGAAGATCACGGTGGATTTTTGTCTTGGTAGCATCTAGCATTTACCACTGTTTTTTATTTCTGGATCTGCCTCTGGTGATGTCAGATGGTGACCCCTTCTGACCTTAGGGAGCCTGTTTGAGACTACCATGGATCTGTCCTGGCTGACTGCTTCAGTTGTTAATCTGTTCACTCTGCACTCAGCAGTCAGGCTTAAGCACCACAGAGCCGGGGCAGAGTCCCTCCTGGGGTCAGGGCTATTGCTTCCCCTCAGGCTGCTGCCCCTTGGAGGGGAGTGGTCTGCCTGAGCACAATGGCTGCTGTAGTATGGGGGGGTGATTCAACACTGGGGTCCCAGTGGCTACTTTCTCAGTTTTCTTCCCAAATCTTCCATCCCCAGTGTCTCCTCAGGCATCTCTAGCCCACTCTGCCCCCACCTTTGCCAGAGACCCAGATAAGTGCCTGCAAATGAAAATTTATGTGTTGGCCCTTTAAATGGCTCTTTGCATCTCCAGCCATCCATCTCTGGCAGAGAGCAACCCTGCTGCTTTTTGCAGTTGGATGTTATCTGTGTACTTTTTGGGCTCTGGTGCTCTAGACTGGGGATCCCAGCTTAGGGTTTAGACCCCACACTTCTCAGGGGGATCCAAGCAGCTGCTTAATTATCCCTCTGGTGTTGCCACCTTTGGGCACCCAGCCAGCCCTCTCGAGTCTCCACCATACTCCCTACCTTTCACATTGTGCTGAAGCTGATTCTTCTGTGTATGTGGTTACAAGGCTTCTCTCTCACTATTGTTCAATTGTTTGTTCTGGGTGATTTCTCCACAATTTAGTTGTAATTTGAGATTGGTTGTGGGAGGAAGTTAGGATGGCTTCCACTCACTCCTCTGCTATCTTGGATCCCTCTGCCTTTGCTATTGGTTTTAAAGAATGCACAAAAACGAATAGTTTGAAAATCTGATTTGGTACCATGACGTCACTTTTAATAGTGAATTTACTTGTAGCAGTTATTTAGCTTTAATGAATTTTCTATATAGGTGTCTTAATTTTTGTTCCAAACTTTTTATGATATTGGAGACTATGAATTTGCTAAAAAGTATCAGAAAATAACTCTTTCATAATAACTGTATTTTTAGGCACCCCTCGGTTTACTTGAAGCACTAAAACAGCATTTAGCTTCTTTGGAAGAGAAAAGTGATGATTTTCCTCCTTCCAAGTAAGTTAATAAATATCTGAGTATAGGTTACTTTTGTTTCTCTCTAAATAAGTTCCCTCATTTTAACAACATGTGACTAAATAAATTACGGGCTTTGAATATGATGGAATACTGTGTAGTGATTTTAAATGATAATACAGGATAGAGATTTTCAGTCTTTTGTGAAGACTCACACCTTTTCACAAGGGTGATTGATTCCCAAAGGAACATCTTTTATTACACTGAGTGATTCTCAAAGTCAGAGGTTGGGACTGGAATATCCCCTTCTTTTGAAGAATTTGATTTCCTCCCTTAGGGGCTGCACCAATGAGCGTAACTGTTGTAGATGATTATTTAATGGCATGGCAAACTAACTACAAGATAGTATGAATAATAACATTCAAGGAGTATATCACTTGGAAATGTTCCCACTGTTTATTTCTGAGTGGAAAATTATGGTTGATTTCAATTTTCTTTTTTGTACTTTTCAGTTGTCTAAAATTTCTGTAAAGGTCATGTATTATTCATTGCACTTTTAGTTATGTTGCTTATACTTGATATATATTATCACCTTCTGATAGTCAACAAGTCTGTTGACTATTTCTTATTTATCTCTCCATCACATGTAGATGTATAATTAGTATATAGTTGGATGAATGGATCGATTGAAAGGTAGATAGATGGATGAATTAAAGAAATGTAGGTTCAGTTATGTGATTCTGTTTATTTGTGAGTGTGCCTCATCTTTCTTGTGATCTCTTAAGTCTCCAGCATTCATTGATTCCCTCCATCTCAGATAGTTCACTTGGGAAAGCTTCATCAAGCCAAGCTTTGTTTTCAGGTAATATTATGTGATTATGTCATATAACATGAACATATTATATGATTATGTCATATAATACAAATATTCTATAATATTCAATATATAATATGAATATATTATATGAATATCAGTAATATAATACAAATATATTATATGAATGTCAGTAATAATTGAGGACAGGATTTGAATCTTTAATTCTTCCACTGTATAGCCACCTACTATTTCTGGTGCCTCTTCCTGAAAGCAGTCTTTGACCTAGCAATTTCACTTTTAGGAATTTATGTTTTATATATATATATATACATATATATATATATGTATATATATATGTACGTATATATACATATATACATATACATATACATATATATATATTCACAGTTGTGAAATGGTGTATTGACAAGGATATCCATTGCAACATCCTAATTGCAAAATGACTATAAATAAGGGGCTTGTTTTTATGTACTGAAATAAAATGATAGCCAAGATGTATTGTGAAATGGAAGATGAGCAAGATGTGAAACAAAGTATAGTAAGCTACATCTTTGTTTTTGAAAACAGAAAAAGAAAGAATATATGTATATGTTTATATAATTTCTATATACAAAAATATGAATAAAATATCCTTCCTTGAAAAAGAACTTGGCGGCTCATGGAAAGAGATAGGTGAAAGAATCTTCAATGTGTACCAGTTTGTAATTTTTGAATTTTTGTACATGCAAGCAATTACTAATTTAAAGATAAATTTTACAAAGAAACATACATACATACAGTGTGATACCTTCTAATGCTTAACATGTAAGTCTGTTGTAATTTCTTAAGGTTAGTTTGCTTCATACTTAAAGTAGTATGCTGGATACAGCTCACACCAGCTTACAAGATCCCATTGCTAAATTTTCAGGAATTTTACAAGCTGCTTGATGTCACATTAGTAACTTGAAATTGGCCATGATGGAAGTATTTACACCACAGGAATGGACAAACACTAAAAACAGACCTTCTGTTTTTTTTTCCTGGAGAGCTGGTGGTTATACATTTTCTGACACATGACTGCTCATGATCAGTCATATTCTGCTTTTTAATGGGGGATAGTTTTTCAACAACATTACCTGATCTTCTAGACACACATCCATGTTATAATGAGCTATATGTATCTGAATTAAAGTTTTTTCTTAATTTGACTCAAAAACTTCAACTGTATCTATTTTAAATGTTTTTGTTTTTCTTTTGTGCATGTATTCTCAATGGATACACCTGCAATTTCCATGGGTGAGTTTAACCAAAAGTATGATGAACTTAAGTCCTTTGAGTAAAACCATATGTATAGCAAAAACTGTACTTTTGCTTAAAGAATGACTGCTTTTTTGAGTCCCTATGGTTTGGGAATCATTAGTGCTTACAATAGATACTACAACACTATTAAATGTAGTGTTTGACAAGCTGTGTATTGACTCTACTGTGAATATGTATCCCAAGTAGAGTGTAGGGGGACTAAGGGAACTACTAGTACCGTTATTATAAAGGCCTGTGGGCCTGATTACCAACAGACCCAAAGTGACTTCTGGTGATTTCCACATATGCTTCCCTGAGCACTTGGCCCAGGTTGTCTAACCATCATTCCTTGAACCAATTCTGTTGCAAATTCTGTGGCCAGCTGAAACCAGTTTTTCTCTTACATCACTGTGATTTAAAACTATTCGTCATAGAACCAGAGTGCTTGGGTTCAAATTTCACTCTACCATTCATAGACTTGGTGACTTTGAACAGATCACTTAACTTCTCTGTGCCTCAGCTTCCTTACCCTCTTAAGGCCATTATCAGGATAAATGAGTCAGTACATGTAGAACGGGGCCTGACTCATGTGTTACTTAGAAATGCATTTTAAAACCACTTGTATATAGGGGTCTCCTAATTATCTGTTTTGTTATTGAATTCTAGCTTAGTTGCACTTTGTCTGAGAACCTTCTCGGAAATTTCAGTCCTTTGGACTTTGTTGATACATGGCCCAGCCTATGATAATTTTTTTTTTTGGTAGAAGTTTCATGTGCACTTGAAAACTGTATCCTGTCATTGTTCTCATTGTAGTATCAATTAGGTCAAAGTTGTTAACTGTATTGTTTAAATCCTCTATATCTTAACTGACTATTTTGTCTGCTTCTTAGAATTACTAAGAAAGATGTGTTAATATCTCCCCTATTTGCTTTTGAATTACTTTAAGTACTTTAAGTAATTAGGTAATGCAAATCAGGTTTTTGTATCCATCAAACTACTAAAATTGCTCTTGTCAAAGTCACCAGTGACCTCCATGTTGCGGAATCCAATGATAATTTCTCAGTCTTCACCTTTCTGGAAAGCCTCAATAGCATTGTACATAGCCCTCTACTTTGATACATTTTCTTAGGTTTGCCTTTTAGTTTTCTTCTTATCAAACTCTTGGCTCCTTTTATAAAAGAATTTTTTCACTGATTTGTCCTTATTTCTCTTCTTTATCCGTATGTATTCTTTTCCTAGATGATCTCACCCAAGCTGATGGCTTTAAATACCATTTACATGATAAGAACTCCCAAATTACTATCTCCAGCCACAGCCATTCCTCCTGAACTCCCAAATTGTGTCTATTCAGTGGTTTCACTTGAATTTGTAATAGTGGCTCAAAACTCAGTATGTCCCAAACTGAGCTCCTGGTACTCTAACCCAAAATTGCTTTATCCATGGGTTTTCCCATCTAAGTTAATGGAAAATAGCAATTCATTTCTTCTAGTTGCTCAGTCCAAAAGTTTTGGAGTTCCTTGACTTCTTTCTTTTTGTCATACCCCATATTTAATGCATCAGGGAATCTGTTGGCTTTACCTACAAAACATATATAAAAGTTGACCATTTTTCACTATCTCCAGTGCTATCGCCCTAGTCCAGGTTACTATTGTGTCTTAACCTGGACAAGAGCTTTCTGACCACTTACGTCCTTCTGTCTTTGCCCCTACAGTCCATTTCTCCCCTCCTTTTTTTATTATGTATTAATTTCAGGTGTACAGCTTAGTGGTTAGATAATCAAATACTTTACATAGTGTTCCCCTCAATATTTCTAGTGCCCCAACTGGCAGCATACATATTTATCATAATATTATTGACTATATTTCCTATGTTGTACTTACATCCAGGTGATTATTTTGCAGTTACCAAATTATGCTTTATAATCCCTTCATCTCTTTTACTCAGTCCCCCAAAATCCCTCTCCTCTGGCAACCACCAGTTTGGAAATTCCATACTGCTTTCCACAGTGGCTGTACCAGTCTGCATTCCCACCAACAGTGCACTAGGGTTCCCTTTTCTCCGCATCCTCTCCAACACTTGTTTGTTGATTTGTTTATGATGGCCACTCTGACTGGTGTGAAGAGGTATCTCCTTGTGGTTTTAATTTGCATCTCTCTGATTGCTGGTGATGCTGAGCATCTTTTCATATGCCTCTGGGCCCTCTGTATGTCCTCCTTGGAGAAATGTCTGTTCAGGTCCTTTGCCCATTTTTTCATTGGATTGTTTGTCTTCCTGGAATGGAGTTGTGTGAGTTCTTTATATATTTTGGAGAGCAAACCTGTGTCCAGGGTATCATTTGCAAATATATTTTCTCATATGGTTGGCTCCCTTTTCATTTTGCTGATGTTTTCTTTAGCCGTGCAGAAGCTTTTTATTCTTTAAACAGACCAAGCACACTGTTTCCTCAGGGCCTTTTTTCATGCTGTTCCTTCTGCTGGATCTCACGGTTCACTCTTTCACATCCTTCAGTTCTTTGCTTAAAAGTCCCTTTCTCAGTGAGCCTTTCCTATCTAAAATTTAAGTATCCCCAACCTCCACCAACATATCATACCCTTTTCCTGATGTTTTTTTCTTTAGCATTTATCACAATCTAACATATTATATGCGTTATTTGTCTTGGTTAGTTTCTTTCTCCAATAGAATGTAAACTACATGAAAGCGGGGGTTTTTATCTTTTTTATTCACTGCTGTATCTTTAGCACCTAGAACAGGGCCTGGCACATAACAGCTGTTCAATTAAAATTTATTTAATGAATAATTTAACATGACTTTATTTATACTCATTAACCTAATAATTTGAAGTCCTGTTAGTTTGTAATGGAAAGGTACGTATATGTAATTACTGTATTGATAGAAATTTGGCTTAGATTTCCATCTAATTCTGTCTTTTATTTTCAGATTATTTTGTCTACGTGATATATTACAAATAATATGATCTTCATAAATCTACAAACCTGTTGAAGCCAGACAATCTTATGGAACAATAACAGGAAACCATCTTGATGACTTATTTACTAGACCCCTAGGAAGTACCCATCCTTTTTTAAATTAGTATTTTTACATGTAGATATATTTTTATTTTTCCAGGAGGCTACTGTCCTTATTTATTTATATTTTTTCTTTTTTATTCTTTTTTGTATTTTTTCCATTACCATTTATTCCCCTCAATGCCCTGTTCCATCTCCACCCCTGCCCCCCACAATCACCACATTGTTTCCTGTGTCTATGAGTTCTTTCAAGTTCATTTTAAGAGAAAAGTATTTATATAAAAAAGATGCAAAGGTTTTTTTTTTTTATAAAACAGATTGTAAATTTGGAGAAAGCAGTTCTAAATTTGGAGAAAGCTTAGTCAGCAAGTAAGTGTTTTTATTGTTGATGCTATTACAGATGTCCCCCATTTTCCACCCCACTTTTTCCACCTCCACCTAGCCCCTGACCCTCCCTGGCCTTCACCACATTGGTGTCTGTGTCTGTGGGTTATGCATATATGTTCTTTGGCTAATCTCTTTACCTTCAGTTCCCTAACCCCCTCCCCTCTGACAGCTGTCAGCCTGTTCGATGTGTCCATGCCTCTGGATCTATTTTATTTATCAGTTTATTTTGTTCAATGTGGAATCTAATCAACAAGTAAGTTTTTATTATTTTAAAAAGGCAGCCAATAAATACATGTTAGAGGAAGAGGCTTATAAGAGTAACAAGTAGAAAAATAATTATTTTAAAATTAGATATACGGATAATTTGTTATAAAACTCTATACTATGTGAATTTTTTACTTAATTAAAGTAGGAAATTTATTTGTTATATACTAATCCAATTTTTGTAGGTAAATTTCTTGGTTAAAGTATACTGTATTGCATGCTTCTCCTCCTCCCCTCTGACAGTCTCTTTATGGTTCATTTGAAGGATCTTCTTTTTCTAAGTATGTCTTGAATATTGGCATTCTTCATAGTTCTTTGTATTCTTGGGTTTATTCTTACTTTATGATATAGACTGTATTAAATAAGTAATACTTATAATTTATTTTATTAAACAAAGACAACAAAAGTACCAGATCAGCATCATACAATAATCAATATTACTCCAGTAAGTGAATCTCTACATTTTCAGGCCCCCTAACAGACAAATGGAAACCCCAGATAGGCAGGAGTGATCATATTAACAATATTAATAATGTGGAATGTAAGGTTAAAAGCACTATACAGAATAAGGAGGAATATCATATAATGATAAAAGGTACTATTTATGGGGATACAAAAGTCTTTTTTAAAAAAATATATTTATTGATTATGCTATTACAGTTGTCCCATTTCCCCCCCTTCACTCAACTCCATCCTGCCCACCCACTCCCTCCCATATTCCCCCCCTATAGTTCATGTCCACGGGTCATACATATAAGTTCTTTGGCTTCTACATTTCCTATACTATTCTTACCCTCCCCCCGTCTATTTTCTACCTACCATTTATGCTACTTATTCTCTGTACCTTTCCCCCCTCTCTCCCCCTCCCACTCCCCTGTTGATAACCCTCCATGTGAGCTCCATTTCTGTGGTTCTGTTCCTGTTCTATTTGTTTGCTTAGTTTGCTTTTGTTTTTGTTTTACGTGTGGTTGTTAATAACTGTGAGTTTGCTGTCATTTTTACTGTTCATATTTTTTTTATCTTCTTTTTCTTAGATAAATCCCTTTAACATTTCATATAATAAAGGCTTGGCGATGATGAACTCCTTTAACTTGACCTTATCTGGGAAGCACTTTATCTGCCCTTCCATTCTAAATGATAGCTTTGCTGGATACAGTAATCTTGGATGTAGGTCCTTGCCTTTCATGACTTTCAGCCAGCCCCTTCTTGCCTGTAAGGTCTCTTTTGAGAAATCAGCTGACAGTCTTATGGGAAGTCCTTTGTAGGTAACTGTCTCCTTTTCTCTTGCTGCTTCTAAGATTCTCTCTTTATCTTTAATCTTGGGTAATGTAATTATGATGTGCCTTGGCGTGTTCCTCCTTGGGTCCAACTTCTTTGGGACTCTCTGGGCTTCCTGGACTTCCTGGAAGTCTATTTCCTTTGCCAGATGAGGGAAGTTCTCCTTCATTATTTGTTCAAATAAGTTTTTGATTTTTTGTTCTTCCTCTTCTTCTGGCACCCCTATAATTCGGATGTTGGAACATTTCAAGATGTCCTGGAGGTTCCTAAGCCTCTCCTCATTTTTCTGAATTCTTGTTGCTTCATTCTTGTCTGGTTGGATGTTTCTTTCGTCCTTGTGGTCCACACTGTTGATTTGAGTCCCAGTTTCCTTCGCATCACTCTTGGTTCCCTGTACATTTTCCTTTGTTTCTCTTAGCATAGCCTTCATTTTTTCATCTAATTTGTGACCAAATTCAACCAATTGTGTGAGAGCTTCCTGATTACCAGTGTTTTAAACTGTGCATCTGATAGGTTGGCTATGTCTTCGTTGCTTAGTTGTATTTTTTCTGGAGCTTTGATGTATTCTTTCCTTTGGGCCATTTTTTTTTGTCTTGGCGCGCCTGTTATGTAAAGGGGCAGAGCCTTAGGTGTTCACCAGGGCCGGGTAACACTGGTTGCTGCGCTGTGATGCTGTACATGGGGGAGGGGCTGAAAGGGAGCAGTGGCGCTTGCTCCACTCTCTCCCTCGGATCATTCTCGGATTTCAGTCACTCCCTCCACCACCCACAATCAAATTGGGCCCCTCTGGTGCTGTTTCCCGAGTGGGTGGGCTTGTGCATGCTCTAGGTCCCTGTGGGTCTCTCCAACGACCTCTCCTGCGAGGCTGGGAGTTTCTCCTGCTGCCGCCTCAACCCCTACGGGTGTTTTCAATCAGAGGTTTGAGGCTTTATTTCCCTGCACTGGAGCCCTGGATTGCGTGGTCTGTTTTGCTTCCCCGCTGTTCCTCCCGGTTTATCTATGCACGAATGTGGGGCCGCGGGGTATGCCAGCCACCACCTTGTGGGGTCTGCTAGCTGCAGCCTGGCCTGCCCTGTTCCATAATCCGCCACCTTGCTGGGTCCGCCAGCCACCGCCTTGCTGCGAGTCCTCTCTGCCCCGGCTGCCCATCTCCGCCTCTCCTACCAGTGTGGATGAAGTTTTCTTCTTTATTTCCTTGGTTGTCAGACTTCTATACAGTTCGATTTTCTGTCAGTTCTGGTTGTTTTTTGTTTTTAAATTGCTGTTGCCCTTCTTTTGTTTGTGCAAGGAGGCCCAGTGTGTCTACCTATGCCTCCATCTTGGCCAGAACTCCCAAAAGTCTTAATACTGTATATATAAAGCTAAATACATAAGCCAAAATTATTAGAACTATTTGGAGAAAGATACAGTTGTTATCATTGATTGTAAAGCTCATTCATTATTAGATCTAACAGATAAAACACAAGTAAGGACATAGAGGAACTTGAATAATACATAATAAATAATAAACTTGCTTGTACATACACACAGAATGTTTATTTTCTTCCAAGCAATCACAAAGAAAAGCATAACAAAAAACTTAACAATTTTATAGGCTATATTTTTTCATAATCCAATAAAATTAAGAATAATAAATAGTTACCATGAAAAATCTTAAGTACTTATAAATTCTTAAATATAATCCTTTTGCCAAAGAGGAAATCAAAAGGAAATTTACAGATTATTTAGAGTTAATGAAAAAGTGAACTTGATACCAAAGCTAATAGATCAGTGTGAAAAACTTGGAGGAAAATTTTATCATTGTTTAAAAAGGAAATTAAAAGTAATTTAGTTTTTATTATAGTAAGAAAATAGATATAACAAAAATGTATTAGGATAATAAAATTTATAAAGATAGGAGATCCAAGATGGCAGAGGAGTAAGTGGAAGCTACACTAACCTCCTCTGAGGACCATTCTGGGATTACAACTAAATTGTAGAGAAATCATCCTGAATAACCAACTGAACACTAGCTGGAGAGAAGCCTTATAACCATGAACAGACAGAAGAAACCACTTCACCAAAATGAGACTGATAGCGCATAGAAAACACGAGTGGGCTGGTTGGGCTCCAACAGGCAGCAGCCGAAGTTCCAGAGGGATATTTCAACAGCCAAAGGGTTTCCCCTGAGAAGTATGGGTTAGAGAGAGAGGAAGGGAGGGAGAAGGAGGGGGCGAGAAACTTCAGTGTGTGGTTGCCTCTGGCATGCCCCCCACTGGGGACCTGGCCTGCAACCCAGGCATGTGCCCTGACTTGGGATCGAACCTGTGACCCTTTGCTTTGCAGGCCCGCGCTCAATCCACTGAACTACACCAGCCAAGAAATATTTCAAAAATTTATGTAGAACCACAAAAGGCCCCACATAGCAACAGTGATCCTGAGAAAGAAGAATAAAATTGGAGGAATCATGATACCTAATATCAAACTATGCTATAAGGCCATAGTAATCAAAACAGTATGGTACTGCTGTAAAAACAGACATATAGATCAATGGAATAGAATAGAGAGCCCAGGTCCAACAACCCATGGAATGGGAAAAAATATTCACTGATACATCTGATAAGGGGTTTATACCCAAAATCTCTAAAGAACTTACAAAATTCAACACCAAAAAGCAAATGACCCACTTAAAGAAATGTACAAAGGATCTGAATAGATACTTATCCAAAGAGGACATACACATGGCCAATAGGCATATGAAAAGATGTTCAACATCACTAATCAGAGAAATGCAAAGTAAAACCACAATGACACACCATCTCACACCTGTCAGAATGGCCATCATCAATAAATCAACAAACAACAAGTGCTGGCGAGGATGTGGGAAAAGGGAACCCTTTTGCACTCTTGGCGGAATGCAGATTGGTGCAGCCACTGTGGAAAGCAGTATGGAGACACCTCAAAAAATTAAAAATGGATCTGCTTTTTGACCCAGTTTTCCCACTTCTGGGAGTATATCCAAAGGTACACAAAACACTAATTTGAAAGAACATAAGGACCCCTATGTTCATTGAAGAGTTATTTACAATTACCAAGATATGGAAGCAGCCCAAGTGTCCATCAGTAGATGAATGGATAAAACAACTATGGGACATTTATACAACGGAATACTACTTGACTGTAAAAAAGAAAATTGTACACTTTACAACAGTATGGATGGATCTGGAGAACATTATGCTAAGTGAATTAAGCCTGTCAGAGACAAATACCATATGATTTCACTCATATGTGGAATCCAATGAACAAACTGGACTAAAGGAAAATGGGGACAGACTCATAGATGGAGAGCAGGATTACAGCTCTGGGGGAGTGAAGATTAGGAGGTGGAGGGATTGAGCAAAAAGGAAGAAGGACTCATGGACATGGACAACAATGTGGTGATTGCTGGGGGGAGGGGCATATAAGGGGACTAAATGGTAAAGGGGGAAAAAGTACAATAAAAAATAAAAAATTAATATATAAAAAACCTAAAAAAATTCATAAAGATAAAAGCTTAATAACATTTCAAAAAAGAATAAATCCAAACATTTCTTTTTAAAGTTCAATAAAATGAGCTTGTCTGATTAAAGGGAAAAGAGACTGTAAAAGTATATAACATATGGAATAAGAGAGCTGACATGACAGATGTAGGAGAGATTAAAATAATTATAAGGGAGTACTTTTTGCAACTGTTTGGCTATAACATATTGGAAAATCTGGAGAAAATTGATTATTTCCAAGCAAAATATAAATAATAAATTCATCTCAGAAGAAGCAAAAGCATACTTAGAAAAGTCACCACATAAGTTTTTGAAAAAGTAATTTAAGATCTGCTGAAGCATCATGGGTTTGTGGTTGAACTTTAGCCCTTAAAGAATAGGACATTTCAATTCCAGGCTTTAGGAAAAAAGGAAAGATGTACAATTCAGTGTATGAAATGATATAACTTTAATATCAAAGCTCAACAAAGATAGGAATCTGCTAACCAATCTCATTTATTATAGATGTCAGAATTCTAAATAAAATATTCACATATAAAATCCAGGAATATATTTTAAAGTTGCACTACCTGTACAGACTGCTTCTTTTCTCTTGGAGCATGTCATGTGAAACATCTTGTCTGGGATGGTAGTCACGGAGGTGGTAGAATGAAAAGTGCATGCATCTTGGATGTGTTTTGGAGGTAGAATTGATAGTACTTGGTATTAGAGATGAGGGAAAAGAGATTAAGTAATGGTGTTTAGGTTTTTGGATGATGGTGCCATGTATTGTGATGAGAAAGATTGGAAGGGAAATAATTTAAGTAGTTAAGTTGAATCAAGTTGTGTTTTGAAATGTTACGTTTGAGATATATATTAGACATCCAAGAGACAGGTAGACATGTGGGTCTGAATATTAGGGCTAGAGATAAAACTTTGTGAGTTTTAATAATAAATGTGGTAGTTAAAGCCATAAGACTAGATGAACTCATCTTGATAGAGAATAAAAAGGATAATGGTAGATCCAGAATTGAACTTTCAAAATATCCTAATATTGTGGAGGCTGAATAGAGAAGATGTGTGTCAAGAACTGAGGAAAAGTTAGTACAAACAACTGATCAGGAATAAATAGAACATTGAGCCTTTAAACAATAATCCTGGAAGATAGAAGATAATACTTCAACCTGTTAAATATTCTTCTTGTGAAATTTATTTCCAATCTAAAATTTTGTACTCAGACGAGCTCTCAACCAAATGCAAGAGATAAACATTTTCAGACACCCAAAACCTAAAAAATATTCCTACTGTGCACCTTTGCTCAGTAAGCTCTTGCAGGGTGTGCTCCAGCAAAATAGAAATGAACTAAGAAAGAGGAACACATGGGATTCAAGGAAACAAAAAGCCATACTTAAATGAGAGGTGGGCGTCCCAGTGTAACAACAATTGAAGTCCCAGGGTAACATTTGTACAGCAGCCAGTTTACATTGGAACAGAAGGATATAGCGCCCCAGGAGAGATGTGTTCAGGAAAAAATGAAAATGACAGATCATTTGCTGCTAACTTTTATTGTTTACTCTGAGCCAGATACTGTTCATTCTATTTTACGCAGAAGTCATTTTTTTAAATTTTCATTAAATCTTTTATATTTTTTAAACATTTTTTTATTGTTGTTCAATTACAGTTGTCTGCATTTTCTCCCCACCCCTCCACCCCACCCCAGCCAAACCCACCTCCCTCCCCCACCTCCACCCTCCCCCTTGATTTTGTCCATGTGTCCTTTATAGTAGCTCCTGAAAGCCCCTCTCCCCACTGTCCCCTCCCCCCTCCCCTCTGGCTACTGTTAGATTGTTCTTAACTTCGATGTCTCTGGTTATATTTTGTTTGTTTTTTTCTTTTGTTGATTAGGTTCCAGTTAAAGGTGAGATCATATGGTATTTGTCCCTCACTGCCTGGCTTATTTCACTTAGCATAATGCTCTACACATAAGCCATTTAATCTTTCTACTTGGGATAGCTATTACTTCCACTGGATCTAAGCTCCATGAAGGCAGATATTTTCATCTGTTTTTTGTATTCCAAACACCAAGAATAGTAACTGGTACTTAGTAGGTATTTAATGGATTTTTGTTGATTGAATGCAATGAATGTACAATGCACGTTTTACATATGGGACAAACTGAGATACAGAGATTCTGATACTTGTCCAACTTTGTATAGTTGTTAAGTGGGCGAAGTGGGATGTGAACCCAGGCCGTCTTGCTCTACAGTTGGAGCTCTTAACCTCTATATTAGGTACATGTATAATATTTCAAAGATGAGAGGAGGTGGGAAGTATTGTATCAGAGTGTTGTATCATCCAGGGGAAATCAATAACATCTAAAATTTATAAATTAAGACATAGTAGTATAAACATCTTAAGGATAATGGAATTAAATACCATAAGGAAAAGAGTGGCTACTTTTAGAAAGGGGAACTGGTGACTGATGTTTTAGTTTTAGATCTTTTTGCACTGTTTGACTTCTTACAGTCTATATCACAGATAAAAATTAAATGTGGATTAGTCAAATGGTGAATATGGAATAAATATGAGCTTTTAGAGACAAGAACCATGTCTTAGAATTATCATTAAAGTGTATGCAGAATAGAGTATTACGTGACTTGGTAGAGGAGATGAAAAAGAGGTAGAAGATAAGGATAATAAACTTAACCACTAGTTTCTAGTATAGGCTCCTAGTCCTGCCATTCATTAACTATAGGATCTTAAGCAACATATTTGTTTTCTCTGAGGCTGTTTTGTCATCCATAAAATGAGAATTTATAATGCTTGCTTCAAATGGTTGTTATGAAAATTAAATGATATTTAAGATTGTGAAAACACCTAATAGAGCCTAGTAAGAATAGATGCCCGATAGATTGTTTCTACTTCTTTCTACGCATTCTCTTATTTATATAAAATATTTCCTATATGACATTATTTTTCTCATAACTTTAATAACTCATTCTATAGAGCAGATAAGTAAAGCATTGTTTATCCCCATTTTACAAGTAAGGAAAGAGGTTAAGCTATGTCATCATGGTTATACAGCTAGTTATACTTACGCCCTTTTGACCCACTACCATGGAGAATACTAGTTTTTTCTCTAAAACTATTAAAATAGTTTAGAATAAAATGTATTCACTCAAGTCAGTTTGTTTATAGGGAAGTGCTACTATTGAATTCTTTCTATAGACTCTCAGATTTTTTGAGTGAGGAGTTTAAAGTTGGAATTATCTATCAAACCTAAGCTGAGACATTAAGTTTGTAATGATAACTTTATATAGAAAATAGCTAGTGGCCTTTTTTGGACTTTGTTTTGTGATTCCTTCCTGTTATCTCTTACTTGTTCGTAAGCATAAACATTGTATCAAAGGCTGTATCCTGACTAGATGTTTAAATGGTAGATTTGTCATTCTCCTAAATAGACTGATTTATAAATCCCATTTTAGATTTGACATGAAGTCTCCTCAGTCTTCAAAGATGGAAGTTACTGAAGGAATGAACTGGTCATTGAGTCCCATTTCTATTGAGCCTTTTGTGTACAAGGTAAAATTTGTGATGTATCATCACCTTACTTTTTAATTTTAACTTTTTTGGCATATATGAATAATAGTATATAAATTTGTATAAAGGAAGAGGGCAGAGCAAGAAATGTTTTCTTTTTAATCAATTTAATGTATTGTGCTAACATTTGTTGTAGACATATTAAGCTGTTTCATAAATTAAAATGGGAAAATTCAAATTCAGGACTTCTATAAGATCTATAGTTATCTCCCCATCACAGAATCTTCACTTCTACTTTTTGGCTCCACATTTATTGAGCACTTCTTAGGCACCAGGGACTGTGCAGAGAGATAAAGACAGCCGCTGTATCGCAGGAAGATATGCCGTCAAATGGACGCATTGAATATTATAAGTGCTAAGGTGAAATACTGTAGAGGGTGTGTTGGTTAATTTCATAAAGTTGCTGAACGTGAGGCAAAAGGAGATGCGGAGACTTGACAACACTGGCAAATGGGGCATTCTAAGCAGGGGGAGCAGCGTGAGCAAAGTCAGGAAACTTCATGGGCTATTCAGAGAGCTATAAGTAGTTTAACATGGCTACAACATAAGTTATAATGGGTGCACCAAGAGATAACGCTAGGGTGTTTAATAGAGACCGGATCTTGTAGAAGCTTGTGTAGTAGTTTGGGCTTTATCTTATGAGCAGTCACTTTTATAGTTTTGAAACATTAGTCCAGGAGGAGTGTGAAAGATGGATAATAAGGAAATAACATACGGATTAGGAAAGTGAGCTAGAGATCTTTTCAAGTTGTTGAAGCAAGATATCTAGAGTGGCCTGGTCTAGAATGCTGTAGTGGCAGTAGATTGAAAGATAGATTATACACACACACACACACACACACACACACAGAATTGATAGGAGTTGCTAATAGATTGAAGGTTGTAGTATGGGTCTCCAATAAATTGTCTTCAGTTCTAAAATTCAAAACTCTCTGGAAAATAAGATTTTCTTGAGGTTTGCAACAAACTGTTTTGGCTGAAAAACTCTATCTGAACTATAATGAGGCTATCATCATTATTTCACTAAGTGTAAGTATTCATACATGAATTTTGGACTTGCGTTTTGCTGCAGAAATATTAGTGTGTTTTATTAGAGGGTGCTATTTCAGCTCACCTGGAGTGTTACTAATATGTTCTATGTGTAATTTGTAATTATCTTTCTAAAATACAAAACATTGTGAATTCCAAAACACATTTGTCCCCAAGGACTTAAAGGATGTGGACCACTGGGTCGTTGTGAGTGTTAAATGAAGCAATACATGTAAACTGATTAGAAGAGTGTCTAGGTCACAGTAAGTGCTCAATAAATATTAGCCAGCAGTATGATGATGGTGATGGTGCTGCTGCTGCTGATGATAGAGATTTTGTGCACAGTACTCCTACTCACTGAGTATATGAAACATAGACCATTAAATTAAAGTTCCTCAGTCCTCAGAGAGGGATATGAAAATAAGAAGGCAAGGAGAATAAGCATTCTCCCTAACAATAACGAAGATGCTCTAGTGAAATTGTGAAAATGCTGGGAATACTTCTTCCTTGACAGACTTTTCTAGATCCTTGCTATACTTTCTTATTCTCAAGCTTTAATGTGCATATGACTCACCTGGGGGTCTTGTTAAAATGTACTAATGTCTACGACGGGGATTGAGAGTCTGCATTTCTGGCAAACTACCAGCTGATGTTGATGCCTCTGGTCCGTGGATCAGATTTGAGTAGCAAGTGCCCGGTAATAGGGCACATGCCTCAAGAATACAAATTATTTATGAGACACTTACCAGTTTGGCTCAGATACTATATATCAAGCATAAAGAAAACTTTTTATAGCAGAATGAGGAGCCAGGGTATAAGAATACTTTGGAATATCAGAAAGATTGATATCAAAGATGTATTTTGCCTCTTTGTTCAAGTCTCTTCTGGCCAGTTACTAGCATGCTGGGTTATGTCTAAGGTCGAAGCCCACTGCTGTCTCTCATATCGCCCGGCAGTACACAAAGAGAGTAAGCCAAGGAGTAAACTTGTGACGGGTATAGGCAAGGAAAATAAGTCATGGTTCAAAGCCAGGCATAATTTGATGTTATGCTGATAGCACTAATACTGTATATTACTTTGCTTTTCATCTGTTGTGGTGAAAGCCAAATTGTCTTTATTTTTCACATTATCTCATATATCCTAATGATGTCATAACAAAAGACTAGAAGGGGACATTGAAAAATTAAGAAAGTTTCCCTGACTGGTGTGGCTCAGCAGATTCAGCACTGGCCTGCGAACCAAGAGTTTGCTAGTTTGATTCCCAGTCAGAGCGCATGCCTGGATTTCAGGCCAGGTCCCCACTAGGAGGCATGTGAGAGGCAACCACACATTGATGTTTCTCTCCTTCCCTTCCCCTATCTCTAAAAAGAACTAACTAAAAATCTTTTTTAAAAAAGAAAGTTTTATTTGTTGGAGGTAGTGAGATTATGGTTGAAATTTTTTCTTTCTCACCCTTTGGAACAGCATGGATGGAACTGGAGAGCATTATGCTAAGTGAAATAAGCCAGGCAGTGAGGGACAAATACCATATGATCTCACCTTTAACTGGAACCTAATCAACAAAAGAAACAAACAAACAAAATATAACCACAGACGTTGAAGTTAGGAACAATCTAACAATAGCCAGAGAGGAGTGGGGAGGGGACAGTGGGGAGAGGGGTTTATAGGAGCTACTATAAAGGACACATGGACAAAATCAAGGGGGAGGGTGGAGGTGGGGGAGGGAGGTGGGTTTGGCTGGGGTGGGGTGGAGGGGTGGGGAGAAAATACAGACAGCTGTAATTGAACTACAATTTAAAAAAATGTTTAATTAAAAAAATAAAAAGTAAATAAAGCATACCTGTCTTTTTAAAAAAAAAAAAACCAAACCTTTTTTCTTTCATTTTGTTTATGAATGTTATTGTTTTATTTATGCTGTATAAAAAGAAGAATCATAACCATTTCTTTCTTGGCATATTTCATATGAACTTTCTGAAAGTTCATATTTCTCTCGGGTGTGTAATGTTGTCCAAGCAAGTCCCACTCCTCGGGAAGTTGAGCTCCTTTGAACTGTGCTGTGATTTCCAACACAACATACCAGTAATTAGAAGTCCTTAAAACTCCTAAATTTCTCATGCTCGGGGAAAAATCACTGCTCTGGCTATAAACTACTTACTATATTTGTTATCAATATTAAATATACAGCAGAATGTTTTCTGTATCTTATTATATTTCTTATTAAATATAAGTAGAAAATGTACTATATAGTAACTGATACTTTGCTTCTAGGTACCACTTCCAGTGGCCTGTCCAGTGACTTCACAGCATGTGCCTATGTATGGAATGGTAAGAAAAAACCTTTTAATATATCGAAAGCAGGAGATTGAGGTGAAACTTCCCATGGCTTGCACTAACAGAAAACAATGAGATATAGATAATTTAAAATGGAAGGCCATTTATCCATATCCTTTCCTTACGCTGGAAGAACAGCCCGCTTTCCCCAAAGGCTCTGTGAGCTGGCTAAGTGAAGTAGAGAAGGGAACCCGAGGAATGGGGAGGAGAAGGGATGTGCAGTAGTGGGTTAAGGAGAGCTGTTCCAGAATTAATAGATAATCCAAAATAGGAATAATATGCACGTAATAGAGATTCAAATGTAACTTACTTTATATTCTTGCTTTACACCAAGAGTTACAAGCTACTGTTTGCTGCTGGTTTTCCTCCCTTTTGCAGAGTGTGGTTGTTGTTTGATTTTGCTTTATTTTATTTGCCGTCTTGCTGTTAGGGGTCACTTGCACTCTGCATCAAGCAAGTACAAAACTGAGTGGGACTTAATAAGGCTGAGTTTTTCTTATTATGCAAGACTTTCCAATGGGAAAAATTATTAATACGGGTCAGATATCTGAACCTTTTCTGATTTCAGGTTTTTTATCCAACTGTTTTCTAACTCATTGTCGTCTCTTATTTCTGTTCTGCACGTTTGGAAATGTTTTCATAATTTAAAATTTTCCTTTACATACTCAAAAGCTGTTTGTAACCATCAGTACTCCTTTTTATAACTTTGGTACATTGCATAAATTTCATGTAACGTAGTACAGGTAATGAAAACTTTGAAGTCATTCAGTCCATAAATCTCACCACCGGTTCACTCAACTCATGTTTTTGTTGTTGGTGTCAATTTTGGAAAATGTAAAAAATACAGGAAAGTTGAAAGGGTAGCAAACATCCGTGCTTTAACATCCTGAATTACTAAATGTTAACTTTTTAAAGTATATTTTATTGATTATGCTATTACAGTTGTCCCATTTTCTTTTCCCCTTTATTCCACTCTGCCTTGCACCCCCCTCTTTCCAGCATTCCCCCCCTTAGTTCATGTCCATGGGTCATACATATAAGTTATTTTGCTTCTCTATTTCCCATACTATTCTGAACCTCCCCCTGTCTATTTTGTACCTACCATTTATTCTTCTTATTCCCTGTACCATTTTTCCCCATTCTCCTCTCTCCCCCTCTCTGCTGATAACCCTCCGTTTGATCTCCATTTCTGTGATTCTGTTCCTGTTCTACTTGTTTGCTTAGTTGGTTTTTGTTTTTGTTTTTAGGTTAAGTTGTTGATAGTTGTGAGTTTGTTGTCATTTTACTGTTCATAGTTTTGATCTTCTTTTTCTTAGATAAGTCCCTTTAACATTTCATATCAGAAGGGCTTGGTGATGATGAACTCCTTCAACTTAACCTTATCTGGGAAGCACTTTATCTGCCCTTCCATTCTAAATGATAGCTTTGCTGGATAGAGTCATCTTGGATGTAGGTCCTTGCCTTTCGTGACTTTGAATACTTCTTTCCAGCCCCTTCTTGCGTGTAAGGTTTCTTTTGAGAAGTCAGCTGACAGTCTTATGGGAACTCCTTTGTATATAACTGTCTCCTTTTCTCTTCTGCTTTTAAGATTCTCTCCTCATCTTTAACCTTAGAGAATTTAATTATGATGTGTCTTGGTGTTTTTCTCCTTGGGTCCAACTTCTTTGGGATTCTCTGAACTTCCTGGACTTGCATATTTATTTCCTTTGCAAGACTGGAGAACTTTTCCTTCACTATTTTTTCAAATAAGTTTTCAGTGTCTTGCTCTTCCTCTTCTTCTGGCATCCCTATGATTTGGATGTTGGAATGTTTAAAGTTGTTCCAGAGATTCCTCAGCTTCTCCTCATTTTTTTGAATTCTTGTTTCTTCATTCTCTTCTGATTGAATGTTTATTTCTTCCTTTTGTTCCAAGTCATTGATTTGAGTCCTAGTTTCCTTCCCTTCAGTGTTGATTGGTTCCCTGTATATTTTTCTTTACTTCACTTTGTATAGCCATCACTTCTTCCTTTATTTTGCAACTGTACTCAGTCACTTACTTCTGTGAGCATTCTGATTACCAGTGTTTTGAACTGTGCATCTGATAGGTTGGCTATCTCCTCGTCACTTAGACAAAGTTTTCTTAGACTTCTTTTTCTGGAGTTTTGATCTGTGCTTTCATTTGGGCCATATTTCTTTGTCTTGGTGCACCTGTTACATTGTAAGGAGTGGAGCCTTAGGTATTCACAAGGGTGGTGCAACCCACTTCTCTGCAATGTGGTGCTGTCTGTGGGGGAGGGGTCTGAGAGGGAACAATGCCACTTGCTTGGCTCTTGCCCTGCTTTCAGTAACTTCCCTTGCTTCCCACAAGTGGATTGTGCCCTTTCAGGTGCTGATTCTGTGGTATGTGGGCTTGTGTATGTTCTAGGAACTGTTGAGTCCCTCCAACGGACTCTCCCGTGAGACTGGGAGTTTCTCCCACTGCCATGATCCCCACAGGTTTTTATAGCCAGAGATTTTGAGGCTTTAGTTTCCCTGTGCTAGAACCCTGGGTTGTGTGATCTGTCTCGCTCCCCCATTGTTCCTCTCAGCTTATCTGCACGCGAATGTTGGACCACATGGTCTGCCACTGTCTCGCCTGCCCCGGTGTGCCAGCTGCTGCCTTGTCGTGCATCCTTACCACCCCGGCTTCCCATCTTCTCCCCTCTTACCAATTTGGATGACTGTTTCTTCTTTAACTCCTTGGTTGTTGGACTTCCATATAGTTTAATCTTCTGGCTGTTCTGATTGTTTTTCATTTTTAAATTGGCTGTTATCCTTCTTTTGGTTGTGTGAGGAAGCAAAGCGTATCTACCTATGCCTCCATCTTGGCCGGAATCCTAAATGTAAACCTTTTAGCATAATTTTTTCAGTTCATTTGAAAATGAAACTTTACAAATAAAATCAAAGTCCTCTTGGCAGACTCCTAGTCCCAGTCATCCTCCACTTCTTCAGAAACAATGACTATGATAAATTCTACATACTTTTCCTGTGGGAAAATGAATAGTACTATTCTACATGATTTTTAAAAGTTGATTATAATTGGCATTGTTCTGTACTAATGTTTTTGAGATCTATCTAGATTGATATATATTAATTATGATGGCTCATTGCTATTCCACATATGAATATAGTAGTACCATTTAGTAGTATGTTTTATCCAGTTGTTGAAAAATTTCTCAAAAAAGTTCTCTGTATGGTGTCAGTACTTCTTTTTGTCTCATTCTCACTTGCACCTATTCCAGTAAGGATTCTGCCTATCCTTGTTGTTTTTATCTCAGTCACAAGTGACCTCCATATTACCATATACGGTGGTCACTTCTCAGTCCATATTGTGTCTTACCAGTGGCGTTTTATGCAACTGACCACTCCTTCCTCCTTGAATTGCTTTTTTCACTTAACTTCCAGGATATCATGCTCTCAGCTGGTTGTTCTTCTCAATCTCTTTCCCAGTACTAAATATTGGAGTACCCCGGGATCAATCATTGAGCACCTTCTCTATGGACACTCACTCCCTTGGTGATTTCATCCAAGTCATGGCTTTAAAGGTACATTTATGTATCACTGACTCCCAAAATTGTATCACCAGCCTAGAGCTTGTTGCTGTTATCTGGATTTATATACCTAACTAATTGACATCTTCACTTGGGTGTGTAATAGGCATCTCAAACTTCACATGTCCAAAACTAAACTCTTGATCTCTCCGAAGCTGTTTTACCTACAGGCTTCCCAATCATAGCTGATGGCAATTCTGTCGGTCCAGTTGCTCAGTCCAAAAACCTTGGAGTCTTCCTTGACACCTCTCTTTCTTTTACTCCATATCCAATTGATGAGCAAATGCTGTGGGCTTTATTTTCAGAATGCATTCTCAAGTTTTCTAAGTCACCATCATCTTTCACCTGGATCACTGCAGTTGCCTCCTACCTGGTCTCCCTGCTTCTGCCCTTGTCTCTACAGTCTTTTCCATACTGCAGCCAGAGTGGTTGACGTACAGTGTAAGTTAGATCAAGCCACTCTGCTGCAGCTTACTCCCCACCCCCATCCTTGTTTCTCTCAGTAAATGCCAAGGTTCTCCATACTACCTCTCTGCCTTCATCTCCTGGCACTCTTGCCTTTCATAGTTCATTCTACACATAGGGCTTCTTTGATGTTCTTTGAGCACACCAGGCATCTCAGACCTTTGTACTTACTGTGCCCTGTGCTGATGCGGACTCCAGCCCACAGCGAACAAATTCACACAGACTACAGAAGTCCTGTGGAGAGAAGGGATGGCACAGACGCTCTCTAAATGAGAGAGAGGGCCCCAACCCCTGCCTGTACAGGCTTTTATTGCTTTTCTGGGTACATTACATCGAAGATGGTCCTCATTTACTATGCACAGGTTCGCTGTAGGTGATTGATTACCTTTTACAGATAACAAAGGAAAGAACGTTGCTAATTACTTCAAAGAGAAGGATGTTACAGATCAAGGGGAGAAGTGGTTGAAATGGTTACACTCTACACTTGGGAGGTTTAGCACAAATTTTAGGAAGTTACTTTAGAGATACTCAGTAAACATTTGCTGCCTCAATCCAGGGTGAGGGAGTTTTAGCAAAAGTAAGCCTCAAAGCAGCCTGGGTACAATGCCGGCCTGGTTCCCCACAGGAGAACCTATCCATGGGTGTGGGTCCTGTGTACTGACCTTGCTCCCTGTCAGTTTTCCAAATCAGGGGCTTGGCTACATTCCTCACACCACATGGAACGGTTCTCTATACTGTGCTTGCAGCACTCTTTTATTAGGTACCCATTTTGCTTACTACCATACTTCCTCTGGAATCTGACCAAAAGAGTCCTTTCTTTTCCACCCTTTATAAATAGCATCCTACTATTACCATGTACTTCCACCTCCCTTACCCAGCATTAGTTCTCTTCATAGGACTTAGGAACACCTGATATATATGTTTGTTTGTTTATCGTCTGTCTCCCCTGACTTAAATATCAGCTCCCTGAGTACAGAGACTTTGTCCTGTTCATCACTGCATACAGAATACCTAGAACAGGACTTAGTACATAGAGGCTGCTCAGTAAATACTTCTTGAAAGAAGACAGAAATAACCAATGACTCTATTAATGGACATTTAGGTTTTTTTCCCTGGTTCACTTTTCAACCCACTTCATGTGACAAAATCTAATAGTTCTCTGCCCTTCTTAACTCAGCTCTTCTCTCTTATCACTCAGCTAGCAGATACTCATTAAGCATCAACTGTATTTCAGGTACTATCTTAGCAGCTGGGAATATAGCAATAATTAAAAGAAACAGAAATCCATGTACTTGAAGGACACACATTCTAATGGTGGTGGTGGTGGCACAAACAATAAATAAAATAGTGTGTAAAGAAAATTAAAACAGGGAAGAAGCATTATGAGTATTGGGGTAAGTTTCTATTTTAAATAGGCTATTCAGTGAACTTTATTGAGAATGTGACTCAGTCTTGAGCAGAAATTCAAAGAGGAGAGGGAAAAGGCTATGTGGAAGATTATTTCAGGGAGAGGGAATGGTTAGCACAAAAGCTTTGAAGAGTATCATTAGAGAGTGGATGAGATCACTGAGGATAAATTTAGACTGGTTCGCAGGTCCAAGGAGTGAGCCCCGGGATGAGCTGTCATTCCCATGAAGATGAAGAAGAACTTGCAATGGAGGTAGAAAAGGAATGGTCACTGAGGGACAAGAATGCTTCTTGAAACACTTTCCCCCTTTTTTTAGAAATACCATACTCTCTAGTTTTCTTCCTACCTCACATCTCCTTTCAGTCTTCTTCTTAGACTCTGTATAACTTCTGTGATCATTATATTTTTCAGTTAACCCCCAGCAGAGGATTAGAGTATTATATAATGCTAGTTGTGCGTGTATGCTAGAAGTAAATGTGGATATAAGACTGGAGAATGTAGACTGAATAGGAATAGGAACAGGGATATTAGGAATATAAGAACTGCGATATTCCACAAGAAAATAATGGAAAGTCATGATGGGTCCAAATCCCAAAAGGATAGTGGTAGATTCCGGGTCAGTGATCAGTAATCAAAAGGCATCTATTGTTAGTATAAAAGGGCTTGAGGCAAAATGTGTGGATTGCAGAGTAAAAACTGAAGGGCCACATAAAAAGTCAGGTTATATCATGGATTCTTTCCAGACAAGTGAACGAAATAGAGCCAATTTCCTAGGGAGTGGAGCTGTCAGGAGCCAGATAGAAATTAAGCCCGAGGATTAGCAGGACTACAGAAGGGGTATCCCACTCCTTGGGTACAAGTAACTACAGACCCAGGTGGACTGAAGGAGGTATGCACACCCAGGTTCCCAGAAGGGAATAAGTGCTTAGTCTAGCCACTGCATGGGGCTGTTGCAGAATTCAATATCTGATAGCATCATGGAAGTATATCAAGATCTCCGTCCCCAGGCAAGAGCAATTTTAACGATTTCTAAGCAGTACTGGTTTGTAAGGTAAAAAGTCCTGGTACCTTACTCTGGCCCATTGTTTCATCCTGCAGACATGGCAGCCCTGTATACTGAAGACAGCTGGGAGCTGCTCCTAAATTTCTGGCAGGAAATACAGGAGGAAGTACAGGAAAACTTAAAACTTAAGCTTACTTTTAAATTAGAAATCAACTGCGAAAAGGAAGGAAAGAAACCCACAAATATGTGAAGATTAAAAAGCATACTACTAAAAAATGACTGGGTCAAAGAATAAATAAATGGTGAGATCAAAAGATATATAGAGACACATAAGAATGACAATATGACAACATATCAAAACTTCTGGGATGCAGCGGAAACTACTATAAGAAAGTAGTTTATATCATTATAGCCCTATCTCAAGAAACAAGAGAAATACTAAGTAAACAACCTAACATCACATCTTGAAGAACTATGAAAAGAAGAACAAAAGCAACCCAAGTCAGCAGAAGAAAGGAAATAATAAAAATTAGAGCAGAATTGAATGAAATAAAGAACAAAAAGACCATATAAAAATTAATACAACAAAGAGCTAGTTTTTTAAAAAAATTAATAAAATTGACAAATCCCTTGTTATATTCACTAAGGAAAAAAGAGAAAAGAAAATCAGAAATGAAAGAGGAGAAGTTACACAGACATCACAGTATACAAAAGATTATACTAGAATACTATGAAAGACTATGTGCCACCAAATTCAATAACCTAGAAAAAAGTGATAAGTTCCTAGACTGAATCATGAAGAACTGGAAAATCTAAATAGACTGATCAACAATGAGGAGGGCATTTTGCTAAGTGAAATAAGCCAGATGGTGAAAAACAAATACCATATGATCTCATCTATAAGTGGAACTTAAGCCACAAAACAAACAAGCAAGCAAAATATAACCAGAGATACTGAAATTAAGAACAAACTGACAGTAACCAGAAGGGTGGTGGGAGGGGATGATGGGGGGGGAGGAGAAAGTATCATCAGGAACATGTATAAAGGACACATGGACAAAGCCAAAAGGGGGTAGTATGGAGGGTGGGAGGTGGGGATGGCTGGGGTGTGGTGGAGTGGTGGGGGGAAAATGAAGACAACTGTGCATGAACAAAAGTAAAACAAACAAATTGAAACAACCATAAAAAACCTCTCCAAAAATAAAAGTCCAGGACCAGATGGCTTCATTAGTGAATTCTACCAAACAACAATACATTTGAAAAATAACACTTTATGATCCAGTGGTATTCATTCCAGGGACACAAAGATGGTTCAACACATGCAAATTGATCAATGTAACACACTACTAACAAAACAAAGGATAAAAATAATACTATCTTATCAATAGATGTAGAGAAAGCATTTGATAAGATATAGCATCCATTTATGATTTAAAAACTCAGTAAAATGGGTACCTCAGTACAATAAAGACCACATATGACAACCCCTCAGTTAATATCATACTTAATGGTGAAGAACTGAAAGCTTTTTCTGTAAAATCAGGAACAAGACAAGGATGCCCACTCTCACCACTCTACTCAACATAGTTCTGGAAGTCCTAGTCAGAGCAATCTCAGTCAAGGGAAAGAAATAAAAAGCATCAAAATTGGGAATGAAGATGTAAAAGTGTCACTTTTTGCAGATGACATGATTCTATATGTAGAAAGCCCTAAAGACTTCATGAATAAAACTATTTTAAACAATAAACAAATACAGAAAAGTTGCAGGATACAAAATTAATTATAAAAATCCACTACATACCTGTATGCTAACAATGGAATTTCATAAAAAGAAATTAAAAAACAATTTATTTTGCAATTGCAACCAGAAGAATAAAATACCTAGAAATAAACTTGACAAAGGATGTGAAGGACCTGTATACTGAAAACTACAAAGCATTATTAACAGATTGAAAAAGACAAAATGAAATGGAAAGATATTCTGTGTTTATGGATTGGAAGAATCGGCAGAGTTAAAATGGCCATTTTACCCAAAGCAATATACCGATTTAATGCAATCCCCATCAAATCCCAATGTCATTAAAAAAAAAAAACAAAATAACAAAAAAACCATGAGATATGTATGGAACCACAAAAGATCCTGAATAACCAAAACAAATATGAGAAAAAAGAGAATGAAGCTGGAGGTATCACATTGCCTGATTTCAAATTATACTACAGAGCTACAATAACCAAAACAGCATAGTATTAGCAGAAAAACAGACAGACCAATGGAATAGAATTGAAACCCCAGAAATAAAAGCACATGTATAGCCCTGGCTGGTGTGGCTTAGCTGGTTGTAGCATCATCCCATACACCAAAAAGCTGGGGGTTTGATTCTTAGTCAGGTCACATACCGAGGTTGCGGCTTCAATCCCTTGTTGGGACCCGTATGGTAGGCAACCAATTGATGTTTCTCTCTCATACTGATGTCTGTCTGTCTCTCTAAAATTAATAAACATATTTTTATTATAAATAAATAAATTATATGTATATACGCGCATATATATGAGCAAGTAATTTTTGACAGAGGAGCCAAAATCACACAATGGAGAAAAGAAAGCCTCTTCAATAAATGGTACTGGGAAAGTTGGAAAGCCACATGTAGAAGAATGAAAGTATATTACAGTTTGTCCCCAACACAAAAATTAATTTAAAATATATGAAAACCTAAATATAAGATCTGAAACAATAAATTACATAGAAGAAAACATAGGTACTAAACTTATGGACCTTGGCCTTAGAGAACATTCTATGAATTTGACCCCAAAGGCAAGCAAATTAAAGGCAAAAACAAATGAATGGGACTATGTCAAACTAAAAAGCTGTGCACAGCAAAAGAAACTGCCAACAAAACAAAAAAGCCACCAACTAAATGGGAGATGATATTTGCATACAACAGTTCCAATGAGGGGTTAATATCCAAACTATATAAAGCACTTGTACAGCTCAACACTAAACAATCCAATTAAAAAATGATTAGAGGACCTGAACAGATGCTTCTCCCAAGAAGACATACAAATGACCAACAGATATATGAGAAGATGCTCCACTTCACTAGCCATTAGGGAAATGCAAATCAAAACTACAATGAGATATCATCTTGCACGTGTTAGAATGGCTATTATCAACAAGACAAGTAAAAACAAGTGTTACAGAGGTTGTGGAGAAAAAAAGGAACCCTCATTCAATGCTGGTGGGAATGTAAATTGGTACAGCCACTATGGAAACCAGTATGGAGTTTCCTCAGAAAATTAAGAATTGAGTTACCATTTGACCAGGCAACCCTTCTTCTGAGTATCAGTTCAAAAAATGCAAAAACACTTATCTGCAAACATATATGCACTCCTATGTTCATTGTAGCATTATTCATGGTGGCCAAGACATGGAGACAATCAAATTGTCCTTGATAGAGGATTGGATAAAGGTGTGGCACATACATACAATGGACTATTACTCAGCCATCAGAAGAGATGAAATACTGCCATTTGTGACAACATGGAGGGACCTTGAGAATATTATGCTAAGCGAAATAAGTAAGACAGACAAAGCCAAGAACTTTATGATTTCACTCATATGTGGGATATAAAAAAGAAACTCATAGACACAGACAACAGTATGGTGGTTACCAGGAGGGAAGGGGTGGGAAGGTAGTAAAGGGTAAAGAGGGCCAAATATACGGTGTCAGAAGATGATTTGACTGTGGGTGGTGGGCACACAATGCGATATACAGATCATGTATCATAGAAAGGTACACTTGAAACCTATATGATTTTATTAACCAGTGTTACCCCAATAAATTTAAAAAACTTAAGCTTACTACTAACTAAAATTATATTAGTCTTTGTCCTTTCTTCCCCACGGGGATATAAAACACCTTCATAGTATGTTTTAAGATCCAAGTGCAAGGCATAATAGTTTATTTTTGTTAAACTTCATCTTACTCAGTTGGCACCTTATCTCTAGACTGTTGAGAACATTAAGGTTTCTGATGCTATTTAATGTAGTCATTATACCTTCCAATGAATGTTATTCACATGCTCAGTGAACCTGTCCTCTACATTTTCATTGATAATTTGGATAAAGCTAACCTAGAAGACCAAGGACATAGTCCTACAGCTTATCACCAGAAACATCTCAGCAGGTCAACACATTAATCATTAGCCTTTATACATGAGCCATTTTGAACAGTTTCTAATTTACCCAGTTGCCTGTGAGTACACATCATATTGCCTCAACTTGTGAGGGAAAAGCACAGTGGATAAAGACAGAGAAGCAGTAGGCTTGGTTACTCGTGCCAAGGAGTTTACACCCTATCTACAGTCAATGAGGATCTATTTTAAGAGTTTTAAACAGGGTGGGAGATGCTCAGTCTTATATTAATGGGTCTGTGCAACCTGCTTATATTTGTCCTGCATTAAATGTCCTTTTATCTTTTGAATACATTTTAAAATCTGTATATATACATGTATATCAAATTATCATATTGTACATTTTTAGAATTTTATTTTTCCGTTACAGTTTACATTCAGTATTATTTTATATTAGTTTCAGGTGTACAGCATAGTGGTTAGGTAATCATATACTTTACAAAATGGTCCCCCCAACACATCCAGTACCCATCTGGCACCATACATAGTTATTACAGTATTGTTGACTATATTCCCTATGAGGTTCTTTGCATCCCTATGACTGTTTTGTAACTACCAATTTGCACTTCTTAATCCCTTCAACTTTTTCAGCTAGTCCCTAATCCCCCCCTTCTGGCAGCCATCAGCTTGTTCTCTATATCTACGAATCCATTTACACTTTGTTCATTTATTTTGTTCTTTCGATTCCACGTATAAGTGAAATCATGGTATTTGTCTTTCTCTGACTGACTTATTTCACTTAATACTACCTTCTAGTCCATCCATGTTGTCACAAATAGTAAGGTTTCATTGTTTTTTAAGGCCAAGGAACATTCCATTGCATATATGTACCACAGCTTTTTCTATTCACTCATCAACTGATGGATACCTGGGTTGTTTCCATAGCTTGGCGATTGGAAATAATGCTGCGGTGAATATAGGGGTGCATATATTCTTTCAAATTAGTGTTTTGGGGTTTTATGAGTATACAGAGGTTGGCAAAAGTAGGTTTACAGTTGTGAGTACATGAAACACAGAGTTTATTCTTGTATTATTTATTTATTTTTATAGTATTTATTTGTAATATTTGTTATTTTGCACACTCACAACTGTAAACCTACTTTTGCCCCCACCTGTATACACAGAAGTGGAACCGCTGGGTTGTAAGCAGTTCCATTTTAATTTTTTGAGGAACCTCCATATTGACATTGCACATCGTGAACATACACAATTTTATTTGTCAACTATACCTCAGTCAAGCTCACGCACCCCCTCCCCCTGGTGTGCCTACCTTGCCCTCACTCCTTGCACCAGGACAATTCCTGTACATCCTTCACATTTAACTTTAAATATTCATATGAACTCACATACATTTACTAAAATATTTTATCAAAGATACATACACACCATTATATATTTAACATGTTCCATGTCTACCTATAGCCTTCCCTTCCCTTTCCAATGAGAATTATTGGCCTTTATATTTAGAAGTTCTATTTCTCATAGAGTCTCCGCTTTTCAAGAACTATTCTTTAGGTCTCCTCATGTCACTCATTATCAGTAGCAGCTACTTCAGAGATCTATTTTTCTCTCTTTTTTGTATTTGGCACTTAACATTTCTTTCAGTTGACATTCATCAAATGTAATGATTACTCTAAAGGAGCTCCTTGTCCTCTTGGTACTATTGTATTAGGAGAGAAATTAAATACTAACTAGTTTTCACTTTTTAGTTTTCTTAATGATAGCCATTCTAACAGATGTAAGGTCATCATTAATAAATCAAACAAGTGCTGGCGAGGATGTGGAGAAAAGGGAACCCTAGTGCACTGTTGGTGGGAATGCAGACTGGTGCAGCCACTGTGGAAAGTAGTGTGGAATTTCATCAGAAAACTAAAAATGGAACTATCTTTTTACCCAGCGATTCCACTGCTGGGAATATATCCTAAGAATGACGAAACACCAATTCAGAAGGACTTATACACCCCTAGTTTATAGCAGTGCTATTTACAATAGCCAAGTGCTGGAAACAGCCGAAGTGCCCATCAGTAAATGAGTGGATCAAATGCACCTGTGGTACATTTACACAATGGAATACTATGCAGCAGAGAGAAAGAAGGAACTATTACCCTTTGTGACAATGTGGATGGAACTGGAGAGTATTATGCTCAGTGAAATAAGCTAGTTGGTAGAAGACAAATACCATATGACCTTACTTATAACTGGAATCTAATAAACAAAATAAACTAATGAGAAAAATAGAACCAGAGTCATGGAAGCATGGAACAGACTGATAGCTGTAGGAGGAGGGTGGGAGAGGGGAGAATGGTGGAAGGAAGGGTAAGGCACTAGTCAAAGAACAGATATGAATGATCCATAGACATGGACAATGGAGAAGGGATTGACTGTGGAGAGGGGGGTGAGCTGGGTGGAGGGGAACAAAAGGGAAAAAATTGGGACAATTGTAATAGAATAAGCAACAAAAAAATCTTTTCACTTTTTGACTTTTTGTTTTCTTTTCCATTCGAATTCATAGGTTCCAGTTTCAGTGGGATCTCCTTTCTCAGTGAAACCTCAATCCGTGATTTATAACCAACCAGGCTTAGGGCCCAGAATATTTCCACTTCATCAACCAGAAATAAGGTATGTTTGAGTTGTTCCTTAGGGCCTTGGTTGAGATGTACAGTCACTGGAGGCAGGACCAGTGTTAAAACTGAGTTTTACAATATATACATCTTTTTTGCACTGTTGGTCTCTCATACGAGAAAAACTAGTTCTAACATTTTCATCATTGTAGAAAGACACAGATCTGTGCAGACCTGGTCCTCTACAACCTTGTGTCATTAAATGTCAACTGGGTCCTGGTAGCTTCTCAGCAATTCTTTTACTCATTCATTTAAGAAACCCAACTGTGATCAGTGCTCATGAGGCAAGTAACTCAGCCTGGAGGTTTCAAGGACAACTTCCCAAAGAAGTGATACCTAAGTTGAATACTAAGATTTAAAATAGATAGCCAGTCAATGGAGTAAGGAAAGGATATTCCAGACAGACATATGAACAGATAGAAAAGCACAAAGCACCATGGGAAGTCAGAGGAGGGAATGATTAATTCAGGGATGGATGGTTTTGGTATGCAATGAGTATCAAATGATAAGGAGACTCTCAACTAGTGGATGTATAGATGATAGAAGTTTGGCATTATGAGGAAAACAGATTGAGCATGTAAGTGGAAGAAGGCAGTGGTAACATGGATAAGGATAGCTAAGCATATGGGAGATTATCATGATCCAAATGTTTACTGATTGAGAGTGCTGTTTTCTAGAAATCTTATTTTTAAGATTTTATTTATTTTTAGATAGAGGGGAAGGAAGGGTGAAAGAGGGAGAGGGACATCACTGTGTGAAAGAAACATTGATTGGTTGCCTCTCACACTCCCCCAACCGGGGACTGGGCCTGCAACCCAGCCGTGTGCCCTGACCGGGAATCAAACCGGCAACCTTCTGCCTTTCAGGGTGATGTGCAACCAAGTGAACCATACGAGTCAGGGCATTTTCTAGAAGTCTTCACAAGATTTTCTCCTTCAGTCTTCGGCCAATGTATTGGGCCCCCTGGTTCCTAAATGTTTGTTTTAGGAGGCCTGACCTACTAATGAGAAGATTGACCAGAGTTTTGTGTGTAATATTTATGATTTATTTTGTAACTGTGGAGAAAAATATGGAGAAATGATGAAAGATTTACATGTATATCTTTCATGCAGGGACAATCTATGTGGAAGTATCGAAGAAAGATTTGAAATTAGACGTAAAAAAAAGTGACAACTTCTCTACAGCCTAAACTAAATCATTCAAACCTTCCAAGTAATATAAACATTGAATACTCTTGAGATTCTTCAATTTAATGTTTTGGAGGTGATACACTGTATTTCTTTTGTTTTATTAGTTATCCTTCAAAATTATCAAAAACTAAAGTTAATATCTTAATCTTTCCTCTTTTTTTTTTTTTGTTTTGTTTTTTTTTTTTTTTTAATTTTTTTTTTTTATCGTTATTAATCTTTCCTCTTAAGGAACAGCAGGACCTTAGAATACTTGTAAATTACAAGGGCATTTCTAACCAACTTGTATGCTACTGTGGTGAAACATTTTAGACCTGTGAAATTAAAAGTATCAGTATTTATAGAAGCTTTTTGTTTACATTTAGCTATGTGTTTAGAAAATGTTTGTTTACCATCCCTCTTTGCATTGGAATTATTTCCCTCTCCCTGAAGTACATCTTTTAGAAGTTTATTTAGTTTTGTTGTGTTGGTGATAAACTATTTTTGTTTATGTGAAAATATATTTCTTCATATGCATTATTTTAAAAATAAATGTTAAGTTGATATACACATACAAGCTCTATAAACATTCTTGCATGAGTCTTCTGGTGGACAATTGTGGATATATATCTTGGGTAAATAGTAGAATGTCTGGGTCATATACTAGGTGTTTGTCTAAAATTAAAACTGCCAAGACCTGACTGGGTGGCTCAGTTGGTTGGAGCATCATCCCATACACCACAATGTTGCAGCTCCATCCCTGGTCAGGGCACACACCTAGGCTGCAGGTTTGATCCCTAGTTGGGGCATGTATGGGGAGCAATTGATCGATGTTTCTCTCACATTCTCTGTTTCTCTCTCTCTAAAATCAATAAGTATATCCTTGGTTGAAGATTAAAAAAATTAAAACAAAAACTGCCAAAATTTTTTCACTATACCACTTTATCCCAGCAATGTATGAGAATTCTAGGTACTTAAAGTTCTGGTCAGAATAAAAAATAATAATAATAAATATTAACTTACTGCTGTTAATACTGTAAATTTTGGCCATTCTAGTGGCTTTCTAGTAATATAGCATGTGGTTTAATATACATTTCCACGATGACTAAATAACTTTTCACATACTTATTGGCCATTTCAATACCTTTTTTTGAAGTGTCCAACTATTTTGTCCATCTTAATGATTTTCTTTGTTTTTGATTATTGATTCATAGTTTTTATATATTCTAGATATTAATTCTATTAGATATATTATGGAAATAATTTCTCCTATTCTATGACTTGCTTTTTCATTTTGTTAATGGTATCATATTTTCTAATTTTGAAGTCCAATTGATAAATTTTTTATGATTCTTTTTATGTCTTCAGAAATATTTGATTATCTCAACATCATAAAGATATTCTCCGTTTCTCTTCTAGAGACTCTGAAGTTTTAAGTTTTATGTTTAGATCTATCATCCATGTAAAATACATTTTTAGCTCTGGCTGGTGTGGCTCATTGGATTGAGTGCCAGCCTGTGAACCAAAGGGTTTCCCAGTTGAGTTCCCAGTCAGGGCACATGCCTGGGTTGTGGGCCAGGTCCCTGGTAGGAAGTGTGTGAAAGGCAACCACACATTGATGTTTAAAAAAAAGATTTTAAAAAATGCATTTTTATGTTGTTTTTTAATGTTGTTCAAGTACAGTTGTCTCCATTTTCCCCTCACTACTCCCCTCCACCCCAATCATCCCCTCCTCCCACCCTTGATCCTAGCCCTCTTTGGTGCTGTCCCTGTGTCCGTTATACATGTTCTTGAAAACCCCTCCCCCTTTTCACCGCTTCATTCCCTCCCACCTCCCCTCTGGTTACTGTCAATTTATTCTTAACTTCAGTGTCTCTGGTTATATTTTGCTCGCTTGTTCGTTTTGTTGATTAGGTTCCACTTAAAGGTGAGATCATATGGTATTTGTCTTTCATGGTCTGGCTTATTTCACATAATACCCTAAGAACCCTGAAACACCAGTTCAAAGGAACCTATGCATCCGAATGTTCATAGCAGCCCAATTTACAATAGCCAAGTGCTGGAAGCAACCTAAGTGCCCATCAGTAAATGAGTGGATCAAAAAACGATGGTACGTTTACACGATGGAATTTTATGCAGCATCTTTATGTTTCATGACAAGTAAGAGTAGTGATTTATTTTTTCATATAGTTATCTAGTTGTTCCTGCAACATTTGTGAAAAACAAATTTCTCTCTCCATGGGTTACCTCGGTACATTTCTCAAAAATCAATGGAAAACATGGAGATATAATGTATAACGTAAGAAATATTTTCAATAATAACTGTATAGTGGCAGATGATTACGAGACTTATTATGGTGATCACTTTATAAGATATAAATGTTGAGTCGCTATGTGGTACACATGAAGCTAATATAATATTGTTTATCAACTATAATTAAAAACAAATTTTTAAGAAGACATCAGTGAATTGAGGGATGTCTGGGATGGCTGAATAATAAAAATTGCATGTGGAGATAACAAATAAAATGAATATAAATAATGAGAGGATTTTTTAAAAAGCAGCTGCAAAAACAATGAAATAACTAGTCAGTGTGTGTGGTTATAGGGTCTTTTTTGTGAGGAGTCATATCATTATTATATGTGTGACTTTGATCTCATTAAATCAGAATTCCCACATATGGCATTAGTTCACAGGTTAAAATTTTAAAAAAAGATTTGTTTCCATCCTAGACACACACACACACACACACACCAGTTGACAATATATTTATTGGTTTACTTTTTATTTTGTTTTGTTCCATTGATCCAAATCTCTCTCCTTAGTCTAATAACACCCTGTCTTGATTACCATAGTTTTCTGTGGGCCTTAAAATCAGGTGGTATTAGCCGTCCATGTTTATTCATATTTTTCAAGATGATTTTAGGTATTCAGGTTGTCTTTGAATTCCATGAAAATATTACAACTAGCTGATCAATTTCTATGGAAAAACAGGCCTCTAGAAACCTGATTGGTACTACATTGAATCTACAGTTAAATTTGGAGAAAATAGACATAGATATCTTAAAAGTATCAGCGCTTCCCAATCATGAACATGATATAACCATTTATTTATTCTGGCATTTGTAATTTCTCTCCATTGATTTAGAGTTTTTAATGGTTACTAATATATTTCATTATATAATATTTCATTATACTGATAAAGACTGACTAGAACTTTATATTTTATTCTTTTTTAAGATTTTATTTATTTATTTTTAGACAGGAAAATGGAAGGAGAAAGAGGGAGAGAAGCATCAATATGTGGTTGCCTCTCACATGCCCCCCATTGGGGATGTGGCCCACAACCCAGGCATGTTTCCTGACTGGGAACTGAACTGGCGACCTTTTGGTTTGCAGGCCAGTGCTCAATCCACTGAGCCACACCAGCCAGGGCACACTGGAACTTTATTTTTAAATTATATTTCATTGTTTATGTTATTATAGTTGTCCCAATTTTACCCCCTTTGCCTCCCTCCACCTAGCCTTCCCACTCCCTCAGGCATTCCCCGCACTGTTGTTTATGGCCATGGGTCACGCATGTATGTTCTTTGGCTAATCCCTTCACCTAATCCCTTCACCTTCATTCATCCAGGCCCCTTCCACCCTCCCCTCTGACAGCTGTCAGTCTATTCTATGTTTCTATGCCTCTGATTCTATTTTGCTCATTAGTTTATTTTGTTTATTAGATTATAAATATAGGTGATATCATGTGGTATTTATCTTTCACTGACTGGCTTATGTCACTTAGCATAATAGTCTCCAGGTCCATTCATGCTGTGGCAAAAGGAAAGAGTTCCTTCTTTTTATAGCTGCATAGTATTCCATTTTGTAGCTGTACCACATTTTTTTATCCACTCATCTACTAACAGGTACTTACAAAATCCTATAGACTCCACCAAAAATCTACTAGACCTAAAAAATGAATCTGGCAAAGTTGCAGGATACAAAATCAATACTCAGAAATCGATGGCACTTTTATAAATGAACAATGAACTATCAGAAAGAGAAACTAAGTGCTCGCTTTGGCAGCACATAGACTAAAATTGGAACGATACAGAGAAGATTAGCATGGCCCCTGTGCAAGGATGACATGCAAATCCGTGAAGCGTTGCATATTAAAAAGAAAGAAAGAAAGAAAGAAAGAAAGAAAGAAAGAAAGAAAGAAAGAAAGAAACTAAGAAAAACAATCCCATTTACTATAGCAACAAAAATATAAGGTACCTAGGAATCCATTTAACCAAGGAGGTAAAAGACCTGTACTCAGAAAACTATAGAACACTGAAGAAAAAAATTGAGGATGACACAAATAAGTGGAAGCATGTACCGTGTTCACAGATTAGAATTAACATCATTATGATGTCCATACTACCCAAAGCAATCTATAGATTCAACACAATTCCTATTAAAACACCAATGGCATATTTCACAGATGTAAAACAAATATTTCAAAAATTTATACATAACCAAAGGCGGCCCTGAATAGCCTCAGCAATCTTGAGAAAGAAGGGCAAAGTTGGAGGGATCCCAATCCTGACATCAATCTGTACTAGAAGGCCACTGTAATCAACCAGCCTGGTTGTGGTACTGGCATAACAGCAGGCATATAGGTCAGTGGAATAAAACAGAGAGCCCAGAAATAGACCATGTATTTATGGTCAACTAATATTTTACAAAGGAGACAAGAGCATACAATGCAGTAAAGACAGTCTCTTCAATAAGTGGTGTTAGGAAAACTGGACTACATGCAAAATATGAAACCAGACCAGCAACTTACACCACACACAAGAATAAACTCAAAATGGATAAAAGACTTAAATGTAAGTTGTGAAACTATAAAAATCATAGCAGAGAACATAGGCAGCCCTGACCACTGTGGCTCGGTTGGACTTTGTCCCGTGAAAGGTCGCAGGTTCGATTCCCAGTCAGGGCACATGCTTGGGTTGTGGTTCAGTCCCTTGTCGAGGCATGTTTGAGAGTCAACTGATCGATGATTCTCTCACATCTGTGTTTCTCTCCCTCTCTTTCTGCCTCCCTTCCCCTCTCTCTAAGAATAAGTAAATAAATAAAATCTTCAAAATAAAAATTTAAAAAAGAAAACATAGGCAATAAAATTTCAGCTATCTCGTGTAGCAATATTTTTGCTGATATATTTCCTAGGGCAAGGGAAACAAAAAAAAAATAAACAAATGGGACTACATCAAATGGAAAAGCTCCTGCATAGCTAAAGAAACCACCATCAAATCAAAAGCAAACCCATTGTATGGGAGAACATATTTGCCAATGACACATCTGATAAGGGTTTGATTCAACACCAGGAAGACAATCCAATTAAAAAATGGGCAAAGGACCTGAACAGACACTTCTCCACAGAGGTCATACAGATGGCTCATAGACATTTAAAAAAATGGTCAACATCACTAATCAGAAAGCTGCAAATTAAAACCACAATGAAGCCCTGGCCCGGAAGCTCAGTTGGTTAGAGTGTTTTTCCAATACATCGAGGTTGTGAGTTTTGATCCTTGGTCAGGGCACATACAAGAATCAAACAATGAATACATAAATAAAAATTAAAATAAAACCTCAATGACATAGCACCTCACAACTAACTATAAGGGGACATAATCAGCATGGGGGGTCTGTGGGAAGAACTAGGGCTTATGGGAGGAGTTCTCAAACTTCAGTAATTGTGAGAACCATACAGAAAGAACTCGATGTTTATAATAAAACTATATAGTTCTAACTTCCCCTTGACTCCCTTTTCCCTTCTATACATACTCCTTGTCAACTAATGATCATTGGCGCCAATTCAACACCAATAGGAATACAGAATTTGTGGTGCAGTGAAGAAAGAAACTATTCAATGCAAAAAGCTCAATTGTGATGCAGCATGGCTGGGGCCAAGGAACAGCTCGATAGTGTTACAGCTCAGTTTGGAAGTGGTGTGGCTGTGAAACAGCACAGCTGTTAGGGGGCCCTTGGGCGAGGCCCATTTCTGGCTAGACAGCTCTGCTCTGGTCTGGTCCATGTGCTCTTGTCCGGTCCAGTCTGCTCTGCACTGGTTTGCTTTACTTTGCTCCTGTTATGTTCCACTCTTTGCCAGAAGGATGTCTTGGGTGTTTCAGCTCCAGCAGAAGAAATACAGTTTTCTTCAGATGGAAGGGAAAGTGCACTCCCTAAGCCAGAGGGGAGGTGCTCTGCATAGACAGAAGTCCCTGCCTCTGGTCCCTAAGTGGTCCTTCATCACGCAAATGAGGACTCCAGATTCTCAGTTTGAGTGCTCTGAAAAGCACTCTCTTGATTGGTCAGCGAAGATGCTGATGTGGTATAGCTGCACAGGTCTGGTTGGGAAAGTCTCAGTCCTATTGCTTAAAATAAGACTTCAGAACTCCTTTACAAGGGCCGGCTCAGATGGCAGAAACATAGTGGAGGGAGGCAGTTCAGTGCAGGAGGCAGACAGCTTGGTGCGGGTGAGGCAAGAGATAGCATAGGAGGAAATCTGAGCGCCACTGTTACTGGCCAGCGTCTAGCATCCTGGTTGCCAGGAAACACCTTTTATCACTTAGGTAGAATGAATAGCAAACCAAGGCAAGGAGGAGGAGGAAGACGTCTCACCCACTAACTCAGCAGTCCTGAGCCTGGTCCAATATTGCCAGGTGTTCCAACATCACAAGGAACACTGTGTTTGCAAGGAAGGAGGGAAGTCCTTGAAATTCAATGTAGCGTTTCCACTATCTGGGAAAGCCTTGAAACTGTGCTTTCATCCCAAGGCCAGAAATGTGGGAGAGGGTCCACAATGCCCAAAGAAGCCCATAAATAACTTTGGGTAACTGCCCCAACTTTAATTAACTGCCTCCTGTCATGTATCTGTTTTACAACAAGATGAACAAATGGAGTCTGGAGCAAGAGAAGGATTTGGACTAACAGACCCCCACACATACCTAAGTTTGGGTAGTCACATCCTGCCTGGGAAAGCTGGCACCACGTTTACCTGCCAATAAATATGTAACTTTTTTACTACCATCCTGCCAACTATATAAGTCCTCAAACAAAGGACTCATTCTCTTGGCTCTCTGGACACCTGGCCTCAGGCCACCCGGGGGCTTGCCACACTGGCCTTCAGCTGCCCTTACTTTGGCCACCCTGCTTTTCCCTGAACCTATGCCTTTCACCCTCCCATCCTAGCTAGGCTCGTTTTCTTCCATGGGAACAGGTCACTAATAAACTCTGATTACACACTAATAGATTTGCTGCTCTCTACTTCTTTACATGTGTCAGTAAGAAGAACCAGGTCTCTCCCGTCAACACTGGCTTCTCCCTGAAGTACAGTTTGCATGAGAAGCCCTTGTATAGAAAGGGCTGCTAGGCTCTGTGTTTTTGTTTGTTTTTTTAAATTTGAGCCCAGTTAGCCACCAGGAGACCTTCTTGGTAGGTATCTTCTTTCTCAGGGTCCACACCCTCCATCTTGGCATGCAGGCCACAGTGTGCACGTGGTTTGCTATGTTCGCACACACTGGCTTGCAATCCTTCCTTTGTCCCTAATAAATCCTTTTAGCCAGTCTTTCAGCCTCTCCTCTCCATCTATTTAGTTACTCAGTCCGTCCCTCTGTCCATTCCTAAAGTCTTGCCCACTTTCCTCGCTCCTACTGCACACTCTTCTTTCCAGACTTCCAATCAGGCCCCTCTCCCACTCCTACTGCCCCACCCACTTTCCTCACTTCTGCCCATCCCTCCAGTCTTTCTCACTAGGCTACCTTCTTACCCCTCCAGCCCTTCCTCGTTTCCCAGCTTCAAACTCTGACCTTTCCCTGATTTGTTTCCTAAGTGTGTTTAGAGGACCCAGAACTGACACAGACTCCTTTTGAACTCAGTATAATGGTCTGGCCACAGTAGGACCTGGTTATCCTCTGTCTCTGATTTAGTCTATCCCACACTACTCCTTATTTCCTTCTATCCAAAACTCCAGCCCCTGGTCTCTCCCCAGCCCATTAGCCTCTCCTTTATCCCCAGTCATCCTGCCCAGTCTGCCTTCCTCAGGCTTCCACTCAGCCCCACTCCAGTCCTCCAAACACTCTGTTTTCTCCACTCCTTCAGCAGCCCACACAATTCCCCTTGCTTATATCTCCTGCCCAAGCTGCTTTCTCAGTCACCAACCCTTCTGCATTTCCAAGTCCTCCCACCTCACCCTTCTTCCCATTTGTACACATGTGTCATTTACTAAATTTCCCTATGTACTTGTCTGTTTCTGGATGTTCTACTTTATTCCACAGGTCTGTCTGTCTTCATGCCAAAAAGAACACTGTATTTAGAGATGAATTTTGGGGGCTCTTTCTGCTCCCAAGAATTGCTGTGGAATTTTAGGCACATTCTGTTCTCTTTCTAGGCTTCAGTTTCACCATATGTGACATGAGAGGCTCCAACTAGATTATTGCTATTTCTAGCACTAAGATTGCCTTATACTGTTAGGAACTGGAGAGTTCCTGCTGCAGCCTGCCTGCCTGCAACTTGAGGCATGGAGTTCTGGTTTCCCAGGTCTGACCTCTTCTTTAGCTCAGTGTTTGGGTGATTTGGGGTTCTTGGTTCCCCAGTCCAGGGTCTTATTGCACTTAGCTTCATTTCTTTGGCCTTGACAGGCTTTTCTCTGGTCCCTTTCTGATTCTTCTGGTGTTCTACCATGAAAAAGTCACTTTATATGTGTGCTTATAAATACCAGACTGGAAGGATGTTGGGAATGTTGCGTGGAACAAAATAATGAAAGTAAAAGTTTGGTTGCCCTCCTAGATAGAACAGGGGTCTCAAGGTCTGGGCTATTCTTACTAATGCTATTCTTGCTAAATGTTAAAATATTAGTGCAGTATTTTGCAGGCCAGCTTTAAACAGGATGAGCCTGACAGGAACACAGTCATAAATGCAGCCAAGTGCAAAGAAAAAATCAAGATGCAATTGACCAAATAGTGTATATAATCAATGTCTAAGGTTCCCTTTGGGCAAACAGAGCTTTGGATATGAATTCCCTGTCTCCTTTACTTGATGCAATAAAACTATCTTGTGACAACCACCTCTCCTTCTTGAATAGAGCACCCCAAGAAGCAAACAAACCCCTTGAGTTTGGTAATAGCCCTACTGTGTGTGGCAGGCAGTTATTAGGTATTTCACATGCATAACTTCTTTTAATCTTTTTTTAACTTTTTAATTAAATTTATTGGGGTGATGTTGTAACAATAGCCAGAGGGGAGTGGGGAGGGGATAGTGGGGAGAGGGCTCTATAGGAGCTACTATAAAGGACACATGGACAAAATCAAGGGGGAGGGTAGAGGTGGGGGAGGGAGGTGGGACTGGCTGGGGTGGGGTGGAGGGATGGGGAGAAAATGCAGACAATTGTAACTGCATAAAAATAAATTAATTAATTTAAAAAATTAAAATATGAAAAAAGATTAAATCGACATGCAGATAAAAAAATTATTGGGGTGATGTTGGTTGATAAAATTATACAGGTTTCAGGTGTACAATTCTATATTCCATCATCTGTGTATTATATTGTGAATTCACCACCCCAAGTCAAGTCCCCTTCCTCATATAATCTTTACAACAGCCTTGACGGTACACATTGTTATTCCCATTTTAAAGTGTGACTTAGGTGGTGTTTTCCGCCTGTGTTCCCTTCCTACCCAATATGTGACTATTATAACATTTATCCTAGTATCTTACAAATGATTCACTTTAAAGGCCCTTTAGTTGTCTGTAAACTAGAGGTGATAGCGGTCCCTCTTACACTGGGCTGTGGTGATTAAATAACACGACTCAGCGACTGACATGTAGTTAGTTTTTAAAAAATTTATTGTTCAGTTTGTTGTCCAAGTTTTTAAATACATTTTAATTACTTATTATTATGTATGTGTTCTCACTCAGGGAAGTGAAATTTGCCCTTTATTCATAAAGGGCCAGGTTCATAGTAGGCATCATGTGAGTGGATGAAGCACCACTTACCCTTTTAAGGGGATGAAGTCCCCTTAAAGGGCCAGCAAGCTCACTGGTATGGTGGCACCAGAGCCCTGGGGTGGCGTCTGGGTTCCAGTTTCTCTGGTATCTGGTCTCTGTGAAGGCCATCCTGGAGGAGGCTGCCGGTTCTGGGGTGGGAGTGAGGTCCGATTCGGTCCCGGATTTCCAGGGTCCTCCAGCCCTGCCAACCTACAAAATTCCGGAGATGCCTTTTCCCAGGAGTCGATACTGCTCCCTCCTGCACAGCCAGCTACTCCTCTGCGGTCCTTCCTTACATGTCACTCACCTGCACGCAGCCAATCAGCACCCAGAGGTTGGGCCTCGAGGGAGAAGGGTCGGTTACTTCGGTTACTTCCTGTGCCTACTAATGTGTGTACTCACTAGGGAGGGGCGGGCCTGTAGGTGTGAGCGAGCCAATCACGGCCCCCCGGCGCCTCGCGACTGGAGAGGCGGTTTGTCAAGTGCTCTATTCCTCAAAATGGCGGCCGCTAAAGATGGTTGTGGCTTAGGAAAAGTGGCTGTAGGGAACGGGCGGCGGCTCCACTTAGGGATTCCTGAGGCCGTGTTTGTGGTAAGAGACATGCTGGTCCTAGGCATCTTGACGCTGTGCCGCGATCCCTCTTTCCTGGCCCACACCCACACCCTGGTCTCGACTGTTGGGGGAAAGAGTTGAGCTAAAGAACCTGGTGGAGAGCGCCCCTTCCCCTTTCTCCCTCCGAGCCTGGACAGACTTAGCTGTGCTGGGATTCGCCCGGGGTAAAGTCAGTCCCAGAAGGCCCGAGAAGAAGGCCTGGGGCGGGAGGACTCGGGAGGGAGGCGCATCCGCCCCCTACCCCCGGACGCCAGGTTTCATCCCTTCAGACGGGGGAAAGGGGAACCAGTGAGAAGCTTGAGACTCAGTCTCGATGCTGGAGAGACCCACAGATACTTGGTGACTTAGGATGTCATGAGTAGGCACAACGGCTGGTGCTAAAGTGTGAAAATAGGAAACGAAGCCGAGTCTGTTGAAGGCATGGAGTGAGTGTTCTGTTGCCTTGGAGGAGAAATGGGAAAAGAGAGTGAGTGGGAAGTAGGGTAGGATGAGAATGTGAAGTCCTTGTTCTGCTGAGGAATTGAGGCTTTATCCAGTAGGCAACGGGCTGTGTATAGAAGGTGTCTAAATAAAGCCACAATATAATCGTTTCTGGTTTTGGGTACATCATTCTAAAAACTTAGTAATTTGGAAGCTTCACAAAACAGCGAGACCAACCCAAGCCCAAATAGTTGTGAAAAACAGAAAAAAGTAGCTGCTTTCTTCCATCAGGCTATTCTAGAAATGGTATTTGAAAACTATTTGAATAACGAGAGAAAACCTGACTGGCCGGCCAGGCCAGTGTTATCTGTCCTTTCCCACTCAGTCTGGTTAAGCTACCTTAAAATCTTAATGGAATTTTCTCGACCTTTTGGTTTGTACCTTACATTGCCTTGTCTCTACCTTTTTGTTAATCATATCTTACATGCTTCAAAAGACCCATTTCTTTTATTTAAACCCCTTTATATACACTAAATGTTGCATATTTGTATTTGCTGATTCGGTTTTGTATTTATTTTCTTCAGTTATTTTGTATCTTTTCCTTGAGCCGTATCACTTATTTTGTTGCACTTATCTCCCAGCTAATAATAACAAGAGACCTAATGCTTTGTAAGTCTAGAGAAGGCAGCTACTGTTATCATCCCCAATTTGTAGATGATCAAACTGAGGCGCAGAACCCTTGAGTAACTTGCCCCAAGCCACACTGGGTGTAAATGAGTTACTCATGATTCTACTTACACAAACTCTGCCACTGGGAGGAAAGGGAGGTATTTATCTTGCTCACTGACATTTTCTCCTGGTCCTAGCTCAGTGCCTGATACATAGTATAAACTCATAACTAGATGACAAACTGCATTTCCGTAATGCCTTAAATTCTACATTATGGTGCTCGGCTGGAGTTGGCTTTAAAAATCTAATTCAGTTTCACAATTGGATTGTTTGTTTGGTGTTGACTTGTATGAGTTCCTCATATATTTTAGGTATTAACCCCTTGTTGGAGCTATTATTTGCAAATATCTCCCATTTGGTTGGTTGCCTTTTTGTTTTGTTGGCAGTTTCTTTTGCTGTGCAGAAGCTTTGAGAACATTATGCTAAGTGAAATAAGTCAGAAAAAGCTAAGAACCGTATAATTTCACTCATCTGTAAGATATAAAACTGAAACTCATAGGCACAGACAACATTAGAGTGGTTACCAGAGGGAAGGGGGTGGGTGTAGTAAAAGACAAAGGGGGCCAAATACGTGGTGATGGAAGCTGATTTGACTTTAGGTGGTGGATACACAGTACAAAATACAGATCATGTATCATATAAATGTACACTTGAAACCTATGATACTATTAACCAATGTCACCCCAATAAATTTAATTTAAAAAATCTAATTCAGGAGGATAAGGTTTATTGGAGGGCTATGTAAAGTCTTACCTTAAAATATCTTTTCTCCCTAAAATATTTTTAATAGTTTATTTTCATTGTATTTTTTTCATTACCATTTATCCCCCTTATACCCTCTTCCATCTCCCCCACCCCATCCCCCCACAATTTCCACACTGTTGTCCATGTTCATGAGTCCTTTTTCTTTTTTACTTCATACTCCACCCCCAACCCCCTCTAGAGCTGTCAGCCCCCTAAAATTTTATGGGCTTTTTTAAGACTTATTATTTCTACCAAGATGATAATTTTTGTAATTATTTGTATGTTTCCAAACTAATGGGAATGGCATAGTATTGTAGGAAGAACATTGGCTTCTTAATAGACCATGGTTTGAATCCTGCCTCTACTTCCCAATTGCTGCTTAGTCTTGAGCATATTATTATATTGCTTTGAGACTCAGTTTCTCTAACTGAACTAGGGATAATGATACTTAGAGTTGCTGTGAAAAACAGAAAATGTGCTTTCAGTATTGCAAGTTGATGCTTAATATACAGTTGTCCCTTGGTATCCATGGGGATTTGGTTCCAGTATCTACCTGCTCCGTATAAAATCCACAGACACTCAAGTTCCTTCTGTAAAATGGCGTAGTATTTGTATTTAACGTACTCACATGCACATTCTCCCAAATACTTTAAATCATCTCTAGATTGCATGTAACGCCTAGTACAATATAAATGCTATGTAAATAGTTGTTACATTATTTAGGGAGTAATGACAAGGAAAAAAGTCTGTACATGTTCAGTACAGATGCAACCCTTGTAGGGCTAATTACATAGTACACATCAGCAACAACATAACATTTTTTTCTAATATTTTTAAACTTTGGTTGAATCCAGGGATGTTGATCATGCAGAACCCGTGGATGCAGAGGGCTAACTGTATATTAGTTTCTGTGATGATGGGAGGCAATATACCATAGTGGATAGAGGTCAGACCTCTTCTTTTTCCCATTTGCAGTGGTGCAGTAATTTGTTTTCTTTTTCTACTTGACTGTCGTTTTCCCTGTTGTCCATTTGCTGCCCTCTTCATCTCTCAACATCCAGTTCATATATGACATCCCTGTAGTTTTCCTGACCACTGCTCCAAGATGGAATTCTTGGCACTTCATCTGTTCTCAGCACATTGTATTATAGACATAGCTAATGTTTTATGAGCAGTTATGAGCTTTCATGTACTCTTCTAAGCATTTTACATATGCTAACTCATTTAATACCCTGTGAGGAAAGGGTTTTTTTTTTTTTTTAATTTTACAGATGAGGAAATTGAGGCAAAGAGAGAGGTTAAATAACTTTCTTGAGGTCAGCACATCTAGTATTTGGTAAAGACAGTATTCAAACCAGGCAGCCCCATCTTTTAACCACAGTCCTACGATGCTGTAGTTAATTCTACTTGCTAGATAGACTCTCACTCCTAATAACATGGACCATGTGCTTGAAATTTTCACTTATTTCTCTTTTCTGCAGTGACCCTTCTAGGAAGATGCTGTCTCTATTTTACATGCACAGCTCAGCCATTGACTCAGCTTCACCTTTTCAATTTCTTCTACTGTGTGTCTAGTTGGATGGCTTCATAGTTCACTCCCTTGCTGTGTTTCTCTTCCTTTTTTTTCTTGCTTTGTTTTAGATAAAATATTCCATTCTGGTTAGTAAACATGGATAAGAATAATGATGTGGAGATACCAGAAACCATAAGATGATTGAATTTAACTTACTTACGAATGAAGGAGCAGCAGGTAGTGTACATTTAAAAAATGCCATTTGGCCACCACCACCACAAAAACCAAAAAAGAAAAGAAAAAGAAAAGAAATTAAAAATGCCATTTGGTTTTACTGATTTTGTTTTGCTTAATTGTTCTTGTACAAAAGATTCTTGTTTCCCTTTTATGTTTAATTTTATTTCAACCACTTGATACCTAAGGAGGTACTGTGGTTTGCCTTTGGAACCTAATGACCATATTTAGCATGATTTCTATGGTAGTACTTATTGACTTAAAAACTAAGTTAACAAAATCAATAATTTTGGCATACAATCTGTCGAATTGTTTTGTGGCTGGGGCACGTGACTAGGCAGTGTGTTTGTTGGTAACTTTCATATTTACTACTAGGGTCCCACAGGAGATGCATAAAGTAGGCAAGGTCATTCTTTCCCTCTGCGTAAATAAAAATAAAAAGAGGAAGGTAGAGGAAGAATAAATTAGCTACAAAATGGATGTGCACTGTCTGAAGTGATCTAAACATTTTAAAATTGCTTTTTTAGTTAAATAATGCCTTGGGTAAAAAACAAAAACTTTTTTTTTTCTTTTATGTTTTAAAAATAGAGCTAAAGAAGTAAAAATTAGAGGTATGAATTCTAAAATTTGAAATGAATTATTTTTGATTTAAAGGAAGATGTCGATTCCTTCATGAAACAGCCGGGGAATGAGACTGCAGATACAGTACTGAAGAAGCTGGATGAACAGTACCAGAAGTATAAGTTCATGGAACTCAACCTTGCTCAAAAGAAAAGGAGGTAAGTGTAGATATTTCCAACTTAAAAAAAAATTAACGTCACATGGACCAAATCAAGGAGGAGGGTGGAGGTGGGGGAGGGAGGTGGGTTCGGCTGGGGTCGGGTGGAGGGATGGGGAGAAAAGGCACACAACTGTAATTGAAAAACAATAAAATTTTTTTAAAAAAATTAACGTTGGATGGCTTAAACTTCTTAAAAATTGACATGTTGAAATGATAATGTTTTGAAAGAACTAGATAAATAAAAAATAAAATGAAAATTAAAAAATTGAGACAATTTACATACAATAAAATATCCAAATGTTGAATGTTCAGTTTAATGAATTTTTGACAAATACAGTCACTTTTATAACCATTAACCAGATCAATATATAGAACATTTTTATTACCCGAGGAAGTTCCCTCCCACTGCTTTCTGACCAACCCTTCCCACTCCCAGAGACAATCACTGTTCAGATTATCTTTACCATGAGTTAGTTTTGTCTCTTCTTGAACTTACATATAAATGGAAGCATTTAGTAACTATTGTTTTTCGTCAGTTTTCTTATACTTAGACGAATGCTTTGAGAGTCATCTATGATGCTGTGTATATTAGTTAGTAAGTTAGTTTCTCTTTAGTGCTGAGTACTGTTCCATTGTATGTGGATGTACCACAAATTGTGTCTGTTTGCCTATCAATGGACATTTGGGTTGTTTCCCCATGTGGTTTTAAATCTTTCTATGGACATGTGTTTTCGTTTCTCCTGGATAAATTACCTAGGGGTGGAGTTACTGATTTGTATAGTAGGTGTATGTTTAATTTTATGAGAAACTGCCAAATGTCCTCCAAGGTGGCTATATACCATATTACACTCCCAGCAATTAAGTTGGGTTCCAGTTGTTCCACATCCTCATCAGCACTTGGTATTGTCAATCTAAAGATGGTTTTGAAAACATAATAGAATGACTATTGAAGACCTGTTATTTCAAAGCATCTAGGATCATAATATTTTCCATATCTACTTCATTCGTCTCATGTTGCTGATGAGGTGACACACCCACAGATGTTATGATTTTCCCAAGATTTCATAACTAACAGGCATATGACAAAGGTTTCTTTGCTCTTACTCCTTTATTTCTCTATATTTTTATAGTAGTTTATAAAGTAAATTTATTGTAATAAATATGTGTGGATATCTGCTCTGTACATGTACCAGCATTCTACTGTCAGTTAAATATTTATAGAATTCCTAGGAGGTGCCACATACTATTTTGGGTATACTGAAACAAGGTTCAATATCTGTTTTCAGTAGGGACACAGTCTAAGGGCATGATATGTATGTACATAAAGTAAGTACACGAAGTATAGCAGTTGAGGTGTTCTGATACAAAGTAATGAGTTAGCACAGGGGAAGGGGTCATCTGGAGGGGGACGAGGAGGTTCAGGAGAAGCTTCCTAGAGGAGCAAATTACTGTGTAGAATTTTGAAGGCTGGTTATGAGTTTGGAGGCAGAAAAGTGAAGAAGGGTAGTCTGGGCATAAGGTATCATTTATGCAAAGGTACAAGTTTGTTTTTAGGTATATTTTCTCATTTGGTTTTAGTGATAGTTGGGGAAGTTTGAGTGAGGGCTGGGCATTAGATAAGATGTAAAGTGACTGACATGGACAAATGGAGAGTATTAACCAAAAAACCCAGGATGAAAAACAGTATGAACAATATGCTCTCATTTTAGAAGAAATGTGCACAGAAATAGCTGGAAAAATCTGTGATAATGGTCTGTTAACAGTAGTCATCTTTGGGTGTTGGGAATATGTTGTTTTTCTTATTTTGCCTGTCTGTATTCTTAATTTTCTACAATATTCATGTACTGCTTTTATAATAAAAGTTTATTTTAAAAAAAAGAATAAGGTCATTGGCTTTGAGATCACCTACAGTGAGGTTATAGATAGAAAAGAAAATGGACCTCAGGACTAAGTCCTGGGAGAGAGGAGGGAGTTTGTGTATCAAAGTTACATTTTTTTAGCCCTGGTCAACTGGCTCATTTGGTTGGAGCATCATCACATACACCAAAAGGTTGATGTTTCTATCCCTGGTCTGGGTGCATATGGGAGGCAACCGATCAGTGTTTATCTCACGTTGATGTTTCTCTCACTCTCTCCGTATCTCTCTCAGATCAGTTAATATCTTCTCAGGTGAAGGTTAAAAAAATTATATTGTTCCAGACTACCTCTTGAGACTGGGCTCTTTGAATGACCAGACCTCAGGTGGTTGCCCAAGTTCGAGCTGGTACTCATTTGCTTCTTACTTTCTTGGCATTGTTCTTATCACTTTGGCCCCTCTTGAATCCCAGAACTGAACACCTGTAAAGCAAAAGTTATGCTGCTAACTCTAGTACTGTAGTATAGTAGGATATTCACTCCAGGTTTACATATGCTTTAGGCCTGAATGTGAGCGATAAAAATAGCAGTGTATTTGTGCAGCCTATCTAATTAGGTGTACTTGGTATATATCAGTGAACAAAATGTACAGTCCCTGCCCTTGGAGGGGTTACAGTCTGGTGGGGTCTAGGCAGTAAACATCCAATTCAGTACAATTAATACTTACTGTGCAGCTGATTTGTGCCAGGCATCATCCTAGGCACTTAGGATACATCAGTGAACCAAACAGGTAAGAATTTGTGCCCTCATGGAGCTGACACTGCAACCAGAAGTAAATTATACAGTAGGTTAGAAGGCAGTAAGCACTATGGAGATAGGAATATGGAGTAAAGAGAGTGTGGAGTGTCAGAGGTGGCGGCTACTAAGGGTTTTGAGCAGAGGAGTGACGTGATCTCATTTTCTATTTTTAAGTATTTTTTTGACTATGCTATTACAGTTGTACCATTTTTCCCCTTGATCCCCCTCTTCCCTGCACCCCCCACCTTCCACCATTCCCCGCCCCCCTGCCTTAGTTCATGTCCAACGGTCATACATATAAGTTCCTTGACTGCTTCATTTCCTATATTATTCTTAACCTCCCCTGTCTATTTTGTACCTACCTTTATGCTTCTTATTCCCTGTACCTTTTCCCCCACTCCCCCTTCCCCTCCCTGCTGATAATCCTCCATGTGATCTCCATTTCTGTGATTCTGTTCCTGTTCTGGTTGTTTGCTTAGTTTTTGTTTTTTAGGTTCAGTTGTTGATAGCTGTGAGTTTGTTGTCATTTTACTGTTCATAGTTTTGATCATCTTCTTTTTCTTAGATAAGTCCCTTTAACATTTCATATCAGAAGGGCTTGGTGATGATGAACTCCTTCAACTTGACCTTATCTGGAAAGCACTTTATCTGCCCTTCCATTCTAAATGATAGCTTCACTGGAAAGAGTCATCTTGGATGTAGGTCCTTGCCTTTTCATGACTTTGAATACTTCTTCCCAGCTCCTTCTTGCCTGTAAGGTTTCTTTTGATAAATCAGCTGATAGTCTTATGGGAACTCCTTGGTAGGTAACTGTCTCCTTTTCTCTTGCTGCTTTTAAGATTCCCTCCTCATCTTTAATCTTGGATAATTTAATTATGATGTGTTTTGGTGTGTTCCTCCTTGGGTTCTACTTATTTGGGACCCTCTGACCTTCCTGGACTTGCATGTCTATTTCCTTCAGCAGATTGGGGAAGTTCTCCTTCATTATTTTTTCAAATAAGTTTTCGATTTCTTGGTCTTCCTATTCTCCTTCTGTCACCCCTATGATTTAGATGTTGGCACGTTTAAAGTTGTCCCAGAGGTTCCTCAACCTCTTCCCACTTTTTTGTATTCTTGTTTCTTCATTCTGTTCCAGTTGAATGTTTATTTTTTCCTTCTGTTCCAAATCGTTGATTTGAATCCCGCTTTCCTTCCCTTCACTGTTGGTTCCCTGTATATTTTTCTTTATTTCACTTTGTATAGACATCATTTCTTCCTTTATTTTGCATCCATACTCCATCATTTCTGTGAGCATCCTGGTTTTGAACTCTGCATCTGATAGGTTGGCTATCTCCTCATCACATAATTCTTTTTCTGGAGTTTTGATCTGTTCTTTCATTTGGACCATATTTCTTTGTCTTGGTGCACCTGTTACATTGTAAAGGGCAGAGCCTTAGGTATTGCCAGGAGGAGGCAACTCATTTGCCTGTGTTGTGGCTGTGTATGTGGGGGAGGGGTCAGAGAGGGAACAGTGCCGCTTGCTCAGCTGTTGCTCTGCTTTCAGTCATTTACCCCGCTACCCAAATTGCATCTTTCTGGTGCTGATTACCAGGTGGGTCAGTATGTATATGTTCTAGGACCCTATAGGTCTCTCTAACCAAGTTCCTGTGAGACTGGCAGTTTCTCCCACTGCCAGAACCCTCACAGGTTTTTACAACCAGAGGTTTTTGAGGCTTTAGTTTCCAACGTTGGAACCCTGGGTTTTGTGGTCTGTCTCGTTCCCCAGTTATTCCTCCTGGTTTATCCACATGCAAATGTGGGGCTGCTTGGTTTGCCAGCTGTCACTTTGTTGGGTGGCCTCTCTGCCCCAGCTTCCCGTCTCCACCCCTCTTGCAAGTCTAGATGAATGTTTCTTCTTGATTATCAGACTTCCGTACAGTTTGATTTTCTGGCAATTCTGGTTGGTTTTTGTTTTTAAATTGGTTGTTTTCCTTCTTTTGGTTGTGTGAGGAAGTGAAGCGTATCTGCCTATGCCTCTATCTTAGCCGGAAGTCCTGATTTTCTTCTGTTATCATATGACTCACTTGGGTTGATAATATTCCTATGAAGGGCTGAACCAAAGAGATCAGTTAGGTGGTCCTTTCACTAATCTGGGTACAGTGATGGCATTGGTAGGAAAGTCATATTCTGAATCTACTTTGAAGTTGGAGCCAGCATGATCTGGTGGATTGGAGGTAAGATGTGGAAGGGAGGCATGGAAGATGGCTCCCAGGTCTAAGCAACTGAAAGGGAGAATTACCATCTAAGATGGAGAAGACTGGGTGGAGCAGGTTTCGGGGAAGATCAGGAGTTCAGTTCTAGACACATTTGAAATGCCTTTTGGATATGTAAGTGGAGATGTTAAGTGGGCAATTAAGTATATGAGTCTGAGTTTTGGGAACCATCTGCGCTGCAGATAAAAATTTGGTAGTCATTTAAAGCTGACTGAGCTCCATCACCAAGGGAGTGCATGTAGAAGAGAAGATCAAAGATCTGGGCACTCACTGCAACAGTAAGAAGTTTAGGAAAAGAGTGATAACTACCAAGACAGACTGAGAAGAGTTGACAGTGAGGTCAGGTAAACCAGGAGACTGTAGGGTTCTGGAAGCCAAGCTTAAGAGAATGTATCTTGGGGGAAGGAATGATCATATGCTGTGTCAAATGCTGCTGATGACTTAAAGAGAATATAAGGTCTGAGAATGGACGTGGACTCAGCAAAGTGGAAGTCACTCGTGTTCTGGTGAGAACAGTATCTAGTACCTAAACGGAAAGGGCAGAATTGGAGAAAATGTATATGGAAAACTTTAGAAAAGTTTAACCCATTATAGTAGTGGATTGGTTATCTTTTTTTTTTTTTTTGGTCAGAATTCTTTACACATTAGGTACTAATCCTTTTAGGTTATATGTGTGAGAAAGTTTTCTTCCTTTTTAAATTTATCACTTTGCTTTCCTTATGGTTTATTTTGATTAGACCAGGAGTGTCAAACTCGTTTTCACTGGGGGCCACTTCAGCCTCGCGGTTGCTTTCAAAGGGCTGAATGTAATTTCAACTCCTTAACAGTTACATTTATACAGCCTAAAATTATTTTGGCCCTTTGAAGGCAACTGCAAGGCTGGTGTGGCCCCCAGTGAAAATGAGTTTGACACCCCTGGATTAGACATTCTTAATTTGGATGTTTTCAGTCAAAATTTCCCTTAATAATTAGTGCTTTTGGTGTCTTGTTTAAGAAATCCTATCCTATAGTTCATGTTCAAAATGATAAACCCCTATATTTTCTTCTAAGAATTGTAAAATTTTGCTTTTCATATTTAGCTTCTTAATTCATCTGAAATTTATTTTTAAATATGGTAGGTAGCAGGCTTTGATTTCTTCTTTTTTTTTAATGGATATGCATGGACATACTATATGACTTGGTACCATTTAACTTTTATTTAAAAATTCCAGCTATGATCTAAATACCCTTTAGAAATTCCCTTAATGGTTAGTGCTTTTTATATTCTGTTTAAGAAATATTTGCCTACCCTAATCGCTTCTCGGCCTTTTGGCTAAGATCAAGTGAAGGAATATTTGCCTATCCCAAGTTCATGAAGATATTCTCTTAATGTTTTATTCTTAAAGCTTTATCGATTTATCTTTTACATTTAGATCTATAATCCATGGGTTATTCAGAAGTGTGTTGCTAAATTTCAAAGCATTTGTGGTGTTTTCAAGCATCTTTCTCTGTGCTCTCTACTTACTATACATTGATAGTTGGACATATCTTCTTGATTATATTAAGGCTTTTTGGCAACACCTTCTTCCTAAGGTTATGTGCTCTTCCATTAAGAGACAGATAGTATCTAGTTGTCCCTTTTTATGATACTCAGTGCCTAGATCCCTTAATTATTAATTGCAAAATGATGATGTTCTAATTCAGTTATTTCTTTTTTATTTATTAATAAACAGGCATATTTCTATAAGAAGAAATATCCCCTCATGTACTATTTGGTAAAACTGGCTGTAGGAAATCATCTCACCTTTCAGTCTCTTCCCTTGAAGGGGTCTTAGCCCCCCATAGGTCTATCACCTCAGCAGCCCTCTGCTGCCTTCCAGCAAAAAGGAGGTGTATTTTCTCTGGCTATTTCAGCAGTTAGAGGTGGAAGTACTGGTCTGTTGCCATCTTAACTTGAAACAATTTCTATCCTTTAAAAATACTTTTTAGTCTATCTTATTAGGTGCATGCAATTTGAGAATTGTGTCTTCTTGGTGAATTTAACCCTATATAAAATAGTACTTATTGTGTTAAAATCTAAATTGTTGGATACTTAAGCCACCCCCGCTTTCTTTTAGCTAATATTACTTGGTGTACCTTTTTCAGTCCTTTTACTTTCAACCTTTTTATTATTTATATTTTAGTATGTTCCATGTAAACAACATGGTCATTGTTTTTATATCTAGCCTGTCTTTTTACATAAACAAATTATTCTTTTTAGATACTTTCAAGATCATCTCTTATTTTATTTCATTTTATTTGTCTACGTGTGGATATCTTTCTTTTCTTTCTTAACTAACTACATTGACCCTTGAGCAACACAGGGGTTAGGAGTTTTGACCCCCCAACACACACAGTCAGAAATCTGCATGTAACTTTTGACTTCTGAAAAATTTAACTACTAATAGCCTACTGTTCACTGGAAGCCTTACTGCTAACATAGTTGATTAGCACATGTTTTGTGTGTTATATGTATTATATACTGTATTATAACAATAAAGTGAGCTAGAGAAAAGCTGTTAAAATCATAAGGAAGAGAAAACATACATTATTGATTTTAAAAAATCCATGTATAAGTGGTCCCACATCATTCAAAACCATGTATTCAAGGGTCAACTGTGTAAGTCAGCTTCCTATAACTATGTATACCCATGTGGTTTGCCTTTATCCATAGAGAATTTGGCTTTTGCCGGGACCTGTGAATCTGTACCAGCCCTGAACCACTTGTGCACTGTTCCAGGTTCTTGAGCTTAATATGTGAACCCCCACCCCACACCGGGCAAGTGAGGGGCCTAGGCTCTGGTCTATAGCTGGTATTGGCACCTGCCTCATGATGCCTGCTTTTCTCCTGTCTTCTCACTGCTCAACTCAGAGTCTTTTCTAGTGTTATTTCCCTTTTATTTTTCTGGGTTTCTTCTCACCTCTGTGATATCAGCTATGCAACAAAAACTATTTTTTGTGCATGATTGAGTTTTGCAGCAGATGGCTCTATGTAGTTTGGATAATAGCCTTTTTCTTTACATATGTGATAAATCTTGTAGTCTGTCATTTATCCTTAACTTTACCTTCAGCTATGTAAAAGTTCTTTAGTATTTCATAATTCTCTTGTGGCAATCTCTTTAATACATGAATTATATGCCTTTTATCTATCTTTAACTGGAAATTTTCTGATTGTCATTTTTTCCTTTTGTCTATCATGTTAATTTTTTCTCTTCTCTCCTGTTGTTTCCTCTTAATATTGATGTTGACACTTCCAATTCTGCCTTCTGTTTCTTTTATCATTTCTTCTCTTCTGACTTTGGCAATTTGTCTTTTGGCAATTAGATGAATATCTATGAGTTCTTAATTTCAACCATTACATTTTTTTATACCTAGTAGTTTTGGTTGGTCCTTATTATACCTACTTGTTTCTTCTTTATATAACCAAAGTCCTGTCTTTTCTCTTTGAGGTATTTTAAATAATTTTGTTTCATCTCATAGAGGTTGTTGAGTTAATTTTCTTTTTTTCTCTATATTTATTTATTTTCTTTTTTATTGCATTTATTGGGGTGACACTGGTTAACAAAATTATACAGGTTTCAGGTGCATAATTCCACAACAGGTACATAATCTGTACACTGTATTGTGTGTTCACCACCCCAAGTCAGGCCTCCTTCCATCACTGTTTATTCCTTTTTTTTTAATTTTTAAAATTTTTTCAAAGATTTTATTGATGTTTTAAATATATTTATTGATTATGCTATTACAGTTGTCCCATTTCCCCCCCACTCCACTCCATCCTGCCCATCCCCCTCCCTCCCACATTCGCCCCCTATAGTTCATGTCCATGGGTCATACTTATAAGTTCTTTGGCTTCTACATTTCCTACACTATTTTTACCCTCCCCCTGTCTATTTTCCACCTATCATCTATGCTACTTATTCTCTGTACCTTTACCCTCCTCTCCCCCTCCCACTCCCTTATTGACAACCCTCATGTTCTAGTTGTTTGCCTAGTTTGCTCTTGTTTTTGTTTTATGTGTGGCCGTTAATAACTGTGAGTTTGCTGTCATTTTTACTGTTCCTATTTTTGATCTTCTTTTTCTTAGGTAACTCCCTTTAACATTTCATATAATAAGGGCTTGGTGATGATGAGCTTCTTTAACTTGACCTTATCTGAGAAGCACTTTATCTTCCCTTCCATTCTAAGTGATAGCTTTGCTGGATACAGTAATCTTGGATGTAGGTCCTTGCATTTAATCTTGGGTAATGTAATTATGATGTGCCTTGTTGTGTTCCTCCTTGGGTCCAGCTTCTTTGGGACTCTCTGAGCTCCCTGGTCTTCCCGGAAGTCTATTTCCTTTGCCAGATGAGGGAAGTTCTCCTTCATTATTTGTTCAAATAAGTTTTCAAGTTTTTGTTCTTCCTCTTCTCCTTCTGGCACCCCTATAATTCGGATGTTGGAACGTTTCAAGGTGTCCTGGAGGTTCCTAAGCCTCTCCTCATTTTTCCGAGTTCTTGTTTCTTCATTCTTTTCTGGTTGGATATTTGTTTCTTCCTTCTGGTCCACACCATTGATTTGAGTCCCAGTTTCCTTCACATCACTATTGGTTCCCTGTACATTTTCCTTTGTTTCTCTTAGCATAGGCTTCATTTTTTCATCTGTTTTTTGAACAGATTCAACCAAGTCTGTGAGCATCTTGATAATCAGTGTTTTGAACTGTGCATCTGATAGGTTGGCTATCTCTTCCTCGCTTAGTTGTATTTTTCCTGGAGCTTTGAAGTGTTCTGTCATTGGGGCCTTTTTTTTTTTTTTTTTTTTTGTCTTGGCGCGTCTGTTACTTTAAGGGGCGGAGACTTAGGTGTTCACTGGGGCGGGGTTGCGCTGGTGGCTGCGCTGTGACGCTGTATGTGGGGGAGGGGCCGAGTGGGAGCAATGGCGCCCGCCTCACTCTCCTCTGGCTTTCAATCTTTCGCTCTGATACCCACAATCAAACTGGGCCCCTCTGGTGCTGGTTCCCTAGTGGGTGGGCCTGTGCACACTCTAGGCCCCTGTGGGTCTCCCCAACAACCTCTCCTGTGAGGCTGGGAGTCTCTCCTGCTGCCGCCCCAACCCCCATGGGCGTTTTCAATCAGAGGTTTGAGGCTTTATTTCCTCCCCCGTGCTGGAGCCCTGGGTTGCGCGGTCTGCTTCGCTCCCCACTGTTCGTCCAGTTTATCTGTGGGCGAATGTGGTGCCGTGGGGTGCTACCCGCTGCTCTGCCTGCCCCATTCTCCGCCACTCTGAGTCCGGCCCTCTGGGTTTATCTGTGCAAATGTGGGACCGCAGGGTCTGCTAGTGCTCGGACTGCCTGCACCATTTGTCCCACACTCCGCCAGTCTCGGTCCCGCCACAGCCACGAGAGTCCTCTCCACCCAGGTGCCCATTTCCGCCCCTCCTTCCAGTCTGGATGAATGTTTATTTTCTATTTCCTTAGTGTTGGTCCCCCTTGCCGTTTGATTCTCTGTCAGTTCTGGTTGTGCGAGGAGGAGCAGTGTGTCTACCTACGCCGCCATCTTGGTTCTCTGTTTATTCCTTATACCCCCTTCCAACTCCCCCTGCCTGAGTTTATTATTTATATTTTATTATAGTTGAGTTTATTAGATTATCATATTCTCCCAGGGATATTAGTTATTTTGGCTAGTAATATATGTGGAGGCGGAATAATTTAAGTCCTTCCTGGTTTGGAGGGATAGGAAGAGTGCTGCTGATGTTAAAATATAGGGCATAGACTTCAAACAAATGCTTCTACTCCCTAACCGAGTAAATTTCTGTTATCCCAATTCTTTCCGTTCCTCCACCCTTGGCTGTCTTTACTGTCATCACTCCTGAGTGTGGGAGTGGAGAGGGGAGACTGCTGAGGGCCAGTACTTATCCTCCCAGCTCCTCCCTGACCTTCTCCCTGCCTCTGGCTGATTCTACTGTTTTTCTACCTTATAGAAGTTATGTGGTAGGTATTGTGATTCACCTAGGGCTAAAAATTTAGGAGAAAAAACACCCAGAAAGTTCTCCCTTAGATTATTACTCCAGTTTTAAAGACTTGGTCCACTTCCATTCTAAGCTACTTCACTTCCCTACCCACTCCCAGGACCTTGAGATTTCCACTGTTATATAATAACAAAGACCAAGAACTGACCTAAGTGTCCAGTAAAAGAAGAGCAGGTAAGCCCTGGCTGGTGTGGCTCAGTGAATTGAGCACCAGCCTGTACACCAAATGGTCTCTAGTTCGATTCCCAGTCAGGACACATGCCTGGGTTGCAGGCTGGGTCCCCAGTAGGGGGTGCTCGAGGGGCAGCCACACATTGATGTTTCTCTCACTCTTTTTCCCTCCCTTCCCCTCTCTCTAAAAATAAATAAAAATAAAAATTCTTGCCCTGGCTGGTGTGGCTCAGTAGTTTGAGCACCGGCCTACACACCAAAGGGTCTCCAGTTCTATTCCCAGTCAGGGCACATACCTGGGTTGCAGGCCAGGTCCTCAGTAGGGGGGTTTTGTGCGAGAGGAAACCACACACTGATGTTTCTCTCCTTCTGTTTCTCCCTTCCCCTCTCTAAAAATCAATAACTAAAATCTTTTTTAAAAGTCTTTTAAAAAAAGAAGAGCAGGTAAGTTTTGTTACATTCATAATTGAATATTACACAGCAGTGACAAATGAATGAACAAATCCAAGGAAACTAATTAACTTTAAAAAGCAAATACCCCAAAAATGTGTACAGCATGAGATCACTTGTATTAAGCTAAGAAACCAGTAAAGAATATATTGTTTAGAGATACGCATAAATGTGTTGAAACTATTTGAAAAAAGGTAAAAAGGGACTGTGAACACACATTTCAGGAGAGCTGCTATCTTTTGGGATGGAGGAAGGTGGGGAGGGATGTATTGCTTGGACTTGCACAGTGTGGTCTTGGCAATCTGGTCCCTAAGATGGCTGGGGTTGCAGCTGCTTGATTCATTAATATGTTTCATAATTTATATATTACAGGTAAAATTTATACATACAAAATGTATTACACAAAACATGTACGTGGCCAAAAAACTTGATCTGAGCATACTTCTTATGTTGTGTGTATATCAGGTATTTTAGAAATGAATACATCTACGTCTTCCTAGCATTTAACTATATCAACATATCATACAAACAAAATTGAAAGATCTACAACATCATACTGAATTGTAAAGAGTTCACAGAACACTAGCCTGCAAACTAAGTAAAAAAAATGAATGCTAAGTGTTTGTAGATTATTTACTGTACTATATTACCAGATAATGGTACTATTTTTTTAAGCAGCAGTGTCATTAACACTGAGCCACAGCTTTGTTTTTGTGTCTTTCGTCTGTTTTATTATAAATTACATTGATTTGAAAGGAACCCCAGAACTGTTTTTGCGTATTTTCCCATGCAAAAGACATTAAAGCCTTGGGCAGCTTCTGATCATCATTTATAAAAAGCTAAACCTCAGGGACAAAAAAATTTTTTTTTTCCCTCTCTAAGTAACTTTGTTTTTAGCATATTTTTATCTTTTACTTTGTTAGTGAGGTTGATTTCATTTGGGAATCAGTTGCTAGTAGTTTTTCAAACAACTGTTTTGTAATAGACTATTTTTTCGAATACTTTTAGGTTCATAGTGAAATTGAGCAGAAGGTACAGAAATTTCCCATATATCCCCTGCCACTGAAACACACATAGCCCCGCTGTTATCAACATCCTCAACTACAGTGGTATATTTGTTAGACTTGATGAGCCAGTGTTGATGTCCATAGTTTACTTTAGGGTTTACTCTTGTACATTCTGAGTTTTGACAAATGCTTTATCATGTATATGCCATTACATTGTAGTATACAAAGTAGTTTCACTGTCCTAGGAATTCTCTGAGCTCTGCCTATTCATCCCTCCCTTCCCCCTAACCTTTGGCAACTATGCATCCTTTTGCTGTCTCCATAGTTTTGTCTTTTCCAGCAGTCATGTACTTGCAATCATACACTGTGTGGCCTTTTCAATTTGACTTCATTCACTTAGTAATATGCATTTAAGGTTCCTCTGTGTCTTTTCATGGATTGATTATTAATTTCTTTTTTTGTGCTGATAATATTCCATTGTTGGATGTACCACAGTTTATCCTTTCATCTACTGAAGGACATTGTAGTTGCCTCTAGGTTTTGGCAGTTATGAATAAAGCAGCTATAAATATCTATGTGCCGGTTTTGTGTTGACATAAGTATTCAACTCCTTTGGTTAAATACCAAAGGAATGTGATTGCTGGATTGTATGGAAAGAGTATGTTTCATTTTGTAAGAAACTGCCAAACTGTCTTCCAAAGCGGCTGTATCATTTGCATTCCCACCAGCAATTGATGAGAGTTTCTGTTGCCAGCAGCATCCTCACCAGTATTTGGTGTTGTCAGTGTTCCAGATTTTGGCAGGTCTGATAGGTGTGTAGTGGTATCTCCTTGTTGTTTTAATTTGCATTTCCTTGATGGCATATGATGTGGAACATCTTTTCATATGCTTATTTTCCATCTGTGTATTTTCTTTGAGACTTGTCTGTTAAGGTCTTTGGCCCATTTTTAAATCAAGTTGCTTGTTTTCTGATTGTTGAGCTTCAAGAGTTCTTTGTATATTTTGGGTAATAGTCTTTTACCAGATATGTCTTTTACAAAGATTTTCTTCTACTCTGTGGCTTGTCTTTTCTCTTGACAATGTTTTTTGCAGAGCAAAAGTTTTTAATTTCAATGAAGTCCAGCATATCAATTATTTCTTTCATGAATTGTGTCTTTGGTGTTTATCTAGGAAATCATCACCACACTGAAGGTTGTCTAGCTTTTCTCCTGTGTCTCTTTCTAGGAGCTTTATAGTTTTGCATTTTGACATTTAGGTCTGTGATTCATTTTGACATAATTTTTGTGAAGTGTATAAAGTCTGTGTCTAGATGCATTTTGTGTGTGTGTACATGTCCAGTTGTTCCAGGCTAATAGTTTTGCAAGTAACTGTAATATAACTTACCTGTTGTGTGTGATCAGTCCCACCATGCCATCCTCATTTCCTTAAATTTCTGTGTGCAAATCAATGATCCCTTTATAATTTTAAGAGCAGTTGTTACCTAACTTGAAAATAAAATAGCATTTATCAACTTAAAAGTTAAAGAAAAATTACCCAAAGCTTAAAAGAAGCACTAAATTATACTTTATCATGATGTGGTGTGTTACTCATTTAGGTGATACTCTGCATTTCTCACAGGGTGACAGGCGCAAGCACTGAGAAGCCGTCCCTGTGCTTTGCTGGCGCTGACTGTGACGTGTGTGCACTGAGTGCACTCGCCAGGAGCAGCTACATTCAGCACTGCTTAGGGAGTTGGTGGTTTCCAGTGGTTTTGAATTTAGAATATAATATTTGAATACATGTTATTTTTTAAATTAATCTATTTAAAATTCAGTTTTAATAAAATATGGAACCTTTGAATCATACTTGTAAAATATGGTTTCCTCTAGAAATGTTAAATAATGATGGGGTGTTTGACATATCGAAGGGGGCTTTGTATACAGTAGGCATTGCATAAATATTTGCTATCTTATCTAAATATTTCATTAAATATTTATATCTTAATATCTGAAATAGATGTTTTAATAAACCAACTTTATTAACTTTTTCTTAAATATGAAATGTCTTAAATGTTTTATATTTGTAAATAGTCCTCAAGAACATATCAATAGAAGTGAAGTAAGCCAGTCAGTGAAAGACAAATACCATGACCTCACTCATAAGAGGAATCTAATGAACAAAATAAACTAATGAGCAAAATAGAATGAGAGGCACAGAAACATGGAACAGCCTGACATCTGCAAGAGGCGGGGCAGGGGCTGGTTGAAAGAAGGTGAAGGGATTAGCCAAAGGGCATATATGCATGAACCATGGGAACGGACAACTGTGTAGGGATTGCCTGGTGGGGCTGAGTGGAGGAGGGCAAAGGGGAAATTGGGACAACTATAATAGCATAAACAATAAAATATAATTTAAAAAAAGAAAATGCAGGGCTTGTAAGACTGTGTCCTGGTGTTTATTTTTGCTGCAAAATACTAAATTAACCCCTTTTCTTATTCACAGGCTGAAAGGCCAGATTCCTGAAATTAAACAGACTTTAGAAATTCTAAAATACATGCAGAAGAAAAAGGTAAGTGTATTTTTGTTTGTGAATGTGAATGAGCTAGGGCACTTCGGCAGAGATGTGTCTTCCTTGACTCTCTGGTCATTGGTTTTCATCTTGTGCTGGAAGACCCAGTCAGCCTTCTTGAACACGTGTACTGATGTTATAGACAGTGTGCTTCCGTGATAAATGTGGTTTTGTGCCCCCCCGACATCAGGTTTAATTCTAGGGCCTATATTCTTGGCTTATTTTATTTATATGTAGTATTTGCAAAATTTAAATGCAATTTGAAATTATTTTAGATACAAAAAGAAGATGTCTTATTTTGAAGTAGCAGCATCTAATGGTTTTGTTGTTTTTACTGTTCTCCCTAAGAATAAGGAGTGAATCCAACACTTATAGAGTTGGAAAGAACCTTGGAAATTATGCTATAGATTCTCATTTAACAGTTGGGGATACAGTTACAGAGAGGTTACACTTAACCAGTGTTGCATAGTTAGTTACTGGCAGAACTGGATTTGAGAATCTTCTGAGCCTTAATCCAATACTCATTAAGAACAAGCAGTCTGTAGAGATTGAATTTCATAAGGATATAGTATTTGAAAGATTTTATGCGTGAATATATATGATTTATTACTTGACTGGTAGAATAACTACATTTCTAGTACATTATTTTATTTTTTATGTTTTATTTTTTTAGGGAAAGGGGAAGGGAAGGAGAAAGAGGGAGAGAAAAAATCGATTGGTTGCATGTGTCCCAACCAGGGACCAACTGGTTGGAATTGAACCAACTGGTAACCTTTTGCTTTGTGGAACAATGCCTAGCCAACTGAGCCACACCAGTCAGGGCTCCAGTACATTATTCGATGTGGTGAACGTTGTAAGAGACTTCAGAATGCTGGTTGGTTGGGCATGAAGCACTGATGAAGTAATAATAAAAGCTAACTCTTCTGTAGTGCTTACTCTGTGCCAGGCACTGGTATGTCACCTGTGCTTGTGATGGCCTTCAGAGGTATGGAGACTATTATTATTTGTGTTTTACAGAAGAGGAACCTGAGGCACAGAGGGGTTAAGTGACATGCCAAATTTACACAGGTGGTAGGCAGTTGATCCAGCATCCATGTCCCTCCATGCCCAGCCATCTGGCTCTAGGCATTCATTTCTTCTACCACTACATGTAGTTTGCATGATTGTACTGTTTTAAATGGCTTAGGTTCAGCTGTGAGCTCTCTCCTTTATAGCTTTGGTGTTAAACTCGTCTGTTTACAGTACTGTCATTTTTTTTTTTTTTGAAGGAGTCCACCAATTCACTGGAGACCAGATTCTTACTGGCAGATAACCTGTATTGCAAAGCTTCAGTTCCTCCTACTGATAAAGTGTGTCTGTGGTTGGGGGTAAGTAGACGTAATAGCCACAGCTTCCTTGGCTGCCATTTGTTTTTCCCAGCATAGCAGTATTATTTCAGCTGTGTAAATGGTCATCTCCCTTTGACTGTTGAAGGCAGGGGTGGAATTCAGGTAGAGTCCATATTAGAACCTGACCGAAATTAGGAGCGTGATGAAGATTGCCACAAAAACATGCTCAAGTCTCCCAAACAAATAAAGCTGACCGAAACCCTAATTCCCTTGAACTAATGCTTTATCTCTTATATGTAACAGAAAGAAGAGCAATAGAAGTTAAATAGAAGGTACTGCTGAACCTCAAATAAATGTTTCTTCCCAGTAGGAGTTTATAAGTTCTAGAAAGATCTCTCTAAACTTAAGGGAGAAAAGATTATTACAAAAAACCTTGAGGTTAGAGTCCACTTTCTTTTCTTTCTTTTTTAAAGATTTATTTATTTATTTATTTTTAGAGAGAGGGGAAGGGAGGGAGAAAGAGAGGGAGAGAAACATCAATGCCTGTTTGCCTCTTGTGTGCCCCTACTGAGGACCTGGCCCACAACCCAGGCATGTGCCCTGACTGGGAATCGAACCGCTGACTCTTTGGTTCACAGGCCAGCACTCAATCCACTGAGCCACACCAGCCAGGGCTGGAGTTCACTTTTTAAAGTATACATTTCAATTTTAGTCTATTTCATAGACCTTGGCTTTGATTTTTCCTATCTTAACTCTTCTCAGTCCCCTAACCAAGCCAATTCTGACTGTCTAGCCGTCCATAGGTCTTGTTACCTCAGTCAAGTTCCCACTCAGAGTAGAGTCATGTGTACCACTCCCACCTTTCCCCACCAGGAGGACTTCCTCTTGCTGCTGCTCTATTGAATCACCCCTGAGAGACATAATAGTGCTATGAAAGATGGGCAGCTTCGTACATGGAAACTCACTTCTCTATTGTTTAGTTCTCCTGGTTTTTGTTAGTTGTAATATTCTCAGAGTTTGTACATTTAATTCTATACCATAATTCCCATACTTGTTTAGTTTTAGTTCTGTAAATGGAATAGATATTCACCAGTGGCTCAAATCCTAGGGGTCATTCACTTTGGTTTCTCTTCCCTCCACCCACATTCCATCAGTAGGTGTGGATAAGATGATTCCATACATTAGACTGGGACAACAGGGAACTCTCTGGTAAGAATTATGGCTGGAGCCCACCTCACATCTCACACCAGGATGAATTCTGCATGGATCACATACTTACATGAAATACTGACACCATCAAAGTTTAGGTCAAGTTGTAGGTGACTTATTTTGTAATCCTGATTTAGGAATATTTTTTTAGGCCACAAAAATGAGAAATCATAAGCAAAGCCAAAAGACAATTAACAGGAAAAACATTTGTGACTCATATTGCAACGAAGGACTAACAGGTTTGCAGAGTGACTTGCGGTTGTATTGTGGCCATGTCAGTCTTGAGATGCCTATTAGACCGTGAAGTGGAGAAGCTGATTATTTGAGGAGTGACTCAACTAAGGAGAAATGTTTGGCACAGGGTACTTCCTGAAGAAAGATTGATTTTTTTTGACATGAATGAAATGTTTTTAAATGTATTCTATTTTTTCTTGTTAAAAGTAACTAAAGTGCAGAAATTTTCTGGGAAAAAAAGTATTAAGAAACTGCAGCAATTGACTCTGAGGAATGAGATCGTGGGTCTGGGATTGAAAGGACATGTACTTTCCATTGAATTTTTTTGTCCTATGTGAATTTTTACAGTTTTCAAATTATCATGGATTGTGTTGTTTGGTCAATAAGTATTTTTGCAGCACCTACTTTGTGCCAAACACTTTCATTTTGTCTCATTTGATCCTTACAACAATCCTCTGAGTCATTTTTAATTTCCATTTGTCAGATGAGGAAAGTGGTTCAGGAAATGCTCTGTGGTAAGTCAGGTGGTAAGAGTTCAGACTGGGAAAGCTATGGTTCCCCACCTGCAGAGTGCATGCATCCCCAAATGTTGGCAGTAACACCAGCTCTTCTGAATGCCAGATAGAGTCACCTTGCCTTTGCCCCTAGCATCTGTTGGAAGTAGGAAGAGGGCAGTAAAAGCTAGCCATTTTTCTTTCTTTTTAAAAAAATATTTTTATTTATTTATTTTTAGGGGGGAAGGTAGGGAGAAAGAGAGGGAGAGAAACATCAGTGTGTGGTTGCCTCTCTCATGCCCCCAACTGGGGCCTGGCCCGCAACTCAGGCATGTGTGCTGACTGTGTATCCAATCAGAGACCCTTTGGTTCGCAGGCCGGCACTCAGTCCACTGAGCCACAGCAGCCGGGGAAAGCTAGCCATTTTTATTATTGGATCAAATGTAGATGTATTTGAAAACTTTTAAATTATAGTATATTAAACTCAAACAACTATTTAAATGGATTCAAATATAATACTATTTAGTGTCATGATGAACTTAATAAAAAGATAGGATTTGGTATCTAAACATATTTGTTTCATCCTAATTCTCCTATTTACTTAGTAGCTATACAAGCGTAAGCAACCTGATCTCTCTTAACCTGTTTTCTTAACTATAAAGATAAAGATAACTGGCCTCACCAGGGTTGTTATGAGGAGTAAATGATATAATGTATGTAAATATATTCTCTAACCCCAGGGTCAATAGACTTTTATAAAAGGCCAGAGAGTAAAAAATATTTTTTGGTTTTGTAGACCACTTGGTCTCTGTCGCAGTACTCAGCTCTGCCACTGTGGCATGGAAGCCTAAGTGAGTGGAGAATGCCTGAGTTCCAATAAAATACAAGACAAAAGGCAGCCAGCTGGATTTTGCCCAAGGACTACAGTTTGCCCAAACCCTGCTCTGACCTATAAAGCACTATGCAAATGTTTAGTAATTGTCATGACTTTCTCTCTTTAGGCTAATGTGATGCTTGAATATGACATTGATGAAGCTCAGGCATTGCTGGAAAAGAATTTATCGACTGCCACAAAGAATCTTGATTCTCTTGAGGAAGACCTTGACTTTCTTCGAGATCAGTTTACTACCACAGAAGTCAGTATCCTTTCTTTAAAAAGAGACAAAAGGTGGAAGAGATGAAGATGTTGTTAACATTCTTATTTGCATTGCTTTAATGAGAAGAATATCATTGGTTTTTAGACTAGTCAGTCTTACCTCATGCCACTGTGACTTCTTTCTGCCCGACCCTCCCCCAGTGCACCCTAGATTCTAGATAATCTCCATCAGTTACTCTTCTTGAGCCCCCCAAAGTGCCATACCCTTTGCATTTTCTGACTTTGTCCCTCCTACCTGGAATGATTTCCTACTTACCCGGGTCACTTTTTATCCTTCATATTTCAGCACAAGCATCAGAACATTTCTGAACTTTTTCTAACCCTCTCAGGGCATTTTGTTGTTCCTCTGTGCTTGCTTAGCACTTTCACATCATTCTTTATTTGGTTTCCTTGTCAGGCTGAGAGCTCCTCAAGTGTAGAATCTGATCTGTACTTTCTCTCTCTTCTCCACAGCATGTGGCACAGAGTAGGCATTGAGTGCTTGGGCGAGGGAAGGCAGGCCTGTTTGAGGCCTTGAGTGAAGGTGGCATGTGACTGTAATGTAAAGACTTTGTCCAGAGGGTAAGAAAAAACTATCTATTTCCTAGAAGGTAACATAAAAAAACCCTAGATGGCCTTGAGTATGATGATGACTTTTTGGATACAACACCAAAGTCACGATCCATGAAAGAATTGGTATGTCAGGGCCTATGCAGGATGCTGCTTGTGGAAAGGAAAAGATGTAGGTGCTTAATAAATCGAGTGAATGTCCAACACGACACGCACTCTGGACACTTTGGCTTAACAAAGCCAAAGGAAAGGTGAAAGATAAAATTATTGATAATGTACTCATTTAAATATTACATATCACAATATGGTTTGAACGTTCTTTGAAGTTTTGTGGATGTGGGGCTGTCTTTAAAACTGGACAGTGTCAAGTACATATTTGTTAAATATAATACCATAGTTGATTACATATGCTAAACAATTGTTGATTTGATGCCTCAGCTTCATTTTGGTGGAATTTAGTTCCAGTAATTTCTCAGCAAATGATATTATGGCAAGATGGCTCACAACACTACTTGTCCCCAGTATTTTGTGTGTGTGATTTATGCCTTTGATTCAGTGTGTGAATTCACACTTAGTAATTGTATATGTTATCTCTAGAATTGCATTTGCATTTTCTTTGACAATTCTTGCAGATATGGCCAGGGTTTATAATTGGGACGTAAAAAGAAGAAACAAAGATGATTCTACCAAGAACAAAGCATAATGCTGGCAATAAAAAATGTGGTTCAGTTTTCCAAACATGTTCTTTTAAATACTCCAAAGTTTATCCTTAAAAGTTGACATAACTTTGAACGATTTTTTTAACAGTAAGAATGATAATTAAAACTTTGAGAAAAGATAAACACCATTTTATTTATTTATAAAAACAAAATTAGTTTCAACTATTTTATGAAATTAGTAGTATTTTTTTTTTCATTTCCAACAAAGTAAATGCAACTTTCATCATTTTTTTGTTTGTCATAGGAAAAGTCTTAGCTGAAATGACTGAAAACTAATGTATGTAGTGGAGGATGAATTCTGGACACTTTAGCACTGTTTACTTTTTCTTTATTGGCTGATGTTACTCTCCCTTGATATGGTTAAGCCAGTTTAGAGGTAGGAAAAAGTCAGTTTGAATATTTGCCAGCTTGCTTTTCTTTTAGTACATGTGGGGCTTTATGGTCCTCTGTTGCCATTATTTGTCTTATGTTAGTGGAGTTTCATGAAATACTGCTTAGCCAACAACTATTTATTATAATATTCTATGCTTTTCAGGAAGTGGTCATTTGCCTTCCTAAACTTAAGAGGGCTATTGAGACAACATGTTTTCTTTTCTTCTGTAAGTGCACAGTGTCTTTGCAATGCCAACATCAAGAAGTTTTCAGTCAACGTGAAATAACAAAATTACCCACTCAAAACTCTTGGCTAAGGTGATTTTGTATGTCTTGGTAGTTCTCCAAAGCAGCTGAACAGGAATATTGAGATAAATGAAAACCTGCAATGGTTGAAAAGGCTTGTGAGGTTTTTTTTTTAGTCCATGATAAAACCTTATTAGGAGTTGCAGTAAATCCCCATGGAAGGCTATTGGTACAGTGGCTAGTAGTGGGTGATACAGATTCTGGTTAAAATAGATGTATTCCATCTCCATGTAATAAAAAGTATACTTGTACATGTTTTGTGCTTGTATTTCATGATATTAAAACAGTGAAGTTAAAACTGGCATGGCACTTTTTCCATGTTATTCTTTCTAAAATTAACATAGGTATTTTCACATATTTGTAAAGTTTATTTACTTATCCATATAAGTTGCATGTCCCAAGAACTTCTTCTGTTTGTAGGAAAAAACGTAAAATCCCATTGGAAGGAATGAAGATAAGCAAACAGTTGAGAAGTTAAATCTGAAAGATACCAAAGTTTTTGAGTTAGTTTTTCTTTCATAATTTTAAATTCCCATGTTTTAGAATTTGAGGTTTGTAAACATCTTGAGATATTGGGAGCACCGCTTTTCCCCAAACTTTACTATGGTAAGTATATTGGTACAAAGTGTCTTTGGTAATATTAGTACAAGAATGATTTGCTAAAAAAGGAAACAAAATATAACCAGAGACATTGAAGTTAAGAACAATCTAACAATGGGCAGGGGGGAGTGGGGAGGGGACAGTGAGGAGAGGGGATTACAGGAACTACTTTAAAGGACACATGGACCAAATCAAGGGGGAAGGTGGAGGTGGGGGAGGGAGGGGGGTTCGGCTGGGGTGGGGTGGAGGGATGGGGAGAAAAGACACACAACTGTAATTAAATAACAATAAAAATTTTTTTAAAAAATGATTTGCTAAGATCTTTTCTTTTTAGATTTATTTATTTATTTATTTATTTATTTACAGACAGAGGGGAAGGGAGGGAGAAAGAGAGGGAGAGAAACATCAATGTGTGGTTGCCTCTCACGCGCCCCCTACTGGGGATCTGGCCCACAATCCAGGCATGTGCCCTGAGTTGAGTGGGAATCAAACCAGCGACCCTTTGGTTTGCAGACTGGTGCTCAGTCCACTGAGCCACACCAGCCATGGCAAGATCTTTATTTTCTTAAGTCTGTTCGAGATAAGAATTTTTAGGTATTCCAGGCAATATAAAGAGACACCACTCTTTAGAAATAGGAATAAAAGAGCAAAAATTAAGTTAATTATTCAACAAACATATAAACACCTAGTATGTTTCAGGAATGGTGTTAGGCTCAAGATTATTTAAATTGTGCCTCAGCCAAATCATTTCTCTTATAATGGTTTACATTTTCGGAATAACCTGATTTGACATCGATATTTTCAAGTTTAATTTTAATATTAGTATAATAGACTTGTAGAAGATAATAGGTAAAAGATTGACTATAAAACTTGATACTGGGTGACAAATGTGTTGGAAATGCAACAAATTGAAGTATTTTTTCCATTATAAAACAGATGTTCATTTGAGAAAATTTAGAAAATGGGGAAAAGATTTTGTTTCACTTGTAGTTTCCCTTAACCTTCTGTCTTCCATTTCTTTTTCTATACATAAGTTTTTATAAAAACATAATTGAAATATGTTTCTGTGTAATTTTTATCCTCATTTACTTAGCATGGAATTTGCTTATTACATTAACATTTTATTACTTTCATAATAGTAGTCAAATTGATGAGCCTATAGTAAACTGTGATTCACAGTTAGATATTGGGTGGTTTTTAAATTTTTTCTCTGTTATTAGTGACAACTAATTCAGTTTATTTTTACATAAGATGTTATATTTAGGCTTTTTTCCCTGAGGCCAGATTGCCAAAAATGTACTTAGGAAGTTAACAATTATAGATGGCATTTTATTTTCTGGGGTTAACAGAGTGGTTTTGTCAGAAGCAACAGCACGGGCTAATGGAAAGCACAATTCATCATCCCCACTACCCCTGCCCTCCTGTACCATGTAGACACCAATGGCTACAGAGGGAAGGGCCATACAAGGCTGCGTAACCAGCAAGAGACCCAGATCCAGCTCCTGAATGAATTTCCCTCCCTCTGTACCATGATGCCTCACTCCTTCATTTATAACTAAGTTTGGTAAAAATGTTAACTTTAATCCTTTAGTGAATGAATATTCTGTATGTTTGCCATTCTTTGCCCTCAACTCCAGTGATACCTTTAAAGGTCTTAAACCATCTCTTAAATATTTGTCTTGGTTGCTTCTAATGCCATACCCTTTTGATAGCTGTGCCTGTGCCTACTCTGTACCAATGTGGGATTGTGTCGTCTCTGAAGACACTGCTGAGTATATGCGCAACTCCCATCACAGTTGGCGTTGGGTTCAACTGCATACACATTTAAACCCCCAAGACCTGGATAGGCCATGTGTGACACCATTTTACTATGGAGGACAGGAGAAGGCAAGACACCATGACAGGGCAGCTTTAGGCATAGTTCCTATGTGGGAATTCTCACAACGGTCTCCACAGACTACACAGATGGGTGTAGGAACCCCCTGGCTTAGAAACCCTAAGGGACCACCTCCTTTTAACAGTCCCCTGTGCATAGCATCCCCATATCCTGACTAGGGACAGGTCCCAGGAACAACAGGTACACGGCACCTGGGAATCCAGAGTTGTGACTGCTAGCAGGTATGAGCGCTCACTGCCCTACCAGCTTGGACACAAGGTACCACTCAGGGCATTTCACCAGAATCAAGCTCTCCTGGGCACACTGCTGATGGTCCACGTTCATCACATTTCTAGGGGAACTGAGCTAGAAAGTTAATTCAAGGCCAGTTTGTTGTCTCGAAAGAAGAAAGGGGTTTTGGTATACCTCTCTTACAGCTTGTTGAATCTTGTGTAAGCATGGCCTAGTTTGGACAACGGTTTACTTACTTTTCCAGTTCCTTTTATATAAGCCCCTTAGGTAATAACTGTTCTACCAAAAAAAAAAAAAAAAAAAGCAATAGATAGTTCATGTGTTTTAAAGGACTGGATGCAAGCATTTCTGTCTATGTTAGATGAACGTAAGGCATTAGCTGGGAAGTCCAAGTTGTCTCCAAAGTTTCATAATTATACAATGGATTGGAGATGCCATAAATTTAATGAGACTTTGTGACGTCATTGCAGAATGACTTTAGACTTGTGGCCAAAATTGATAAAATTTCTCATTTTTTACACTTTTTATTTGGGTATTTTATAATTACAACCAGTGTCATAAAGAGATGGGCCCACTAATTAACCATATTTTCTACATATTAATACTCTTCTGGCCCCAAGGAGTACTGCTCATATGAGCGGTGTGAGAAGAAACCAGTTTGAGACTGGAAGGGTTTGAGGCTGGAGAAATTGGTTAACGTGTTACGTGCACAGAGCTGCTTTTCTTGTTTTTGTTATTATCAAAAGCTGTCCCAGGGTTCTGTGTGCACATGAAAACTCCAGTGAGAATTGTGCCCTAAAATACTTATTTGTGTCCTCTCTCGTCTGATGTCACATTGGGTTACAGACACATTGAACACAAAGCATGGACCTGGTGCGCACAGTATATTTGAGCAGTTTGTTTATAAGGGATCATGCCTCTTGGCCATGGCTTTCAAATATTTTTATGTTTAGTCAATAGTGTGACAGCTCTATTTGCCCTTTGGGAATACTTTATTTGGAGGTAGTCTATGACCAAATAGGAAATTTCATTTAGATTTTTTAGCTCCTCAAGTAAACCCATCTTGGACTGAATCAGCTTATTTTCTCCAGATCAAACCTGTGGATTCTAGAGAGCAAAAAAATACAAACATTAAAAAGCATGCCCTGGGTGGTGTGGCTCAGTAGATTGAGTGCCAGCCTGCGAACTGAAAGGTCGCTGGTTCAAGTCCCAGTCAGGGCACATGCTTGGGCCAGGTCCCCAGTTGGGGGCGTGTGAGAGGCAACCAGTCGATGTATCTCTTGCCCATCGATGTTTCTCTCCCTTTCTTTCTCCCTCCCTTCCCCTCTCTAAAAAAATGGGGGAAAGGTCAACACATAACAATCTCCTTAATATTCACATCCTCGGTTACTTCAGCCCATGTCTGGCCTGGATTGGGCAGTAACTTCTCAGGTGGTCCAGAGGCAGCTTAAGAGTTAAATTTTAATTGACCCTAGATCTTTAATTTCAACTCTACCATAACAGTTGGTTGTAATACCAGAGCAAAGTGACAGTG